>NC_090922.1:299550020-300800020 GCF_040938575.1 Ambystoma mexicanum
CACTCTCCAAAGAAGCGCAGGATTTGTTGCGCTGGGCCATCTGACATGGGATGTTCCTCATCCCGCTCCACCTGGCAGGAGTCAAGAACACCTTTGCAGATTCCCTCAGCCAGGCGCTGCTCTCCTGCCATGGGTGGGAGCTCCGTCAAGATCAGTTGTAGCGCCTGTTCGGAAAGTGGAGCAGGCCCCACATAGATTTTTTTGCGACGGCTGCGAACTCCAAGTGCCAGGAGTTGGCTGGTGGAACCTGCTGGCAGAGGAGCCTGGGTGAACGCATTCTCCTTCCTGTAGGAAGGGCTGTTCCTGTACGCGTTCCCCCGTTCCCTCTCCTGCTACGAGTCATCAACACGCTCAGACAGTGTCCATGCAAGATGAGACTCATCGCGCTGGTGTGATCACAGCAGATTTGGTATCCAGGCCTTCTCAGCCTATTAGCGTCGCCACTGGTCAAGCTGCCAGTGGTTCCAAAATATCTCACTAGAGAAAGAAGCGCAATCCTGCATCACGACCCAGGATCACTGAACCTGAGGGCTTGGCTCCTGCAGCCCTAGAGCTTGGAGGATATGAGTTGCCTGCAGACTGCAAGGAGGTCCACGCCATGTCCAGGGCATCGTTGACTTTGAAGTGCTATGGTCATAAGTGGAAGCGTTTCGTTGCAAGGTGCCAGTCTCAGAAGATTACCCTTTGATGGTCACGGCCCGCTGGTTCTTCCATACTTGGTATCCTTGGCCAAGGCCAGACTGACGCATGCCTCTATCAAGGTGCATCTGGTGGCTATCTCCCGCTACACCAGATCCCCAGGAAGTTCTTCATTTTGGTCCCATTGACTCATCAAGGAATTTCTCAAGAGACTTTTTCTATCTTTCCCACCGGCGTGGGAACTCAACGTGGTTCTGACGAGGCTCATAGGGGCTCCCTTCGAGCCTATTCAAGTTTCTCTCATGGAAAACGCCTTTCCTTGTGGTCATCACCTCTGCCAGATTCGTGGGTGAGATCCAGGCCCTATCCTGCAAGCAACCATACCTGACTTTCCAGGAATCGAGGGTGGTGCTGCGTGCGCACACCTCCTTCATGCCGAAGGGTACGTCGGAATTCCACCTCAACAAGCCTTTGGTGTTTCCTGTTTTTTTTCCAAAACTTTTGTCACCGATGGAAAGGGCCTTACACTCGCTGGACGTTGCTCGTGCCCTGAAGTTCTACGTGACACGCATACGAGTTTTTTCAGAAGACTTCACAGCTGTTTGTGAAATTTGGTCCTGTGAACCATGGGAAGGCCCGATACAAAGCTTCCATTTCAAGTTGGCTCTCCAGCTGCATCACGCACTGTCATTGATTGGCAAACCGACCACTGCCTGGCCGTTCGAGAGCCCACTCCACCAGAGCGATGGCTGTGACAACTTCATTCTTGTCTGGTGTACCCCTGCCCGACATCTGCAGGGCTGCAACGTGGAGGTCCACGCACACCTTCACGAAGTTCTACTGCGTCAACAGGGGTTCCAAGGAGTAGTCCGGAGTCGTCCAAGCAGTGCTATGCAACCTGTTCACTTGAGGTTAGACTATTCAGGAGGTAAGCATTAATTGCTTCTGTTGAGCCTTGCCACCTCCCCATGTTATGTAATGTTGTACTGCTATGTATTCATTATTCATGAGCATGTGAATCCATGCCAGACCCCATGCAGGGGAAGCTTTAAGTTACTTACCTGTAACTATTGTTCTTCAGCATGGGTCTTCCATGGATTCACATGCGAACCCTCCCTCGTCCCCTTTGCGGCTCTTATTGCTCATACTGCCACTTTACGTGCTTACCAAATCTGAAGATGGCTGCCAGAGGAGGGGCTTAGGGAGAGGACTGTCATTGGATGGGGGCAGTATGACCCAGAGGACAGTGATTGGTTTAGAGGAGAAATACAATTTTTAAGTGAAACTGTTTTTTCTTTTACCGAGGATGCTACGAGGATGCCAAGCCTGACGACAGGGAATATTCATGAGCATGTGAATCCATGCCAGACCCATGCTGGCGAACAATAGTTACAGGTAAGTAACTTAAACCATGTTTGTGGTGAGGTATGTTTGGACCCAGGAGTTAACAGCATGAGAGTGTAGAACTTGACTTTTGCTATCAGTTCTTCTTTCTACTATTCATTCTCACTGCCTATGCTCAGTTTTAACCAGTAAAGCATACAAGACCGTTTTTGAGGCTGGCAAGTAAACCTTTGAGTGAAGGTGTCCTTCAGTCTTCGGCTGCCCGTGTTCTTACTATCACCATTTTTGGAATTTAGCTGTATAGAATAGAATATAAGCTTTTATTTTTTTTTCATAAAACAAATTAGAGGTGATAAATTGCTTGAAATATTTCCTTTAAATTTGCTCAATCGTGTGCGATTTCAAAATGGAAGAAAGAAAAGACCTACTGTTGGCAGATACTTGTGAGCTTTAGCTCTCATCGTAAAGTTGATCCATTTAGTTCTAATTTGCCTTTTGTAAATGAACCTTTTCCCTCCCCGATGCCCCTTCAATTTAGATACCAGTGTTTCTTCCTTTTCTTCTTTATTACTCTCCTATATTTTCAAGATCCTCTACATCTGCATTAAATTGCTCTTATGGATAATTGTTTTGCTGTTTTCAGCCAAATATAGTTTTATTTCTTGATGCCTTGTTCACCCCGCCATTGATGAGCAGGGTGGATTTCTTCTGCTTGCTATCTTTGAATTAGTAGAAGCCTTAGTAAACGTGTTGAGTCGAACACAAATGAATCTGATTTATTGTTCAAATTGTGTTGCTAAACAAAGCATTTTAAACACGTCTTCATTCTTAGTTGCATATACATACTATCTGAGAAGTCTTGAAATCGTGTCCATTCTGCCCAACATCCTGTCTGAATTACATCTGAACTTGTATTATGGGATCTATTTTAATAGAAATTTCAGCTACATGGTATTGATCAAAATGTACATTTTCTATGGGCTTCCAGAAGGAGATATTTGTGGGTTAACTGGTCGTTTGAGTTCCATCTGGCTTGATACATCACAATATTTAGTTTGTTGACCCTTTTGAGGACTGGATTTTTATTACTCATAATAGTCTGCTGAAAAGTCTGTAAAGGTTTGCTTTGGTGGAAATGACTCACATTTCCAGTCAATAATTCATATTGTATTAACCGCTGACATTTTTATTTTCGTGGTAATTAATAAATATTCTGTATTGTATTCTTCCATCCCCCTTTTCAAATGACTGATGATCGTTTGCAGACCTGTATTACCAAGTAGGAATGTTTTTTGTCAAATAATGACTCAATGTGTTTGATGTATTTATTTCTTTGTAATGGATTGATGCCATTTAAAAATAAATCCTGTCAAATAAAATACATGCAATGTTTTGTGTAATGGTATTGGATACATGGAGGAAAAACAAGGGAGGGTGGTGACCCAGTCTCTTAATGCCACAATCAGGTAAACAATGTGCCTGTCATCAGAAGAAGGAGCAACTAAAACACCAGGCTAATGCCTGTGTGTATGGGGATGGCGAACAGCCTATAAGACAATGAAGCCACGGTCAAAAAACAACCACTATGGAATAACGAAACCAATTTTATTATTAAATTTCACTAAAAACTATATAAAATGTCGTTGTTAAAAGAAGGAAGAAGAGATCTTCACACAAATTATAAGTAAACAGCAATGCATCAGCAAAACCAGACGGGGAGTCTGATATAACACAATAAGACCTAGGGTGGGGTTAGTACGTGTATATTGTGTCTTGTGGACACTAGATGTACAAAATCAAGCACAAAAAAGTAGTACAGCACTGCTTAATCAAACCAGCTCTATCAGAGGCGAAATTAGCCCCTATTAGACATCTTAGGTTTATATTGTGAAAGTTGACATATGTTTCGGCTAATAGCAACAAAAAGAATCAGGCAATACACAAAATTGTCTGTTGATGCAAATGTAGCCGTCTTCAGGACAGGAAGAAGAAAAGATATGAAACTTGATGGTGTTGAGTACTTTGCTGATTTATTGCTGTTTACTTATAATTTGTGTGAAGATATCTTCTTCCTTCTTTTAACAAAGGCATTTTATATAGTTTTAGTGAAATTTAATACTACAGTTGGTTTTGTTATTCCATAGTGGTTGTTTTTTGACCGTGACTTCATTCCCTTATAGGCTGTTTGCCATCCCCATACATGTGGGCTTTAGCCTGGTGTTTTAGTTGCTCCTTCTTCTGATGACAGGCACATTGTTTACCTGATTGTGGCATTAAGAGACATGGTCACCACCCTCCCTTGTTTTTCCTTCACGCTTCCTTTGATCCCTAAAGGTGGTGTTCCCATAAATAGGATCTCCCCCAACTCTTACACAGATGGTATTGGATACATACAATCCAATGAGGGATTTATACACATTCATAACTACTTAAGTGCTGTCTTCCAATAGTAAAATTCAGTTTTTAGCAACACTCATCCCACTTTACGTTTAGGACATCAAAGCGCATGCTAAGGTATCTTATGTTTGCCTCATTTAAACTAGTTTATTACTTATTGGCCATATGGTAGAAAGTGTTTTGGGCACTCCATAGGTGTGGCTAGAAACAAGAAAATATTTCGATGGAGTCCTATGAGCTTAATGCAGATCATTGTACCTATTACCATAGATATCATTTATCCTTATTTCATAGTGCAGTTATTATTTGTTTGTAAAGAACATTTTATTAACTTTTATTTTCGTTTTTGAGCAAGATGATCACAACGAGTCTGATGCTTAATCATTAGGAAATGGAGCCATCCTAGCCAATAATTTTAGTGTTTGTAACTTCTTGTAGATTTGTAGAGGCTTCTCACAGAGCCAACTGGAGGCCTTCAGGTAGGTTCACTCTCTGGGCACCCGCATTACTGTATCCAGTATTCAAAAGGGTGGCCCACAGTTTAGTGATGTCAGCAGCTCTGTGATGCTTTGGTATTGCCTTTAGGATTTTCAGAATCAGGGCACCAGCATTTCAAAAATTCTGCAACTCGGCCAGAGTGTTGGTTTGTGTGTGCAAGAACCCAACATGTCCTCCACTTCTAAATGCCTCATTTGGCCCTTTGCACCCCATTAAGGCTACTTCAGCTTTCCTTTTTTGCACCGCTCTCGCTTAGAAAGGCCTGCAGGTGTTTGTGGAGCTCTCATAAAAGCCACCACAACAGCTCTTGCAATTTGACTCCTTTCAAGAAGCATGATAGGAAAGAGGAGGTAAGTTACTCTTCAGTGTTGCCCTCAGTAAGACACAGAGGAAGGTCTCAGGTGACGAATGAGCACTCAGGGACTCACTCATCACCTTTTCTTTTTCACTTACACAGCTTTGGCCAATCAGTATTCCCTATAATATTATTTCTGATTGTGAGTGTTGTGCACTTCGATTTCTGGGAACAGTTATCCTGCCTAAAACAAATGAAAAAAATGAAAGGGAAACCAAAGTTTAGTAGCCGGTAGGGCATAATTGCTAAGCTGCCACCACTTCAGGCCAGCTCCTTCAGAAGAGACATTTTGCTTCCACTACAGTCCACAGTTGCAACAAAACTTGTAGGTAGCACAGGGGAAGGTGTATTTCCCTGTGGTGGCTTCTCTAGAACCTGCACAGAATTCTGATGCTGAGATTATTTGTATTCCAAGATTAAGAATCTATGCACCTTTTTGTGTGTTAGCTTGACTGGACAGATTGCTGCAAAAGCCAGCCTAACATGCCCATATTCAGGGAACTTCTGCTTTTTGCAGAGCTGTATACATTATTCAGTTTGTGGTAAGCCCACTCCAAGTAAATGCAGGCAACGCACCCTGGACATTTTGTTCTCTTTATTTTCGAAGATCACGTGATGAGGGAATTAGCATACACATTCTGTATAAGGAATGATCTTTGACAAAGTCCACCACTTCAGTTAAGTCCGCATTTTTCCCTTTCTATCATTAAGGTTAATTTAGAACAGGTTACTGTATTTTTTTGCAATCCCATTCAAGCACATTGCTTCTCTGGTGAACCAGAAACCTTCCGTCTGGATGCTCCTGGCTTCTCCTTGCATGTGGCTGGACAAGTAACAATCCTGGCAAAGGCGACCAATAAAGACAATGGCCTCATTACGAGTCCGGCGGTAACCGTGCCTGAAATTCCGGCAGGTTTTCGCCGGCCTCGTATTACCATTCCGCCTCTGTGATTCCCGGAATTACAGGGGCATTACGACCCCGGTGACCCGGGAATTCCGGAAGCAGAATTCGGTAAATTCCCATTCCCATGGAGTCCCATAGGACTCCATGGGAATGGGGAAGTGTAAACACCGGCACCATGCTGTAATGGTGCTGGTGTTTCCGCGTCCACCTGCAGGCGGGAGGTGTTAAACCCGCCAGGTCAGACCTGGCAGGAATGACACCTCCCGCCTGCAGGACTCGAGATCAGTCGGTCCGGAAACACCGGTGGCAGCGGGTTTACCGCCACCGTTATTTCCTGACCGACTGACTCGTAATGAGGCCCAATGTGTTGTGCTTGATGTGCATCCTCGAGTTTAATAACAGTCAAGGTGTGAATCCACTGCAGTTTGCAACATACCAATGTGCCAGCTTTTTTGTTTCAATTGTTAGCTTTACTTATGCAATACAATTGTGTCTTTTTAACGTTTTCAGTGATTTAAGACACTCAAATGCTTAAAAAAACAAGTATTGGTGGACATCGGCCAGTTCTTTGTTTTCTCATAATTTGTTTTGTCTTCTTTTCAGGGACATCTTCTTTGTATAATGAAGAAGAGGGCGTAGCCCAGGCAGAAACAGAAGTGGAGGATGCGCCAGAAGTTTCACCTAGGGAAGAACAGGAGCATACAGCTGAAAGAACAGAAATGCAGTCTGGACCTATGGCAGGTCCCCACCAGTCTGAAGAGCAGACAGGAAAAGAGGACATGGGTAAAGAAAATCAATACCCTTCAGTTGAAAATACAAATAAAGAGGCGACAGCTAAGGAAGCGCAACCATTTACAACAGAACAACATGGAAAAGAGACAACACCTAACAAAGTTCAAACCCGAGTACAAAGAAAGAAAAGGAATGATGGCGGTATTAAAGAGCCCACGTTTGCATTCATGATCAAACCTAAAAGTCAGCCACACCAAAACACAACCCCTTTAAAAGCTGAAGAAAATCTGCGCAGAGAGACTGATTTGCCAAACGGTGACGCTGGAGCTGGCAGCCAGCACCTCCTTAGAAACATTCTTCCATTAGTTGAGAAGTTGGATACATTTGTGGACCTTCAAAATAAACAATATGAAACACTGAAATGCAGCGTTAGACAAATAAATGTTCATCTACGCCACCAAACAAGGACACTCGTGAAAATTAACACCTCGATTCAAAAACAGACTTCTGCCATCAACCGGCTGGCGCGAGCTCAGCGAGCCAGTGCATCAAATATTGAGACTCTAGCTGCGAATGTGCTGCGGACAAATGCAAGCTTGGTGGAGGGCAATGCTCTTCTCAACAAAACCCTGCAGGGGGGCCTTGACATGCTACAGGTGATCATTAAAGCCCATTGGCAGCCGCATTGCTCTGCAACAGCCGAAAGCAGTATGGCTGCTTCACCTCAGCTTGATCCCAAAACATTAGAGATGACCTCTCTGCTGCGCCAAACTACTGGGATAAGGAGACTGAGGCGATCTCCGTCTGGTGACCGATCTAGCACACACAGAAAACTAAGGAAGAGGCCAATAAACCCTAGTGTGGCGATCAGTCCTCTTTAGGTGCTTGTTGTGCTTGATGAAGGGTTTCATTTAGAGCTGATAAGTTAACATTTGTATAAATACTTTCTATCGTGGTTATTGTTTTCCCTAGTCTGGGATTCTGCACTTAACTAAACTTTTTCATTTAATGAAAAACACACAATTAAAAGTGTGAGTAAATCACAAGTTTATGCTTATTAAGTTGTGCATGAATATTGAGCCAACAAAAAAGTTTTGATTTACTGTTGTAGAATATTGAGAGCTGAGTTCTACTTGGCCATTAAAAACACTGTCCTGTAATTGAAGCCATAGGTAGTTCAGTGGTGTTTCATAGACCCCACTGATAGCTACAGTGCCAAATTGCTAGGAGTCTGTGAGAGGCTATTTGTTCAACTATGCCCTGCTGCGTCGGGATTAAAAGGTGCATGTTTCAGGAAAGCAGCATCTACAATAAATGGTTACCTCATGTACGCCGGACAGAGAGGTGAAAGATTCCTGAATGTCTTTGGATGTAAACATCTGTTATGTTATGTTATGTTATGTTATGTTATGTTAAAGGATAATTATACCACGCACTATCACCATCGGTGGATCTGAAAGTTAAGCGGGTAGGATTGGTTAGTAGGGTGTAGTGGGATAAAGGTAGAGCAAGATTTGTGATGTCCTGTTGGCAGCTTCAGTTCGGTTAGCACCATTCGCTGAGCATGGGTGCGGTTTCCGGATCTGTGGGCATCCATATGCTGTTGTGCGAGACTGTGTGGTTTGTTTTGTTGTTGCAGTGTAGTGAAGGGCTTGGGGTTTGTGGTGCAGGAGAGTGGTTGCGTTTGTTTAGGGTTTGAGAGGTGTGTGCCAAGAGTTGAGGTTTTAGCAGATGGGTTAGTGGGATTATCTTGTTCTTTCGGGCATCTGTGTTGGGTGTCTTTGGCCTTGCTGTCTGCTGGAGAATTCTTCAGTGGTTCATTCGCCTGGTTCAGCACGAGGCAGTGGCCTATCTCTGAGGCTGACTAGTGATCCTTGGGCGGGACAGGAGGTGATGGCCTCCCCCACCTAGGGATAAGATTGCTAAGGTTATGGGCTGCTCTTTTGTCATAAGTGGACTCTGCCTAGCATCATCTCCCTGAGCTCCTAGGGCGTGGTCCTCTCCCTATGAATTCTATGCGCTCCCTGTCCTGTCTGCCGTTAGTGTTTAATGCTCCTTCATCTGTAGCAATGGTCCCTGCCCCTTGCTTTGTCTAGCGAGGGGGTTTCGCTTGAGAGGGGTGAGTCCTGGGGATTTTCCCTTTTTTTCAGGTGATTCCTTCGGGTTCTGTGTTGAAGTGCCAAGTTTTGAGTAGTTTCCTGAATTTTAGGTGGTCTTTTGTGTTTCGTATGTCTTTCGGAATGGTGTTCCATGTTTTTGCTGCCAGGTGAGAGAAGGAGGATCCCCCTAGCTTTTTCCTTGTGTAAGAGTTTGGTTCTAGGCCTATGTCGTTGCTTGATCTGAGTGTTCTTGACGGTTGGTAAATCGTTATTTTCTTTTGTAGGAATCCTGCTCCTTGGACGTGGATTGCTCTGTGCGTTATGCACATTGTTTTGAACGTTATTCGTTGTTTGATTGGAAGCCAGTGTAAGATATTTAGCTTTGGATAGATGTGGTCTCTTCATGATAGTTTGAGGAGGAGTCTGGCTGCTGCGTTTTGGATATATTGCCGTTTCTTCAGCAGGTGTTCTGGCATTGAGAGGAAGAGGTTGTCGGCGTAGTCAATTCCAGACATGATGAGTGCGATGAATGTCAGTGTCCTATAGGTGAAGGAAAGGGATGGTAGGATTCTTTTTACTGATTATAGGAGGAAAAAACATTTCTTGATTATTGCGTTTACTTGTGGTTCTAATGTTAGCGCGTTGTCCATTAGGATTCCCAGATTTTTAACTATTTTCGATTGTGTGGGTGCTGTTCCTAGTTCTGTGGGCCATGTGATATAAATGTAATTTTTCAGGTTTTTGGATATAAACATGATTTCTGTCTTGCCTGGGTTGAGTTTTAGGCTGTTTGTGTTCATCCAGTCATAGAGTTCCTCCCAGCATTGTGTTCTCTTCTTGTGTATCTTCGATTTTAAAGATGATTTTTGTGTCATCTGCATAGTTGTAGCACGTAAGGTTGAATTTTTTTATCTTCATTAGCCGAGCCAGGTAGGTGTTGAAGAACAGTGGGGATATGGCTGATCTTTGTGGTACTCCACAGTCGGTGACCCGTGGAGCGGATTTGAAGGGTTTTATCCAGACAGTTCCCGTTCTATTTGCTAGTAATGATTTTATCCAGAGTAGGACTAAGTCTGTTATTCCTATTTCTTCTATTTTCCTGATGAGGATGTCATGGCTGACTGTGTCGAAACCTGCAGAGAGGTCAAGTAGTATTGGGGCATAGTTTGTATTGCAGTCTGCGTTTGTCTTTAGGGCATCCCAGAGTGCATTTCTGTTTCTCTTGCGGGTCTAAAGTCGGCTTGCGCCTGGTCCAGCAGCTGTTGTTTTTCTAGTTGTTCTTTTGTTAGTTTGTAGATGTAGGTTTCTAGCTGATTTGCTGGGTTGGGGATGTTTGAAATATGTCTGTAGCTGGAGTTGGAGAGGTCTTCAATGTCGCCTCATGTCCTTGAGGAGTGGTTTGATGTGTGCCGATTTGAATGATCGCAGTACTTTCCCCGTTGCGAGTGACAGGTTAAAAGTTTTCTGCAGTGTTCCAGTGGTGAGCCCTATGTGAGGATGGATTTGTAAATGTCTGGGGGACAGGGGTCCATGGGGGAGCCTGCTTTGTTGCTATGTCTTAGCAGCTTGATGAGTGTCTCAACTGATATTTGTGGGAAGCTTTGGATTTTATGCTGTGTCTCCTCGTTTGGTGGGATTGGTTGTGTGTGCCGCTGATTTTTTTGTTGTTGAAGTGGTCCTCTAGGTCGTTGCATAGTTTCTAGGAAGGTACTGGGGTGTTGTTGCATCCCAGTGGGTTCCTCATTTTGTTTATGATGTTGAACAGTTCTTTTTAGGGGTTGGCGGCTTTGGTGATTCTGCTATCGTAGTGTTTCTTTTTGGCCTTTTTATATTTCTTTTTTGTAAGATCGGATCTGTCATTGGAATTGGGCTCTCTTTGCTTGGTCGTATTCTTTCCTCCATTCCAGTTCGAGTTTCTTGTTGTTTTTTTTCATGTTGCTGAGCAGTGGGGTAAACCATTTTGCCATTGCTCTCTTTTGTGACGGGGAAAGGTGTTTCAGGGGAGATGCCGTTGATTGTTTTAGAGACCCAATCATGAAGTAGCTCTGTTTTTCAGTCGATGTCAGCTTCGTACAGGTTAATGGTAGTAGGTTTTGTGAGTTCAAGTTGTTCTATTTAGTTGCTCGCTTTGATGACCTTCGAGTTTCTTTTTGTGATAGTTGGGACTTGGCTGCTTGGCTGCTTTAGTTGGTAGCATGATCACAAATGGAATGATGAGGTGGTCTCGCCAGAGTATCTGCAATGGTGGTGCAGTGGTGATAAGATTTTTGTTGGCGAAGATTGCGTCAAGTGTGTGTCCCGCTGTGTGTGTTGCTCCTTTGACCAATTGTCGTAGTTTCATGGTTTTTAGGAGCTGCATTAGCGATTTTTGTGAGTTTACGTTTTCTTCTTCAAACCAGATGTTGAAGTCCCTGAGGATTATCAGATGTTCATGTTGGATGGCTATGTTAGTGCTGGCTTCTATGAAGTTGTCGGCGAAAGTTGTGTCGTATGTCGGTGGTCTGTAAATCAGTATGAATTTTATGTTTGAATTTGGGTTTACTTCCAACTAAAAGACCATGGATTCACAGTGTTTGATGTTTAGTGGTTTGTCTGTTTTTATTTTCAGGTGTTCCTTGAATGCTATTGCAAGACCTCCTTTTTTTCCTTTTCTATTCAACTGTGTGCACTTGAAGTTGTCGGGTAGGCAGCTGTTTGAATGTGATTTTGTAGTTGTCGTCCAAGCATGTTTCTATGATGAATAAGACGTTGATGCCGTCGTTGCAGAGCAGGTCGTAAATCTCTGTGGTGTTTTTTGACATTGATCGAGCGTTGATTAGGTTACAGTGGATTTTTTTGGCCTGGTTTTGTCTGTCTTTTAATATCGGTTTTGTCTTGTGGTTATTGCATTGGTTTGCTCCCATGTTGCTCTTAGGGTGCGATGGTGGTTCAGTCACGTCTGTGTCGTCGTTCAGTAGGTCTGCTAGGTTAAGTATTGGGTTCTTATTTCCTTCATGTTCCTCTTTTATATTTTGTTGTAGTTGAGGGAGGTGTCCTCCTGTTTTTGTGATATTTGGAGTGAGGGCATCGATTTTGTTTGTATTTCTTCTGGGTGTTTCTGTTCTTTTTCTGAGCAGCTCCGTTGTGTTGTTGGTAAGTCTCACATCGTTGGTCGAATTGACTTGTTTTGCTGAATGGTTGGTCAAAAGGTATAATGTTAGGTATAGAGACTTTTCACTTCTTTTGGCGTTTGTTCTGTTGTCGACCATGTTTAAGGGGGTGTGTTCTGCAGTTGTGATCATGTGATGTGGTTCCATTTGGTTCATTCCTACTCCTGGTTGTCTTTCGCGTGGTCTTGTTCGTTTTCGCAGCATGTTGCGTTCCTTAGTGGTAGGTTAATTTAGACGTTTCTTTGCGTTTGGCTTGTCAGTGTTGTGATCCTTTGGGTTTGGTTGGTGTATACGTTTGTTTGGGTTTAGTTTTTTTTTTTAGGTTGCAGGGGCGGTAGCCCATATGCAACAAACGCCTTCCTGGTTGGATTCTGATGGTTCCTGGCTTCTTTGCGTTTGGGATTATAGGAATAATGGTTAATGTCGGGTGGTAGTGGGGGAGGCTGGGAAGGCTGTGTGGGAAGTAGCCTGGGGGTCCTTGCCTTACTGCTGGATTTACTAGGGGTGGCGTACGATGGGGAGGTCCTAGACTTGATGGGGTTTCTGTTTATCTCTATGAAGGGTTTGTCTAAGTTTTAGATATAGTAATTAATGAGAGACACTGGACAGTGAGGAGAAGGCCTAAGTTTCAGAGCACAGCAGTTATAGAGTCACCCCAAGATTTGAGTTTCCTAGGTAGTTGAATTATGGCTATCAGGCACAGTCGGGATATCTGGTACAGTTCAGGCTAAATGCCAAATGTGGTTCTTGGGCTCAGCAGGCTAAATTTGAAGTAAGGCTATCTGGCACAATCAGGCTAAATGCGAGATGAGGCTGTTTGGCACAATCGGGTTATCGTGCAAAATTCGGCTAAATGTAGAATGAGGATATCCGGCACAATCTGGCTAAAAGTGGAATGATACTATCTGGCACAATCATATTATCTGTCATCATCTGGCTATCTGGCACAATCAGGCTATCTGGCACAATTAGGCTATCTGACACAATCAGGCCAAATGTGAAATGCTGATATCCGGCACAGTCGGGCCAAATGTGAAGTGCTGCTATCTGGCACAATCAGGTTATTTTGCACAATTAGGCTACCTGGCACAATCAGGTTAAATGTTAAAAGTCTGATATCTGGCACACTCAATCATGTTATCTTGCACAATCAGGTTGTCTGGCACGATCAGGTTATCCAGCACAATCAGGTTATCAGGCACGATCAGGTTATCAGGCACGATCAGGTTATCCGGCACGATCAGGCTATCTGGCACAATCAGGCTATCTGGCACAATCAGGCTATCTGGCACAATCAGGCTATCTGGCACAATCCGGCGATCTGGCGCAATTAGGCCATCTGGGGCAGAATAAATGACCGTCCCCACACCCTTCAATGAGAACATCTCGTTTGGGGATGGAAAGGTTTTCTCTTATTTGGGTTTGCGAAAGACAGTAGCAGCATTCATGAACACACTCCTGCTTCGTTAGTGATATGATTTGTGTTTTTTGGGAGTAAACAGATCATTTGAATGAAATAACTCAAATTTCACAGTGCACCAGCATGTGATTTATGAGTAATTAAAAACATAAATGCCACCAAAGCGGCATAGCAGCCAGTCATTATTTTTAAAATAGTTTCTATTAACTAAACAAAAAGAACATAGAATTGTGCTGCCATTTTTAAGGGAGAATCCTTGCCAGACGTGACAGAATGGATCATTCAGTCGTTATTTTACATTTCTGCTGGTGTGCCTGGGCTAGGCAGCAATTTGAGGTGGAAACCATGAATGTTATATGGTTTTTATGACGTGCACATGCGCCCTTAATTGCTTCTTCACACTATAAAAGAGTGCCTATGACAATGAAGTTCATTAAAGTAGTCGGGTTTCGCGTTGCTTCCTCAACAGAAGTTGAATCTTATTGTTTCTGAGGCGTTCCACCAGTTTATTCCATAACACTGGAACCTAGTAAAAGATGACACCTATAGATTTGGAGTGAATACCATAAAATGGCTGTCAAAGATCTTAACATGTCCCCTAGGAGAATATCTTTGAAGACAGGAAGAAGTGAAGGATGGGCCAAGATCATAGAAGGTGTGATGTACAACACATGACCTAAAAGATGCACCTTTTCCCACAGGGAGCCAGGATAAAGCTCTTATTGTGGGACAGTTGCGTCCAACATTTGCATGTACATTAGTTTTCAGAGACAAAGCAGGGTTGGGATTGCAAGACTGAGAGAAAAATGTGTTTAAGCTAAAATGTTATGTAACATCTTACTTGAAGCTTTCAAACAGACATCAAAAATATCTGTCCTCTGTTGAATAATAGAATTACAGACGGAATGTTTATTCATCTAGGTAAAGAAGAAAGAATCTGGTTGTAATTAGTGATCAAGGAGGTTGAGCCATGTCATACATTGACACCAGTCCAGGCAACCTCATGTGTATATTATAGACGGTTGCTGGACTATAGTTTTACGGGAATGCCCAGAACCATAGGAAAATTCTATTGCTAATAGCTTTTGACTTGCATGACGGATTTGGGTGATGTTTTGCAAAGAAAATATACTCTTTCCCTCAAAACCCCCCGCCACCGGCCAACTCCCCACCCCTGCCGAACTGAACATTTTTGGAAAGATTTCTTTAAAAAGTTAAGTTATTAAGAAAGCAAAAAAATGCTGTTTTCGGCCTACTCCCATTAATTTTCCGATAGAGAAAAAAGTGCACGTTTTATCAAGCGAAAGCGCAGAAAACGCTGGACAGAATTGGAAAAATAAGGAACAACTAGGCATGAAGCGTTGTCTTAATTTCCGAAACAGGTTTGGGGTTATTCCTTCTACTAGTTTTGCAAATATTTGACGTGGAAGAGGGTGTGTCCACTCCTCCCAAAATTATAGCTATTTCTCCCATGGTGCGTTGCAGCAGGGAGGCTTTTCAGAAATGATGCGGTAATATCGGGGGGCATGTGAAAATGAAAAGTGCAAAAAAAGCTATTCGGAGGAGGAAAAAGGATGAAATTGCATCAGGCTACAGGTGGGAAGAGGGAAATAGGAGATCATGTGAAGTTGGGGGTGGTCTGGGAAGCCAGTTACAGTCAGGGCGTTTCACATTATCGGAGGAATCTCGCAAGATTACTGCAGTAATAATGGAAGACGCGCTTGGAAATGAAAATGCATCACACAAAGCAAAGAGAGAAAGGGAGTAATGGGAGGGGGCCATGGAGATACAAATCGACTGAGGTGGACAGGGGAACTAGGGGAAAGGAATGAAGCACTTGGGGATCACCAGTAAGGACTTTTTAATTTTCTAACGTTATTGTGATAATTGGCGCAAGATTACCGCAATAATTATCGGGGACTGGAAACAGAGGGAAAAAACGGGGGGGGGGGCCTCAGTTGTGATCTCATCTACTAGGAAGGGGAAATGAGTCTTTGTGTCCGTGGCAGTGGGCCCCAAAGAAACCTATTGGTGCAACATGTGCAGCAGCCAAGGCTGAAGGCCATGACGAGTGGGCTTGAAAGAAGCCTAGTGTATTAAAATATATAGTGGGCACAGCCAAAGGCCGTGCTCACTTGCCAGGGTCGAAGGTCATGGCTAGTGGGCCCAGGAAAACCTATAGGTGCAACATGTTCAGTGGCCATGGCCAAAGGCCATAGCTAGTGGCCCTTGAAAAAACGATGTTTTAACAAAACCCTTGAAATTAATTGAAAAAACTTTAGTTAAGGGACAGTTAATGTAATCAGATTTAACGCAACAAAAACATTTAACTTCATTGTCTGTGGGAAGTGATGATCATTTTAGCGCGGCGTCCCCCTGTTGCAAAGCCCATGAGCACAATGAGCACATATATAACTGATGGGATTCACAATGAAAACAAAATTAGAGGCCGGCAAATTAGCTCAGTGGGTTTATTGCTCACTGCAGCGATCTATGTGTGAACTGCAGGTCGCAGGTTCAAATCCCAACAAGGCCAACTCAGCCTTTCATGCATCCGAGGTCGATAAATGAGTACCAACTCTGGTTGCGTGACAATGTATGTAAATGTGTTCTATGTAAAGCGCTTAGGCATAGGAGCTATATAAATAAAACATCATTAGATCCTAGGGGTCATCAACAAAAGGACACCAAGTTAAGATGATCATCACTTCGCACATCTGCTGAATTTGAAGGGTTTTGTTTAACCGTGCTGTTGTCAGTGTTTGCAAGTATTGCACTCTAAAGGTCAAGCTGCCATGAGGCCTGCATGAATAGGGCAGGTATCTCTGGGTATGGAGCTGCAAATACATGGAGAATTGCACATCCAGCATGCAGGTGTGAGGCAAATTAGGATAACCTTTGATTTTTGAGAGAGAGAGAGAGAGAGAGAGAGAAAAAAAAAAAAACAGAACAAGAAAAGTAGCCAAAATCAAGCGCTCTGCTTCATTATACAGCTTGTGCTCCAGGGCAAGGTGGCTCCACCCATCAACGTGTACAGCACAGAATCAAGCATAAAACTTAATGTCTCCTCCTCACAATGCTGAGATAAAAAAAATGCCCCGGCACACTTGGTTAAATGTATTAGTGCAAATTCATCAAAAAAACAAAAGGATTGGCAAAAATTACACAATCCAAACGCACCAGGTAAAGTTACAATCACTCACCCACACAGGTAAAATAACACCACACGTTCAGCCCATAACAAAGGCTTCTTCAGGCTATTGATAAAACTTTACCGGGTCCGTTTGGATTGTGTAATTTTTGCTAATCCTTTTGGTTTGTTGATGAATTTGCACTAATACATTTAACAAAGCACTTTTCTATGTGTGCCTGGGCATTTTTTAATCTCAGCATTGTGAGGAGGAGACATTATTTTTCACGCTTGAGATTGTGCTGTACATATATATGTATATACACCGAAAAAACTTTGTTAAAGGGACGTTGTGGTTAAGTTGCACTAATAAAAACCTATGAAAGTCAATGTTGTTAAAGGGCTGTTATGGGTACAAGTAAAACCGAAAAACCTCAGAAATTTGCCAGTTATGGTAAGCTAAGCAACCGTAACTCGCGCCACCACCGTGCACTGCTAAGACTAACACCCAGGACATCAACGATGACATCACAAATGTCATTGATGACATCACTGATGACATCACATATCTGGCCCACTTGTTTTTGTTCACTGACATATCTAGGCCAGGTGGTTTTGTTCACTGACAGTCAGAATATTAAAATTAAAAAGGTGCTATATAACTAGATGTTAACCTTGTCATATGCTCTTAAAGTACTTTCTTTAGGGTTTGGTCTCAGCTCATGGTGCACATACATGGGGCAATAAGCAGGCCTCAAACACACAATTCATATGTACACATGAAGATAAACTTTAATGTTATTAACATTTTCTGGTGATGCTGTTTCTTTCTTCCTTAGTTTAGTTTCCCTGTATGTTTCTCTGATTTGTTCGCATTGTGGGTCTTTCTATGTTTTGTTTGTACTAGCATAAGTGTGTATTAAGTCTTGAATTGTTAGCTAGTTATTACATGTTTAACATGACTCAAAACTCTGATAAGATAGCAGTCATTACTTTACTATCCAAAATGACAAGATTATAAATATTGTACTTCTATGGTGCATGCTGCTGCCATTGCCTCTGTTTATGTATGATTAGGTTCCTATATTAGCAACAGCACTCCAATATAATTTTTTGTTTAGATGAGTACATTCTTTAATAAATTAAGTAGTTCATTATAGTTCTCCCGATCACCCCTGACATCTTGTTACCAACATTATAAACACAACTCCTTGTAGGGACTTTTCATTACAATTAATTTCACATGTGATGTCATCAATGGCATTTGTGATGTCATCTTTGATTTCCTGGTTGTTAGTCTTAGCAGTGTATGGTGGTGGCGCAAGTTATGGTTGCTTAGCTTACCATAACTGGCGAATTTCTGAGGTTTTTCGATTTTACTTGTACCCATAACGTCCCTTTAACAATGTTTTTTCATTGAATTTCATAGATTTTTATTAGTGCAACTTTACCATAACGTCCCTTTAGCAATGTTTTTTCAGTGAATTTCATGGGTTTTTACCAGTGCATACTAATTTCCTACAACTTACTAATATCATACTTACCCCAATATAGCAACAGTTTTGTCCAATTTACAAAGTTTCACCTTAAAACTCAATTTCCCACCTTCTAGCATCATTTATAACACTTCTATACACTTCTATATACTTTTTGCATCTTCTTCCACTGTTTTTGCATCCGTCATCATATGAGAATGCCTGACATCATCACGACCTTCTGGACAGTGCCATGTGACCATGCGCTCGTGCGCGCCATGATGACATGTCCGTGAACACGTCTGCACTTTGCGATCGGGTATGTGCTTCGCGGACAGTTCGGAACTGCATTTTCTACTTATCTAGGAACTTTCTAGACGAGTGAGCACCCTTGTGGTGGTTCAATACATTATCGTTTGACCATGGTCCATAAATTAGAGGGGTCCCCTGTCCACCTGCCCCTCCAAATTCCTGCTTGGTGCCTCTTCCCTGATTTCTCTCCCCACCTTACATTCTAACTTCTGCAACAACAACAAAAATAAAATAAAAAAACAACAAAAGAAAGGTTCCTTTAGGAACCACCCTTCATAGTTTAAGAATAAAACAAAAAAATAATCTTATAGACTTCATCTACTTTACATTTCTCAGAAAAGTACATAGACTCAATAAGATTTTCCAACATTTGCATTAGCATTTTGTGTTATGCTAATGGCAATAATAATGTGGTGTTCATCCCACGTTACAGGGACTGAAATGGGGATAAGGGGACGGCAGCCCAAGTTATCGGCCCAATCGAAGCGAGGGTGGATAATGAGGGCTATGGACCGTTATCCCCCATTCCAGTCCCTGCAATGGGGGATGAAGGCCATTATCACCCCAGGTTCCCAAAGGGGTAACCTGGGGTGCTAAAAAAAAGGATGTCTCTTCGTACACCGAGACATGCGCGGCGTCCCGCTGTAGGAAGGAAAATCCTTTTCCAAGATGGCCACATGGAAATGGAATGCGGAACTCCGTACAGAGCCCCTCTTCTTTTTCCATGGCAGCCTGCAGAAGGCTAATAGAGAACCCTATGACCATATTACCACAAGCACATTTATTTTTCCTTTTGAAGCCTATCCCACTTTCGAATAACTTTACTGCATAGCCGGTCGTAGGTGGACATGGCCCCTTTAACCGCATTGGTCGTCTCTCATGGTCAATCTGGCTACTGCCCATGGCCACAGGCTATACCTCCGTCACCAAAGGTATATCACTATTTTTTGTACCTACATTATGACACTTTTGAAAAAATAAAACATGGGTGTATTTCCAGCAAACTTGTGTATGGAGCATTGGCAAAGACGGTAAAGCATGGTTTTGCAAATGTGCCGTGTTTTATTTTTTGACAAGTGTCAAAATGTATGTAAATACAATAGTCATATAACTTAGCCCTCACTTGACAAAATCCATTCAGACGAGGCACAAACATTCAAGGTTGGGTCTATAATCTTCCTGAATACCTTTGTCCACATTTGTCAAACAGCAGCAAAGTTATAAGCCATTTAAAAATGTTGAGACCCTTCCTCTGATTTAGCCCCCTCTTGACAAAATCCCACCAAACTTTGCAAAAACATTTATGTCTAGATCTAAAATCTTTTTGCAAACTTTTGTGCAGATTTGTCAAATGGCACCACATTTATAAGCATTTACAATATTCTGGGACTCCCCCTCTCTAATTTTGTTTCCTCTTGACAAAACAGCTCCACACTTTCGAAAACCATTCAGAAGCAGATCTAGAATACAATTGCACAATTTCATGCAGTTTCATTGAGTGGCACCAAAGTTATAAACCATCCAAAAACTGCTTTTCACCAACCCTGTAATGCAGAAATACGCACAGATGTCCCTGAACATCTGAAGTGTCCATGAACATCACAGGACTGTACCCGAACATTCAAACTGTTCCCGGACTTCAGGGAAGAAAAGTGCCCATTTTTTGGAGCCATATCCCATCCCATCTTCATCACCCCCACCTCCCCAGAGACTGTTTAATGAGTCTGACAAGTGTGATTGATGTTGCAGCCTAAAAAGCAACCGATGGTAAGTTTCCTTAGTTTTGATTAAGTGCTGGTTTAATGGAGCTGCATGAATGTGTACTCGTAAGCTTTGAGACTGCCCAATGCTATAAACTGAAATGATACAAATCACAAATACTGTAATTCTTGCGCTCCAATGTTCAATTTATTCTTGTACTCTTATGTTTGTTAGTTTATTATCCCCCGACACGTGTTTCCCCATTGATCACAATGGTTCTTCAGTAGCGTTATTATATTGAAACATTTGTTCTGCAAAGTAATGGAACAAGAACCATGATTGTGTAATTACAATGCACCTATCATATATTTTCAAAAAACAAACAAAACCAAGTGCATTTTAAATTTGTGCATAAAGTTATTTAATATATTTTTTATACAAACTTACTTTAAGTCTCTCGGTGTCAATGTTTGTAGCCCTATTGTCTTTATAGAGGTTCAGTTTGTGTGCTTGATAATTTTGCACTCTCATTCAGTGTTTCCACACTCTTACCATTTTTGGCACTTTTAGTTTCCTTTTAAGTACCTTAAAGAATGTATACAATTAAATAATATATAAGAATTACCAGTTCTCTGGTTAAAGTATTCAGGAAGTCTTGGTTAAAGTTATTAGATTTGATTCTTACCTTGTTACGTTTTAAATTCGAGAACTGGTTCCTTTCAGACGAGCGTATTATGAATAGCTAAGTATGGACTATTTTGCAGATTCAAAATGGCCGCTATTTATACGTGACGTGACAATTACATGATTTAAGTGTCAGCGTTATCACGTTACGAGGAAGAAGGGGGAGTTTTTGTTCCTGGCTATCTTGCTTCTAGGTCTTAAAGAATTGTTCTCACACACTTTTGAGTGTGATATAGTTTTGCTTTTATTTGTGCAAGTGATTGGTTTTCTTTCAAATTGTAGTATACATGTGGTACATTTGGGGGTCTTGAGTCCCCTTGTTGTCAGCCGACCCAAACGTCTTTATCAAGGCTATTGGTACCAGTGTGTAGCCCCCTGTGGGGGCCTTGTTGGAGATGCGGGTTGCTTGCACTGTAGTTACAGTGTCACGTTACGATCTCCATTTTGGATCTGGAACCAATTTTAGTGCCCAATTGATACGATGTCGGTAAATACTTGTAATTGCACAAATTTAAAAATACAGATGCTGATGAATTTGACAAGGGCAATATTATATTTTTTAATATGTTTTTACCTTGATGTTCCCAGCACCGGCAGCTGTCTGCGAATCCAACTTGGCGGGCATTTCAAAAAATCTGACACACTTCATGCTTTTCACCATCCAATCAGTGGGCCCGTCCGAACAGGGAAGTGAGTCCGCAGACCAAACCCAGATATCACTAATTTATAGTGACCTACTTTTGGCCCGTTTTAAAAAGAACTACTGGACGCATTTACACCAGATTTACAAAAGCACGCTTTCGGGACCAAACCGCCGCTCCTGACACAAATTTGGTGAAAATCCGTCCAGCGGTTTGGGCTGTAAGCGCGAACAAACTTTTGTTCCATTGCGTCTATGGAAAAAACTGAAAATGTGGGTCCCCCCCTATAAGTTTGACCCCCCTTGACGAAACCTCACCAAACTTCATAGAATCAATCTGACGGGGCCATATATTTTTTTGCAAAGTTTGGAAAGGATTCATCGAGGGGGCGCAAAGTGATAAATAAGCCGCCCAAAAAGAGCTCTTCCTATTGGTTGAGCAACTTGACCATGTAATATATATATATATATATGTATATCTATCTATATATATATATATATATAACGCGGCCCGCGGTAGTTATGGTTAAGTTGCTAAACCCATAGGAAGAGCTCTTTTTGGGCGGTTTATAACTTCGCTCCCCCCGGAGAAATCCTCACCAAACTTTGCAAAAAAAAGTATATGGCCCGCTCTGCATTTTTTTGGCAACTTTGGTGAGGTTTCGTGCAAGGGGGGGAAGTTACTGGGGGGGTCCCACATTTTTTTTTCCATAGAGTGTATGGGCAAAAACTTTGTGCACTGCTACAGCCCAAATGGCTGGATGGATTTTCACCAAATTTGCGACAGGAGTGGAGGCCTGATTCCGAAAGCGTGCTTTTGTGTGTTTGGTGAAACTCCAACCAGTACTTTTGTTGCAAAGAACTGAAATGTACGTCTCAAAAAATGTGTGATATCTGGCTCCGCTTCGCTGACCCATTTCCCTGGTCGCTCTACGGACAGAAGTCTCATTGGCTTGCAGTACGCTGTGATGTTGGTGAACATTGGACGCAGCAGGTGGTTGGCTGGAGGGAAGCGTGCTGTGCGTCAAAGATTTTGGGAAACGCCACCATGGTGTATCGGAGGATAGTGTTGTGGAGTGTGTGCCATGCCCTTAAGGCATAGTGTGCCTGGGATTCTTGTAAGTAACAGTGTGCCCAATAACATTAGTCATATCTGGCTCTTCTCCGGCGTCCCATTTCCCTGTTCGCTGCAAAGTCAAAAGTTTGATTGCACTGCAGTGTGCAGTGACGTAATGTGCGTCATAACTTTTCGATAGCGCCGGCATGTTGTATCCGAGGACAATGCGGCAGTGAAAGGGTCTGGAAAACATACTTAACGGCATCTGGTGGTGGGGAGATGGGATGGAAAGGGTGGGAGAGTGAGAAGTGGTTCATGTGATATATCTCATTAGAAGAAGACGGCGGTATGCCAGCGGTATCCGTGCATACTATGCCAATTCGCGGTTACAACATTGTGTGGTGATTGCAGACAGCCTTCGTTATGGCATGACAGCTCCAGCTGCGATCTCTTTCTGTGGTGAGTGGTGGCAGGCTGAATTGCAGAAGAGGAGTGCATTCCACATGACATGAATATTTAAACATAGCGTGTACCATGGTGGTTTGTGTGTGGTAAGTCCGTAGCCCCTTCGATGCATGGCTGGAGCCCTTGCACGGAAAAGTATGTCCACTGGTTCAAAAGGTATGTCCACTGGTTGCAAGTAGGTTTGACATTGTTGCTTTGTGTGTGGTTTGGCTGCATTGCATACATTGTTGGTTCCATGGGTGTGGTGATTGTTAGAGCATCCTACAGTTGCCGGTGTATGGGTGGAGATGCTGCAGTGAGTAGTCCTGCAGTGTGTCCACTAGATGCAGTGTTGGAATAATGTCCATAAAGAAGAGGGTACGTTTGCACTGGTTCTTATATGTGCTTGGGTAGTCTGCATTGCGGAAATTAGTAAGTGTTGTAGTGCACTATGCAGTATTGGTTCTATGCATTTACTAGAGTGTTGGGTGCAGGACCAATGTTGTCAAGGGTTTGTTGTTTGGTTGGCAGTAATAGAATGCTTTGTGAATGGAAGTGGGTAGCGGTGCCAAACACTGTGGTATGTTTGTGGTTTATGGTAACTGGAACATGTCTGCTTGCATCCCTGTATTATGGTGCGGCGGTTGGGTAGAAGTGCTGGTGCCTATGTTGCATTTGTGAATTATGACACATGGCTACATGTTCACCTGCATGGCTCTGTTATGTTGTGGTGGGTGTGGGCAAGGCCTAGACTGTTGGGTGCATGGCCGAAGGCCCTAGGCCATGCTCCCAAGAGCCTAGGCCTTCACCACAGCGACCACAACATAATGCATCCATGCAGTTGTAACCCTTCATGTCTTCAATGGTGGGGACCTTTACACAATGGTTGTGGAGGACATTGTAGACTTGGTAAAGCAGCAGAAGTGAGCTGCTATGCGTACATTAGCATATGGTGTAGATCATTGCACGTGTTGCATATTAGGGAATCCCATTTGACCATTTCCATTTGCTAGGGTTTGCCCTTTATAGGACCCTTCCTATGTTGCGTTGGGTGCATGGCTGCAGCCCTTGCACCAACAAGTATGTCCACTGGTTGCAAGTAGGTTTGACATTGTTGGTTTGTGTGTGTGGTTTGGGTGCATTGCATACATTGTTAACTCCATGGGTGTGGTGATTTTTAGAACAGCTTACATTTGTCGGTGTATGGCTGGAGATGCTGCAGTGAGCAGTCCTGCAGCGTGTGCACTGGATGCACTGTTGGAATACTGTCCATATAGCAGAGGGTACGGTTGAAGTGGATTTTATATGTGCTTGGGTAGTCTGCATTGCGCAGATTAGTAAGTGTTGTATGGCACTCTGCTGTATTGCTTATATGCAGTTACTAGAGTGTTGGGAGCAGGACCAATGTTGTGAAGATTATGTGGTTTGTTCGTCAGTAGTACAAAGCTATGTGAATGGCAGTGGGTAGGGGTGCCAAACAGTGTGGTATGTTGGTGGATTATGGTAACTGGAACATGTTTGCATGCATTATTATGGGGCGGCGGTTGGGTAGAGGTGCCGGTGCCTATGTTGCCTTTGTGAATTCTGGAATCTGGCAACATGTTCGCCTGCATGGCTCTGTTATGTTGTGGTCAAAGCCTAGACTGTTGGGTGCCAGGCCAAAGGCTGTAGGACGTAGGCCATGCACCCAAGAGCTTAGGCCTTCACCACAGCCACAACATAATGCAGGCATGCAGTTGTAACTCTGCATGTATTTGAAGTTGGTGACTTTTTCACAATGGTTGTGGAGGGCATTGTAGACTTGGACACACAGCAGAAGTGAGCTGCTATGCATACATTAGCATATGGTGTAGATCATTGCACATTAGGGAGCCACGTGTGACCATTTGCGTTTCCTATGGTTAGGCCCTAATAAGATGCTTGCTTTAGGAAGTGCTTTAAGATATTGCGTCATGAAAGGAAGTGCTCAGCATCACCCATGTAAAATATGGACAATGTACCCAGCCACCTACATACCGTTGAGCACACCCAACGCAACGTTATGCAGCCATGCATCCAAATATGTGGCCAGTGTGAAAGCTGGCAGGCTCAATTGCAGATGGGGAGTGCATTGCACATGATATGAGCATTTAAACATAGGGTGTACTACGGTGTGTTGTGTGTGGTGAGGGCCTAGCGCCTTGGATGCATGGCTGGAGTGGAAAGGGAAGAAGGACAGTCCCTGCTTTACTGGGGCGCGGCCCTCGCTGTAGCTGGGAAAGCGCATGTGCCACATCCTGCCCTTTTAAGCATGGTGGCCATGGAAATGAAACTGTGGGAATTAGCCAATCAGGCGTCCAGGGTGTGCCTCACAGGAAGGGCCGGTACTATTTTTCCCCATTAGTCTGTGTAGTGAGGGTGGCACTCAGAGATGGAGAGACGCAGGAGCCGGTCAGGAGCTGGAAAGTGCCAAGTGCCAGGACCCCTGCTCCTCTGGCACCCACCTGTAACATTTTGTTCATGCATGCTCATATATTAGGGTAAGCAGCTCACCAGTGCTTATGGTCAAATCTTCATTGCAACCTTTGTTGTGCTGTATATTCAGTCAGATTGTTATTCACATTGCTGCAAAGAACTGTTTAAAAGACACTTTTTCTGCTGCCCGTGTGTTGGACTTTTGCACTTGCGCACTGCTGCCTGGCTTCACAGTTGTCTGACCTTGTTGGGCTCTCATATCGCATCACGTTTGTACTTTATATATGGACAAATAATTACAGCCTATATGGTGTATCAACCAGATCATCTTTTCTAATTTTGAATGAGTTAAATGCTCACTTGGGCTAGCCAAAATGTATAATTGACTGTTTCACTACTGTCCCTTAGCCAACTATTCTCTTGCTAACTATATATTTACACTCTGGTACTACTGCCATGCATATTACTGTAATGCTATGTTGCTCCCGCTTTATTGGAGCAATTTTAAGTGACCACTGGAAACAATACTATTGCCAGTTGCCTTAGTTCTTAGCTGCCTGCACAGTGTTTTTAGCCTAATCTGTGATTGTCAAACCTAGACAGACCCTGTTACCATACTGGTTCTTACCTGCCTGCACAGTGATTTTAGCCTAATCTGTGATTGTCGAACCTAGACAGACCCTGTGGCCATACTGGTTCTTACCTGCCGGCACACAATTTTTAGCCTAATCTGTTATCGTCAAACCTAGACAGACCCTGTTGCCATACTGGTTCTTACCTGCCTGCACAATGTTTTTAGCCTAATCCTTGATTGCATTTGACCTTGCCTTTGCAGTTCATAGCATATCTGTACTTGTCTAGTCAGCCTTATGTCCAGTACCTTGCTTAATCTGCATATGTCTAGGCCTTTGTAGCCTATAGTATAATTGCACGTGCCTAGTCCACCCAACTTCCAGCACATTGTCTAAACTACACATGTCCATGCAAGGCCAGGTCCTAGCCTAATTTGTACTAACAAACCTAGCTACTCATTGCCCACGACCATAATGAAAACCTCCCAAAAGTATACAGTACACTTTGCATTGAGCCTCCTTACTATCATGGCACTTGCACCCGTTGCCTCTTGCCCATCTAAAGATAGAAACATAAGACTAAGGGCTAGACTGTCCTATCTACAGGAACCATCATCCTACCACACATTTAGGGGCTATACCAACCTAACTAACCCAACAAACAAACATTCACAACACCCCAAGCCCGCTCCTCTGCCTCTAGGCGTCTCACCCACCAAGCAGCTACTATCTCAAGTAGCTACTTTAACTAAAAAGACGCAACCCCCTACTACCATACCAACTAGCACCCTTTTGCTAACTGGGTCGCTAATTAATGCTAGATCCATGGTAGCCCACACCACTGAGATTTCAGACACCCTAACTAATGAGAACCTAGACCTGCTGTTCATAACTGAAACTTGGCTCCATGAGGCTGCTGGCCCTGCTATTATGCTAGCAATACCAGACGGCTACTAACTGCTAAGAGTTGACAGACCTAATACCAAAGGAGGTGGCTTAGCTATTATCCACAAAGCCAACCTGGCCATTAGACTAGCCACTACTACGCCTTTTCAGTCCCGTGAACGCCTCATTGCCAAACTCCAACTCTCATGTAACCGTACTCTCACCATCTATGTGATCTACAGACCTCCTGGACCACTAGGAACTTTCGAGGACGACCTAACTAGTATCCTGACTAACAATACAAAAGACCATGCGCAAATCCTACTATTAGGAGACTTTAACCTTGGCTTCAATGACTGTAATGACAAACATGCCACATCTGTCGCCACACTACTGCATGACTATGGATTAATGCAAAAAGCCACTACCCCTACAAACTCTAATCTAGATTGGGTTTCTGACTTGAACTGCATCAGTATCACCAGTATAACGCCTCAAATATGGACAGACCACCATTTAATCTCATTCTCTGCCTCACTTGACCTTACCCACCCTAAACCTATAATTATGGCCCCGCCACTCCGCACTAGAAGGGAAAAAGACATCACAGTAGAACAACTCCTTCCACACCTCCTACCCACCCTTAACAATGTAGACAATATCACAGACCCGACCTTACTTGTGGAAACCTATAATAGCACCATGACCAAGGCACTAGATCTGATCGCCCCTACCAAAATCCGTAAAGGCAAACAACTTTCACACCTGAATAACTGGTTCACACCTCAACTGAAAGACCTAAGAACTCAAAAAAGAAAACTGCAATCAATCTGGCGACACTCGCCTACTGAGGAGAGCAAAATTAAGTTAGCCACCCATGCCAAACGGTACAAAAAAAGGAAATCATTAGCACAAAAAAGAACACTTACAACGACAGAATAGCTAAAGCCAAATCTGACACTAAGGAATTATTCTCCATCCTCTGTGAAATGGAATCACCCATACCGCAAACTGATAATACTCCCAAAAATAAGCTCTGGTGCACTAATATACAAAATGCCCTTGTAGGAAAAATTAGCTCTCTTCAAACCAAAATTGCAATCAAAAAAGCTGCCTTGCTATTGCCAGCGGAGCCTACTCCTAAGGTACATAGTGAACAAGAGTCAAGTCAGCGGAAACCAAAATATTAATTCACTTCAAGGACATCGTCCTGCCGTTAAAGAGATAGAAACAGTACTGCTGGTCATAAGTCAGATCACCATACGTCAATCAACACAGGATAAAAGATAACATGTTTATTAAATTTCTTATAAATTTATTTCAAAAAGTTTAAAAAGGGATTATATAGTCTACAATACTTGTGCAATACACGAAATTGTATCGTACAATTAAAGAAATAAAGAAATAAATTGCATACTCCGGTAAAGTGCTAGTGCCAATTGTGAACCTCGAGGTGATATCAACGGGAAATAAATCGATCGTAATAAATCCCGATGATAAACACAAGGATGACTCGAGGGTATCCCTAGATGAGTGAAGGGGGTCACTCGACCGGGCAAACCCACAGTGACCCAGAAATGATTGGAATGTGTAAATAGCAAATGTCTATTAATGACAAATTCCACACAATGCAAAGAGTCAAAATTGAATCGATTATAATAATCAGCAAACAAGAGGACCGATAGCGAGAAAAAACTCAATACCAGAGTAAAAACACATCTAAAACATATACACATAGTAATACAAGTTAGGGATGCTATGTGTCTTTTTTTTTTTTTTTTTAAGTTGGTCCCTGTAGAAGAAAATATATGTTAGAAAAAGAGAACAATACCGTAAAGAACAAAGATTAAAATAGTTAAAAATATGGTGATCCGAACAAATAAACAGACATGGCTGTAACCATAGACCGTAGGTTAAGACATGTCGAATGATATGAGGGGAGAAAAAGTAATTACCATAATCTCTACCCAGGAGGAGACTGGTCCCAAAAGCCTGTCAATAAGTCCAGGAAATAACGGCTCAGCCACACCAAAGAAAGATCTCAAGAAAAATCAGATTTGTAAGGCAAGGTGTCAAAACAAAACTTAAGTAGTGGATTGCCATATATCTAAATGGTCAATACATGATTCCAGAGTTAACAAAAAATCCAATACTCTAAGAAGAGTTAATTTAACCAAAGAACAAAAAATTAGAGTTAAGGATAAACCTGTGCGTACACATGAATATTAAAGGCTATAGACAAAAGTAAATAAGTAAATGAATGAATAGTAAGTAAACGAATTAAACACTCCTGCTTCAGTGAGTCAAAGAAGAAAAAAAGTTGTTTAAAATGAAATCCCAATGGATAGGAGAGCACACAACTCACCTCTGAATATGGCCAATCATACACATGATGGCGATTAACGCTTAAAGATATAGCGTTCAATAGCTTACAGTGACAGAAGTCTCTGTCAGGAGTAGGGCTGCAATAGAGGTTCTAATTAAGTCAATCCGTGTCGAATAGATGGACAACATATCTGGAGTTCCCAAACATCTGCAGTACCACCTAATGCACACAAATAGATGGGACAAACAACAGCCCATAATGTATACACATGCAATGAATGATGCAAGTGTAACCAGACGATTCTAGCAAGGAAACGGCATACAGATAATGAATTAAAAAATAATAAAGGAAACTATGTCAGAGCCGCTGGCACGCCAGATGCTGTAAATGGGCACATCAGTATAAAGTTAACAATAATGTGATGCACATGCGAACTTAAACGCATGCATTAAGTACAGGCTAATAATGGCCAGGGATCATGGTCCCAAAGCGACCAAGCGAAACCCGATGGTGGACAACATAAATCCCAGGGTCGAGAAACTCCATTCGCGCCAAAATGCGCAATGGACAAAGGATAGTGTTCTGATAAGAATTGTCCCTGGCTTACCTGGACATGCAGGAACAAGCGCCGACTCGACTCGCGCACGAGAAAACTGGAAGTGCCGTACTCGCGTCTGCGCGGTGATTCTCGCTCTAAATGTACGTTGTAGATGTATAGCACGTAACATAACTCCAACCAACCATCGAGCGGGGGAGGGGACGGTGAAGCGCCGCGCCGCGCTGTTCGATAGCTGTCTACCAGAGATGAATGCCCAAAACAGGCTAGAAAAGGTAATGAAAAAGAAGCTGTTAATTAAATACAGATTGCCATTCTTCTTGGATGTTCAAACCCAAGGTGTGGCTTTGGGTATTGTATATCCACCAATGCTCCCATGCAGCAAGTCTATTGGCTATGGCATATTGATCTGGGCCCACTACGCGTTCCAGGCACCACCATCGTAAATCCTCACAATTATGGGAATGCTCTATAAAATGAGCAACCAATGGAGAGGAGAGATTTCGGGTTCTAATTCTAGACTTATGTTCTGTAATTCTAAGTTTAATAGGTCTAGATGTCTTGCCTATGTAAGTTTTTCCACATGGGCAAGTAGCAGCATGAATGACCTTTTTAGAATTGCACGTCGTGTGGTTTTTAAGTTTCCAAGCCCTATGATTAATGGTAACCGTATTGGGAGCAGAAGTAGAGCCGCAATTGCAACATTGCCCGCACGGATAATGGCCCGTGATCTTTTCCATACCCCACATCTCATTTATAGTCTTAGCAGGTTGGGGAGCCTATGATCTGTCTGCACGGGAGAGCCAACTCTTAAGGTTCCTACCATTTTTGAATGCATACATGGGATGTTCCAGATCTGGCATATTCATTTGCAATAGGTGCCAGTGTTTGCCAATAGCTTTCTTAATTTTAGCATAGTATGTGTTATAAGTCATAGCACACACTATGCGTGATTGGTTTGAATCATTGCGAGTGTTCTTGGCCAGTAGTATATTTCGGTGTTGGTATCTCGCCCTTTTACGCGACTGCCTTAATATGTGAGACGGATAGCCTCTCTGAGATACTCTTTCTTCTATGGCATTGGCCTGCGAAATGAAGTCTTTCTTGTCTGTTCAATTTCGTCTGGCTCATAAAAACTGTCCATAGGGAATACTTTCTCTTAAAGATTGGGGATGGAAGCTATCGTAATGTAAAATAGTGTTACGATCCGTAGTTTTACGGTAAAGGTCAACCTCGATGGCTCCATCCTTAATCTTTAGCTGGAGATCCAAAAATGAAATAGATGTGTTGCTCGAGGACATGGTGAACCAGAGATGGTCATTCTGAGAGTTAATCCATGTCAGGAATTCATCATGGTCCCGTCTCCCTTAGTTTTGTCCCAAATCATAATGATATCATCTATGTATCTCTTGTAAAAAATAATAGATGGCAAAAATGGGTTGGAGTCATGGAAAATGGAGACCTTTTCAAAAGCCCACATAAATAAGGTCGCATAATTAGGGGCAAATGCAGCACCCATCGCAGTTCCCTTAATTTGCAAATAAAAATTCTCCTTGAACCTGAAGTAGTTCTTGGACAGAGCTATTTCGAGTAAGTCAACAATAAATTCACTCGGAACCAACTGAGGATCACTTCTAAGGTCCAAGAAGAATTTGATGATCGGTAGTGACTCAGCTTGGGGGATGTTAGAGTATAAAGACTCCACGTCCAAGGTGATAAACAGATTGTTAACAGGATCGAAGTATAGACCTTCTAGATGTATAATGGCATCGGTGGTATCTGCCAAGTAGGTGGGAGTATCAGCGGCCAAAGGTTTAAGAAAATGGTCAATGTTCTTGCCCAAGGGTTCAAGAATAGAACCGCAGAGGGACACTATGGGCCTGCCAGGGGGATTCAACATGTTCTTGTGGATTTTCAAAAGAATATAAGACAGCGGTGCTCGGGTACCTATGTCCGTGAGAAATAGAAATTCTTTTGTACTTAAAATCTCTGCATCTTTCGCCCGTGTAGCTAGGGCTAAGCTTTCTTTTCTAATGCCCTCTGTAGGATCCCCTCCGAGTTTCAGATAAAAGTCAGTGTTGTTTAGTTGTCTAGATACTTCAGTATCATAAAAAGAAGCATCACAGACCACTATCCCACCGCCTTTGTCGGCCTGTTTGATAATAATGGTAGTGTCTCCCTTAAGCTCTTGTAAACAGGCCCATTCTTTTTTAGAAAAAATTATAACAATGGTTGGATCTCGAGTCAATGGGGTCAGTGAAACCTAGCTACTCATTGCCCACAACCATAATGAAAACCTCCCAAAAGTATACAGTACACTTTGCATTGAGCCTCCTTACTATCATGGCACTTGCACCCGTTGCCTCTTGCCCACCTAAAGATAGAAACATGAGACTAAGGGCTAGACTGTCCTATCTACATGAACCATCATCCTACCACACATTTAGGGGCTATACTAACCTAACTAACCCAACAAACAAACGTTCACAGCACCCTAAGCCCGCTCCTCTGCCTCTAGGCGTCTCACCCATGAAGCAGCTACTATCTCAAGTAGCTACTTTAACTAAAAAGACGCAACCCCCTACTACCATACCAACTAGCACCCTTTTGATAACTGGGTCGCTCATCAATGTTAGATCCATGGTAGCCCACGCCACTGAGATTTCAGACACCCTAACTAATGAGAACCTAGACCTGCTGTTCATAACTTAAACTTGGCTCCATGAGGCTGCTGGCCCTGCTATTATGCTAGCAATACCAGACGGCTACTAACTGCTAAGAGTTGACAGACCTAATACCAAAGGAGGTGGCTTAGCTATTATCCACAAAGCCAACCTGGCCATTAGACTAGATACTACTACGCCTTTTCAGTCCTGTGAACTCCTCATTGCCAAACTCCAACTCTCATGTAACCGTACTCTCACCATCTATGTGATCTACAGACCTCCTGGACCAATAGGAACTTTCGAGGACGGCCTAACTAGTATCCTGACTAACAATACAAAAGACCATGCGCAAATCCTACTATTAGGAGACTTTAACCTTGGCTTCAATGACTGTAATGACAAACATGCCACATCTGTCGCCACACTACTGCATGATTATGGATTAATGCAAAAAGCCACTAGCCCTACAAACTCTAAAGGTAGGAATCTAGATTGGGTTTCTGACTTGAACTGCATCAGTATCACCAGTATAACTCCTCAAATATGGATAGACCACCATTTAATCTCATTCTCTGCCTCACTTGACCTTACCCACCCTAAACCTATAATTATGGCCCTACCACTCCCCACTAGAAGGGAAAAAGACATCACAGTAGAACAACTCCTTCCACACCTCCTCCCCACCCTTAACAATGTAGACAATATCACAGACCCGACCTTACTTGTGGAAACCTATAATAGCACCATGACCAAGGTACTAGATCTGATTGCCCCTACCAAAATCCGTAAAGGCAAACAACTTTCACACCTGAATAACTGGTTCACACCTCAACTGAAAGACCTTAGAACTCAAAAAAGAAAACTGCAATCAATCTGGCGACACTCGCCTACTGAGGAGAACAAAATTAAGTTAGCCACCCATGCCAAACGGTACAAAAAAGGAGATCATTAGCACAAAAACGAACACTTACAACGACAGAATAGCTAAAGCCAAATCTGACACTAAGGAATTATTCTCCATCCTCTGTGAAATGGAATCACCCATACCGCAAACTGATAATACTCCCAAAAATAAGCTCTGGTGCACTAATATACAAAATGCCCTTGTAGGAAAAATTAGCTCTCTTCAAACCAAAATTGCAATCAAAAAAGCTGCCTTGCTATTGCCAGCGGAGCCTACTCCTAAGGTACATAGTGAACAAGAGTCAAGTCAGCGGAAACCAAAATATTAATTCACTTCAAGGACATCGTCCTGCCTTTAAAGAGATAGAAACAGTACTGCTGGTCATAAGTCAGATCACCATACGTCAATCAACACAGGATAAAAGATAACATGTTTATTAAATTTCTTATAAATTTATTTCAAAAAGTTTAAAAAGGGATTATATAGTCTACAATACTTGTGCAATACACAAAATTGTATCGTACAATTAAAGAAATAAAGAAATAAATTGCATACTGCGGTAAAGTGCTAGTGCCAATTGTGAACCTCGAGGTGATATCAACAGGAAATAAATCGATCGTAATAAATCCCGATGATAAACACAAGGATGACTCGAGGGTATCCCTAGATGAGTGAAGGGGGTCACTCGACCGGGCAAACCCACAGTGACCCAGAAATGATTGGAATGTGTAAATAGCAAATGTCTATTAATGACAAATTCCACACAATGCAAAGAGTCAAAATCAAATCGATTATAATAATCAGCAAACAAGAGGACCGATAGCTAGAAAAAACTCAATACCAGAGTAAAAACACATCTAAAACATATACACATAGTAATACAAGTTAGGGATGCTATGTGTCTTTTTTTTTTTTTTTTTTTAAGTTGGTCCCTGTAGAAGAAAATATATGTTAGAAAAAGAGAACAATACCGTAAAGAACAAAGATTAAAATAGTTAAAAATATGGTGATCCGAACAAATAAACAGACAGGGCTGTAACCATAGACCGTAGGTTAAGACATGTCGAATGATATGAGGGGAGAAAAAGTAATTACCATCATCTCTACCCAGGAGGGGACTGGTCCCAAAAGCCTGTCAATAAGTCCAGGAAATAACGGCTCAGCCACACCAAAGAAAGATCTCAAGAAAAATCAGATTTGTAAGGCAAGGTGTCAAAACAAAACTTAAGTAGTGGATTGCCATATATCTAAATGGTCAATACATGATTCCAGAGTTAACAAAAAATCCAATACTCTAAGAAGAGTCAATTTAACCAAAGAACAAAAAATTAGAGTTAAGGATAAACCTGTGCGTACACATGAATATTAAAGGCTATAGACAAAAGTAAATAAGTAAATGAATGAATAGTAAGTAAACGAATTAAACACTCCTGCTTCAGTGAGTCAAAGAAGAAAAAAAGTTGTTTAAAATGAAATCCCAATGGATAGGAGAGCACACAACTCACCTCTGAATATGGCCAATCATACACATGATGGCGATTAACGCTTAAAGATATAGCGTTCAATAGCTTACAGTGACCGAAGTCTCTGTCAGGAGTAGGGCTGCAATAGAGGTTCTAATTAAGTCAATCCGTGTCGAATAGATGGACAACATATCTGGAGTTCCCAAACATCTGCAGTACCACCTAATGCACACAAATAGATGGGACAAACAACAGCCCATAATGTATACACATGCAATGAATGATGCAAGTGTAACCAGACGATTCTAGCAAGGAAACGGCATACAGATAATGAATTAAAAAATAATAAAGGAAACTATGTCAGAGCCGCTGGCACGCCAGATGCTGTAAATGGGCACATCAGTATAAAGTTAACAATAATGTGATGCACATGCGAACTTAAACGTGTGCATTAAGTACAGGCTAATAAAGGCCAGGGATCATGGTCCCAAAGCGACCAAACGAAACCCGATGGTGGACAACATAAATCCCAGGGTCGAGAAACTCCATTCACGCCAAAATGCGCAACGGACAAAGGATAGTGTTCTGATAAGAATTGTCCCTGGCTTACCTGGACATGCAGGAACAAGCGCCGACTCGACTCACGCACGAGAAAACTGGAAGTGCCGTACTCGCGTCTGCGCGGTGATTCTCGCTCTAAATGTACGTTGTAGATGTATAGCACGTAACGTAACTCCAACCAACCATCGAGCGGGGGAGGGACGGTAAAGCGCCGCGCCGCGCTGTTCGATAGCTGTCTACCAGAGATGAATGCCCAAAACAGGCTAGAAAAGGTAATGAAAAAGAAGCTGTTAATTAAATACAGATTGCCATTCTTCTTGGATGTTCAAACCCAAGGTGTGGCTTTGGGTATTGTATATCCACCAATGCTCCCATGCAGCAAGTCTATTGGCTATGGCATATTGATCTGGGCCCACTACGCGTTCCAGGCACCACCATCGTAAATCCTCACAATTATGGGAATGCTCTATAAAATGAGCAACCAATGGAGAGGAGAGATTTCGGGTTCTAATTCTAGACTTATGTTCTGTAATTCTAAGTTTAATAGGTCTAGATGTCTTGCCTATGTAAGTTTTTCCACATGGGCAAGTAGCAGCATGAAGGACGTTTTTAGAATTGCACGTCGTGTGGTTTTTAAGTTTCCAAGCCCTATGATTAATGGTAACCGTATTGGTAGCAGAAGTAGAGCGGCAATTGCAACATTGCCCGCACGGATAATGGCCCGTGATCTTTTCCATACCCCACATCTCATTTATAGTCTTAGCAGGTTGGGGAGCCTATGATCTGTCTGCACGGGAGAGCCAACTTTTAAGGTTCCTACCATTTTTGAATGCATACATGGGATGTTCCAGATCTGGCATATTCATTTGCAATAGGTGCCAGTGTTTGCCAATAGCTTTCTTAATTTTAGCATAGTATGTGTTATAAGTCATAGCACACACTATGCGTGATTGGTTTGAATCATTGCGAGTGTTCTTGGCCAGTAGTATATCTCGGTGTTGGTATCTCGCCCTTTTACGCGACTGCCTTAATATGTGAGACGGATAGCCTCTCTGAGATACTCTTTCTTCTATGGCATTGGCCTGCGAAATGAAGTCTTTCTTGTCTGTACAATTTCGTCTGGCTCATAAAAACTGTGCATAGGGAATACTTTCTCTTAAAGATTGGGGATGGAAGCTATCGTAATGTAAAATAGTGTTACGATCCGTAGTTTTACGGTAAAGGTCAACCTCAATGGCTCCATCCTTAATCTTTAGCTGGAGATCCAAAAATGAAATAGATGTGTTGCTCGAGGACATGGTGAACCGGAGATGGTCATTCTGAGCGTTAATCCATGTCAGGAATTCATCATGGTCCCGTCTCCCTTAGTTTTGTCCCAAATCATAATGATATCATCTATGTATCTCTTGTAAAAAATAATAGATGGCAAAAATGGGTTGGAGTCATGGAAAATGGAGACCTTTTCAAAAGCCCACATAAACAAGGTCGCATAATTAGGGGCAAATGCAGCACCCATCGCAGTTCCCTTAATTTGCAAATAAAAATTCTCCTTGAACCTGAAGTAGTTCTTGGACAGAGCTATTTCGAGTAAGTTAACAATAAATTCACTCGGAACCAACTGAGGATCACTTCTAAGGTCCAAGAAGAATTTGATGATCGATAGTGACTCAGCTTGGGGGATGTTAGAGTATAAAGACTCCACATCCAAGGTGATAAACAGATTGTTAACAGGATCGAAGTATAGACCTTCTAGATGTATAATGGCATCGGTGGTATCTGCCAAGTAGGTGGGAGTATCAGCGGCCAAAGGTTTAAGAAAATGGTCAATGTTCTTGCCCAAGGGTTCAAGAATAGAACCGCAGAGGGACACTATGGGCCTGCCAGGGGGATTCAACATGTTCTTGTGGATTTTCAAAAGAATATAAGACAGCGGTTCTCGGGTACCTATGTCCGTGAGAAATAGAAATTCTTTTGTACTTAAAATCTCTGCATCTTTCGCCCGTGTAGCTAGGGCTAAGCTTTCTTTTCTAATGCCCTCTGTCGGATCCCCTCCGAGTTTCAGATAAAAGTCAGTGTTGTTTAGTTGTCTAGATACTTCAGTATCATAAAAAGAAGCATCACAGACCACTATCCCACCGCCTTTGTCGGCCTGTTTGATAATAATGGTAGTGTCTCCCTTAAGCTCTTGTAAACAGGCCCATTCTTTTTTAGAAAAATTATAACAATGGTTGGATCTCGAGTCAATGGGGTCAGTGAAACCTAGCTACTCATTGCCCACAACCATAATGAAAACCTCCCAAAAGTATACAGTACACTTTGCATTGAGCCTCCTTACTATCATGGCACTTGCACCCGTTGCCTCTTGCCCACCTAAAGATAGAAACATGAGACTAAGGGCTAGACTGTCCTATCTACATGAACCATCATCCTACCACACATTTAGGGGCTATACTAACCTAACTAACCCAACAAACAAACGTTCACAACACCCTAAGCCCGCTCCTCTGCCTCTAGGCGTCTCACCCATCAAGCAGCTACTATCTCAAGTAGCTACTTTAACTAAAAAGACGCAACCCCCTACTACCATACCAACTAGCACCCTTTTGATAACTGGGTCGCTCATTAATGTTAGATCCATGGTAGCCCACGCCACTGAGATTTCAGACACCCTAACTAATGAGAACCTAGACCTGCTGTTCATAACTTAAACTTGGCTCCATGAGGCTGCTGGCCCTGCTATTATGCTAGCAATACCAGACGGCTACTAACTGCTAAGAGTTGACAGACCTAATACCAAAGGAGGTGGCTTAGCTATTATCCACAAAGCCAACCTGGCCATTAGACTAGATACTACTACTACGCCTTTTCAGTCCTGTGAACTCCTCATTGCCAAACTCCAACTCTCATGTAACCGTACTCTCACCATCTATGTGATCTACAGACCTCCTGGACCACTAGGAACTTTCGAGGACGACCTAACTAGTATCCTGACTAACAATACAAAAGACCATGCGCAAATCCTACTATTAGGAGACTTTAACCTTGGCTTCAATGACTGTAATGACAAACATGCCACATCTGTCGCCACACTACTGCATGATTATGGATTAATGCAAAAAGCCACTAGCCCTACAAACTCTAAAGGTAGGAATCTAGATTGGGTTTCTGACTTGAACTGCATCAGTATCACCAGTATAACTCCTCAAATATGGATAGACCACCATTTAATCTCATTCTCTGCCTCACTTGACCTTACCCACCCTAAACCTATAATTATGGCCCTGCCACTCCCCACTAGAAGGGAAAAAGACAACACAGTAGAATAACTCCTTCCACGCCTCCTCCCCACCCTTAACAATGTAGACAATATCACAGACCCGACCTTACTTGTGGAAACCTATAATAGCACCATGACCAAGGTACTAGATCTGATTGCCCCTACCAAAATCCGTAAAGGCAAACAACTTTCACACCTGAATAACTGGTTCACACCTCAACTGAAAGACCTTAGAACTCAAAAAAGAAAACTGCAATCAATCTGGCGGCACTCGCCTACTGAGGAGAACAAAATTAAGTTAGCCACCCATGCCAAACGGTACAAAAAAGGAAATCATTAGCACAAAAACGAACACTTACAACGACAGAATAGCTAAAGCCAAATCTGACACTAAGGAATTATTCTCCATCCTCTGTGAAATGGAATCACCCATACCGCAAACTGATAATACTCCCAAAAATAAGCTCTGGTGCACTAATATACAAAATGCCCTTGTAGGAAAAATTAGCTCTCTTCAAACCAAAATTGCAATCAAAAAAGCTGCCTTGCTATTGCCAGCGGAGCCTACTCCTAAGGTACAGCCTTCCCTAAACCAGCCCAATAACACTCCTCACCCCTTTAGCTTCAAACAAATAACCATACTAGAGACAGAAAAAGTATACTCTCCCTAAGGCCTTCTAATTGTAAAGGAGATAATTGCCCTGCTCAAATTATAAAAGATGCAGCAAGAGATCTAGCTCCCTTTATCTCCAAACTGATCAACGCCTCCTTTAAGACTAACCAAGTGCCCAATAACCTTAAACAGTCTTGGGTACTACCTTTGCTAAAAAAACAAACTCTCGACCCTTCCATCCCGAAAAATTACAGACCCATCACCACCGTCCCATTCCTACTCAAAATCATCGACAGGGTAGCCTACCTACAAATTCAGGATTACCTTGAAACTAACAACCTTCTAGGCTCACGACAATCCAGCTTCCGCCCCCTTCACGGCACTGAAACAGCCTTGATTGATCTTAAGACTCAAATTGACGAGTTGAAGGATAATTGAAAATCAGCTATGCTATTCCTTCTTGACCTCTCGGCAGCCTTTGACCTGATAGATCATGCAGTCTTATGCAATCACCTCGGCTCCGCTGCCCATTTTTCAAGCAATGCTATAACCTGGGTACAATCCTTCCTTGCTAACCGGACAATGAGAGTCTTCTCCCCCCTAGCAGCTGCTGATCCCACACAAGTCTCCTGCGGTGTCCCCCAGGGATCATGTGTGTCTCCTACTATGTACAACATCTTTACCAAACCTTTCATTGACAAGTTGGATAGACTGGGTGTCATCTACACTAACTGCGCAGATGACACTCAGATCCTCATCCTCCTTTCGGGTAACTTCTTGGAAGACTCAGCTTTGGTAAACAAGATATATCTCCTCATTCAGGCATGGATGCCATCCCATGGCCTCTGTCTGAATGATGACAAAACAGAGATTCTGATCCTCGGCACAGAGACAGCGATTAAAAAACTTGACCTGAACTATGCCTCGTTTAACATTGACAACAATGTCATCAAAGTGATGCCTGCAGTCAAAACTCTTGGGGTCTATCTGGACTCAGCACTCACTTTTAAGAAACAAATTCACTCCCTAGCTTCCTCCACAGCCTATACTTGTAAACTGATCCGAGCATGTAGACCATTCCTAACAGAGGCTAGCTGTATCACCTTAGCTAATGCACTTATCATATCCAGATTGGACCATTGTTATGCCCTATATGCGGGATCTAACAAGTATATCCTCAACAAACTCCAAACACTCCAAAATAACGCTCTTACAGTAGCCTTAAACATTCCTAATAGAGCCCATGTCTCTACCTCCAGAAGGAATATCCACTGGCTAAAAATTAAAGACAGGATCACCCTCAAAACTCTTTCACTCACGTCCAAATGCCTCACAATATAGCTCCTCCCTATCTAGCAAATAGAATCAACACGAGAATCTCAAACCGCCCCACAAGAATGACTAACGCTTATACCTTGATGGTGCCTAGATATAAAAAGAGTACAGGTGGCGGCGCTAGCTTTCCAGTCATAGCTGCCCAAACCTGGAACAAACTCCCCTTAGAACTCAGAAAGGACCAAACCTACCTAAGTTTCAGGCGCAAGGTTCTTTCATGGATACGATCTAATGACATCTAATGGGATCACCCTCTTTTACTAGAACCACTCGTCCTGAGTGACACCTCCCGACTATGCCCTTTGTTAACTTGACCCCCTATAGGGACCTCCGACTACCACTGCTAGTATCTAGGAATTTCACTGGATCCTACTGGGACTACAAAACTGTGGTTGATTTTTTACTTAGCTCTTTATGCTTCCGACACCTGGCATCAACTGTATAAGTATATTCATACTGTAACGCTGCTGAACTCTCCTACTGCCTATTTTGCTCGTCACTCTAACTAAGTTCTCAAGTATCCTTGTAATGTTTGCGCCCGGCTACCTGCTGGTTTGGTTTTGCACTATATTAAATGAACAAACAAACAGAGTGCTAATAGTGGGTGACACCTTTGTGCAAGATCTGTACAGGTATGCCACACAAAGAGGCATGGCTGCTAATTTTGCATTGGAAGGAGTGGAGGCTTTCTGGGGCACTGTCTATGAGGGCAGTTTCGGTGGTATGGTTAACCTTTGCAGCTGTGTGGCCTCTGTCGGTACTGTTGATGTTGTTGTGCTGCATTATGGAGCTCTACATTTGGGGTAACTGTCGTGTTGACGTTTGCTCCGTCGCCTAAAGAAGTTGATGGAAGAAGCGATGTGGCTTTTTCCCACTGCCAAGCTGGTTTTCTCAAGCATACCACCAAGAGGAGCATGGTCCATGCCAGTGTAATTTGTCCCCAGCCAGAGGTCGGAAGGTGTTTCATTAACAGGAACATGTGGCAATTTATGTCCACTGCTGGGATGTTCTCCACCGACTATGACATCATTAATGAGCGAAATTTGCACTGGTTCCATGCAAATGGCATTTTGTTGACCAACATTGGCAATGCTGTTTTGTTTTTCACTGTGCAAAAAGTGTTGAAGACAATCCTGCAACAATGTAATGAGGCAAACAAAAGAGAAACTGAGATAAAGAGCAAAAACAAAAAAGGTTCTTTGTAAGCACGAAAAACACCACAAAAAAAATATTTTCTGAGGAACCAGTAAAGACCCAATCTCCTAACCTGTTTCACACTTTCTCTCCCCACCCTCCCCCCTTCTTCCTAGCACGATAACTCTGCGGATTCCGCTGTAGTTTCAGGATTACACTTGCCACATCCGGCCCTTTTCAGAATGGTAGCCATGGAAATAGAACTGTGGCGGCTAAGGGGTTGCTCAATAAGGTTTCTGGTTGTGATTTGTACGGAAAAACTGTGGCAGAAGGTATCTTTGTACAGAGAAATGCAGAAGGCTATGGTGGAAGTGTGCAAGATAAGGGGCAGGCATCCTGTTTGTATGCATGCACTGTATGTACTTGTTTGAGGTGGCTAACATACACTTAGTGTTGCTTTTGTGCGATAATTTTTTATACGTTTGTAGTAAGTGGGGTGCTTCGGAAAATATTTATAGTGTGTATATACCCAGGTTTTTGAATGTGCGACGAGGCAAGGGAGGGAGAACAGAGGGGAGACAGAGACAACAAACCTACAAGGCCAGGTGTCACTCAGATCACCCAAGTGCATGGGGAGGGGGAGGAGAAAGTGCAGTACATGGAAAGAAAAAAAAATGACTAGGTAGATGACACCCAGATACTCCTCACCATCTCTGGTAACTACAGTACTAACGTCACTAGGATTAACGAAATGTTCTCCATTATTCAGGCATTGATGGCTACACATGGCCTATGCTTGAATGATGAGAAGACTTAGCCCGGACTACACCAACATCATTATCGATGGCAACACTATACCCATCGCTAAAAATGTGAAAACCCTTGGCTTGTATCTTGACGCCATTACCAACCTCACTAAACAAGTAAACACTACCGCTTCAGCCACCGCCTACACTGGGAACCTAATCAGAGCCTGCAGACCTTTTTTATCAACCAGCAGTTGCCTCACGTTGGCTAGGGCGCTCATACAATCCAAGTTAGACTATTGCTACAGCCTCTACATAGGCGCCAACCAATCTATCATCAATAAACTCCAGGTTCTCCAAAATAATGCGCTACGAGCCGCACTAAACATTTCTAGACGTGAGCACATCTCGGCCACTAGAATTTCATGCAAATGGCTCTCCATTCAACAAAAAATTGACTTAAAAACCCTTTTCCTTACCTACAAAGCCCTTAACCACCTAGCACCTCCCTACCTCACTAGCAAATTCACCATGAAGCCAGCCACCAGAGTTACCAGATCCTCCAACACGCTATGCCTTACAGTGCCCAGATTCACCTCTAAAATAGCCAGCCGCTCGAGCTTCATGGTCCTCGCCGCTCAACTCTGGAACACCCTGCCCCTGAACATCAAACTGACCAAATCCTTCAAACCATTCAGGAAATTTGCCTTTGGATGGTTACTGAACAAAAACCAACCTTAGCTTTATTCAGCCCATGTCTAACTGTATATATTATACATGCATAAAGGTTGCAACTCTATGTTCCAATTACCTCTGACTGTATATACTGTACATAACTCTACAAATGTATCATTGTAACTCTTATTTTGTCTTGTAACCTTTTGTTAAGCGCCCTTTTACCCCCGGGTCTGGAGCGCTATATAAATAAAATAAACAAACAAACAAGTAAAAATACGGCCCGATGGTGGCAAGTGTAAGGATAAGTGCAGACATCAGGTGGTGGTGGAACTATTAGGGATACAGAAAACAGTCCCCAAGTGCGGGGTTTGCCAGAAAGCCAGTGCAGGGGTGCGACTGGCGGGGAGAGGTGGCCTGGGGCCGAGACCAGAGGGTGGCCAGGTAACCAGTGCAGAATCAGTTTCAGCCAGGAAGTCAGCAGGGGAGAGGAGGAAAAAAAGCAGAGGCAAAGAGAAAAGTTTGGTTCTCCTCAAGTTTCAGGGAGGCAGGGAGGCTGTTGCAGAGGGAGGCCCCAGCCGAAGAAAGAGATCTACCAACAACTGGTTGCTTGCAGAAGCGAGTGACCCTGAGGGAGTTGGAGGCGAAGAGCTTGAGCACAGAGATATTTAGGAAGTGAGAGTTGCAGGTATTGCGGCCCCAGAAGGCCTTGTGTGCATAATGCAGAGGGTTTTGACCTTATTCCTCGCAGCTACTGGGAGAGCAGTGCAGACATTTCAGTACCGGAGGGATACAATCCCTGGGCTTGAGGCCAAGGACAAGGCACGCCGTCGTCTTCTGGATGAGTTGCAGATGGCGTAGAGTAGAAGCAGGCAGATTTAGAACAAGGCTGTTGCAATAGTCCAGCCTAGAGAGAAACACAGCTGTTGAGACAGTGTGCTTTTCGGACCTTCCTTTAGGTTGGTAACATACATTCAGTTATGGTTTTGGTGCCATAATTGTACGCTTTATGTAGGCGATGGGTTAGTGGGGAAAAGAATGTGTAGTATTGTCAGAAGGAAAGAAGAGAGTTCCTGTTTCGTTGCAAGCATATGCAATTGAAGTGCCACTCGATGGTAGTGGATAGGAGAAAAAACAGTAAGTATTTTAAGAACGTAATGGACGCTCACTGCCAGATACCGTGCGCACAAGCATTTATAACGGAGTTGTAAACATACTGCAGAAAAAAGTATTTGTGGTGATGGGTGCTCATGTGGATGAATGTTGATGCACAAATCTTGCATTCTTTTACGGAACTTTCTACTGGACGTGCTTTCCAATGACACGACACTTGGAGGCTGAATGTGTAATGGTACATAAAGTTTTGTACAGAAGTGGATGTCATTGGAAAGCACGTCCAGTAGAAAGTTCAGTAAAAGAATGCAAGATTTGTGCATCAACATTCATCATGGATGCCATTGGTGGATGCGTGTGTGTCTATTTAACAGTACCCAATGAGGTACTGATGGACAAAAAATAGTGGAAAGGGAAGGACTGCTCCTGCTTTACTGGGGCGCGGCCCTTGCGGTACTTGAGGAAGCGCACATGCCACATTCTGTGCTTCTCACCATGCTCACAAATGAAAATGGGACAGTGGGGATTGTCCAATCAGGTGCTCATGGTGTGCGTCACAAGAAAGGGCAGCAATATTTGTTTTCATTACTCTGTGTAGTGAGGCTGGCAGAGATGGAGAGATGCACAGTTTGCATCGTGGGTGATGTCTTTGTGCTAGATCTGCTCCAGTATGCCATCGGAAGAGGATTTTATGGCAATTTCGATTTGGAGGGAGTGGAGGCTTTGTGGTGCGGTGTCGATGTCTGTAGTTTCGGTGTTGTGCTTGCCGAATGTCGATGAGTGGCCACTTCGCTACTGTACATGTTGTGGTCGTGCATTATGGAGCCTTGCATTTGGTTTCCATGGCTTATTCACGTGTGTACTGTCAACTGAAGTAGTTGATGAAAGCAATGAAGCACATTTTTCCCTCTGCGAAGGTGCTTTTCTCATGTATACCACCAAGAATAGTATGGGACTATTCCAATGAAAGTTGTCGCCAGCCAGATGTCGGAAGGGATCTTATCAACAGAAGCATGTGTGACTTCTTGAGTGCTGCTGGGATGTTCTCCTGTGAGAATGACAACATTCTGTCTCGATATTTGCACCTTTTCGATGCAAATGGTATATCTTTTTTTTTTTTCAAAACTTTATTTTTGGTATTTAACACACCATACAAAAACACACCCACATTAGGGTGGACTTTAACTTTGCGCCACCGCTTTGAGCCCTCCCAACCAAACTCCCCACCCCCCGCCTCCCTCACCCTTTACACCCAAACAATGTCATCGAGAGGAATCTTCCTCTCACTCCTGATCCATGACTAGAGGAAAATTTGGTCAGGGCTGAGATTGCCTCGAAGGTGTGCCGCCGGTCTCCGATGTACCAACTGAAAAGACCTCTGCTTCGTTCATCAAGAATATTGTCAGTGGGCCCCATATGTCGGGTGGGCGTGCGTGTTGTGGAAGGAGCTTTATAAAGTCTGATTCTACATCTTGGTAGTAGAGTAAGTCCTTACGCCAGGCTGCGTAGGATGGAGGGGGACCTCGGCCCCATGCCATAGCGACTCTCCTACGGGCAAGTGTCAGCAGAATACCAGTCAACATCTTTGATGGGGCGGATAGCAGCCTCGTCATGCCTAGCAACGCTGCTGTTTGTCTCAGATGTATTGCTTCTCCTACAATCGCCGTTGTCGTGTCCAACACTCGGTTCCAAAAGGGAGCCACTTCAGGGCACTCCCAAGACAGATGGACAAAGTTTGCGGATAATAATCCGCACCTCTTGCACTCCGCTTGCGTGTCAGGGTGATGTTTGTTGATTTTTTCAGGTTTGTAATAGGTTTGGTGGAGGAAATTAAAGTGGATGAGTTTGAGACGTGAATTGAGTGCGATCTTCTGAGTCTGATTCAGGATGTAGCCCCAATCCTCCTCTGAAATTACTGTGTTTAGTGCCTTTTCCCATCTGGTTTTTGCCCCTGTATTGGCGGGGGTCGCACTCGGGATTAGTGCTTTGTAAATTTGCGACACCAGTCTGCCCTCACCTCATGCCTGAATAACGTCATGCAGCAATTGCCAGGTTGGCGGTTGACACGGGAAGTCCGGTAGAAGGGTCTGCAGAGTGTATCGAGTCCGAAAATAGAGGAATACGTCCAGTGCAGTGTTGCCCCCTTTCATTTTCGCTTGGTCAGGGGTTAGGTAGCCTTCCTCAGTAAAAAGGTCCCCTAGGGATTGTATGTGCAGCTTGTCGGCCCATTGGTGAAAGACCGTTTCTGAAGTTTGGGGGATTCCAGGAATGAACTTGGCTGGTAGGAGTGGAGAGTACCTTGTTTGCACCCCGAACTTATGGGCTAGGGTCTTCCAGGCCTTGTACATCACGAGTACCACATTCATCGTGGGGGAAGGCACGGGAATCCGGCCAAAGACCAGTGCAGTCAGGAAGTTGGGAGTCGCCAGGGCGCGTTCCACTTATACATGAGGGCGGACTGCTTGCGTCGCATACCAGTGGCTGAAGTATTGTGCCTGAGCTGCCCAGAAGTATTTCTCCAAGTCCGGAAGGGCTAGCCCCCCGTTGGACACGGGAAATGTCAATATTGAGTGTGCCACCCTGGCTGGTTTGCCCGCCCAGAGCAACTCAAGGACCAAGCTTTTCAGTCTTTTCAGGAAGGTCTGCGGTAGTAACAGAGGAATGTTGTTGAAGAGATACAGAAGTTTAGGCAGGACCACCATCTTAACCAGGGAGGCCCTCCCCCAGAGCGTTAGTGGAAGTGACTTCCAGCGTGAGACCTTGTCTTGGAGGGACTTGACCACTTCCTCGTAATTATCACCAAACACCTCGTGCCGATCCAGAGACAGCTGCACCCCCAGGTACCGAACCCTGGCGGACCTCCACGTGAGATTGAATTCGTCTGCAAACTGCTTTGTGGCACGAGTCAGTGTAAAGACGACTGATTTAGCATGATTGATTTTTAAACCAGAGGCCGCCCCAAACTTGATGACTTCCCTCATGACTGGGTTCAGGTTAACTTCAGGGTCTCGTATGAAAAGCGCCACGTCGTCGGCGTATAGGGAAACGATGAGCCTGTGTGGGCCGATGATGAGACCCCTCTGTTGTCGGAGCTCACGAAGGTTGGAGGCTAGTGGTTCCATTACCAGGGCGAATATTAAAGCTGAAAGTGGGCAGCCTTGTCTTGTTCCCCGCTGCAGGTCTATTGAAGCTGATTTTGCGGTGCCTACAATGATATTAGCTTGTGGCTTGGTGTACAGGAGCGAGACGAGCTTGATGAAACGGGCACCCAGTCCCATCCTGGTGAGAACCATGAACATAAACGGCCACTCCACTGAATCAAACGCTTTTTCGGCGTCTAGCAGGACCGCTATTGCCTGATCTGTGGGGTCTAGTGCCTCGATGATTCCGAACATTCTCCGGATGCCGAAGGTCGTATTGCAGCCTGGTATAAATCCGGCTTGGTCTGCTAGTGCAAGGGCAGGCATCAGGGGCATCAACCTATTGGCTAGAACCTTGGCGAGTATTTTATTGTCGAAGTTGAGCAGGGAGATAGGGCGGTACGAAGCACAATCTTCAGGTGGTTTTCCTGGTTTATGCAAAAGCATGACATTGGCTTCACGAGAGGAGTGAGGGAGAGTCCCCACTTCCAGCGCTTCTTCGTACACAGCCGCCAGGAGAGGAACCAGGGTATCTGCAAAGGCTTTATAGAATTCTCCCGTTAGGCCGTCAGGGCCCGGCGCCTTAGAAGAGGGCAAGGTCTTTATGGCCGCTCTAATCTCGTCTTGTGAGATCAGCTCATTCGGTGGTTCGCGTAGGTGTTATTCGACCCAGTAGAGCTCTGTGTCTTCTAGATATTCCAGTGGGGCATTTGAGTCTTTTGGAAGTTTAGCACTGTAGAGATCCTGGTAGAATCGACTGAATTCCTCTGCAATCTTTTCGTCAGTGTGCAGCACCTCGCCTTGCATGGTTCGGATCCTTTCGATTTGGGACTGTTTTTTGTCGGCTCTGATTAGATTCGCCAGAAGGGCACCTGGTTTTTGGCCCTCGCCGTATTGGCGCACTTGGTTGGGGCGGCTTAAAAACTGGACCTCTCGATCTGCTGCGGCATTGAATTTTTGCAGTTCTATTTTCAGGGCCGCAGCGGACTCCGGGTCGGCCATGTTCGTGTTCTGAGTTTCAAGATGCTTTCATTTGTCTTCGCTGGTTTTGAGCTCGCTCCTTATGAGTTTGAGGATACCATTTTCTTTGGCGTGGCATACTCCTCTAATGAAACATTTTAAAGACTCCCAGATATGGTGCCTGCAGAGGGGACCGAGCCCAGGTTGGCCTCAAGAAACACGTCCATCTCTTCCTTCAATTCAGAGGCGAAGACTTCATCACGTAGCGAGCCCCCTTTAAAGCGCCAGCGTTGTAATGGCGGTGTGGGGTTGGATGGCATAAGTTTAAGGAAAAGTGGTGAGTGGTCTGAGAGCGTTCTCGGGTGGATACAACACCGGCCACATGTCAGGGGGCCGTTTTTGGAGGTGAAGAAATAGTCGATCCGGGAGCTTGTGTTGTAGACTGCAGAATGGAAGGTGAAATCTCGCAGCTCCCCATTAGAGACTCTCCATATGTCTTGGAGATCAAACGCTTTGCAAATTTCCTTTATTTGGAGACAGGCCTTAGAGGGCGGTTGTTGTGAGGCCTTTGATCTATCTCTTGTAGGGTCCAAAGCCGTGTTCATGTCCCTGCCCCAGATAATTGTTGCAGGGTCGTAAGTGGAGAGCTGAGTTAGCACCCAACCGAAATTGTCAGGGCCGTCCACATTCGGCGCGTATGAATTAATGAAAGTCATTTTCTGACCTGCGATGATGCCACACACTAAAATCGCTCTTCCTTCGTTGTCTTTTGCCGTATGAAGTAGCCTGAAACTGAGCCGCCTGTGTATGAGAATCGCGACTCCTCTCGAGTATGTGGAGAAGGATGAGAAGTATCTGTGACAACCCCAGCTCTTGGCCCACTGATGATCATTCCCTGGGGTGAGATGAGTCTCTTGGATCAAAGCCACGTCCACTTCGTGGCGTCTGAGGTAATGCAGAATTTTTCTGGTTTTAGCGGGGATGTTGCCGCCTCTTATATTCCACGTTAAGACATTGAATGGGGTGATTTAGTTTTTATATGGGGCCATTTTGCCATTTCAGTGGACTGCGAAGGACTAGTTATGCTCGGTCTGGTGCCAGGGTCAATGCTCAAGGGTGGGGAGCCCGGCTGAGGCGACGGTGCAGATGATGGGCCAAGAGCGGGTGAGAAGCAGGGTGGTCGGGATCTGGAGGCGCTGAACTTTCCCAATGAACTCTGAGGGCTTGAACCGCGGGCTAACCCCAACAGGCCCGAGACGTTACTCTCTGAAGGGTGGGCAACCCCCAACTGGCCCACCAAGAGGTCCCTCATGAACCAACAAACAACCAAAATAACCCATGGAGCCACCATGCCGGGGGGTGAAACTTCACGTAGGCGGAGCAAGCTCCACTTGGAACGAAACAACTTAACAGTGGCTGTGCTAGGGGCGCTCGGGGCTTCCCAAGTGGCCCCAACGGTCGATGTGCTAGGGGCACCAGGGGCTTCCCTGGTGATTCAGCCCCGACTTACGTATAGTGTATGTGATCCGGTGTATTCAGCAACGTGACTATGCCTGCAATGAACCATGTGGTTACACTGTTTTATGGAGGATTCCTGAAGTTTCTGTCTCTTTGAGGTCTTGGCCGAGCATGGTTCTGTACTGGGCAGCCCAGTTGATCCAAAAAAGTATTGGCTTCTTCGGGGGAATGAAAGAAGTGAACTTTCCCCTCGTGAAGTATTCTAAGCCTTGCTGGGAATAGCATTGAATGAGTTACTTGACTGTTTCTAAGTCTCTGTTTAACATTGGCGAATGTTTTCCGCTGAGCCTGGACCGCCGGGGAGAAGTCGGGATAAAAGTGGATTGTGTCCCCCTCATGCAGTAGTTCGCCTTTTTCTCTGGCCAGCCGAAGGATGGAATCGCGATCCCTGTAGTTAAGAAGTCTCGCTACGATTGGCCTGGGTGGCAGGCCTGGGACCGGTCTGGACGAGGGTACCCTGTGTGCTCTCTCAATTATGAAGGTTTGGGATAGAGCGTCACGACCAAATAGGGATATGCAAAGGGACTCCACGAAGTCTTACATTTTCCCTTGCACTTGGTGTTCTCTCACTCCCACTATCCGTAGGTTGTTCCTTCTCGATCGGCTCTCCCAATCCTCGCATTTATCAATAATAGATTTCATTTTCCTTTCAAGTAGCGAGACTTTGTTTGTCAGAGTTGAGGAGTTATCATCGAGATTAGACACCCTTTGTTCCATTTCATTCATGCGTTCAGTGTGTGAGTCCATACGATGTTGCATCAAGTCTACTTTGGAAGCTAGACCATCCATTTTGCTATTCAGGCTACCGATGCCGCTCTTCAAGTCCAGAAGAATTTCTTTGATTTCAGACGGATTAACTGATTCCTCTTCTTGGATTGGACATGCTGAAGAGGGTGCCTGGTCTTCCTGAATGGGGAGTGCTTTTGGGGTTGAGCTGCCGTCAAAGTTTAGTTTCCTCTGGGATTTATCGTATTTTCCCATCTTGACTGAGGGTTTGGAGGGGGCTGGTGGGGCGTGGTCCGCCCTGCCCAGGGTGCTCCGGGGGCTCTTCACTAAATAGGATTTCTCGTAGTGTCCTTAGAGTACTGGTCCCAAGAACCAGATGGGGCGAAGAGTCACCTCAAAAAACAAAGCTCTTGCTCTTGCCAAGTTCTGTTCCCTCCTGATTGGGAAGAAAGGTGGGGGAGGGTCTCCTGGAACGGGACCCCTGTGTCAGAGGTGATGCAGCGTGCGGTCCCGGGGGGGTGTCCGTTCTTGTATCAGCGGGTGTTTTGAAATATTTATTAAGGTTTATTTACTTGGAAGAGGATGGGGGACCCCCGATATCGCAGGGGTGTCGCTTCGGGACTCTGTTCCAATTTGGTGTTCAGCTCGCCATGCTGCCGTTGTCAACTGGAGCGTTGGGGCCAGGAGAAAGTGGGCCGCCTATGGGCTGGCGAAATGCGGTCCCCCGCGGCAATCAGGCGGGCCTACTCTCTGAGGCGCACAGGCGGGGGGAGGCCCGAGTCCGTGTCTGCACCGAACAGGGATGGCTACGACCTCCCTCCCACTCCTTACCTCCACACGTGGCCGTCCACTCGTACACCGGGCTGTCCGGATCGTGTCTGCGCTTCGGCCCTCCCGGGTTTCACCGGACCGCCCTGATCGTCACCGGCTCCGACGAGTCGCTGGATTCTGGTGCGTATTGTCCGATCTTCGGATGGGGGGGCGGGGATGGGGCGACGATGGCAGGTAGCCTCGCGCCCAGCCTCCCGGGCTCCGGCGACAGTGTCCTCACGGCGACCGGGTCCTGGCGGGAACACCGGATCCTTCGCTGCTCTGTCGGGGGGCGTCTCTGTTACGCCTCACTTGTTGAGCACGCCAGGTCTCTGTGCAGGAAGCCTATGGGCTTCTGTAGGGGGGCGTCGGAGGCCGCACTCTAGCCCGCACCCGGTAGGCCTGCAGGACGCAGCTTGGCCTCCAGACCCTGCCGGCCGTGTAATGTCTTGGAGCGGCCGATTTTCTTCCAAATTTCGCATGCAGGCAGCTGGGGTTCGTCGTTTTACCAGGGGCGTGGAAGGAATACGTGGAAACACCGAAAACAGCAAGGATTATGCAGGATTGATGCGGGGCTGATCGGGAGCCTACACCAAGGCGGCCATCTTGGTTGGCCCTCTAGTGCCCTCTCGTGAAATGGTATATCTTTGACGACCAGTGGCAATTAAATTTTGTTTTACAAGCTACAGGCTGCACTGAAGACACTATTGTAAGAATGTGAGGTGAACTACGAAAAATAAAAACACTCATAAAAACCGGAAAAAAAGGTGTTTATGTGGAAGAATGTATTCCCCCACTTCCGCGCGCACAGCACGAGAAGTCCACGGACATTGCGATAGTTGCAGGGTTGCACATGTCACATCTGGGCCTTTTGCAGATGGTGGCCATAGAAATGGCCCTGTGGAGAATACAGGATTGCGCAGTAAGGTTTCTGGGTATGGTTTCTACGCACAGACTGTGGTGCACAGTGTATTTGTTGACAAAAATGCAGAAGGTGTGTTTTCTAGTTTGTTTTTGGGACTCATACATTAGGTTCAGCATTTTCCTGATATTATCGGATCCCTGTCTCCTCCTAATAAAGCTGATCTGGTCCCCATGAATAAGCGAAAGGAGTTCATCAAGTCTATTCCCCAGGATCTTCACCAGTATCTTAACATCCTTGTTGAGAAAGCAGACTGGCCTATACGCCGAGCATAATGTCAGGTCCTTCCCTTCCTTCGGAATAACCATGATGATAGCCTTAAGCCTATCCCAATTAATTCACCCCAAATGGTTGCCTGGCTTAAACCCTTCCCACAGAGTGGCCGTACCGACCTCACCCGTGTCGTTGAATTCAAAGTATTCCTTAATTTTCATAAGTATGGCTTCTCCCTCGTTCTTGTCCTTCAAAAAATAGTAATTACAGTACTAACGGCCCTGGTTGACCCTCCCATCATGCACTCCAACCACCGCCGTAACTAAATCGTGATATGACAAGGGGACAGAGCTAGTATCAGTCTTCTGAACCCACCTAACAGTGTTAGAATTCTCCAGTATCAGATCTATACTTGAGGATGGCTAATGCACCACAGAATGAATGAATGGGGCCTGGTGGCCTGCACCCGAACCAGTTGATGCGACTTTGGCTTCCCATACATTAACCAACCCCAGTGCCTCTGATTTTATTTGAGTCTCTTCCCCCGATCTACCTCCACCAGGGACCCTTTTGTTCTCAAACTATCTGTCAACAGGTTAAGGACCAAGGACCACGTTAAAATCCCCACCCACCAGCAAAGCCCCTTCCAAAACCTTTTCAGATGTTCATCTCCTACCAGTAGATTGCTTGACCGGTGTTGGGGCAATATATTGAGGCTACTGTAGGTCTAATGCCCTGATATAGGCCCGTCAAAAAAAGAAACTGTCCCTCCTGGGCACACTGCGTATCACACACCTGAAACCTGCAAGAGGTCCCAGTGATCTCTTAAAAGGAGAAGTTAACCCCCTTACATTGAGCACACCTATTTTAAGGCAAAATCCCAAATCTGTCATCTCCACCTGACATGTAGTCTCACAGCCATGATGCACCCCCAGTACCCCTTTGTAGCTTGCAAGTTCATCATTTCAGGACGAGTAACATCCTCCCAGAGCGAATGGATGGGAATACACCAGGGAAGGAGAAGACACAAGGCATTAAAACAAACATATAACAATCATGCGTTTATGCAGTACTTTAATCACTCAAAAAATGCCAATTCCATGTACCCTGCCTCCCCACCCCACTTTTCCAAAAGGCGTTTGCCCCGGTTTCCATCCCACCACCCTACAGGTATGAACCACCATCTAAACTCCCCCTCACCTCCTTCCAAACTCCCAAGAACAAACATAACCTTGGTGACACTCACCCAACCCCTTAAAATAACAAAGTAATTATTCACAGGAGCCCAGCACAGCAAGGTAGCTGAAAACACAAAACACCTCCCCAACCCACCCCAGTGAATCTTCAGACTTAAATAACTTCCTTATAATCCTGATTCCCCAACCATCAAAGAGAGCCTTGCACACCTCCACGCGATTGTCAGACACATGCCCACATCGAAACCTCAATCCTGTGTGTACTCTCCCCAACAAGACTCCCCACCCTCCCTATCTGGGCACCCATGGCCAATATTCGATACAAAACAGAACCCCCTCAGCGATTTCATAACCACACTAGTTCAGGTCATCCGTTTTCTAAGGGATGGCATATTCCGTTTCTTAAACTTTCTCGCACCTTGGACTTTACGTCTATCCACTCATCCCACCCTACTTAGGCAGGTTATTCTGCCATAGGCCAGGATGCTTGGGTCTGTACTCTGTGAGAAACCTGAAGGTATCTCACCTGCTAGTCCCAGGGGATCTGTCATCCAGGTGGCCAGGACAAGGCCATCGCTAATGGATCCAGTTCCTGGAGGTGGACCTCCAGGTGGACCCCCAACTCCCCTTTCTTGACACAAACACGTTCTTATGGACAATTCATCGTGTACGACAACAGACTAACACCAGAGCCCTATATCTGACATGTCCCAGTGCAGGGGTCAGGCGGAGTCAGGCAATTACACCTGACTTCCATCACACTTCCCCACACGGCTAAAGGGCGGAGCACGAAAGCACACTCCAGAGGGAGGCCAAATACATGAGTAAGCAGCTATTCCAGGATGGCAGTTTAAACTGAGGAGAAAGGCCGTGAGACCAGAGAGGATGACAAGGAGGGAGTTATCCTTGTCCTTTTCACTAAAGGATTGTGACTTTCAAGAAGCCTCAAGGAAAAGAAACATAAGACCACGAATCACAGCTGACAAACAGTGTAGCGTGTGTCAGAGGTACATGGGGCCCTCCCGCATTGATAGCCAAGGCGGGGAGAATCGATTGCCAACGTGGTACTGTCCTTAACTTTGACAGCAAAACAACGCCGAGTTTAGCACAGCCGGTGAGTTTGGAGAAACTGATAGCAGACTGGATATTGTTGTTGCAAATGTCAACCCGACTGATGGATGTCTGCTAATTAAAGTTTGTCCGAACCCGACTGAGAGAGGCTAATTGTGAAAGAAGAATCTGAGCCCGGCTGAAGGGGATCCCGGGCGAAGAGCAAGTCGCTCGACTTGAATTTTGGAAAGGAACTTTTCTTAGTTGTTTTTGGTGCATCAGGTCCTCTGAAGCAAGATACTTTGAATAAAAGAGACTTGGGCACCGCAGGCCCAGATGTTGGCAAAAGGAACTGTGACCTTGTGCTGAAGAAGCCCATGAATGTGCTGTGCTCGAGTGACCTGCTTTGTCCCGTGCTAAAAATGTGGGCAAGGGAGGCCAGCAGCCTAAACATCCTGACTTATCATTTTGTGAAGACTTCTTTCTTTTTGTGAACATTATCCCACACTATTTTGTGGCATAGCAGTAAGGATTGGCAATATTTTATTTTAGTATAGGCCCTTTTTAATTTGACTAGACTCCACTAGGACTGTATTATTATTATTTGACGGTCGTAGCGTGCTCGCATCTTAGATTTAGGTTTAGATATGCATTTTCACGCCACTGATAAAGTTGAATAAACACCCTTGAACTGTGATCACTTGCGTCTGTCTTACTTTGAAGCCTTGCCTTCCTTACACCTCTCCCCCTTTTGTCAATTCCTCCATGACCCTTTGGATATCATAACGGTTAGAAGTTGGTACTTCATTCCTTCCCACTCAAAGAACAGCGAAAAAGGGCACCCCATCTGTATCGTGCCCTTCTATATTCTCAACCATTGTGTAAGTGCTGCACACTGTTTACAACTCAGCTAAGTGTAGGTTGAGAGTTCTTGATAAATCGCAACTTTGGAGTTGCTGTAGTCAAAAAAAACCATGCCACTTGTCTTTAGTCAGGACCCGAGTCTTCTCAGAGTAATAGTGGAACCTGACAATGACAGAGCGAGGGCCCCTCCCTCTACTGCCTGCCCTATCAATGATACATTTGAGTCTTTCTTCCTCCTTGAAAACAAGCGAGAGATCTTGAATTGTCTTCTCAATGTCTTCCAGGGCTTCTCCTTCCCTCTCTTTTATAACGGAAAAACCTGAGGTTATTAAGCCTTTCCCTTGTTTTCAACGTCATCTAACTACAGGTGTAATTCTTCGCTCAGAGTCTCAACCTCAGAAAGTCTCATAACCATCTGGGTTTCGAGAATTTCTACTGAGGATTGGTTAGTTTCTAGGCCTAGCAATCTCACTTCCATTCCCTCAACCATATAATTGATTTCCGCCACCTTGGCTCCAATGTCGGCTCTCATGCCACTGATTTACTCCAAAATCACCTTAATGTAACTCTGGGTTTCCCCTACATTTGTGCCAGATGGGTAGCTCATGGCCAGGTCAGCCTTTGCCACCTTCATCACCTCCAAGCTCTGGTACCTAAATTGCTGCAACTTCAGCCCCCTGCTCATTCAACCGCCTGGCCCAAGGCGTAAAAGGTACCAACATCTCTGCCACTTTCACATGTGATCCCTAAAAGCACACGGGTGGTTGAGGGTGGGGGGATATACCAGTCCTGCAAAAGGCCTTCACATTTCTCTACTGGAATATCAGGGTTGGACTTGTTTTCCACAAGTTTATCTCATGAAAGGCGCCATTCTGTCGTGTCCTTATTAATCTAAGTCACGATCATGGAGCTTCACCACTTGCCTCCTGATTGTATTTCTCCCCTCAGGCCCACAGGCTCCATCAATACCAATCTCACCTGGGCCCCTCCACCGGTTAAGGCCCTCCGTCAAGCTGGCAAGGTAGTTGGGTGCTTCCAGGAAATCCCAGGGCTCCATGTATCCAGCCCCTGCTCCCTATCCTGCCTGGATCACTCTGTGAGGAACAGGTGTAAAGAGTAGCATGAACAATGCAGCCCCATCACTCGGGATCCCCTGGGTGAGCTGGTCTCGCCCCTTGCATCCTTCTCACTGCCCCCACTCAGAATCCCTGTGACTGGGGCTTGTTCCGATCTGGGTCTATTTGCTCCCACGTCCCCACCTGCACTCACCACAAGCAGTGAGAGAGCTCCTCCCCACTCTGGCGACCCTCCTGTGATAGGCCCTGAGGATAGGGTCCTCCGTAGAGTACTTCCAGGGTGGCACCCACCTCTCCTTGTGGCAGGACTATTCACTCCTGCATCTCTGCCATCATCCACCACCAGCTGGCTGAGGACTCTTCACCACTCTGGCGGTCTTGCAGCAGCAGGCTCTGTGCTCGGGTCTAGAAGGCGAGGTTCCTCCTAAAAATGCTTCCAGATCTGCACCAGTCTTTTAGCACTGTGTTCCGTCCATCTAATATTGTCTGAAACAAATATTACCGCCCATGTAGCAGCGTTTCAGGAAGAGGGTACCGAGCTAGCCATTTTGCCTGTGGCCCCTGGTGGCCCCCGTCCTGATTCTTTATTAACCCAAAAGTGCCTGTAGTTATTGTTGACTGAATTTGTTCACTGTACGGCACATCCTGTGCAGCCTTTAGTTGACCAGTTGTAAGATGTGTGTGGAATGTCCCTACATCCCACAGAGGGCAAAGCTGAACTGGATGAAACCAGTCTAAACGTTGTTCCGTGTCCTTGATTCTTCAGTTGCAACTTGTGACACACACCAAATGGTTTGGAGGCTCTTTTCTATTTAATATCCAGCAGGAGATCTATGTTTTGACTATATGTGCAGGTTGCCTCTTAGTGAAACTTGATTGAGTCTATTTTATCCTCCTATGCACTTATTGTATTACTCATGGTCATTATCATGCTTTCCATTTGGGAAAGACTTTTTAATAGGGTTCATTTAAAAAAAGATGTGATTTTACAAAAAGCTTTGCTGTCAAATGTCCATTTGGTGACTCATTTTCTTTGTTTTTCCACTTGAGTTAGAGGGTCGCCTTGAGGGTTTTCAAGAAAGGTGAGATTTCAAGCTGATTCCAATTTGACAGTAATATGACCACTGCACCTTATGGGTTATCCTTAGGAGTCATGTCATTGATTTTAATAGTTCTCTTTCCTGACCAATTAATGTAGGTCATTGACAATAACATTATGCGGCAACCCTGTGCCATACTCACAGGTGTATTATGTGTCCCAATTGATGTCTTTGAATACAGTGCAATAGATTCAAATGGGGATCTACTCGTTTTAGTTTTTTTGCCACCTGTCTTGAGGTAAACGTATGACTTTCATTTGTGCATTTTGAAAAACGTAAAAAGCCACATGCAGTCCGTCTCTAAACTGTGTGTAGGCAAATTAGGAGGTTTGAAACCTCAATCTCCTATGGCTACCATACAGCACATGTCCCAAACCCAATGCGATTGTCGATCCACCTCTATACGCTAGGCCTTTTGCCAAACTAGAACTCGCGTGCTCAATTGTTTTGCCACCCATGTGCCCAACTGCATTTCTGCTTTGGCATCCACACAATGTGTGCTTCTTTCACTCCCGACCTTATCACGCCAGAATCTCAAGTGCTTCCCTCCTGCCCACCAAGCTTACCCAACACTTTAAATTATGCTGTTTATTTATTGTTTGAAAACGCCCTTACACTCCCTAAATAGGACATTTTTTAGACGTGTTCTTTAGTTAGTGATGTTCCTTTGCTTTCACAAGAATGGCAGAATTTCTCAAAGAAGGTTAAATCCGAGCTTTGCAAGTACTAGGCTGGGGTGTGATGAGCGCATGGAGGAAATAACAGTGGCCCTTCAGAGGTACATTGAAATTAAGCTTGCATTGTTGCTCATATTTAAAGATTTACTTGCATAGTTATTTATTTTCAGGTCCCTCATTGACTATTTCAAATGTTAGAGTATCTCATCCATTTAAGACTTAACCTCTGCCCTGTACCTCTCGGTACAACCCAGCTGCTTTGTCATACTTCGTGGGATGTGACAAACCAGCAAGATGGTTTAAGAGATTCATGCTTTTTCAGCCTGAGCTGTACCATCCCTTCCAGCCTATAGGTACATTACTTTCTCTGCCTCCTCTACTTGCAGTTTTCCCCACCGAACCCTTTCTTGTAGACTGTTTGCCCCTTCAGCTCCTTAAACCTCTTAAGTGCTAGACCGAAAACAGCAACAGTGCTCCCAATTTTACATGGATATTACAGGCTTAGGAATGACAAAGTAGTGATTTTACACACTCGATGACATCACAGACGTGATCTCACATGCCATAACCCTGATAACATTATTAAACAACATCATTGTTATAAAAGAAGACAAAATACTATTTTAGTTACTAGCCATATTTTAACTAGGGTGCCGCTTTGAAAAGCCAATATGAGAAAAACTGCGTAAAATCCAATAAACAACCCATGCAGCAAAATTATAGTCAGGTTTTATTTCCATACAGCTGTGTAGAAATGGACAGGGATTCTGGCATAGTGTCCCTGTCCAAGAATTGTGGCCCCAAGCACACAACCTCTAAGTTTTTAGACATTTTTTACACAATGGACTTCAAACAGAAAAGTCAGTAAGAAACATTTAGTCAGTCACATTAACAGTGGATTTCCTTAAAGGAATGGTTTGGTAAAAATGTTGTATTGCCCCTACGGGTCGGCCATGTGTTTTTAAGCCTAATTCGCTCGATTTTAGAAAAGTTTCCTATGTACCTTACCCGAGTTTTTGTCCATTAAACGCACGCGAAAACAGGCATCAGGGAGCTGCCATTTTGTGATAATCCTATCACTTGCCGCATCGCCCTGGCTGACCTGCTTTTGCGTCACTAAATCATATCCCCCGCCCCTGAGCCTGACATTATCAAAACATTCATATTCCCCGCCTCGTCTCCATGACGTTTCTGTGCTGCGTAGGCAAACGCGCCCAGTCGTCTTCTACGCGACTTCACACAGAACCCGGAAACCAACACAGATCAGCTCACAACACAGCGCGCCACAATTCGGAATATGAAACTGTACGTTAAAATCGAACAGCAACACGGTACATTTGGTAAAGTACATTTATTTGACATTAAATGTTTATAGAATATTCAGCAATTGCCATATTAACTCGGAATACCATTTATTTTCTTTTATCTCTATCCGCAAAAACTGTTGCGTTTTATCGTGAGTCACGCGCTGTTCCTTTATGTTACACAGGGTGTTGGTTTTTGTTAAAAGAAGCACTTCGGTCGCACGGTGAACCACAAGGCTGTTCCATCAAGTAGGCACTAGGCCAGCGTAAAGGTTGATATGTTGCTTCTAGCCGCTAGTACCGCGTAAGGGCATATGGGCCCTTGGCGATCGTCCCATAAGATCGTCAAAGTGGGGCAGTTTTTGACAAGAAGCTGCAGCTGGCGGTTGAAGAAGCCGTCTGCCGGGGTCTGAAACTGGTGGCAGTAGCAGTAGGGAAGGATATACCTGTTTTGAAAACATAAAAATTATAATTAGTCTCGCCAGCCGATCTTTATTAATATTATTCATTTTATTTATTACGGCCGACCTGAAACTATTTGCTTTCAAGGATAGTGCAATGGAGTATGTTCGGCTCTAAAATCAATGCGAAAAGTAACAAAATAAATCGAGGTTAGCACACAATAAGAAACAACTGTTTGTCTACATGCGTGTGGAATGTGGACCTGCATGCCCATGTGCCCGCTACAAGGACGATCCCACAAACATTTTCCTAGCTCTTCATTCATTAATTTATTCATGCATCCATTCATTAATTCTCCATTCCAGTATAAAAGCGTCTACAGAGTTACTTACATTATATTTTCAATTTCCATTGTGTCTCTGCGTAATGCAGTCCATAAATCCCACTGTGCTCTTGACAACGATTTTTCGTATACTGAACTAACATGAAACTCGGTCTAGTTTCAGAATTTTCTGCCTTATCGTCTCTTACGTTATTGCACCCCCCCCCCCTTCAAATGAAGTTCTTTTGGCATGGTCCCTGTCTCTCAAGGTCAAAAAACAATAGCACCTTATACTGCCAGTGCGAGTTGTGGGCCTCTTCAGGCCTCGAGCTGAAAATCAAAGCCGCTGACCTTCACTAGAAATGAGCATACATTCTTTCTTTGCAATATCCCGTAGTAAAGCCATCTGTGAGAACTTGAAGTTTCGAATCCATCTATGTACTGCGCCTCAATGTGCAAATGCGAACTGGCTTCTCTCCCATCTGCAACGGCTCGCTTGGCGCGTTCTAAGGCCCCCAATTTTGGCCTCGTTGTCTGCGAGCTTTGCAGCCCCAAAGAACCATAACTATTGAGACTTTTACATTTTTTGGGGAAGGTCAGGGAACGTATAAAGTACCCGAGGAGTTGAGTTGAAAGTGAGATTTATTGTTTGTTTGTTTTATTATTTGCAATACGCAAGCCTCCCCTCGGTTAACAGTGCGCAGCATTTACATGAGATTGCGAAAATTAGTTACATCAACAAAAATATATACATACACATATAGACAAGGTCAGCAATATGAGGTGAATAGAGAGAGAATTCAAAGATGACACCCAGGTTGTTCGCCACCCAGGATGGTGAAGGTAGGGGTTAGGGTTAGCATACTTTGTATGTACACTGTACAATAACATTTATTAACAAAAAGTCAGTCGTATTACAATTATTTAAACCGGGATTTGTACTTCACAACCAGCTCTCCTTTGAGTGGAAATGGCACAGTGGCAATGTTTGGTGGCAATGGATCAGTGTTCTGCACAGAAACGTTCAAAATTCCATATCTGTGCTTCTCTAATACAGCAACAATAAGGCTTTTGACAAAGTCGAACTCCATTTCCTCATAGACTGGTTTGATCACCCATTGCTTACTTCTTTTTGAAAAGGCCTTAATGTAGCGAGGCATCCTTACATTACCCGTAGTCCTAGATTGTTCACGGCCGAGATTCTCGTTATGGGCCAAGACGGCAAGTAGAGTCCTAGGTCTCATGCCCTGTATGCTGAAATGCAAGCGCTTTGGCCTGTACTTCAGGCACATATTGTGGAACACCTCCAAAACTCCTGTGTGACAGAATTCTGTCAGTCCTCTCAAATCTCTTGATAGAGTTTTATCGAAAACAATCTTCTCAATGGCTTTGTGTGTCGGTAAAGATTCAATCAACCACTTCTTCTTCCGTGCCTCCACTGGGGACAAAGGGCCATGTTCACATTGGTGGAAATGTAGGTTTTCTGACCAGCGGTGCACGTTGGTACAGTGGTGCATCAGTGACCGCCATTTTTCAAGTAGTATTTCCACTGACCCTTCACAAGTTTTGGAGCTCCACCAAATATGGTTGCCGATAGACTGGGACCACTCTGAAATACTTTCCAAACCTTTTTTTTTCCCTGCAGCCGAGATTTTCTTATTGATTGATTTAGCAAGATGCCATACGTCAAATTGATGTTTAATATGTGGGAACTGCTCTCTCATTGTCTTGGCAATTGAAACGTGTCTGTCCGTGGCTATGAGGTCGATGTGCATTCCCCTCGATTGTAGATATTCCACTGATTTTATAAATCCTAGTTTCTCCATGGCCACTGAGGATGTACATTGTGTTACCTGCACGACCACCAAACTCACAATTTTCTTACTATCCATGTCCTGAAAGTGGTAGGTGCAGTACTTGGCAGAAAATCCAGGGCTGTCGCACTGTCCATCGCCGGCTAGCCTGAATCGTTTGCTTCGAATGTACTTGCTACAGACAATTGTTCAATTTTCCAAGCATCACTAATGGCCGGAAACAGATAATCATGTTGGTATTTGTAGTACTTTGTTTTTGAAATGAAATGGAGTCCCACAAACTGAAAGAAAGACTCTTAACTTTCTAAAACTTTACCCATTAAAAAGTGATGCAGCTGCACACAGTAGATTGCCTGCTGGCAGTTTCCCCAGCATCGGTTGTGCAGACCATGAGAACGTATGATTTAATCTACAGGCGGCATTTATTTTGCCGTTACTGGCTTTTTTTTGACGAGTGACATGAATCAATGGCTTCCCACATACTTTCCCTCTAACGGAATGCCCACATTTCAGCATACTTATAATATTCATCAAACAACTGTGGAATACTATGTATTTGCCCTCTTTCATTAGACTGTCATCCGGCGTCAAAGTTGTTTCGGCCTGTGACATTGAGGACATATCACCACATTTGAAAGAAATATCGCTGCTATCAAGTTCTGATGCGTCGGTGAATGCTGCTGCTGGTTCATTCTCTGTCATTTCAACATCTGCTACTTCAACATTGATGGGAGAACACAACAATGTCGACAGCTTTTTTGGTGGCAATTTTTTGGCGGGTGTAGATTGTGTGAATTGATCTGCGACTACTTCAGAGCTATCTTCAATACATCCAATATCCTGTTGTTGTGGTGGTGCGGTCGCACTGTAGCAATGGTCCAATACAACTTTGCTGGATTCTCCGGACACATTCAGTTCATGTTCTGGCCATTGGACATGGGCATCTCGAGTCTCAACACGCCGCGTATGAATTAATAGTTCCTCCATAGGTCTGGCAAGCAACATCTCTCATTCGCTTCACTGTCTGTGTATGTATAGTTCGGACACCCACGGGTAACTAGAGGATAGATTGGAAAAGGGATGTTCAGTTTAAATACGAGATAAAGTATAGTACAATTGACTGGAAAAAAACATAAAATAGTCCACAGCACAAATAAAATTCTAAAGTTATGAACTGTTTGTAACTAACCTTATTTTTGTTTCTTTTCTTTGCAACTTTTTTGACTCGACCTTCAACATCTGCACGCTGTAGGTCCAATTCATTTCCGCATCTCTTCCCTTCCTGTTGCGCTGCAACGACTATATTTTCTGTATCCGCATAGACAGCACGGAATGAGGCTCCATCGACTCCCTGAAACATAGTACTTTCATTACTATGTATCAAAATATTGTTAGCATAAAACACACGTGAGGACGAACACACAGGTACATCTCAATAGCCATACACGATTTTAACATTGTGTGGAACAATCAAACGACAAGTATTCGAGCTCTGATGACCTACTTCGATGGAGCTGTCAGTATCCATACCTCTGGCTCTGCATGGACTGCCACGAATGATTGTATTGAAGAGGATGCATCAGCAACTCCCTGAAACACAGTACTTGCGTTAGTATGGTTTTCAATATTGTAAACATACACACACTTGCGGTCGACGGCACAGGTACATCTAAAGAGATAACCACAAATGATGCATTGTCTAAAAGAATCAAGGAATATCTAAATATGATCAGATTTCATCAACTTATTTCTCCGATATCTTTACATCTGCATCACCTACAAGGGATGTTGTAATTGTAGAGGAAGCTCCGTCGTCTCCCTGAAACACAGTACTTGCGTTAATAGGGAAGAAAGTATAGCAAATGGAATTACGTTATATGATCACGCTCGATGGAGCTGTCAGTATCCATACCTCGTGCTGCTGAAGAATATCTATGGATGTTGTAAATGTGGTGCGCACTTCCGAAAGCTTTTGCGCCGATTCGTATCCGCATGGTCCCGCTTCCACTTCCCCTGGAATTACTTGAATGTCAGGCTCCGCATCAAGTGCGTGGGTTGACGCTTCAACAACTGCCTGAAACATAGTATTTGCATTAGTAAGGATTACAACATTCAAAACACAACACACACTTGGGGTCGACCGCACAGGTACATATCAATGGCTAACCACAAATGAAACATGGTGTAGAACAATCAAACGACAAGTGTTCCAGTCCTGATGATCACGGTCGATGGAGCTGTCAGTATCCATACCTCATGCTGCTGGAGAACATCTAGGGCTGTTGTCAATGTGGTGGACGCTTCAGCATCTCTCTGAAAGACAGTACTTGCATTAGTATGGATAACACTAATTATAACTGAAAACAAACACCAGGGGACGACAACTAAGGCGTATATCAATTGGAAAGCACTAACCAAACAATTGGTAAAATAATCACACGATACATAAAAACTATTACTTGACATGCATAAAACAAATCTGTAGCGGAATAGCCAAGTATGATTACCTGATACGCGCTAGAAGTGGTTGATAACTGCGGGCACGTCACGGATGTACAATGTTCTTGCTTCAGATTCAGTGGATAGTAAAGTAGTTGTAAAGGTAAATTATTGTTTGATAATGAAATGCAAATATTACAAAATTGCCATGTAAACCGACAGAATACTTGAGAATAATGCTATTGAAAATGCGCAATATATATTACAGTTCCCTGTGCCCATAAATAGATTTCCTTTGGGGGTTATAAAATCGAAAAATAATTTATTGATAAATGTCATTATTCAAAAAGCTATACACTCATATCAATATCGAAAGTATTACAAGGGAGTATTACAAGGGACACAAAACCTAAAATATCAATTAATCCATTCGGCTACCTACACACTACCGCAAGGCCTAAAGCTAAATCCGGACACTTGACTCACCAGTGGCGGAATGTGGACGAATAGAGTTGGAATAGCGTTTGCGAGCAATTTTGGTGTCGTTCGCCGTTTATTCTTCTTTGTTACCCAAGATGTGGCGTACATGTTCGAGGAAAAGGGCCGGCTGCAGATGCAGTATCAATCACCCCTCTTGTCCTCTAAGACTTGTTGGACTCTACTTTCCAGCTTATCCAGTGGATATCAGCAATGTCTGACCCATTCTCTTATTCGATCAACAGTTTTCGGGAATACATGCATTGTAGTGCCTTCAGATTTAGCATGGGTCTTCGAAGGGCAACCGCTAATCGAACAGGCAGGCATTGTTGAAAATTCTGAAAAGTAAATATCAAGATTATTATAAAACCTTGATGAATAAAAATGTCATAAATAAGTAAATGAACCATACCATCTTCAATGCAAGGTTTGTTTTGGTCGCCGTAACTATACCAGTTCATCATGTGCGGCTTAGTATTTGCATAAGTTACAGACATTTTTTAAATGATGTGACTAAATTCTGAACATGTGACTCGTCCCTTGGATGTTCTGTCTTGCACGAAAAGGAAACATGCTTACATTATAGACTGGACCCCCGAAGGATGCAATTCGATGACAATTGACACAGATGAAAATAAATAGATCTATTGATAGCATAACAATTGAAACTCAAGTCAATAGCAATGAGACCAATGACCATAGCTCTATTGGGTACTGTAATCGCAAATAGATAGAAATGTAAAAATGACCGAAATATGACTAGGATACATGGCCTTACCTTGACCAACAAACAGTTGGATTCAGCAGGCCGAGCAGTATGTTGCAGGAGAACAGGTAGATGGCCACAGGTAGCACACTGACGAGTATGCTCGAAGCGGTCACAGATAGCACGACGACGAGCAGATTAGCATAGATCTCAGTGCTTCTCAGGTAGAAGGTTCAGGAGTTGACTTGCAAAGCACAAAGATGTTCTCATGAGACATATCAAGTGGTTTATAAAGTATTAGAAACATGGGTGTGTTTGTGAATGAATGACGTGTGTATGTCGTGGTATTATGTGGTTTGCTGGGGGGCGGCCTGCTTCAGCAGAGGCCTGCCTGGAGACACGGGGTCTGAGGAGGCCATTTGAGCGATGGCCCCTGGGCGTGGGATACCTTTTGAAGTGTACATGCTGTTTGGCACCTTGGCCGTTTGCGCCCGTGACAGCCCCCCATGCCAGCGCTCATCCCCGAGTGCGAACCGCCTTTGATAGAGGGAGGTGGGATCGATGGGCCTGGGGCGTGCAGATAAGGCACAGGAAGACTGCTGAATGTAGACACACTTATGTGGATTGCAAGTGGGCGGCCTGCCTCAGGGGAGGCCTGCCTGGAGACACGGGGTCTGAGGAGGCCATGTGAGCGATGGCCCCTGGGCGTGGGATACCTTTTGAAGTGTACATGCTGTTTGGCACCGTGGCCGTTTGCGCCCGTGACAGTCCCCCATGCCAGCGCTCATCCCCGGGTGCGAACCGCCTTTGATAGAGGGGGGTGGGATGGATGGGCCTGGGGCGTGCAGATAAGGCACAGGAAGACTGCTGAATGGAGACACACTTATGTGGATTGCAGGGGGGCGGCCTGCCTCAGGGGAGGCCTGCCTGGAGACACGGGGTCTGAGGAGGCCATGTGAGCGATGGCCCCTGGGCGTGGGATACCTTTTGAAGTGTACATGCTGCTTGGCACCTTGGCCGTTTGCGCCCGTGACAGCACCCATGCCAGCATTCATCCCCGGGTGCGAACCGCCTTTGATAGAGGGGGGTGGGATGGATGGGCCGGTGGGCATGCAGGCAAGTGTGTGGGAGCGAGGGGCCATCAGGCCCCTCTCATCCTTTACTTCTCAGTAGAAACTCGGACCAAGTGCCTCCAGTAGTGGGTTCGCCCCTTGCCCTTATGTGATGTTAACTTTGGTTGACATTCGCGTAGATGGGACCACTGAGCAGGACACGGGGCATCCATTTTTGTACCCCCTTTCCAATCCATCTTGGTGACCAGGCCTCACTGCGCAGAGCACATGGCCCCCACCCTCGTTCCCACTCTGACTAGAAAACTCCAGAGGTATTTGCAACAGCTAATAAATGTAACACATCACTCTTCCTCTGAGATCACTGTCCTGCATGTGAACCAGCCTGAACTAAACACATAGCTCGTTCATCTCCACAAACGTGTCCTTGCCCACGCACCCTCGCCAGAGGAAACTTACTGCCATTCTGACCCTGTGTCCCTGCAAGGTATTCTCTTCATGTGCCAGACCACTGACCACGCCATGATGCCCACCTAGCAGATCCCCAACTAACATTAGACCCCTACTGCAGTATATCGTTGCCTATCAATAACAAATGCCACATACCGTAGATTCTTGTGAGCACAGACCCACACTTCAAACAGTGTATTATAGTGGTCAAGACCCTTAACCTAAGGCCTGTATAATCCAATGTTGATTGATAGTATAGATATATGTGTGACTTTTATAGAGACATAACCGACTGAAAGACTTTGAACAAGTGTTATTTAGTGCATGCATTATTGAGAATATATTATGTTAGCTTAGATAGTGACCACCCTGCTTCACAGCGACCTGACCTTCACCCATTCGGAGCACAGATGTCTGACGTCCATCCTTGAATGGAGACACACTTGATTCATTTAAAAAATCGAAACAACCGTTGTTAAAATATATGTGGTGTTTTATTTTGTATCTTTTATTTTGTAACTGTTTTTAAATGACCAAGATAAGTTTAATAAATGTTTGTTGTCAATGACAATTCTTGTAACTAATGGCATTCTGCTTGGACAAATGCTATCTAGACACTGCACACTATTGAACGACTTTCATGCGTTACAATGATATGCAAATGTATTTTTGGATATAGTAGAAGACCATGAAATAGGAGTGGCATGACAAGCAGAGTATACTTACTCGTTACTCGGATTACGAGGACGAACAGTTGCGCGAAGTTCGTGCATAAGCACCATCATTATCCTCAACACGGACCGTGTGAGGCAGGCTGCCCTGAAGTCTGGCAGCTCGGTGATGCATTGCGGTCGTGGCTCGCCTTCCGAAATGTAGGCCACGCATCCCGAGTATTCACAGCAGCAGCAGTTCTCGTCCTCGGTTGGCATTAGCTCGCACCGATTGCATGTGCACCAGGTGGAAACACCGTCCATGCGACTAGGTCCAGGCTCTTCAGCTGTTGAATCGTCCTCCCAACTGCCGTCCGAAGACCCATCGTTTTCGCGTGTTTCCCTTTCCAGTAGTTCCTCCTCGGTATACTCGGGCTCGTACATGTAGGGCATTATTGCAGCCATTGTGTGTTAAACAAACTAAAATAATTTATAGCGGTGGTACTGGTATCTGTTCACACGGGCTACAAGCAACGAAGGTAGCTGACCAGAGCACAGAAACGAGTCACAGAATACTCAAAGTAACACAGAGAGAGGAATGGAATCGAAAATCTGCTGCTGTGTGTTGTAAAACGGTCTGTTTATACTTATTGAGGAAAGAGGCGTCCTGTCATTTCCATGGCGACACGTCATTAGCTGAAGCGCAGCGAATGTTGACACGAGACGTGCTTTGGTGTTGGGAAATGGGCGGTACGTGTTTGCTGATGACAGGCTCAGGGGCGGGGGATATGATTTAGTGCCGCAAAAGCAGGTCAGCCAGGGCGATGGGGGAAATGATAGGATTATCACAAAATGGCAGCTCCCTGATGCCTGTTTTTGCGTGTGTTTAATGGACGAAAACTCGGGTAAGGTCCATAGGAAATTTTTCTAAAATTGAGCGACTTAGGCTTAAAAACACATGGCTGACCCGTAGGGGCAATAAAACTTTTTTACCAAACCATTCCTTTAAAGAACATCCCTTGACCTTGGCTTTACAGCTCCATGAGTGACGCGTACATTTGTACTTCTCCTGTCCACCTGACACAACCTCCACCTGAATCAGATCTTTCTATTATACATAACAGGAGCTGGCCTTGCAACCAGCACCCAAGTGACCCTCATTCTTGTTCTCAGGCTAGGAAACCTAATTTCATTGATGATGTCTATGTCACAGGGTGTACCCATGCCCCGGGCAGAGACTGACGTCATGGCCACACAGACTTATAGACTTTCATATTTGTGCCATGTTCTGTTAAAGTTTTCACCATGTCACCTCCGCAGCTACGGCTACGCTGCGGGTCTGCTCTGCCTGTGACGCATGTACTTCAAGGGCCCTATGAGAAATAAAATGCTATGGGAAGGTAGGTGCGTGTTATGGCTGGACTCCATCCAAAACCAACATTGGCCAGGTGGCCTGCCTTTATTTGCCAGTACAGCCTTATTTGGCCAATTGCTGCCATCTTATGGCAGGTATAGGCTTACATGCCATGTGGAGGCCAATATTTCAATCCTAGAGCATGCTTGTTCCTTCTTAGCAAGCTAGGAGCTATGTAACAGCTTTATTTGGTAGGAGACACACATCTGCACTGTATTTTTCTTAGAAGTGTAGATATAATCATGTTCATGGCGATGACCAGTCTTGGTGACACCATTTCTGATTGTTCAATTTGTTTTGTGCAACTGGAATGTTACAAAAAAAACCTGAAGGCATGCCTAGAAACACTTGCGTGAAGGCATGTTATAAATGCCATATCATATTATATATTAAAAGTTATGACAACAATTTGGCTTCTTAGTGAACAATGAATTCAACAAATTAAGGGGTTCTTTTGACAGCCAATATTACTCTTAATCTCTACCCCCATATTATTACCAATCCTCTGCTTTTCAACAGGAAACAAGGCTCTGAAATGATATTCTCCTGTTCAATTCAGTCAACTGCATCTCTTGAGCAAGGCCTCACTAGTACATGTTGTGTACAAATGGTGAATGTTCTATTCAAAGGAACACATAGCATCCTGATGGGAAACAGTATAGTGGCACCAAACTTTATTTAAGCATGTTATGGAGGGGCTCCCAGAGAATACTTACTTTTGGAAATGCAGTATGTCTTGCAAGATTTTACCTTTCAGGAGGCTAAGGTTTGTACATGGAATTTTGTTTTTTTTTAAATACAGTTTTGGATATTATTATCGCTGTTGTAAGTGGTCTGTCAGAAAAGAAAATGAAACAAGAGAATTATGGGAATGGCATATCAAGTGTGAACATATTGAATGAACCACTTCTATAAACTTTTGTAAGTTAGAAAATATCCTGTTATTTAAAATATCCAACTTTCATTTTTGGAAAGAAAGTCATTTTGCTCTTGTGCAAGATTTATGTTGACAATTTGTACAACTGTGTCAGAAAAACGAAGGTGGTTCTTTTACAACAAACTGACCAACATTTCTATTTAAATCACAAATTGAATTCTTCCTCTTGAATAAAACCAAAAAGAGAAAAAAACATTGACATTTGACTGCAAGACACATGAAGTTAAATCTAATTTAAAATAATTTAGTGGAACCCAGCAGTGGCGGTGTATTTGGTCAATGTCTGTGTTATTGATCTGTTGATACTACATTAAGCGGATGCTAGGAATGGGAAAATACTGTTGGTGAAATTTTGCTCGGCACAGTGGCTCTTCTGGTTCTTAGCTATCACTTCTGTTTTGCCATGAAGGAGTCAGAGACGGTCCTCTCATAATTAAGTTCAACACGTTGGCGTTTCTAATACATACATACATTAATTTTTCTAGATCATAGAAATGGGTAAGAGGACATTATCAGCAACACAGGGTGAGCAGACTAGATGTGTGAAATGCTAAGAAGGTTGATGATCAGTGAACCCAGGCATTTGCAACATTTTTACAGGGAATCTGTACAAATGTCAATCAACCCATCAGAAGGAACCACGATTGGCAAAAATGGCAAAATGCTTACACGTAACGAAGTCAAAGATAGGTCTATCACTTGTGAAGAAGTACCAGTCCCAATAGATGAAGCTTAGGTGCCGAGTTCCAGCACATCCTCATCCCTGTGTCAGCAGTCCACGCTTGCATTAGGGAAATGCCAAAGACAATCTCCTGATGCAACTTCTTTACACGTCCCAATACTAACAAACAAAGCAAACACTTTATTCTGTTTCTTCCGTGCCAACCTTTTAATGACCTCTCTTTCTTTTACATCACAATCTGTATTTGTAAAAAAAATGGTACCAATCACCATTGGCTTTCATTCTCATACTATCAAAGTGCTCTATACTGTGCTGTGTGTTTAGCATATAGCAAGTCCTCAGGTAATGATGCATTCACAATCAGAATGTGCAAATTCCTTCCAAAACATGTGCACCAGCGCATTGAGGGGCATGAAAAGAGCCAGCACCATCTACACTTTGCATATATTCCTCTAATGAACTCACAGAGCTTAGGAATGAACAGTTTGCTGCTCTCGAAGCAGATGGCTCTGCATTGTGAACAAATCCTTAATGCCAGTAAGACTGAGATTTTCTTCATCGGCACACCTGCTCCCTCCTTTCTTGTCACTCTCTGGGCGGCCTCTCTTGACCCTCTTCCTGCTCCCACCTGCGAGGCTAAAAACCTTGGGGTCATCTTCGACTCCACACACTCCTTCTCTCCTCACATCTCTGATGTCTCTAAGAAGTCACACTACCAGCTGCACCTCCTCAGAGGTATTCTTCCTTAACTCTCCTTCCCCCAGAACTCCCTGTCTCCAGAGCTCTGGTTCTCTCTAGGCTGGACAATTGCTAAATCTGCCTGCTTTTACTCTCCGTCCTCTGCAACTCATCAAGAACAGAACTGCAAGACTTGTCCTTGTCCTCAAGCCCAGGGATCGTATCTCTCCAGGACTGAAATCTCTGCACTGGCTCCAAGTGGCTGCAAAGATTAAGTTTAAAACCCTCTGCATTGTCCAAAAGGCCTTCTGGGGCCTGGGGCCTCAATACCTTCAGCTCTCGCTTCCTAAATATTTTCCTTCTCAAGCTCTTCGCTCATCCGCCTCCAACTCCCTCAGGGTCAGTAACTTCTCCAAACAGCGAGTTGGTGGTAGATCTCTTTCTTCGGCTGGGGCCTCCCTCTGGAACAGACTCCCTGCCTCCCTGAAACTTGAGGAGAACCATCTCTGGCTCCGGAAGTACCTCAAAACCTTCCTCTTTGCTTCTGCCTTCTCTCCTCCTCTCCCCTGCTTAATTCCTGGCTGAAACTACTGGTTATCTGGCCACCCTCTGATCTCAGGCCCAGGTCCCCTCCCCCTCCAGTTACATACCTGCACTGCCTCCCTGGCAACCCCCGCACTTGGGGACTGCTTCTGTATGCCTACAGTCCCCCACCAGCACTTGACACCCGATGTCTGCACATACCCCTGCACTTGCCACCAGCTGGCCCTACTTCTCCTATTGTTTTTATTTATTCTATTACCCCATGTACTGCACTGTCCCCACCCCCCTCACCCTCCCACTCCACACTTTTCCTCTTCCCCCTTCCCCAGTACTTGCGCGATAATAATGACACTTGGCCTAGTAGGATCGCTGTCTCTGTCTTCCCTCTGTTCCCCCTCCCTTGCTGCATCGCGCCTTGAAACACTTGTGTATAGGCGCATTATAAGCGCCATATCATATCATATATATCAGAAGACCAAGAAAATTTCTTGTGAGTTGGCATCTGATGAGCCTTTCTCTTCAGTAGAAAACAAATACAGGGTTCAAGTTCATAACCATGTTATTGATTCAGTTATAATAAGTCTAACAGACAGATTCACCAAGCATGGGGCATTGTATGCAGACTTAGCACTGTTAGATCCGAAGTCATTTGCTGACTTAAATGCCAACATCCTCCCATATGGTATTCGCAAGACGGTCTGGGAGCCCCTCTACCGAGAATGAACACAGCCAAATAACCTGTTCTACTCAGGAGGGTCTACAACCACATTTTAGCTCACTGTACCTTTCACAGAGGAGAAAGAACCATTTGCATATCAGTCTTTGTCCCACTCACACGGGCAGTGCAGCACCAAAATGCTAGGCAATTGTCCTCTGACCAACAGCAACCCCAGACGCGTGTTTCAGCCTAGTCGGGCCTCATCAGTGAGGTGAAGCTGTGCCTCACACAGTGAGCATAGGGTCCACGTCTGGATTACCCTGGGTAATTTAGGGTGACACCCAAAGATCCTAAAAATGCACAACACGGTCTGGGACCCCCTCTACCGAGAGCGAACACGGCCAAATAACCTGTTCTATGGGATAAACATATGTAGGGAACCCTGAGCATCATGTGGTAGATAGGGCAAAATAAACTAGCAAAAACAAACGAACCTACTACTGGTTAATTGGAATTTCTCATAGATCGTAATTTAGATCTGATTTACTCTGAGTGGGGATTGTACATTAATTGTCCCACTTACCATCATCTAGTCAAAAAACGCTCTCTGGAATGTGTAAAATTAAATACTTTGTATTCACATATCGTAGTTTGATTTAATCCATTTGTAAAGGTAAAGCACTGTTCAGCAAAAATGGACAAAGAATTAGTTTGTACACAGACAAACACTTCAAAAACACGAAGATTAACCAACGAGCGACATCTTCAAAATATTTAAAGGCTGAAACACGTGTCTGGGGTTGCTGTTGGTACTCTTGTTCAGAGGAGAGTTGCCATAGCATTTCAGTGCTGGACTGCCCATGTGAGCGAGACAAAGACTGATATGCAAATGGTTATTTCTCCTCTGTGAAGGGTACAGTGAGCTAAAGTGCGACTGCAGACTCTCAAGTGGGTACCTTCCGAAAGAACAGGTCAATTGGCGTTGTTTGTTCTCTTATTTAGAGAGGCGCCTATGACTATTTTTTGACTCCCACATGGTATGTTTAATAAAATGAGTTAACTAATTATACGTTTTGAGCCACAAGCTACCCCCAAAAATCTGTGTGACAAACCTTTCGATTCGTCTTTTAAAATGAAGTCGATTATCTCCAAAAGTAGCTGAAGAATACCCTGTCGGTGAGAGATAAATGACTGGGACTGTACTAAAGCTGAACTATTGGACTTGCCTCAACAAAATCCCCAAAGCAAGCAATGCAAATCATGCAAGAGTTGTGCTGTTTGTTGCTACAACACAATACTTGTGTATACATTGTTCACAAATGCCAACAAATCATTGTTGTTCTGTGCTTACAAGTTTTAGTTATCGAAGTCCACGGCTCAAGTTGCATGCGAGCAGAGCTTTGCAAAGTGAAAATACATTAAAAGAGCATCTTCGGAACTCACTTCAACAGTCACATTTAGAAATATTAATGGCTACTCAGAAAAAACCTTGCCAATATTAATAATGCAGTCGTCAAACATAACCTTGCAACGAAAAGCAAAAGGTCTGCTGGCCGGTTTTTAGGATAAGTGCACCAGCATATATGAATAAATGTTTGTTTACCGAATGCATTTTTGAAGGGTGAGAAACTGCAATAAACAAACTCTTTAAAAAAAAAAAGAGTACAAGTCAACCAACACCTTTAGCTTGTGATACATTCTTCAGTTTTTTTTTTTTGGGACTGTACAATCTTTAATGAATTGATTGCTCTGTGTCAGATGCTTGAGCTATCACTATGGCTACCACATCAAGCGGTTTCACATGTACGTCTCAAGAAATCTGCTCTCTCTAAAGTAGGAGTGTGTAAGAAAAACATGCATTTGTATTCATTTCCTCTAAGAAAAAAACACTAATCATGAATGCCAACTGCAATGTACTTGTTTAATTTTAATTGTTTTTTTATTACGTGCTTAATACCGAAGAGGTTTCTAAGCGCGGACCCAGGATTCAAACCTGTGCTGTTCTGTGTCATCTTGCTTCCAAGACAAGCGCATTGCCACTGAGCTATACTACCCATTTCAGTGTACGACAACACAATCTCAAGTCCTCATTGACCATAGTACTTGCGTCCCAGGGCGGGATAATGCTCGTCTCTTTGTCTTTAATAGAATTAAGACTCCCTGCGTTAGAGCCGGAGTAATCTTTATTCTATTTCAAGAGCGGAGGCGAGCATGATGCTTGTTGAAAGCTATCTATAAATGGCTCTTCAATGCTCGCAATAGGCTTGAAATAAAAGAATTTAAATGTGGCATCACAAAACCAGTTTGCTGCTTTCAAAATGTCCTGCAGACTAGCACCGGCTAAAAATGCCTTCGACATCATCGCTCCTCTCACTGAATTTGCCACAAAGCGAGTGCCATCTATGCCTGCTAGAGTCATAACCTCATTCAACCATCTGGCTGTCGTCGCTGCCACTACTGCCTTAAACGGTCTCCTACGCACAATGAGAAGTTGCAAAACCCCATGTGGGTGCACTTCACTCATCCTAGCTTCATACTCCTTGATACAGTTAGACACACATAGCTTCAGCTACTCCTGAAACTAGGGATATGAGATAACAGCGGAATGACCCTTTGTTCTTTTTGCAATGGAGAAAAATACTGTGTCAGGATGGAAAGTCTTCCTGTCTACTTCAAGGGCTTTCACATCTGCCACTCTTCTGCATGGCATCAGACACAGCAGCATAGCTAACTTCTCTGACAGCTGCTGATCTGACAGGTCCTTGTTCCAAGGCCATTCCATAAACAATCATAAAAATGCATTAACGTACCACAGCTGAGAGTATTTCGGCTTGGGGGGAGTACAAATCTTCACCCCTTGCATGAGTCTCACCACCTATGGGTGCTCCTTTACCGGGGCTCCATCAACTGGCTTATGCTCTGCCAAAATCGCCGACCTGTATACCCCCACAGTCCTAAACGCTTTTCCTCCTTGAGCCAAGGCTGCCAAGAAGTTCAGGACCTGTTGTTAAGGGGCTGAAACGGGATGACTACTGTGCTGTCCGCACCATGGGCTCCATCTATCCCATGGTGCATCGTAGTTCTTGAGGGTAGAAGGGGCCCACAACTGCTTGATAAATTCAGCAGCCAGTCGCGAAATACCTGGCAAACTCTTATCTTCTGCCGACACACTGCACCCCAGCAGCGGAAGCTGCCCGGTCACCGTCAGATGGTGACAGTTCCCTAATGGGTCTGACAGGAGATATTGCCTGGGAGGACTCACTCGTTGAAAATCCAATGAATGTTCCATCAGAACTGGAAACCACGCTTTTGTTTCTCAGTTCAGGGCCACTAAGACCGCTTCCGCCTTCTCCTGATGAACCTTCATGAGGGTCCTGGCTAGCATCATGCAGGGGATAAAGGCGTAGTGAACTGTGCTCAACCATGACTGTAGAAACACGTCTGCCCCTTATATTTCCGGATCTAGCCTCCAGCTGAAGAATTTGTTCAAATGTCTGTTCAATCTGGATGTAAACGGGTTGGTGTCACCACTCCCCCATCACTGAGATCTTCCGATCGAGGCAGTAATGGCAGAAGTCTTTTGTCAGCTCCACTAGCATCTTCGATCGAGTGCCCCCTGAGTGATTGATGTAACGCACTGCAGAGATGTTGTCCATTCTAGGAAGAAGACAACACTACACACTGTCCTTTGCGAAGGCCTTTATTGCGAATGTGCCTGCTAGTGACTCCAGCCAATTGATGTGGAGGGAAAGCTCCTCCTGCAACCACTTGCCCCATTTCTCTAACTGGCTGCATCTTGCCCTTTAGCCAGCCCTCCTTGCTTCAGACTCTATAACTAGACCTGCAAAATCTCTGAAGATCGCGCCCTCATTCCAGGCTTCCATATTCTGGAGCCACCAGTCTAGCTCTGCTCTCCCTTTCTGGTCCAGGGCAATCAATTGATGATATCCCAGACCCTCCTGCAGAAAACAGAGCAAACTCCAAGGGAAACATCTTTGTACCTTACACTGTGCCGCACGACGGACCTCCAAACAGAACAAGTCACAACCCCCAACAATGTTAGACGCTCTCGCAAGAAAGGTGGATCGCACTGAATAAGACCAGAAACATCCAGAAGGAACAAAAAGGAAAAGAACGCCTTCACTCCATATATCACCAAAACACTGGGGCACCTACTGCAACAAGATACAGAAGAGGAACCGGAAAAAGTCAGGAACAACCCAATACAAAACCTAGCAGATCTACTCAATGATGAAACAGACCCCACTGAGCACACCGTACATCCTGAGGGCTAGAAGGAAAACATCAGAAACTGTGAATCTCTGGTCCTTCATCTGACTGCTAACTCAAAAACAAACCTCCCATTCATACTGATCTATAGACCAGCGACCTATGATGCAACTATCGTAGACACCTTTATAGAAGCCATCATGAACATAGCCATCAAACACGACCACCTGATCATCTTCGGGGACTTCAACATATGGTTTGTAGAACAGAGCGCCAACTCTCAAAATTCACTAATCAATCAACTCGAGACAATGAAACTGCGACATATGGTAAACAAAGTGACACACAGAGCAGGACACAATGCCATTTTAGGCTCCTACGACAATGATTCCAAAAGACTAAACGAGACATACCAAATTATTCAGGCCTGGATGGCTATCCATGGCCTTTGTCTTAATGATGACAAAACTGAGTGACTCCTTATTGGCTCACAGAATTAACTAAAGAAACTAGACAACCAATTTAAATATTTTAACATTGACAACATTACCATCATGGTCGCGAAAAAGTTGAAAACCTTAGGCATCTACCTGGACTCAGCCCTCACTTTAACCAGACAATTAAACGCGACCACCTCAGCGGCCACTTACATCTCAAAACTCATAAATGCCTGCAGACCCTTCCTTTCACCAGACAGCTGCATTACCTTGGCTAGGGCCCTAAAAGTGTCCAGACTTGACTACTGTAATGCCCTGTACCGGGGGACTAATAGCTGTAACCTACAAAGACTACGAGTTCTACAGAACAATACCCTGAGAGTGGCCCTCAGCATCCAAAAGACTAACCATATATCATCTGTCAGGTGCAACACCCACTGGCCGCCGGTTCAGGAAAGGATTGTGTTCAAAACACTATCACTAACCCACAAGTGCCTATCCAATGTAGCGCCCAAATATCTAACTAACAAATTTACAAAGCATATCAGCCTTAGACCTACCCAATCCACCCATGCTCACCTCCTAAATATACCCAGATTCAAGCTACAAAAATCAGGAGGCAACAGCTTCCCAGTCCAAGCTGTGAAACTCTGGAATGCCATACCCCTATCTCTAAGAGCAGAACCGTCCTACTGGACCTTTAGAAAAAAACTAAAAACCTGTCTCTTCATGCAAGGGAATTAAGTCCTCTTAAGGTCCTCGCCCACTTCACCATCTGTACTGCCTTGCATTACCTAATGTGATGTATTCTGCTATTCTATGATCTTTGCAATGTAACGGCTGTAACCCTTTAGACCCCTTGTATTGTAATTGCTCATTCACCTCAATCGAGATGTAATAAATAATGTATTGAAAATGTACTTTACTTTACTGTACTGTAACTGCTGATATGAAGAATGCGCCCAGATACCCTTGGGTTAGGTGCGCTATATAAATATCTAAATAAATAAATAAACACAATCTTTGCCAACAAAAACTTGATCTCTGTTACACCAACAATACAAATACTATGGAGCGATCACCTCATCATACCATTTGTGATCCAACAACCAGCCAGCCGAAGCACCAAAACAGCCCCAAAAGCTCCCCATGATCTGAAAAAGAAACTGGAATACCATCAAATGTAGTAACTTAAAAGAATAACTGAAATCCTCGAAATTATTAACCGTAAGCCTGGACGGAACTGGCATAGACAAAAGAGTAGACCTAATCGAGAAATGGATCGTCGATACAATAGACATCATCTCCCTGAAAAAAACATTCACAAAAAAAAGCAGTGGCAAGATGGTTCACAGCCCACCTCAGTACAATGAAAAAAACAAAGCAGAAACTTGAACTAGAAAGGAGGAAAAACAATGGCCAGGTAAAAAGGATAAACTACGAAAAACTAATCAGAGCATTCAAAAAGGAAATTCTCAAAGCCAAAAGGAATACTACTACAACTGAATCACAATAGCGACCAACACCCAAAAAGAAATATTCAACATCATAAATGAGATGAGAATCCCACCTGGATGCAACAACACACCAGTAACTTCACAAAAACTATGCAACGACCTTGCAAACCACTTCAAAAATAAAATCACTGACATACATCGGATCATACAAAGCAGACCAATCGATCAGACCGTACACCACGTCTCAACAACCCTGGAAAAACTGAATACGCTGCAAAGGTTCACATAAATATCAGAAGAGGGATTCATCAAGCTTGTGAAACTTAGCAATAAAGCAGAATTACCAGTAGACTCCTGCCCACCAGACATCTATAAATCAATACTCACACAAGGCATGCCACTGGAATGCCACAGAAACCTCTTCACCTAATCGATGTCAACGGGGAGAGTACCGCAGTCCTACAAAACTGCATGCATCAAACCACTCCTCAAGGATACTACAGGCGACGTGGAAGACCTCTCTAACAACTGATATCAAATATTCCCTAGCCGGGGAAAAAAATCTATGTCTACGAACAAACACTGGAACACATATAAACACACCAACTGTTGGACCAGGCACAAGTCTGCTTCAGACCTATGAGAGAGACAGAGATGACACTTCTCTCTATCTAGGATGACCTAAAGACCAACGCAGACTCCAACACAAACTCTGCATTGATACTACTTGACCTCTCCAAAGTGTTTGATACAGTCAAGAAGACTGGAAGAAACAGGAATCACTGACACAGCACTGACCTTGATTACATCATTCCTATCTGAAATAACAGAAACAATATGGATAAACCCATTCAAATCAGCAATGCGAGACACCACCTGTGGAGTACCGCAAGGATCCTCCCTGTCCCCACTCCTCTTCAACATCTACTTGACCCCAATAATCAACCTCATCAAAAGGCACGGCCTCACTGTCTACAGCTACACAGATGACAACCAAATCATCTACAAAGTTTAAGATGTGCAAAAGCAGAAAACAATGCTAGTAGACTGTCTGAAAGAACTCTACGATTGGATGAACACAAACAGCCTCAAACTCAACCCGGGCAAGACAGAAATCATGATCATATTCAAAAACCAGGAACGCAACCGATACATCCCATGGCCAACAGAACTAGGAAAAGCGCCCCACACCATCAAAAATAGTCCAAAACATTGGCATCCTAATGGACAAAAGGCTAACACTAGAACCGCCAGTAAACGCAATAATCAAAAAATGCTTCTTCCTTATACACACAATCAAACAGATACTACCATTCCTCTCCTTTACGCACAAAACACTAGCCATCCTTTCCCTCATCATGTCCATGATAGACTCCGGCAACAGCGTATACCTTGGAATGCCGGATTATCTACTAAAGAAACTGTAATGTGTACAGAACGCAGCGCCCAGACTCCTCCTTAAACTATTGCAAAGAGACCCCATCACTCCTGTGCTAAAGATGCTACACTGGTTGCCAGTTAAAAAAAATGAATCACATTCAAACAATGTGCATAACAAACAGAGCAATCCACGGCCAAGGAGCAGAATTCTTACAAAAGAAAATCACCATCTACCAGCCGGCCAGAACACTCGGATCCAGTAACAACAACCGCCTGCAACCAAACAGTGCACCAGGAAAAACTGGGTGGCAACAAAAACCTGGAACTCCCTCCTGAGAGAAATTTGAAACATGCAGGGCCATCTAAAATTCAGAAAACTCCTAAAAACCTGGCTGTTCAATTCAGAACCGGACAAAATGAGCAACACAGAACAGGACAAAATGAGCAACACCCACACCCCTCGGAATGAACACACATCTTACAAGACAGAAGCCTAAATCGGACCCGACAAGTGCAGGGATTTGTAGAGACCTCCGAGTGGGAGGTAGAGTCGGGTCCCCATGGAGGGCCAAACGGAGTCTAAAGAGCAAGATGGGAGCATCCTAGATCAAACTACAGACAGAAGGGATAAGAGTTAAAGGAACAAGAGTGGCGACCGAACAGGAAACCACAGAGACTGGGTAGATCGAGAGCAGATGGAAAGGTACCACCGCCCCCCCCCACTCCCCTCGGCACACCCCAAAAGAGGCCAAGGAAAGAGGTGGTATGAGCACACATATATAGGCCTATATAGGCCAAAGGGCAAAACGCATGCAGAAATAAATTATCCAGGATATTCAGAGGACTGGGGGTGCACTGTCTTTAAATAGCCCCGCAGACATCCCACACCCTACACAGAATAAAGAAGGGAGATCACCCGTCCCCCTAGAGCATGACAATACGCGATACTGGCAGGGACACGTTTCAGAGGGGGCCATAGCGTAAGAGGTACGGTGGATCGCCACCACTAACTAAACAGACTAATAATCTCATCCCTCTGCTCACACCTCTCAAATTCTAAACATAACACAATCATACCTATTCTGCACAACAAACCGCACACACTTCAATACACCGCAATAATGAAACAAGCCACACATAGCCTCGCATAACAACACACGTCACTTACCGACCGAAAAATCACACCCACACTCAGCGAACAGTGTAAACCAAACTGAACAGTGTAAACCAAACTGAAGCTGCCAACAGCACATCACAGCTCTCTGGAGCCTTTTCCCCTAAGACCTAATAACTTGCCCTACCCCCTTGCCTTTCTGATCTGCCAGAGTGGCAGTGGACCACTCAGGTGGTGATAGTGCGTGGTGTAAATATTCTTTAACGTAACATAATGTCCTCTGTGATCAGATGTGTGAAGCCAGAGGGGATAAAATTCCTGCATGCTGCCCTGTTGTAGTGTAGTTTGTACGTTAGGCTCGTAATAAGGAGTTACCCACAGTTGTATTTTTCTACAGTGGGTCCTTAGCGTTCTGGGGCCGTTCTGGAGAACAGAACGTTTTCAGAGTGCCCAAGAATTTGGGTGATCTCTCTCGCTCCATTCCGCTTCACTCTCGTGGTCTCTGGGGGTCACTCTATTGCTGCAGATGCGGCGCAGAGTAACCAATTATTCAATTAAATCTGCCTATGCTGATCAGGAGAGCTGCTCTTTTCCACGATCAGTGTTCACTACAGCTCGCCAGCAAGCTAGGCACCATGACGTAGCATGATTTGGTTGCCTGGTGCGCGCATGGCAGGAGGAAGGCGTCAGTGTCGGAAAACCTGAGGAGCGCAGCCGGGAGCCTGATTGTGAGCTTGGTTCTCACGGGTCTGGCTGCGTCCTCATTAAGATGAGAAAAGAAGACTTTCTTTCACCGGTATTATGAAATGCAGTGCGAATATACCGCGTGGAACATGTACAGTGGAAAGAGCGCTTACCACGTTATCTACATAACAAAACTGCTATGAACTATCATTAACACTCTCTTATAAGAAATATTCGTAGGGGGAATATGCTAGCATCATTAGATTGTGCTCTATAAGACCGATGCACTATAGGTACTTGGGTTAGTGAAAAGCAGAAAAAGGGACCTAGGCAGGATGTGGTTTGGGAGGTCAAAAGACATGAAATAGACTACCAGAGACTGTAGGTTTCATGGGATATGTAGTCCCTGTTTTAGTTTTGTTGTGGTTATTTTTTTTTTGGAGAAAATAAAATGGAAAAGTATGAAGATTTAAATCTGCTGTGAAGAGTAGATTAAAGGAAGTTGAAGCATAACGCTCGCCTCTGATCTTGACATAAAATCTGTGTTTGCTGTTTTGGGTTTTCATTGCTCGTTCAATACAGTTGATCAAAAGTATTGCGGTATGATCAATTTTGGAGTATCTACTGAAATCCTACACTTCTATACTTATTAGTTATGATTTTTGAAGTTTGAAAACAAATTGTGCCTCACTTATGGCTTTTCAAATTGTAACATGTTTATTGGAACTCTTTTGTTTTGACCTATCTATTGTGGCAACTTTTGTGTAAGTGAAATTCTATTTCCCACATATAATTTGGAAAGAACATTTACAGTACATCATTTTTTTCTTTTTCCTTTTAAGCCTGGCCTCTAATTTGGGGGTTTGCAGTCAAGAACAGGAATGATTCACTCAACACACTCCTGCTTTCAATTTCTAGTAGTAATATTTGTCATTTATATTCAGATATTAGTCTTCCATCTCCCAGGATCCATAACGAGGTTCATCTCTATTTTTGGTCGGTCTACTGTAGAGTTCTGGCCTTCTAGCCGTTCATCCATGTGGCATTTAAATTAGAGGTAATTGTTTCAAGTGGAGTTCAGTTCTTAGAAGGTACTATTTGCCAATTACCATGTAGCCATAGTAGAAAGCTCTCATATTTTCAAGGCTTTCTTTTGGATAACTGATCTGATTTGTATGTCTGCGCTCGCAACAACTTTGTAGGCAATGTTATTCTGGCGATATATGGGAACAATATCAGAGTATTGTGTGCACATTATGGTCCACAATATGAACTTAATGATCTCTTGGGGTTCATGGATTTGCTGTGACTATTGAGGAGAATTTGGGCAGTGGCATTCTAGGAAAGGTGCATTTCCTTTCATAAAGGAGGCCTGTTTATTTTAATGCAATGTTGATGTTATTTTAGTAATTTTACTTTTATTGTGGGTGCCTGTCACTTCCTGTGATGTCATGTGGATCATGGCCCTCTGCCCAATCGCCACCAGCATCCGCCCCCCCCCCCCCCCCCACACCCTTGCACTGGCCTCTGGGTCCACACCCACCTCTCTGGTTCCTTGCCCCACTTTGCACTTACCTGTTTGGGCGGTAGACCATACCCTGCGCCTGGAATATCTCCACCCATGCACTTACCTGTTGCCCTCCAACAGGCATCTCTGGCACTCCCGGGACCTGAATAGCACTTAACCACACCGCACAGCCGTTTCCTTTCTCTTCAGTGCACTTGCACACTCTGAATGTCACAAGGCCTATTAGCACATTATTTTGTTTCTTTTAATCATTATCAATTTCTATGGTTACTGCTCCCTTGTTCCCTTCCCTTTTGCCTTGTGGCACGGTTACTGCTCCCTTGTTCCCTTCCCTTTTGCCTTGTGACGCTTTGATACACTGTCCTGTTGTATAAGCGCCCTATAAATAATAAAATAAAACAAATGTGCTGTGACATCCTTAGTTATGTGTTGTGTCTTGACTCTCCCCAGTCCCTTGTGATGTGAGCATGCGAGCTGCTGGAATGCCTATGGAATGCTTGGGTGGAATGCTGATGTGTGATTGCCCCAGAGTGTTCCCTGAATGTCAGTTGAGAACTGAGTGCCTGTGAGAGAGAGTGTCGGTGGATGTCTTTGCATGCCTTCACCTAAAGAAGTGACCTGTAATGTTCTTTACTGAACCTGAGTAAAGAGGTTACTCGCCCCAGCATGGTTTCCCTGAGTCTTCTTTAAAGGACATATCTTTTCATTATGCTATTGTTATTGCTTGCCTGAGCTGCTGAGGGCCACCCAGTCCGCCTCTGATTCTAGCACTGCAAATGGTGTCTCTTCTAAAGCACTGCTATTTACTGTATCAACAGAGCACCCACTTCTTAGCTGGAGTAAACTCGTGGGTTGCAAGCCGCCAAAACGGCACCGGTTCCCATACAAGTGTGGCATGGCTTCATTAAGATCAAATGTCGAAGTCCCAGGCATTTCATGCCGATTCTTGCAAAAAATGAAGCATTCACCTTAAGCACTGCAAACAGGGGCTCTATTTTGGAGCAGATACCAGGGGTATCCCAAGGAAGGCGCATGTTGGTGAGCTCGGAGTAAGATTGTGTGTCCCAAGCTGCCAAGCAGCCCCTGGCCACCCTCATGTACAAAATGTCAATGCACCAAGGATCTTATTCTGTCCTCCCTACAAAAGAACAAGCGTCCCCTCAAGTCATTACTAATCATTGTAAAGGCCTCAAACCCCAAGTTAAGGCAACTGGCGATGTCTGTTGGGTGCCGAGTTTAACCTTTCTTTAAAATATTTCACAAAAATATACTTTTTTTTAAATTGGTTCCACCTTAATTATCATACATTACATCACATCACAGTGAACAAATATAGTGCCCCAACATTGCCCTGTCCCCTAACTCTCCCCCATACCCCTTAAGCCTCACAATACTATAGCATTCCTTTCTTGACCCATGGACGCCTCGTTTTCCTCACTATCTGAGGAGCTAATCTCTTCTGGGTTCTCATTAACAGACCCCGTCAGCGAGGCAATCACCTGCATCCAGGCTGTTAGTGCGCCTGCTTTCTCTTCCCCCCCTCTGTCCACCGCTTCTTTCATGCCACTATTTCAGCATCTGACCATTTCAGGAGATCCTGCCACCAGGCCTCTGCCTTTGGTCTATTGCTCGCCTTCCAGCCCATCGCTATCCTGCGTTTGGCTAGTATATATGCTAGGTCTTTATGTTTGCTCACATGTTTGAGTTTGTGCGGTCTTGGGAATCCACCCAACATGCACGCCCACAGAGAGTCCACATCCAAGTTTATTCCTTTACTTGCTAAGAGGTGTGCTATCTCCTTCCAGTATCTCGCTATTTCAGGACAAGCCCAAAACATGTGTACACTCCCCGCATCAACCTCCCTGCATTTCGGACATGTCTGTGTTCCGGCGTTCGTGAATTTAGCAATCTTCTTCGGGGCATATATGCCCTGTGAGTAACATATAGCTGTATCTGTTGCAGTCTCACATTTCTTGACACTTTCTTATGGTATCTTTGCACTCTGACCCATATGGCCTCATTACACGGAAGGTGGTAAGCCATGGCGCTATTAGCGCCATGGCTGCCGCCGGTACCTTACCGGGTCCGCCTTGGTGGATGGCGGAATTAGCGCCATATTCCAAGGTGTGTGGGGGCGCTAATTCCGCCATCCACCATTGCCCCTTCACCATTGCCAGTCAGCCCCATAGGGCTCCATGTTAATGGTGAAGGTGCTAATCACGGTACCGCAAATTGCGGTACCATAATTAGCACCAAGGTCCCTTTGCGGGTCCCGTACTTAACGCCTGTAAAAACCAGGCGTTAAGGGAGGACCCGCAAAGGGACCTCGTAGTAAGGCGGTAAGGGTTTACCGGTACCGGTGCCCTTACCGATACCGGTAAACCCTTACCGCCTTCTGTGTAATGAGGCCCATAGTCTCCTATTAATCCTCCTCCTTCCAGTCCCGCCTTGTCTGGGTCACCTCTTTCCCAACTTTAGACATCATTAGTTCATAGATTCAGGAAACCTCATGGCCTCCATCAGCCACAGCCTGAAACATTTCAATGGCGGCATCTGGCTGCCGGGTCAGCTCCGCCTCTGACCAGATTCCCTTAATTATTTTCACCAGCCTAGCATACGTAATATATTGTCCACTGTTTAGATCAGTGTCCTCTCTAAGTGTATTGAATTCTATCCTTTCCTCTTCTTGCCAAACATCTCCAATGGTTGTTATTCCTACCGGTTCCCAGTGCTCTCCAATGGTTCTCTTCAATTGGTCATCCATCCCCTTCAATGCCACCAGCGGTATATGCGGGGAGCACGGGAGCGGGCTCCCCATTACTTGACAGGCTCTTTGCCACATCTTCCTCCCTAGCTCTAGGAATGTCGGTCCCTTCCCTTTCGCAGTTTCTGTCAACCACAGCCATTCGTTCAGAAAGTAAGGTGTACACTCCGCCCTCAACAATTTAGACTGTGATGTGGGGTCCGACTCCTCAGATAACCATCTCGCCACGTATTGGAGTTGGCCAGCCAAGTAGTATACCTCAAAATTAGGCATTCTAATCCCCCCTGCTCATATGGGTTTTGCAATTTCCACAGTGCTGTCCTATTTCTAGAATTATGCCAAATAAACCCTCTGCATACAATCTGTACCCCGGTGAAGAACCGTTTTGGTATCATGTATGGGATATTCGCAAAACAGTGTAGTAACCTGGGTAGTACCACCATCTTCAATAGTGCCGCCCTCCCCATCATTGTCAAAGGTAACCAGGCACAAAATATCATACTGCATTCGATTTTTTTTCCACCGCCTTCTCTGTATTAAATTTATGTTCATCCTCAACCTTGTGATATATGTCCACTTCCAGGTACCTAAATGTATTCGTTGTCCATCTTATCTGTAACACTGGCAGCCCATGTCTTGGTATTTCAAAGTATCTAGAATATGCTAGACTTCTTAGGGTTGATTGTTATGCCAGAGAGTATCGCATATCACTCCATTACTTCTAAAATGTATTGTAGGTTTTCCTCCGGATATTTCAAATATAGCAACATATCATCTGCATACAATGATATCAAATGCTGTCCTCCTCGGGGACCGGGGGCATCCCTGTCTGGTGCCTCTGCTCAGAGTCCTTCGTTCTGACGTGATTGATCCTGTTTGGACTCGAGCCACGGGCTCGCTATATAGCATCTGAACCCATTTCGAGTACACTGGTCCAATCCCATATTCCTTGAGAACAACCATCAGCCACGGCCATTTGACCGAGTCGAAGGCTTTCACCGCATCCAGCAAGAGTATTGCCATCTCTTGGGGGCTACCCTCTGTCCGGTCTATGACATGACGATGCCTCTGGAGATTGTCAGAGATACACCTACGCGGGACTTACCCCGTTTGATCAGGATGTGTAAATTTGTTTATTACCGGCCTTAATCTGTTCGCCATTACTGCGGTAAGTATCTTGCTGTCCTGATTGAGCATCGATAACGGTCTATAAGAGCCGCAGTCCGTGCTCGGCTTATCTGACTTGAGGAGCAGAATAATAATTGTTTCCTTGAGGGGCTTTGGCACCCTACCTCTGTCAAACGCCTCGTTTAACATGGCTTGCATCGGTGGAAGCAAATCTGCCCTATATGTTTAGTAAAATTCGCTTGGGAGGCCATCTGCCACCGGGGCTTTACTGGTGGGTAGTGTCTGGATCACCCTTTCCAACTCCTCTAGCGTAATTGGAGCATCCAAGTTATCTCCTTCCGCTTCCCAAGTTTAGGCAAATAAATATCAGTCAGTGTTTCTAATATGTCTGTTTCCTCTTCCCCAATAGTATTTGCATATAGCTTCCAATAGTATTCATAAAAGCATTTATTCACTCCTTCTTGAGTGTCCTCCATCATCCCATCCCCCCTTGTATTTCTCTGATCGCTTGCCTGGGGGTTTCACTCCTACATAGCCAGGCTAGTATCCTGCCCGGTTTGTCACCTCCTGTTTGTTGCCTTTCTATATATTTCCTATAGTTCAAATTGCTTAATCCCTCCCAGTGTCCTCTGCATTCTTGCTGTAGGTAAAGTATGGCCTCAGCCTCCTCTGGGGAGCTTACTCCCTCTTGCATCTTAGCTTCTATCTCTCTTTCTGTGTCTTGTAATTCCCACACTATGCCTCCTTGCAATCCTTTCGATTTAGATATTGCCTCCCCCCTCACAACCACCTTGAAAGCTTGACACAACGTGCCGGCTGATCTCACGCTCCCCGTGTTATGCTCAAAGTATTCCTTTATTGCCACCCTCAGGTCCTCCCTGAATACTGTGTCTTTCAATGCCTCGGCTCTGAGCCTCCACGTCGGGATTCTCAACCTAGGCAGCAGAATCTGCCACACCACGAGCAGCGGTGCATGGTCTGAGAGGACCGTAGCTTTATATTCCGCACTCTTCATACTCCCTGTTAATTAATTGGCAGAAAATATATAGTCCAACCGGGTGTGTAAGTTGTGTGGGGCCGAGTAGTGCGAGTACCCTCTGTGTTGTGAATGAAGCATCCTCCACACATCTACTAACAAGAAATAATTTAAAAAGGCCCGCAGAGCCTTCGCCACTGGAGTAGGTTTGACAACTTTCGCGTCGGATCTATCAAGCTTGGGCTCTAATGTGCAATTAAAATCTCCCCCAAGTATAACTGCTCCCTCCATATATTGTCTGACCTTTGCGTATAGGTTCCTGAAGTATATCATGGTGTTATTATTCGGGGCATATATGTTTATAATGTTCACTTCTTTGTTTTCCACTAACCCTTTTAGAAATACCATTCTAACATCCATCCCTGCATCATGGTGCAATAGTTTAAACGGGACATGTGGTGCTATCCGCGTGATAACCCCCCTAGCATACATTGAATATGTTGCACCTAATGTCGTCCCCTTCCATTTCCTCTTCACTACTTCTAGCTTGTCCTTCGTTAGATGGGTTTCCTGTAACAATGCTTTGCCCACTTTCTGTCTCTTCAGGTACATCATAACTTTATTCTGTTTAATATAACTGTTGAGCCCTCTTACATTTCAGGTCACTTTCTTAAGTTCCCCCATGTCAGCTGTTCCCTACTCCTCCCAACTCCACCCCTGCCCTCCTTTTCTTAAGAACTGGCTTGTAGTTGTAGGCTTTTCCCTTCCCAACACCCCAAACTCCCCACCCTCCCCAACTGCCCCAATACCCTTTACTCCCTTCCCCCCCAACTGTGGCCCAGCACCATCCCTGGATCTCAGGCCATCCCACATCTAGTCCTTTCGTCGGGCCTAGCAGATACTCAGAACTCTGCGGGGGAGATACCGACCTAGCGGTATCTCAACTAAACTAACTGCTGGGGTTGCTAGCGCATTTATCCGTCAACTCTCTCTTAACTTCAACTTAGGTTTTGACTGTTTAGGTTTTGACTGTTTAAAAAAACACTCAAGCTCCCCACATTGCACACTATAATCTAGTCCGTAGTCCATGTATCAAAAACAATCACCCCTCCCACTTAAGTCTCATTACTTCTCTGCGGAATCCTCATTCACTTCGCCGCCACGTTACTCGTCTGATCCGTTGTTCCGGCTGGGCAATTCCGTGCCTCTAGCCATGTAGTGGATTCCTCTGGGGTATCGAAGAAATGGGCCTTACTGTTGTGTATCACCTTCAACTTCGCTGGGTAGACCAGCATGCATTTATATCCAGCTTTGCGTAGCCTCCTCTTGCTAGACACATAGTTCAGACGCTGTTGTTGCACCAATAAGGTGTAGTCTGGGTATGCCTTTATCGTCGCTGTCCCTGTGTTTATGGTCCCCCCTTTGCAGAAATGCTTCAGGATCTTCTCCTTATCTTTATAGTTTAATATTTTAGCAATTAGCGGTCTGGGAGGGGCCCCTGGATTTCTAGTTTCTTGGGCCTCACCACTTCACCCGTTGTGGACGTTTTGGTAAAATCCTCCATCGTTGCTTGTTTCCCTTTTGATTTGACTTCTTTGGTCACCATGTCCACTCCAGAAAGTACCAAACACCAATCTCCAGTATCAGGCCTCTGGGTGTCCGGACCGTGTGCTGAGAGCTGGGCGCCGCTTGTCTAGCACATAGTCCCCATCTCACCTTTGGCACACCTCTTTCTGCCTTTGCGGGTCTATGTTCGCCTGCACTTCTGTTGTCTGACGTCAGAATCTCCGCAGTTTCCCATGCAAACTCCTTTTACGTGGGCTGCGCAATTTCTTGTACTCCTCTGTGGGAATAGGCCTGATGGCTCTTCAGCGTGGAGTACCACTCCACCACACACACTTTCGTGCTGGCAGCCCCGGTCTCACTTATGCCTCAGGTGCGAAATCTCCTAAAACTGTGCTGATGTCTGTCCCCTGCGCGGGGCCTGCTACTGTCAGCCCCGGCTGATGGTGTCTTGGGCCGCCATTTCTCAGATGGTCCCCTATTGTGGAGTTGCGCATGTCTCCGTGTTTGTAGCGGGGTCCTTCCCTGTGATCGCTTGCCCCCGGGTCTGATACCGTGTCTTGCACTTTGGGGCCTCTGTGTCAGACACTCCAAGCCCTATTCATCACGGTCCACAGGCGCCGTCCGCTCCGGTATACTACTCCTATTTAATGTTTGGCATTGTCATGCTTATCAGTCCTCTCTTGCTGCTTGGCAGTGTGGTGACAGCAGCGCTGTCTTGGGTCCTCTCAAATCCTTTGTTTCAGTAATGGCCGAACGCCATCTTGGATACCGCTGTCCATTCTGCTGCGGGTTGAACGTCCCAAGTTTTAATTTCTGTTGTAAGCAATGCGTGGAGCAGTTTTATTTTAATTGTGCCTTGCATTTATAATGCACCTCGGGCATTGCCACATCTGCAGACTTCTGTGTGCCCTTACCCTTTCTGCTCCGGGCCGCGGAATCACTTGTATCTTAGCGGTTACAAAGTATCCACTGCCCTTCGTGCGCGCTGCTTCTGCTAGCTGCTACAGTATTGCGAGCCACTGCCGTCTTCTCTGTATGTGTTGTGTAGCGTCTGCCCTTTCTTCGGTTTCATCCCTCGATCGTGTTCACAGAGGCTCCTCTTCGGTTCTGCACCCCATTCGGTCTCGTTGCCAGCGCCATCTTCTCTTTATCGTCACACTGATCCTCCGTCTGTATGTCTGTTAAACAGCTTTCAGGAGCCCTCGTTTCTGGCGATTTTCACTCAGCATATGCCCAGCACGTTCATGCATCTATGGCTTCGGTGTGAACTGCTGGAGCTATATTTATAATCCTGATTATAGTGTGGATCAAAGTCGGATCACGGAAGCACACAGAGTCTGCTTCCTAGCCCATGGTCTCCAAGCCACGCCCCCACAAATATATTCTTGACAAATATTAGGCCTTAAGTAGACCACTTTAGTGGTAGCAGAAACAGAAACTGATAAACCCCAAAGTAGTAAGGATGAGTATGCTTGTCCTTTTTGCATAGACTTGCATAATAGCTCAGCACTTATGGGATTAAAAGGCTAAAAATATTATTAAAATGTTATGATAGAACATGTCAGACAATCGTCCAAAGAAGCGTTAATCGAACACACTCCCCGTGCACTTGCCAATGTAAAATGTAACAAACTGTCCAAAAGGTTAATTCTAAAAACGACCCAGGCACCTCCAGAGGTGGGAGCAGCATCCAGGACCATTACCTAAGTAGACTGAGAAGAACAAGGCCTGGTTATTCTAAGTATTCTTTTCTGTTCACCAGGGTCAAGCTTCTTCCTTAACACCCTCGGAGAGCATTAATCATTGTGCAAACATAGCCTACTAGAAGCTTTCACCAACAGTGTATAGTTGCGCTTTAGATGAAAAAGAATATGTGCAGATGACCCATATTTGGGAAAGGAATGGATGTTTAATCCATTTTCCATATGTGGTTTTACAAACGTTGTTTAATGAAAGGCTATATAACGGGTAAAACTCTTTAGCAAAAAGGGTGTACATAGGTGATAATCACCTGGGCGGCAGGCCATACTACTGCCCGTCAGCCTGAGGTATATCTGGGCGAAACAAGGGCCATTAGAGAGGTCAGTGGCGCCATTAACAGTGGGCAGTATTGCCCACCACCCGTGTGTTATTGCCATTCACACCCCATCACCCTGTTTGTCGTGACAGCCGGTCACAACATGCATGGTGGTTATGGGTAAATAAAAGTTTGCTTTCATAAAAAGTGCTTTGTAAACTGCTGGCTCGTAACTGGCGCCAACCACGCCTTTTCCCAGCAACCCCTTCTTCCCCTTCATCACGACGCCCGCCCTGAGGAGGGCAGGGCTAACATTAACCCTGTAGTGGCGGGCAACACCACCCCCGGACAAATGTCTAAACGTGCCCATTAGCCTGGATCCGTTTCCTGGGTATCTTCTCTTGGCAGAATCCATAGGTCGTCTCGGGGGGCCCTTGGTTCCGGGGAGCTAGGTTTCGGGGGAGACTCGCTCTCTCCTTTCTTGATCTAATGTTTGAACTGTTGGCAGTTCCTTGTGATTGCCTTGTCATGGTCTTGTGCTGTCACCATTGTCCCTTTTATTGCCGTGACTCATCGGGCTCGGAGTGTACCGAGAGTCTGTCTTTCCTACCATGGGTTGCTGTACTAGCACCTCATCTCCAATCTGGAAATCTTTTGGTGTCGCCTTACGTCTTGTGTCGGAGTCTTGTTTCGCTATCAGTTTCTCTTCTGCGTCCCTCTGTAATATTTCTGCGGCGGGGTCCTCTGCAGCAGCTGGGTTGTGTGGTATGCGTGTATGTACCTCATACCGAAACATGAGCTCGGCAGACGTTTTGTTTGTGGCTTTGTGTGGCGTATTACGGTAGTCTCTGAGGAGCTGGCATAGTGCTTGATGAGGGTTGATTGCTTCGATTCGGGCTCTCTGGATTGTTTTCATTCCATTTGCTTGCGGGTGCCGAGGTGTAATCTTCATGTGTTTGAACCCCAGGTGGTTTGCTAGCGCTGAAAACTCATATCCACAAAAAGGTGGTCCATTGTCTGACTTAATCACTCTGGGAATTCCCCATTCGCTGAGTACTTCTTCTATCACTGCGGCTACTTGGGGAAACACTGTGGTGGCTAGTTTTTTCACTATGCAGAATCATGATTGTTCATCTATCAGGAGTAGGAAGTACTCGCCGGACTCTGTGTGTCCATAAAAGTCTATGGCTACCCTCTCCGACGGGCTTTCTGGTATTTGTGTATGTTGCAAGGGGCTGGAGGCTCCGCTGGGGACGTGCACTGACAGGCATGACAGTTCTTTATCCATTCGTCCACTGCAGCATCTAGGAATGGGAACCAGACATGGCGTCTCAGTTGTTTCTTTGTGTTTTCGGCACCTCTGTGTCCTTCGTGTGCAGTGCGGACAACCTCTTTTCTCAGCGAAGCTGGGATTACGAGGCAGCAACCCCTGAGTAGGATGTTGTGGTCTTTTACCGCCAGTTCGTTGTGCACCCTCGCTAGTCTCTCGATTTCTTCCTTGCACACCCCCGGGTGGGCCAGCGTTGCATGTTAGTGGTCTCTCCACTTGTTGGCTGAGGTCAGACTGATAGCCAGTGACATGTTGGGGTCCGCGGCGGATGGTGCCGCGACTGTGTCTATAGAGAGCGCTGGTGGTAGGGCGTTCTCGGCAACATAGTTGACATATGCAACATCTCCTTTCTGTGTCAGTGGGGCCCCCACTGGATGTTGTGACAAGTAGTCGGCAGGGTTGAATTTGCCCCTGGGGTGATGATTGATATCATAATCGTATTCTTGAAGGTGGATGCCCCAGCGTTCTATCCTCGGAGGCATCTTGGTGTGAGGATTGCCGAACAGCGAAATTAAAGCTTGATGATCCGTTGTCAGAGTAAACCTTTTTCCGATGAGAAATTGTGGAAATGTTCACATACCGAGACTGCAGCTAGGCTTTCTTTCTCTCCGCCTGGGAGTAGGCAGATTCCATGGTGGACAAAACCCAGCTTACGTATGCTACCACATGCCTGGGGTAGATGTCTGCTCTGCTAGTCTGCGCCAAGATCGCGCCTAAGCCCACCGGGCTAGCATCAACAATTACGTCTGTGTGCCATGACGGGTCGAAGTATGCTAGGCGATGGGCCTCGGTGAGGGCCTGCTTGATGTCTTCGAAGGCACGTTGGCATCTTTGAGTCCAGTCGAACGGCGCATCTTTCTGTAGGAGTTTCCTGAGCGGTTCTGTGAGGCATGCGTAGTGTGGTATATACCTGGCGCAGTAACCGGCCATCCCCAGAAAAGAAAAGATGTCAGACGCCTGTTGAGATTCTTCGAGTTTTGAGATGGTGTCCACTTTCTCAGGGTCGGGCATTATCCCTTCACTGGAAAAAATGTGTCCAAATAATTTGAGCTTTGCCTTGCTGAAACGGCACTTTTCGATGTTAAGTGTGAGGCCAGCGGCTTGTACTGCCTCGCAGGTGGCAAATAGCGCGGCGTCATGGGTTTCTTTGGACGGGCCGAAAAGGAGGATGTCATTGCTGTAGTTCAACGCTCCTCGTATTGGCCTGATGATTTGACGCACCGTTTCCTGAAAGATTTCGACCGCTGAGGATATGCCAAAATTGAGTCTACGATATCTGAATAAGCCGTCATGTGTGGCAAAGGTTGTGATTGGCCTGGATTCGGGATGTAGTCCCAATTGGTGGTAACCCTGTCTTTGGTCGAGTTTGGAGAACATGCGAGCATTGTTTAATTGTACAATCATGTCCTCGATACATGACCCCGGGTGTCTTTCGCGTTGGATGGCGGTGTTGGCCACCCTCATGTCGACGCATAGGCGTTGCTTGCCCCCTTCTTTGGGCACAACAACATGGGGGGAAACCCATGGAGTTGGTCCTGTAACGGGTTCGATAATGCCATCAGTGAGTAGTTGTTGAATTTCTCGTGACACAGCCTCTTGCAGGTGAAAACCGGCTCTCCTCGGGTGCTGTGGCACTGGCCTTACGTTGGGGTCTATATGTAGTTTGATTGGGGGACCCTTGAGTTTTCCGGGGCCAGAGCAGATGTTTGGAAAATTTTGTTCAATATCCGCCTTTGAGATTAGACTATGAGGTTGTTCGTGGGCCATCGCCCTGATCTGTTCCGTTGAGTTTTGGCATATCGTAGTGGACGTGATGGTGTCTCCAATGCCCACGTGGATCTCAATTAATCCTAGTCGAGAGGCGGTGTGGTAGCTCAGCAGGCATCTCCCTTTGGTGAGGGCTCTAATAACATGAAAGGTGGTGTCAGTTTGACGTCCGTTTAGGAGAAGATGGCGCATGAAATGTCTGATTGTTTGTAGTGGCGTGGCTGTACCCCATTGAAAAATTCTGGAGTGTGAGGGCTTGAGTATGGGTGGACTTGGAATCCTCCTGTAGTCTTGTTCACCCATAATGTTCACGGTGGCGCCTGAGTCTACCATGATGTGAAAAAGGCAGTTCTCCATTTTAATTGGCATCTTCGGGGCTTCTCTGGCCTCCTCACTATCAAGTACGAGGTTGACATACTCGTCCTGTTTATGTGGGTCATATTGTATATTGTAAACCGCTGCAGGTGGGTCGTAGTAGTATTTTTCTTCCCCATATTCTTCTGGAGGGTTGTCATATTCATCTGTGAGATGTTGCAGCCGGTCTGTGTAGTCAGGCGCGTGGACATAATCGTGGTCTTGATATTCATCGACAGCTCTCACATAGCTCTGTTGATTCTGTTGGTAGTATGTTTGTGCGGGGCATCGGGCAGAGAAGCGTTTTGACCGGTGCTTGGGGTGGAATTCTGGGGAACAGTTTTCCTTCTCTGCATACTGATTGGAAGTGTCCTTCTCTTCCGCAGTTCTTGCACCTTTGTGACAGTGCTGGGCAGGATCCTGAGCTTGGAAACGCCATGCCGCATCGGTAACATTGTCTCTGTTGCCGTGGTGTTTACTGGGTTTGTGGCCTGTATGGATGTGGTCCTCTGTCGTTTTGGCGAGGGGGTTGGATGGCGGCTATGAGCTCCGCAGTATCTTGTTTAAGATTGCTGGTGCCGCACATGGATGCAGCTTGTGCATCGACTCTTTCGAAGATGCGAGCAAGTTCGCTGACTTCGGGGATTGTGAGTGGTTTTTTTTACCAGCTGCTTCTTGAGTGCGGGTGATAAGCAGCCTTCTATGACTCTGAGGCGTATTGCTTCTTCCAGATAGTATGCATCAAATTGGCAGTGCGCTCCTTTCACTCTTAGCTGGGTTATGAATTCGTCCACCGTTTCCTGCGGTTTTTGAGAGCACTGGTTGAAGAGGTACCTTTCATAATCGCGGTTTGGCTCAATTATGAGTAGTTTGTCTAAGGCTTTGACTAGCGCTGCAAAGTCATTCTGTTCAGCCGCTGGGATTGTCTTGACGATAGTCTTTATTTCCCCCCCACCAGGTTGAAAAAAATGTCTCTTATGTGCGGGGAGTCGCCGTCCCCTGAGCCCCTCACAAAGTGGTAGAATTCTTCCATCCACTCAGTCCACCTCGGTCCTTTCGTGGCTTGTGGTGTTGTGGTGAACGGTGGTGGCATCCTTAGTTGATGGACTTAGTTGCACGGGCTGGCGGGGGTGATGTTGGATTGCTAATTTTGCAGAGACGGTGTTCCTTTTCGTGTGCTGCTGTGTGAACTGCTGTTGTTCATTCAAAATGGAACGGGTGGACAGCACGCGCGCGGGCGATGTGTGTGTGCCCACTCACCGCTTGTTTAGTGCATGTGTCCCTGAAGGCCACCTGTTCAGACAATTTCACACGAGTGGCTGGCTGGTCACTGTAGGCCGTTCTGACGGTTCTGCATATGTGTCTGGGCTTGCAATGGTCCTTGCTTCTGGTTTCAGGGCTCCGTCATGTTTATTTATTGTCCTCTTTTTTTTTCCGTAACTGGTGCACCCGCTTTGTCAGGAGGCTGAGGAACTGCTGGGCGGATGGTCCTCTGTGGGGATGAGTGCAGCGGGATTTTTGGCACTTGCAGAAATGCTTCGGGGGCAGGGCGGACCGCCCGCGTGGAACTGAGCACCCAGCGGGACTCGCTGGCACTCGTGGAAAGGAGCCGGAGGAAAAGGGGCAGACTGCCCAATGTAGATGTGCACGCCCGGCGGGATCGCCGGCACAGTGATGAAGAGTGGAGGAGTGGGCAGACTGCCCAACGTCAGCCTGCTGGAGAGGCTTCTGCGTTCGTACGGGGGGTCGTGTGGATGGTTGGAGGAAGGAGGAGGAGTGGCCGGCAGGGGCCAAGGAGCCCGAAGGATGATCGGCACAGGAGACTTGTGCGTGTGTACTGGGACCGACCTCATCGCCAGTGTTGCCCGGGATTCAGGCTGGAAACAATAACACACACACACGGAGGGTTCATTAAACGACCTCTTTATTAAACTGCCGGCTCGTAACTGGCGCCAACCGCGCCTTTTCCCAGCAACCCCTCTTCCCCTTCGTCACGGCGCCCACCCTAAGGAGGGCAGGGCTAATATCAACCCCGTAGTGGCGGGCAACATAGGTGAGTCTCCTTTCACCAAAGGACAACTGGCATAATGAAACACGGCTGCCATGGAAACATTAACAACGCTTGAAGTGGGACCCCTTTCTCTTTACCTGCTGGGGCGTCAAGTGGAGACATCAGGTAGGTTGGCAGGAAAGAGCATATACATATATAGCATCTTTTAAAATGATTGGGCTGATGTGATGCAGTGGTGGGTGAAAAGGAGGCATTTGGGAGGGAAGTGTGGCTGCCTGCTTCGCTCCAAACATTGTTGTTGTACTGCAATTAACGCCTGTATTGGAGCATCCCAATTGGCTGAGACGACCGCCATGAGGGCTTATAAAACAGAAGCTAATAAATCAATTAAAACCGTTTGAAAAGAATTACCTTTTCTAAAATAAGCGTCAGAGTAAAGAAAATATGAATTCGCTTCTGCAGATTACTTCAGGGATAGAAGTATTTGTTAAAAATCTTCAATCAGAAACCAATGTTCCACATATTGGAGTCGTGATTGCAAAAGCAACACTTTTGAATTAAGCTCGGTAAAGAGATTTGTATCAACACAATTAGACCTTTTCCATCTTGAAATTCAAAAAATTGCAATAATGTCATCAAAGGAAATGAGTTAGCTGCCGTTAAGTGGCAAAGTACATAATTTTTCCACTTTTGAATTCTGCTGCTAAGGTCCTCATTCTTGTCCCCTCGAGTATCTGGCAGAAAGCACCCTACTCCATCTGCCTCCACAATCTGGGCCCTCTTCCCCCGATTCTCATGATTCACCACTTGAAGAGGTCAAGCACTGAAATCCAGGTGGAGGCCTGATTCCCATGACTACAACTACTTCCTGTCTACCCATCATATGTACATGGCAGAAAGCTCTAATTTTGCTCTCCATGAACAAATACATGGTGGGCGTCATTGCAACTGATGCCTTTGGTCGGTGCCTGCTTTTTAGAAGGCACAAAGCAAGCAGTTGCTGTCTGGTGGGATCTTGCCACTCTACAGGCATACGAATGATGACCCCAGGCAGAGGCTTGAGGGCTTCCTGCACATGTGGAGAACTCTCTTTTGAAGTTCCCTCACAGGGTTCCAGCACCTTGTGGAAAACCCTGACAGAATGGGGTAATCATGTAAAAAGGCACATAACGCCCTTTTTCTATGTGTGTTTTATGTGTCCCTCCCCATAAGAATGAGGGTGTATATTCATCGAGACTTATTTATGTGGGGCAGACGAAACCCAAAGCTAGAGAGAATGAGCACAAATCATGTTTTACATTCGAACACAGTAGCTGTTGAACGTTTGGATGAATTGATATAAATGACCTCTGTGAGAAACCTAGAGGTGTTCTCACATCTACTCCCTCAGGATCCTCTATGCAGGTGGCCAGGGGAAAGGTCATCGCTTTTGGATCATGCCCCTGGGGGTGGACAAGTGAGGGAGGATCAGCTGGATAGAGGGTCATCAGGGATTGGAGGTGGTTTGCTCTTAGGTGAGACACAGTATTCCAAATCCTCCTTTCCTGTAGGAAACCCTATCCCAGAAGTGGCTATGGGATATTGTTCACCTTATTCATCGATCCCTAAGAAGGGGTAAGAGATATTGGGCTCTATCACAAGAAACCGTTGTCACAAATAGCATTACTGCAACTCGGTCGGGCGCTATTAGCGCCCGATCCAGAGTTGCGGACAGGCCATAAGTCCCCATTTTCTAAGAGTCCATAGGTCCCTATGGGACATGCTGGGTGCACCGTGGTAATAGCGTCGCGAATGAGTGGAAAGTGGAGATTTTTACCTTCAGCAAAAAGCTGGAGGTTAATCGGCCACTTTCCGCCCGAACTCTGGATTGGGCAGAGCGGTAATGCAGTGGTAATAGCGTTACCCGCCGCATTTTTACCACTCCACCCAACTCCTTATGACCCCATTATCATCCTAGATGTGTCAAAAGAGAAAGGGTAGAGATGAAATACCTTTCCATAAAACAAGGTACCCCACTTGTCCTTGGGATTATGAACCTACCCATCTCCCGGTCCTTATAGGTTATCCTAGGAGTGTTACCTTCCATTTTCCTTATGGAATACATTCAAGTACTGAGACAAAAAAGAAACAACTGAGAGCAGTAAAGATGACCCCCCTCTCACCATTTTGGTACTGGCAGGAAGAAGATGCATGAAGGTCAGGCATGTAATGAGTCAGGCAGTAGTAATTGATGGGACACACCTACAGTCTATTATTAGACCACAGGTGTATAACATGTGGAACTATGAAGCTGCAGAGAGGGCGTTGGAAGAGGAGAGCAGTGAAAGAAGGAGCTGTGCGAGAGCAGGAGAAGGCAAGACGTCGGAACGCCTTCTGAATCCCTGGGGAGCCTACCGGAGGAGTGTTGTCAGTCGAAAGAACCCCCTGGAGAGAAGGTGAACAGCCAGAGCTGTCAGACCGCCTCAGCAAGACTTGGCATGATCGCCGGAGAGCACTCAGAGGAGCACCCTGCAAGCAGGCTTTACCCCATAAGGGGAGAAGCCATATGGAGGAGCGGCAATGCCCCAGCTAAGTGTCGGGGACACTTTACTCACCGGGGAGCCCCGAAAACCCTTGAACACAGTAGCAGGTTATGGAATCAAGTGAACTTACAACGCATGGACAATTAAATGAAAGTTCCTTCTATTGAATAAAGAACTGAATGAAAAGAGTTACTTCTATTGAATGCCGAATTGAATGAAACAGATGAAAGTAACATATTGAATGGAATGAAACAATAGCGGTTACTTCTATTTGAATACCGCATTGAATGAAACAAGTAAAGTGACATTTATTTTCCTACAGAATTGAAAGACATTGGCTTTATGTAAAAACTTCTTTGAATTTAACGGCCAATTCTACTTACAGACTGAGGGGACCGCAATGGGCGCAACATTTGCCCCAAGCCTTGCGATTCTCTATATGTCCAATTTGGAATCTCAAAACATCCTATGTGACAAAAATCCCTACAAGAACTGTATTATTTATTGAAGATGATACATAGATGACATCATCTTTATTTGGAAAGGTTCTGAAGCACAACTTGTTTAATTTCTGACTTGGCTCAACAACATTGACAGGAATATTCAATTCACTATGGAACAAAGCAATGTCGAAATTGCGTTCTTAGATCTTAAAATCAAACATGATGCTGGAAGGCTGAAATGTTGTCTCTATTGCAAAACGACTGCAAGAAACACATTACTGCATTTTTCTAGCAATCACCCACGACATTTGCGAGAAAACTTGCCATATGGGCAATTTCTTCGAATTAGAAGAAACTGCACCCACATCTGGGATTTTTATCAACAATATTAGGAACTGGCCACCCGCCTTAGTGAAAAAGGCTATCCAAAAAAACTCATTTCTGGAGCCAAAAAAAAGAGCAAGATTCACTGATCGAGAAATTCTATTAACTCATGACACCATACCCAAACACAATTCGTAACCAAATAAAATGACGTGCGTCATTACTCATGGTCCCCATACTTTCCAAATTAAGAAATTGATTTGTAAATACTGGCCAATTGTCAAATTGAGTTTGCCTGATACACCAGGACCTAGATTCGCTTTCAAAAGAGCTAAAAATATCCGAGATAAACTCGTACATTCGATATTCAAGATGCCAGCACCAAGAACAGGTTTGTGGGACCTAAGAACCACGGTTGGACATTTCCCTTGTGGATCATGTTCAGTTTGTCAATTCACCACTAGAAATAAAGATTTCAAAATTGGGACCAGAATCTGGGTCCTGAATTCTCTTACAAATTGCAAAACCAAACAAGTTATCTACTGCATTGAATGTCCATGTGGGCTACGATATGTAGGGCAGACTAGCCGGCCAGTGAACATCAGAATCTCCGAGCATTGTTCTCGGATTAGGTGTAAAGCTGTATCTGCACCCTTAGTAAATCATTTTATTGAAGTACACCACACCCCAAATGACATTAAATGGTGGATTTTAGATGTGGTTAAGGAATCCTCAAACACATCACGCTGCCTCCAGCAAAAAGAGGCAAGATGGATTCACAGATTATCGAGCTATATTAATGGCTTAAATGAAGAATTCTTGCCTTTGACTTGACCATAAGCAGTGTTTAAGAAAGACCATACAAGTTTTCTTGTTTACGTCCTTTGTTTTTCACTCACAACAGTTTTCAATTCTTTTTGGCATCATAGAAGTGCATTGCCACACAGGTCTAGCACTTCACACTGGGTAGTTTTTCCGCCGTGTGATAGTTTGATCACAAAAACAAGTTCAATGCCTGACTACAGATCTCTGTGTTTCTTTCTGTGATTTCTGAACTCTTTCTCATGCATTTTGTAAGTATTCCACAAATGTTTACTGCCGCGCAGACTCAGCAGCTTGCACTTTATTCACACACGCGTGATTGGGCTGGATTGGCCCTTATGAACTCTAATACCTTTTTGGTTTCAGTAAATACGCCATGAGATAGGGAAATACCCCATAAGGAGGATATTGAACACCAAGGTTGGGCATTCTGAGTCACACCCACCTGTGCAAGTAGATATGTTATAAACAGCACTGCACTTGATTGAAAAATGCTAGTTGACTGTTTGGGTATTTTTCAATTTCTCCGTGACTAAGAGCTCGTTCGCAATCAGTCTGTCTCCCAGCTGCAGGAATTAGAGGCCCGTCACGGCACAAGCCTATCAAACAATAACCTTCAAGGTTGGTTTGACGGCAAGCCTTTCAGGATTGCTGCCTCTTGTCCAATGAATACAGCCTTCCGGGTTCACGGTCATTTGACCAATCGACCCATGCATAGCCGGCGCACCACCGACTGGCAGCCAATCCCAACGCATTGCCTCTTCAGTCATTTGACACTACCATGACTCAGGTTTCTCCATGATGGCTCGACATCAGTGTGCTACCATTCGTGGCAGGGGCGCCGCAGAAATCCACACAAGCTGAATTTTCGCTACCTGAGTGCAAGCGAGCGTGCAAGGTGGGTGACTGCGCATTTTCAACCTGAATATCACACTATAGCAGCAAGTCCTCTCTGCATACTCATATGCGTTTTTCTGCACGTAGCCACATTTTTTCAAAACTCCCTCTTTTTTCCCAAAAACTTACAGGCACATAGTTTGTTTTTTATTCATTAGGAAATACGCTAAACGGACGACCTTGCTATCCAAATGGGACCGCGAGATTGGAGCCATTAATAAGTATGCCCAACTCTGCAGTCCTACATCTCTCCATCAGAGTTGCTGATTCAAGGCACATTCTCCTTCCTTACTTCCTTTTCCCTTTTCCTAAGGGGTTGCTTTAAACATTTCAGCACAGAAAATGCCATATTAAAATATGTGTTTTAACAAAATGAAACACTAGACCGACCAATGGTTTCATTACCATTTCAGACCTACATCGCCTCTATTGAGATTTGAGCCTGTTTGTCCTCTTGCCGTGGCGTGTGCCTCGAACCACAGGGACCATAGCCAGTTTTCCAGCGAACACGCATATATTTCTTGTTCTCCACTAGGGTAAGAAATGTTCCCTCTGTTTTTTGGAATGCAATCTTAAAATGCGAGATTTATTCAAGTTTAGCCTAAAAAGATTCTGAAAACAATCATCTAAAACCTTTTTCTTTTAATGTGTCTGCCTCCACACAGGGTCCAGTTCCCATTTTTTGCCCTAATGAAGGCTACTATCAGAATGTTTTGCCCAGCAGGAGGCAGTTTTACCGAAACGTGATTTGGATGTTGTCTCCAATACTCTTGGAAGTACATTTGGACTCCTCTCGGACACTAAAACCATCCATCCGATGGATGTTTTGTCTGAACACTTTTAAAGTCTAGCTCCACTGGACTTTTCCTCAACACAAGCACGTCGAGAGTCCTGCATTTGACAAATAATAGTTTGTTTAACCAAACAAGTGGTTACATGAGTGGCACTCTTAAGTATCATTATTTCTGAGGCTTGTGGAATCTGCTTAGATCACATGCTGTGCATAGGCTGACATCTAGTGGAAGATGCAGAGTATTACAGTTTGTTTTTCGAAACTCGAAAATGGGCGTCGACACAGGGCGTGCCAGTAATACTATCCCTAGTGTGACGTCCACTCTACCCATGATCCCTCACGCGTGTAGGACCCTCAGATTGTTTTTTTCCGCCATACTTGTCGGAAGCATCCCGCGGAGTTCCCTGGCTTTAGCCATAACTTGCTAAATAATATATATTTCCCCGTTTTCTTCAATACCCACGTCGAGTCATTGGAATCTGAAGCTCGACACCGGACCGGAGAAGAAAACTGCCGTCGAACTACACAACGGACTTTGGGCCTCGGAAGGCCTCTGGCCTCGGCCCTGTACAAGTAGAGAGAGTGGGGGGTGGTACATACTCTTCACTCACATATATTTTCATATATATATTCCTACACGCTAGCCCGCTGCCACAGGGTGCGTATGGAGGGTACCCCTTTCCAATTTTGCCCCAAGTGCAACCGCAAGTACCCTTGGGTTGACAGACACGCCACCTGTAACCTCTGCCTGCCGAGGGACCACCCCGAGGCGAATTGCAGAGCATGTAGCCGGTTCAAGGCTAAAACTTTAAAGGATCGTTCGATCAAACGTTGGGCCCACCACGCCAGGCAACGAGAGGCCATGGAAGCGGAGGGCGCTTTCAGTGATGGCAGCGACGCCGTACTATCGGACGGCGAGGGCAACGTGGTGTCAGAAGACAGCCAAACACAAGTCCCGAACTCGGAAGGTTGTCCGGCAGGGCAGCTATGGGGAAAACACCCGGCGACACGAGCGCTACCCACACCACTTCCACTAAGCACTCGAAGTCCAACCGAAACTCGACGCGCACGTCGAGTTCTCGGAAAGAGGCACACGGAGAACGATCCACTGAATCGGTGTCCTCTGGGTGTTCTCGATCAAGATCGCCGCATGACACCAGGCAACCATCCACTGTTGCCAAGAGTGCCTCACTTACTAAAGTAATGGAGGTTCGATCGTCCGAAGGCGGAGCCGACCTCCATCCCCAGGCCGCACTGCAGGAGTCGGCGTCAGCAGACCACTCGACATCTATGCCCGTGTCCTGACGTACTCAATCTACGGAAAGGGACACTACCCCCGAATCTCAACGCCAGACGTTGAAAAGCTCGGAAAAGGTGAAAACCCCAGGCAAACACTCTTCCACTCACGGGGAGGGGGGAAAACAGCAGAAGAAGCCTTCTCAACCTTCTTCTACACCACAGATACCTAAGGACAGCTCCAAGTCCTCTGTTAAACATTCTAAGACCCCTGCACAAGCCCATAGGTCCAGTCAGGAGATTGCAGGGAAACACCTCCAAGAGAGGGTAATTCCCATCTCAAAACAATGGTCCAGTGACGGTTCTGCATATGTGTCTGGGCTTGCAACGGTCCTTGCTTCTGGTTTCAGGGCTCCGTCGTGTTTATTTATTTTCCACTTTTTTTTTTTTCGTAGCTGGTGCACCCGCTTTGTCAGGAGGCTGAGGAACTGCTGGGCGGATGGTCCGCTGTGGCGATCAGTGCAGCGGGATTTTTGGCACTTGCAGAAATGCTGCGGGGGCAGGGCGGACCGCCCTCGTGGAACTGAGCGCCCAGCGGGACTCGCTGGCACTCGTGGAAAGGAGCCGGAGGAAAAGGGGCAGACTGCCCAATGTAGATGTGCACGCCCGGCAGGATCGCCGGCACAGTGAGGAAGAGTGGAGGAGTGGGCGGACTGCCCAGCGTCAGCCTGCTGGAGAGGCTTCTATGTTCGTACGGGGGGTCACGTGGATGGTTGGAGGAATGAGGAGGAGTGGCCGGCAGGGGCCAAGGAGTCCGAAGGATGATCGGCACAGGAGACTTGTGCGTGTGTGCTTGGACTGACCTCATCGCCAGTGTTGCCCGGGATTCAGGCTGGAAACAATAACACACACACACGGAGGGTTCATTAAACAACCTCTTTATTGAACTGCCGGCTCGTAACTGGCGCCAACCGCGCCTTTTCCCAGCAACCCCTCTTCCCCTTCGTCACGGCACCCGCCCTAAGGAGGGCAGGGCTAATATCAACCCCGTAGTGGCGGGCAACATAGGTGAGTCTCCTTTCACCAAAGGAAAACTGGCATAATGAAACACGGCTGCCATGGAAACATTAACTACGCTTGAAGTGGGACCCCTTTCTCTTTACCTGCTGGGGCGTCAAGTGGAGACATCAGGTAGGTTGGCAGGAAAGAGCATATACATATATAGCATCTTTTAAAATGATTGGGCTGATGTGATGCAGTGGTGGGTGAAAAGGAGGCATTTGGGAGGGAAGTGTGGCTGCCTGCTTCGCTCCAAACATTGTTTTTGTACTGCAATTAACGCCTGTATTGGAGCATCCCAATTGGCTGAGACGACCGCCATGAGGGCTTATAAAACAGAAGCTAATAAATCAATTAAAACCGTTTGAAAAGAATTACCTTTTCTAAAATAAGCGTCAGAGTAAAGAAAATATGAATTTGCTTCTGCAGATTACTTCAGGGATAGAAGTATTTGTTAAAAATCTTCAATCAGAAACCAATGTTCCACATATTGGAGTCGTGATTGCAAAAGCAACACTTTTGAATTAAGCTCGGTAAAGAGATTTGTATCAACACAATTAGACCTTTTCCATCTTGAAATTCTAAAAATTGCAATAATGTCATCAACGGAAATGAGTTAGCTGCCGTTAAGTGGCAAAGTACATAATTTTTCTACTTTTAAATTCTGCTACTAAGGTCCTCATTCTTGTCCCCTCAAGTATCTGGCAGAAAGCACCCTACTCCATCTGCCTCCACAATCTGGGCCCTCTTCCCCCGATTCTCATGATTCACCACTTGAAGAGGTCAAGCACTGAAATCCAGGTGGAGGCCTGATTCCCATGACTGCAACCACTTCCTGTCTACCCATCATATGTACATGGCAGAAATCTCTAATTTTGCTCTCCATGAACAAATACATGGTGGGCGTCATTGCAACTGATGCCTTTGGTCGGTGCCTGCTTTTTAGAAGGCACAAAGCAAGCAGTTGCTGTCTGGTGGGATCTTGCCACTCTACAGACATACGAATGATGACCCCATGCAGAGGCTTGAGGGCTTCCTGCACATGTGGAGAACTCTCTTTTGAAGTTCCCTCACAGGGCTCCAGCACCTTGTGGAAAACCCTGACAGAATGGGGTAATCATGTAAAAAGGCACATAACGCCCTTTTTCTATGTGTGTTTCATGTGTCCCTCCCCATAAGAATGAGGGTGTATATTCATCGAGACTTATTTATGTGGGGCAGACGAAACCCAAAGCTAGAGAGAATGAGCACAAGTCATGTTTTATATTCGAACACAGTAGCTGTTGAACGTTTGGATGAATTGATATAAATGACTGTCAGTATGCACACAATAATGGAGGAGAGGAATCGACACTCTCCCCCGAACCACAGAAGCCGAATGAATTCGACCCTCCACCCGTGGTTGGCACAGGCGCCTAATTATAGACACAGGACACCACGTGGCAGCCAATGGGGGGAAGAGGAGTTAGGAAGAGGTTGTGGATAGGGTAGGGATGTAGGAACACCGGATAGAGGGTTAGGGAACTCCTAAGGTGGATAGGAAAGGGGAAGCACAAGGAAAAAACCTCCTTATCTAGTTCTTTTACTAAACCAAACACATAGGGTATGCGCTATTAATCTTGCCTCCAGCCTACCTCTAAATCGTATAAACACACCTTAATACGTGTGAACATGTAACAAGATAAACATATAGCAAGCATAGATGAACACCAACAATGGAATTAGATTCCATACATGAAATACATGACACATGGCCCGTTGGGCAAGCTGAAGCAACACTGAACACATATAGCCATAATGTACATGCCCAGACAGAGATGCAGATCACTGTTGTGCCTAAACAGCCCCTAACCCTGAATGTCCTGTACTGTATGTTGCTGATTTAGCAACCCTAAACATGGTCCGCACTCTGCCGTGTGCCTTTAAACACACGAGTATTAAGCATCAAAGTCCTTAACAAGGATTTACTGAAAACACACACTTTGCTGTAAACTCGTAATGTGCCCAGTACTTATCTGAGCTCCGAGCGGCCCCACGGGATCACTCGGAGTCTGAAGAAAATGCCATAACCAATGTCAGCCAGCCCGCCCGCATTCCTCCTGCTCCCAGTATTTACCAGCGTAAGGTACCCATTACTTATCTGAGCTCCGAGCGGCCCCACGGGACCACTCGGAGTCTGAAGAAAACGCTGTAACAACTGCCAGCCAGTCCGCCAGCTTCGTCTTGCTCCAAAGCTTACGGGCTGTAAGGAAAGCTTTGCTCACGTCTCGCTCCGACCGCACCCATCCAGGAACACAAAATAAGCCACACCTGCGGCTGCGAGCGTGTTGGCTTTATGCTGCCCTTCATTACTTGCAGCTGGCAACGCGCGGCAACTTGCGCTGAACTACAGGTCCTCCCCGGAATGCTGGGAAATGTAGTTCTCTTTACCAATGCTTTAATAAGCAAACTTAGTTACTCCCCGGCGGCACCAGCCCTTATTCCTGACAATGACCTCTGTGAGAAACCTAGAGGTGTTCTCACATCTACTCCATCAGGATCCTCTATGCAGGTGGCCAGGGGAAATGTCATCGCTTTTGGATCATGCCCCTGGGGGTGGACAAGTGAGGGAGGATCAGCTGGATAGAGGGTCATCAGGGATTGGAGGTGGTTTGCTCTTAGGTGAGACACAGTATTCCAAATCCTCCTTTCCTGTAGGAAACCCTATCCCAGAAGTGGCTATGGGATATTGTTCACCTTATTAATCGATCCCTGAGAAGGGGTAAGAGATATTGGGCTCTATCACAAGGTTGGTGATATCCCAGCGGTAAATCCGCTGGGAAACCGTTGTCATAAATAGCATTACTGCAACTCGGTCGGGCGCTATTAGCGCCCGATCCAGAGTTGCGGACAGGCCATAAGTCCCCATTTTCTAAGAGTCCATAGGTCTCTATGGGACATGCTGGGTGCACCGTGGTAATAGCGTCGCGAATGAGTGGAAAGTGGAGATTTTTACCTCCAGCAAAAAGCTGGAGGTTAATCGGCCACTTTCCGCCCGAACTCTGGATTGGGCAGAGCGGTAATGCAGTGGTAATAGCGTTACCCGCCGCATTTTTACCACTCCACCCAACTCTTTATGACCCCCATTATCATCCTAGATGTGTCAAATGAGAAAGGGTAGAGATGAAATACCTTTCCATAAAACAAGGTACCCCACTTGTCCTTGGGATTATGAACCTACCCCTCTCCCGGCCCTTATGGGTTATCCTAGGAGTGTTACCTTCCATTTTCCTTATGGAATACATTCAAGTACTGAGACAAAGAAGAAACAACTGAGAGCAGTAAAGATGACCCCCCTCTCACCATTGTGGTACTGGCAGGAAGAAGATGCATGAAGGTCAGGCATGTAATGAGTCAGGCAGAAGTAATTGATGGGACACACCTACAGTCTATTATTAGACCACAGGTGTATAACATGTGGAACTATGAAGCTGTCGAGAGGGCGTTGGAAGAGGAGAGCAGTGAAAGAAGGAGCTGTGCGAGAGCAGGAGAAGCCAAGATGTCGGAACGCCTTCTGAATCCCTGGGGAGCCTACCGGAGAAGTGTTGTCAGTCGAAAGAACCCCGTGGAGAGAAGGTGAACAGCCGGAGCTGTCAGACCGCCTCAGCAAGACTTGGCATGATCGCCAGAGAGCACTCAGAGGAGCACCCTGCAAGCAGGCTTTCCCCCATAAGGGGAGAAGCCATATGGAGGAGCGGCAATGCCCCAGCTAAGTGTCGGGGACACTTTACTCACCGGGGAGCCCCGAAAACCCTTGAACACAGTAGCAGGTTATGGAATCAAGTGAACTTACAACGCATGGACAATTAAATGAAAGTTCCTTCTATTGAATAAAGAACTGAATGAAAAGAGTTACTTCTATTGAATACCGAATTGAATGAAACAGATGAAAGTAACATATTGAATGGAATGAAACGATAGCGGTTACTTCTATTTGAATACCGCATTGAATGAAACAAGTAAAGTGACATTTATTTGACTACAGAATTGAAAGACATTGGCTTTATGTAAAAACTTCTTTGAATTTAACGGCCAATTCTACTTACAGACTGAGGGGACCGCAATGGGCGCAACATTTGCCCCAAGCCTTGCGATTCTCTATATGTCCAATTTGGAATCTCAAAACATCCTATGTGACAAAAATCCCTACAAGAACTGTATTATTTATTGGAGATGATACATAGATGACATCATCTTTATTTGGAAAAGTTCTGAAGCACAACTTGTTTAATTTCTGACTTGGCTCAACAACATTGACAGGAATATTCAATTCAGGATGGAACAAAGCAATGACGAAATTGCATTCTTAGATCTTAAAATCAAACATGATGCTGGAAGGCTGAAATGTTGTCTCTATCGCAAAACGACAGCAAGAAACACATTACTGCATTTTTCTAGCAATCACCCACGACATTTGCGAGAAAACTTGCCATATGGGCAATGTCTTCGAATTAGAAGAAACTGCACCCACATCTGGGATTTTTATCAACAATATTAGGAACTGGCCACCCGCCTTGGTGAAAAAGGCTACTCAAAAAAACTCATCTCTGGAGCCAAAAAAAAGAGCAAGATTCACTGATCGAGAAATTCTATTAACTCATGACACCATACCCAAACACAATTCGGAACCAAATAAAATGACGTGCGTCATTACTCATGGTCCCCATACTTTCCAAATTAAGAAATTGATTTGTAAATACTGGCCAGTTGTCAAATTGAGTTTGCCTGATACACCAGGACCTAAATTCGCTTTCAAAAGAGCTAAAAATATCCGAGATAAACTCGTACATTCGATATTCAAGAAGCCAGCACCAAGAACAGGTTTGTGGGACCTAAGAACCACGGTTGGACATTTCCCTTGTGGATCATGTTCAGTTTGTCAATTCACCACTAGAATTAAAGATTTCAAAATTGGGACCAGAACCTGGGTCCTGAATTCTCTTACAAATTGCAAAACCAGTGTTTAAGAAAGACCATATAAGTTTTCTTGTTTTACGTCCTTTGTTTTTCGCTCACAACAGTTTTCAATTCTTTTTGGCACCATAGAAGTGCATTGCCACACAGGTCTAGCACTTCACACTGGGTAGTTTTTCCGCTGTGTGATAGTTTGATCACAAACACAAGTTCAATGCCTGACTACAGATCTCTGTGTTTCTTTCTGTGATTTCTGAACTCTTTCTCATGCATTTTGTAAGTATTCCACAAATGTTTACTGCAGCGCAGACTCAGCAGCTTACACTTTATTCTCACACACGTGATTGGACTGGATTGTCCCTTATGAACTCTAATACCTTTTTGGTTTCAGTAAATACGCAATGAGATAGGGAAATACCCCATACGGAGGATATTGAACACCAAGGTTGGGCATTCTGAGTCACACCCACCTGTGCAAGTAGATATGTTATAAACAGCACTGCACTTGATTGAAAAATGCTATTTGACTGTTTGGGTATTTTTCAATTTCTCCGTGACTAAGAGCTCGTTCGCAATCAGTCTGTCTCCCAGTTGCAGGAATTAGGGGCCCGTCACGGCACAAGCCTATCAAACAATAACCTTCAAGGTTGGTTTGACAGCAAGCATTTCAGGATTGCTGCCTCTTGTCCAATGAATACAGCCTTCCGGGTTCACGGTCATTTGACCAATCGACCCATGCATAGCCGGCGCACCACCGACTGTCAGCCAATCCCAACGCATTGCCTCTTCAGTCATTTGACACTACCATGACTCAGGTTTCTCCATGACGGCTCGAAATCAGTGTGCTACCATTCGTGGCAGGGCCGCCACAGAAATCCACACAAGCTGAATTTTCGCTACCTGAGTGCAAGCGAGCGTGCAAGGTGGGTGACTGCGCATTTTCAACCTGAATATCACACTATAGAAGCAAGTCCTCTCTGCATACTCATATGCGTTTTTCTGCACGTAGCCACATTTTTTCAAAACTCCCTCTTTTTTCCCAAAAACATACAGGCACATAGTTTGTTTTTTATTCATTAGGAAATAAGCTAAACGGACGACCTTGCTATCCAAATGGGACCGCGAGATTGGAGCCATTAATAAGTATGCCCAACTCTGCAGTCCTACATCTCTCCATCAGAGTTGCTGATTCAAGGCACTTTCTCCTTCCTTACTTCCTTTTCCCTTTTCCAAAGGGGTTGCTTTAAACATTTCAGCACAGAAAATGCCATATTAAAATATGTGTTTTAACAAAATGAAACACTAGACCGACCAATGGTTTCATTACCATTTCAGACCTACATCGCCTCTTTTGAGATTTGAGCCTGTTTGTCTTCTTGCCGTGGCGTGTGCCTCGAACCACAGGGACCATAGCCAGTTTTCCAGCCAACACGCATATATTTCTTGTTCTCCACTAGGGTAAGAAATGTTCCCTCTGTTTTTTGGAATGCAATCTTAAAATGCGAGATTTATTCAAGTTTAGCCTAAAAAGATTCTGAAAACAATCATCTAAAACCTTTTTCTTTTAATGTGTCTGCCTCCACACAGGGTCCAGTTCCCATTTTTCGCCCTAATGAAGGCTACTATCAGAATGTTTTGCCCAGCAGGTGGCAGTTTTACCGAAACGTGATTTGGATGTTGTCTCAAATACTCTTGGAAGTACATTTGGACTCCTCTCGGACACTAAAACCATCCATCCGATGGATGTTTTGTCTGAACACTTTTAAAGTCTAGCTCCACTGGACTTTCCTCAACACAAGCACGTCGAGAGTCCTGCATTTGACAAATAATAGTTTGTTTAACCAAACAAGTGGTTACATGAGTGGCACTCTTAAGTATCATTATTTCTGAGGCTTGTGGAATCTGCTTAGATCACATGCTGTGCATAGGCTGACATCTAGTGGAAGATGCACAGTATTACAGTTTGTTTTTCGAAACTCGAAAATGGGCGTCGACACAGGGCGTGCCAGTAATACTATCCCTAGTGTGACGTCCACTGTACCCATGATCCCCCACGCGTGTAGGACCCTCAGATTGTTTTTTTCCGCCATACTTGTCGGAAGCATCCCGCGGAGTTCCCTGGCTTTAGCCATAATTTGCTAAATAATATATATTTCCCCGTTTTCTTCAATACCCACGTCGAGTCATCGGAATCTGAAGCTCGACACCGGACCGGAGAAGAAAACTGCCGTCGAACTACACAACGGACTTTGGGCCTCGGAAGGCCAATGGCCTCGGCCCTGTACAAGTAGGGAGAGTGGGGGGTGGTACATACTCTTCACTCACATATATTTTCATATATATATTCCTACACGCTAGCCCGCTGCCACAGGGTGCGTATGGAGGGTACCCCTTTTCAATTTTGCCCCAAGTGCAACCGCAAGTACCCTTGGGTTGACAGACACGCCACCTGTAACCTCTGCCTGCCGAGGGACCACCCCCAGGCGAATTGCATAGCATGTAGCCGGTTCAAGGCTAAAACTTTAAAGGATTGTTCGATCAAACGTTGGGCCCACCACGCCAGGCAACGAGAGGCCATGGAAGCGGAGGGCGCTTTCAGTGATGGCAGCGAAGCCGTACTATCGGACGGCGAGGGCAACGTGGTGTCGGAAGACAGCCAAGCACAAGTCCCGACCTCGGAAGGTTGTCCGGCAGGGCAGCTATGAGGAAAACACCCGGCGACACGAGCGCTACCCACACCACTTCCACTAAGCACTCGAAGTCCAACCGAGACTCGACGTGCACGTCGAGTTCTCCGAAAGAGGCACACGGAGAACGATCCACCGAATCGGTGTCCTCTGGGCGTTCTCGATCAAGATCGCCGCATGACACCAGGCAACCATCCACTGTTGCCAAGAGTGCCTCACTTACTAAAGTAATGGAGGTTCGATCGTCCGAAGGCGGAGCCGACCTCCATCCCCAGGCCGCACTGCAGGAGTCGGCGTCAGCAGACCGCTCGACACCTATGCCCGTGTCCTGACTTACTCAATCTACGGAAAGGGACACTACCCCCGAATCTCAACGCCAGACGTTGAAAAGCTTGGAAAAGGTGAAAACCCCAGGCAAACACTCTTCCACTCACGGGGAGGGGGGAAAACATCAGTAGAAGCCTTCTCAACCTTCTTCTACACCACAGATACCTAAGGACAGCTCCAAGTCCTCTGTTAAACATTCTAAGACCCCTGCACAAGCCCATAGGTCCAGTCAGGAGATTGCAGGGAAACACCTCCAAGAGAGGGTAATTCCCATCTCAAAACAATGGTCCAGTGAGGACATAGACAGAGTTATGTCCAGAATGTCATCCCTAGCAGACTTCTATGCCAAGAATCCAGAGCACTTCCTCTCGTATACCCCGGACGGGGCTACTCCTTCAGGGTCTAGGGACCCGCAACCCCCTGGTAAAAAACCTCGAGTTGAGGCACCAACACAAGGTCGATCTTCTGACCCTTTTTTACATACAGACATACTCTCAGTATAATGAGGATCCACTACAGGATGAGGATCCAGAATTGGCAGCGTTGGATGACCAAACCGGGACTACTATGGGGATGACGAGTACCAAGACGAGGACGAAGATAACCCAGAAGTCTACAGAGTAGACTCCCCAGTAGACAAGGAACCTCTGGTTACCGACTCTCCAGTCGACAAACAACCTCTAAATGAGGTTTTATCCAAAGCGACAGAACACTTCCGCATAGATACTCAGGGAGCTCAGGAGGAAAGGGACTTCACCGAGGAATTAGTGGGAGAAAAGAGACCCATTGCTCGGGCCATCCCTATTCTCAAATCTATTCAAAGGAGGATTGATCCTTCCCTTCTAAATCCCAACCTCACCAGGGCAGTGAACCGCAGGATCGAAAAGTTGTTCAGGGCAGCCCAGTCAGACCCTCTGTATATAAGGGGGCAACTGAAACCGGACTCCCTGGTAGTCACTAATACCCGAAAGAGAGCAGGAATGCCCCTATCATCGTCTGAGGCTTCCCCCGACAAGGAGAGCAAAAAGATCTACGGGTTGGGAAGGAAGGTAGCCTCCACTTCCGCCTACCAGGCAAGGGTTGCCAACTCCACCACTCTGCTGGCTAGTTACAACTGCCACCAGTGGGAACAACTGGCTGCACTCATCGACTCCGCACCAGAACCTTTAAAGGGCCAGTTGGCACAGGTTGCTTCGGAGGGGAGGGCTGTGTCCGGTTGCATCCTTAAGGCAACCTTTGATGCCGCGGATAACGCCGGCAGGCTAATAGCGGAAAGCACTGTTATTAAAAGGCATGCTTGGTTAAGGCAGTCAGGGTTTAAACCCTAGACACAAGCATCCCTAATGGACAAGCCGGTGGAGCCTGATCTACCGTTTGGCAAGGCAGTAGAGGACGCTTTAAAAAATGCAAAGGATGAGTATGAGACTCTAAAGTCCCTGGGACAGTTGACCAACAAACCCCCTATTCAAAGAGGGAAAGGCAATTTTCGTCGCCCACGCGGCCAAAATTCTCAAAGAAGCTCCAACTATTCTCAGAGGCAGGGCACGCCATGGGGTAACAACCAGCAGTCTACCCAAAGTTACAACAGGGGTAACAAAAGGGGTTGTGATAAGGGTAGAGAGAGCCCCAGCAGAGACAGCACGCCTCCCGCAAAGCAGTGACGCCGAGATCAGGGTCCCTTCCCATGCATCTCCAGTAGGGGGAGGCATTACCAACTTCACCCAAGCTTGGGAAGGGATCACATCAGGCAGATGGGTGCTGTCCACAGTGTCCACAGGATACTGCATAGAACTGCTTGAGCGTCCCCGAAACCACCCTCTGCGACAAAAGGTACATTCCCTAGACCACCAGAAGATCCTCCTAGAGGAGATCATCAATCTTCTAGAAAAGGACGCGATCGAACTCGTCCCGGGCAAACAGGTAAACAAGGGTATTTATTCAACTTACTTCCTTGTGCCAAAAAAAGATCTAACAATGCGCCCAGTCTTAGACTTACGCCCTTCTAACAAGTATGTCAAGCCCCAAAAATTTCACATGATTACTCTCCAAGAGGTAATCCCCCTCCTAAAAAAGGGGGATTACATGGCAACACTGGACATAAAAGATGCCTATTTTCATATTTCCATGTTCCCAGCGCACGAAGATTCTTGCGCTTCAAGGTGGACAGTCAGCACTACCAGTTCAAGGTGCTGCCCTTCGGTATAGCCTCGGCTCCAAGGGTATTCACCAAGGTTCTGACGGTGGTGGCGGCACACCTACGCAGGGAGGCAATCCCAGTGTACCCTTACCTGGACGACTGGCTCATCACGGGGGAGACCCCAGCGATTTGCAGTTTAAACATTCAAAGAACGATCAACCTCCTCTTCGAATTGGGTTTCTCCATAAACGAGAAAAAATCGACCCTGGTGCCAAGCACCTCCAAACAGTTCCTAGGAGCTGTACTAAACACTCAAGAGAGGTTGGCCTTTCCATCAGAGGAAAGAATTCGGAACATACCACTGCAGATTCCTCAATATCAGTCCGGTCGCCAGATAACGGTACGCAAAGCGATGCGTTTGCTAGGCATGATGACGCCATGTATTTACCTGGTCCCCCATGCGCGAGAAACAGTGGTCTCAGGCAAGTGGTCAGTGGGACGATCTAGTGGTCGTTTCGCCAACACTAGTACAAAGTCTTCACTGGTGGACAAGAGAGAACCTGTCAAGGGGGAAACACTTTTACGATCCAGAGGTTCAAGCTGTAGTCACTACAGACGCATCCCTAGCAGGGTGGGGAGCACACCTCCTTCACTACACAGCGCAGGGTTTCTGGTCTCATTCAGTGGCCAAGAATCATATCAATCTGCTAGAGCTTCTGGCAGTATTCAGAGCGCTTCAAGCGTTCAAACCCCACCTGTTAAACCTGTCAGTGCAGATCCTAACGGACAGCACAAATGTGATGTTCTACCTAAACAAGCAGGCAGGGACTCGTTCGCCAAATCTGTCCAAGCTTGCACAGAAAATGTGGATATGGGCACTCAGACAGAACATTTACCTGTCATGTTCCAGGGGATCTCAATTCTCTAGCAGACGCCTTGAGCAGAGATCCTCTCCCACAAGAACACAAGTGGTCACTAAACAGAGAAGTCGTAGAAGACATCTTCTCACGGTGGGGTTTCCCCACTACAGACCTATTCGCCACAAGTGAAAACAAACAATGTCCAGGATTCGTATCCAGGTTCCCACAGCCACACTCCATGGGGAACGCCTTATGGATGGATTGGTCAGGGATGTTTGCCTACGCTTTTCCACCAACCCCCCTTATGAGGAAGGTTGTCAACAAGATGCACAGGGAATTGACAACGCTCATCCTAGTTACTCCCATGTGGGCGAGGCAACCGTGGTTCCCACACCTACGCAGACTAGCCGTGTGCGAACCCATCAGACTCCCGTGCTGGCACAACCTACTGTCCCAGCACCAAGGACAAACAGTACACCCACAACCCAACTCAATGAACCTGGCAGCATGGCTCCTGAGGTCATAGAGTTTGGACATCTCAATTTACCACAGAGATGTATGGATATCCTAAAGTAATCTAGGAAACAGAACACTAGGTACTGTTACTCCTTCCAATATTGTCACCTACATGCTCCACCTGCTGGACGCAGGCCTTGTATTCAACTCATTCAAGGTACACCTGGCAGCAATATCTGCCTACACCACTTCCCACAGCAAGGTTTTGTGGTGGAAAGTACCAGTGGTGAAGGCCCTCATGGAAGGGGTAAAGGGACTCCAAACTCCAATCTCTAACCCACCACCGGGTTGGGACCTTAATGTGGTGCTTGCTAAGCTCATGGGCCCACCATTTGAACCCATGCATAAAGCCAGTCTCAAACACCTGACCTATAAAACTGCCTTTTTAGTAGCCATTACATCCATAAGAAGGGTCAGTGAAATTCAGGCTCTGTCAGTGCAGGATCCTTTCTTTACTGTTCATAAGGATAAACTGGTTCTACGTACACACCCTAGGTTCTCGCCTAAGTTTATTTCTAAATTCCACATGAACCAGTCCATTGAGCTCCCGGCTTTCTTCCAAGAACCCAAAAGCTCTGCTGAGGTGAAACTACACACTCTAGATGTGCGAAGAGCGGTCCTATACTATGTAAACAAGACCAGACCGCTAAGAAAAACAGATCAACTGTTTGTCTCTGTAGCTACAGGCAGAGAGGGAGATTGCGTCTCTAAAGGTGCCATCTCTAAGTAAGAACTTTGCCTTTTACGCCTAGAGCCCACTCTAAAGGAGGCATTGGGGCCCCTCTAGCTTTCATTGCAAATGTACCCCTTGACACCATTTGCAAAACAGCTACTTGGAGCTCTATTCACACTTTTACTCAGCACTACTGCATTGACACTTATTCCAAGACAGATACCCAAGTGGGACAAGCGGTTCTAAGACATCTGTTTGCTCAGGACCCTTCTCACATCCCACCTCCTTCTTCTAATACTGCTTGCTAATCTATGCACAGCATGTGATCTAAGCAGATTCCACAAGCCTCAGAAGAGATACATTACTCACTGTAATCGTATTTCTGATGCTTGTATCTGCTTAGATTCACATGCGACCCACCCTTCCTCCCCTCTGAGAGAAGGTGCATGGATGCTTGTAGTCTTATCTTCCTTCTATCTGCTTGGATAATCTGTACTCGCGCTACTCCTCATGCTACCCCTTGTCAGAAAAAATACAATCTGAGGGTCCTACAAGCGTGAGGGATCATTGGTACAGTGTACGTCACACTAGGGATAGTATTACTGGCACGCCCTGTGTCGACGCCCATTTTCGAGTTTCGAAACACAAAATGTAATACTCCGCAGCTTCCACTAGATGTCGGCCTAGGCACAGCATGCAAATCTAAGCAGATACAAGCATCAGAAATACGATTACGGTGAGTAATGTATCTCATAAGCCACCCATCTTTACTTTTTTCGATTTAAAAACAATTTCATGGTTTGTATTTTGGATTGATTCATTCTATTCCTTCTTCCATTTCTGATGTTTCTGAAGCTTCTTTTTTCTTACTGGTTGAATCTGATATTTTGACTTTTCACTTTCTCCTTTTAAGAAAAATTTCATTTGTATTTTGTGTTTGTAAACTGTTTTCTTTGGCTGTCTTTTAAAAATGTGTTGTTTTTTTCATTTCAAACCTAATTAAAAATCGTTAAATCTACTTTTTGGATTGCTTTCAGCATCTACACAGGCTTGAATTTAATCATGATATCCGTTTTGGATACATATCATTATTTGAAATCAATTTGAACTATATTTCAAACAAAACTTCTAGCTCAGTGGATACCCATGGTTGGTTTTCTTGTCTTTTATGTCCCAATCCACTGGTGCCTTAAGGGACTCTCCCTCATTTCTTTTTTTGTATGAAGTACAGAATTGTAAGAAACGAGCAAAGGCATACTTAATTAGGTGAAAGCTACCTTTATAATTGAAAGCAACATCTATGGCAAACTATACTGCGTATCTGAATGGAATGAAAGACTTTGAATAAAGCAGAGTCAATGTTAAGAATCAAGATATGTGGTAAAGTTGCGAAGCTGCATTTAAAAAAAAAAACTGCCTGTTGGGCTACATATTGAACTCTGAAAGAAACCTGGGAGTTCCCGGTTGTGTGACCTGTAATGGGTGGATCGTGTGGTCTAAAAGTACGCCAAGACCGGAGAACTACTATTTGTGAAACAAAGGATGATGGAAAATAAATGCTAAATTCCTGGTTGCGTGACCTATAATGGGTGGACCGTGTGGTCTAAAACTGAGCCAAGACCAGAGAACATTTCCATACCAACAAGGATGTTTACTTTGCTGAAAGCAGGAAAACCATTAAGGATGAACATCAGACTTGGGGAAGGGAACCCTGAGTTATAAAGATTTATGAAAGTCTGGTTGAAAGACAAAGCTACAAGATATTTCTTTTGATGTTGACATTAAGCTTAGGGAAGGGAACCCTAAGCATTGATGTCCTGGAACTGACTTACCCTGGAACTATGTTGAACTTGGGGAAGGGCACCCCGACTGTCACAAAGGTAGAAAACTGTGTATATTCTAATATTCAAAGGAAGATAAACTGAACCCTGTGGTAAACTTGTTGACTTTTGGGAAAGGAAGCTGAAGAGTAAGCCAGAGCTGGAACCAACTCAGAACATTGTATTTGGATTATGATTGCTATCCCTGCATATTGTTTTGTAGTAGTTGTGAGTGCAAGTATAGGATTTGGACACAGACAGATTTTTCTGTTGAACATATTGACATAAACTTTTCTTAATCCCACCCTAGTATAGGGCAAGTTAGGCCTTACTCCAGCTTGACCTTTTCTTTAATACAATATTATTGTTCAGCTTTAAATCTGTTGTCTGCGTCTCCTTCCATGATGCCAATCTCAAAAATGCAACATGAAAGGTTCCACAAGCAAGAGGTTTAAATCCCTGCTATGTTAGTATGAAAAATTATCATTAGACAAATGTGAACGTCGGTACGTTAGTTTTCTCAATGCAGTCAGTGCCAGCTGTTTATTTTTCATATGGGGATTTGAGTAGTGAGTGGAGAAGTGAAGGCTGTTCACGTTCCCAGTTAACGGAATGCTAAGATTACTTAGCAGTAATGTTTGCTATACAAAGCCCTACTTTTCCTCATTACTATCCTGGTCATGTGCAGCAATTCCATAGCCGCAGACATCCAGTCTTGGAACAACAGCTTAGAAAGCAAACTCCTGCTGTTGGAAGATCCAAATTCACCCACTCTTAGAACTCCTTGCAATGTTGATCATATTCCGAGAGATGCCAAGGAAGAAGGAGGCCGGTATAAGACTCGGATAAGAAAATGCAGGAGTATCTTGTGATGTCACAATACCCCAGACAAGGGTTCTATTTCAAATCCCAAAGAAGAAACATGATTTCTTGGAATGTATCACAACTGTCCTGTTTAATACAGAACCTGAAAGGGATTCCATTGTGATTTCCTAGTTCAGTGCACAGCCATGATGGGTATGAATCCTCAGCTGAACCTGGAAGCAAGTGTGAATCTGCTAATTGTCCAGATACTGATGAATGTGAACATCCTGCATGTGACGAAAACCTAGCAATAGACCCAGGATCTTGATAACTACTCGATAAGGTGGACGGAATAAGAAACCTATAGCTGAAGGTAAGAGCCTGATATGGGAAATATGGATCAGAACTCCTGCGGATTTTCATCACAATTGAAATTTGAAAGTATGTCTTCCTCAGATCTTTCAATGTTATAAGGGCACTTTCAGGTGGTAATGTGGAATGGCAGCATCTTGAAAGAGAAGTTCTGATCATATGTAATGTTAATGACCCTCTTGAGGTCCAGAATATTCTATCACTTCCATCTGATCGGCAAAAAGAGGACTGAATAGAACCTCGGTCGGACTAATCAGTCCACAACCAGGCAGGTTGCCCTTTTTCGAGCAGATTCTGGACCCCTCTGATCAGAACCTGTACCTTCTTCAAGCCTCTGAGAATGGAAGTACAGTGGGACACTGGAGGCTAAGTGGTTGCACCAATTCAGTACAGTAGCCCTTTTCCACAATGTTAAAGGCCAATAGATTGGAAGGGATTATTCCTAAATACTAGAGAAGAAATGAATTGCCCCCTTCGCCCTACAAGAGTGCTTAGACTCAGGGTCTCATCACGAGTTTGGTGGTAACCCTTAAATGCGACGGCAACGCTATTACCACTGCATTTAAGGGTCTGCCAAATCACGGGCTTGGCAGATTTTCCCCCAGCTCTGTGCTGGGTGGCAATCCGCCACGATTTTGCCGATTTTTGGTGCTATTACCGCCGGTGGTAATGCCACCGGCGGTAATAGCACCGAACATTCCCCATTGGGTCCAATGGGGAATGGGAAATTCCCAAATGGGCCCAATGGGGAATGGGGACTTACTGTTCTGCCAAACCCATGATCCGGCGCTAATAGCGCCGGGGGGGTTGGCGGTAGGGCTACTAGCCTTGGCGGTAATACCGCCGCAGTTAGCACCCGACTTGTGAAGAGACCCTCAGTGTGGAGGATCTCTTATGATGCCTCTTCTCCTTGCTATTAACTTCCAGATTCTCCTTTGTTACCAAAACCACACTCAGCAGAAACTAGCTACTTAAGCGTGCTCTTGCGTCAGCTATATAGAAGCAGTTGCAGTGGCACCACTGTTCTGAGGATTCAGTGATACATGTTCCTGCAGGGTGTGTTGTTAAGCGGCAGAAACAACCGTCACTCTTCTGAGCCTGCAGTGTTAGCTGTCATCATGATCTACAACTGTAAAACAGAGTCCCTGGGTGTCTTAAACGCATCTTCCTGCCTTCTAATATCGACAGAGCAGGCATAGAAGCTAAGAGAGGCTCTACATAATTACTAGATACTGTATCTGTAGCTCCTAGAAAGAGATGGGTTAGGGGGTGGTTATAGGAGTGCACCTGGGAGTGTTTGTAGCTCCCAGTGAGAGGCGTGGACATTTGCTTTCAAAGTTTTAGTTCCTAAGAAGTACTGTCTCTGGAGGTGGGTTCCCCTTGAATGAGGAGGACATGGCCAAAGAAAAGGGAAGAACGAGTAATTACACTTGTAATCTCTTTTGAAGGGCACAGGAGCCATAGTAGAGGGAATAAATGTGCCACACTTGATTCAGTTCATTTGGGAGTTGGATGTGAAGTCAGCCTATTAGATAGTCTCAACAAGGATCAAATATATTGTGCCATGGGGCTTTAGTAGTATTAGTGATCTATTTGCTCATGTCATTTGAAGTCCATATCCCACACTCATTTGCTTACATTTATAGAGCAATGCCATTCTAAGTGAGGGGAAATTACTATTGTTTTCTATATTTTAAAAAAGAACAACCTATCTAGGAAAAACATTCTGGCTGGCCTGACTTCCTTGCATTCCTTTTAGGCTGCACTTTCAATGATTGTAGCATTGTAGCAGTAGATTGCTGTGCACCACCAAGGTATTATCTTCTCATTGATCACTATTTGCGAATCATGGTTGTCTTCTTCTATATACTTTTATCTGGATTCTAAAAAATCCATTGAACAAACACATACATACAGAGAATAAAATATATTTAAAAATACAGACAGAATTAAAAGACATCACAATTAATTACAAGCAAAGTGAAATAAAGCATCATACAAAAGTGTCCAGGTACATTTTTACGGAGACCAAAAACCATCAATATGATGTTTACTTACTTTTATTGCCTTCTTTAAATAAGTTAATAAGGCTGAGGTTACATAAGGCAAATCGGCGGTGAGAAGAAAATATAGGGCTGGGCGACACTGTGTAAAATCCTGAGGCCTGTTCATAGGAAGGATGATTAGGTGTCTAATGGGCAAAACAACAATAAATGCAAAAGATTTTCCAGCACCACCCCCACACAGTTGGCCACTTGTGTCATCCATATAACCTTGCCAATTAACTGTATTAGCTCTCAACAGTAAGCAGTTAAAATGTGCTCGAGTAATCAACCAGTGATCAGCTTTCTTGTGACTCAAGATAATATACTGCTGTATAGAATCCACAGTACCTACTATTGCATGCAGTCTATTAGCATTGATCAACAATTCTCTGGATTCAAGCTGTTTCTTTATTACTAGAGCAAACAACTGTTTATAGGTGTTCTTGTGTTCAATGCTCAAAAGATTGCTAGGAGGGAAAAGAGCAAAAGCATTAATCTGGGACAGATTAGGTCTAATATTGTATAAATAAGTGATTTTGTGCCAATCTTCTCTAGATAAAATGTTTACATTAATAGATTCAGTCAATGCCGACTTCGGATTACACCAAATTCTTAGCCAATGGAGAAGCAGGTCCAGTCGCCAATGGTCTTCCAGAAATCCTATGCCCAGTTCTACATGCACTGCAAAATTTGGAGCCGAACCTGGAAGGCCAAATAATCTTTTAAAGAATGTATTCTCCATTATCTGTAGCTCAGCCATATTCGAGAAACCCCATAGTTAGGCACCATAATTGATCACAGCCTTAGTCTTAGCCTCATAGTCCTTCAGGTTCATAGGAAATGGTTGACCCTGACACACGGCCATGAAACGTGATACTCCACCCAGAGATTGGCTCATCCTAATCTTCTGTTTTTGTATATGGGCAGTGCCCATCACTACTGATGAAAACCCTATGCCTAAATAGTCGAATTCCTGAACCCTCGGTATGACAGCCCCATTACTCAACATGAAATTCTTTTTCAGTCTTTCTCCCTCACGCAAATGCCACAACTGCTAATTTAGCAGTATTAATTGTAACATCCAGGGCACACATACATTCACTGATTACATTAATCAACTTTTGAAGGGCCCTGGGTGTTCGAGCAATGAGAACTGCATCATTGGCATCTGCCAGAATTGGAAGAACCCTATTGCCCACTTTGGGATAGTTTGTGTTAGAGTCCACCAAACCCTTATATTAGCAGTTGATATAGCGAGTAAAGAGGACTGGGGCCAATACACAACCTTGTCAAACCCCTAAATTCACATCAAAGAAGTGAGTGCATTAACTCAATTCCCAATAACATACAACCGCCTGATTTCCCCGGCGGACTGCCTGGAGTACTGCCAATATCTCTGCTGGACTATTCAGGGACCCGAGCACCATCCAAAGCCTCTCCTTAGTAGTCTTATCAAAGGAGGTGCTCATGTCTGTGAACGCCACAAAGATAGATTCAGCCCGAATATGATCAGAGTGCACTATCAGCAAAAAAAAGGTTGAGAGCTTTCTGAAATACCTGAAGGTATCTCACAGGGTGAACCTCTCGAAAACCCCATACAGGTGGCCAACAAAGGGCTGATCCACGTAGATCCCCACTCGAGCTTTGTAGGCTATTCATCTGCATCACCTGCTCCCATTAAATCTCTCCTACCCAGACCCATTAATCCATCCATACAGAACCAGTCCCCTAGGATCTCAAACCCTGACGTGTTCAGAAACCATCTCTCCCAAAAACCCTGTTTCCTGTTCCCTACCTGTATACTCCCAGTCATTCTTTTCCATGCCCCTCTAGTCAGTATTTCCGGCGCTTCCCATTTGTGCAGAAGAAACTCCCCTTGTTCCTTTTGTGAACCCTATCAATCCCATCCGTTTGATTGTCATTTTCCGAACACCCAATCCGCTCAGATAAAATACTACCATTCCCATAATCCCCTATGTTCTGTCCTCCATCCCGGTCATTCTCGTCCATTTCACAAATCTTAACCATTCCGCTCTTCTCAGTCTACCAATCAACGCCCTTCTTACAATAGCACCGTTCCCCCATCCTATCCCGTAGGAAATTCCAACATGAATACGGTTTTACAAACTTGTATTAAACCTATATACCCGACATGTTCCAACCCGAGGGGTCAGGCAATTAACTGGAACCACACACACCTGACAGCCCTTCCCTTTCCGCACAGGCATAAAAGGTGGAGCAGGAAAGTGCAGTATGAGCAAGTTGAGAAAGGCGAGTACAGCAGACAGCACAACCGGACGGCTACCAAGCGGCAGTTCAAAAGAAGGAGGAAGGCGGCGGGAAGCGAGAGGGTGGCAAGGGGAGAAGTGACCTTACCCTTTTCGGCCTAGAACCGCTGAACCTTCGTCGAGGGGAATCTAAGGCCGCAAACAATAGTCTCAGTGTCATGCTGCAGATGTCAACAGTACGCAGGGCCAGCCTATGTAGATAAGGCAGAGCAGAGGAGGCTCCCGCGCCCTTGGTAACGGGCTTGACTCCAAAGCCAGGCGGTTACGCACAGCCAGTGAGTTGAGGGAAGAATCGTTAAAAGCCGGAATGTGTTGTGATAATCGCAAAGTGGCAAATTTGAACATATTTAATTGAACTGTAATTGAACTGTAAAAGGTGTAAAGGGGAGACCTGTTGAAGAGGGAAACCGGCACCACGTGGGTGCTAAGTCAAGAAGTGATGGTTAAGTGAAGAAAAGAACTACAGAAATTAGAAGGCCGACAAAGAAACTCAAAGTGGTCATACATGAGGGTCGAGCAAAATCCCTGTACATTCGAAAGACTTTGATGAATTGGAATGAAAGCAAAGGAAGTGAATCCCATATAGGAAATAAGAAAAAGGGACGTGACTCCTGCAAACGTTTCAAACCAGTAGAAAACACAGAGACAGGTCCGAGCCCGGACAAGCTAAACTCAACAGTGACAGTCGAGAGAGGTCCGAGCCCGAACGAGGGAGACCCAGGGATGAAGCCGTCACCCAAGGGCTGGCAATCAAGAGAGGTCCGAGCCCGAACGAGGGAGAGCCAAGGAGTTAAGCTATCACCCAAAGTTTAATGAGAACAGAATAAGAAATACAAAGAAATACTATTGAGAAAGAGGGAGCTATCACCCAAGAACTAGCAGTCAAGAAAGATCTGAGCCCGACCGAGGGAGATCCAGGGGCGAAGCTCTCATCCAACCTGTATGTGTAAAAACGATATGTGAAGGGTCAGCCCAGAAAAGGGAGACCTTGTGGTGAAGTCATCACCCTATTTCAACTTTGGAATACAATTGAGAAGGGTCAGCCCGGAAGAGGGGGACCCAGGGGTGAACCGTTATCACCATAACAAACCTTTATTTGTTAAAGGAACCTTTGTTTTGTTGTTTAAACACATCAGGCCCAAAGGCAAGAGAATTTCCGAGGAAATGAGACTTGGCCATCAACGGTCCTGAGAACTGCCATTGGAACTGTTGTCTCATGCTGTAGAAGCCCATACTGTGCTGCAAGCTCCAAACTCCAACCTTACCCAGTGCTCAAACTGTGGGGAAGGGAGACCCAGGCTACCGCCTCCTGACTTATCATTTGAGTACACTTCTTTCTTTCTTGAAACATAACCCCAAACCCTTTGTATTTAGCATAAGGAATAAGCAATAGGTTTTCTTAGTATAGGCCCCTTTTATGTGACTTTGCCGCCACTAGGACTGTTTTATTTTGATTTGATGGTCGACACCTGTCCCCATCTAAGATTTAGGTTTAGATGAGGTGTTTTTTTCCAACCCGCATACCACTTTCATTGTTCAATAAACACCCTGAACTGTGATCATTTCTGTCTGTCTAACTTGTTGTCACCGTGAGTTCCTTACAGCTTGAACTCCTGTGCCCACACAGGACTAAAACCAAACTGGATATCAGACAGAATGGAGTTAGCTGAAATACATTTATCCAGGCTCCCCAGCAGTAATCTTAAATGACGTATCGAGTAGGGATATTGGCCTATATGCGAGTGGGCTCCCTCTATTTCCCTTCTTAAAATTGAGAAAAATGATTGCAAGCTTCCAGGAAGAGGGGGTAATTTGCCTGTCTCTAAACAGCATTAAAGCAAACAGCAAGCAAAGGGGACCAAAGCTCCAGTAAATCTTGATAAAGATCTGCCAGAACTGCATCTGTCTGTGGAGCGTTGTTATGCGTTTGGAGATAGTGATGACAACCACATTCAAAGAAAATTTCAACGAGGAAACCGGGGCCATTATTGCTGAAAACTCACAAGGATGATCAACCCAGGCCTTTGCTTCCACAGAGGTCTCGGTGCATTTGCTAACCTTTTTGAAAGAAGGATCATGGCCCACATACTCCCACGTATCCTCCACTAAATCGTCCCAGGCTACTTCCTCAAGCTCCAATGGTTAATTAGTTCCTCGAGCCTCAAGGGTGTTCCTATAGGCTGTTCTGGCTTGTACTATATCCCGTTTGGTACTGTCCAGGGATTTTAAAACCACAAAGAGTGGGATATAAATGAACATTTCATGGCAATTTTACTGCGGTGGCAAAAAATGAAACAGAAATGTTCAAATTATGAACATTTCGAATCCCCTCTTTCCACCCCCCCTTTTCCCCTTAAAACTATCCCCAGATACCTGCACTTACCTGCGTTCACCTTCCGTGTCGGTCTTCTCCCTGCAACGTCATTTCCATCTCTCAATTATGGTTGGGGACCAACGCTGCAGGGTCCCTTTCTTTTTTTTTCTTTATTGTCCCCTGCTTTCCATGTAATGAAAGCGGGGGACACCCACGCATCCCTCAAAAACATAATGTTGAACAAGGGGAGCGAGGGACACCCCCACAGCCCCCAATCCTTTTTCAGAATGTAATCTTGTTGAATAAATGTCCGACAGTGATCCAACTAGTTTATTGTTTTTATCGGGTTACAACTTCACTGATTACCTTAACGTTTTATTTAAGGATATGTGTTTAACTGTTACTTGTCAGTAGTGTGCAACCATTCGTTAACTCCTCACGTTAATGTTATCATTTAAAATGCTTGTTCCATGCTAAATATATTGATGTTTCACCCTAATCTGTTCCTGGTTTTCAATTATCCGAGTTCGTATAAAGACCACAGATTGCAAGCGCAGTGCCCTTTGTTGGAGTTTAGGTGGGAAATGGCATTGTGTAGTGTTTGAGAGGCTGTATAGTGTAGAAATCATTATCAGAGCATAACTATGGAGTAGCTTGTGGTGAGATATGATGCCCACTGAATGATGAGAACAGAGGCAGGGGTGTTTCTAGGTCTGGAAAAGATCAAGGGCTAAGCTAATGTCGGGACGTGATTCGGGGCTAGCTAGCCTTTTGGTTGTAGTCCCTGAGCTTCTATCCCAGGCTACAACCAAAAGACTTGGGGCTGTATCCCACTTAACCCCCCCTAGCAACACCTCTGAACAGAGGTACCGTAGGGACTATTTTCTGAAATACATTTCTCTCATTTTCACCAACCCTTTTTACCAATGTTGAAAAAGGCACTGCAACCTTCCATTTGGTTTGTAGCCTTTTGATCTCATAAAGTCATATTTGGTCTTAGTTGAGTTCTTACACATATGACTATTTGAAATCTTTATCCCAGGAGTAGTGACCTTTGACCTGCAACTCACATGAACCCTCACCGTTCACTATGCGTGCTAAGGCTGATGGGAGATGTATTTCTTAGCAAGAGCTATATGCCTTGAATGACATGTCATGCCTTCCACTGCTAGTCTAAAGGGTCTGCAATTGTTTGACATACAACATTTTAAAATGTTCTTTTGGGTCGTAGCAGTTTAATTATCACATCCATACATACATAGATAAATTGATGGGGCGTAGGGGGAATGGAGGAGCAAGAGAATGGGGAGGGTGAGCAGGGCGACAGAAGGGAGGTCCGGAGGACCCCCCAACATTAGAAATGGCAAAATAATGTAATGTCACAATCAAAATATTAAAATCAAAAATTCCACTTTTAAAATGTGGGCGAAACTACACAGAACCCCTTTAAAGATGTGATATTGGCCTAAACGTAAATATAATATGTGGGGCCAATATCCGTGAGAAATATAATGGCCCTATTTCCAGTACAGCATCTCTCAGTTTTTAACCATTATTTGATGTTAACAGCGCAACGTGTCCTCCCTTTCTCACCTGCAACCCTTGAGGGGTTTTACACATACAGCCATTGTTTTGATCTAATGTCCCCTTGCATTACTAATACTAATGCCCATGCTGTTTGCATCATAGTTCTCTCGTTCTTCGTTTCTCTATATTGTTATGATGACTTTAGATAGAACGGAATAAGGGGCACATTATATTTGTATTTGTATTTATTGATTTATAAAGCGCCTTACACCAAGGCGCTGTACAGTGGAACAATTTAGCACCTAAAACATAAACAATATAACGGTAGAAGTAAAATTACAATATGAACCATTCAACAAAACAGTGAAAAGAGAAATTAACTGAGGGGAGAAGAGGGGGAGTAATGGTGATGAGTTGGAGGAGGGAAAGGGAAGGGAGAGAGAGGGGAGGTAGGAGAGGGGGGAGAGATAGTCAAGGGGAAAGAGTGAGGAGGGAGGGGATGGAGAGGGGGGAGGGGGTTTCACTTAAGGGAAGTGTGAAAAGAGGAGAAGGTAGGGGTGGAGCGGATTGCGAGAGGAAGGGAGTTCCAGTGCAGAGGCGCTAGGAGTTGGAAGGAGCGGAAACGGGAGGAGGCGCAGGGGGGAGGAGGAACAGTGAGAAGGAAATGGTCAGCGGATCGAAGGGAACGGAAGGGGGAGTAGAAAGTGAGAAGGGAGGCGAGGTAAGGGGGAGCAAGACCATGGAGGGATTTGAAGACAAGGCATAGAAAGTGAAATTTAAGTTGAGCGTGGAATGGTAGCCAGCCAAGGCAGGATAGCGAGGTGGAGATGGAGTCACGGGAGGTAAGGAGACAAAGGGTACGAACAGCAGAGTGGTAGATGGATTTAAGGGGGGCAAGATGAGATGTAGGTAGTCCAAAGAGTAGGGAAGAGCAATAGAAGAGGCGGGAGAAGATGAGGGAGGAGATTAAGAGTTTGGTAGCGTGGAACGTGAGGGAGGGACGGATTTTGCGAATATTGAAGAGGTGATAGCGACAGGTGCGAGAAGTGAGGGAAATGTGTTGGGAGAAGAGAGAGAGGAGTCAAAGAGGATGCCTAAATTACGAGCTTGGAGAGAGATAGGGAGATTAGAGGGAGGAAAGTGAATGAATGGGGGAGGAGTGGGAGGGGGAAGAGAGTTGGAGGGAAAGAATAGGACTTCGGTTTTGTCAGTGTTAAGAGAGAGAAAGCGGGAGGACATCCAGTTTTTAATGGGAGAAAGGCAGGAAGAGAGTTTTTGGTGAAGGTCAGTTGAGAAGGAGGAGAAAGAGAGGAAGAGTTGAGTGTCGTCGGCATAGAAGTGGTGGGAGATGCCAAACGAGGAGATAACAGGTGCAATGAGTGAGGTGTAAAGAGAGAAGAGAAAAGGACCAAGTACTGAACCTTGGGGTACTCCGTAATCAAGAGGATGGGTAGGAGAGGTCCGGCCGCCCCAGGATACAGTAAAGGAGTGGGAAGAGAGGTAAGAGGATAACCAGTTGAGAACAGAGCCTTTGAACCTGAAGGAGGAAAGAGTGTGGCGAAGGAGGGGATGATCGACAGTGTCAAAGGCTGCAGAGAGATCGAGGAGAATAAGGATGGAGGATTGCTTGGCATGGCGAGCAGAGTGGAGGGAGTTAAGGATCGAGGTGAGAGCAGTTTCAGTGGAATGTTTGGGACGGAAGCCAGATTGGGAGGGCGGAAGGAGAGAGAAAGTAGTGACAAAGGATGAGAGCTGAGAATAGGCAAGACGCCCGGGCCGAATTTATATGAATTCGGCCCGGTTGTTTGGCATGTACAGAAAATAAGAGTCCATTCATGCTTGTTTCTTAACAAACCTATTTGGTAAACAAGCCCTATCTGAAATAGGGATGGACTTTAAGAATAGGATTTAAGAACTGCTTGCTTTGGCCAATCCTTGGAACTTTTATGTTGTTAGTATACAGTAGCTGGGAGGCTAAAGTCTCATTGAGATTATATTTGGGACTTTTCTGTTGTCCTCTTCATTCAGATATTTCATTATAGATCCAGCGCCTTGGCGTAAGGCGCTTTATAAATCAATAAATACAAATACAAATAGATTAGGGTGGCCCTGGAGCAGCGAGAACGTGTAAGACTAAGCATAGATCTAAGGTTTGATCACAAAGGGAACACCAGGCGCACTAAGGGATCAGTATTTAGTGCAACCCATCCTTACACAGTTAAATTCAGAAGTCTGTCTTTTGTTGTAGAGCTTCCTCTAGTACTTGTTATCTGTCAATTACAATATATATCTGTTGAAGCACAAGTTAAGAGTTACAGGTGTCATCTTCTTGAGTTCCCCACACAGTGTTGAAGCCCTTAGCAGAGAGACCTACACGTTTCCGTATGATGCACCCTGTAGTAGCCCCATACGGAATGGCACAACACCTTATGGGAATACCCCCAAGTTGTGCTTCTTTGTAATGGCAAACAGAAAAAGAGAAGGCAGGGGAGGATCACTATATGCAGAACACTCAAAATTGACTAATTACTGCAATTTATTTTGATTGGTTATAGGACAAATCTATCCCTAAAGCAGTGGAGCATTTTACAACAGGATTGTGCCAGAATTGGGCTTGACATCTTATACAGTAACACAGTACTGTTGGTGGGGGGAGAGGGAGATGCTGGCAGAGGATCAGGTAGTGGCCCCACAGTGTTTGTACTCACAAGAGAACCATTCACTGGGCACATGCAGTTTGGCGGTCCAAGATGGCGGTGAGGCCTTACTAAAAGTCAATCAGGTCAGTGTTAGGACAAAGGGGCGGATCTAAACCATGGGAACCCGGTAAAGGCTTGCTCTGAACACTGGATTAAACCTGTTGAGGGAAAACAAACCCCAAATCCTCTTTCTTCTTTCCCCCCAAGACCTGCACCGTACCTGAATGTCTCTGCTAAACGTTCAGAGGCAAAGGACACCAAACTCTTCTCTGGGCTCTTTTCTTTACATTTTCTTTTGACTTTTTTTCTTTTGCCTAGTTGTCTAGCTCTTGCTATGATACCTTAATTTAACTATGGAGTGTTCTTAACCTACATATATGTAAACTAATAAAAGTCTAATATTTTTATGCACCAAAAACGAGTGATAACCTTTAACCACTTTCACAGTCATGCACTCTTAGTGTTCAGGTTCAGATAGTAAATCTAGGTTCAGTGGGGTTTTCACCCCTCTGAAAGTCTCTTTCATTTTTCCTTGTTACCGAGTTTGGAGGACTCCAGGGGTTCCACCATGTCCATAGCTATCTGAGAAAAAGTTAACTCAATGACAGGAAAAAGTTGAAAGGGAGCATTAGGTACTGGGGTGGTTGAGGTCTTCTGGCAAATTTCACAGGCAGCGACATAGGCCTTGATTGGCGTAGATGCTTGGCCAGTACAATTTGCTAAGGACCTGGTCCTTGGTTTTCCCTAGTCCCTTGTGTCCTGCTGTTAAGTGAGAATGGGCCAATTCCATAACTATTTTCCAGTGACTTTAAGGGATAATTAGTTGGCTTCTTAATGTTCACTCTTTCTCTACATATCCTCGATACACCAAGTCCCTTTAAAGGAAAAATTAAGGTCTGGTTTGCTCCAGGCCTTTCTCGTCATGGATAGCTCTCTCAAATGCTTGTGCCAGATTTTGGTTGTTATGTTGTGCAAACAGAAGATCAGGTATGGTGGTGCTATTGTTCAAATCGGTCTGGGAAGCAGTGTTCAATTCTTCTCTGCCTGTCCAAAGCATACATCCCCTCTTTGTGTATTGGCAAGAGTCTCTGACACCACTTGGGGTAGGTCAGAATCAGAAGGACAAGGTGACATTGTATTTGACTTTATTATTATTTGAGCTCATTTATTATATGAGCTGTCCATATATGTAAGGTTCTACTCTATAAAGGAAATATCCAAAGGGTGTTCATTAGGATCTATTTACAAAACCAAGAAAAAAGTCCTCCTTCCAGAATCCTATACTAACCTTAGCTCTATCCCCAGTAATGTTATCAAAACACAGACCCAACAAAAGATAAACTTAGGCCCTTGGTCCTTGGAAATTGAATGGTAGCTGATTTCCAACCCCCCTGTATGGCTTTTCCAATAGGAATACTTGCCCCTGGTGCATAATCTCGGGATGAATGTCTTTTTTTAATCAGGCTTTCTTCTACACAGTTCCATTAATTCCACAAAAATGTCACTGGTCCTCTTTACCCCACATTTTGGGACCTGCTGGTTTGTGTCCTCCTCCCCCTGCAGTAAGGGTATTCCCGGTACTCTTTACCAAGACATTTCTGGGCTTTCTTGCCCTTGAGGCAGCTCTTGGGTTTCCTGCCACATTGGCTTTTTGTCTCACACCCCAAACTGGGGTATGGTTCTGCTCTTCCCACGTAGGGGTCTTGTTTCCCTCTCCATGCCTCGGGTTCTGGTCTTCTTCACCCCACTTTGGGTTCTTGGTTCTTTTACCCTGCCCTGGGGTTTGGTTTTGTCCATCAAGTTGTAGTCTTACTTCATCTGGTGGTATGCTGACTTGAGCGCAATGCTTCAATGTAACTTGGCTTCACATATCATAGTTATGAGCTCATCAGTTTTGCTGCCACATTTTCAATTAACTCTCTGTCATGAAACCTCAGTTCTTTTCCCTTTGGTCTTCCTGGTCTCTGCGGTTACATACCACGGCGACCTTACAAACCCCACAACATGGTGGACGCCGTTTTCAGATCTGCGGTCTACCTCCTGGGAATTCCTCAATAGCTTGATAAGCACCCTGCCCCTGTGGTACGGCTCTGTAGTTTCCGAATTCTTCGGATTCTGCTTTACCTGTGTTCCTGTTCGCCTACCTTTGGAAACTCTGCCCAGCAGTACCATCCTGCTTTCCACCCTTCCTGGAGTGTTCGGCCGCTGCTGAGTTCCACAGTCCTCCATGGTCGCCTCCGGACCACTGCTACTCCTTCCTGGGCTTCCAGATCCTTCAAAATAGCCGCGGTTGCCTACAGACCGCTACTACTCCTCCCTGGGCTTCCGAATCCTTGAACTTACCACGGTTGCTTCTGACCGCTCCTATCTTCCCTGGGAATCCTGTCTTACCCTGGATAGTTGAACAGATTGCCCGACAGAGTGGCGTCGGAAGAAACCCATCCTTACCTCCACGAGACCAGCACCTCCAAGAAGCGCGGGAAGCCTGAACCCACAAAAAAGAGACTCTCCAAGCCTTCACGGGTGAACTCACGTACAGGTTTTGACACCCTCTTAGATCTTCCCAGAGTCTGATGAAACTATTGGCTTCCCCACCACAATGAAAGGGCTGATCCAATCAGAATTTTCCTTGGGTTTTACAATCAATTCCTTCTTTAGTTTATGTAGCTCAGACTGTACTTGTTCATGAAGCACTAACAGTATTTTCATCACTTTGAGTGTGACTTTTTCACTCTGGCTACAGGCGGTTCTGCAGTGCCGGTTCCAGTTCTGGTTCCATAAGTCTCACTAATCTTTTCTCCCAGAAGAGTCAGTTGCTTGGCCGAAAACTTGAGGTTTAGAAAAAAGTGCTCTTCTCCCTAGATGACTTGAATGAAAGGCAGTGTTAGAATCCACGCCAACTTTCTAACCACCTCTTCAGAACCAAGTAACTAATCAAGAACTCTGAGTCACCTCTCCAATTTTGTTTTTCAGATGGAACAGTCCATCTGAATTGCTATCATTAAGGAAAGTATTGTGTAATCCATCTCACACTCATTTAATTTATCTACCATCCAAACCATGTATCTACAACATGCTCCCTCTTCCTAGAATTTCAAATGTGTGAAACCTCTTCCAACCCTTTGTAACACACTATTGCCCTCTAGCCTGGTTTTGACCATCCACATCACAGCCCGTGCTCTCATGCCTCCTCTCACCATGGGGCCAATCCCTTTAGTTCCATTCTTCTCCCTCCCTCCCTCCTGCCTTGGGGTTAGCTGACCTCAAACCTCCCAAAGCCATCTTTCTGATGTTTGTTAATCTGCTTAGAATCACATGCTGTGCATAGGTCCGACATCCAGTGGTCACTGCGGAGTATTGCATTTTGTTTTTCGTAGTCGAAAAAGGGGATGTCGACAAGGCGTGTCTGTAACACTATCCCTATAGTGACGTGTGTTGTACCCACAATCCCTCACGTGTCGAGGTCCCTCAGATTGTTTTTTTCCGCCCAGCTTCTGGTCGCCTTACGCGGAGCTCCTAGAGAGACATTGCAAAATACTTACTACGGACCTCGTTCCTTAATTAGACTTATTATATTGTTAAGGATCCCTCCACTCGACGTTAGCTGTGAAGCTGTTTCTCCGCCGAGCAAGTTTTCGACAGAGGGGATCCTTTGGCGCTGCCGAACACGTGGCCTGGCCTCGCCGGCCAACATACAGTAGGGAGAGTGGGGGTTCGAACTTTTATCTTCTCTTTGAGAATGTCTTTCTTTCTCCCCTATCTTTCCCTTGGGGTTGTTATCACCAGTTATTATTGCCTCAGCTATGGAGAGGACACCTTTTAAGTTTTGCCCACGCTGTAGGGGCAAATACACTTGGAAGGATAAACACAAGCTCTGTAATCGTTGCTTGCCCCTCGATCATAAGGTGGACAGCTGCGCGGCCTGTAAGCTCTTGAAACCAAGAACTCCTAAAGAACGAAAAGTTAAGAGGTGGGCGGACTACGCTATGTCGAAGTCAGTTTCCTCACCCGCCGCCGCTGTTACAGAAAGTGACGAGGAGGGTGATAACTCGACGTCCGTTACGGAAGTCATTAACCCCCAGAACGAGCGCTCGCACTCCTCGACGTCCGTCCCCGGCCCCGACGGGCTCGGCTCACGCCCTGCTTATGGGGATGAACACCCCGGCGACAAGGACGCACATAGACCCCATAGGCCTAAGCACACAACCCACGGCTCTTCTTCGTCGAAGACGAAAGATCCATCAGCGCCGAAAGGGACGCAGGGCACTCCGGCGTCTACCTCAGACCGTAAGGGTCTCAAGCCCCACCCGCAAACGCAGCCCGACCAGCGATTGGGCTTTCATCAAACACGGGCGCTACCTCAAAAACATCCGACGTAACGCTCCATAGAGCGGCCGTCGAGAAACAACGCGTAACGCAGGCAACGTCGACACCAGAGCCCTCTACTGACGAACTCGTTGTCGAGAGCCTGGCGAGAATTGTTTCCGAAGACAAACGTAAGCGGACGACGAAACAGACGTCGAATACCGCACCAAAAGCTATAGAAACGCCGAAAAAGCACAAGAGTAGCCAGGAACTGCCCCCTTCATCTAAGGGCACTTCTGAACTACCGGAGGGCTTTTCTGAGGGTGACGGAAACCTTTCGTCGACGTTGTGGGAGCGTTCTAGGTGTTTGGAAGGTGAAAACACTGATTTCCCCCCTCTAGACTATTCAGGGGTCCTCCATGAGACCCTTGAAAGACTCCATTCTTGTATGGAGAAAATGGAAAGGTTTCTGGGAAGCCAAAACCCACCCACACCCACACCCAAAAGACCAAGAGAATGGCCCCAGGATGACCCTAGGGTCAAGATTCCTAGGCTGTTTCCCCCTTCTACAGATGCATATGACCTCACTGAGGAGGAGCAATACCTCCAGGAAGATGAGGAGTGTTTGGGTGGAGAGGAAGAACATGAGGAAGAGGGGTTTGAAGAAGATCCTTACACTAGTGCAGGAGCTTTTGAAGAAGATACAGCTACCTCGCAGCCCTGGCAATCCCCATCAGTGCAGCCTTGGCAATCCCCATCTGTGCACTCAGACCCTGATGCCTTTCGCCCTTCTCCTCTCAAGGATTCACCTATTGGAAACACCTCTCCCATAGATGACCAACCTTCACTTAATGCACTATTGCGCAAGGCAGCAGCGCATTTTGAAATAGACACAGGGGGATCTGAAACATGCTGTTTCAGATCCCACATTATGTGGCAGGTCGAGAGGTGGCGGTACGCAAAGCAATGCGCTTGCTAGGGATGATGGCGTCATGTATTTATTTGGTACCTCACGCGCGCCTGCGCATGCGCCCAATACAAGAGTGGCTCTACAGCCAGTGGTGTCAGGCCAGCGGACAATGGGACGATCTAGTGGTGGTCTCGCAGGCCTTGGTTCTCTCGCTACGGTGGTGGACAAAAGAAAACCTGTTATTAGGGAAAACTTTTGCCACACCCGCAGTGGAAGCCACTCTAACCACAGACGCATCCCTTACAGGATGGGGAGCTCCCCTATCCCATCAGACTGCTCACGGAGTGTGGACTCCGAGCTTAGCATCCAAGCATATAAACATGCTGGAACTACTAGCGGTGTTCAAAGCACTGAAAGCCTTTCAGGAACACTTACAAGGAAAGACAGTGATGGTCCTCACAGACAGCACCACAGCCATGTACTACATCAACAAGCAAGGGGGCACTCACTCTCCAGGACTGTCCAAGCTGTCCCAGAATTCCTACTATCACAACATGTACCAGGGGAACTCAATCTGCTAGCAGACAAACTCAGCAGAGACTTCCCCCTGCCCGAAGAGTACGAATGGCAATTGCACGAAGACATCGTCTTAGACGTCTTCACGCAATGGGGATTCCCGGAAATAGACCTGTTCGCAACCCTGGAGAACTCACAATGCCAAAGTTACGCCTCCAGGTACCCCCAGAACCAGTCCAAGGGGAACGGTCTGTCGATTCAATGGTCAGGGAAATTTGTTTACGCCTTTCCCCCGACTCCCCTTCTCAACAAAGTGGTGCACAAGATGCACCAGGAGCAGGTTACCATGATACTAGTGGCCCCAATGTGGGCCCGGCAGCCATGGTACGCTCACTTGATGGAGATGTCCCTATCTCCCCCAGTGAAACTTCCCTGTCTCTGTGGCAGCAGGAAGAGAAGGAGATGCAGTTTCAAAGTCCACTATATCTAGATGGATTGTTCAATGCATCACTCTCTGTTACACTCTTGCTAAGAGAGAACTACCCTTCAAGCCAAGAGCACATTCCACTCGAGGCACTGGGGCTTCCATAGCGTTCATTGCAAATGTTCCCCTTGAGTCCATCTGCAAAGCGGCTACCTGGAGTTCTGTGCACACCTTTACAAAACACTACTGTCTAGATGCACATTCTAGATCTGACTCCCAGGTGGGACAGGCAGTTTTAAGACATCTTTTCTCTACTGTTCCTTCTCATAACCCACCACCAACTCCGGGTACTGCTCGCTAGTCTATGCACAGCATGTGATTCTAAGCAGATTAACAAACATCAGAAGACAATGCATTACTTACTGTAAAAGCATTTCTGATGGTTGTATCTGCTTAGATTCACATGCGCCCACCCTTCCCCCCCGCTCGGATGGAAGGAACATAGACATCTTTCTACATCTCTCTCTTTTCTGTACTCACTCACGTATAGAAGGCTCCCTCAGGGCAGAAAAATACAAACAGAGGGACCTCGACGCGTGAGGGATTGTGGGTACAACACACGTCACTATAGGGATAGTGTTACAGACACGCCTTGTCGACGTCCCCTTTTTCGACTACGAAAAACAAAATGCAATACTCCGCAGTGACCACTGGATGTCGGACCTATGCACAGCATGTGAATCTAAGCAGATACAACCATCAGAAATGCTTTTACGGTAAGTAATGCATTGTCATACTCTTGTTCTTTCTTTTATTCCTCCACTAGCTTTTATCAAAATGCACTACCCTCCTTATTTGTACCCTTTTACCACCTCCACCTGTTGCTCATGGGCCTTCTTACTCTATAACACCCTCTTCTACGTTCACCACCCTCCTCCTGATCCTATGTTCACCAACCTAATCCCCACCTTTTCTCAACACTTCCTTGTGATGGTCAGTGACACTTTCCTAATTCTTTCTCTCCACCTTTTCCTGATAGCTCACCAACCGCCTTGTTCTCTTTGGTTTGAAGATTCTTTTTAACATGAATGAGAATTACAAGGCAATGACAGCATGCAAATGTCAGAACAACATAATGAACATTTAAAGTTAACTGTCTCATTGTGTCCCGCTCCTCCCCCCCTCCCATGTCCACCTACCCAACAAACAGTTCATGTAAGACAAGCCACTGTTTAGTATTTCAATAGTGCTCTCATGCTAGTAGGAGATGTAACATACTTGTTCTGACACTTAACAACGTTTAGAAAAACAGCCCAGACCCCCAAAGTAGACTGGGAGAGGTTAGTGGATAGTGTGGGACAGATTTGTGCACATTGGTAAAGCAAGAATCTTGGTCAGGTACACATGAACTTCCAACACAAAATTAGCAGTGTTCCCACAACTAACACAGCTTCTGCAATCAAGGACCCTCCCTTCGGGGCACCCACAGATGTTCTGGTTTTCAAGATCCTCAATAAGCAAATCTCAATTGTATTTGGAACAAGACAACCAAGCATCTCATTCACTGTTACCACCACCCGATGCACAAATTTGGTCAGAGTAGGCCAATTCCACCATAGGTAGGTTCTGCCTTGGGTGTCACATCCCCTGCCACACAGGCCACTCTTGTTCTGCAGGTAGTGCTTTGCTCATTCAGCTGTGATGTACCAGGGGAAATCATTTTGTGCCCTTGTTATGAATATAGGATATGGAGGGAGGCCTTCATATGTCTGCACCATATGCTTGCCTAGGTATCACTCCTAAGCTCTTTCCCCATATCCCTGTGCCATGATGTGATATTCCTTGGTGGTGCTTCCTCAAAGGAACCATAAGTATCCTATAACAATTGGAGATTAGTTCATTTGATCTATGGGAGTAAAAAAGTAGCCTCTCAAATCGAGTATGTTGTCACATAAATCCCCCATTAAGTTCCCCACTGACAGCCCTTTGACGGAGCCGAAAATAGCAAAGTTCCTCCCCTTTTCCCACCACAAAAAGAGTTTTACAATCTTCTAAAGTGTGAATCTTCCTCTAACAAAAACTGTGATGTGAATTCACAACCTCCTGCCTTTCAGCATTCAAAGTCCCCTTGTCAGTAAGCAGAAGCAAAGCCTGTTACGTTGTTGTTGCAGGGCACAGAAAGGAGGTGAGAGAAATTTTGCATCCTAATATATTCCTGGGTTTGTATAGTAACCAACCCCATTGGGGGCTCATACATAGCGATAGGCCTCTCATTCTCAGTAATACTCCGAGGATGCACCGGACAGTGGCACCACCACTAGTTCCTCTACCCTTTGTCATATTTTTAGAAAATGCAGGTTTACCAAGTAGCTGTGCAGCCTGATATTACCTAATCAAAAGTGGACAAGCTAAGCTTTCTGTGTCCTCCTTGTGTTCCTGCTATGAAGACCACCCAAGAGGAACTCCCTCATTTCTACCTGGAGGTGGTGAAAAACACCATCAGGTACTTCAATGCGAAGGAACTGAAATACATATAACAGGTGTGGGAGGATGTTAATTTTAAGAGATGCCAGGCATTGAAACCACAAAATTGATAAGTTGCGCCGGGAGCATAGGTTAGCCTTAGATGTATGGAAAAGCAGAGGGAAGTAAGTGGTGTACACATCTGTGATGTGCATAGTGGCATAGTGATATAGATTCTGCACATTTAAAGGGAGTAGGAGAATGTAACAGCATCCCCATTGCCCCCAAAAGATTAACAACTAGAACTTATCTTTTATCTAAGTTTACTTTGATGCTGAACACTTACTGAAATTCTTCCAGGAGCGGCAGATAATGAGCGAGTTGGAGAGGTTGGGTTAGTGACCGAAAAAACAATGTTGTCTGCAAAGAATGTGACTTTGTGTTCAATGCTCCCATAACTAAAATGCTTGAACTGGTTTATTTTGACAGTTAAGAATTTTGCAGCTAAAGGAAACAATAAAGGCTACAGTGGGCAGGCCAATCATTTCCAGTTAGTGAGAGAGAAGGCAGAAAACTTGCACACATTTACCATCACCCGGGTTGTGGGGCTAATATAAAGAGCAAATATAGCCTTGAGAAATGAATCCCGAACCCCATCTTCGCCATCACTTCTCACAAGAGAGACGACTGGACGTGGTTGATAGCATTCTACGTGCCAACCGAAATCAACGCTGTTGGTCCTGGTGCTTTATCTATTTTGGTCAATCTCAAAGCCACCTAAATCTCTTGCCTCTTCCTTTGATTTACGCCCTTCAAGAAGGGCTGTCTCTCTGTTGGTGATATTGAAGGGAACTCTCTTCACAGCCATCCGGAAATTCATGGACCCCTCGTCCCTCAGGGTTTTCTACAGTACCGCAACTTAGAGCCGATGAAAGAGTGTCAACTTATCTATATTCTGGTATATATCCTCCCCCCTAGGGGACGCCTATAGCTGTGGATGTTTTCAGCTTATTGGCTAATTTCTTACCACCTTGGTTACCATATTTATAATATTGCTGTTTCTTTCGACCTTATGAGAGCATGTTTTCCTTTGATAGTGCTAAACATGTTTATCTGATCCTGCACCTGCCCCAGCTGACAAAAGGTCCTCCTAGAACCATTGTCCCTGTGCCGTGCCTCTATTGCAAAAGCTCTGCATGAAGTCTAGCTGTCTTCTCCAATACGTCTCTACCTTTAAAAACATCCTATTGTGTCCCTTGCTCAAGCGTCCTGAGCAAAGGGCTGATATAGACATGGGCTGCAACCGTGCAATACCTCTTTGGTCCTGTTAGGGCCTTTAAAGGGCCAAATGCCATAACCCCTGCATAACACCCCCCTGGTAATCATACCACTATGTGCTCACACCCTATACACTTATTTGCATCCCCACTATAACTCTCACATTCAATCACTTTGAATGCATCAAGAACCATCACAGCTCTACTAACAACCTCATCAAAATTCCACTTACAACCACTCAGCCCACTCCACCTATCCACACACTCATCAATACTCGCTCTTCTGTACTCCATGCAGCAGACATTGCAAATAATATAACACACAGCCTTGACACACTCTTCCTGACAGAAACGTGGCTTGTTCCCATCTCCTCCCACTCTCTGCATGTCCTTTTTGCTACCAACCAAGTCCAGGAGGTGGCCTCTTGGTCATACACAAGATTTCCTGGACGTGTATGCTACAGGACCACTCATCCTTCAAATCCATGGAGCTACTGGCATGTCACATTCTGCTCTCCTATACCAAAGCTGCTAATTTCCACCTGATATACCACCAGCCACATAGTAATACATCCTTCCTGGATAAAATCATGACCTCATCATTGCATCAAATGTCAACCATTCCACAGGGGACCTCAATTTGCCAGGAATGCAAACAACTAAGAAAACCAAAGAAGCTCTTTGATCTCCTACTCACCCTCCACATGACACAACTCATCACTGGTAGTCAGAACTTCCATGTGGAAAATTGATATTTAGGTGACTTGTTTGGGTGGGTCAAACAGTGGGGTAGGGATAGGGAGATGTTTCTCTCTAGAGGACCAGGGGGCCTTGAGACTGGCAATGGCACAGACAATCAGTTTGGTATTTTTTATATAGGTGACTACGCATTATTGCTGCACATTTTATTCCATTATATCACATTTACTGCAATAATGAGATGGTACAGACAAGAGGACCTATGCTGGTGGTATCTGTGTCTTATCTGACAATTTGCATATTAATTGCATGTTAGCCTTTGATGCATGTGTTCTGTATGTAAACTTCAGCAGAGCCCTCAACTGTAGACAGTTGCCCTAGGGATTGATAGACTTTTTAAAATAACTGTGCAGTCTTTCTTACACCTTTGTAATACGTACTGGACAATCAAAATGCTTCTACCTAGTCATCTCGGCTTATCATTGAATGTCAATTACTGCTCATTCGCATGTTATTGCTCCTTTTATTTACATGTTTGCACAGACTATGGTCTTCCAAAAGACCTTCATTCACTAATGGCAGTAGACACTGAACAAATATCAAATAATATAACTTCTCATCGCAGGATTGAAGAAATGTGACCACATCTCGCCCTCCCTCAAGGAATTACACTAGTTCCCCTTCCAAGCACGAATCACCTGCAAAGCAGCCTACATCACCTACAAAGCTGTAATTCCTGAGATACCATCATATTTGGGTAAAAAGATCCCCAGTTCAGGAGAACAGTGCAACGTCAGGAGCCAACATATTGCCAGACTGCAATCCAAGACGTTCAAGAATTTGATGGCCAGAAAACAAGCATTCTTCTCCTATGCTCCCATCATCTAGGAGAGTGGTATTCAAAATGTTTCATACCGAACCCCCACGCCCATTGAGTAAATGTATTATTTCTGCCCCTCTTAGCCCCCCTACCTAGGGGATGGCCGCCCTACACGGCCCAAAGTATGTCCTGGAGGGGCCCAGACTCATTAAGTAAGGATTAAGGTGACTGCTTTTAATTGAAAATACAAGCAGCAGAAAATATGCTTATATTTTATATTAAAACCACTCATCTTAATTTCTTTAAAAAAAATCTGTTGTCCCCCCAGGAAATGCTTTGGGCTCCCTAAGGGAGACGAGCCCCACCCCGGTTTGAAGACCACTGTGCTAGAACAACTTTCCTGCTAACCTCAGGGTGGCTCCCTCCCTGCTGTGATTCAGGTAAGAATTGAACTAACAGGACGATCCCACTCCTTCCTGCTATCTACCAACCCCGCGATTTGACAGGGCTCAGTTGCCTGCTAGCAAAGATTGCGTTATATAAATGACCTAAATCCATAGTAAATACATATATGTCCCCTCATTGTGGGCTTAAATGCTTCCAACTAAATCAGGTTTTTGTGCTCCGGCACCAGACTTTTGTTAAAATAATTAGCAATGTTTGTTTCCAGCTCATTCCTACAAATGGCTTCTCTCAACAATGAAAGGTTGCCAGCTTCTAATGTTGCGAGGATCAAGTCACAAAATAACACTGAGTTGTAGAATAGAGCGATGTCCCTTATGGCGGTCTAGTTAACCACAAACACCAAGTGGTAATGTAGCAAGCTGTAATCAATACTAGTGCAGAGTCTGTGGGAATGTAAATGAGCAAATTTTTTTACCCAGAGCAAAGTGAATGCGTCAACCAAAGAGGATCCCCACTCCAATCCCCTGGGCTCCCGTAGCAACATTGTATTACATTAGAAAATGTTGAGATCTTTACCTTCCTTCAAGAAACACTCCTCAGCAAGCAAGGCATGAGCAGGTTAAGTCAACTTGCTGCTCATGGAGATAATGCAAGAGGTGGAAGATGTTATTGAGGGAGTTCATGCACCTGACATATCCTACTAGCTTCAACATATAGAAAACTCCCCAACCTCCTGCCATGAACCATCTGGCCCATCCCATCGAATGTGGTAGTAAACACAAATATGGACATTAGTCGAGTATGAGAAAACTGAATCCTCCCTCACTTAAAACATCCTTCTAACTCCAAAAGTTACCCAGTAAGCTGAGGAAACATGTTCAGAACTAAGAAATGAATGCTAGTGTACAGAAAAGGGTGGTTTGGAAGTAGAGAAAAGGGTCCAACACCCAAATAAGGAACTGCAGGTGTCAGCAATCCCAAAGCCCACTCTGGCATCCATCCCTCAAACAGGCCACTACTGTACAATAGAGAGAAGCACCCTTACTGAAACATTTGTGGGCTCCACAGCTGCTGGATGTGTCAGCAATGAACCCAACAGCTAAATGCCCAAAAAAGGGCACGCTGTCAGAAATCCCAGGGTAAACCATCATGTTAAAGCCCCGGAGAGAGAGGAATCTTAGTCTTGAGAGGATAGCTCAGGAGCTACGTGCTTGCCTTGGAAGCAAGATGACGCGGAGCAACACAGGTTCGATCCCTGCATCTGCACTTTGAATGAAACCCGTGGGTATGAAGGCCATTATAACGATAAATAATCAGTAATGGAACATGGCCAGCATTACTGAAAATTATAAGGCTCAAAATATACAAGGTGCAACTAAGGTGAACAAGGTAATAGCCCAAGGGCAAAGGTAGGCTGGTTTGTTGGCCTGCACCTGCTCGAAATGAACATCATTAACATGTGGGTGTGGGCATAATAGTAAAACAACTCTTTGGCATTTCATGTGACCCTTGATACTCCTCCACCTGTGGCAGCACCGTCCCCCCTCCAGTGTCATGCTTTTGTGATTGTCGAATCAGCCCACTGTTACTTTGATAGCTATGAATGTGCTTTATAAATTACCTACATATATTTATATGTTCTATCCCAGACTGGAGGGAGGAGCCAGTTGTATAGCTCCCAGAGGAACATTAAAAGGATATGCAGCTTCCTCCACCATCCTGCATTGCAATGTTTGCCCCTCCCACTTAAAGACAATGCCCAGGTGAAGGACCATAGCACGGTAATGTTTCCACATGATGGAGTGAAAAGCACCTCTTTTCTTCAAAGTGATAGCCACTAATCTTGGTGTGAGATTGGGTTCTGCCCACCCCTCTTGGTGTGAGATGGGTCCTGCCCACCCAGCAACTCTTAAGATCCTCTCTTTCACTGAGTATGCATGGAACTGGATGATCACATCCCTCTGCCTCCATAGCCCCCTTCCCCGCCGCCTCCTCTTGACCTCTGCCAATCTCCTGCTTGACTGTTCCGTCCAGGACCGTCTCCTAATCTCTACCATCTTCTACCTGATATCTGCCACCTTACACATGAACACTATATTCCACCTCCTCCTGTTGGTTTATCCAACTCCTCTTGATTTCTATCCACCTCCTTATAATGCTCCCTGCCGCATCCTGATATGTATCCACCTATTGGGCCTAGAGACCCAAGCTACTCCTCACTGATGAGCCCCAACAAGGGTGAAACATGTTTGGGGCTGCTTGTGGTCTCGTGCAGAAGGGATGTGACCTAGCAGTTCGGGCTGGACTTCCCCTTTTGGGGTGGGGCCAAGCCTGATTTGCATATGGTCTTTCCCCTTCTGTAATGGCTTGGCAGGCGAAGAACGATGGTCTGGAGGGTTGCCCCGAGCAATGCCAGTGGTTAAGATTCAGTCTAAACCTTCCAGCCATCACCTCTTTGTTTCCACCTCTTGCTGACATTTCTTCTGCCTCATCCTTCTAGCACTCTAATCTTCAGCATCCTTTCCAAACGTCTCCTCTGTTCCACCCTTTTCATATCCAAGCTCTTCCCTGACTCTTCCCTGATTCTCGGCTCCTCTTTTTCTTGTGCTGTTTTCAAACTCTTACCAGTAGCTTCTTCTCCAAACACCTGCATTGCCTGACTGCGGGCCTGGTCTTGTATAGTCCTGTAGCCCTCTAACCCTAGGTAGGACTACCTGTGATGGCAAACTGGTGAAGTATTGGGATTGGCTGGGGTTCATGACATGAGTGGACTCCATAATTGACTGGGGAGACGGACCAAACCTTTAAATAGCTGGTCTGCCATCTTGGATTTTACATGCATCTTTGCAATGGTTTGCAGGGTGTCATGAGGGTTGTTGTCCACCGCTTCTCAAAGGCCGGTATTTGCAAATGTTCCTGTGCACGGGTTAAGTAATTCAATCTCTTTCATTGCCTCTGTGTCTGCTCCACTCATGGCATTTTTGGAGCAGTCTGTGGTCCTATGCTTACCTCATGGACCGCACAGGGGATTTTTGTAAAACTCCTGTTGCCTGCACATGCCAGCGAGCAATATTACACAGGAATTCATGAAGGGCTCCTTCTGTCTACGGGGCTCCTATGTGTGACAGTCATTTCTCATGCAGGGGTTTTAATGCTCATCTGAGACTGTTTGAAGTCCTTAAATCTTAAAGGGACTATTCTTCTGGCGTGGGTCTTCCTGACCTAAAGGGAGTATGTGATAGTCAGGTCCTCTGGTGATGTGTGGGTTGCAGACCCCTCTTAAGGCAGGATATCTCTTTGATGTATCTCAAAAGGCTAATATTGTTGTGGCATTTCCTGTGACGATATGGAGGGGACAATCCATACTCCTACCACTGCAGGCGCATCATCCTCTAGCATGGGTAGTTACTAGTCTCCGCAGGTCACCCTACTAGATGTCCACATATTCAGGCATGGGACTTTCACAGGTGCCTAAAGGGCAGGATATAGGTTCATCAGAGGGTCATAGTTTAGTTTAGTTTTAGTTTAGTTTATTTGTAAAGCGCACCAGGCCCGTGGGCAACCAGGCGCATAATCTTAGGTCAAGGTTACAACAAGAGTATACAAGAATACCAAATTTACAAGTTATACATAAGTACAAATTTACAGGTTATATACAAATACAGAGTTTACAGGTTGTGATCGATACAGTGTGGCATATGTACACAGATAGGATATATTTCAGGTAGAGAGCTAGGCTATCGTGAGGAACCTCATGCTTTCTGGGTGAACAGTCAAGCTTTGGCGTTGTTCATGATCGTTGGGAACGAAGATTCAGTTCTTATGTGGGTTGGCAGAGTGTTCCACAGTTTGGAGGCTAGGACCGGGAAGCTCACACCACCCGCTTTTTGGAGTTTAAATCTGGGCAGGGTTAGGCTGTGAGTTTGGGCTGATCTGGTGGGGTGGGAGGAGGAGTGAGGTGTGAGGCGCGAAGAGAGGTAAGGAGGGGCTTTGTTGTTCAGGGATTTGTGAGTCAGAGCTAACGTTTTCAGGGCAATTCATTGTTTTACCGGGTGTCACACCGCGGCCGTGGAAACTCTGGGCAAGATGGAGGCGATATTGAGCCTCTCTACCGGTCCGTTTGACGCTCTAGTCGTCTTGGACCGGCAGGTATAAGAGGAGACCACGCCCCCTGCAACTCGCGTTGCAACTCGCATTCGTCGGTCTATTGACTTTCGCTTTGCTGCAGTGCCTCACTTACGAGTTTTTCCCTTGAATTTTGCCTGTGCCTTCCCTGGTTATCCCCTCTCGTTCAGACCCCTTTTTCTCCTGTCCAGCCTCTTTCACGAGTTTCTCTTACCTTCGGTCTGCCTTTCCACGGCTGTTTGTTTCCCGACTTAGGCTCACTTTTCGAGTGCGCCTTCCGATTTCTGTTCCCTTTATTTCTACCTCAGGGTCTAGTGGGCTCTGTTTACCATCCGCTGTGTTTCTCGGGTCAGTCACATTCTTTTCTGTGTTTCACCCACCTTCTATTCTCTCTCGCTATCTCTCTCTCTCGCTCGCTCTCTCTCTCTCTCTCTCTCTCTCTCTCGCTCTCTCTCTCTCTTTCTCGCTCTCTCTTTCTCTCGCTCTCTTTCTCCCTGGATTTCTCGGGTACTCTCACCTGCTTGTTATCTTCGTCTCTTCTTGTTTTCTCCAGATTCCTATTGTGGCTATCCTTACCTCTTTAGCCTCCGGTATCCTTTTCCATTTGCCTCCTGTTTGGAATAGTTCCTTGCTTCCAGCGAGCTGCCGAACCCCATTCTCTCACAGAGCATCGCTTGGAGCGAACCCTTATCCAGGAAGATCAGGCCTTCGTTTAACTTGCTGATTCACCTGATACGGGACTACACCAGCCTCTCCAGTCTTCCCATCGGATCGACCAATCCCATCGACTAACACACAGGGTTTTTTCTGCCATCAGGCTTTTTCCCTGTTTGAGGAACGGACTCCCCTGGGTTCACCTGACTGCCAGATCCATAGGCGGGCAAGGTGGCCTCGGGGGGAGAACGTCCCTATCTCTTCGAACGCAAGAAGGGAAGAAGGACTATCAAGTCAAGTGACGAAAGAGAGAGTCCCCAGACGGAAAGAAGAAGGAGACCGAGGCCACCGAACCCCACTGAAGACCCAGGTGAGGAGTCTCAGGGGGAAGGAACTTCATCATATTGTGACAGATTGCAACGCCACACAACCGGCATGGCCTCCTTGGAACAATACCAGGAGATGGTGACTGCTATTCAGGGCCTTCAAGCCGAGGTTCAGAATCTCCGAACCGAGAACGCTAACCTACGCCAACAAGTAGCGGCACGAGAAGAAACCCGAGGCGATCTACCTCCCCTGACTTTTTCTTTTGGGAAGTATGATGGCAATCCGAAACTCCTAAAGGAATTCCTGAACGCTTGTATGATTTATTTCACATTTCGACCAAGGGCATATGAACTGGATAGAGCCAAGGTAGGGTTTCTTGTTTCCAACCTTGCTGGCAACGCATTGGCTTGGGCAACCCCACTGATAGCACTCGCAGATCCTGCCATATCGGATTACTCTCAGTTCACTCAACTGCTGCGTTCCAGATTTGAGAGACCAGAGGTCCAGTATTCTTCCTATGAAGCCCTTCTAGATCTCCGTCAAGGCAATCAAGATGTACAGACTTATGCCTCTACTTTTACCAAATTGGCCACAGACTCAGGATGGCCAGATTCGGCCCAGCAGAACCTTTTTCGTCGAGGCTTACATGATGAGCTCAAGGATGAGCTAGCCAGGATGGCGCGTCCTACCTCCTTTCAAGAATTGGTTACGTTATCCCTGCAATTAGAGTACAGACTGCAGGAACGGAGGTTAGAAAGAAGGAGATTCAGACCACATCCCTCAGGAGGGATTCCCACTGCTAGTTCTTCTAACCGACCCCAACAGGAAGAGCCTATGCAGATAGGGACAACCCGAGGCCCTTTGACCCCCGAGGAATGCAAGAGACGCAGAGACCTGGGTCTTTGCATGTACTGCGGATCTCCGAAACATTTGCTCCGGAATTGTCCAGAGGTACCCCCGAGACGCCCGGGAAACACGCCTCCCCGGTCCTGAGCAGGGAAAGGTACCGGGCAGAATCGAAGAATCCCTGCAATTCCACCCACCAGGATCCTTCTGCGGATAATAACAGCCTTATGGTGTTTTCTGTGCGCCTTACCTTTGATTCCTCTCCATCTGTAGAAGTCTTAGCCATGCTGGATTGTGGTGCGGCCGGGAACTTTATTGATATCCAGTGGGCTCAAGAACAAGGCATACCCCTGCGTCGGAAGGCCTGCCCTTTGCCTGTAGAAGGGGTAGATGGAGCTCCCCTTTCCTCCGGTCCCATCATTAAGGAGACAGTTCCGGCTAACATGTCCTTGTCTCAGCACCAAGAACAGATCGTCTTTGATGTTATAAGAGCAGCTCATTTCCCAATCATCCTGGGCATACCCTGGCTACGTAAACATAATCCCAGGATTGATTGGTCTGCGAATACCGTCTGTTTTTTGTCACAGTACTGCTCGAAGGAATGTCTATCACAACCCCCTCCTTTGATGAGGAAGGGGATAGCACTCTCGACTTTCACGACAGTGGTCCAAACGATTCCACCACGTTATCAGGAGTATTTGGATGCCAATCTGCAAAACGGTTTAATACAAGAATCCCATTCTCCGGCAGGGGCCTCAATGTTCTTCATTCCTAAGAAGGGTACTACGGAATTAAGACCGTGTATAGACTACCGTGGGCTGAACAGCCTGACTATCAGGGACAGGTACCCTATGCCCCTCATAAAGGAGGTACTTGAAGCAGTGGAAGGAGCCTCAATCTTTACAAAGCTAGACCTTCGAGGAGCCTATCATTTGTTGAGAATAAGGGAGGGAGATGAGTGGAAAACGGCTTTTAGAACTCCCTTGGGACACTTTGAGTATAGGGTGATGCCCTTCGGACTAGTGAATGCTCCTGCCGTGTTCCAACGTTTTGTAGATAAGATCTTCTCAGATATGCTATATATCTCGGTGGTGGTCTATTTAGACGATATTTTGATCTTCTCTTCCTCCCTCTCTGAACATCGAAGGCACGTCACGCAAGTTCTTCAAAGGTTGAGAGAACATCAACTACTGGTTAAACCCGAGAAATGTGTTTTTGAAGCCTCCTCAGTATCTTATTTAGGGTTCATTCTTTCAAAAGAGGGGGTACAGATGGATTCGGAGAAGGTTAAGGCAGTTCTTCAATGGCCCACTCCAAGGAATCCCAAGGATATACAGAGATTTCTGGGACTATCTAACTTTTACAGAAGATTTATTCCTAGCTTCTCGGATATTGTTCTACCAATCACCCGTTTGCTTAAGAAAGGCCAGAAGTTCGAATGGGATAAGGAGGCGGATCAGGCCTTTCTATTACTCAAGAGGACATTCACCACCGCTCCTATCCTAGTGCAACCAAATCAGTCTCTTCCTTTTGTGGTGGAGACGGATGCTTCCGGAGGTGCCATTGGAGCTGCTCTCCTACAATCAGGCAAAGACGGAGCAGAACATCCGGTAGCATATTATTCCAGAACTCTTACACCTAGTGAGAGGAACTACTCTGTGTTGGAACGAGAATTACTGGCGATTCGTCAGGCATGCATTGAATGGAGGCATTTACTTCAGGGGGCTGCCCATCCATTTCTGGTTCGCACTGACCACCGGAATCTTAAGGTTTTGCAACAGATGGAATGCCGCAATTCTCGTCACGCCCGATGGGCGTATTTTTTTTCCCAGTTCGACTTTGAGATAACCTACCTTCCAGGAAAGGAGAATGCCCTAGCGGACGCTCTGTCCCGCAGTCTGGAGCCCAAAGAAGATCAGGGCCTGGGTGAGATGCTCTCTGGTAAGAGAATCCTAGGAATGGTCAACTCCTTCATACAAGAAGTAGAGCGCTCGACCAGTCTCTCTGAAGTCTCTCCTGACCATATGACCCTCATGGAAAGAAGAGGGAAGCTATACTTTCATCGAGGATCACTGTACTTACCATCGGAAAAACTCCAGACGCAAGCCTTATTCTGGTGCCATGACCTTCCTTCGGCAGGACATAAGGGCCATGGGGCAACACTACATCTGATATCCAGATATTTCTGGTGGCCGACTATGGACCAGGACGTCAGAACATATGTGATGGCTTGTCCGGTATGTGCGGCTAATAAACCCATTACTCATCGGCCCATGGGGTTGCTCCAACAAGAACCTCTACCATCACAACCTTGGGAACACATTTCCACTGATTTCATCGTGGATCTCCCTCTCTCTATGGGATCCACAGCAATCATGGTTACGGTGGATACATTGAGCAAGATGGCTCACTTCTCTCCCTTGCCTGGCTTGCCTTCTGCATCCGAAACCGCCGAAGTGTTCCTGAGAGAGATAGTAAGATTGCATGGTCTACCTCGGACCATAGTTTCCGATAGGGGGTCCCAATTTACATCCCGATTCTGGTCAGCCTTATGTAGTGCTTTGGGTATAAAGAGAGCCTTATCCTCTGGTTATCATCCCCAAAGCAACGGACAAACAGAACGCCTAAATCCCACTCTCGAACAATATCTCCGTTGCTTTTGTCATCAGGAACAAGATAAGTGGAAGTCCTTTCTAACTTTAGCAGAATTTACTTACAACAACACCAAACATTCGGCAACTGGCTTCAGCCCCTTCTACTTCACCTACGTTTATCATCCGAGGCATATACCTCTCTTTGGGGTTCCTCCAACTTCAGTCCCTTCGGTAGACCAGCGCCTGTTTGATCTTCGATCCATCCAGAAGGAAGCAGCTCAGAAGCTGGAGGCAAGTAGGATTCGATACAAGAAGTATGCTGATAAGAAGAGATCTCCTAACCCCAAATGGGAAGTGGGGACTAAGGTCTGGTTGTCAACCAAATATCTCCCACGTTGGGTTCATCCTGGTAAATTCTCAGCCCGCTTTATAGGCCCATTTCCCATTTTATCTCAAGTAAACCCAGTGGCCTTTCGATTACGTCTGCCTTCCAGTCTGAAAAGGATACACCCGGTTTTTCATACCTCCCTCCTGAAGGCTTATCATCCAGATCCCATGGGCCGTCCTATACCCTCCTCTATACACCAAGATCCCGAACCGGAAGAATATGAAGTGGAGAGGCTGGTTGATTCACGTTACAAGCATGGAACTATACAATATCTGGTCCAGTGGAAGGGATATTCTGTAGCAGAACGGTCTTGGGAGCCCAGATGTCATATCCACGCCCCACGACTTCTAAGACAGTTCCATCGCCTACATCCGGGAAAACCCGGGGGAGAGTCGATGAAGAGAGGGCATACTGTCACACCGCGGCCGTGGAAACTCTGGGCAAGATGGAGGCGATATTGAGCCTCTCTACCGGTCCGTTTGACGCTCTAGTCGTCTTGGACCGGCAGGTATAAGAGGAGACCACGCCCCCTGCAACTCGCGTTGCAACTCGCATTCGTCGGTCTATTGACTTTCGCTTTGCTGCAGTGCCTCACTTACGAGTTTTTCCCTTGAATTTTGCCTGTGCCTTCCCTGGTTATCCCCTCTCGTTCAGACCCCTTTTTCTCCTGTCCAGCCTCTTTCACGAGTTTCTCTTACCTTCGGTCTGCCTTTCCGCGGCTGTTTGTTTCCTGACTTAGGCTCACTTTTCGAGTGCGCCTTCCGATTTCTGTTCCCTTTATTTCTACCTCGGGGTCTAGTGGGCTCTGTTTACCATCCGCTGTGTTTCTCGGGTCAGTCACATTCTTTTCTGTGTTTCACCCACCTTCTATTCTCTCTCGCTATCTCTCTCTCTCGCTATCTCTCTCTCTCGCTCGCTCTCTCTCTCTCTCTCTCTCTCTCTCTCGCTCTCTCTCTCTCTCTCTCTTTCTCGCTCTCTCTTTCTCTCGCTCTCTTTCTCCCTGGATTTCTCGGGTACTCTCACCTGCTTGTTATCTTCGTCTCTTCTTGTTTTCTCCAGATTCCTATTGTGGCTATCCTTACCTCTTTAGCCTCCGGTATCCTTTTCCATTTGCCTCCTGTTTGGAATAGTTCCTTGCTTCCAGCGAGCTGCCGAACCCCATTCTCTCACAGAGCATCGCTTGGAGCGAACCCTTATCCAGGAAGATCAGGCCTTCGTTTAACTTGCTGATTCACCTGATACGGGACTACACCAGCCTCTCCAGTCTTCCCATCGGATCGACCAATCCCATCGACTAACACACAGGGTTTTTTCTGCCATCAGGCTTTTTCCCTGTTTGAGGAACGGACTCCCCTGGGTTCACCTGACTGCCAGATCCATAGGCGGGCAAGGTGGCCTCGGGGGGAGAACGTCCCTATCTCTTCGAACGCAAGAAGGGAAGAAGGACTATCAAGTCAAGTGACGAAAGAGAGAGTCCCCAGACGGAAAGAAGAAGGAGACCGAGGCCACCGAACCCCACTGAAGACCCAGGTGAGGAGTCTCAGGGGGAAGGAACTTCATCATATTGTGACACCGGGAGCCAGCGTAAGTCAGATCTGATTATGGAGATATGGGACCGTCTAGGGATATTGAGAGCAGCCCTTATGGCATTATTTTGAATTGTTTGAAGTTTATTGAGGTTGGACTGACAAGTCCCTAGGTAGAGGGCGCTGCAGTAATCTATTTTGGACATGATGAGTGTTCTAGCCAGAGTAGTGCAGTTGTGAGGGTTCAGGAATGATCTGCAGGCGGTGATAAGTTTGCATGTATATGCTGAGGCCGACCTAACAGCATTTGTTTGCCTGTTCAGGGAAAGGGTGGAGTCCAGATAAACGCCTAAGGTTTTGGTGTCTTTGGAGACCTTGATGACGTTGCCGTCAGTGGTGAAAGCCTTATAGGTTTGGTCAAGTGTGTTAAGACGATAGGTGGATCCTAATAGTAAGAGCTCCGTCTTATAGTCGTTGAGGCAAAGCTCGTGTTGCGCCATCCAGGCCTGGATGACCAAGTAGACATCATTCAAGGCTTTGGTATCGATTGTGTAATCACCAGTTATGGGAATGAGTATCTGGGTGTCATCCGAGTAGTTGGTATAGGATACACCCAGATAGTCAAGCAGATCGAAAAGTGGCTTGGTGAATACATTGTACAATGTAGGAGATACACATCCTTGAGGGACGCCTCAGAGAATGGGGGAGGGGTCTGCCGATGCTGAGGGTGAGAAGACCCGCATAGATCTGTTACTGAGGAACGAGTGGATCCAGGCATTGGCAGAGTCAGAGAAGTAGGCAGCGGATTTGAGATGTTGGCAAAGTATTTGGTGGTTGACCAAATCGAATGCCGCAGAGAGGTCGAGGAGAAGAAGTAGCGCTAGCTTCCCATTGTCCTTTAATGTCTCCATCTGGGTTTTCAGATCAATCAGGGCTGATTCGGTGCTGTGTTTGGGACGGAAGCCTGATTGTCTTAGCCCCAAGAGTTTGTTGGACTCAAGGTAGTCTTAGATCTGCAGGTAAACTGCGCGATCAAAAATCTTAAGCAGGAACGGGACCGTAGTGATTGGCCTGAAGTTAGAGGGGATGTTGGGGTCCAGGGATGTTTTTTTGAGTAGTGGGATTACCCACGCGTCCTTGAGGTTGTCATGGACTGTACCCGTTTTGAAGGAGGCATTTATAAAGGATGTGATGAAAGGGGCAAGGTGGTGTGAGGCTTCCATAATGATAGGATTACCTTGGCAGTTAGATGGTTTGAGGTTGTTATGATACCTTCTACTTCAAGGATGGTAAGAGGGGAGAAGGCGAATGGTTTAACGGCCGGGTTGGCTTGGTGTTGGGTGCTAGGTGTGGAAGTGGGCAATGGCTGATTCGACTGTGAGGACTTTTGTTTATCTTTGATTTTGGTTTGGAGGGTGGCAATTTTGCCTAGGAGTGCTGTCTGAATATTCGTGCACCAGTTGCTGTCTTTAGGACAGGAATCAGGAGGGGCTGCAAGTTCCTTGAGAATAATTCCTTCGTATTTGATTGTGCTGACGTGATGCGATTGTTGTATGAATCTTTTTTGGTCTCGTCTAGAGCTTCTTTATAGTTAAGGGTGGCTAATAGGAGACTGTCTTTATGGGTGTCAGAAGGGTGACTTTTCCAGCGTGCCTCTGCACTGCGTTTCTCTTTGCGTAGCACTCTGAACTGTGGTGTGAACCACAAGTTTAGTTGTTTGGGTCTTCTAAGTTTGAGTGGGGCGATGGAGTTTATGGCTGTAAGAACTGACTGGTTGTAGATGTTGGCTAAGATAGTGGGGTCCGAGCAGGAGTCAGTGGCATTGTTGAGGGTTGGGAGGATGAGGGGGGAGTAACTTTTCAGCAGTTATGTTATTTTTGTATATGTGGTCATAAGGGCATCTAAGGAGCCAGTGGCGGGAGAAGTGAAGGGGGAAGTACTGAGTGAAGATGAGGAGATGGCAGCAAGGTGAGAGAAGAGTTCAAGAGAAGGAGGTTGACAGAAGAGGTTTATAGAAGGAGAGTGAGAGAATGGCATACCCCAGGCTTATGAGATTTGTCAGCATGGAGGGTGGAGGACAAGCATGTGGCAGAGCAGAAAAGTATGTAAGGAGGCAGAACTGGGTAAGGAAGAGGCAAAGACTGAAAGAAAAAGTCCTCTAGGTATTAACTTGTAGCAAGATGGAGATACAGTTTGAGTTGGGCAGCTAAAGACATACTTTAAGAGCGCAAGGGAGCAAGACGGCGAGCACAAATCCTAAGGTGGCTTCCTGTGGCTCCAGACTTTGGTTGCAATCTGGCTCACAGGGGGCTAAAACTGCAGAGCTAGGTAACACGCTCTGATGCAGACTTGAAAGTAAGGAGGAGGCTCCATACTGTACATTGCCTGCACCCGTCTCTCACCCTAAGTAGGGGTGGGCGAAATGGTAAATTTGCTCAGCAGAGAAATTGGCAAATTCCTGGCAAAATCCACCTGCTTTGCCAGTTTTGTCCAATGAGCGAAATTGGCAGATAACCTTTTTTTTTGGTGATTTTCCATGACTAGTGGGTTGTGAGATTAGATTCTATTTACACTTTCGACTCATTGAGTGTTTCGTGACCTAGAAAATACAGTGCACGCAAAATAATATGCATAAAACATGAAAACATATCAAAACAAAAAAAAATCATCATGGTAAAACATCATGATAAGACAAGACATAAAATTGTCTAAAAGATATGAATAGACAGTAACTATAAAAACGCATAATGGACTCCCACCACCCCTTTGCACTTGAACAAGCTTGGTACGAAAGGATAGAATGTAGACCCTGTGGGAGAACTAGTAATCGTCCTTGTGTGTTATGGCCATGCTTGCAAACCCTAGGCCCCTTTCTAATCCCAATGGATTCCAACCTTCTTGAATCTCTTGCGCCAGGCTCTGCAAATAAAACTTGCAGTCGCTTTAGTCATATTACTGTCCTAATCCTCCAAAGGAAAAATCATGGCATCATCTGTATTGTCCAAAATGCCTTAATTTCTTACAAAAGGCAGGATTCATTTTATTTATTTATTTATTTATTTATATAGCGCTAAATCCCGCGGGCATCAGAGCGCATTCTAAAAAGACAGGACGTGTAGAGACAGTAAAGGGACAATGGGGTAACCACATATATAAGTCGGTTCCACGGTATACTAGGATTTGTTGTCTGGTCAGGAGTTTATTTGAACAGTAACGTCTTTAGTTTCTTTCTGAAGTGTGTATAGTTGGTTTCCAACTTCCGGGTCACGGGTAGTTCGTTCCATTTAAGAATAACTCTGCCCGCGAAGGCCTTGCCAAGACCGTTCAGCTTTTTAGCAAGCATGCTGGAGCTTTACCATATAGGCATCGATGAACCATAGTGAGGGACTTGAATATAATTCTCTCTTCCATGGCCAGCCAGTGCACGTCTCTTCTGTCGCTTGTAATGTGTTCCCTTCTTGACTTGCCCGTGATTGTCCTAATAGCTTTGTTCTGAACTACCTGGCATTCCTTCAGGCATTTGCTATTTGCTCCAAGGAGCAAAGAGTTGCCATAGTCGAGTCTATAGAGTATTGTGGCTCTGGCTATGTTAATGCTGGTTTTCTGATCGAGCAGAGGTCTGATTTTTTAAAGACGTTTTTGGTGGCAGTTTCTTTTCAAGTAGGCTGTATGAGCCTCGGCTCCTAGTGAGGCTTGTAAGTAGACTCCAAGCGTCTTCACTTTCCCTGATATTGGAATTTGAGCATTTTTGATACTGAATGAGGAGTATGATGGCATTTTAGTTTGTTTCTGGCATGTGAGGACCCAAAAATCATTAGTTCCGTTTTAGTACCATTAAGGCACATCCAGTTACCCTTCATCCAGCCTTCGACGATGTTGTATATAGATGTTAATTTGTCCCTGTCTTGTTTATAGTCTCCACTAATCTCGAAGACCAATTGTGTGTCATTGGCGAAATTAGTGAAGAATATGCCTAGTTGAGTTAGCATAGTGCATAGGCAGCGCATGTAAAGATTGAATAGCAGGGGAGAGAAACTGGCTCCCTGCGGGACTCCACAGTCCACTAGTTTGGTGTTGGAGGCCTGGTTTCCCCAGACAATCCTGGATTGTCTGTCTTGTAGAAAAGAGGATATCCACTCAGTTGCCACTTGTGAGCAGTTTCCTGAGAGTTCCAAGGCCTCTCGGAGCCTCATGTGATCAAGTAGATCAAAGGCTGCCGAGAGGTCTAATAAGATCAGTAGGCCTGATTTGCCCTTGTCTAGAATACCTAGCATCTCGGTCTGCAGATCTAATAGAGCCGATTCAGTGCTGTGGCCTGTCCTGTCCTGAAACCCGACTGCTGAGGGTGCAGGAAGTTGTTCTCATCCACATAACTCTGGAGCTGTCTAGTGGCTACCTTATCCAGTATTTTCAGCAGGAAATTGCAATTTGTTATAGGTCTTAGGTTTGCAGGATCCTGTTGATCTAATTCTGGTTTCTTAGGTAATGGAGTAACCGTAACTGTTTTGGTTATGGTGGGTACAGTTTGATCCCTAAAGGACGCATTTACCATTCTTCTAAGAAAGGGAGCAAAATATCAATGTTTTCAAGTATTAATTTTGGTGATAACACATTTTCTGTGCATGAGGTGCATCTTATATTTGAGAGCGTTATCTTCATCTCCTCAAGTGTTATGGGTGTGAATTGAAATTTAGGATTTTGTAATTCAGGCTTAGTGTCCGGAATAGGTGGGCTACTGTTCTGGCAATTAAGAATGGTCTCTCTGGCCTTAATGATATTGTTGTGGAAAGCCATTTGGACTTTCTCACAGTCTAATTCTGTTGGCTGAAAAGGCGGGGTAAGTGCCTTGGGTTTATCGATGGCTTTGAGTATCTGAAAAAGTTTGCCGGTGGAGTTGGAAGCCGTGCTAATAATCTCATTGTAATGGTTTTTCTTGAATTCTTTGAGTTTGGTCTTGTATCTACAGTCTGTATTCTTCCAGTTCGTTTTATTTGATTCTGAGGGTTCTTTTAACCATTTCCTTTCTAAATTCCGTTTTTCTTTTTTTAGTTCAATGATGTTGGCATTGAACCATTTTTGATGATTTGTATTGGACCTAACCTGTTTATTTTTCAGGGGAGCTTGGAGATCAAGTAGTTCTTTCATGCATTGATTGTATACCAGTATGATATTTTCACATGAATCATCATCTTTAGTATTAGCCATGATTTTGTTTATTCCTTCTGATTGCATGGTGCTGGTGATTTTTTTCAGGTTTCTATCAAGTACAGTTTTAGGTGAGTTATTTATTTTTGCCGTTTTTTGTTTTAAGGTGAGTAGGATTTCAATTTTATAATGATCTGTCCAGATACATGGGTAAGTTCCTAACAATGTTACATCTGAATTGTTTTTGATTATCCAGTCGAGCTGGTTCCCAGTGACAGCAGTGGGACCTTTGTTGATTACTGTGAAGGCACAATTCTCTAGTTCCTCCTCTAGGTTAATGGCCTCAGGGTCATTGTGATTACCCCTCCATCTGTTGATATCACCGAGGAGTATAGTCTCAGTGTTAGGTGGTTTAAGGTTGTTAGGGATAGTGATTAATTTGTCATTGAATTCAGAGATTAGGGACGGTGGCCTATAGATGACTATTATGTTTGTGCAGTCATTATGGGTAGGTGTCAGTTTGAGATGGATAATCTCACAGCCGGTACACTGTATAGGGGCAGCAAAGAATTTGAGGTTTTGTTTGGCGATTATCGCCACTCCTCCACCTTTTCCGGTTTCTCTGTTTTTGAAATAGATATTGTAGTTGGGTGGCACTGCAATATCTGTGGTGGGGCCCATTGGTTCTTGTAACCATTTCTCAGTTAGACATAAGATGTCCAGCCTATCATCTACAATGTAATCATGGATCTCCTGAGTGTGCCTGGTCAGTGGCCTGGTGTTAAGCAATGCAATTTTAAGTTTGGGAGATTCTGATTCAATTAGCTTATGGGTCTCCGGTACTTGTTTAGCATGAAGGTCTGGTGTTGGTAATGTGCATTCATTCGATAAGGTGTTAGGTATAAGAGGGTCTAGTCTGGAGCTAATATAGTCCTGGACCAACCCTTGGTTCTGTAATTTGGTTGCATGGGTCAATAATTCACAGAGTTTAAGATACCCCATACCTGTAAATTAGGCGCCGGGAGGGACTTTGCAGGGTAAATTTAACAGAGTTTTGTGCCGTGGGATGCCGTGGACCGGCGTAGACCGGCTTCGTCGTTGAAGCGCCGGCGCTGAAGCGCCTGACGTTTCCTTAAAGCGACGCGCGAGCACTCTGGGAACTGTAGTTCCTGACTGTGCGTGCCTGTGTGCCCGAGTCGGCAGAAGATCCCGGATTGCACACCAAGATTCAAGAATTAAGTACCACTTGATGCTAATGTCAGATCACATACAATGACTTCAGTGGCAGCTGAACAATATAAACTTTAAACAGTTATATTCAAATGCAACTCAATTCAGTCTGTGCTTAAATAAAATGCTAACATTCATTCAGGTCTTCGTGGTTTCAGTTTCCTAGGTTAGCAATTCAAAATTCACTTTGCTGTTTCTAGGTGCTAATATCCCTAGGGGGCTGAGTTTCTAATTTCAATTCCACGTAGTCAAATGGCAAAGTCAATAACAAAGTAATGAGAGGGCGCTAGAGGGCCAACCAAGATGGCCGCCTTGGTCTAAACTCCCTCGTTGCCCTGGATCAATCCGAAATAATCCTGCTGTTCCCGGCTCGTCAGAGCATAACCCATCGTCGTCCCTGGCTGCTTAAACACTTAACTCTACTCCCACGAAATCTGGGGAAAATCCGCCCTCTCCGGGCCCCTGGACAGGCTGCCTAGTCCTGTGCCCCATGGGCCCAGGGACACCCCGCAGACCGCTGGAGCGATCCAACGCCTCCAACAGCAAGCGCGCCCCTAGATGCCTCGGGACCCGCAGCGGATCCCCAGGCTGCAACGCAGACACAAGCGTGCAATCAGCAGCGGCGGTCGGAAGGGGCCTGGAGGTTCTCTCTCCCGCCTCTCCTGCCCTGCACAGTCCTACGCATCGTCTCCTGGTGAGACACAAGCCGCTGCCTCGCACCGGAGGAGCACACCCGTGCTGCGAGGGCAAAGAACGGACCGAGAGCAGACCAGCCACTAACCCGCCCCCTGCTCCGTGTTGCCGGAGCCTCAGACCCCGGCCCCCAGCACCAGTGGCGAGAAGTGCAGACCCGCCAAAACCACCCAGAGCTGCTGGTGCAGCAATGCGGCCGCAGAGCAACGTGACTCGCCGTGTGGATCCCGGCGGAAACGAGCCCAGCAGCTGGCCAAGAATTTGTACGGGAAGCGGGGGAAGGGAGCACAATCCAAGAAAGCACACGAGCAAGCCAGTCTCCCCCCCCCTCGGGTGGCGCGAACCGCCGGGGCGAACACTGCGCGGGACCCCCACCTGCTCTCAACACGATCTGGGACTCTAGCAGCCCTCACCTCTGGGACTCTGTGCACACGAGCGGGGAGAACGGCGTAGCATGCCCACATCTCTCGGCTGGAAACACCCGGTCCTAACATCCTGCAAGGAAGCAATCTCGCAGTAAACACCCAGCAAGACACAAATTGCCAGCATACTCCTGACTGCCACAACCTCTGTGAACCCCCCAGTCTCTCGGAGAGCCACTTGACATCCTCTGCCACCGGGAGACCTCCTTCAAGGAAGCCCAGCTAGTTTACCCCCGGACCCCTCAACCCCAGTCAACACCGCCTCAACAGGAAGCGCTATTAGAGACCCGACAGAGGCCTATTATCTGTGGCCTGGACATACCCCATTTCACAACCCCCCTCCCTCGTCCCCACATGAACAGACCCGGATTACCTCACCCCATTGAAACCCCAGCACTGCACCTGAGCCATAGCAGAAAATAATCACAACCAAGACTCTCCACCAACCCCATGAACATAATGGGAAAGGCAGACAAATCCCAAAGGAAGCTAACCTTCGACAATGGCATGACCCTGAAAACCCTGCGCTTACAGATTGAGCAAGAACCCACGACTGACGGCTCCCAACAAACAGAGACAGGGACCAACCCGTCTGAAATTAAAGAACTCCTCCTAGAGCTAAAAGCTGGCATAGGCAGCCTAAACAACAAAATGGATGGCCTCTTTTCCAAGGTCAATCTCCTACAACACCGTATAGACACTCATACAGAGCGCCTGAATGAAGTCGAACAACGGGTTTCCAACCTGGACGATGGCGCAGCCTCTGTATCGAGTAAAGTGTCCAGGCTGGAGGCCCAAATGAAAACAACCATAGCCAAATGCGAAGATTTGGAGAGCCACTTAAGAAGGAACAATATCCGAATCATCAGAGCGGGAGAACACCAATCACAGTCAAAAATGGAAGACTATGTTCAATCACCCTGCATATACCTCTTCGGTCGGGAGGCCCTATCCCACTTGTTCATCGTGGAGAGAGCACACAGAATTCCATCAGCCAGACCTGCCCCCGGCGCACCACCCAGACCGATCATCGCAAAACTACTTAATTACAGGGATCGCGACACTATCCTCCGGCTGGCTAGAGAGAAAGGAGAACTCCTTCACGACGGGGACAAGATCCACATCTACCCTGACTTCTCCCTAGCGGTCCAAACACAGAGAAGATCCTTTACCAACATTAGACAAAGGCTCAGAGACAACCAAATGGTCTATTCAATGCTCTTCCCAGCACGGCTCAGGGTGCAACATAATGGGAGAGTCTACTTTTTCCAATCTCCAGAAGAAGCGTGCACATTCCTAGACCAGATAGGTTGCTCCGATCAAAATCCCAATCATCCCCGTCCACAAAGGGAGAGAAACCCCAGGAATCCACCATAACATGCAGAAGCCAAGGACGGAATACACTCCAACAACCTGTGGCGAAACAACCGGGACTAGACAAAATGTCTTACCAACGGGGCAGGGACACTTGGGAAGCCCTGAGCGCCCCTAGCACAGCATTTGTTTGTTTTACAGTTTGTTGTTATTGGGAGGGACTTCAGTTGGCGGCCTGGAGACGCCAGGAACCGCCTCCTGCACTAGTTCACACACGGGCCAGTTGGGGGTTGCCCGTGTAAAGGAAACACTAAGGGAAATGGGAGGGAATTGCGCCACCTATTCAACGCCTCCCACCAACCCTCCAGCCCTCATGTCACCACCACCACTACTGCGCCATCCAGCAAATAACCCCCCAAACATCGACCAAATTTCTGGGTCAAAACTAGCTATAACACCTCGATTAATGTGAACAAAATGAAAGCCAACATATACTTTAACCCACTCCATTCAAAGTCGCAACTTGGAACATAAGGGGAGGCAACATACCGTCTAAAACCAGGAAAATCCTGCAGTACTTGAAAAGACATGAGGTTGACGTGGCCATACTCTAAGAAACACATCTAATTCCTGGAAAAGATCACCTCTGGGCTAGGAGCTGGGGTTGCCACAGATACTTTTCCTCGTACTCATCCTACTCCAGAGGAGTCGCAATCCTAATTAACAGGAGGACCAACTTTCGGCTAATCCACACAGAGAAAGACTCCGAAGGCAGATCAATTCTAGTAAGCAGCATCATAGCGGGCCAAAAAATAACCCTCGTCAACTCCTACGCGCCCAACGTAGACGGCCCCAACAACTTTGGCTGGGTACTAACCCATCTCTCCGCTCAAGACCCGACAACTATAATTTGGGGAGGTGATATGAACACGGTACTCGACCCAGCGAGAGACAGATCATGGACCACACCACAGCCCATTTCCAAAGCCAGTCTTCAAATAAGAGAAATCTACAGGGCATTTGATCTGAAAGACGCATGGAGAGAATCCAACGGAGAGCAACAAGGCTACACCTTCCGCTCGGCGGTGCACAACACGAGCTCCAGGATTGACTACCTATTCACCTCAGCAAATGGGCCACTGGTGTGCGGCCCATGTCACATCCTACCAAGGACTCTCTCCGACCATTCTCCAGTAATCCTCAGCCTCAACTCATCCAACCCCAGGTTCCCGCTGCAGCGCTGGTGTTTTAAAACTGGGCTCCATGCAAGACGAGGTATTCGCATCCGAACTGAGGGAGGAGATTACCACCTTCCTGGACTCCAACATGGGCTCATTCCCCTCCTCTAGCACGATCTGGGAAGCACTGAAGTGTTTTACAAGAGGAGTCCGCCTCGCTAAAGAAAACGGCATCCTCAAACTCATCAGGCGAGAATTGGCAGCTAGCGAAGAGAAACTAAAGAATCTTGAGCTCCCAAACACAAGCACGGATGACCCAAGAGTAAAGGCCGCCCTGAAAGAGGAACTACAGAAGTTCAGCACCGCAGCAGATCGCGAAATAAAATTCCTACACCACAGCAACCAAATCAGACAATACGGTGAGGGCCAAAAGCCTGGTGCCCTCTTGGCAAACCTGATAAGAGCCGACAACAAGCTGTCACCAATAGAAGGAATACGCACCAAACAAGGTGTGCTAACTCACACCGACGAGGGAATGGCAGAGGAATTTAGACTCTTCTACCAGGATCTTTACAGTACCAAACACAACAGAGGCTCAAACGCCCCACTGGAGTATCTTGAAAACACGGAACTGTACTGGGTCGAAAGTCAACTGCGGGAACCACTTAATGAACTCGTCACCCCAGAAGAGATCATCGAGGCCATTAAGGCCCTCTCGAACTCCAAAGCTCCCGGCCCGGATGGCCTAATGGGAGAATTCTACAAGGCATTTGCAAACACCCTGGCCCCCCTCCTAGCAGCGGTATACGAAGAGGCACTAGAAAAAGGGGCCCTCCCGCAGTCCACCTGCGAAGCCAACATCGTCCTCTTACATAAACCCGGTAAGTCACCAGAGGAGTGCGCGTCGTATCGTCCCATCTCCCTGCTCAACCTCGACAACAAAATACTAGCAAAGGTGCTCACAAACAGGTTGATGCCACTGATGCTCGCCCTGGTGCTTGCAGACCAGGCAGGGTTCATACCTGGCCGCAACACGACCTTCGGAATCAGAAGACTGTTCGGCGTCATCGAAGCGCTAGACCCGCTCCAACAGGCAATTGCGGTCCTACTTGATGCCGAGAAGGCATTCGATTCTGTGGAATGGCCATTCCTGTTTGCAGTACTTACCAGGATGGGACTAGGAGCCCGTTTCATCAAACTGGAGTCCCTAATATACACCAAGCCACAAGCCAATATCATCGTAGGGACAGCAAAGTCAGCCCCCATAGAACTACAACGCGGTACCAGACAGGGCTGCCCACTATCGGCACTGATATTTGCTCTAATAATGGAACCACTAGCTTCCAACCTACGAGAACGACGACAACACAGGGGGCTCATCATAGGCCCGCACAAGCTCATCATACCCCTATACTCAGACGATGTGGCGTTGTTCACAAGCGACCCCGCAGAAAACTTGAACCCAGTCATGAGAGAAGTTATTAAATTCGGAGCAGCCTCCAGGTTAAAAATTAACCAGTCGAAATCCATCATATTTCCGCTGATCCCGGCGACTAAGCCGTTCGCCGACGACTTTCAGCTCACATGGAAAACATCCAAAGTCCGGTACCTGGGGATACAGATGTCGTTAAGCTATCAAGATGTATTTCGGGACAATTATGAAGAGGTTGCCAAAACCTTGCAGGAAAAAGTGACACGATGGAAGACCCTGCCACTAACCCTCTGGGGAAGAGCCTCCTTTGTCAAGATGGTGACCCTACCGAAGCTCTTGTACTTATTCACCAACATTCCCATATTACTATCACAATCCTTCCTGAACAGATTGAAAAGCATGGTCCTCAAGCTCTTATGGGCAGGCAAACCGGCCAGAGTGGCACACTCAACACTGACACTTCCGGTAACAAGCGGAGGGCTGGCCCTCCCGGATCTGGAGAAATACTTCTGGGTGGCACAGGCACAATTCCTCAGCTTTTGGTACTCCACACAGGCAGTCAGACCTCATGTACAAATAGAGCGGGCCCTGGCGACACCTAATCTGTTGAGTGCTGTCATCTTTAGCCAGACTCCGGTCCCCAATACCACCATGAATGTAGTGCTCTCAACGTACAAGATCTGGAAGAAACGCGCCCAAAAGTATGGGGTGCAAACACGATACTCACCCCTTCTCCCCGTCAAGTTCATACCAGGGGTTCCGCTGACATCGGAGAAGGTCTTCCACCAAAGGGTTGAAAAGCTGCATATAAATACCCTAGGAGAGCTCTTCACCGAGGACGGCTTCATGACTCCACAACAAGCAAAACTGAGAGACGGCAACACCGCACTTGACACTTTCATCTACTTCAGAACCCGATATACCCTACAGGCACTCCTGCCCAACTTCCCACGGCAACCACTGACCTGGCAACTGCTACACAACGTAATACAGGCGCAAGGAGAAGGCAGGCTGGTATCGCAAATCTACAGATCCATTATCACCGACACAACCCCTAACTACACCCGCGCAAAAGTCAGATGGGAAAAGTCCCTACGAATAACCATCCCAGAGGAAGACTGGACCTACATCCTGAGACAAAAGCAAAAAATAGCTCTCAACTCACGCTTTAAACTAATCCACTTTAATTTCCTTCACCAAACCTACTACACACCAGCAAAAGCGAACAAACACCATCCTGAGGCATCCTCAAAATGCGAAAGATGTGGGACACCCTCAGCCAATTTTGTCCACCTTGCGTGGGACTGCCCCAAACTGACCCCGTTCTGGAGACGACAGCTGCAATTGTGGGGGAAGAGATACAACCCATCCAGACAGCGGCCCTATTGGGAATGACAAAACTGCTATCAACATCAATAAGGAAACTGGCAGGACTACTGTTAACACTCGCCCGCAGGAGAGTTTCCATGTCCTGGGGCCGAGGACCCCTCCCCACAGTCTCCACCTGGCGCAGGGACATCCTCTACTGCCAAGATGTAGAAACAGACTTTGTTAAACTGCTGCCCCTACATGCCCGTCCACCAGACATCTGGGGCCCAGTGATACTATTCTTGATCAAAGAAGCTGAAGAAACCCCTTCCTCCCCAGCAAGTACTCAATAAACAGAGGACACGATCCGGCAAACAACTTGGCCTGGCGCCTTTATCCCCCTGAGAAAGAGAGCTGGAACAGTGCAGTACACACCCGTGAAGAATCTGAACTATGTGGTGAAGAGGAGCGGAGGGGGGAAAAGGAGGGAGGAGGGAAGGAGGATACGACGCAAAGTTAAGTCCTCCCTAATGTGGGTGAGAAGTTTTACTATGTTACAAAACCCAAAAATAAAGGTTTAAAAAAAATAATAATAATAACAAAGTAATGAGCAACTTCAAAATGGCGTGCTACGCGCTGCTGCTTCTAATGCCACCTGGGGCAGGCTAACCTTGAATGGGATCGGGTTAGGAGACAGTAAATAGGGGTCCGCCGGGACCGGCGTAGACCGGCTTCGTCGCGGAAGTGCCGGCGCTGAAGCGCCTGACGTTTCCTTAAAGCGACGCGCAAGCACTCTGGGAACTGTAGTTCCTGAATGTGCATACCTGTCTGTGTGCCCGAGTCGGCAGAAGATCCCGGATTGCACAACAAGATTCAAGAATTAAGTACCACTTGATGCTAATGTCAGATCACATACAATGACTTCAGTGCCAGCTGAACAATATAAACTTTAAACAGTTCTATTCAAATGCAACTCAATTCAGTCTGTGCTTAAATAAAATGCTAACATTCATTCAGGTCTTCGTGGTTTCAGTTTCCTAGCTTCCTAGTTTAGCAATTCAAAATACACTCTGCTGTTTTTAGGTGCTAATATCCCTAGGTGGCTGAGTTTCTAATTTCAATTCCACGTATTCAAATGGCAAAGTCAATAACAAAGTAATGAGCAACTTCAAAATCATTGAGCCCTAAAGAAGTTGTAAGGAGGATATCCCATAAGAAAATGAGGCCGATCCGCCCTCTGACAAGCACATTACAAATTTTGAATGCAAACTGCTCTTCCATTTGCTTTTGATGGCTGCAAGAGGTAAAAGGTTCCCTCATGCAACAGAAGTGAGGCTCTCGTCTGTGGGTTGGTGAGTGTTGATAGGTACGATTGGTGGCCTTCGGCTCCTACATAAATCCTCCAAGGTATATGAGCCAAACCAATCATCCCCTCCTCACTCAGCCTCTGTGGTCTTAGCTTTTGGGCTTCTTTTAAGTTATGCAACAGAAGCCTGTGACTGTCAGTTAAATGAGAATCCGGATTGAGAATGTAGCAAAGGCCCAATTCGGTGAGGTCCTTCAGCAAGTTCCTCCTGTATAGGGAGTTGTGCTCTTGCGAAAAATGCCAAATCCACCTATTCTTTCGTTTCAGGGGTTATCCTCCTAATTGCATATCTAGCAGGACTGTCCAACGCCCATTTTTCTTGCTTCTGGAAGTTGACACCTGCATGGAGAGCAACTTTGCACAGTAGCCTTTTTCAATTACTGCTGAAAGGTTGTCCCTGTATTTGCGGGCCAACTTGATGATCGCTCTGCCAGCAGTGGAGGCTTTTCTGCAAGCCAACTCAATGTGGGCAATCCAGCAAATATTTGAGGTTAATAACATGCTTAATTAGAAGACACTATCCACTACTTCTATTAGTTCCTCCTCTAACATGGATCTGGATTTTGGTCTGCCCCTGTTTGCATTGATAAAGTTCATCACTTTTGACTTGCCTTTATACAAGATTATATGGTTGCAGGAACAATAAGAGGAGACTGCATGTAACTGTTCTCTGAGGGCATTGGGAGTCCTCACAAGAAGGGCAGAGTCATCCACATATAGAAGCATAGGTACTAGCCTTCCCTCTATATTAGGAATGTCCCTTGCAGCTTCCTCAATGTATTTTGGCATGTCATTTATATGTAGACAAAAAGGATTGGGGCAAGTAGACATCCCTGTTTTTTGCCACTCGTAGTTAGAAACTTTTGCATCAATTGGCCCTCTACTCCATACCTTATTTGAATGGTAGTCTTTGTGTAAAGGGCCCTAATGATGTTAAGCAGACTTTTTTCAATCCCCATGGCTGCAAGTTTCACCCACAGCCTCTCTCTGACTACTAGATCGAAGGCGGAAGAGAAATCTAAGAATGCAACATAAAGGGGCATTTTCTTGGCCATTGCATACTTGTGAGAAAGATGCCAGAGCACAAAGGCCTGATCGACAGTGGAAAGCCCTGATCTCCAACCGCCTTGGGCCGGATCTAAAACTTAATTTTCATCAATCCATCTGTTTAATTCCTGGAGGATTATATGACAAAAAAATGTTAGTCTATATCTATCAGACTGATGGGCCAATAGGACCTGACCTCATTTGTAGATCTCTTTTTATACAAATGGAAAACAATTGAATTCAGCAAAGATGGAAGATCTATTCCACTGCTGTCAAAATAGGAGAAAACAATACTAAAAATGTTAGCCCACCAATCCCATAGAGGTTTGAATACCTCAGTGGGGAACATATTATGGCCCGGAGCTTTGCCAGATTTCATATGATGGATAGATTTTCGAATTTCCGCTTCTGTAAAAAGCCTCCCGAAAGATTTCATGTTTTCTCTTTTGCTGGTTTTAGCAATTTCTGCCGACCACGGTCCCAAAAGTCTTTCTTTTTGCTGGCAATCAGTGTTTTATATGCTTTCCTTATCCAGCAAACCTCTTCCCTGTCTCCATCTTGAGTGACCATAGATTGCAACAGACTCTTCATTTCAGCACTTTATCGAACCAGCCCACATTTTCTGTACCAAGGGGAGCCTTATTTTTTTTTTTTATTACTTGTATATAATCAAAAGGAGATGATTTTTACAAGGAAGAATAGGTAGAATTTCCCTGTGAAGATAACAGTAGATTATTAGTTTAGCAGAATTTTTCCCCGCCTAACAGACAATCGATCGAAGGCTGCAAGGAAATACAGCTATTAAGTTCCATTAAGTAAGGGGAGCCTTATTGTTTTCCCTTCTTTTTTCTTTGGTGACAAAAGGGAGCAATGAGCTGCTTAGCTGATTTTGTAGATCTAAAAGATTTATCTCAGATGATGATCCAAATTCATGCCCTTCCTCAATGGGAAGCAACAGTTCAGAGAGGCCCCCAGTTCCTAAAATGCCTTCAAACCATTCTGGAAGAGCGTCTTCTAATCTGGTGCCTCACCTAACTCTTACCTTGTTCGTCACATCCATGTCTGCCGCTACCTCTATATATTCTTCTGTATCACTATATGATGTGAGATATCAGGACAAACAGAGGGCCTTGTGGTCATGTTCAACACTTGGGTAGATTTTAAAGTTACAGTAAGATGTCCACGAGTCAATCTGAAGAAATATGCAATCAATTACTGAACGTATCCCTCTTACTCGTCAGTGGGCTTTAGGGTTGAAGGTGACACTATTGAATATTGTGCTGAAACTGAATCCAAATCCATGCAGAGACTTCCCAACAATCTTTCTGCCTCAGGTTTTTCACCTAGGTCTTCGTCGATCCCTTTCTAATGGCCCATTTTGGCTGTCTGGCCATTTGGTGGGTTGTAAAACATTTCGGCCTGCTAATTGGTCAAAATGTCAAACAGAACTGCTCAAAAGTCATCCGAAATAGCCACATTTGGAAAAGATCTGCTCTTTTGGCAAAGGAAAATTGGAAGCAAATTTCACTCTTTCGCTTTTCTGGTGTTATGAACCTGAAGACTGAAACAGGGGAAAGAGCCATGACAAGGAGACCCGTGAGCTACATTTTCGTAGAATTCTTTTGCAAATTGGAGTCCGTGCACATGCCCTTAACCTTCTTTTTCTGTGTGAATCCCAAACCCTGGGTTCGCAAGAAGTGAAATAATGTCTTTGAACCCTTTTGAAAGACTGTGATGGCCATACTACCCTCTATTGACTTATTTGACTTATTTATTTATGTGCAACAATTTTGCAATTATAATTATAGTGAGAGTCTTATTTTAGTTTACAATTGAAAACACAGTTTGGCCTTTGTTTGATCCCACTCGGCTTTGTGACAGTAGGATATCAAATTAAGCCTCTTTAAATGGTTTAAGGGTGGTGTCTTGGAATGGTTGAAGATTGTGGGCCTCATTCCGAGTTGGGTGGTAAGGGATAACGGTCACCGGTAAGGAGACCGGTGCTGTTAAACCCTTACTGCCCAATTCCGAGGGCCCTTAGCGGGAGCCGCAAAGAACGTGTTGTCTGACCACACATCCTTTACGGGTCCTGCTAAGGGACCAGGGTGCTAATTACGGGCCTGCAATTCGCGGGCCCGTAATTAGCGCCTTCCCCATTTCCATTGAGCCCTATGGGGGCTCAAATGGGAATGGGGAATGGTTGGTTGAATGGGGACTTACTGGGTCCGCACAGGTCGGAATGTCCCGGTAAGTCCCCATTCAACCAGACCGGACCCGGTATTGGAGGCAGCCATGGTGCTAATAGCACCATGGCTGCCTCCAATCTCGGAATGAGGCCCTGTATCTCGAGACTTGGCTTTTTAATGGCAAGTACCCAAATCCCTGAAAACCTCTGGGAAAATCATTTGCTTTCCATAGAGGAAGTGGATAGTGTATATTGGTGACAGTCCCATGTCATTCCCGATCACACCCGACCTTTGCAGAAATGGCTTTCAATGTGGTATGTTTGAATGACCTATTCTCTGATTTAAGTGTATATCTCCCGCAATCTTGCTCTAATAAAATGTCAAAGTCATAGGGCCTCATTACGAGGAAGGAGGTAGCCATGGTGCTATTAGCACCATGGCTGCCCCCTTACCGCATACCGGGTCCGGGTTCTCGGAATGGGTACTTACCGGGTCATTCCAACCTTGGAGGACCCGGTAAGTCCCCATTCTAAGAACCATTCCCCATTCCCATTTGAGCCCCCATAGGGCTCAATGGGAATGGGGAAGTAGCTAATAACGGTACCGCAATTTGCGGTACCGTTATTAGCTCTGAAGTCCCTTAGCGGGGCCCGTCCTTAACACCTGGTCAGACCAGGCGTTAAGGAAGGGACCCGCTAAGGGACCTCGGAATAGGGCGCAAAGGGATTATCGGCACCGATGTCCTTAACGGTGCCCGGTATCCCTTTGCGCCCACCTTGTAATGAGGCCCATAGATTTCAATAGCATAAGTCTTGTAAACTGCATCATGCATTACCCACTAAAATATTTGAACGCTGGCATATATCCCAATAATAAGAGCATGTGTTTAAGAAAGCAGATGGTCATACAAGTTGACATTTTAAAGAGACAGTAAATCTAGCAATACATGAATTAGGGCCTCATTATGAGGTGGGCAGAATGGGTTTAACAGCACCGGTAAACCCATTCCGCCCTATTACGAGGTCCCCTTGTGGGTCCCGCTCAGAACGTCTGGTCAGACCAGGCGTCCTTTGCGGGTCCCGCAAGAGGACCAAGGAGCTAATAACGGGCCCTTTATTAACGGGCCCGTTATTATCTCCATCCCGATTCCCATTGAGCTCTATGGGGGCTCGAATGGGGATGGGTTTTTTGAATGAGGAATTACCGGCTCCTCCAAGGTTGGAATGACCTGGTAATTCCTCATTCAAGGGACCCGGACACGATTTTGGAGGCAGCCATGGCGGTAATAGCACCATGGCTACCTCCAAACTCGTAATGAGGCCCTCAGTGTTTGTTTTAAAAACCTGGTTGGTATGTAAAGTGGCGTAGATGAAAAATGATAAAGAAACTTAGTATGTTTCTGTAGGATACCTTCCTCCCACAGATGCCTCACCTTTTGAAGTGTCATCCGAGCACAGACTGGTTTACATATTTTTCACACAGTAGGTGGTAACACGCAGCTCTGCCCTGACTCAGTAATGATATGAGTGGTGCCTCTTGCCCCAGGAATTACTTCCTCTGTACATATATACAGTGCCATGTGAGTTCTTGTTTGTCACCCCTTCTATTCTGCAGTATCTGGCATTGGTTTTTGAAGTACACTTTTTCTTTTTCTATCTCAGTCCTGTCTTCCCCCAAGTCAGGTTTCAAGCCCTGTAAAGACTGGGCAAGACAGTTGTCAGTTTCACACCTGAATCAGTGCTGTTTGTGTTGCTTGGAGAAAGAATGCAATACAGAAAATTGTGCTTATTGCAAATCAACACATCCCAAATGTCCACATGCTCAAGGTTTGTTTGACAGTCAGCAGGAAGTATTTTGACAAGCCCATCCAGCGCGCTAGGCTTCAGAGTGTCCTTTGTGTGGAACCAGGAATGAGACAGAAACGTAGTATTCAAGGTGGTTGTTATAGCAAAAATGTCATGTGTTCAAAATCCTATCTCGGTCTTGACATTCTAAAACTAACTCTAATGTATCAAGGCGTATTCAAGTTCAACAAAAGGTATAACTCCATCAAAGGTTTCCAATTATATGTTCACAGTTCCAAAGGGGTGGCTCCCTTACCAAGGATTTTCTTAAACAATAAACAAAATACAAATACAAATAAAAAAACAAAAGTTCAAAGAATAGCTCAGTTCTAATGATCAAGAGGATAAAATCCCCCCTCTTGTGTTGCAACACACTCCACAAGAAATGTCTCCCTTCCCCAGGTTTCCACACTCAATGCAACTCCAAGATAACACAACTTGGTTGTGGGTCCCAGACCCGCTAAACACCTGTTATACTCCCCTGCCAGGTTCATTTTTAAAAATTATTATGGGTTGCGAAACCCAGATCCACTCTTCACCTGTTATACTCTCTTGCCAGGACTTTACAATGCAATCTCCCTTTGTCATTCAGCACAAGGGGGCATGGGTCTCCCCCAAGTTACTTTATGGCAAAGTACTATGATGATGATGACACTGAGTCCGATGAGGATTACCTGTTACCCCCACAATTGGCAACCAATTCACTCTTTTAGGGTCTCTTTGCCTTAGTTTCAGTGTCCCCTTCTCCCCTCTGGGATCACCAACCACTTCTGCATTCTTTCAATCCACTCACACACATTTGGGTACTCGCCTCCATGTTCTCTAGCCTAGAGCGGCTTTCCCCAGTCAGCGGCACAGAGCGTCATCGCTACTTGCATTGGAATGAAGTCCATCCTGGCTTCCAGTTCCTGTGGCAACTTCCTTCTTCTTTTTCGAGAGCTTCTCGGACTGACCAGCACCTCTATACTATGCGGCTGGTTCGCAATTTGCCTCTTCACGACTTCTATTACTGGCAGCGCTCTGCAGCCATGGCTCTTGGCTCTGCCTGCTTCCTGGTCTAACCAACCGGTGTGGAATGCTGGGGTCAGCTCCCTCTCTCACCGCCGCCACTCGCCTGCCCAAGGGATTCACCTCCAGGTTGGGGAAATGTCTGCTCTGCACGGCACACTGTTTTTTTTTTATTTTTATTTTTTAAATATTTTTATTTTATTTTGAAGCCAAACAAACACACTACAACTGTTTCAATACATCAAAAGCATCATTAGACCAACACATTTTCATTAGAACTCCCCAACTCCCCCCCCCCCTTGAACTAGAGCCGGTTCTCACATGTCATTTACAGGAGCATCATCGGGGAAGCACAATACTTAAGCAGTCATCATCCGAGTCTTCTGTTGCGTTGTTACCCTAGTGAGGGTTTGCCATAGAGGCCACCAATTGCCGCCAGGCCAGCAAGGGCCCTACTTCCTCCTAGCCCCCCCTAGTGACCGCTTCAAACCAGACTACAGATTCAGCTTCCGCCCACCTCAAGAGGTCCGCCCACCATAGCTCCACCCTAGGTCTGTGGGCCGCCTTCCAGCCCATGGCAATCCTGCGCTTGGCCAAAGCACAAGCCAAGTCCTTCATCTTGCTTATGTGTTTTGAATGTCGGGGTCTAGGAAAAAACCCAAGCATGCATGACCAGGCCGATTCCACATCCAGCACCACCCCCCCACCAGCCAGTTTCGTCTTAACCTCATCCCAAAATCTGTGCACTTCCGGGCAAGCCCAAAACATGTGTAGCAGACCCGCATTCACCTCCCCACACCTGGGGCATTTTTGCGTAGCTGGTCCCCCAAACTTTGCAATCTTCCCGGGAGTCAGATAAGCCCTGTGGGTAACGTACAATTGAAGTTGTTGGAATCTCGCGTTACGGGACACCTTTTTATGGTACCTCTGGGCCCATTCCCATTGCCCGTCTGTCATGGGTCCTCCCACCTCCTCTTCCCAATCTTGTCTCAATTGAAGCAACTCCTTCCCTGCCCTTACTCGCAGGAGCTCGTATATCCTCGATATTTCGTGCCCACCCTCCGATACATCATACATAGTTTCCAGGGAGGCATCAGGGTGTTCCGCTAGCACTGTCTCGGGCCATCTTTCTCTAGTCTTTTTCACAAGCCTAGCGTAGGTTATACATTGGCCACCATGCACCCCCGTCTCTTCCTGCAACCTCTGAAAGTCCAATGCCTACCCTTCCTGCCATATGTCCCCGAGGGTGGCCAGGCCTACCTGTTCCCAGTATCTATGGACCGATTCAAGTAGTTGAGAGTTGCTCCCGCACAGCGCCGCCAAAGGGGCCTGCTGGGAGTACGGCTCCGAATCCCCCCCAATCTTCCATGTCCTGTGCCAGATCTCCCAGCCCAGCCTCAGTAGCCGCCCCCTGCCCACCAGTTTGTCTCTGCGCAACCACACCACTTCCATCAGAAAGTATGGGGCTGAGTCTCCACGCAGAAGCCTAGCTTCCGCCGAGTCTTCAGCCGAAAGCCACCTGGCCACATACAGCAGCTGCCCCGCCAGGTAATAGAGTTCAAAATTAGGCAGGCCTATCCCCCCCTTGTCACATGGGTTCTGGAGCTTCCACAGAGCAACCCTATTCCTAGAGTTGCCCCGCACGAAACCCCTACACACGCTGTGAAGTTTCGCGAATAGACTCCTAGGTATCAAAAACGGGACATTCACGAAAAAGTGCAAGAGTCTAGGCAGGACCACCATCTTGAGCAAGGCCGCCCTCCCCATCATGGTCAGGGGCAATCTAGACCAAAATACCATGCTGTTCTTGATCCCCTCTATCGCTTTTTCTGTGTTATGCTTGTGTTCTGCCTCCACCCTGTGGTAAATATTTATTCCCAAATACCTAAATGTCACAGGCTGCCATGGTATTGGCAGGACAGGCAGCCTCTGTACCGGGACATTCCTATATCTGCCCAAAGGAAACAGACTAGACTTTCTAGGGTTCACTGATATGCCCGAAAGGGTGGCGTACCGTTCTATTACCTCCAGCACATACTGCAGATTTTCTTCTGGATAACGCAAATAAAGGAGCATATCGTCCGCATATAGTGATATCAGGTGCCCTCCACTGACAGTGCTTATGCCCACCTCCCCATATTGTTGTCGCAGGCATATTGCCAGCGGCTCTAATGCCAGTATATATAGCATGGGTGACCAGGGGCATCCCTGTCTGGTCCCCCTGCAAAGTTTCCAGGTATCTGAGACTGTGGACCCCGTTTTGACTCTCGCCATCGGGGTACTGTAAAACAACTGGACCCATCTGAGGTATCCAGGTCCCATTCCGTACCCCTTCAGGACCGCTTTCAGCCAGGGCCATCGTACCGAGTCGAAGGCCTTGACCGCGTCTAACGACACTATGGCCAACTCGCCCGTGTCCTCCTCAGTTTGGTCAATGATATGGTGTAGCCTCCTGTGGTTATCGGTGATGTTCCAGCCTGGAACATATCCCGTCTGATCTGGGTGTATCAGTTTCCCAATCACCTTCTTCAGTCTATTAGCCAGCACTGCCGTAAGTATTTTGCTGTCCTGGTTAAGCATGGACAACGGTCTGTAAGACCCACACTCCACGGCCGGCTTGCCTGGTTTCAAGAGTGGGATGATCACAGCCTCGCGGAGGGACAATGGGAGTTCCCCCTGCTCATAGGCCTCGTTGAAAGTGGCAAGCAGTGGCTGAAGCAGCTCTTGCTTGTATGTTTTGTAGAACTCACTAGGCAGCCCATCCGAACCAGGCGCCTTGCAAGTGGGCAGATTATAAATCACCACCTCCAGCTCATCCGAGGTGACAGGTGTGTCTAACTCCGCGCATTCTAGGTCATCCAGGGTGGGTAGCTCTATGTCCTCCAATGTGTCCAGTATGTCTTGACACATATCTTCCCCCGTGTCCTCATACAAGTGTCTGTAAAACTTAAGGAACTCCTCATTTACCCCTTCCTGGGTGTTCCAGATACAACCTCTCTCATCCTTAATCTCACTGATCACCGAGCGGGGGGTCTCACTCTTATACAGCCAGGCCAGCAGTCTGCCCGGCTTGTCGCCCCCTGCGTGTATCCTCTCCGTATATTTCCTGTAATTGAGTCTGCATAGCCTATCCCAGAGTGCACTGCATGACAACTGTAGCTCCTTTACTTTGGTTCTGTTATCATGAGCGGTGTTCTCACAGTGTGTGAGATCCTCTAGCTCCCTTTCCGCTTCTTGGAGTTCCCTTTCGATACCCCCCTGTAGCCCCTTAGCTTTTGAAATGGCTACCCCACGCACCGCCACCTTAAACGCTTCCCACAGTGTGCCCACAGAGCGTACGCTTCCCGTATTTATATCAAAGTATTCTTCGATGGCATCCCTCAGACCCTCCCGGAACCCCTTGTCTTGCAGAGCCTCGGTCCTGAGTCTCCATGTAGGGATCTGCGGTCTTGGGGGCTGGTGTCTCCAGTCTACCACCAAGGGCGAGTGGTCAGATAGTACTCGGGCCTTGTATTCCGCTCCCTCTATGTCTCTCACTATCTCGGCTGTTACAAACATGTAATCTAGCCTTGTGTGCAAATCATGTGGCGCTGCGAAGTGTGAATACTGCCTATCCGTGGGATGCAGCCTTCTCCACACATCCTCTAGGCCTAGGCCTTTCAGTAAGGTACCCAGCGCTTTGGCCGCCAGTGCCGTTTTCCCTGCCCTGTTCTTGGACCTATCCATTCTGGGATTCATAGTACAATTAAAGTCCCCCCCACACTACCGTACCCCCTGCAAGGGGGCCAAGTTTACTGTAGAGGGTCCTAAAGTAAGCCGCTGTGTCGTTATTGGGGGGCGTACAAATTTATGATATGCACTTCCCTGTTTTCCAGGAGACCCGTTACCACCACCATTCTACCCTCCGGGTCCACCGCGGCGCCACCCAAGTAATAACCCCTCTAGCGTACGCCGAGTACGCCGCACCCACAACATTGCCCTTCCATTTTCTCCTGACCACCTCCAGCCTTTCCCTAGTAAGGTGAGTCTCCTGCAGCAGGGCTAAGTCTACACGCATCCTCTTTAAGTACAGCATCACTTTATTACGTTTCAGGTAGCTGTTAAGGCCCCGTACATTCCAGGTCACAATTCTGAGATTACCCGATGCCATCTGGTCGGACTATCCCCATCCCATCCTTTCCCATAATGCTCTCCGTGCTAGTTCGTTTTCTGGCTCTCTCCCTTCTATTCACAAACAGTACCCCCCCCTCCCCAACTTCACACCACTGTACACAACTCCCCCCCTCCCCCCTCCCTACCAACCCCCAACAATAGCCCAGCTCCATCCCTGGATCTCAGGCCTACCCACGTCGGGACCTGTCTCGTATCCGAGGACAAGGACCCCGCGGGGTGTCACCTATCTAACAGTTACCTAACTAAGTGTACTACTATTGGGTTCAGAGGGTGCTTCCTAGGAGCTCCCAGTCATCTATTTAGGAGAAGTGCATTCAACGGGACCCGCCGGCAGATACCATGACTTCCTCCCCACAAGCACAATATCGTTCTATATTCCAGTCCCAATGTCATAACTATGGCCTCACGGGTGCCTCAGCAACGTGCTACTTATCTCGAGCCGCTTCTGTCTGGACATCCGGTTCCTGAGGTCGGCCCTGCATATCCAGCCACTCCATCGCTTCAGTCGGCATCTCAAAGAAGAGGGATCTATTCTTATAAAACACCTTTAACCTAGCGGGGTAGAGCAACATGTAGCGATGGCCTGCTTCTCTAAGCCTCCTTTTCACCGATCCAAAGTTCATTCGACTACGCTGTACAAGCAGCGTATAGTCCGGATACGCCGTTATTTTCGCTGACCCCCTTTCTATCGTACCTCCTTTCTGGAAAAATTCGAAAATCTTTTCGCGGTCACGATAGTTCAAGATCTTCACGATCAACGGCCGCAGGGGGCTCCTGGGGCCGGTCTCCTGGTCAGGGCCCTATGCGCCCTTTCATTTCAACCGCGAACCCCTGGGTCAGCTCCCCGCCTGTAATCTCCTGCAAGAGCATGGTTTCAACATATTCCGTGGGGTTCGGTCCTTCCATTCCTTCCGGAACACCCACTATGCGAATGTTGTTGCGCCTGGCGCGCCCCTCTGCCTTCTCTGCTCTGTCCTCCAGATTGCCCACTCGTTGCACGAGGGCATGAAGCTCCTTAGCATGTGCATTGCACGCCTCCGTGGTCGGGGCCAACTCTTTCTCCAGTTCCCCAGTGCGCTCCGCGATCGTTTGCACGTCCTGTCGCAACAGGTTCACCTCTTCTTGGACCGCTCCGATCTTAAGGTCTAGGCCCTCCTGCAGCTCTTTCATGGCCAGGCCTAACTTCGTTTCCCAAGCCACCTTCAAGTCGGCAATTGCTGCCAGCACCTCCTGGATAGTACCCGGTGGGTCCGTCGCCGCCGCAGAGGCCTCTTTGCTCTTACCCCCTTCCGCGCCCGGGGGCGACCTGGCGTAGGCCTCCATCGTGGGCTGCTTGATCCGGGGTCGCATCACCTTGGAAGACATCCTGCTGCGTCGGTTGGGCACACGCGCCCTGCTGTGTCTCCGGCGCTGCGGAGCACCTTGCAGGGTCCGCTTGCCGGCCCCTCCTAAGCAAGGCTCTGCTGAACTCGGGTTCGCTCTGCTGGCACGCCACAATCCAGGGCCTCCTCAGTGGGGGCCCGCACTTATGTTCTTGCCACCAGCCAGAGACGCATGCGACGCGTCCTAGTTGGGCTCGCCCCGCTCCGGCCGGCTCTGTCTTCCTCAGCTCTGCGGACCATTTATGGCCCTTTGTCCACGAGCGGCCATCTTGGGTGCTGCCCTTCCACTGCGCGACTGCCACCTTCTTCGAAGTCCAGTTCTGTGGATATGCAGTCTCGCTGGTGGGGAGGGCACTCACCATGTGCCCCCCACTTTCATGCACCCTTGGATGCACCGTGGACTCGAAAGTCCGCCGAAAACCATCACTTCTTCCCAGGATCAAAATCGGATCATCAGGAGCTCCTCCAAGGAACGTCCCCTCACGTAGCCATCAAGTCACCCCCCTCCACTGTTTCTCCCATCAGCCTTCAAGCTGATGCTTGAAAAAGGAAGGTTCTTCCATCTTCTCAATACAGCTGATTTAAACTCCAGCCTCCAGGCTGGAAGGTTTCCTGGACTAATCACATGATCCCAATCACTAGCCTCCACATTATGGTTCATACTCCTGCTTATTGCAGTCCCAGTCCTCCTCTTCATCTCAGTACATGTTGTGTTAAAAGATGTAAAATCTTCACTGGTTCTCTCTGCAGCTTTTGTAGGGTGTGGAAGGGGGTTATAACAATATGCCATTAAGGCATTGGGTATGGAGCGGGTATCCATAGATGGAAAGGGGGATACCTTGTCTCATCTGATGATGCCTGTCCTTCTTCTAGAGAGTCGCCACCCCATGTATTCCTCCCTCGTATAGCCACCCCCAGGGTCAGGGAGTGGCTGCAGTCCACATGAGGAGAGGCTACCTCTGGGAAAAGAGTGATGGCATCATCAGATTCATCACACCTTCTAGAGCTAGGAAAAGGAAAGAGAAGAAGAAGCAGCACACATGATCTGGGTGTGAATCTTCATCTACTCACTGGTTTATAGCTTCCCAGTTCAGTTCTTCAGAGTAATCTGTCCCACCACTGGTAGAGATGAGTGACAGACATTGTTTTTCCCCAGCTGAGTTTGGGCCATTCTGAGCATCCATGGTCAATATGTTTTTACAGGTTCCAGTTGCCATGTCTATATGGGCCTATCAACCCACTGTTCCCTCTTGGGATAGCACAGACCAGGATCGCACTCTCAACCACACACCTACATGCTTGGCACTGAATATCTCCCTTGATGCCTACTCCTTCAGTGTCAGTCCCCAAACACATCTCCTCTGCTTCACCTTAAATAGGTCTGCTGGTCTTCGGTCTCCTAGAGGGATTAGACCAGGAGAACACATTTGCTTAGTCTATGGTTGATTTGACAGCAAATCTTGGTTGTTAGTTAAAAGTTTATTTTGAGAGACTACCCATAAAACTATTTTAAAAAATACAGTCACAAAAGAATTCAAAATAATTCAATACAGTTCCAAATACAATCAGCGTAGATACAATATCTTGGAATTGTATATATTTTTCCTTCTACACAAAACTCTTTGTAAAATGTGCATGAGTGTCCAGGTCATTAACAGCATGCTAGAGGACAACAAAAACAACAACACCAGTCTAGATTGGGAACATTTCTTAAAAAAAGAACTCAAGGTTGCCAGTGGCATGTATACCTTTCCTGGCTTGAAGATTGGTATGTCTGCAGTATCTTCTTTGGGAAGTGTGACGGCCTAGGGATCAACAGATGAATTGAAACCTGTTGAAAATTCACTACTTACTTTCTTTTGATTTTGGAAGGGAATTGGGTAGACTGTGCCAATGTAGGCGAGATTAGGGGCATACAACAAGCACTTTGGTATTCCAGCAGCCCCTTTACTTTGTTTAGGACTATAGTGCTAAATACCTTCCTCTCACCGTTAGTCTGGAACCAGCCCCTGGGGTTGCAGAAACAGTTTCTTAAAGTCTCTGGGATTTTCTAATTTCTCAAGCACTTCTTTGATGGATCTGTGTCTTTCTTGGCTGATGTCGAGGTAGTCTGGGTATCGAGTTGGTCCTCCTGGAGACTGATCCTAGGTACCCACACCTTGCACCCCCATGTTTGTCTAACAGTGGTCAAGCACTAGACATTGCATCAATAGATGAACCTCATGACTCTTCAGTCTTTCCTTTCCTCGTTGAACTTTAATACATGCCTGCCTTCTCATCTTTGGGCCACAGCAGAGTTTTTTCTTAGCACAGGGCCAGGGGTTTGATCCCTCTGCTCCAGCTTAGAAGAGCCTTTCTGGCCCAGGGTTAAGAGTTCTATTGCCCTCCTGTTCCACCTATCAATTGCCCTCTTTCCTTCCTGTGTTGGTCTCTGCCACCCTCCACAAATCGTCATCTTTTTCCTCCTTATCTCTCCCTCTCCCCATGTATTACTTTACCTTGATGTCTCTCTACTACCTCCTGTCTCATCCTGATCCCCCAGATGTTTCTTGTTAGCCTCTTTCACCGCCTCTGTCTTTTTCTACTCTTCCTCTGGATTAATTCTTCCCAGTAGCTAGATCTTTAACCTTCTCCTCTTCTTTCCTCCTTATATCTTTCACCAACGCTCTCTTTTCCCCTTTTAAGATCTTCAAACTCCTCCTCCTTGTCTTAGGTCTATATCCTCCTCCTCCAGTCCATTGTTTTTCTCTTGCCCTGCTCTGACCTCTTCCTTCGCTCTCGTTCACCTCTCCCTATGCCTCTGTCTGTGCTCTCCCACCATCTTCTAACTCATATACCAGTTTCTCTGTGAGCCCTTCTTTTATACTTTAGAGGTGTGTACAAATGGGGACTTGAGCGGGAGAGTTGTGACAGCAGCACACTGATGAGGAGCAGGTTTCCTAATTGGCCAGGACCAGAGAAGCCTTCATTTTTCGCATGTGAGTCTTGTGCTATGGGCCACTCTAACAGAAGCATAAAAAGGCCGTCTGCCATATTGAAGTCAGGACGCATAGTGCTGCCAACTTCCAGATGGCATTGCACAGTCACGCTGCTACTGCTCCATTGTTCTCTTCCTATTAACTATTGGCTTTTTGGCGGGACCTCGAATTCCCCTCTTAGCATCAGGGGCTGACTCACAGAAATCTTCGACATATCATGCTCAGGGTTTTGTCTTGGTCTGATCCTTGACTTCGACAAATTCTGACTGGCAGCTCATGAAGTCCCTTGATTGGGGGCTTGTGAGCGGGGCAACACATGGTCCTCTGGTCTCCCTTCCTGGATGCACATTGTATCTCCCAGGCCACGATGAGGACTTCAGGGGGCTATGAGGGCCATGAGACTCAAGGCTGGGCGTTGGGTGAAGGCCCTGGGGATCTTCCATATGCCACCTCCTGGCCTGCATCACAGAGCTGCAGTGGTCTCCAAGAAAAACCTTTCCTCACCTTTCAAACTTTGTCACAAAAGTAAAACGTCTCAATTCGTTGGTGAATACAGTTTGTTCAACTGGCACTTGGCACAGTCAGTTACCACTTGCACCTTGGCCTGTGGGACACACCCTTTGTAGTAATTTGCTATTAAGGCAGCAAGGCACCTCTTTGCAGACTTGCAAGGCTCTTTACACCAGGTGGTGTGTGACAGAAAAGAGAAAGCCAAGTAGATCTTGAAGACATGGCCTGTCTCTACTGATTGAATGGCTAGGTCCAGGGCATCAGGAGCTGTGAGTGGGTGGCGCTCAGCCCTACAGATAAGGGGTGTATCAGCCACTTTTACTTTAAAATAGGGAGTAAAAATACTCCCAACAAATTAATAGGAAAAATGCATGTGGAAACCTGCATCCCTGCTTTCACCCTCACAGCTCCATGGATATGTTTGGACCTGTAGTGCACATAGGAAGAAATTACTATTTTAACTGACTGAAAAATATGTAAACCAGTCTGTGCTCGGATGACACTTCAAAAGGTGAACTGACTGTTTGGAAGAAATAGACATGTATCTTTTAATGTGCACGAATAACTAGGTGCAAAGAAATAAATATTACGAAAACATTTCAGTTTTCCAGTTAAAACATAATTTTACTCGCTTATAAAATACTCTTATTGAGAGTTACATTTTTACTCCCTAAAAAATCACTTTACTCCCAACTTTAAAAAATAGGGAGTAAAATGCTCCCAATTCCAAATCTTACCTGGAGCACTGGTGTCACTTGTGGATGTGGACGTCAGGATTTTCTCAAGATACCAACGTAACGCCTCTGAAAATGCCCTTTGCTGGGGGTCTCTCTCTTAGGCGGTAAATCTATCTAGAGATTGGCAATGTTTTAAGCCTCCTGGTCCATGGCCAAATCCTTTGGACTGTTGGCCTCCTTGACCTCCATTTCTACTCCCTAAAAAATCATTTTACTCCCAACTTTAAAAAATAGGGAGTAAAATGCTCCCAATTCCAAATCTTATATGAAGCACTGGTGTCGCTTGTGGATGTGGATGTCAGGATTTTCTCAATATACCAACGTAACGCCTCTGAAAATGCCCTTTGATGGGGGTCACTCTCTTAGGCGGTAAATCTATCCAGAAATTGGCAATGTTTTAAGCCTCCTGGTCCATGGCCAAATTCTTTGGACTGTTGGCCTCCTTGGCCTCCATTTTCTGCTTCATCTGGGAGGAAGCAGTATGAATCTTGTTCATTTATTTAAAGGTCTTGAATTCAGGTTAGGGGCAGCAACTGCCACATCCGAAGGGTACTATTTTCATTTTTCCAGTGGTAGAGGAGAAATCAAAGGAAATAGATCTTCTTCAGTAATGGCGAGCAACTGTCACAGAGCTTCTGAGCACCTCCCAAAAGGAGTACATTTCCTTGCTTGTCCTGTTAATGTTGCAGTAATATCATTCCACATGAGTACATGTTCATCCCACCTCAGGTACAAATACAATATTTCTGACATTGATTATGACCTGCTTATCAGAGTGTATTGTTTGAAATGCCCATGTGGTCAACTCCATGTAGGGCAACATTCCTGTCACCTTAAGGATAGAATTATAAAACATAATGGCATGTGTACATTTAGCATGGGATTTTTGTTTGCTAGCCATTTACATGAATTTGGACATACTGTTGCATAGCTAAATGTTCATGGAAGTGAAATGATAAACTTTTATCCCAGACGTAAGGACTGTTTACTCATTTTAAAACAACGTGAAGAATTTTGGATATATAATTGGACTCATTGGCCTCTTCTGGACTTAAGGAATTTATTTAGTGGTCGTTATTTGATATTTAATGTATTCTTTCTTCGTACGCCATTACAGGAAATGGTTAATGAATGTAGGACTTTTCCTTTATTTATGGTAACACGTTTAATTTCAACAGTTTTTTTAAAATTCCTTATAAGGTTAGTTTCCAAAAACGAGTCATAATGTTCCTTATCTGTAAATTACATCTCCCATTTTATATTTATTTTTAAATTTCAATTTCTTTCATGTTCATTTTCGGAATAATACATGAGGCGGACTGCACATTGCTATAATGTGCAGGGTTAGTCTGGTGTTTCTTTCTCATTAGTCAGGATTCTGGTGATCATGAACTAACAGTCACATAACGTCATTTTAGCATGCGTAGTTTGGTTTGTTTCTTTGAAAATAGTAATTTTGCAACCTTGTGGATATGGAAGCCTATTATTTCCCTGACAGAATGAAATCGATACATTTGGTTCACAAAGAATTGAGGTCCAAGGTAAAACGCCAAATTTGATATGTATTTTCTATTTCATACTTTAAGAAGTTAATCCTCACTTCTTGAAGTAGGCTTATTGGTTTTGTTTTTTCAGCTTTTGAAAAGGGGTTAAACCTGACATAAATGAAAATAGCTTGAATGATGTTTAAACATCGCACAATATGCCCGCATTCATTTTTCTTGGATTCTAACACTTGTTTGAAACATTAATTCGGATTCTCCTTTATTGTTAAACAAGTGCAAGCCTAGAAACTGTTGTAGCCCACAATTCCTCTAATTTGATTTTGCCCCATGAGTGGGTTGAGTGCCTGAGCATCCACATAAGCAATCAAATGCGACTCTCCTTTTCTCATTATCCTCCCGATCATCTCCCAGAGTAATTGCCTTCCATTCCTGTGTAATTCGCCCTCTAAGCATCTCTCCGCTTTTGTTGAAGGGAGCAGTGGAGATGACCATCTTCAGAATTATGAAAGTGCTTGCACTCTTGTTACCACCTCGTCCTGACATGGGGCATAGGTTTCAGGCCCATTTTAGACCTGATGTTACCCAGCAATCTTGATGGAAGTCTAACTCGAGGGCAATGTGCATAACTTGGGATCAAGATGATGCCGTGCAACATAGATTCAATACCCGGTGCTGCGCTTAGAAGCTGGAGGAGTCAGACATTAAACTCAATATGAATAACCAATAGAAGCAATTCTTCAGAAAGACGAGTTCAAAATTGTTACATTGTCCCTGATCTTCCCAACTCTGGTGGTTCAAGATTGGCTGGTTTCTTTAGATCTTGACAAACCTACGAAATCGTCCGGTGATCTTTCACACCATTGTATGTATGCCATAAATAATTCCTAACATGTATTTATCATGTACATATAAGCTAGGGGCAAATCAGTTAAATAAATATTGATACTAATACAGATTTAATGTATTCCACACTTCCACTCCTGCGCAACTGGACTCAAAATGCAAATGGGTGGTCCCAAACCTGATATTGCGAGTTCTTCCATAACATGGTTGCAGTCAGCGAAGTAAACTACAGGTTTACTTTAGTAATGGCATGATGTGGTTTTGACCTACACAATCCCCCTTGCCAAGTCCAAAACTGTGATTAAAAGGGGCCAATGGACAAAGGATGGGTTATAGGACTCTGTGACCACCACCCTTTCTGCGATGCTGGCCCCCGCGGTGGTTTAGGGAGTATCCCTATGTGGCTTGACCTCATCTCTAATCTCGTTTCTTATGCCACTTATGACTTCCTGAAATACGCAGCAGGGTCTGTAGGAAGTGCGGTGCAAATAGGAACGGACCATCATTAAGAACTGAAGAGCACTGCTTGCGAGCCCATCGTCAAAGTGCTCTGTGAGCTGGAAGCTATCATTTTATTAGCTTGAGCAACCAAAAAGGGTAAGTGACACTGTTTACCCTTCCAAGCAGATGGAAACTCACGGTCCTTCCGTCTGGAGAAACCGCCTACCTCTGTAGCTGCATCTTGGGATCCAGTAAGCAAAGCGGGGTTGCTGCCTGACACAAAGTGGCAGGCATCTTTATAGCCTTAGTACAAAGAGCCATTAAGCGGCCTTCAACATATTTAGATTTGCATTGTGGTATTATAGACACCCCCAGTCCAGGTCAATACAAAAGCCTGCTCCAATGTAATGCACAGCTGCCATAGGTTTCTTTCTTACTGTGCTAATTACCTGCAAATTGAGGCCCACAGAGCGGGAATTAGGAGATGGTTCCGGAGCATAGAAGCAAGCAGTGGGTGAGGTTGAGCCGATTGATGTAGAGAGAGGAGGGGAGGAGGATGATTCGAGAAGGGGGAGAGGTTGAAGCAGAATGTGGAAGAGGAGATAGAGAGTGGAGGGAGATCTCGGAAAATAAAGTGAGAGAAGGGATGGAGAGGAGTAGGAGGAAAGGAGAGAAGAAGGTAAGGAGATGAGGAGGTGAAACATCTAAGAGGTGGGATGGAGGAGAGGTGGTGGAACATACAAAGAGAAAAGCAGCAAAAAGCAGACAGGATGAGACTTGATAAATAACGGAGGTAAAGCAGAGAAACATGAGCTTAATATAAAGGAAGGAAAGTAGACTAGCAAGGGACATTTAAAGGCAGGGGGGAGGTGAGACCCTGAGGATGGGAGTGAAGAGAGGGAATGGAGTTAGTGGGGACAGAGACACATAGAGAGGAAGAGGCAGCAGACACCCGGTGGACGTTGGCAAAGACCAGCATGGAGAGAGAAGAGAATCAAGCCCTATGGGGAGGTGATGGGGAGCAGTGACCACTGACAACTGGGCCAGAAAAGGTCTCCTAAGCTGGTGCAGAGGAGCTAGTTGCAGGCTATTACTTAAGCCTGAGGGACAGAAGTAGGGTGCGCAATCCCTGCTTATTGTCTAAGATGAGATGGCTAGTCTCGGACACCAAAGCAGTGGAAGCATGCTTTACTTTACTTAATTAAACTTGTAATGCGCAGCAATGGACCCGGAGGCATGATGGCGCAGACAAAACATACAACAGACAAGAGGGACATAAGCAAAGGTCAGCCAGAGGGTAAAAGAAGTGAAAGCAGTGGAAATTAGTCAAACAACCAAGTTTTTAGCTTTTTCTTGAAAGGCTCCTGTTTTACTTCCAGCCTAAGATCCAGCAACATGCTATTCCAAGCTGCCGGTGCTGCTGTGGCAAAAGCTCCCTTTTCCGCCCTTTTGGATTTACTTCTAGGATCACTAGCATTTTTGTCTCATTTGATCTGAGTGATCGCGAGGTGGTCTTGAACATAATAAGTTCATTCAGGTAGCGGGGAATGATACCCAATAGACTCTTGAACGTGATCAAGAGAAGGCAATAACGAATTCTCGCCTCCACATGGAGCCAGTGCAGGGTTCTTCTGGCTGGTGTGATGTGGTCACTTCTTGCTAGGCCCCTAACAACCCTCACGACCCCGTTTCGGATAACCTGGAGCCGGTTTATCTCAGTTTACTAATGCCTGTCAAAAGACTACAGCAATGATCAATTTTTGCACCTACAATGGCTCTTGCTAGCGTTTCCGCATTAGTCTGAGAAATTAGGGGTCGCAAGTGTACAAAAAGTCTTAGATAGTAGGCAGCTCCAGAGACCACGCTCCCACGTGGGCCTTCATGGAGAGATGCTGGTCTAGGATGACCCCAAGGGACTTTACTTTCTTGAGGGTGTTGATCCTCACTTCACCAAGTTGGAAATTTCTGTACAGAGAGTCCAGCTTGGAGGTCATACTGGTAGACCCCACAATCATGAGTTCCGTCTTGGACCTGTTCAGACCCAATCCGTTCATGACCATCCAGTTTTCGATGCATGTGTATGCTTTATTGATCCAGGCTTTATCTTGGGCATGGACACCGGTCAGGGGGATGATACATTGAGTATCATCTGCAAAATTAGTGAACTGGATGCCTTCTTGCTCAAGCATAGCAAAGAATGGGGCTGTAAAGATTATTATTATTTTTTTTTAAAGGATTTTATTAATTTTCAATCCAAACAACAATACAAACCAAACAAGCAGTGTATTTTACAACAGTTCCATTATTCAGCCAATCTTGAGCACTGCTTCCCCGTCCCCCCACCTTTATGAGCCTCTTTGTTCATTACATTCCGTATCTGCTGCATGCGGCAGGGTCTCGCTGCCCTCGGATTCTGTCTGATCTGGTATTGTTCCAACCAAACAGCTCTGCTATTAGTAATCTCCATGCCATCAGGGTACCCACTTCCTCCTCCCCCCTTATGCTGCTCGCCTCTTGCCATACCATCGTTTCAGCTTCCGCCCATTTTTGCAACTCCTTCCACCACACCTCCGCCCGTGGCTTGTGGCACGTCTTCCATCCCATGGCAATCCTTCGTTTGGCAAGCACATATGCCAAATCTTTCAACTTCCCAACATGTTTAAGTTTCCGTGATCTGGGGAACCCTCCCAACAAGCAGGCCCAAGCCGTATTTACGGTGATCGTTACCCCTTTCTCCGCTAGTTTCCGTGCCACCTCACTCCAGAAACACTCAATTACTGGGCATGACCAGAACATGTGTGTCATATCAGCATTTTCTTTGCCACATTTGGGACACGCCTGTCGCCCAGCATTTTTAAACTTAGATATCTTCAAAAGGAGTCATGTATGCTCTGTGAGTTATATACAACTGTATTTGCTTTACTCTAGCATTTCTTGACACCTTCTTATGGTATCCCAGGGCACGTTCCCACATCCCATCCTCTATCAGGGCTCCTACTTCCGCTTCCCAATCTAGTCTCAATTGTGTCAACTCCTTTCCAACCTTAGTCATCACCATCTCATACAGCCTAGAGATCTCATGCCCCCTTTCCGATATATCATATATTGCCCCAATGATAGCATCTGGTTCTCCCGCCAGCACTGTTTCAGGCCACATTTTTTTAATTTTCTGTACCGTTCTATGATATGTAACATATTGGCCCGTGTGTAATCCTGCCTCTTCCCCAAGTTCTTCGAAATCCTTAATGGTACCCTCTTGCCAGACGTCTCCCAACGTTATCAGCCCCACCGATTCCCAGTAGGTCCTGATAATCATCCTCAACTGTTTATCTCCCCCTGCCAATGCAACCAGCGGTACCTGCGGGGAGCATGGGCATGGGACCTCCATCATCCGGCATGCTCAACGCCACATTTTCCATCCAAGCAACATCATCCCCGGGCGCTCATTCATTTCTGACTCAGGCAGCCAGATAATCTCTCTTAAGTAAAACGGGGTACAATCATGCCCAAACAACCTTAGTTCAGGGGTCGCTTCATCAGAGAGCCATTTGGCCACAAATTATAGCTGGCTCGCTACAGAATAAACCTCGAAATTGGGTAGTTTGATCCCTCCTTTATCATAGACGTTCTGCAACTTCCATAGCGCCACTCTGTTTCGGGTACCATGCCACAGGAAATCCCTACACATACTGTTCAATTTAACAAAAAACTTCTTGGGTATCATGTAGGGAATATTACTAAAATATTGTAAAAACCTAGGCAGGACCACCATTTTAAGCATTGCCCCTCTTCCCATCATTGCTAGGGGAAACTTCTCCCAGAACCTCATGCATTTCCCGATTTTCTCAATGGCTATCTCGGTGTTATGCCTATGTTCTTCTTCTGCCGAGTGGTACACGTCTTTTCCAAGATAACGGAAAGTACCAATTGCCCATGGTATTTGTAGCACCGGTAGTCTTCCCTCAGGGGTTCCCCTATAGCTACACAGCGGGAAAAGGCTAGATTTTTGAGGATTCACTGCTATCCCGGACAGCCCCGCATACCTTTCCATCACTTCCAGGATATACTGAAGATTTTCTTCCGGGTATTTGAAGTATAGTAACAAATCATCAGCATACAAGGATATCAGGTGTCCTTCACCCCCTACCTCAATACCTATCGTATCATATTGTTGCCTGAGGTATATTGCCAGAGGCTCCAGGGCTAGAATGTAAAGCATCAGGGACCAAGGGCACCCCTGCCTGGTGTCTCTACTAAGTTGCCATCTCTCAGATATCACTGATCCTGTTCGAACTCTGGCTAGTGGCTCGCTGTATAGCATCTTTGTCCACCTAATATAACCAGGCCCCACTACATACCCTCCCAGGGCCGTCAGAAGCCATGGTCACTTAACCGAGTCGAAGGCTTTTACTGCGTCTAGAGACACAATCGCCATCTCACCTTCGTTCCTTCCACCCCATTCGACCACTCGGTGGAGCCGCCTGTGGTTGTGAGTTATGTTCCTGTTCGGGACATAGCAAGTTTGGTCTGGGTGTATTAATTTGCTAATTACTCTTCGCAATCTGTTTGCCAGGACCGCCGTCAATATCTTACTGTCCTGGATCAGCATTGACAAAGGTCTGTAGGAACCACAGCTCTGCCCCAGTTTGTTGGGCTTGGGAAGGGGTATTATGACCGCCTCTCTGAGCGATTCCGGCAGCCGTCCCTCCTCAAACGCTTCATTAAGCATTTCTAACATTGGGGGGAGCCCTTCTTCTCCATATACTTTATAAAATTTACTGGGGAACCCATCTGCCCCCGGGGTCTTGCTAGTAGGCAACTGCCTCACCACTTCTTTTAACTTTCCCAAGGTAATTGGTGCGTCTAGCTCCCCTCTTTCCTCTTGACTTATCTAGGGCAGTCCTATATCTTCTAGTGTTGCAGCTATCTCTTCATGACTACTCCCCTCCTTATCCCCATATAGCACCCTGTAGTAAGCCGCAAACTCCTTGTTGATTCCTTCCTGGGTGTCCACTACCCCACCATCTTCCCTCGTTATCGTCCTGATCGGGGGCTTGGGAGTATCACTCTTGTATAGCCATGCTAAAAGCCGTCCTATCTTGTCCCCTCCCGCATGCTGTTTCTCTATGTACTTCTTGTAATTAAGGTTACAAAGCCTTTCCCAGTATTCCGCGCACTCCTGTTGTAGTTTAGGAACTAGCTCCATGTCTACACTTCCACTTTTTAATGCTCTTTCCAGTTCCTTTTCCGCTCTTTGTAGGTCCACCAGGACCCCACCCTGCAGGCCTTTTGACTTGGCAATGGCCACCCCCGCATCACTACCTTGAAAGCTTCCCACAATGTACCCGCCGAATCAACACTACCAGTATTCAACTCAAAATAATTAATAATCTCTTCTCTTATATCTTCTCTTAAAAAACTGGGTCTTTGAGCGCTTCTGCTCGGAGGCGCCATGTCGGAATTCACACCTTATGGGGGCAGTATTGCCACCCAAGAATCAGAGGCGAGTGATCCGAGAGGACCCTCGCTTTATATTCTATCCGAACGGTCTCTGCCATCACATCTGGTGTGGCAAAGATGTAATCAAGCCTTGTGTGCAGCTGCTGCGGGGCAGAGTAGTGCGAGTATTGTTTGTCCCGGGGATATTTTGTTCTCCACACATCTACCAAGCCAAAATCATCTAACAGCGACTTTAACGCTTTGGACGCTGGAGTGGGCCTTTCGATCTTGCCATCTGATCTATCTACCTTGGGGTTCATTACACAATTAAAATCCCCACCCCAGATCACCGCGCTACCCACAAATACACTAAGGTTGGTGCACAAGGTTCTGAAGTATGCCGCCGTGTTTCGATTGGGGGCATATGTATTTACAATGCTTAGCGTTTTGTTTTCCACAAGGCCCCTTACTATAATCATCCTCCCATCCGCCTCCACCACTTCCTGCAATAGTTGGAATGGGACTTGTGGTGCCACCCAGATAAGTACCCCTCTAGCATAGGCAGAGTATGAAGAGCCCACCACTATCCCTCTCCATTTCTTCCTTACCAACTCCATCTTTTCCCACGTCAGATGCGTCTCCTACAACAGTGCAATATCTATCTTTTGCCTTTTTAGATACAGCATGACCTTGTTCCTTTTCAAGTAGCTGTTAAGTCCCCTGACATTCCACGAGATTATTTTAAGATCCCCCATGGCAGGTTCATTTTCCTCTCCCCTACCTTCAACCGATCCCTCCCTCCCGCACAAAGCAAATACTCCCATCCAACTCTTCTATGTAGGCTCATATTCGAACTTAAACTCCCCATACCTATGTACACACCAAACTTCCCGCCCTCCTTCCCTCCCCCCTCCCAACCTTTCCCCAACAACACCCTTCCCAATTGTTGCCCAGGTCCATTCCTGGATCTCAGGCACCCCCACATCTAGCCCCGTCTAGCATAAGCCTATGCTCAGGGCCCAGTAGGGTGAAGCCGCTCTAGTGGCCAATCAACTACTAATATTTCGGGGTGGGTTGCTTTTGTCCTGTTGCTCCTATTCTCAAGTTTATTATGCTTTATGGCAATGGTATGCAGCTCCCACTTGCATTTTACCCTCTATATTCCAGTCCATCCTGAGCACAAGGCCCAAAAGCTACACATTGTTCATCCGATTTCGCCTTTCTCAGTATAACCAGAGTCGCCCTCCCACTTACCCCCTCAATGTCTGTGACACCAACTCTTCAATAGTCATGCTCCTGCCGGTCGCGGTCAGCCTCATGTTCCGGACAACCCTGCAGGTCCAGCCACGACACCACCTCCTCTGGAGTGTCGAAAAAAAGCGCTCTGCTCTTATATAGTACCTTCAGCTTTGCCGGATACAGAAGCATATATTTGATACCTGCTGCACGCAGCCTCCTTTTGACAGCCACGTAGCTGTACCTCTGCCTCTGCACCAACATCGTGTAATCCGGGTATGCCGTTATATTGGTGGATGCTCTTTCAATTGTTCCGCCTTTACGAAAATATTCCAGGATCTTCTCTCTGTCTTTATAGTTCAGGATCCTTGCGATGATCGGTCTCGGCGGAGCCCCCGGTCGCGGTTTCCTCATTAGGGCGCGATGCGCCCGCTCCACCGTGAACCCCTGTGAGAGCTTGCCCGCTCCTATCTCCTGGAGGATCATGTTCTCCACATAGTTTGTGGGGTCCTGGCCCTCTTCTCCCTCCGGCAGGCCGACCATCCGTATGTTATTTCTTCTCGCCCTTCCTTCCGCTTCTTCCACTCGATTTTCAAGATTGGCGACCTGCTGTTTTAGCACGTGGACCTCTTTTGCATTGTTCGCGCTGACATCCGTATTGGTCTTCACTGCGCTTTCCAGACCGCTCGTTCTCTCGGCCAACGCCCTGAGATCATGGCGAAGCAGGGTAAATTCAGTCCCTACTGCATCAATTTTATTCTCTAGGGCAGTGCATAGGTCCACCATTGTCGAGCCCCATTTGGTGCTCAAGTCCGCTATAGCCTCCAGGATCTGATGTTTGTCTCTTTCTGGGGCCTCTTCCGCAGGAGTCGTAGCCGTGCATTGTGCTGATGTTGTAGGGGTCCTCTGCGTTTTTGCAAAAACCTCCATTGAGGATTGTTTGGTCTTGGCTCTTAGTCCTTTCACCGACATAGCGCCCCCTTTAACATGTATCTAGCTCCGGCTTGGGGCTGTTGTTATGACCCTTTCCGTTCCTTAAGTCGTTGGGGTTGCTATCTCCTAACACACATTTGCTACAACGCTTGAAACTGTTATTCAGATGGGTTGTAGCCTCCCACGTTGTACTTTCCACATCTACTACCTGTCGATGCTGTGTCCACTGACACCTTCCGCTGTGGTCAGGTTGCCTAGGCCCATGTGTGCACGCATGGTTTGGGTTTCCTTATGTGGTTGTTTTAAGGTAACTCCTTTATTGTTCCGTTGTTCCTTCTCAGTAGCTATCATGTGTCACTGTAAGGGGTATGTAAGCGTTACCCCACACCGGCCAACAACAGCCTCCCAGGTCGTGTTTCTGCAAGTGTTCTGTTACATCGACATCTATCCTAACCACCGTCTTTTGCTATATGCCTTGCACCTCTACCAGCAGACTCATCTTGTAATATGCATGCACGGGCCCAATGTGGCTCTTGTTCCTTGGCAGCAGCTCTCCGTGTGCAATTTGATGCTGGGTACCACCGTGTCCGTGACTTGTGGCGCCCGCCCCAAGCAATCCGACCCGCTCCCCTGTTCCCAGGTCTCAGCGTTGTTCACGCTGCAGTGACTTGCTTACTGCAGAGCCCGGCAACTTCCAGTATCCTCAGCGCTGCTCGCCGCTCACACAGATCGCTTCAATACGATCCGCTGCCATCTGCTTCGTTAAGGGCATTCTGCCCACACGTACATCCAGCTTGCATTCAGCGCCACCGCCCGCTATCCTCTTGACTCATGCCCCATACCGGAGGTACAGCTGCCTCAATAAGCAGCTGCACATCCCTCCACTTCTATTGTATTTCCTTTGGGGACGCTCCGTGTGTCGGGTTCCCGGAGCGCCACCGCATCCGTTTAGGGTAGAGACACACTGCAACAACGCTGGCAGGCGGCGTCTTCCTGCTTCGCTCGAGCGGCTGGGTCCAGCCGCTACTGAAAACAACCACGCGCCGTCCACTCTCTTCGATCCAGCAACAGTATCAGGCCACTCCTGTCACACGGGCCTGGGAGTGTTACTCTGTTAACACGTTCCTATCCTGCAATGTGATACTTCCTCCATGGACAGCCACCTGGGAACGCTCCGTGCAGTTCAGAAAAATGAGTTTCGTTACTCGGCTGCGACCGCTCTTCCTTTGTTAGCCGCCATCTTGCCAACAAAGTATCTTCACGGCCGCTCCTCGCAAAAGTCCATTTATCATTTGAGCCACGAGCTCGGATGATCCACCCTTCAGGATTCACACAATGTATATGTTCCAAAGCTTGCTCCTTCAGTTTCCAGGCACTTGTGTCATTATTTCAAGCGTATTTCAGCAAATCACTGTCGGATCTCTAGGAGCCCAGCACGAAGCACGTCCTAGTCCATGGCCTCTTAGCCACGCCCCCCAATGGGGCTTTAAAGATGTTATAAAAACACAGAGAAAGACTTGCTCCTTGCGGGACTCCGTTTTCGATCAGCGCCGTGACTGCTTCAGCAATTTCCGAGCAGACACAGCTTACCCTATTCTGGAGAAAGGAGATCACCCAGCGGGAAGCCTCTGATGAGAATGCTGCCACTTTTTCTAGCCTGGTGACGAACAACGTGTGGTCAACCAGGTCAAAAGCAGCGGCGAGGTCCAACAGCATAAGCATGGAGGCCTCTCTTTTGTCGATATTGGACAAAAGCCTAGATTTGAGTTCCAGGAGAGCCGTTTTGGAATTTTCCCTGGCTCTGAAGCCCGATTGCCAGCAATTAAGTATGGGGAAGCTTTCAAGATGGTTATCTTTCGAGGCGATTGGGTCCTCCGACGTATTCCATATCTATGACAGTAATCACCACAGCTGTGCTGCTTCGGAAAATCTTTTGGCGTCTGCGTCCTGCGTCGATGACGTCGATACGCTGTCCTCGAGGGCCTCCGTCGAGCCAACATCACCGGATGTTATAAGTAGGATGCACAACGCCCTTAGCCTCAGTTACGTTTTTCTGCAAAACGAGTTAGCTTCGGAGATCTCGGCGCACCTCGATTCTACTGAATCCTGTTCTTTCGGTTCTTCGAACCTGTTTCTTCATTGAGTTTGTATGCTATCTTCGGCTTCTTCCACCCCGCGGTCCGGGTTTAAGAAGTGTCGGGTGTGCGGGTCCAAGATGTCGCTGACGGATACGCACAACGCTTGCCTCTGGTGCCTCGGGGAGGACCATGATACGGACGACTGTGTTGACTGCCAATCGCTCATATCGAAGGCCTTGCGAGAGTATAAGAAGGAGCTGTCAGTCGGTAAGGTGGCCAAACCCCAGAAGTCGCGTTCCACTGGTCTTTTGACGGACGATTCGAGGGGCGACTCTCCGCATCGTCGTCGTGAGTCCGGGGGTTCTCGGTCTGGGAGTCGGTCCCGCCATTCCTCTGCCTCTTCGAGGCACTCCAGGAAGCGCCGTCACAGGTCGCCTTCCCCGTCCTCTTCCGAGGACCCCGCCCGTCGGCGGGTTGCTTGTCCCAACAAGCATTCCACTCCTGAGGAATGGGATTCCTTCCGAAGGGAGATGTTGCCGATTTTTCAATCGCAGGGCTCCGGTCCGTCCGCGCCGTCTGAGGACGCCGGTCGTGGCCGTGCTAGAGACGCCACTCGTCCGCCTTCGGGCTCAAGCATTCGTCGCGACCACCGGGTGCCTTCGAGGTCCCGGTCGGACAAGGATGGTCGCTCTAGACGTGCCCGTTCCAGGTCCTGGTCCTCGACGCCCTCGAGACCGTGAGAACCTGTGAAGTCTTCGAGGAAGACATCGATGCCGGTGGCGCTGAGGTCATCGACGGACTCTCTCGAGGCCCCGCCTCCGAGGAAGTCGTCGACGCCATTGGCGCCTAGGCTGTCGAGAGACACGCTCGGGGATCTGCCCTCGAGGCCTGTGTCGACGCCATTGAAGCTGTCAGCGCCGCACTCGGCGTTGACGCTGATTCCATCGCCGCCCTCAACGCCTTTCGAGGTGTCTTTGTCGGAGGTGCCCTGTGGCATGGTGGCACCCCCCAGGAAGGCGCTGGCCAAGGCTAAACATGCCTTTGTGCCTTTTTCTGTACCCTCCTGTCAGGAATGGCACTCTGTCAAGAGTGGCACAGGGTACCCAAGTAGGGTTTGGGTGGCTGTGCTGAGGTAAGGTAGCAGATAAGCACACACAGCAGGAAGTTCAACAAGAAAGAAGAGTAGGAAATAGTAGCTGTGAGCCAAAAGGGGCAAAAGATACAAAGGTACAAACAAACTGGATTCCCTCTTGTGATGTATTCTGAAATGGGGAAGAGTGTTCCACGAACCTTAGGAAACTCCAGCCTTCTGCACAGATTGCTATAACAGAGGCCCACGCTGTATGTTCATGGCTGGGAACAACAGCAGTGGGTGTCTGTAACACTGAAAACGCGACAAAGGAAGGGGCAGAGGTTGCCTGCCAGAAACCAACAGGCAAGCTCTGTACAAAGGGATTACATAAGACACATGAGAAGACAAGAACAGAAATATCCAGCGAAAAGGAAGTCAATGAGCAATCTAGCAGAAGGAAATGAAGGAAAGGCAGTTAGACTGAAATAGATAACCTAAGGTGGAGTACAGAGGGCTCAAGGAAGAGAACAAGGAGCAGCAGTCAGGAAAACAGAAGGCTGCAAAGTAGGAAGCAGGTCTGCAGTCAAGAGTGGCACTAGGTGCAGGCAAACTGTATTGGACTGCGGAGAACTGTAGTAGGCTGAAAGGCAGGGAGTCCAGAAGAACAGGACAGAGAGAGATTAGTAGTAGGCGACAGACAGAGAACCCAAAAGAATAGGGCCACTAGGTAGGGAGCCCAGAGGAGCAGGGCTGTAGGCAGCGAAGAGGTGCAGGCTGCAAGGTAAGGAGCACAGGGAACAAGGGCTTGGAAACAGCAGAAGGTTGCAAGCTGCGCGGTAGGGAGCCCAGAGGACAAGGGCTGTAAGCAGCCGGAGTGAGGCAGGCTGCAGGGCAGGGAGCCCAGAGGACAAGGACGGTGGACAGCCGGAGTGAGGCAGGCTGCAGGGCAGGGAGCCCAGAGGACAAGGATTGTAGGCAGCCGGAGTGAGGCAGGCTGCAAGGCGGGCAGCAGAGGGACTAGGGCTGTAGGCAGCCGGAGTGAAGCAGGCTGCAGAGCAGGGAGCCCAGAGGACAAGGACGGTAGGCAGCCGGAGTGAGGCAGGCTGCAGGGCAAGGAGCCCAGAGGACAAGGATTGTAGGCAGCCGGAGTGAGGCAGGCTGCAAGGCGGGCTGCAGAGGACTAGGACTGTAGGCAGCCGGAGTGAGGTAGGCTGCAGGGCAGGGAGCCCAGAGGACAAGGACTGTAGGCAGCCGGAGTGAGGCAGGCTGCAGGGCAAGGAGCCCAGAGGAGCAGGGCAGCTAGGAGTGAGCCCAGAGGAGCAGGGCCGCTGACTGTAGAGGGCTGCAGAGGACTGTAATAGGCTGCAGGGCAGGAAGCCCAGAGGACAAGGGCTGTAGGTAGAAGGCAGCGGAGCGTGATCGGCTGCAAGGCAGGGAGCCCGGAAAGGGCACTGGAACAAAACAGGATAATGCAGCAACAGGAACAACATACAAAGTAAAGGGTCAAGGCAAACAGGAGCAGGGAGAACTCAAGATGCAAGACACTGTGCTCCTGCAGGCAGCTGCTTATATACAGCCCTGCCCTGTTCTGAGGCAGGCTAATTGACAGCACCTGTAGCAGCACACCTGAAGACAATCTGCCTCTCCCTCTCTGGTCCTGAGCAGGTGGAAGCAGCACTGGCCGCTAGGGCTTCTGGGGATTGTGGTCCCAATAACGATGAATGAGAATAGCCAGGAATTGAGGACTGCAGCCAGGTGCATTATGGTAAATGTAGTTAATTGAATAAAATAAGAAAGAACCAAAGTTGAGCAAATGGAAATAAAAGACCAAGGCGTGAAAAGGAGTTGTTCAAGGAGTATTAGGAGGATAAATGAGTACCAAGTAGTCCATGATGGTTGCCAATGCGTGCGCCAGCGGCGCGGGCATGACACCTCCTTCCAGCCTCTGGATTATATTTCTGAGGTGGATGAGGGGTCTGAGGAAGGTGAGGTTCCTGCAGTGGTTCCTGATGACATTGTTTCTGGTCATAGTCAACTTGAGGACCTGCGTCAGTCGCTGAACGACGCCAGTGGTCTAGACACCTCTCCGGAGGTGGAGTTTGGTAGGCCAGAGCCTGGCACGCATGCCGAATCCTCATACCAGCACCTCATGTCGAGGCTCACGGATTACCTGGGGTGGTCTGCCCCCCCCTGGGGATTTTCAGCAGGATGACCTGACTGATATCCTGGACCAAGGTCCTCCAACAGACCCGGTGCTGCCATTCCATATGGCCTTGCAGAAAAGGGTGACTGTGGCTTGGACTGCTCCGGAGGGTCTCCCGGCAGTGAGCAAGTCCTTGCCGAAGAAATATCGCCCAGCCAGTGGGGACCCCTGCTACTTGACCACGCACCCTACTCCGGAGAGTTTGGTGGTGCAGGCGGCTACGGCCCCAGCAAAGCAGCCTACTATCCCTCCTGATAGGGCCGACAAACGTTTTGACGGCTGGGCGAAGAAGGTATTTTCTTCTGGGTGTATGGCGCTTCAGGCTGCCAACTCCATTTGTGCCTTGTCTCGTTTCACGCACACTCTGTGGAACTGTATTTCCTTAGCGGCTGATCATATTCCCGAAGGGGAGGAGCGGGATGGTTTCCTTGCTATTGTGCAGGATGGCATGGATGCCATGTGTGAATCCGTTCAGTCGGGTCTGGACATGGTTGATGCGTCAGCCAGTCCATGGCGGCGAGCACCGTTATACGCAGGTTTGCGTGGTTGCGGAAGTAGGGTTTTGCTCCTGATGTGCAAGCCCGGCTCCTCGACATGCCCTTTGATGGTGAACATCTTTTTGGCAGCAAGGCTGACGAGAGTCTTGAGAGGTTGCAGACCTCCAAAGCTACAGCAAAGTCGTTGGGTGCTGCAGTTCGCCAACCTCCACCTTTTCGTCCTAGGGGACAGCAATGGAGGGGAGGTTCCTTTCAATATTACTCGTCCTTTAGTAAATCGAGAGGAGCTGCAAGCCAAAGAGGCAACCGTAGGAGTGCCAGAGGTAGAAAACAAGGTACTCGAGGTGCCAAGGCCGCGCAAGCAGTTGCCTCTTTGCCCTCAGGCACTGCCGCAGCCGCTTCAGCTCGGTCATGAGGCCCATGCTTCTCCGGTTGGGGAAGGCTGGCGCAGCATCTTGTAGAATGGCGTGCCATTACTTCGGGTGTGTGGGTTCTGGAGATCATAGCCCATGGCTACTGTCTTCCTTTCCGGCAGAGGCCTCACGGCAATCCACCTGGGAATCTCTCTTTGAAGAGTCCGGATCCGCTCCTTGTGCAGGAAATTTGATCCCTGCTGGAGAAAGGTGCCATAGAACTGGTGCCTGTAGCGGAGAGCAACAAGGGATGGTATTCCCCTTATTTTTTTATTACAAAGGAAGACGGGGGATTGAGACCCATCATGGACTTGCACGGTTTGAACAAGCTCCTCAGGAAGGACAAGTTAAAGATGGTTACTCTTTCTCAAGTTCTCTAGGCCCTTCAACTTCAGGACTGGTTGGTGTCTCTCGACCTCAAGGACGCTTATTTTCATGTGCCGATCCATCCCAAGCACACGAAGTACCTGAAGTTCGCGGTTGGCGACTCGCACTTTCAGTTTCGGGTTCTGCCGTTCGGATTGACCTCCCCCCCGAGGGTTTTCACCAAGCTCATGGTGGTGGTGGCAGTGTATCTCAGGAAAGGGGGGTATTCACGTCTACCCCTACCTGGACGATTGGTTGATCAGGGCGCGCTCTCCCGAGCAAGTCCTGGATCATCTGTCCGTCACCTGCCACTCCCTTCACAAGCTGGGCTTCTCCCTCAACTTAAAAAAGTCCCACTTGACGCCAACACAGCGGCTCCAGTACATCGGAGCAGTGCTCGACACATCCCTGGGGCAGTGTTTTCCTCCCCAGGTGAGGGCGCACCACATTAAGCAGATGTTGCACAAGTTTCGGCTTGCCCAGAGTCTCCCAGCGTTCGAGTTCTTGAGATTGCTCGGCCTCATGGCATCCTGCATTCTTCTTGTGCCAGAGGCAGGGTTGCGGATGAGATCTTTGCAATGGGCACTCAAGTTCCAGTGGTCTCAGTCCTCCGGCAGGTTGTCGGACCCTGTTCAGGTGCCATCCTCGGTCACCCAGGACCTTCTGTGGTGGGTCGTCGAAGACAATCTGATGAAGGGGGCTCCATTTTGGCTACCCTGGCCGGAGGTGACGATCGTGACGGACGCGTCCCTCACGGAATGGGGAGCTCATGCCAATGAGCTGACAGTCAGCGGTCGTTGGTCTCCGTCGGATTCCATACTCCATATCAATCTGTTGGAGCTGAGGGCCGTCAGGCTTGCCCCGAAGGCTTTTCTGTCGACTGTGCGAGGAAAGAATGTGCTGATTCTGACAGACAACACAGTGGCCATGCACTCCCTCAACAAAAAGGGGGGGGCAGGGTCACTTCCTCTGTGCAGGGAGGCGATGCAGCTCTGGTTCTGGGCCATCTAGCAGGAAATTTCGATCTCGGCAGTTCATCTGACCGGAGACGAAAACGAGACGGCGGACGCTCTAAGCAGGCAGAGCGCGATCTCTCACGAGTGGGAGTTGGCTCAGGAGATTCTCCTGGAGATCTTCGCCCTTTGGGGGACCCCTCAAGTGGTTCTCTTCGCCTCCAGTGTCAACGGGAAGTGCGAAAGGTTCTGCTTGCGGGAATTTCCTCCAAGAGGAGCCTTAGGAGACGCGTTCGTAGTGGAGTGGTCCTTCCCACTACTGTACTCTTTTCCCCCAGTCCCCGTCATCCCGCAAGTGTTGCGGAGGTTACAGAGGTTCGGTTCCCAGATGATCCTCATTGCTCCGGCATGGGCCCGGAGGACGTGGTACCCGGACCTTCTCAACTTGTCCATCTGCCCTCCACGTCGTCTTCCCTACCGAGACGATCTGCTCTCACGGGAGGGGGCTCAGGTTCTCCATCCAGAGGTCAGATCCCTCAACCTTCACGCTTGGCTTCTGAAAGGTTGAGGTATAAGGATTGGGACCTCCCTGAAGACGTGATGGAGATGTTGCTTTCGGCCAGACGGCCGGCAACAAAGTCCCTGTACCGTTGCCGTTGGAGAAAGTTCTGCGACTGGTGCAGGGTTAAGAATGTGGATCCTTTTTCATGTGACATTCCTGTGGTTCTGTCGTTTTTGCTTTCTTTAGCCCACAGGGGCTTGCAAGTGGGTACCGTTAAAGGTTACCTGGCGGCGATGTCCATATTTAAGCGTTCGTCTGAGGAGTGTTCTTATTTTAAAATTCCTTTAATTTCTCAGTTTCTGAAAGGGCTCACTAATGTGTTCCCTCCGTCATCTTTCCAGGTGCCCAGTTCGGATTTGAACCTTGTTCTCAAGTTTCTACTGGGTGCTCTATTTGATCCTTTACGTTCTTGTCCTTTGAGACTGTTAACCCTTAAAACTGTATTTTTAGTTGCGCTCACTTCCGCTCGCAGAGTGAGTGAGTTACAGGCACGTTCAGTTAAGCCACCCTTCACTGTGTTTCCTAAGGACAGGGTTGTCCTTCGAGTTCGTCCTTCCTTTCTTCCGAAGGTGGTGTCGGAATTTCATTTAAGCCAGAAGGTTATTCTTCCGGCATTTTATCCTCCTCCACATCCTGGTAAGGAAGAGGAGAGGCTCCATAGGCTGGATCCTAGGAGAGCTTTAAGTTTCTACATTTCACGCATGTCCCGAGTGGAATGTCAGCTCTTTATTGGTTACGCTGGAAGGCGTTTGGGACAAGCTGTGACAAAGCAGACTTTGTCTAGATGGATTATCTTGGCAATTTCTGAATGTTACCGCCTGGCGGGTAAGGACCCTCCGGTAGGTTTACGGGCCCATTCGACTAGGGGTATGGCTGCCTCTACTGCTCTGCAGAGGGGTATTCCTATTCGTAACATTTGTGAAGCAGCCACTTGGGCTTTGGTCCATACTTTTGTAGTCACTACTCCCTAGATTTTTCCTATGGGCAGGTCCTTTAATCTGCGGTTTGATTGGACATTCTAAATTTGTATATTCTAAATTATTTTCCCACCTCCTTGCTCTGGTACTGCTTTGGGAGTCTGTCATAGATATGGAATACGTCGGAGGACCCAATCCCCTCGAAGAACAAGTTACTCTCTTACCTGGTAACGCTCTTTCGATGGGATGGTCCGATGACGTATTCCATATTGCTCCCTCCCTGCCTACCCCACTACAGAATTTCCTATGCGATTGCAGCTTACGTTTCCGCTTTTTGTGGTCATACTGGCAGTAGATTGGTGCCACACGTTCCGGGGAAAAAATTACAACTGAGGCTAAGGGCGTCGTGCGTCCTACTTATAACATCCGGTGACGTCGGCTCGACGGAGGCCCTCGAGGACAGCGTATCGATGTCATCGACGCAGGACGCAGAAAGATTTTCCGAAGCAGCACAGCTGTGGTCATTACTGTCATAGATATGGAATACGTCGTCGGACCATCCCATCGAAAGAACTTTACCGGGTAAGAGAGTAACTTGTTCATCTGCTTGTAAGCAACCCTATCCAATATTTTCATCAGAAATGCTGAGTTAGTGATGGGCCTATATTTCAAAGGGTCCTTTTTAGGGAGACCTACTTTTTTCAACAATGGGGTCACGTTTCAGGTCGTCAGGCACAATACTCTCTCTGAAGGACGCATTAACGAACTGCAAAATAGCATCGAACAGGATGGGGGGACAGGTTTTGATGTTAATGGCGGAGAAAGGGTCTCCCTTACAACTAGTCGTTTTGTTATGTTAGGTTATTTTTCTTATACCGCGCCCGTAGGCATCCAGGCGCCGAGAGACAGAAGTCGGCGGCTACCAGTAAGAGAAATTTACTAATAGAAGTGGTGAGTCTTCAAAAGTTTCCGAAACACAAGCAAGTCCCCGGTTTTACGCAAAGTAGCTCGTAAGGCATTCCAGGCCTTGGCACCTTGGATATGAAACGCTCTGCCAAGCCCGCAGGCTCGTTTCACGTGGTGGTGAGCTAATAAAAGATCTTCAGCTGATCTGAGTCTTCTTGTGGGTTAGTAGATATTTATAACATCCTTCAGGTAGCTAGGTGCAGACCCATAAATACATTTATGGCAGATAGTAAGTAGCTTATACCGAATGCGGGCCTCTACAGGGAGCCAATATAGTTTTATTCTGGCAGCAGTGACCGGTTCAGAGTTTTTCATCAGCTTTACTTGCCCCACATAGAAGTGCGTTACAGTAATCCACACGTGGTAAAATGACAGCTCTCACAAGTTTAGTGCGGTTTTCGATAGAGACAAGTGGGGCAACCTGTCTGAGCACTTTGAGATGGTAATTGGTGCTCTTTGAGATAGCTGTAACGTGAGCATCACAATCTAAGCTGCTCTCCATATAAGTACCTAGCGTTTTAACTTTCTGCACGACTTTTATGTCACTGCCATCAATCCTAAAGCCTGAGTACGCCTGGTCCAGTTTAGTTAATGCCTGGCTGGGTCCAAAAAGCATAAGCTCAGTTTTTGATGCATTTAGGCAGAGCCAATTGGTAGACATCCACTTTTTTATTAATTCAGAGCCAATTGGTAGACATCCACTTTTTTATTAATTGATACACCATGTCCACCAGATGTTGGTTAGTATCATGATTGCCAGTGATGTCAAGGACCAATTGAAAATTATCTGCATAGTTGCAGAAGAAAATTTGAAAGAGTTATAAATCATAACAGATGGGGAGGATATAGATATTACACAATAGAGGAGAGAGACATGCCCCCTGTGGGACTCCACAAGTCAGTATTTGTGGTTCAGAGGCACAGTCCCCCCAGTATACCTCAGATCGTCGACCCTCTAAAAAAGATCTCAACCAAGCTATGGCATTTGCAGAGAGGCCCCCGACCAACTGCATTCTGTCAAGAAAGATGTTGTGATCAAGCAGGTCGAAAGCTGCTGATAAGTCCAGTAGCATCAGCAGCCCCAATTTACCTTCTTCCAGCTTAGAAAGCATAAAGGTCTGTAGGTCTAAAAGGACACACTCAGTGCCATGATAACTTCTAAAACCAGACTGCTTAGTATGAAGTATGTCAGCCGTTTGTACATAGTCCTGCAGTTGAATGGTTGCTATCTTATCTATGAGTTTGAGTAGAAACAAAGTATTCGCGATGGGCCTGAGGTTTGCAGCATCAGAAGGATCTAATCCAACTTTTTTCAATATTGGTGAAACCGCAACATTTTTCAGCAGCTGGGGAATTTTGCCCAACCGAAAAGAGGCATTGGCGAATCTACATAGAAAAGGCGCAAACTGCTCTTTGTGCTCCAAAATAATTTTGGTTGGGAGAAGTTCACCAGGGCAACTGGTAGGATGCATAGACTTCAGTATATTTATAATTTCCTCAACAGTGGTTTCCTTAAAAATAAAACCAGAGGCGGATTCTGTTTTAGTGGCAGTGTTAGACATGAGGTCTTGTTTGGTATCAGTCAGTTTTGTGTCAGATAATAGCGTCTTATTAGGTAGCGAAGCGGACCTGACTGTAAGAAGTGAAGAGGTCAGGGTTTCCTGCTTAATTTTATCCTGGGCTTTGCGTAATTTGTCCGCAAATGCTTTCTGTACTCGATCGCAGTCCTCAACAGTGGGTTTAATGGAGGAACGTCAAACGTTAGGTTTTTCCCGAGATCTAAAGAGGCGAGAGTTTTAAGATGCTTCACAACATCCGTCAACTCTGCCAATGTAATAGCAGCGAACGAGAATTCGGTAATTGTCGCCAGCTGGTTGGTTCATTGCAACTTAAGGCGATAGCCTCAGTAGAGGCAATAGCTTTTTTAATGAGGATGTTAGACTTGATGACCTGAAGTTTTGCACCAATGGCATCCAGTATCGACTGACACCAGGCCGTGTCTTTAACCACATTGTCTGCCAATTATTGCTGTCCTACCCTGGTTCGCTAAGATCCTCAAGAAGGTATTCTCCTCCCAGTTGCAGTGGTTCGTGGAGGACAATAACATCTGTGGTAAGCCAGAATCAGGAGACGGACAAAGTAGCCTTTTGAGAAAAGTAGTTCTTAATTTGAACACCAAAAACCTAACCTGTCCCTTTGTTTTTTGGCCCTACTCTTAAAGAAAAGAAAGGAGTCTGAAAGAGTTCTTTTGTCTCGATATCCTAAAAAATAATCTATGTCCACTATCCAGAAAACTATTTTAGCCCGATTCATGTCTCCACCACTGTAAACTAAAAATAACCTAACTTAAACAAAGGTATAATAAGGGTCATTTCCCCCCAACAATAGAATGTTGGCTGGTTTCTGACCACACGGTGATGGCTCTGTATCATAAAGGGTTTCTTGCCCCATTGCACAATTCAAGGAAAGGCCCTAGAAATGTCTCGTCACCTTCCCCTCCTCTGGTTGCGTATCAGTCTTTGGTCAGTCTCTCTCTCTCTAGATTGCCAGGCACTTTGTCTCAGTTTAGGGTCATCTTCCACCCTTGGGAACACCCTGGCTCATATGTCCACACCAGGTACTGTCCTTGGGTTAGCCAACATGAAATTGCACTTGGTTTTCTCCACTCAGCTACCTCCTGGTTTATACCCCTCCCTGTGGTCTCGGGTCTAGCCCCCTCACCTTGGGACATGGTTACTCTCACCCCCGCCTTTGGGCCTGGTTGCTCTCACCACCAGCTTGGGGCCTGGTTGCTCTCACCCCCGCCTTGGGGCCTGGTTGCTCTCACCCCCGTCTTTGGACCTGGATTCTCTCAGTCCTGCCTTGGGGCCTAGTTGCTCTCACCCCCTGCCTTGGGGCTTGGTTACTTTCATCCCCGCCTTGCGGCTTGATTACTCTCATCCCCGCCTTGGGGCTTGGTTGCTCTCACCCCTGCCTTGGGGCTTGGTTGCTCTCACCCCTGCCTTGGGGCTTGGTTGCTCTCACCCCCGCCTTGGGGCCTGGTTGCTCTCATCCCTGCCTTGGGACCTGGTTGCTCTCATCCCTGCCTTGGGGCCTGGTTGCTCTCACCCCCGCCTTGGGGCCTGGTTGCTCTCACCCCCACCTTGGGGTCTGTGTGCTCTCGCCCTCGCCTTGGGGTCTGGTTGCTCTTGCCCCCGCCTTGGGGTCTGGTTGCTCTTACCCCCGCCTTGGGGTCTGGTTGCTCTCACCCCCGCCTTGGGGTCTGGTTGCTCTCACCCCCGCCTTGGGGTCGGGTTTGCTCTCACCGCCTTGGGGTCGGGTTGCTCTCACCCCGCCTTGGGGTTTTGTTGCTCTCACACCGCCTTGGGGCCTGGTTGCTCTCTTGAGGTCTGGTGTGGCCTTTCCGCCCTCCTTCCAGCTCCCTGGATCAACCACGTACCTTCTATCTCTGTGCATTGCTCCTCTGGACAGGTGTTCATGAAGGCGGACGCACCTTCTAGGCGGTTTTCCACATCTGATCGAGCTGGTGCTCCCTTCCCGCTATCATCTGGCCGGGCTCCGGCATCAGTTTCGCATTTTGCCACTTAATTCCTATTCCGGCGTCCTCCACTGTGGAAGAGTCTTGCGCACCGTGCCTCTGTAGTCTGAGCCCCAGCAGGATTGCTGAGCGTGTGCTCACCTCTGTCTGCCCCACCTCACAAGAGGTGGTTTTTCCTCCCATGCAGCCCCGTGGGCTTCTCTCCTTCCTTGGTCCACTGCTGATTGGATCTCTCTTCTCCCCTCAACAAGCGGGTGAGCATATCTCCTGATCTCCGTTCCGAGTTGAGGACGGTGCTTGAAAAGGGTCAGAAACCAAACCATCTATTGGTGTAGGAAGTGATAAGTCATTATACAAGTTAACTCCCTTATAACCAACAAAAGTATTAGATTCCTGAGACAAGGGAGGATAATGTATATTCCTATTTAGGGATTGCCTGTCTTCTAAACTAAAAGTGAGGTCATCCCAAGTTGGATCCTGCTTGTCCTGTACACTAGGGGGTGTTATGCTTAGCATGCTCATCTCCCTAGTCCCAAACGGGGTGGGCCCCCTTTGGAAGACAGGACTAATTCCCTGGTTTTGTCGCATATCATAGATTGTCGCCATTCAAATTGGCGCACAACAAAATCATGGGCAGAGACGGCAATGGTGGCGGTCTGGGATGATCCTCTGTGGGAGGCAGATGGAGGGACACTATCACTCTTGTGATGATGGACTTTGCAGTGGCGTTTGACACTGTGGAACACAATTTATTAGTAATGCATTTTGGTCCAGTGGCCCAAGGCAATGAAGTGACACTGAACTGGTTCTGCTCTTTTCATGGAACCCTCAAGAGAGAGTGATATTGGGCATGTTCACATGTTTCTGGTGCTGATGGACTGTGGTTCCTCACTGTTTTTGTTCTTTTCCCCTGTCCTATTTAACATACATCTCTGCCCCCTCATAGATCTACTCAACATGATCGGGTATTTCTATTTCACTCATTAGTTGATGGCGTGCAGGTGTATCTGTGTCCAAGGCCCTCAATATAATATTTTCCATGATTTGAAAGACTTGGCAAAGGTTGCTTGGATCCAGTGGGCCTGAACTTAATTGGCCAAACACTGAGATGCTGCTACTGGGGCCCAGTCCTTCACACAGTAAGATAGAGGACCTCACTTACTCTTCCAATTTAAGTGGCCTAGATAGCACCAGTCCCCTTCCTCCCTCCAAGATCAGAACTTTGAGATTTCTTTGGGAGTCAGGTTTCTGCCTTAAATCCCAAGTTGGCGCAATCCCTCAAGCTGACTACTTTAAACATCTGCATCTCAAAAAGATTCTCTTCTACTTTCTCCAAGACAGCCCATCATGAGATGGTAGAAACCTTTGATTAGTTATTCGCTGGACAATTTCTTTGCCTTTCATGCCTGACTCCCGTCCATCCTCCTAGATCTTTTTCAGTGGGTCCACATTGTTGCAGTGCACCTGTAAGGGAGAGGTCCTGTTACCCTCCTGTGCTGCTCTGTTGATTGGCTGTTGGTGATATGCTGGATGACCTTTAAAATTGTCTAGTCTTTAAGTGCAGATAAAGTGGGCCCCTCCTATTTAGCAGAGGAAATCATACCCTACATTCCTGACTATAACCTATGATCCACTGGTGTGATTTGTTGTCAGCCACCCGTTCCAATTTCAAGGTGATGGGTGATTGAAGGTTTGATACGCCATTCCTCTGGAAATTCAGAGCTTGACCAACTTTTTTACTTTTAGGGAAGCAGTCAGTCCTCGCTATTATTCTGTAAATTCTTTCACTGTGCTTCTGTCAGCTTCTTGTGTTCACTTGATTACCAACTACCTATTGCACCAAGATATGATTTAGTTTATGGTGTTGCACTTAATACAAAACCCCGACAAAATAAAGAGAAGGGTTAAAAAGCTAACATATTCTGGGGTTCAATACTTGCTAAGGTGTCTGACTACTGATCATTGGACAAACCTGGGGTACGGGCTGGGGGTCCCTAGTAGCTGAGTGAAAGAGAACCAACACATGACCCTGATTGCTTCGGCAGCAGCGAAGAAAGACAGAACCATGGAAGAAGTGTTTGAGGCACTATATGAATTCGGACCGGAGCTGTTTAGATCTAAAGTAAAGGGGAGGGCTGAATGCCATGTTCCTAAAGGAAGTGAAAGATTTGGTGGGTTATCAGCGTACTTGTAATCAGCCCTACGGATAAGGGGTGTTTCAGCAGTTCCATGTCATATCATTGCGGGATGTTTTTTGCATTTCTTTTTACCGCCAATTCTTTAATGAAAAAACCCATCAAATTTCTTTTTCATTTCTTTTTGGGGGGGGTCCCCCCACAACCTCCAATTCCCTTTCAGTTTTTATCTATTACCAAACACCCACATCCCATAAATAGAATTTTCTAACCCCCCCCCCCTCCCGAAAAAAGTTCAATGGGGTTTTCCATTAAAAAATTCACGGTCAAAAACCCTGCTAAAAAACGTCCCGCGATGAAAGGACGTTGTACTGTTTCGGCCACTTTTACTCACTAAAAATAGGCAAATACTCCCAAAAAAGAACACGGGGAGTAAACCATCTGCCAATAAAATATAGGAAACAGACACCCTGTCCCCCTGCTTTCACCGACACAGCTTCATGGATATCTTGCAACCAGCATTACACATTAAGCCACAGGACAAACACTCTGCTATTACTTCCTGATTTGAAAGGGTAAACATGTGTCTCTTTACTCTCATGAACACTAGGTGCAAAGACATATTTTTAAAAAAAGTTGTTTTACAGTTAAAACATTTCTACTCACTTATAAAACTCTCCCATTGGAATGGGACTTTTACTCCCTAAAAATAATTTTAATCCCACCTTTATAAAATAGGGACTAAAATACTCCAATTTCAGAATCTTAACTGCTGCACTGCTTGTTATATAGTCCCTAACCCCATGACCATGTATACAGTCCCTAATCTCTTTTGTAACCAAAATGAAGAGAATAGTGAATTTCCATTTACTCTCTAGTCTTCTATTAATCCCACCACCATTTCAATCCCTGACTCGAGTATGATTGCCTATTTCATTCGAAAAGGGTGAAATGCATTGATGACTCCACTGAGGACATGCTCTTGACATTTCTCATGTTGCAGTATGATGTAGCAGAATTTACAACACTGCAGTGTTACATTTTGCTTACAAAATCCTGTCATTTCGGGTATTGTTTCGACATGATCATTTCCCACTATAGTTTAGAATTTCTCACAAACCCAGTTTGTTAGCTCAGGCATATTTTGCACACCTAGATCTGCAGGACTTTACAATCCACCAAAAACACAGGAAGTACCCTTTGATTCGTTATGAGGAGCACTTATTTTACTTTGCTGCTGTTCGTCCTTACTTTGGCCTCCAGAGTGTACACAAAAGTGATGATGATGGTGGCAGTCCCATCGTCACAGGGCAAGCGCTCATGTCTTTACTTGTCTTGATGACTGTCTCTTGGACAAGTTCAGAGAAGAATGTGATCATAGAATTCAGGATGAAGTTCTCCTTTTTACTTGAATCACGAACAGTTGTTCTTGAGGCCTTCCAAGCATCTGCAGTTAGTAGGATCGGTTATGGACACAGAATCAAGCATGGCATTTCCTCCCCCAGAAAAAGGTAAATCTATTCAGACCACAGCAGCACAGTTCTTCTCAAATTTGGAAGTAATGAGATTTTTCTTAGAACATTACACTTCAAGGATAACTGAGCATGCACTCATTGCAGTGGTCCATGTTTGTAGGAGACATTGGAGGTCTTCTCTTAGTCACCCCACAGATTTGCCAAAATCTCCAATGGTGTGGCACTCAATGTTCTCTGTGATGCTTTGTTTCATCTACCATGGCCAACGGTAACTCTGTTGACGAATGCATCCTGGAGGGACTAAAATGGCCCATCTCCTCAATCTTTCAGTGGAAGGTCTATGAGAAGGGCTTCAGAGGTCCTTTCACTTCAACCTTTCTGAACTGAGTGTAATTCATCTAACACTGAACTTTTTTTTAATCAGTCAAAGGAAGGACTTCCAAGATTTGATGGGTTATACCACTGCCATATGTTATAATAACAAGACAAGTGGTGCATGTCTGCTCTAGTTGTGCAGGAGGGTCGTGCTCATCTATTACATAACAGCAGCCCATCTGCCACCTAGTTTAGCCTTTGAATTGCAACTTTTCAAAAGGTGTTTTGTTAGTTCTAATATTGAAGATGGACTAAGAGAAGAGGAAGTCTCCCCTGCTCTCTAAGTTGGTGACTGTGGATCTAAGACAAAAGGTCACAAATCCCCACTTTTCACACTTTATAAATTATGGGATCCTGAGAAAAAACGCGTTTCATCACTGTGCCTTTATTTTCCTTAACTGTCTATAGGGAAAGTCTCACTCATATGGATTGATGATCTATATTGTTACTCCATAGATTATTATAATTGTAACCATTTATATAATGCAAACTGGTGGGGGGGGGGGCAGGTTGCAAATGAGTGTCTTATGTGAATGTGATGAGAGGGTTGACAGGGCCAGGTATGGGTTTTGTGTTGTGGGCTGCGGAGGCAGGAAGCCAGATATGGGTCTTTTTCTGTGACAGCTCATGTTTGACTCTGAGAGAGAAGCCAGACCCCTAGTTCAGCAATGGCTTGTCACTACCAATGGATTCTCTAGGTTCACCACCTCTTTACATTGGTCTAAAATTAAAGATGGGAGCCGATCAGATGGGAGGAGATGTAGCCTGCTGTCAAATTTCAAACTCGGACACGAGGAATCCTGGGATCAATACATAAAATAAATGAGATATGTTGCATAAAAGGAAAGTCAATAATGTATATTTTATATATTTGAGAATGTGTGGGAGGGGGAGAAGCTGTATTGAGTTTACTTGTTCTGGAATTTGGGGCTGCTGCATATTGGCTTGACCACTGAACATCGCCATGGGCCAGAAAATTATACTTGCCCCCCCAGGCGATAAGTTTCTAGTCCTCCCCTGCAGGACACCACTGAGCTACTCAACAAACACGAACGATAAAGGCCCCCTCACAAGGGGCCCATTACTGGCAACCAAGGATGTGGAGTCACTGTATACAAACATTCCCTTCATCGTGGCATTGCAGCATGTAAGTGTGTGCTTGACGATCATAAGCCGCTTGCTCATATTATAGGCAAGTGCATAGAATTCATCTTGACCTATAAGTATTTCACATTTGGTACTGATACTTATCTCCAAACAATGGGGACGACAATGGGTACTGGAATGGCGCTGTAGTATGAAAATGTATTCATGGCACAATTAGAGACGGATTTCCTTGCCACCTGTGACTGCAGACCTTTGAAATAAATGCACTACATCAGTTTCATCCTCCTGATTTGGATTCCTGGGGAACAGGATCTGCTAACTTCCACAGAAGATTTAATGAATTCCATCAACCTCAAACTCTCCTATAAAAGCACATTTCCTTGACACCACTATACAGTACAAGATGACCATCTGCAGACACAGTATATCACAAACCAACCGACCGGGGCAGCTATTTCAAGAGTGACAGCTTCCACCCAGTGCACACAAAACATACTACAATATTCAGCCAAGCATTGAGATACAATTGAATATGGTCAGTCACAAAGGACCGGGATAAAAACAAACTCAAACTTTGAGATCCGACTTCATAAACCGTGGACACAACCACAACCACAGAATTGCGGACAGCCAGATTCACAGGGCAACACGACTCATCCCGGAGCAACCTATTTGAATATAGAGCGAAAGAGGCACAAACCTGGCTGCCACCGGTAGTCGCATACAATCCAGAGTTGGAAGCCCTCCGCAAGATTGCTAAGGAATTGCACGCATTCTGCAACAAGATGAATGCCGTAGGGAGCTTTTCCCTGAGATGCCTATTCTTGCTTTCAGACAATCGACCAATCTGAAGGGAATGATGTTAAGAAGCAAACTACGCACAAATAGCAAAGATTATTGAACCGTGGCTTGCAGGAACAAAAGATGTCCTGACAACATATCAACATTTCAGACACAATCAAGATACCCCACACGGGGCAGGACTACAAAATTATGGGGCGTTTTATATGTGTGTCCAGCAATATTTTTTACTTGATTATGTGCATGAAATGCCCTGTGAGGGTCTACTATGTAGGGGACATGTGTCAACATCTACATAAACACGTGAACCTCATTGTGTGAGGAGCCAGGAATGAGACTCGGACACAAGAGGTTCATATTTTGGCTAAAGACTTTTATTAAAGAAAACGGGGTTTGGGGGAATGCCTCTCTGTCCCTGCTCTAGAGGTGTTTCCCTATCAAAAAGCAAATCTAAGGGTCTGGTAAAGTCAAAATCTCCAAAACAAAATTGTACTGTGTCCAAAGTTCTATTCTGGCCCTCACACTTTAACAAAATAAACTCTAAGGCGCAAAGGGTAATGTTCCTTGTCTTCAAGTGTTCCGAAATGGTTAAAGTTCAACATAAGAGTTCAAAATCCAACATAAAAGGGGTTTCCTCATAGGCAAAAGTTCACAGATCCAGGCAGAACCTCCTTCCCCAGGTTCCTTACATTTAACCTCCAGGTTCAAAAGAACCACCAGGTTTCCAAGACGACTTCCTCTCTCACCTTAGGGTGTTCACGTAGCTTAAGAATCTTGTTCCCTTCTCCAAGGTTTCTTTCCACTTTTACTCTCAAAGGAACCTTTCTCCACAGGGACCTTTTCTTCTCTTTATAGACGTTTGTTCACAATGTTATTGTTTTCCTTTAACTTCATCTGTTAATACGTCACAACCCTAGCTGAAGGTTTTCAAGACATTATTTTCCCTTGAGCCACATCATCATAGTTCATAAATGGCTCTTCCTTTTCACAGTTTATACAACAGACACATTTGTATTCACCTGGTATCCTGCCAGGACTTTTATATTTAAAACATTCAGCGCTTTGTAGTATCAGGGAGAAATTACTCCCTTCACCTGATGTTTGCCAGGCTGGGTTCTCTAACCTCTCCACCAATGTCACTTGTCTTGACAAAAGTTAACAAGGCCAAACAGGATATTTTCTTCCTTCTGCCTCTCACAGGCTTTGTCTTCGCCTTTATGCATTGTGCATTTCTCACCAGTTACGGGGTTCCCCTCATGTATATTTCTTTCCTTTCATTCACTTCCCCATGGCTTACCGGTTGCCTTTGGCATCGCCTCGGTGCCATCTGCTTTGTTGAATTGGCTTGCTGGCTGTCCGGCTAAGCGTAGTTTTGCCACCGTGCCTCTCTCCTCGATGCAAGATACCTGCAGCGTTTCCCTTGCTCGCGGTCCAGATCCCGGGACATAGCAAAATTAATGTTGGCTACCCATGTTACTTTATATGCAGGAAATGTATGAACCATGGAAGCACAATCCTGGGAAAATTCAGTTGAGTCTACATTGGGAGCATATATATCAATAAAAAGAGTTATCAGCCCTAAACATTCACCAGCACCAAAGATATAGCGGCCTACCATGTCACAGAGTTTACTATGCAATCAGAATTTCAATGATTGGTGTATATATATTGCGCCTATCCTAGAATGTGATGAATAGGAGGACCCGTATATGTGTATCCCCCAGCCCCCGGCCAATGGGAGTGGCTCATCAGCAGGAAGGTGCTTCTCCTGTAAACAAAGCACATCAACTACATGCAGTTTTGCATGGTTAATCACTGTTTGAAATGTCTTACCGTTGGTAACACCTCTGATGTTCCAAGACATTACATTTAGTTAATAACCCCCCATGATTACTCAAAGTAGGGCCCAGCGAGGTCGCCCTCAATGAGGTTGCACAACCATATCTCCTTTGAGTCTGTGAAAAAGAAAATCGGTTTTGTAAGCACCTTAACCGTAGAACAACAACCTTAACCACCCCGACCCACGCCAGAAACACCAATTTACCGGCAAATAACCCCCCCTCAACAAACCAATACACATCCAAAACCAGTCACAGTGAATGCGCCAACGGGGTACTGAACGCGACTGCACCGCTCATGTAATCAGCAACGGCACCAATTTCGCTCTATCGTGGTGCAGACCAAGTCTCTCTCGGGTCCGTATTTGGGGCCAGTGGGTCGCATTCCGAAAGGAGGGGTATGTGCTTAGTCATCGGTTAAGGTCCCCTTGGGCCTCAGTAGGATCAGGAAGTTCAGAAACAAAGTGGCCCGCTGATGCAGTGGTGGTAAAGAACCATGTCTTCCCATCATGGACTATACGGACTTCGCCGGAAACATCATGGCATATCAAATGTTCTTCTTCCTGATCTTGTTCCTGACTGCCTGGAACGTTTTCCTTTGCTCCTGGACCTGTGGGCTGAAGTCAGGGTACAGCCTGATGATTGAAGAGCTGTAACGTAGCTCGCCCTTGTCCCTTGCGGCTCTGAGGAAAACATATCTATCCCTATAATTCAGTATCCTGGTGATGATGGGTTTATCTGGCACCCTCGAGGGGGTTTAGGAGCAAGGGATCGGTGCACTCTTTCAAACAGGAATATGGCAGATACCGGGGGATGCCTGTTTCCAGTAGGAGTTTTTCCACAAACAGCTCCATATTGTCGATCTGTGTAGATTCAGGGACCCCCACGATGCATATATTGTTCCTGCCTGATCTCCCTTCCAAATCATCATTATTTAACTCCACACGCCCCACAGATTGTTGCAGAGACACCACCTCCCTCTGCAAGGATGCCACCCTACCCTCGTTGTCCCCTATGCACTGCTCCGCCTCAGTCATGCGGCCACACAGCTTGTCTATTTGGATGGCTGAGGTCTCAACCTTGCAAGTCAGTGTGTCTATTTTGGAGCCCAAAGTATCTGTACTGTTCTTCAAAGCTAGCAGTGATTGGTTTAAGCAGGACATGTCAATAGTATTGGAGGTCGAGGCAATAGCAGGTAGAGTGGGGAGTTGGTCCTGACTTGCAAATTGATCTATTTTCGCTTGCCTCTTGTTATCCATTTGTTCCAGAAGGGAGTTAGCCACAAGGGATGACACGCCACTGGCGCCCCGATTTGACAGCAGTGCAGGTTGGGCAGAACCAGGAACAGGGTGAGCGCCAGGGTACAGTGCCAATCCCAAGGCAACCCGAAGTGTTCCAACCTGGTACACAACCGCAAAAGCGAGTTAAAGCCTTCTGCTTCTGTGTAATGGCCTCCTCAGGTCTCCACAGGGCCTCGTTGATTTGTCCCAATTAAGATCTGACCTAGCACCACCAAGGTATGGAAGGCACGGAAGACAGATCACACCTGGATGTGTCATAACGATGTGTCATTGTGTCCGGGTAATCAGAGGGTTCGGAGCAGCCGCAGAGCCTAAAGCGCAGAGCGATGTACTTCATCCGAGTATTAGCCCAACAGCCAGCATATGCTCCCAGGCAGAGAGCGGTGTTTGTAGCCACGGTGGAGCTCAAAACAAGGCCATGAAAGAGGGTGGTGGCGTGCACAGGCACAGCTCACTACAGACCGGCAGGACACCTTCAGGAGGATTCCACGCACTTGGGAGTATCCAGCAGGCGGGTCGGGGGCAGGGGAGCACTCACAGGGCTGAACTCATGGGAGCATCGAGCGGGCGCTACACAGCCAAGCCTTGGCTTTCAGGAGGCAGGTCCCCGGGTCCCTTCCAGGAAGTGCCCGCACCAGAGTGTTCGGGATAGCTGTAGGTTTGGTGCAAGGCTGGGGTCTGCCCCTCCCACGGAGTCACTCCGCTCTGCGACTTCCCACCAAGCAGAGGCTGCATGGTGCAATCAGCGTCAGCTTAGCTCAAAGGAGTCCAAGCTGTGCCCTGTGATAGTTTAAGCACAATGCAAACACTCACATCCTCCGGTCGGCATGGTAGAGCAGGATGTTTAAGGATATTTGTTGATGCTAAGCACAAGCTCTCTCAGGCGGCGGCCATCCTATAGCCGCACAACAGCACCCTCCCACCCCCACCAGCATCTCTAAAGCAATAAATCGCTAGACTTTCTCCAAGCCAACCCCACCTGCTGTCAAAATGACCCAGCTCAAAAGCTTCCGGGAGACTTGGCAGGGCCCATGTCTCTAGTCAAAACCCACTCTTTCTTCATGATTGTGATGCAACAATATCCTGATATGGGATTTGACACAGACTTACTATACTGGGCTCCACAAGTCATAGGCCTAACACATAACTGGTTATGTCCCTCCTCTTTTGGCCTTCTAAAGACACAAGCCTGATATGTGGATGAATGTGCCACCACTGATCTTGGAAAGGGACCGGCCTGACATATGGAGTTTTAACTGGACTACATCTACCATGACTGAAACTAAACCATCCCCTTCTGCCTTCCTGAGAACACTGCACAGGGTGAGCTATTTTTAGTCCCCCCCTTCTCATCAGTTCCACTGAGCCCTGCTACACTTAACACAGTGGACCATTTAGATTTTGAAGACTAATGTGTGGCAGAGTTCAGCATCTGGTGCATGCCTCTCTGAGTAAAACTACAAATCATACAGGAACAGATAAAGGGATATTTCCTGGAGAGCTATTTAAGCTGTGGTGCTTTAATGTTTTTCAAAGGCATAATTCCATCCCTAGCTGCGGAAGTGGTGAAATGCCACGAAAGCTCACAAACAAGAAAGTAAACAATTTGATTAGTCTAATTAAGGTATCGGCTCATTGTTTTCTTTTCACTCATCACTGTATACATATATGCCCCTGGGTTAGGCGCGCTCTTCAAATGCCAAAATAAATAAATAAAATCTACATTTCTGGAGCTTGTGAATCTGCTTGCATTCGCATGCTGTGCATAGTCTTCCAACTAGTGGTTGCCTCTGGGTATTACATATTTTTCAAATTCGAAAAACTGGGCATCAACAGGGGCGTTCCTGGCACCCACAATCCTTCATGCATCAACGTTCTCAAATTGTTTTTTCCCACCATCGGTTGGCAGCAGCTTAGAGACAGAGAGACATTTTGATGCGATGTCGGAAGATTCGAGACTGAGCAACGTCAAACGAGAGCAGCCAGGAAAGCCTGATGGCTACAACATCGAGACATAGAGTAGGGAGAATTTCAACATATATACCAATAACACATATTATATACATTCATATCGCCCTCATCCTTTCCATTGTTAAGGCAGCGTTGAAACCTCATTGAAACCTCAATTGAAATATGGAGAACACACTGTTTAGGTTCGGCCCACATTACAATTCAAAATTCTCCTGGCGGGATGCGCACAAGGTGTGTAATGACTGCTTACCCAGACACCATGCCGAAGACTGCCATTGGGCATGCCAGAAATTTAGACAAAAACACTTAGACTGTGTAGGCAGAAACATTGGGCAACATATGCAATGCAGTCGGAGTCGACACAGGGCTGCAACAAAACCTTTGGTACTCGAAGTAGAGGTTTCAAATGCAGGGTTCAAGGTCAACACACAACAGCCACCCAGAGCTCACCAGTAGGGAAAGCCTTGCAACCGATCCCCAGCTCCAATGGCTCATCGAAACTGGTTATGGAGAAGTGCCCTGGCAATCGGAAGGCTGCTAGACACAAATCGAAACACAAACATGGTAGTAGTTGATTAAAGAGCACAGAGAGTTCCTCATCCACACCGAAAGGCAGTGACATTCCCCACACATCGAACACAATAGCACCCAAAAAGGTAAAACACACAGACATGGCAAAGGATAAGGATACACCAAGGCACCAAGCCTGACTAGACAAAAACAGATTGCATAAATGGCTCAATTTCAAGCACAATGAAAAAGAAAGTGTTCTTGGATATCTCAGACTCTGAAGAGGAGTGGGAGGATGAGGAAGGGGTAATACCAGGAATGCACATTTTTGATCCCAAAAGCAGACATCGACTACTCCGACATCAGGGGACACCCCTCAACATCAAAAAGAGTGGTCCATGAGGGAGACTATAGAAACAATGGTTTCCTTCATGTAGAGCCATGAATGCCCCCAAAAAAGGACTCCAGTTTCACAACAGTGAGAGCGTCCTGCAAAGAAGGCAAAATTTCAGGACCGGACTAGTTCCCAGGAGGACACCTAATCAACACATGAGCTACAGGACCTCACAGAGGATTCAGACTCATACCTAGGACATCAAGAGTATGTGGACCCAGATGATTATATAATGGCCTTCCCAGATGAGGAAGAGCCAACAGTGTTGCCCATCCCTATGGAGGGTACCTTCTTATTTACAGACCTGGTCACAAGACAGCTCAGCGATTTGGGGTTCTGGTAGAATATATTACCAGAGTTGTAGATTTCATAGAGGATGTACTAGAAAAAAAGAAACACGTTTCCCACTGTATACCGCCACTAAACTCTATTAAGAAGAGGATAACCCCCTCCTTATTGAAACCTGCCTCCACTAAGGCAGTTAATCCAAGGATGGGAAAGACATACAAACCCTCACTCACAGACCCCTTATACATAGGAGGCCAACCCATCCCAAACTCCTTAGTTGTAGCTTCACCACACAGAAGAGCAACTCTACCTTTGGTAGTTACTGAGTGGCCACCAGATAAAGAGCATAGACGCACATACGCTATGGGGAAAAGAGTGGCCACATCTGCTGCTTACGGCACAAGAATTGCTAACACAATGGTGCTCATGGCCACATGCAATAGATCCCAGTTGAATGACATGAAGGAACTGGCTAAACAGATACCTGAAGAACTACAAGGAGCTTTTAGAAAGATCATGGTGAAGGGTAAACATTCCACAAATGCTATTATTTAGAATAGCTTGGACTTAGTGGAGACAGCGGGCCAACAGATAGTAGGTGCAACGATTGTCAAGAGACATGCTTGGCTTAGGGGTACAAGGTTTAAGCCAGAAACAAAGGCTACCCTTATAGATAAGCAATGGAAGAAACACACCTATTTGGGCACAGGCAGATGAAGCTGTAGACAGAGCCAAGACTGTGACACTCTCAAAACCTTATGTCATATCACTAGGAGACCTGTTCAGAACAGAGGGTTTCCTACATATAAAAAGCCATTTTGGGCTGCAACATATATGCAGCCAAGTTCCCTCCAAACACAAACATGCCCTAGTTAGTTCACGGGATCTCAGGGTCAGCAGAACACGTACCTTGTACTCTCAAGAAATATGCACAGCGGTAAACTTGGAGGTAGAGGACAAGCCACACCAGGGTTGTCGTCCTCTCGGAAACAATGACTCAAATGTTTTTGTCCCCTCCCATGCAGCCCCAGTAGGAGTATGCATAAAGTGTTACACCCATGCATGGGAGGGCTAAGCATCAGACCACTGGGTGTTAGACATAGTGTCCTGTCCTGCATCAAGCTACTTAAAGGAAAAGTTTGTTCAGAAATATTATTGGCCAAAAAGATGGCCAATAATAAAACAAATACCTAAAATATATATATTTTTTTAAGTCCCTATGCAAAGTTTCGAGCAAATGAAGCTCAAACTTTGAAATTGCAAGCACTAGGGGGCATCCATTTTGTGAAATGGATGCCGCCTGTGCTTGCGTTTGCGGCACTAATGAAGCAAAAGCCAGCCAGCTGTAGTAAACAAAAGCTACCACTGGGTGGCTTTTGCTTCATTGGTGCCGGACTCGGAGGACGGTGACCAGAGACTACAGGCAGGAAAGCTGCAGCTGCATCTCGGTAAGTGCTATTTTCTTTTTTTAAAATAAGCACTAGCTGCGTTTTTTTTCTAGGTTTTCTGGGCTGGAGGAGCCCGGAAAACTTAGAAATAAAACTGCAGCTTTTAAAACATTGTATTTATGTTTGCGGTAGCTTCAGCTTGGCCCTCTGGGCTCCAAGCTGAAGCTACCGCAAACATAAATACAACGTTGTTGTGTTTCAAAAACTCCAAGCCGGTGGAGCCGGAGAAACTTAGAAAGAAAAACCGCAGCGTTTTTAAAACACAACCGCGTTGTGTTTCGAGGGGATTGGGTCCTCTGACGTATTCCATATCTATGACATGTAATCACCACAGCTGTGCTGCTTCAGAAAATCTTTGGCGTCTGCGTCGATGACGTTGATACGCCGCCCTCGAGGACCTCCTCCGACGGCCGACGTCACTGGATGTTATAAGTAGGATGCACAACGCCCGTAGCCTCAGTTCCGTTTTTTCTGCGAACGTGTTCGCTTCAGAGATCTCGGCACGCCTCGACTCTTTGGAGTTTCTGTTCTTTCTCGGTTCTTTGAAGCTGTTCGTATTGTGAAGTATATTCTTCGTGAAGATGTCTACCTCGTCTTCCACCCCGTGTCCGGGCTTTAAGAAGTGCGGGGACTGTGGGTCCAAGATGTCGGTGATGGACTTGCACGACGCCTGCCTCTGGTGCCTCGGGGAGGCCCATGACACGGATGACTGTGTCGACTGCCAGTCGCTCACGTCCAAAGCCTTGCGGGAGCGCAAGAAGAAGTTGTCGGTAGGTAAGGTGTCCAAGCCACGGAAGTCGAGGTCTGCGGGGCTTTCGACGGACGATTCGAGGGGCGACTCTCCGCATCGTCGTCAGAAGTCCAGTGGGTCTCGGTCCCGGAGTCAGTCCCGCCACTCCTCTGCCTCTTCGAGGCACTCCCGGAAGCGCCGTCATCGGTCGTCTTCCCCGTCCTCATACGAGGACTCCGCCCGTCGGCGGGTCGCTTATCTCATCAAGCATGCTACGCCGGAGGAATGGGCTTCCTTCGGGCAGAAAATGTTAGCGATTCTCGAATCGCAGGGCACTGGTCCGTCCGTGCCTCCGAGTGGGGTCAGTCGTGATCGGTTGAGAGACACTGCTCGCACGCCTTCGGGCTCGGGTGGTCGGCACGATTCGCAGGAGAGGTCCCGCTCGGACAAGGGGAATCGTTCTCATCATGCCCGGTCCAGGTCCCGGTCCTCGATGCGCTCGAGACCGTGTGCACCTATGGTGTCTTAGAGGAAGACGTTGACGCCAGTGGCGCCGAGGTCTTCGATGGACTCTTTCGAGGCCCCATCTCCGGAGAAGTCGTCGACGCCATCGGCGCTCAGCCTGTCGAGGGACACGCTCGGGGCACCGGCCTCGAGGCCTGTGTCGACGCCATTGATGCGTTCAGCGTCGACGCCGATTCACTCGATGCCCTCGACGCCTTTCGAGGCTGTTTGGACGGGGGTACCCCGGGGCTCCGTGGAACCCCCTAGAAAGGCTCTGGCAAAGGTCAAGCATGGCTTTGTTCCACATTCTGCGCCTTCTTACCGCCATCTTGAGTTTATTCCAGAGGTGGATGAGGGCTCTGATGATGGCATGGTTCCTGATACGGTGCCAGACCGAGATTCTCTCGGGCCATAGCCAGATTGAGGACCTGCGGCAGTCCCTGCACGATGCCAGTGGGCTGGACACCTCAGCGGAGGTGGAGTTTTGTAGGCCTGAGCCTGGCACTCATGCCGACTCCTCTTTCCCGGCGCCTTATGTCTAGGGTCACCGAGTACTTGGGATGGTCTGCTCCACCAGGGGATTTTCTTCAGGATGACCTTACGGATATCCTCGACCAAGGTCCGCCAACTGACCCGGTACTGCCATTCCATATGGCTCTACAGAGGAGGATGGTTGCGGCTTGTACTGCTCTGGAGAGTCTCCCGACAGTGGGCAAGTCTTTGCCGCGAAAATACCGCCCAGCCAGTAGCAACCCCTGCTACTGGACCAAGCACCCCACTCTACAGAGTTTGGTGGTGCAGGTGGCTACGACCCCGGCAAAGCAGGCGTCGTATCCTACCATCCCTCCTGATAGGGACGACAAGCGTTTTGGCGGCTGGGCGAAGAAGTGTTTTCTTCAGGGGGTATGGCGCTTCAGGCAGCCAACTCCATATGTGCCTTGTCACATTTCAAGCACACTCTGTGGAACTGTTTCCTTAGCGGCTGAACATATTCCCGAAGGGGACGAACGGGATGATTTCCTTGCCATGGTTCAGGATGGCAAGGATACCATGTGTGAGGCCGTTCAGTTGGGTTTGGACATGGCAGATTGTCTCAGCCGGTCCATGGCGGCGAGCACCGTGATACGCAGGTTTGCGTGGTTGCGGAAGTCGGGGTTTGCTCCTGATGTGCAGGCCCGGCTCCTCAACATGCCCTTTGACGGGGAACATCTTTTTGGCAGCAAGGCTGACGAGAGCCTTGAGAGGTTGCAGACCTCCAAAGCTGTAGCAAAGTCGTTGGGTGCTGCAGTTCGCCAACCTCCGCCTTTTCGTCCTAGGAGACAGCAATGGAGGGGAGGTTCCTTTCGTTCTTACTCATCCTTTGTTAAAGCGAGAGGAGCTGTCAGTCAAAGGGGCCACTGTAGGAGTGCCAGAGGTGGAAAACAAGGTTCTCAAGGTGCCAAGGCCGCTCGGGCTGTTGCCTCTTTGCCCTCAGGCAACGCCGCAGCCGCTTCAGCTCAGTCATGTGGCCATGTCCCATGGTTCGTCGGTAGGGGAAGGCTGGCGCAGCATCTTGCAGAGTGGCGCGCCATTACTTCAGATGTCCGGGTTCTGGAGATCATAACCCACGGCTACTGTCTTCCTTTCCGGCAGAGGCCTCAAGACAATCCACCGGGGAATCTCTCTTTGAAGAGTCCGGATCCGCTCCCTGCGCAGGAAATTCAATCCCTGCTGGAGAAAGGCGCCATAGAACTGGTGCCTGTAGTGGAGAGGAACAAGGAATGGTATTCCCCTTATTTTTTGATTTCCAAGAAAGACAGGGGTTTGAGACCCATCATGGAGTTGCGCGGTTTGAACAAACTCCTCAGGAAGGACAAGTATCAAGATGATTACTCTCTCTCAAGTCCTCCAGGCCCTTCAACTTCAGGACTGGTTGGTGTCTCTCGACCTCAGGGACACTTATTTTCATGTGCCGATACATCCAAAGCACAAGAAGTACCTGAGGTTTGCGGTTGGCGACTCGCACTTTCAGTTTCGGGTCCTGCCGTTCGGATTGACCTTTGCCCCAAGGGTCTTCACCAAGCTCATGGTAGTGGTGGCAGCGCACCTCAGGAAAGGGGGGATTCACGTCTACCCCTACCTGGACAATTGGTTGATCAGGGCACGCTCTCCGAGCAAGTCCTGGATCATCTGTCAGTCACCTGCCACTCCCGCCACAAGCTGGGCTTCTCCCTCAACTTAAAGAAGTCCCATTTGACACCAACTCAGAGGCTCCAGTACATCAGAGCTGTGCTCAACACGTCCCTGGGGCAGTGTTTTCCTCCCCAGGTTAGGGCTCATCACATTCAGCAGATAGTGCACAAGTTTCAGCTTGCCCAGAGTTCTTGAGATTGCTCGGCCTCATGGCATCCTGCATTCTTCTGGTGCCAGAGGCCAGGTTGCGGATGAGATCTTTGCAATGGGCACTTAAGCTACAGTGGTCTCAGTCCTCCAGCAGGTTGTCGGACCCTGTTCAGGTGCCATCCTCGGTCACCAAGACCTTCTGTGGTGGGTCGTCAAAGACAATCTGATGAAGGGGGCTCAATTTTGGCTACCCTGGCCGGAGGTGACGATCGTGACGGACGCATCCCTCACGGGATGGGGAGCTCATGCCAACGTGTTGGCAGTCAGCAGTCGTTGGTCTCCATCGGAGTCCAGACTCCAGATCAATCTGTTGGAGCTGAGGGCCATCAGGCTAGCCCTGAAGGCTTTTCTGCCGACTGTGCGAGGGAAGAATGTCCTGATCCTGACGGACAACACGGTGGCCATGCACTACCTCAACAAAAAGGAGGGGGCAGGGTCACTTCCTCTGTGCAGGGAGGCAATGCAGCGCTGGTTCTGGGCAATCCAGCAGGAAGTTTCGATCTTGGCAGTTCATCCGGCCGGAGACGAAAACGAAACGGCAGACGCTCTGAGCAGGCAGAGCGCGATCTCTCACGAGTGGGAGTTAGCTCAGGAGATTCTCCTGGAGAACTTCGCCCTTTGGGGGACCCCTCAAGTGCATCTCTTTGCCTCCAGTGTAAACCGGAAGTGTGAGAGGTTCTGCTCGCGGGAATTTCCTCCAAAAGGAGCCTTAGGAGATGTGTTTGTGGTGGAGTGGTCATTCCCACTGCTGTACGCGTTTCCTCCAGTCCCCGTAATTCCACAAGTACTGCGGAGGTTACAGAGGTTCGGTTCCTGGATGATCCTCATTGCTCTGGCGTGGGCCTGGAGGACGTGGTACCCAGACCTTCTCGACTTGTCCATCTGTCCTCCACGTCGTCTTCCCTACCGAGACGATCTGCTCTCACGGGAGGGGGGTCAGGTTCTCCTTCCAGAGGTCAGATCCCTCAACCTTCACGCTTGGTTTCTGAAAGGTTGAGGTATAAGGATTGGTACCTCCCTGAAGACGTGATGGAGGTGTTGCTCTCGGCCAGACGGCCCGCAACAAAGTCCCTTTACCGTTGGCGTAAGTTCTGCGACTGGTGCAGGGTTAAGAATGTGGATCCTTTTGCATGTGACATTCCCATGGTTCTGTCTTTTTTGCTTTCTTTGGCCCACCGGGGCTTGCAAGTGAGTACCGTTAAAGATTACCTGGCGGCGCTGTCCATATTTAAGCGCTCGTCTGAAGAGTGTTCTTATTTTAAAATTCCTTTAATTTCTCAGTTTCTGAAAGGGCTCACTAATGTGTTCCCTTCGTCTCCTTTCCAGGTGCCTGGTTGGGATTTGAACCTTGTTCTCAAGTTTCTGATGGGTTCTCCGTTTGAGCCTTTGCATTCATGCCCTTTGAGACTGTTAACTCGTAAAACTGTATTTTAGGTTGCGGTCACTTCCGCTCCCAGAGTGAGTGATTTACAGGCACTTTCAGTTAAGCCACCCTTCACTGTGTTTCATAAGGACAGGGTTGTCCTTAAAGTTCATCCTTCCTTTCTTCCGAAGGTGGTGTCGGAATTTTATTTAGGCCAGAAGGTTGTTCTTCTGGCGTTTTAACCTCCTCCACATCCTGGTAAGGAAGAGGAGAGGCTCCATAGGCTTGATCCTAGGAGAGCGTTAAGCTTTTATATTTCACGCATGTCCCGGGTCAGAGTGGACGTTCAACTCTTCCTTGGTTACGCTGGAAAGCGTTTGGGACAAGCTGTGACGAAACAGACTTTGTCTCGCTGGATTGTTTTGGCTATCTCTGAGTGTTACCGCTTGGTGGGTAAGGACCCACCGGTCGCCTGGTGGGTAAGGACCCACCAGTCGGCTTGCGGGCCCATTCTACCAGGGGTATGGCTGCCTCTACTGCCCTACAGAGGGGTTTTCCTATTTGTAACATCTGATCTGCAGCCACCTGGGCTTCGGTACATACTTTTGTAGGGCACTACTCCCTCGATTCCATCCATGGGCAGGATCTGGCCTTTGGTAAGGCCTTCCTTTACTCCGCAATTTGATTGGGCTTTCTAAATTTCTGTTTTCTAAATTCTTTTCCCACCTCCTTGCATTGGTACTGCTTTGGGAGTCTGTCATAGATATGGAATACGTTGGAGGACCCAATCCCCTCGAAGAACAAGTTACTCTCTTACCTGGTAACGTTCTTTCGATGGGATGGTCCGACGACGTATTCCATATCGCTCCCTCCCTGCCTTCCCCGCTACAGAATTTCTTATGCGATTGCAGCTTACGTTTCCGCAAGGCTTTGTGTGTCAGACTGGCAGAAGACTGGTGCCACACGTTCTGGGAAAAAACTACAACTGAGGCTACGGGCGTCGTGCGTCCTACTTATAACATCCAGTGACGTCGGCTGTCGGAGGAGGTCCTCGAGGACGGCGTATCGACGTCATCGACGCAGGACGCAGACGCCGAAGATTTTGGTGATTACATGTCATAGATCTGGAATACGTCGTCGGACCATCCCATCGAAAGAACGTTACCAGGTAAGAGAGTAACTTGTTCTTCTGCCTGCCGTGGCTATCACTTTGGGTCTCCGGTGCAAAGTGAAAGCCAAGGCAGGCAGAAACACAACGCGGTTGTGTTTCCATGCTGCAGTGTTTCTGCCTACAGTGGCTTTCACTGTGGAGCTCTCGGGCTCCCTGACGGGAGCCCGAGAGCTCCAAAGTGAAAGCTGCTGGAGGCAGAAACACAACGCGGTTGTGTTTCCGTGCCGCAGTGTTTAGAAATACAACGTTTTTATATTTGTAAATGCTGCAGAATTTACAAATCCAAAAAAAGTTGTTATTCTGAATGCTGCAGCTTTCGCTGAGAGGCTCCTGGACTCCCTCAGGGTTGGGGGAGCCTAGGAGACTCCCAGCGAAAGCTGCAGCATTCAGAAGAACAACATTGTTGTATTTGTGATTGCCGTGGTTTTCCAACCACGGCAATCACAAATACAACAACGTTATATTTTTAATTGGTGCGCCTCAGCTTTTTGCCTTCATTTTACGTTTTCTGTGCTTCCCTGGGCTTGGGGAGCACAGAAAATGTAAAATGAAAGTGAAGGCAGCCTCTTCAGCTCTACTTAGGCTGCAGTAAGTAAAAGCTCCCAGTATGGGGCTTTTGCTGCTTGTTTAGCGCTGCAAAGGAAGAGCCGAGGAGGCTGCCTGAATTCACAAAATGGTTTGAGCTTCATTTGCTCGAAACTTTGCATAGGGACTTAAAAAAATAATATATTTTAGGTATTCGTTTTTTATAGGCCATCTTTTTGCCCAATAATATTTTCTGACCGAACCATTCCTTTAAGCTTCATTTCAGCCTACCACCGCAGAACAGCAGAAATTACAAGAAAACACAACAAACTATTACAGAAGGAGGTTAAATTGCTACTAAAGAACGCCATCAAGCAGACACGTATTTAAAACCACAAAGGTTTCGAATGACCACCCTGTAAAAAGTCCTTCAACTACTAAAGGAGGGAAAATAAAGGTCACGTTAGACTTGAAAGATGCATACTTTCATATTTCTGTGTTTCCCAGTCACAGAAGATTCAAGGTAGAGGCATAACACTTTCAGTTCAAAGTGCCACCTTTTAGAATAGCATCTGCAACATATGTGTTCATGAAAGTTCTTGCAGTAGTAGCAGCGTACCTACACAGCGAGAACATACAAGTCTTTTCCTGTCTAGACAATTGGCTTATAAAGGCAAGACACTACAGTCATGCATAGAGAACACACCAAAAGCGGCAAACCGATTTTACACACTAGGGTTCCCCATCAATGAGGCAAAATCAAGCGTAGTACCATCTCAGAAGAAACAGTTCCTAGGTGCAATAATAGACTCCGAACAAGCAAACGCATTCCCTATGGGAGCGATTCTAGCACAGATCCCCACACCAGATGGGGCAAAGATATTGGAATGCAGAGTAATGAAATTGCTAGGCATGATTGCATCTTGCATATAGATTGTCCCAAACGCATGCCTACAAACTATAGCAGTGGCTCTCAAGCCAGTAGTTTCAGACGGACAGCGATTGGGATGATCTAGCGGTAATAACAAAGGAGGTCATGTGGACTCTGCAATAGTAGATGAGACAAAACTTATTAAAGGGAATCTATTCAGATCAAAATGACTACAGATGCATCACTGCTGGGGTGGGAAGCACATTGTCACACATTATAAGCCCAGGGGCATGGTCACAAAAGGAAAAGGAGGGCTACATAAACGTATTGGAACTCCTAGCCTCAGATTGTCATTTTTTCTTTTGGGAGAAGATTAACCATCAACAGTGTGTTGGTCAGTACCGACAACACCACAGCAATGTCCTACATTAACAAACAGGGGGGGGGGGGGGGACTCTGTAGTTCTATCCCTTCTGGCACAACACATATGGAGTTGGCGCATCAAAAGAAGTATTCATATCCAAGCACAACATGTTACTGGGGAAAACAACTGCCTGGTGGACAGCCTAAGCAGAGTGTTACAACAAAATCATGAGTGGGAATTGAACACAAACACACTCAAAAAGATTTTCAAGAAATGGGGTTATCCCACAGTGGATCTTTTCACAACATCACACAACGCAAAATGCCCCACCTTCACATGCAGGTACCCAGAGAAAGGGTCACTAGGGAGTGCACTATGGATGAACAGGTCTGGGACGTTTGCTTATGCTTTTCCCACCAGACTCAACTCCCAAAAAAAGGTTGTACATAAACTGTTACACAAACAACTCACTCTGATACTAATAGCATCAATGCGGCCACAGCAGACATGGTATCTACATATTGAGAAGATGGTCATGCAAACCCTAATCAGCTTACAGAGCAGACCCTACTTGCCAAACAATCAACACAGGTAACTAACACATCCCTGCCCGCACACTCTGAATTTGGCTCCAGAAATCATGGCGTTTGGCCACTTAAAGCTTCCAAGCAGATGTATGGAAATACTAAGGGAAGCAAAATAAACAAACACAAGGCCTTGCTACTCCAATAAATGTATGCGTTTTTTCATTTGGTGTGAAACAGAGCAGATTGACCCCATCAACTTTACGCGAACAGATAGTGTAATATATCAATTACATTTATTGGATTCAGGGTTGTTGTATAACTCGATCAAGGTACATATTGCAGCATTAGCGGCCTATTCTACCTCCCAACACAAGACATCCTGGTGAAAGGTAGGAATAGTTAAAACATTCATGGAATGGGTTAAACACATACACCCCACAGTATCTCCAGGATGGCGGTTTCATACAGTTCTTTGGAGGCTCATAAGAGCACCTATTATTCACTCCCCTGCACTCTTTGAGTGTGAAATTCAGTGTTGACTATACAACAATTGCTAAAAAAAATGAGGTGGTAATGCTGATCATGAAAGGAAGGTGGGATCAAGCTTCTCCCCTTTTATGGAGTTCCCACTGCCTACCAGGGAGATGAAGACAGCATATTCTTGTCATCCACTGGGTCTTTGCAAGAAGAGCTAAGCACATTTAGGGACTTATTCTCACTGTATAAAGTCTATAATAATCAAATCCTATTAGACTTCCATCTTTAGGAAACCAACATGGGTAGGGTGGCCACTTTCTTTTCAAGGAGCCCAACAAGCAATACTTTAGATACAATCAATAGAGGAAACAATCCTCTGGACTGTAGAAAAACCATGAATGCAGCCTTTAAAATGAACATACATCCGGTAATATTCAGAGGCTATGCAGCTACTGGCCACAAGTGCTTTAAAGGAAGCTCAACATGTAACTCTATATGAAAACAATGCACCATAGGCAGGGCCTGTAATAGCTACAGTGAGTAGAGAAGAAATGTTTTTTTCCTATTAACTAAGTGGATCCAAGATGGCCATATGTTCTTGATAGGATGCGCTGTTTTGCAAGAGAGGTAAAAGAGAGAGCGAGTGTAACTAAATGAGCTTCAAAAGAAGCTGGGGGTATTCTAGAACTACATTTTCGCTATTGGCTACATTTAAATCCAATGCAAGATCTAGTCTGTGGTGTTTTGGCTGTGTCTATGATAATGGCTACAATTACATTACATATACGGTTCTGTTTTATTTCTTTTGATAGGGTGATAATCAATAAATGTTCATTTTGACTTTACTTGGTATGGGCAAGTTGACCTGCATTCCAATCCTTAGTTATCCTCTACACTGTCTGAAAATATGCGGTTTAGGTCTCATCCAACTCTAATACTTGGACTTTCATTTTATTTTAACAGAAGATGGATCCATAAAAAGAATGGGGAAGTCTTCTGAAGAATTCATTAAAGAAAGGAAGCAGGATGAGTTGGTTTTGGTAAAACCAAGAGAAAATGCTGCTGAATATTCCAAGGAGAGAATACATTATGAAAGAAGAGGGTCTCAAGGAATCCTGCCTGGATGCAAACCTGGACGGAACTTAGAATATGAAAGGAGTTTCCATCATCTGACTAACCCACTCGTGCAACAGATTATTCATGCAGGAGAAATGCCATACACATGCTTTGAATTTATAGATGAAAGGTGGACCCACAAAGAAAGACGGATATACTATTGCAATGACTGTGGGAGAGGCTTCTGGAAACTATATTGTTTTAAAGTTCACCAGAGAACGCACACTGGAGAGAAGCCGTACACGTGTCATGAATGTGAAAAAAGCTTCAGTCAGTCATCAAATCTCATAAGGCATCAGAAAATCCATACTGGCGATAAACCATATAAATGTACAGAATGTGATAAAAGCTTTAATCAGAGCTCAACACTAATGAAACATCAAAACACTCACACAAGAGTGGGCTTCATGCAATGCAGAACATTCTCTTAATAGGCCTTGACTCAAGAATGAGGTGCAATCCTGTCATCACATGTATGCAAAACTTGATCCATCTCTGAGACACGACCCTCAATTGGACACATACATTCTGGTCAGGACGGTTTTCTTTTTAGAGAACAATAAAATGTACTTCTGGCCAATTATGATTCAATTATGTTTTTATAATTATGAAAGATTTACTGAAATTATGTATGCATTGTGAGAAAATATCCCAACTTACTGTACTCAAGTATCATCACTCAGAACTGTGACCATCCAAGTGTATTGTATATGCACAAAAGTTCAAGACCATCATCCAGAGATATTGCATTATTTAGCACTATTAATAATTATCACGTCTTTTTGGAAGTTGATTTCTACCAATCCAATGATGCAACATGAGCGCCACAGAGAAGTCCTCTTGGCCCTACATTGTATTCTCATTTCCAGAAAATCTGAAAGACTTAGGTAATTCTTTACAAGTTAGGGACCAAGGACAGCACACTTTTTGCCTAAAGGTCTTGGAGACACAAACCTGAACATTCGCAAAGCCTTTGTGGCTTGTCAAAACTCAAATCTAAAGACTTGTTGTGCTGTGGTGTAGTCAATTAGTAGAAGCATGAATAGCTTAGAGTCTGTACCTTTTGTTCTGTTTTTAGCACCTCGGATGATTCACCTAATATTCCTTGTAAATGAAGCCGAAGGTCAGGTTGTTTAGTTCTGCTCATTTGTGATAATTCCAAAATAGGGAAACCATTTTAAAGTGCTTGACGTGGCAAATACTATTTATCTCAGCCTAGATTGAATGGTTTATAACATAATGGATTATTTCATTCCTCATTGCCCCATTATGTTAATATTGATTATTATGATTTCTTTCTGCATTCTTTATGGCCCTGGTGATAACTTTAACTCGGTATTAGTCTGAGCGCGTCAGTGATGCTTTAGAAATATACGGCTGCATTTAGAGTCTGCAGCATGTCTGTGCATATGCAGTACCGATTTAAGACCTTTCACTTTAATAGTAATGCACAGAGGATAAATAATGGGTAACTATTTATTCTGTTCCTATTGCACCATTGAAGAATTTGGGTGACATGAAAAAGCACACGGCCAAAGGCAGACGTGGCAATATTGTAATTGTACAATAATACATTTTACATATTTTGTATATTAAATGTTAAATATCCAGGCCTCCCAAGTCTTGAAATCCTTCATTTAGGGCAGTGTTCTGAAAAAACAGTAGCCCAACAGGCGATTTAAATGTATGTAATCTACGTTTACATTATTGACTTGTCATTCACAATTGTCATTCACAAAAGCTTGGCATTCACTTTTTATAGCACATGTTTTAGTTTTGTATAGTATGGAATGAAAAATGTTTTTTGTTAATTTCAAACAGCTATATTTTATAGTCTATAGTTAAACAAGGCCTACCATCACTACATTTATGTTATTCAGTAGGTGAGCTTTGAGTGAAGATTGATTTTTTTCAAATTGCAGTTTTTAAAAGCATTTAGTTATGCAAAGATATAGGATTTTGACAGATGTTGTCTGAACTGCACAGATAACAATTAAAAAGATTATACTTGCACGTTTGTTTAATGGTTTCTTTGAAGATAGGGCCAGATTGAACCAAGGGGGTTGATGAAATGGTTTCACAGCTGCCCCCTGCACTGTCCAGCCAACATAGCTTTTCTGACATAGAGCTAATTACATGTTTTTGTTTAATGATTTATTATCACACTTGGAGAACAATGAGTCTGATTGGGCACTGTGAAGGCATCATGACGCAAGACACAGATAACAGATTCAGATATCAAAACAAACACTTCTATTAACTTAAATGTCAGGATTGAAAAAGGCCTAACTTGCCCTATCTTAAGGTGGGATTTCCCTACCTAAATGAAACTAAGAAAAGTCAAGTCAAAGGGTTCAATTTAAGAATCTGTCTGTGTCCAAAACATCTACTTGCCCTCACAACTAATCTATACAATGTGTAGGGAGGTCAGCAACCAAAACAAAAAAAACAGTGTCCATCATAAAGTTCTGTGCTTCTTCGCAGCTTCCTTTTAGCCCCCTTCTCCAAGCATAAAATAGTTCCAACAAAAAGGGCCTCATTACACGGAAGGCGGTAAGGGTTAACGGTCACCGGTAATGGTACCGGTGACCGTTAACCCTTACCGCCTTACTACGAGGTCCCTTTGCGGGTTGGTACTTTAACGCCTGCTTTTTAGCAGGCGTTAAAAACCAACCCGCAAAGGGACCAAGGTGCTAATTACAGTACCGCAATTTGCGGTACCGTAATTAGCACCTTCCCATTATGCCCTATGGGGCAAAAATGGGAATGGGGAAGGGCAATGGGGGAAGGGGGAATTACCGCCCCGCCAACCTTGGAATAGGGCGGTAATTCCCCTTTCCTCCAAGGCGGTGCCGGTATTTTACCGGCATGGACCAAGGTGCTAATAGCACCTTGGTCCATGCCGGTAAATAGCACCTTGGTCCACCACCTACCGTGTAATGAGGCCCAAAGTCTCATAGTTACCGTTCTTAATTTCAAGCTGGCACAGTTTTAACCAACACCCGAACTTCCCCTTCCCCAAGTTCCAAGTAACACAGTTCCACACACAAAAGTACTTTGAGGCTCTGTCCTCAAGTCAGTAAATACTTCAGATCTCAGTGTTCCGTTCCCCAAGACTCAATTTCAGTATCTCCAAAATGTCCTTGATCCTTTTTTAGGGTCCTTTGTCACACTTGCACCCTCTTTTTATTCTTGGTTTTCATGTAATGTAGTTTTCACACAAATTAGTATTCAGTATACCTTTCTTTGGTTGAAGGTTAAAGTTTCATTGCTTTTCAAAGGCAGCATACAATGGTTTCGCTTGTATTTAAAGCCTCATTTAGTTTCAGTGTTAAAGTTCCAAAGATTTCAAAGTTCATTCATTTTTAGGATTCAGCATACAATCGTTTTTCACTTTAAAGTTTAACATACAGTGGTTTTAAAGTTTAATTAATTTCTGAACTCACAATGTTACAGTTCTGCTTATTGGTAGAGTTTTCATTCAGTTCGGTATTCAATAAAGATGGGTTGCGCTCATAACACACTTTCGATTCAACCTGTTGTTTAATAACGCTCCAGTTTGCTTTAATTGGCGAGCCCAGCCCTCAGAGACTTTTTTGAAAACATGTTTCCTTCAACACGTGACCACTCCGATACAAAGTATTCTGGGTAATTCACTAAATAACAATGGTTCATACCGGAGACATTCGAAAACATGTTTCCTCAAACACGCGCCTACTCCGATACAAAGTATTTGTTTAGAATGAAAGAGTTCAAACGCTCACACACCGGGTTTCTCACTTGTTGGAAACTCACCAGTCGCGTTCACAGCTTTCCCAGCAGTCTGGATCGTATGGCCTTCTGCATGCGATGTCAGGAGTCCAACTCCTGCCCCTCAGGCACTTGGCAACCTCCTGACACAGGGCAACAAGCATCTTGAGCACAAGGAAAAGGGACAGCTTCTCCACACAGCTCCTTTCACAATGTTCGGTGTGTTCCACAGGGCCCACCTCCTACGCCACGCTTCCATAGACCGCCTCTCTCTGCAGACCTCAGCGTCTCTGCGTGTTTTCCATACAAAAGTTCCCTGCTGCTTGCACCAGCCTTCATGCTGTTTCTCCTGTTGCTCATTTTGCTGGTGGGCTGGTGTCCTTTTATACAACTGCAGCCCCTTGACAAGCTGCAGGTGTGGATAGCCTATCAGCCCTGTCTGAACACAATTACAGGGACATGCATGACCTTCACTGCTCCTAACATGCATCTTCCTCGTCCCAGTACCAGAGTGGTAAAAGAGTGTAGTCTTCATTGCTCCTAGTTGCCTCTTCTTCTTCCCCATAAAGGTTGGGGAAGGGTTGAGTTGGCCACCAGTAAGGAAAGGGGGATCCCATGTCTCACCTACAGTCCCCTTATTCTTTCTCCCCCTCCTTATGGGTTTTCAAGGCTTATCATTACTCCTGATATTATTCTGACCACAGGGAATGGGGTAACAATATCCCACAAAGGATTCTGGGACTAAGGGTTCATCACAAAATGTAATGGGCATCTCACCTGAGGACACTAGTTTCCCATTCTCCAAGAACCCTGCACCCAGGTGATCCTCCCTTGCTTCTCCACTCCCAGGGTCCGGATCCAAGAGTGATGGACTTTCCCTGGCCATCTGCGCAGAGGATCCTAGGGGAATAGATGTAATGACACCCTCAGGTTTCTCACAGCAGGTCGATATTCTCAGCTTTCTATTAGTTTCAAAAAGGGAACCAGGGGCAAGGGCTGTCCAGGTGGGATCCTTCCAAAAACGATTATTATGTTGGTGTGTATTGATTCTTGAACCATTTGATTGAGAGAAAAAAAGGTGTACCAGCTAATTCAGTTATTTACAGGGCCCGTTAGGTGCTATGTATAGCACCTAACCTTTCCGGTCCGATCCCCCTGCACCCAGCCAACCTGCCCGCCAGTGCTCCCTATCTAGTAGGGACATACTCTCTTCAAACCTCACATGCACTTGTGTGTTTGTGCTTATGCACCTATTCCGACCCATCCGACTTGCGAACAAGGAACACTTTTAAATCTTTCAACCTTACTGACAGTTTTTGATGCTCACCTGCTAATCGTCTAATCTCATATCAGCCCAGCCAAATGTACGCATTAGACCGATGCCTGGTCCCTGAACCAGTCTAATTTCCTTGTTCTGCCATTATCTCAACTCTACCCAATGTTTGTGATGCTCATCAGCCCATAGTCTAACTTCGTACTAGCCTAGCCAAGTGTATCCATCAGCCTGTTATCTGTCTCTGATTTAACTTATTCCCTTTATTAGCCCACGTTTTTCATTTTTTTTCTCCAAATGCCTGTGTTGCTCACCAACCTATTGTTTTAAATCTGTATTAGCCTAGCCCGCTGCCTGATTTTCACAATAGCCTATTTTCTTCAATTAGCCCAGGTTTTGTTTCTCCTAATCACTGTGATGCTCACCAACCTATTGCTTTAAATCTGTATTAGCCTAGCCCGCTGCCTGATTTTCGCAATAGCCTATTTTCTTGAATTTGCCCAGGTTTTGTTTCTCCTAATGACTGTGATGTTCACCAACCTATTGGTGAACATCATCAGCCCGCTGCCTGATCCCCAAATTAGCTTACTTGTTCATTCTGCCTACTGCTTGTGATACACACCAGCATATTGTTTAATCTGGATCTAGCCTAGTCACACGTATGCACTAACCCACTGCCAGTATCTCGATTTAGCCAGACTTCCGCTACTCCCACGGCACTACTAGTGCATCTCCTTAGCACCACCAGCACTTCGCCCGTACGCCCGCCACAATGCAAACTTACACCTTACCTCACGCTCGCATACACCAGGCCCAGACTATCAAACCACCTATTAACAGCCTCGGCCACCCATTCGTGAGAGCCCCTTCCCCTAGCTACACCATCCTTTCCATCCTCAGCTCACTCATCTTCCTCCTACATAGAGCCTCTCTTCACCAAATCATGCCCATCAGCATCATCACCATCAAACCTGCCAGTACCAATCACAGCCACCCAACAGACACGCCCTTCGATAACAAAGTCTGTTCCAAAGGTGCATTTATATGCCACAAGACAGGTTTGGCACAGCTTTACTGCCCCAGACACCACCCCTTGCCCTGCCAAACGCTATTCCTCCCCAACCTACCAGCCTTCCCGATCACACCTCAACCCCATATTAAAACTCAGCCAATACTAGGTACCACATGCCGTTCACGCCTCTCTTCAAGATCTACATAGACTACTACCCAAACAAGACCCACCACTGTCTCTAAAAGAAATATTAAACTCTCAGGACGTACCCATCTCCAACACCTCCACCTCAACAACCATCACCCTCTCGCTGTCTCAATACCATCATGATGCCCAAACTCCATGAGATTCACGAAAACACTGACGCCAGCTTTCAGCCGATAACTACTCTTAATGAGACCCCGCTCGACCCTCCCAATACCACAGTAACCATCACCCAGGCCCACTTGAACCAGCCATCAATTCCACCCAACTCCAGACAGCCCCTTCTAGGAGCCCTTATAAATGTCAAATCCCTTGGAGCACACGCAATTGAGACACACGACTGCATATAAGAGTTCAAAGTTGACTTCTTAGTGCTCACCGAAACATGGCTACATACTGCCTCAGGTCCACAGATCACACTAGCTGTCCCTTCCGATTATACCCTCCTCAGAGCAGATCGCCTAGATGTCAAAGGTGGAGGAATGGCCATCATCCACAAAATCTCAATACACTTCAGGGAATATAAAATGGAAGTACTTAGGGGATACAAAACTCTCTCTCTCAAATTATCCATCAACCATCAAGTAACAATCAATTTCCTAATAGTTTACAGAATACCGAGTGCCCCAAGCAAGCCAGACATAGACCTACCTCTACTAATTACACCCCTGCTCAAACCCAAAAATAATACATTCTCCTAGGGGACCTCAATCTAGGCTATGATGACCCCTCGGACAATAAAGCTGCAGCCTGCGATAAGGCGTTCCAGGAGATGCAATTCTCCCGAATAGTGAATACTCCTACCTATTCCGAAGGTAGAATCCTCGACTGGATACTCACCCTGAATACAGCAGTAACCATAGTAGATGTCCTCAAAATACAATGGTCTGACCACTGCCTAATTAAATTCAACATAAACCTAGACACTAACCCCACAGCCAAAACTTGCAGCCCAGTGCACATTCAGGTCAGAAATGCGTGCAAACTTACCCCTGAGAATCTAAATCCAGTTCTCAACAACTTACTCAACACCAAACCTCTTGAGAGTACTAGCACAAAGAGTATCTCAAAGCACTACCACCAATGCCTAAAATCAGCAGAGAAAAAAGAGCTCTAGAACACCTAGCCAGAAAAGACAACTCCCCAGAACTCCAAACCAAACTGTGACAACTATCTAAAGCCTACAAACTCAGTGTACTCTCTCACAAAGCAGAATCTTTCAATGACCGTATTGCCACTGCAGCCTCCAACACTAAAGAACTATTTACTATTATCAGAGAATTAAAATCCCCCATCCTACCCTCCAGCCCCATAAACCCCAGCAAAGCTTGGTGTACTACCATCAGGACTCTCTATCCGCCAAAATGGCCACACTTCAAAACAAAATAGCCTTGCAAAAAAGCTTCCAGATCCTACAACAATGCCCTCCCACCCTCCGACTGCTACTTCTAGGTCGGATGTACCTGAATTCCACTTCACACAAGTCACCATTGATCAGGTCCTTAAAACAATAGCATCGCACAAGCCATCTAATTGCAAAGGCGACAGGACTCCGGGTAAAGTAGTTAAAGACTGCGCCACCACATTAGCACCCACCATCACCAATTTTGTGAATGACTCCTTTAACTCCAGTGAAATAACAGCATCCATCAAAGTAGCTTGGGTCACACCCCTACTTAAAAAGCCATCTTTAGACCCAACAATACCCACTAATTATAGGCCGATAACAACAGTGCCATTTCTCCTCCAAATCATCGACAAAATAGCAAACACCCAAGTACTATCCCATCTTGAACAGAATCACCCACTAGGGGAAAGACAATCAGGATTCCGCCCCAATCATAGTATCTAGACTGCCCTTCTAGACTTAAAAAACCAGATGGACTCTTTCAGGGATTCCGGCAAACTGTGCATCTTATTACTCCTAGACCTCTCAGCGGAGTTCGACTTTGTCGACCACGACAAACTATGCCAAACCCTATCCACCAACTTCCACTTCTCCAAGAGGGCCACCACCTGGATAAAATCCTTCCTCTCCTACCGCACCTCAAGAGTAACCCTAGGGGAAGTTGCAACTGACCCCATCCCGGTACCATTGGGAGTACCACAAGGATCTTGTCTCTCTCCTACTCTGTATAACGCCTGCACTAAATTACTCTTCGCAGCACTAGATGCTATGGGAGTAATCTACACAAACTTTGCTGATGATACTCAGATACTTATTCCTATCACAGGCAACCTTGAACAAGATACGGCCCACATCAACACATTTTACTCCCACATCCTAAACCGGATGGCTAACAATAGACTCTGCCTAAACAGAGAAAAAAATGAGATTCTCATAGTTGGGTCCCCTACCAGACTCAGCAAACTCCACCCAGACTACACTGCCATAGTGATAGATGGCACACCCATTACTATTTCTCACAAAGTCAAAACGCTAGGAGTACACCTTGACTCCAACCTCACCATGAAAAACAACATCAGCACCCTCGCTTCCTCAACGGCTTATACTGTCAAACTTATCGCACTAAGTAGGCCTCTCCTCTCCACTGAAAACTGCTTGACACTTGCTAGAGCCCTTATCCTAACAAAAATAGACTATTGCAACATTCTACTGTTAGGTACCTAAAAAAAAACGTAACTAAACTCCAACTCCTACAAAACAAAGCCCTTAGAGCAGCACTGGGCATCAATAGAAGAGAAAATATCTTGCAACACAGAAGAGATGCTCACTGGCTCCCAGTACAAGTGAGAATCCTGCATTAAACGCTAACCATCACCCACAAATGCATATTTGACACTGCCACATCTATCTCAATCGAAGCATTGCACGCAAAACTTCGCTCAGAGCACTCAGATCCAATGCCAATACTCAGCTGCACATCCCAAACTTCACCACCACAAGGCAACGCCAGCTTCCCCATAGCAGCCCCCCGCATCTGGAACTTGCTTCCGCCCCATCTGTCTAACGAAACCTCCTTACCTAAGTTTAAGAAACAACTAAAAACATGGTTGTTCAATAAATACTAAAACTCAAGCACAAGTCTTTCCATGATGTATGTAACCTTCCAAGTCTTATAATATAACTGTAACTGCCTATGATATCCAAAAATGTATATACATGTCTGTACCTGTGTATGAAAACAAAGATGTACGTAACCTGTATATGAAAACTAAGATAAATGTAACCTACGCCGTGATACCTGAGGGTTTGGGATTGTAATCAAATGCAGTAAATAAATAAAATACATTTTATATATAATATATATATATATATATTTCTGAGGCTTGTGGATCTGCTTAGATCACATGCTTTCTTTGCATAGGCCGACATCTAGTGGGTGTTTTCGAAACTCAAAAAGGTATGTCGACAGGGCGTGCCAGTAATACTATCCGTAGTGTGACGTCCACTGTACCCATGGTTCTTCATGCCTCGAGGTCCCTCAGATTGTTTTTTTCTGCCATTGTAGTCGGACGCATATCGCAAAAATCCTTTGTTATCGAGAATTCTCATTTCTGTGCTAAATGCCCTTTAACCTTAGAGAGCCCCAGCTCTTTTGCTGGAATTTAGGACTTTTAATTTTTATCCTGGAGTGAGTGAGACCTTTTTCTCACCCCCTCATGTATTTTTTTATCTGTTTTTGGAGTCTGATAAACTCCATAGGCATCTACTTTTGTATTGTGACACACAGCACCTTTAGTGCAGTGTCAGAGAGAAGTCCTTTGGATTTCTCATAAGGTTTACATACCTTATCTTGAGTGAACTACTGTTCCCAAGAGTAGTACAGTGAAAATGACTTTACTTACCTGTTTTTCCTATGTAGGTCCAGTACACCCCATCTTATGTGGAAGTGATGGGGGGTTACTTAGTAGCCCCTTTTCCTACTTACTCGTGTAAACATTTGTATGTTACCCTCACAACTTTAAATGGCTGGTGGCAGTGGTATAATTTTCCTACCATTGTGCGTTTCTACTGCAGGCTGAACCCTCAGCTGCAGTAGTGCACCCATAGGTGCCCATTTTGTCAAAATGGCCCGGTCTTCTTTTTTTGCCATTTCTTGCTTGTGAGGTCTTTCTTGGGTTTTACTCTGCCCGCCAGACCAGGTTTCACCCTTTTGTTCGTTTTGCCTTTGGGGGGCTTCAGTGCTGAAACCGGCCTCTGGCTTCATTGTGTCTGGCAAGGCAGAAAGCGAGGGAGGTTCCCGAAACTCCCTGTCCTTAGTCTCCTTGGTTACCTGAGTGCACCCAGTGCTGATTGGCTGGCTGGCTGTCCTTGCAGGACAGCCACCCTGATGTGTGAGTGACAGCTAGGCTGTGCATGAATGGGAGAAACCTGCATAAAAGTTGAGGTTTCTTGGACTGAAGGCAGAGTCGACCATTGGATGAAACATCCGACGATGGAAGTTGAAAGAGAAGCTTGCTGAACCTTCCTGGATCGTTGAACTGCCCGGTGAAGCCCTGCTGCAGTGCTGAAGCTCTGACTCCGAATCGACTAGAGAAGTCCCGGAACGGACGACTTCTTACCTTGGGTTGGTGGGACCAACTAACCCCAAGACGAACTTTGCTGGAGGACCTTCCCCAACTGGCTGTACTTCTTTACTGCTGCTGGAACCGAGTGCCAGGGGTCGAGAAATCCGTAGTCGAGTGCATCGTCTTTAAGCTGGACCAGAGCTCCACGAAGATCCTTTGGACCCTTCCGAAGCAGGACGACCCAAGCCTGCGTCACCTCACCAGAGTGCTGGTCTCCAGAAGCAAGGGAAGCCCATCAAGTGTCCAACAACCCGGTGATGCTATTTGGCAGTAGCTGAAACCGCAAAGTGCTGCTGATCTGAAAAGAGCCCATACCCGCCACCGACCTTAAAACTGCAGTGCAGGAGTCCTCCAGAAGTCCTCCCTCTTGTCCCCACGACTGAGGCCGAGGAACCCAGGATCTGCAAGACTGCAACCAGAACAAAAGCCAGCTAGATCTTCTTCAAAACTAAAGTACTGTGCTGACTCAGGGGTACTTACCTCTTTTGTCTGTAGCTTGCATCCTCTCACTTGAGACTTGCAGTAGCTGCTTTTAGCAGAGTTGATCTATCTCAGCTCTTACCTTCACAAGTCTAACAGCTTGTGACCCAACAGTGACTTCTAGAAACTCTCTAACATTGGGCAATACCTTTGTGCTTTCTAAAGAAGTGCCTCAGCTCCATAGACATTGTTCAAATTGACTTTGGCTGTCCTGGCTCCCTGCAGACTCTCCTGACCCATTGACTTTGATTCTAGCTGTCCCATTAAAGGTGGTGCATAAGTTTACCTTTATTGCTGGGAAATATCTAATATAGACTTCATTGGGAGATTGAATAGGTCTCACATGCTCTGAGAACCTGTTAATCTTTTTCCTTCCCTAATCTTTTCCTTTTTCACAACTCTCAGAATTTACTAAGTGCAAAAAGGGATATATAAATGCCAATACTGCCTAGTAATTGATGTCACCTCAGGGTGTAGGAAGTGTATTGTCTGCAACTTTAACGAGTATCCACTTGCTTATTCTAAATCTGAGAAAGTGTTAGGAAGTGTATTTTGATTGTTGCATATTGCCCTTTTTAAAGAAGGCTTATTTAAAAGTGACTGTTAAATAAATAAATAATTATTTTACTAGAAAACCTTGAGTATAAGTGTTATTTGGATACTTATATGTGCAGATTTTGATTCTACAGCTCAAATTTACCCCTCTTGAGATGGGTCATGGCTGCTCTGTCACTCTACCAACTTGTGTAGTACCGATCTATACCAATAGGTGGGTTACCTAATACCAATAGGTGGGTTACCTAATAGCAAGAGGACAAGACTGGTGTAGTCTCCCACAGGGTTACTGCATACAATCTTGCCTAAGAACCTTCTTGGCTGACGCCATTATTTTTTCTTTCTGTCCTTTCGACAACCGTACAGTGCAAGATCTCTGGCAACGGCTTCAAGGACAAGACCATGCGTCGAGGACAACGATTCCCGGCTCAACGAACTTTGTCTGCAGCCTTTCGGGCCTCTGCCCTGCACAGTAGGGAGAGCGGGGGGAGATTCATATTCCATCTCACGTAGAGAATGCATATTCCTGTAGGCTCCCATTTATTTCGCCAGGCTGCCAACTTTATACACAATGGAAAACACTCCTTTTAAATTCCGTCCTTCCTGTAACAGGAAGTTTCCCTGGAAGGATTCACACCGAGTATGTAACCTTTGCCTCTCTAGGGACTAAGCCAAAAAACAGTGCAAGTCTTGCAAACTGTTTAGGCCTAAAACTTTAAAGGACCGCAAGACTAAACACGAGGCCTACCACGCCATCCAGGCCCAGGACGCCATGGATGTCGAGGGAGCCTCCAGCGATGGCAGCATCTGAATCCTAAGTGATGCTGAGGGCGACCTGGATCCAATGGATTCCCGCGTTCAAGCGCCCGACTCCCAACAGACAGGCCTGCGGTTCTGCTACGGAGATGACACCCGGCGGGTCAAGCACCCAGAGTTCACACCACACGAAGCACATCTCCCATGGCCAAAAGTCGACCATGTCGTCGAACGATGAGCCACACGTGGTGTCGAAGGGAAGGTCCGAACATTCCCTGCCATCACGGTCACGATCACCACATGACAGACCCCTGAAACAGACACCAAACACACCTTAGGTTTCCACCTAAGTTCATATCCAAGTGCCATGTCAACCAGTCCATTGAACTACCAGCTTTCTTTCAAAACGCTCCAAACTCAGCTGAGAAAAAACTCCATACACTAGTTGTAAGGAGGGTGGTTCTTTACTGTGTTAAAAAACATAACCGGCATGTAAAACAGACCAACTGTTTGTCTTCATAGCACCTGACAGGGAAGGTGATCATGTTTAAAAAAACGCCATCTCCAGATGGATAGTGAAATGCATACAGCTCTGCTTCTCTCTATCAAACAAACTCTGCATTTCAAACCAAGAGCTCACTCTACCAGGGACACAGGAGCTACTTTGGCATTTATTGCAAACGTCGCACTGGACGCCATTTACACAGCAGCTACATGGAGCTCTATACACATTCTAAAACAGATTCACAGGTGAGACAAGTGGTGCTAAAACATCTATTTGCTGCTATACCTTCTCACAGCCCACCACCTTCTCCAGACACTGCTCGCTAATCTGCATAGCATGTGATCTAAGCAGTTTCACAAGCCTTAGAAGGAATACATTACTCACTGTAATCGTATTTCTGATGCTTGTATCTGCTTAGAGTCACATGTGCCCACCCTTCCTCTACTATGGAGTAGAAGGTGCATAGATGTTTTTCTGGCTTATCTACTTTTATCTGCTTTATTACATCCATACTCACGCTACACTTCCTGCTACCTCATGTCAGAAACAAAACAATCTGAGGGACCTCAAAGCGTGAAGGACCATGGGTGTAGTGGACGTCACACTAGGCGTAGTATTACTGGTATGCCCTGTCGACATCCCTTTTCGAGTTTCAAAAACAAAAAATGTAATACTCTGCGGCTACCTCTAGATATTGGCCTATGCATAGCATGTCAATCTAAGCAGATACAATATGATATGATAGGTTATTTATAACGCGCGTAATACCCAGAGCTTTCTAAGCACGGACCTGGGGATCGAACCTGTGTTGCTCCATGTTGTCTTGCTTCCAAGGCGAGCACGTTGCCGCTGAGCTATCCTCCCAAGACTTTACAAGCATCAGAAATACGATAAGGGTGAGTAATGTATTCAGTGAAAGATTTTTGTTAAAGGGACATTATGGCTACAAGTCAAACCAAAAAATCACAGAAATTCACCAGTTATGGTGAGCTAAGCAACCATTACTCGCACCACCACTGCGCAATGCTAAGACTGAACACCCAGGATATCAAAAGATGACATCACAAATGTCATTGATGACCTCACTAATGACATCACAAATCTAGATCACTTGTTTTTGTTCACTGACATATCTAGGCCAGGTGTTTTTGTTCACTGACAGTCAGAATATGAACATTCAACAGGTGCTATGCATCGAGACGTTAACCTTGTCGTATGTTCTTAAAGTACTTTCCTTAGGTTGTGGTCTCAGCTCATGGTGCACATAGACGGGGCAATAAGCAGGCCTCAAACACACAATTTATTTGTATACATGAAGAGGAACTTTAATGTTATTGACATTTTCGTTTGATGTTGTTTCTTTTTTCCTTACTTTAGTTTCCCTGTATGTGCAGTGTCTTGAATTGTTAGCTATTTATTCATGTTTAACATTACTCAAAACTCTGATAAGGTAGCATTCATTATTTTACTATCGAAATGACCAGATTCAAAATATTGTACTTCTATGGTGCATGCTGCAGCCATTACCTGTTTGTATGTATGATTAGGTTCCTGTATTAACAACAACACTCCAATATAATGTTTTCTTTAGATGAGTACATTCTTTAATACATTAAGTAGTTCATGATAGGTCTCCCGATCACCCCTGACATCTTCTTACCAACACAGCCCCTTGTAGGGACTTTTCATAAAAAAATGTTTTTTTCATATGTGATGTCATCTTTCATATCCTGGTTTTTAGTCTTAGCAGTGCAGGATGGGGGGCCATGAGTTATGGTTGCCTTGCTAGTTTTACTTGTAACCATAACGTCCCTTTAACAAAGTGTTTTCTCTGAATTTCATAGGTTTTTATGAGTGAAAATGTTTCATTATGTTACATCACTCTATATAAATTAGTAATAATTCCTCTTTTAACATATATGAAAGAACTGTAAACCTCATTTAACAAACATATGTTTTCCAACACATAGTGATGTGTGTCGTTATCAGCAGTGGGGATGCTAGTCATGGTTGAATTGCCTAGGGCATGAGGCTCGACCATGATTCCAGCCTCACCAACCCACTCCTGTTATCCACTGCACCTACCATGTATCCTAGTTCAGTGTCCACTTTACCCTCATACTGTGACCAACGACCAGTGCTCATGGCTTCCAGCCATGGCCAGTCTCCATAATCAATGCTTCATGCCACAATAAGTAAATGTAAATCGGAGTAGGCATTTGTCCTTGCCGACAGCCAGGCCCACTGTCCATGCACCAAAGTTATATCACTATTTTTTGTACTTATATTTTAACACTTTGGGAAAATAAAATACAAGACAGATTTACAAAAGAAAGCATACTTTCAGGTCCGTACTGATGCTCCTCGCGCAGGTTTGATGTAATCCAGTACAGCACTTTAGGCTGTAGCCGCAAGCAGAATATTTTTTCCCATTCAAACATAGGGCTTAGGCCACGCCGCACGCCCCAATAAGCAAATCAGAGTACACATTTGTCCTTGCTCAGGGCCAGACCCATTGCACAGGCACCAAAGTTATATCACAATACTTACATTTTGACACTTTAGAAAACATAAAACACAGGACAGATTTGCAAAACCATGCTTTGAGGTCCTTGCTGATGCTCCTTGCGAAAGTTTGCTGCAATCCTGTCCAGCACTTCGGGCTGTAGCCACAAGCAGAATTTTCTTTCCCATTCAAACCTAGCCCGATTTCGAAAAACATTACCACATAGCCGGTACGTGGAGGCCATGCCCACTTCAACCCCATTGCCAGTTCTTCGTGGTCATGGCCAGTAGCCAGATATCTGTCCACTGCCCATGGCCACAGGCTATACCTCAATCACCAAAGGTGAATCACTGTTTTTTTACCTACATTATGGCACTTTTCAAATAATAAACCACAGACACATTTGTAAAACCATGCTTTCAGGTGCTTGCCAATGCTCCTTGCAAACGTTTGCTGCAAATTCGTCCATATTTTATTTTTTGAAACGTGTCAAAATATACATACAGGAAACAGTCACATGACAAAATCCATTCAGACTTTGCACAAACATACAAGGGTGGGTCTGTAATAGCTATGAAAGCTTGTGTGCAGATTTGTCAAAAAGCAACAAAGTTATAAGCCATCTAAAAATGTTAAGACACCCCTCCTCTAATTTTGTCCACTCTTGACAAAATCCCACCAATCTTTGCAAAAACATTGAAATCCGGATCTAAAATCTTTTTGTAAACTTTTGTGCAGATTCGTCAAATGACACCGAAATTCTTAAGCATTTCAAATATTTTGGGACAACACCTCGAATTTCGACCCCTCTTGGCTAAACCGCACCAAGCTTTGCAGAACCATTCAGGGTCAGGCCTAAAATGATATTGCAAACTGTCATGTAGTTTCATTGAGTTCCTCCAAAGTTATAAGCCATCCAAAAATTGCTTTTCATCGACCCTGTAATGCAGAAATATGCATGGATTCCCCGAACATTTGTGATGTTCGCAAACATCACAGGAATGCCCCGAACATCTGAGATGTTTGTGGACTTCGTAGAAGAAAAAACAGTATCAGGTAATAATATCGCTATATATATGGTCGCCGTATATAATGTCGCCCGGAAAAGGTTGTGGCGACATTATATAGGTGACCCTATATATAGGGACAGGGGCAGCAGGGGTGTCGTCCGCTCCCCATGAAAAATAAAAAAGGGTTTGGGGATTGCGAGGGTGTACCCCGCATGTTCCATGTAATAATGCCCCCACAAAAAACTGCCTTTTTTGGCCTTTTTTTTTTGCATGGCGATATTTTTGAGGGAACATTATTACATAGAACCGAAAAAACACTGTTTTTTTTGGCTTTTTATGGCCATATTCCATCCTCACCATCTTTCAACTACCCAGACACTGTTTCATTAGTTTGACAAGTGCAAGGTTGTGTTTGTTAATATGTTTTTACTGCGTTGTCTGCAGACTATGGGCGCAGTTCGCGATTCCAGCATGGCGTCTGTTTCAATTGACGCACCTCATGTAGTTTACTGGCCAATCAGCAGGCACGTATGATGTCGGGGAACGTGACGCTGCTCTTTGCTTGGTCCAGAGGCGTCCGTGGACTCTGAATCAGGAAAGGAGTAATGGCAGCGAAGGGGGTGTACCCTGCTCCTAAAAACCTTTATATAAGCCTTGGTGCTTTTTACAGCAGAGAGGCTGAGCGGGGCTACTCATTTTTTGACTTGCTAGATGGATTTGGATACATTTTTCCAAAAAAAAACGTTTGTCAAGAGCGCCATTACATTGGAAATTGTGGGAACAATTCAGTAGAAAATGCAAAAGTTATTAAGAAAACTTAAACACTCCGTTTTCAGCATGCATTCATTTTCCCATAGATAAAAAGTGCAGTTTTTGAACAGCCGTAGCATGAAAACCGCTTGACAGATTTGGACCAGATACGAAACAATTTGGGCGCAAAGTGTTGACTTCATTTCCTTGACTGGTTTGCGGTAAATCCATCCAGTAGCTTTTAAAATATTCGACAGAGAATGGGGTTCCCCCTGTGCCTCAAAACCTTCATATTGGCCATGGGGTTTTGCAGCAGAGAGCCTTTTGACTTGCTGGATTTATTTGGATGAAATGTTCTAAACCAGTTTGCCAAAGGGCCCCCCAAACTGGGAATTTTGGAAACAATTCATCATAAATTGAAAAAGATATTAAGAAAACATAAAGATGCAATTTTCAGCCTACTCTCATTCATGTCCCAGCCATAGCGCCAAAACCGCTGTGCAATTTTGGGCCAAAATGTGCAATGAACTACCCCACAACCTTACAGAGTCTAATAACGTTCAAACATCAGAAAGAGACTCAAAACTCTTCTATTTAACTAGGGGAACACTGATTGTGTTGAAAGACAGCACTTTGATGGCCAGGCTGTAGGCGCTATATAAATATCAATAACAATAGCAATCACATCAGGCTAGAGGTCGGGAGTGGGAAAGAAGACACCATGTGAAGTTGGGGTTTTGGGGTGGGTTGGGGAGCCAGTTACGGGTAGAAAATGTTCTGTTTATCAGGGGAAAACCAGGTGAATCTCACAAGATTACAGCAGCAACGCTGCAAGACGTACCCAGAAAAGAATGTGCATCACACGGAGCAATGAATCATAGGGGGTAATGGGAGAAGATTAAGGAGGGAAAAAGCAAATAAGTGGCGTGAGGGGACCTGGAAAAAAGAAGGTGGCACATGTTGAGTGCCTGTGAGGACATGGAAGACTTTTTAATTCTGAGCAATGTTTCCTGGTATCCCAGGAATCAGTGAACCGCCACTCTACCTCAGGAAGTTTTGTTATTGGAAATGATTACTGTGAAATGATCACAGGAATAAGGAGTTAGAAAAAAGGTTTTTACATCTACTGGACAGAGGTCAATGTGTGTTTGATAACAAATGAGTGGTGTGACATGGGCAGTGGCCATGACTAGTAGGCCCAAAAGAAGGATAGCGTTGCAAAATGTACAGAGGCCATGGCCCAAGGCCATAGCTAGTGGGACCTCAGGAAACTCTGAAACATGTTTGTCCATGGCTAGTGGACCCAAAAAAAACCTATTTGTACAACATGTACAGTGGCCACAGCAGAAGGCTATGGGTAGTGGGCGCTGAGAAAACTAATGTATACAAAACCCTTGAAATTCAGTGAATAACCTTTTGTTAAGAGAGTTAAGCTGATGAGATCTAACACAACAAAACCCCTGAAATTCAGGACTCGCATTTCAATCATGTTCACCTTGGAGAAGAAAATGTGTCACACGAACCAAAGAGTGATGAGGGGTAATGGCCAGGAAGGAAACAGGCAATTGATGGGAGTGGGGTGACCATGGAAAGAGGAGGGGGGCACTTGGTGAGTGCCTGTGAGGACAGGGAAGAGTTTTGGATGTTCAAGCTTTATCAGGGGTGTATGGGGGGAATCCCATGAGCATGGGTAGTTTGTTGCCATTATCGGGTCAATCCCATGGGAATACGGAGAGAGTGAAATAAAAAAAGTAATTTTACACCTGCAGTGATCTCATCTCCTAGGCAGGGGGCAATGTGTCTGTGTGCCGAAAGTTATGGCTACTGGGCCCCAAAGAAACCTATTGCTGCAACATGTACAGTGGACACGCCCAAAGGCCATGGCTAGTGGGCCCGAAGAAACCATAGTTTAACAAAACACTTGAAATTCAGTGAAAAAAACTTTACTTGGGAGAGTGTTAAGGTGATCAGATTTAGCGTGAAAAATACATAGCAACAAAACCTTTGAAATTCTGTGAAAAAAAGCTTGTTTAACAGAGAGTTAAGGAGAGCGGATTTAGCCCCTGAAATTCAGCAATCGCATTTTGAGCAAGTCCACCTTACCTATGTGCCCCCTGTTGCGCAGCGGGTGACCACAATGATGACATCACAGATGGCATCACTGGTGACATCACTAATTACATCATACACAACATCAATGATGGCATCACTAACTACATCATGCATGACATCACTGATGTGACTGGTTTTAATTACATTTTGAAATATGACAACTTTGAATTCTTAGATTACATACTATCACAATGCACACAGGCACATACTTTCTTTTGTATGTGATTCTTTTTTTTATAAAACTTGTCATTTCGAAAATAATGTGTTCATGTAATGTTATTACATTGAGGAGTATTGTACATTTAATTGTAAACATTTAAATGTAAATGTAAGACTGGGTGCTTTGGTGACTATTTGCATAACACTGTTAAACATGCATCTACTTCTATCTATTCTTATTTTTTTTACTACTACATATACTTATTATATTATGTTTGAAATACCTGAAATAGATGTACAAGAATCAGGTGCTTTCCCTGCAATGAAGTATTGTAATTGTTTACTCATACATGAAATACAAACCATTTGTATAACGTTACATATTTTTATTTTAAAGTTTGTAAGTTGATAAGTATTACAAATGAATGCGCCACACGTAATCATATCATACGTCTGTATCTGTGTATTGTTCAAGTTTGTTATTATTAAGTCTCATAATATAAAATATGAATGAAAAGGGGTCAACAAAAATATTCTAACTTATTTAATCAGTAATGTCACATTTGATTTAATTATTGATCTCATTGATCTCATGTATGATGTAATTGGTGCTGCCAACAGGTCATCTGTGATGTCATAATAGTGATCATACTCTGCGCAACAGGGTGGTGCATATTTAAGGTGGACTTACTCAAAATGCAATTTCTAGATTTCAGGGGTTTTGTTGCGTTACATTTGATCACCTTAACTCTCTCTTAACCAAGGTTTTTTCACTGAATATATATATAGATGTATATATATGCAAAATTAAACGTGCCTTTACATAAGTGTTTCTAGGCACCACAAAACGGGGGGAGGCAGAGGGATGGCAAGACAAACAATCTTACTAGGCCTTGTGATATTCAGATCATGCAAGCGCAATGCGAAAGTGCAGAGGTGAGGTTGGGGGAAGAAGTGCAGGGATGGGGTAGGGGACGTGCAGGCAGGGCAACAGGGCTCTGAGTAAGTGCGAGGATGGCAGAGGACTAAACGGGTGCAGTTCCAGACCGGAAATTCTGGGTAGGCCAGAAGGTAGTGCAGGATGACTGGTCAAGGGGGGGTGGCACCCAGTGTGAATCTGAGGGCAACCACGCCACCAGTCAGGACAAGCAGGGGGAAATAGAGGGAAATAGAAGGAAGAAGAGAAGAGGAAGGTCTTGAGCAGCTTCCAGAACTTCAGGTGATCCGGCTCAAGTCTGAGAGGGTCAGGGAGGCCCTTTCAGAGGGAGGCACCTGCAGAGGAGAGATCTACCCCCCACTCTTTGTTTGGAGAAACGCCTGACCCACAGAGTTTGAGGCAGCTGAGCAGAGGGCTCTAGAAGGAAGGTATTTAGGAAGAGAGTGTTGGATATATAGAGGACCCCGGCCCCAGAAAACTTTGTGGATGATACAGAGGGTCTTGAACTTGATCCTTGTGGCCACCGGGAGCCAGTGGAGAGATTTCAGAGCTGGAGAGATGCAGTCTCTGGGTTGGAGACCAAGGATAAGTCTTGCAGTTCTGTTCTGGATTAGTTGAAGAGGGTGAAGATTGAGTTCTGGAGACAGTGAGCCTCTGGGGGAAGGTAAGAAAAGGTTGGATACCTCTGAGGCGCTTCAGCTGGAAATCGGCCTTCTTGGCAAGGTCTGTGATGTGTGGAGATAAGGAGAGAGAGGAATCAAAGATGACGTCAAGGTTTTTGCCTCACAGGAGGGTGAGGGGAGGGGGCCTAAAGAGGGCAGCCCGAGGGAGAGAGGAAAGGTGGGAGTAGAGGTCCCAATGAGAAGGATCTCTGTCTTACTGGTATTATTAAGGCAGAGGTGAATAGCGGATAAACAGTCAGGAATGAGCGAGTAGGGAGAGGAGGCTAAGGGTAGCCTGAAAGAGAGCCAGGGTGAGAGGATAGAGCCCTGGGGAACACCACATGTGGAAAGAGAGGTGGGGGAGAGAAAGGACCCATTTTGGACCTGGGAGGGTCGGTCCAAGAGAAAGGAGGTCAGCCACGCCAGAGCCTGACCAATGATACCAAGGTTCACACTGAGAAGTTTGATCAGGGTGGCGTGATTGACCATGTCAAAGCCAGAGGAGAGGTCAAGGAGGATGAGGACAGAGCGAGAGCTGGAGTCAAGGTTGGAGAGCAGATCTTCATGGGAGTACAGGATATCAGTTTCTGTGCCTCTAGCCGATCTGAAGCCAGACTGATGGTCATGGAGATAACCAGCAGATTCAGTGTGGAGGTTTAGCTAAGAGATGGCTAGTTTCTCCAAGCGTTTTCACAGGAAAGGAGCAATGGGGATCAGTTGATAGTTGGCCGGGCAGGAAGGATCAGCAGAAGGCTTTTTCAGGCGGGGGTGCACAGTGGAGTGCTTGAGAAGAGGGGCAAAGATCCAGTGACAAAGGAATAATTGCAGAAATCTGCCAAGGCCGGAACGAGGGAAACAATGTTGCCCGGGAGCAGGGGAGCACCTATTTTGATGGAACTTTCATAGACTGGACTTGTCTAAAAACATCATCAGGTGTTATAGGAGAGAGGGGAGAGAAGAGAGACAGGTCGTTGGAGGGGTCCCAAGAGAGGTAGAGGGAGAGAGATGGAGAGATATGAAGAGAAGACAGCGTAGACAGGAAGTTCTGAGTTGTAGTGTTGAAATGAGAAGCCAGGGCAGTACAGAGGGACTGGGAAGGAACAGGAGAGTTAGAGACTGCAGTTGGATTGACCAGCTCCTTGCAGATTTTAAAAGGTTTGGCCGTACAACAGTAAAGACAGAGGGGGGGACATAGAGAGGGGAAAAAAGACATACAGGGCACAGCAGAGGCATAATGTAAAGTACAACCAACAATTATCAACAGTAAACACAGAGGGGCAACCTAGAGGGGGAGAAAAGACCTAGGGGGCACAACAGAGGCAGAATGTAAAGTACAGCCAACAATTACCAAAAGTAAACACAGAGGGGTAACCTAGAGACGGTAAAAAAGACCTAGAGGGCACAACAGAGGCAGAATGTAAAGTACAACCCACAATTACCAAAAGTAAGCACAGAGTGAGGAACCTAGAGAGGGTCAAGGCTTAGAGGGCTCAACAGAAGCAGAGTGAGGTAACAGCATAGGAGAAACACACCCAGAGAGGGAACAATGTGCAAAGGAACCAGCAGGCAACACAAAGTGAGGCAACCGTGACCGACGAAACCTAATGGGTGCGTGGAGACAGCGTACATTGAGCCAAGCCTATAAGTGGAAGTACGCGCGAAGGCAGAACAGTTTAGTAGAGAGCAGTAACGGCTGCTCCCCCTGCTCACACCCTTCTTACTGTACGGTCACTGATGGTTGATTGCTGCACAGCGTACTCGCACTCTGGGCTGCACCCCTTTGTCACCAAACGCCTGTGTTGCACAACACTGCGCCCTTGGCCTGCGTGGGCCTTGCCACAGAGGGTCCGATCCCCGGTTCTTAAAGGATCTGATGCGTGGAACATAGCACAGTGTGCTATGTATCAAACGTTCAGTATCTCCTTCGGCCGGCGTCGCACAACACCATGCCCACCACGCACAGTCTTCAAATGTTTTGACACTGACTGCTTGAACCAAACCATCAAAACTAAGTAACCAATGTATTGTGTATGCTGCTAAAAAGCAATTTACTTTATCATTATGTCCACAGACTTATCCGTTTCAACTAATGGATGTGCTGGTTTTGTTTAAGTGATAATTTGGTAATCCTCTATTTTTACTGTCCTTGTAGTTCAGAAAGAGCTACAGGATTTTTAAGATCGAATGTGCACCAATTTATACCAGACTAGAACATCCCTCTCTTGTAGGTTTACTGTGCCCTTGATGGTAGAGCTTTAAGTGGGACCATGTGGCTGAATGTGTAGTTTTATGTTATGCTCTTCTTTTTGCCTATTCATTATGTCCTCCCATTGAGAAGTCCAACTACAACACCTGTCTCCATGAGACAACAAGAAACGTCGTGTTACAACAGTCTCAAACCTTTAAACATTGTAATATCTGCCTCATTTATATTAGCATCCAGATTGAATGGCCCCCATTTGTGTAGTCTCTTACCTTGTTTTTAAAGTAAACATGTCTGGAATCATTCTCATCAGTAAAGTAGGTGTTGCATCATCATAATTGTGTCACAATGGTCATCGTAAAACCTCTCCCTTTTCAAGTGGTTTTTATAATGCTAAATTAACAATTATGGGGGGGTAATAAACATAATATCGGTGCTAGTGGACAAAATGATAAAGCTGATAAGCTCAGTAAGTAGTAGTCACCGATCATACTGAGGGATGGAGGGTTCCAATTCACTGCCATCCCATTTAATGTAATCTAATTCTCTGCTTCAAAGTATCATGTTTTTTCAGCGTTAATTGTGGTTGCTGTGTACTGGGCTGAATTGCATGTGAAAAAACCTGCATTGTTCTGAAAAAAAAAAACGCACAGGAACGTCAGTATGTCATAATAGTACCCGGCCGAGGGGGGGGGTGCAGCCTCCCAACCAATCAGGAGGCCCAGAACCCCCATTCCGAGCCTCCTCAGAACTTTACTCCGCCATCTTCCATCGCCCGGTCCAAGGTAAGTGGTCACTGTGCTCCCTGCATCCCCTTCCCCCCATGCCCAGCCCCTTTTCCACATATTTAGACACCGCCTCACTTACTTGCCACTCCCGAGTCCCTGACTGGCACCGGGAACACTAATGTTTCTGGTGCCCCTCCGACAAGGCAACGGCTGCCACGGAAAGGGAAAAGGGAAACTATGTAGTTCCCGTCTCCCCGATCCATGGTAGCCATCTTGTTTTGTAGTTTTTCCTCAAGTTGAGAAACGGTAAACACGCGATTTCCCAACTTGAGAAAAAACACTATTAGTACAACGTGCCTGGATACTAATAGCAATAAAATATTATTATATCGCCACAGTAAAAGCCGCTTCGCTCAGGCTTCTAACTTATGCCCTGTGGCATTACCTGACCGGGTTATATTGCTTAAATGTTGTTGATGTAAAAACCTTTGTAACGTTGTATATTAACCCATAGGAACATGGCAAATTGTAGTGGTACTATTCTGGACTGTGATAATAATTACTTTTAAAAATCACCTGTTGGTCTCAATAAATAAGTTAGACGGAATACTCATGAACTGTAGGAATGCATTCACTGGTGTGACACAATCCATGCATGTACATTCCTGGTGCTTGTGAATCTATTAAGATTTAGATTCACATGCTATGCATTTTCCTCCAACTAGTGGTTGATCCAGAGTATTACAAAGTGTTTGGGTTCAGAACTAAAAGTAGGCATGGGCAAGGGTGTTTTCTTTTTACACTATCCCATCCCTGCATGTACAGGTGTGCACAATTCCCCCGGTTGCGTATGGGTTCAGATTGCTTTTTTCCCATCATTGGATGGTTCCAGGAGAACGCAGTGGAAGGCACTAACAAAAGAAACAAAACAAGCTTCTTCACCGGGAAAAGAATAATCAGCCCAGCTCTGACAGTGGCTCTAACTTGACCCTGCTTGAATGCCTGCCATCTGCCAACACACCAGGGGCAGGTTATGCAAGAATGACTTACATTTATTGCAGCTATTTACATGGGCTCACCTCTCTCTGGAGAAAACACGGTTTAAATTCTGACCCTGAAACAATGCAAAATACTCTTGGATAGACACCAATAAATTGTGTAACAGTTGTTGGCCAAGGGATCATGACGAACAAGCCTGGCCTGCAAACAAAATGTTAAGCCGAAAACTGCAAGTATGGGATTTATAGACAATGGAACCTGCAATGGAAAGTTCCTCCGAGAAGGCACCAGCACATGTAGTGGACGTTAAGTCACAGAAGGAAGGGGATCCATTTTGATCCCAAAATCACAGAACTGCCTCTGTTGCAATAAATGAAGGAAGCAAAGAAAGTTTCCAGCCAGCCACCCCCTTTCCATAAAGCATCCTGCAAGACCAGCTTCGGAGCCTGCCCATGGTGTATAAACGTTTGAATGGAAAATGTGGTCACTGAAAAGCAACCAAAACAAAATGGCACCCAGATGCATAAAATACTTAAGAACACGGAGTACCCACACACAACTAGTTGCATCAGCACTGAAGCCTCAGCACCAAGGTAATTGCGGCAAAACCGCCAACACCTGTGCCGTAGCTGCCATTTTAATGGACCCAGTTTACAGCCACAAGAAGAAAAAACATGGCATCTAACAAACAGTATCTACTGAGATATGACCTCAAATACCTCTGGGCCTATGCCATGTTCAGCTTCAGCACGAACAAGAAAAAAGGACAGAATACTTCATTTGTGACTGTTTTTAAATGCACATTGAAACAATCCCCATTGGAATTGGCAGGTATTGCCACTTTTCCAGAGACATTGCACATCGCGTTTAGCAATAAAGGATTCCGATTTTCACAAGGGCTCTGGTGAAGAGTACCTTACACTGCACGGTTACCAGCTTAATGAAACCAGAGTAAGCCAGCATTCAATTTGAGACACGGCCCTTCTCATGAGCGAAATATAGGAACGAAAAGAAGAGGGAATCGGCCTCACACATGGATGGTATATGGCAAGCCCCTCCAAAAATGTTGAGGACCGATTTCTCGCAACCAGACGCTTAGGAAGAAGACTACTAGCCATACGATGAGGGAGAGATCCAAGGGGGCCTACAGCCCATCAACATAGATTTGGCTGACATTGATAAAGACGGTTATGACATGGAATGGCCAGATCAAACACAACCAGTGGTATCCACATCACCCACTGATATCCAGTGCACATGTATAGCTCTGGTACAAAGGGCTGCTGATATATTTGTCACCACACCAGGAACAGATATATTGCATCAAAGACACTCTGGATGAGTCCAAGTCATACACGCATTGCATTCCATTCCTTCAGTCTGTCAAGCAACAGATCTGACAGGGTTGTTAGCATCTCCAACACCCCCAGAGCCTAGCGTGAGGAAGAGGGGCATACTTGACAAATAGGTGTGCTACATTAAGAAGCCAAACGTTTCCCTTCTCCCTTTGAACAACATTTTGGGAAAACAGAGTTCACTAGCCCACTTTCTTTCTTTACTTCCGAACTATTATAAATGAATAGATTCTGAAACTGCGATAATAACATGTCAAATATCAGATCAGGTTTGAAGTAGACAACTAAAGAAAAATCGAAAGTGCCAAATCTCTGGCCGTTATTGAATTTCTAGATTGTGCAGCACAATCGCCCAAAGCTGTCACTGCAGTTTCTTCTAACTTTAAATGTGTTTTGAACAAAATGAAAAAACAATTGAAAGGCTAACCCCTTATTTTGTCCATTCCTCTCTGCCATTTACACACACCCTCTACAGCTCCCTAATGTACGCATTTTACGAGGCTTCCACCATCCTCTTCACCCCGTCACCCTGTGACGCCACAGTTCCAATAATTTTTTGTAGCACTTCTACCACATCTAAAAGGTTGAGGAAGGTAAGACCAATTAGAATCCTGTATGTCTATTATTTTATGCGTGGAGCTTTGTCATTACCCATCCATATCCAAACACCCATGTGTAGAAACAAAAAGGGGAGCAGAAAAAGTCCCATTGCCAGGCCATAAAAATAGCATATTGAACTAAAAACACAAAAAGGCTCTTGGTATTTGCTATATTCCATACACCCACATAATTATTAATTGGAAAGAAACTCACTATATTATTGGTGGATTTCTTACCGAAGAGTGATGATCATAGTTTATATGATCTCACAATCTGGTGGCTTCACGCTTGTATTAATTGAAGTGAAAAATTAACAGATGTACAGCACAAAAATACCACCCGTCTCCCAGGCCATCTTCCATATTCAGTTATTCACAATCCCACTCTACTTCTTTTTCCATTAATACCCAAGTTTTCATATTTTTTTCAATTCAGCTTTTTCAAGCTTGAATCCTCCCTGTGAGACTGCGTGATTATATTGTAATACCTAACCTGCAATGCAGAATGTCATTTATATCTTTGTTATTTCATTGCTCGTTCATGTGTATGCAAGCATCTCATTAGTTTACTTCACAGACTCGATCAACTGCAAGAAGCCGCATATGTGGAATAAATATGAATAGATCATATCCAACATTTAATTGAGATATTGTATCTTTAACTTGAAAATAGATGTCCTATTTACCAGTAAAGATTAGATTCTCTTTAACAGGCCCACTAGTATACTCTTTATTTTGCTCTTTTGTATGGCTTATTCCTATTGCAATAAATCAATTAACAATTTGTTTCAGAATTATTTAATTTATAACTGTAAATTATTAACAGCATGGGAATCACATAATTAAGACACTCACTACCATCATATACAAAAACATCAATACTTTGAAACTCAAAACTAACAGATTGGGCTGGACTGTGCATGCCACTCGGCAGGGGGGGTAGCTTCAAACAAGAGATTTGTTATGCCCATTACATAAACCTAGCGATGTCTGGTATGATCACAGCAATCTCAAGTGGCATTTCCGATGCACAGCAAGTGGTTAAGGCAACATTTGCATGGGGGCAAGTCTCCTATTACATTTCTGCCAGAGCATGGGTGAAATCAGCCCACGTTTGGGCCTGCTCTGAGCGTGCCTAAGAACATACTTACTACCCAGTGTTTGACAGATGAGTCTTGTTGCAATCCAAGGCATGTTGGAGGGCGTCATGCAAGCCCTTGCCTCTACGGAAGAGACCAAAGAGGTGCTCTGAGGGACTAATGCCACGATCACCTGAGGATGATCCAACTGTATCGAAACACGTACATGTAGTGGCAAGTTAGTGTTGTTTGGTCGCCTTTCAAAAAATGATCTTGGAAGACGTCAACACATGTATGAAATAATTGAAATCCATTAAAGGAATCAAAGGAATTCAATCAACGCCTATGAACAGTAAAGTGATGTCACCTATATGCCATGAACCGTCCTCATTCATGAAGCCACAAGGAATTCGTTTTTTGGACCATTCCCTCCAATGCAAAATGTATCACAAAAAAGATTAAAAATGAAAAAATCCCATTTTAGAAAGGCCTTTGTCAAATAGACAAAACTAAAACTGTTCACACGTTAGTTAGCATTCTTGCCGCATTATTCTAAACTTTTTTCTGTCGTTCCATTTCTAACAGAAATGTCAAGTTGGCAAATGCTAGCCCTATCACCATTTTAGGAAAATGTCTGTGATTTTCCAAAACAGTGTCGAAAGTAGGGCCTCATTACAAGTACAATGGTGCGATACATTTTGGCTATAATTCCTTTATGGCCGCCGTTTTTGATGGGAACGAAATTACTGCCAACTTTACCAAACCACTGAACTCTGAGGTGGAAGTAACCGTAAAGGAGTTTGCTGGTAATACGACAGAAATACACCAGAAATACAGCCAAATTTGTAATGAGGTCCTTTGTCTGTGTGTTTGTCACAAGCACCATAAACTGAAAGGTCAGTTTAATATTTAGAATCCTAGTCCCACCGGAAAATGTATGCACAACTCAAAATGAGCACACATCAGAGAAGGATGACAGCGAAATATTACAAAAGAACACTAGGAAGTAATGAGGATAGTTAATTTTAGGTGCGGCTTGTACATAACGGCCAAAGGGGCACCGAATCACTGGTACCATCGCCCATTATGGAGGAGTCATGGCTTAAACTGCCAAAGGAAAACATAGTTTCCCTTTGACAGTTTCTCTTCCCCAGCGTGCATGTCCACTGGACCATGCAAGGCTGGGGTGTTTTGCCTTGCTTGGCCCATTGGAGATGCAAACTGGGGAACTGCACATCTAAAAATGCACACACGCATAATAGGACCGCCATCTGGTACCTCAGAAGGCATTTAATCTACAGTGCTTTGGGACCATACCCGTGGCTATACCAATGACAAAATTAAATTAAATGTGACAGTGGGCGCTTATGCTCTGCCCTTCCAGACAGTATGGTTTCCGGGAAGGTATGGACACCACAGACCAACTGTTAAACTTAAGCCTAGTCCTATACAAACGCCTGCGTGGTTATAAAACCACTGTATATCTGGGGTTCATGGACTTATCGACTGCATTCGACTGCATTAACGACAGGACGCTTTGGGGAACCCTACATGAGCTGGGCATGCCGGGTGAGATCCTACTGATGCTAGTCGAACTGCACTCAAATTTATTGTCCAGAGTAAGGATGGGGAAGCAAGGTAAAAAAAAAGTTCTAGCATCACTGCTCTTTAACCTCTATATTAATTCTCTGCCAACTGCATTAGCTGCTCTGACAAGTGATGTTCCTAAAATGGTAGAAGACGTGTGTACTTATATATGCTGATGATGCAGTCTTGCTAGCCAAAACAAAGCACGCTCTTCAAATACTAGTAACTGAATTCAAAGATTAGGAGGAGCTGTGGCTTAAACTGCCAAAGGAAAACATGGTTTCATACCCATGATGAAAGGGGATATACAAATGACAAAATGAAATGAAATGTGAGAGTGGGGGCTCCTTCCGTACCCATCCAGACTCAATGGGGCGTTTCAAATGGAGCAGTCCAGCTCTTCTGTGCATGTGCAGGAACCAGGAAGATCTATGTGCTTCCTGTTTCCTGCTCTTGTGCACGGGAGCCGGTGGACATTAGTAATGGGAAGAGGCGGCGTGGTGAGGAGCAGCATCCGGAGCCGGCCTGAAGGTAACCATGTATTTGTATGTATGAATGAGTATGTTATGCTTGTATGCATGTGAGCATATAGGTAGTTTAGTGCACATGTGGGTGAGTGATTGCATGGTGCATGGGAGCGTGCGTGAATGTGTGTTTGAATGAATGAGTAAATGTGCATTGGTGTGTGGCAACCTGGTGTGCTGATTCAGGCACGTGGCACAGATATTTCATAATGGCCTTTGCATCTGTTATGAAAGTAGCGGGATGGCCAGTCTAGCCATTTCTTGCTGTGTTATGACTTCGAGGGGGAGCTCCCCCAGACTTGCCCGGCTGGAACAAGTGGAACCGGCGGACCAAACAGGGGGCATGGATTGCCAAGGCAGTTTCCCAGGACAGATCAGCTGAGGAGTAACCCTTCCAATCAACTAAATATTGGAGAGACCCATGTCGGTACCGGGACTCACAAATCCCTGACACTTCGTACTCAGGACCGGAGGTGGTGGAAACTGGAGGGGGCCGCAGATCATGACCATGCACAAAACGATGTGGCACATCAACCTTCAGCTGGGAAAAATGGAACACCGGATGAATCCGAGACCAGGACGGGGGGAGTTGCAATCAGAAGGCGGCAGTGCCTCAAAGACTCAGCACCCTGAAAGGATCAAAATATCTGGGTGATAACTTAGAAGGGATCCAATGTCTGGGTAGAAACCTGGAAGCTAGCCAAACGTTGTCACTGATGTTGATGACAGGCATGGGGACCGATGACAGTCCGCACAAATTTTCATGCAATCCTTGGCAGCACGAAGTGCAGTAGCACCCTGCTTGTGGCCTAGTTGGATCCGAGTAAGTAATTCGTCCACATCAGCAATGGGAGTAGCAGGCAAATAGCCAGTAGGAAAACAAACTGGATGGAGGCGGTAAGAACAGTGAAAAGGACTTGTCTTGATAGAGGTATGGGTGGGGTTGTTATAGGCAAAGGCTGCCAACAGCAAAAGATCTGACCAATTGTCTTGTGAGTCCGAAATGTAACACAGTAGGTACCCTTCCAGGGTTTGATTGAGCCGTTCCGTTTGACCACTAGTCTGCGGATGGAATCCAGAACTGAGGGCTCAACTGATTCCCAAATTCGAACAGACCAACTTCCAATACCTGGATGTGTACTGGGAGCCTCAGTTCGAAATGATCGTCTTGGGAAGTCTGTGATGAACACACAGGCCATTTTTGCTGCAGTAGGAATCCCAGACAATGGGATGAAAATGGCATATTTCGTGAGAGAATCAATAGTTACCATGATTGTATAATGAGCATGTGAAACCGGGAGATCTACAATAAAATCTGTGGATATGATTTGCCATGGCCTTTGTGGAAGCAGCATCCTTATAAATTTCCCCAGCGGGGGAAAACGGGGAGACTTAGTCTGCAGACAGATATTGCAGGAGGAGACATAATCCTTAACATCTTGAAGCAGTGAAGGCCACCAGAAATGTTGATAGTGTTTGAGATTCGCCGATGTCCTGCCACCTGGGAATCATGACACCAGCTAAGTGCCTCCTTCTGTAGCTCTACACTGGGTAGAAAAATCCTCGATTCTAGGTACCAGCAACCGTGTTCATTCACCAAACCATGATCAGCTCTGAATTGCGGGCATCGGGTTTCGAAGGATGCCGTAGCGGTGCAGGTCTTCTGCAGAACTTCAAGGATGAGGTTGACAACCAAGGCCTTAGGGAAAATAGTCTCGGAATGGAATTGCAGAGACTGAACAGGATCCTTGCGTGATAGGACATCAGCACATAAGTTAACCCGTCCCAGGATAAAAGTGAATTCAATGTTGAATAGTGAAAAGAAATGTGCCCATGGGACTTGCCAGTTATTTCGTGTCTGGGCATATTGTAAAACCTACAAGTTATGGTGATCCGTGCAAACCTCAATTGGGTAACGGGCTCCCAACAAAAGATGCCTCCACTCTTCGAAGGCCTGCTTTATAGCCAAGAGTTCTTTTTCAAGCATAGTGTAATTCACTTCAGACGACGTCACTGTCTTGGAAAGATAAGCATTTGGTCATTCGATTCCCTGAGGGTTTTCTTGTAGTAGGACGGCTCCCAAGACCTGATGCGAAGCATCAGACTTCAGAATGAATCTTTTACTTTGTTCTGGAGGAGCCAAGATAGCTGCAGAAGCAAAGGCGGACTTCACGGTGTCAAATGAGATCTGGGCCTCGGATGACCAGGCAAAGGCTATTCCTTTCTTCAACAGATGAGTCATAGGATGAATGGTGGCAGAAAATTCAGGAATAAATCTCCTATAAGTTTGCATAAAACATGGTTGCGGTGAAGTCACCCCAGTACTTCTTGTACATAACGGGTATCTTCGAGGTACACTATGACGTAGTGCAGAAGAATGTCTGAAAATAGGTGATCCATAAAACGCTGGAATACAGCAGGGGCATTGGAGAGTCCAAAGGGCATTACCCGGTACTCATAATGTCCTAACGAGGTACGGAAAGCTGTTTTCCATTTGTTCCCAGGCCTTAGATGGATCAGATGGTAAGCCCAGTGTAAGTCCAATTTTGTAAAAATTGTAGAATTTTGAACTGACTCTAGGATGTCTAGGATGAGAGGCATGGGGTATTTATCCGGTATTGTTGTTTTATTGAGCCTGTGGTAGTCAATACAGGGGCGAAGATCAAGAGGAGGAGAAGTGGACTCGGTAATCAAACCATTACGAAGATACTCCTTGAGGACTTTCTTTTCTTGAGCAGATAAAATATGCATTCTTCCAAACGGAATGGGTTGGTCAGGAATCAGATCTATCACACAATCATCTCTGCGATGCGGGGGCAAAGCTGTGTATTCTGAAGTAGAAAAAAACCTCTTGATAGGGTAAGAATGGAGCTGGTATGCCTTGAACTTGATTGAGTATGGTCGCTGAAGAAGAGCCAACTGTAGTGGGAGAAGGTACTCGAAAACCAGGATCATTGTGAGGAAGACAATGGGTCATACAAAATCCTGAGCCCAGGAAGAATGATCTGGCAGTCCAGTTGATATAAGGGTTATGCGTCTTCAACCATGGCAAACCCAGTATGATTGGGTAATGCGCAGCCTTAATCAGATCCAGAATGATGAACTCTTGATGAGTTGAAATTATCATCTGTAATGGGTGTGTATGCTCACTTATGGGTCCAGACGTCAAGGGACTACCAGCAACACTCTCAACCGGAATGGCAACAGGATTGGGATCACAGGGAATCCCATACCGGGCTGCCCATTTCTCATCAATCAAATTTCCTGTGGCCCCACTATCGATTAATGCAGATATGTGAGAGATAGTCGTTTCACCCCATGTGAAAGATACCAGCGCAACTACCATTGTCGTATCTGTGCCGGTTGCTGGAAATACGTCTTGTCTTGAGGGTGAGGAACCTATTGTATTGCTCCGGACCATGGTTCCTCTTACGGTCCGCGCTTGAGCGTTTCCCAATCTCCTAGGTGGGGACACTGGACAATCACGTAGCAGATGACTGGAGTCCCCACAATACATGCATAGTCTCTTCGTGCGTCGACAGGACCGTTCTTCAGGGGTCAAGGGGCCTCGTGCTGCACCTAACTGCATGGGTTCTTCCGCTGCAGTAGTTCGATTTAAAGGAGAAGATCTAGTGGGAAGAGGTGATGGGGCTCAGGAATATCTATGTCTCTTCTTCTCAGCCTGGCGTTCATGTAAGCAGTAATCTATTTGCATTGTTAATGCAATAATATCTGCCAAGTTCAGGGGACAGGGTACCCGGGACACTTCGTCCTCTAGTTCGCCAGTAAGTCCCCTGCGAAACAGAGTTACTAAGGCATCGTACGGCCATGAAGTATCAGTTGCCAACTGCTTGAACTGGGTGATGTAGGTGAGGAGATCTTCAGTTCCTTGCCTAAAATCCAGTAAACGTTCTTGTGAAGCTATACTGATTTCCTGCCTCCCAAACATTATCTTTAGACTATTAATGAAGGCGAGATATATATCCAGAATAGGGTTGTTTGTGGTCACCAAAGGGGTGGCCCATGCCAACGCGAGGCCTGCTAAGTGGGTTATTATGTGCCCTACTCGGTCCCTGTCAGTGGGGAAAAAGGTGGCCTTAAACGTAAACAGAACCGTACAGGCCTCTATAAACTCCTTAAGCTTTTGGGGGATCCCATCAAATCGCCCACCGGGTACGGGTCCTGGGGGTAGTTTGGAGCTTTAAGGGGCATGAATCATTTATTGATGTAAAACAGCATTCTCTTTTTTCAGAGCCTGGACTTCGTTATTAAGGTACTGAACTGCTGTCACTAACTGCTGCATTTGATCCATGTCAATCCAATGGGTGTTGCTAGCTGTTATAACGATGTGAAGGGATTGACAGCAGAAACAAAAAGGGACTAGCCTGAATCCGATGCAGCAGTCAGAAGTGATGAGAATCCTCCTAAAACACCCTGTGGTCCCCTGACCCTGTAGGAAGAACTGGTCGCAAGTGGAAAGGTGCTTAGGGAAACCCTCTGGGGAATAAAACCCTGCGCCAGATCTCCTGCTTCTTAGTTCACTGTGGGTGTGGATTGCGGGTAGCTCATTGCTCTTCTATGTTGATTGTGGAATGCACAAGGAAGAAGTTGAAAGATCTCTGATCCCTGTAGGAACATAGAGTAGACTATGTTAATGACCATCAGAGGAATAGCTGGAAGTGGATAGTATAATTCTGATAGAAAAAATAGGTTGCCCGTACTCAAGAGTATGGTAACAGAAGGGACTGCTCAGGAGAAGTGGTAGGACTTTAGAGCTACAAACTTTTGAAACAAAATGGTGGCTTCCCGCCACATATATTTACTTCAATTTGCATTTTAATTTTCTGCAAAGATTATCTCAATCGACATGCTGAATATCAAAGACATTGTATACTCATGATTAGCCGAGGTATAAATACAAAAAGAAGAATCTCAAGGTTAACTTTAAGCTTATTTATTTGACTAAGGTCTTGGTTACCTCCCTCAAGAACGTAACACACCTTGGAAACAACTACCAGGATGCTCTTTATAAAAACCTAATTCTGGTTTACTATTCACCGTTGCATGACCTATGTGATCATATTTGCTGTAACAATTGCCCTGCTCTTATGTTCATGCACTAGCAATTCTAGGACCATGTACAAATAGCTTGAAAAGTGTGTCTGAAAATTGCCTTTTGTTTTGTTCGATTTTCAGTATGTTTGCCAACTTGAAGGCAAGTGTTGTTCATAAAAATTACTAAATACTAAGGGAAACTGAACCCCTATTTCCTCTTGTGCTTTGACCTTAGTCAAATAAATAAGCTAAAAGTCAACCTTGAGATTCTTCTTTTTGTATTTATACCTCGGCTAATCATGAGTATACAATGTCTTTGATATTTAGCATGTCGATTGAGATAATCTTTGCAGAAAATTAAAATGCAAATTGAAGTAAATATATGTGGCGGGACGCCACCATTTTGTTTCAAAAACGTACTCAAGAGTATGGCTATGCGACAACCTGAAAGTGGAGAATTTTCTGAAAGAGGCAGAATGTTATAAATTGGAGAGTGGGGTTCGCTGGGATCAGAATGTGTCCTAATGAAGGCTTTCTACCTGCAACTACCACCACCACCCTGTGCCCCCTCCCGCTTCCGCTCTTTCCAACTCCTCGCTCCCTTCCACTGGAACCGCCTCCCGCTCCACATCCGCTCTTCTCCCTCCTACCCTTCCTTTCACTCTTCTCTAAAATCTTATCTTTTCCATTCCCCTCCCTAACACCTTTCACTTCCTCTCCTACCGCCTCATACCTAACCTCTTACTCCTGTACTTCCTTACCCTCTCCATCCTCTCTTCTACCCCACCTCCGGCTCTTATCTAGTCTTATTCTTTCCTTTCTTCTGCCTCACACCTTCTAGCCTTCCCTCTTACTTCCCTTCTACCTCCACTAACTCCTGCCTCTCCTCTCTTCTACCCCACACCTTCTCGCCTTCCCTCTTACTTCCGCTTCTACCTCCACTAACTCCTCCCTTTCCCTCTCACACCTCTGTCCCTCGCCACTCCCTCATCACCTCAGCAATATTGTAAATTGTTCCTTATACTGTTTTCGAGTTGTGATTCAATTGCCATCTTATGCTTCTTGTATTTTATTCTTGTTGTCTGTCATGTAAAGCACTTTGGATTAAAGGGCTATATAAATTCAATAAAATACAAATACAAATACAAAACTACGTTGACCGCACTGAACTCTTGGAGGGTTTTCTGAAGTCGGCGTGGATACTTGACAGCACCGACTGAATCAGATTCGCACATCCGTGTGAACTGACAAAAAGGGTCTCCTTCTGTTTTCTGGGTGCGAAGACTAGCGAGAAATGGACGGTGCGAAATCGAGGCGTCTAAAACAGATTCTTCGACACGGCGAAAAGGAATTCTGAGATATTAGCTGAAAGGCGAGAGAGGCGCGTTACCTAGGTAACATCACACCAAACACATACCGGGAAGAACGCTGCAGCTTCAGAGCCGCATAGGAGGAACTGTGTATCCTCATAAGAGCCAGGGATTTCTAGATGAGGGAGAAAGTAATCAAAGGTTAAACTGCAGTAGAAGGATAGAGTAAAGGAATAAGGACAGAAAGAATTGGCGATCTTATGGAGCGTTGTGTAGAGAGAGTAGCAATGCAACAAGCCACAGTTTGCGAAGGTAGCAATGCTGTGTCCCTGGCAGGGGGAAGAGCCTGGAGGCCTCCGCTGACTGAAGACACTGCAACGCTGCAATTTAAGTGCAACGCCATGTTGGAGGTATACAGAGTAGCATTAACACACTTCCATTGTCGCCATAGTGATCAAGGAAGCCTATGTTGCATGACAGGGGCATCAGAAGTGCAGGAGGTTGTAGGATGTGTAGTGCCGAAGGGTAATCGCATTGGGTGTTGCATCACAATTTGGGGAGGTATGTCTAATGGTGATGTTGTATGAGTTGGGTGTGCACTTGGATCTGGTAGTTGTAGCATGTGGGGGTGAAAGGGAGAGTTGATTGAGCGTGGGCCTTCCCAAATTACTGATAATAGGAGTAGATGCTGAGGAAGGAGAATTATCTGCCTGAGTATCGGTTACATAGCTGTGGTTTGGGATTCCACAGAGATGGTTGCCGGAGGGAGCGTGATATGATATGGTATGATATAATATGGCATTTGTAACTCGCCTATTCACAAGTGTTTCAAGGCGCGAAAGAGTGGGAGTCTAAGAGAAATGGTAAAAGTGATTTGGTTGGAGATAGTTGGGATGAAAGTATTTGCATCTTTAGGAATGGTCGAGTATTGCTCAAGTGTCTGTGCCGATGAAGACATTTGCTTGGGGAACCAGCCAGGTATGAGGACGTATGGCGAAAGTCAGAATGCCTTTATGACAAGGAAGTCCTGGCCATAGTATTTCTATTAATTATGAGCAGAATAGGAGTGTGAGAAGTGGGGGTTTGCGAAGATCCAGAGAAAGTTCAACAGTGTATTTATTTTATTTTATTTATTTTATTGCTTATAGCTTAACCATTGCTCAAGAAGAGCAGAGTGCGTAACAACAGGAGGTTGCCAGAATTGGGATTGGCATTTTATACAATAGCGCAGTACTGTTGGTGAAAGGGGAGAGGGATTTTAATTCTTCCAGCATATTCCTTTCTTAAAGGCATGGTCTAGTAAAAAATTTTATTTAAAAAATAGATAGGCAACATAAAAAAAAAAATACTAGCATTCTCTTTTTTAAAACTTCCTATGTAAAATTTTGAGCTATTCAAGCTCAAAATTCGCAAAAGCAAGCACATGGGCGCATCCATTTTGTGAAATGGATGCCCTCCTGTGCTGGCTTTTGCTTTTGCGGCACTAATGAAGGAAAAGCCAGCCAGCTGTAGTAAACAAAAGCTACCGCTGGGTGGCTTTCCCTTCATTAGTGCTGTACGCGGAGGACGGGGACCGAAGACCAGAGCAGGAAAGCTGCAGCTGAATCTCGGTAAGTGCTATTTAATTAAAAAAAAAATAAGCACTAGCTGCGGTTTTTTTTCTAAGTTTTCCGGGCTGGAGAGCCCGGAAAACTTAAAAATAAAACCACAGCTTTAAAAACGTTTTATTTATGTTTGCGGTCGCTTTTGAAGCGACCGCAAACATAAATACAACATTATTGTGTTGGAAAACGCTGCGGTTTTTCTTTCCAAGTTTCTCAGGCTCCTCTGGCTCGGAGGAGCCTGAGAAACTCGGAAAGAAAAACCGCAGCGTTTTCCAACACAGCACAGTGCTCCGGGAACACCGGAGACCCAAAGTGAAAGCCACAGCAGGTAGAAACACAACGCGGTTGTGTTTACATGCCGCGTAGTGTTTCTGCCTACAGCTGATTTTCCCATTTGGGGCACTCGGGCTCGGGCTCCAAATGGGAAATGCTAAATGCTGCGTTGTGTCTGCCTAAATCTGCTTTCCCATTTGGGGCTCTCGGGCTCCCCAAATGGGAAAGCAGATTCAGGCAGAAACAACGCGGTTGTGTTGGAAAACGCTGCGGTTTTTCTTTCCGAGCCTGAGAAACTTGGAAAGAAAAACCGCAGCGTTTTCCAACACAATAACGTTGTATTTATGTTTGCGGTCGCTTCAAAAGCGACCGCAAACATAAATACAACGTTTTCAAAGCTGCGGTTTTATTTCTAAGTTTTCTGGGCTCCTCCAGCCCGGAAAAAAAAACGCAGCTAGTGCTTATTTTTTAAAAAAAAATAAATGGCACTTACCGAGATTCAGCTGCAGCTTTCCTGCTCTGGTGTCCGGTCCCTGTCCTCCGCGTACAGCACTAATGAAGGGAAAGCCACCCAGCGGTAGCTTTTGTTTACTACAGCTGGCTGGCTTTTCCTTCATTAGTGCCGCAAAAGCAAAAGCCAGCACAGGAGGGCATCCATTTCACAAAATGGATGCGCCCATGTGCTTGCTTTTGCGAATTTTGAGCTTGAATAGCTCAAAATTTTACATAGGAAGTTTTAAAAAAGAGAATGCTAGTATTTTTTTTTTAATGTTTTCTATCTATTTTTTAAATAACATTTTTTACTAAACCATGCCTTTAATGTCTCTAAGTGTGTGACTCGGTTTATGAGTGGTTGGCTCAAGAGGATAGCTCAGGGGCAACACGCTCGAGATGCAGAGCAACACAGGTTCGATCCCTGGGTCCACGCTTAGAAACCTATGGTTTCGGTTGTGTGGAACTTATTGCTAAATGATTCACTTTGGGAAGAGGATTGTATTTTCGGACATTGGCTTGTTGGGTGAAGGAAGTAATGGGTGGAGGGAGAGGCCTTCTCCACGGAGAAGTGTGAAGACAGGGTCCATCCTCCTGTAAAGGAAGAGGATGATATTGAGGATTTTGTTTGTAAAGGAGAGGAGAAAAAAAAAGGCTTAGGGACAAGTTATTGTTTGAGAAGTGGTCTGGGGTTCTTCATTTAGGCTGCATGTGATTCAAAGTGAACTGAGGGTAAGGTGGTGAGGTAATAGTATGTCAAGGGAGTTTTGGAAGTGAGAAATACCTTTGAAGGGGAGGTCAAGTTAAATGTGTTGGAGATAGAGACCTACTGCTTTGGAGATTTCCCAAGAGGGGAGGGTGACTGCCCCTGAGGTTGTTTCAGAGGCTGCAGAGGGGAAGGAAAGCATGGTGGAATAGGGACTGTTGACGTTCCTATAGAGGAAGCTGATTACCACCTCCTGTGAGATAGACTAAGATAAGAGCTAGTAGTGGTGTGCTATATGTGACATTACATGTTGTGATCAATGGGGGTGGGAAAGGATTTGTGGGAGGGATTGAGCAGTGGTGTATGTGCATAAGTGACAGTTGAGATTACTGGGTTGAGGGCGAGCTAGCACTAGGGCTAGAGGGTCGAGGTGAGGTAAGGAGTAGACAAAGGGTATTGGATGAAGACTGTAAGGGAAGAGGCATCCTAAATGTGGGTTGTGTGTTACTATTTGTACATGCAGCTATGGATGAGGGAATTGGAAGAAAACGATTCCCAGAAATAGCCGTTGGACATAGTGGTGGGTTGAAATGAAGAGGAAGAAGGCAATGTGGTTGATAGTGAGATTACAGGGACATGTATCTCAGAGATAGAGTTTGAAGATGCAACAGAATCGGGGTGTAATATAGCTCTGTTTAAACCCCTCAGGGCAATGATTCCTACCAAATATATTTTTGTGTTGCTTGGTCCTGATGAGCCCGAAGCTAGTTCCTTTTCCTTGTACATTTGGCAGAATGTTGTCCTAGACTGATTGACTACAAAATCATATTGGTCTACTAGAAGGAGACAATAGGTAAGGGGAGAACCTAAAAGTGTGTAAATGGCTTACTCTGTCTGTGAACAGTCAATGGAGATCATTTTGTAAAGCTTGAGTGGAGATTTATGCTTTATGCATGTGAAAAGAAACCAATGTGCAGATTTTAAATTGGAGTATTTCAGCTATAAAATCAAGTATCATATACTGAATAGCTGTAATACTCTTTAGGTTAGAAGCACTTGTGTAGCAGGGCCCTTGCAGCCCCTGTGGTGTAGGTGGCCATGCTGCACCAAATCCTGGGTGGCGGGGGTGGGGGGGGCTGGCCCATCCAGCTTCCGAAAGAAATTATTTTTTTCTAAAGTCGGATTGCGTGTACTCTAAATTCAGAAAGAAATCATTTCTTTCTGAAGTCAGAGTGCATGCATTCCAACTTCATAAAGAAATGCTCTGGTTCTAATGCCGGAGGAAGGATGCTTCTGGCTCCATGTATGCTACGAATGTAGGTTAACATAGGAAAATGATGGAGCGGTGAAAAACGAGGTAGGCCACGGGCATGAGATAAAGCAGAGAGGAGGCAACCTCGGTAAGCCCTATTTAAATGGATGTGTGCAACTGTTACAGTTCTAGTTCTGGTTAGGAGGCTAACCAAGTGTCACTTAAGAGGTCTGCTGGGCGGGGTAGAAATAGAAATAAGTAGAAAAGATCTGAAGAAAAAGATGAGATAAGGAAAAAATCCAGAGGTAGAGGAATAGTCTAAATGTGATGATTGCTGGAAAACCATTGACATGGTGCGACCCACCTGGAAAGCATCCACAAGCCTGCAGGCACTCAACCGAAATGTACTACGGGAGGCCATCATTGTGGCCTTCAGTGTCTCCTTGCATCTACCAGGCATCACTCAGGGCCATATATGTCTCACTCAGGGCAATCCAATGGCTCATTTCTGCCTGGCCGGACTATCTCCAGGCTGTATCCAGATGAACGTTCTCCACCACCAGCTTTCCAGTCCATACAAGCCAGGGTTACCTCATGGGGAAAACATTACTCTGTCAACCCACATCGGCTGCTTCTCTCTGTGTGCCTCAGAGGGTTATTTATTTGTTTATTTATAATATGCTGAAGCCCGCAGGCATGAGGGCGCAACATTTAGACAATAGACGAACAAAAAGAATCAACGGGACAAAGTGAGAAACATTAGGAGAGAGTCTCCTGCTCAGCCACCAAAATTATTTAAAAATGGTGTTCTTCAGAGCCTTACAGAGGCCCTGTTGTTGCCTTCTAATCTGATTGCAACCGGAAGGTTGTTCCATGCTTTAGCAGCCTTGACCGGGAACAATCTCCCCAGCCCGTTCAAACGTTTGAAAGATGGGTTTCAGAGCGCAGAGGTCTACCTGGAGTGTACTGGCAGGTGAAGGCTTTCAAGTATGATGGGGCAGCCCCATGCAAGCTGGGGTGGAGAATAGACATGGATTTAAGGACAAACCGTTCTTTCACTGCCAGCTAATGTTGAGATCTTCTGTCGGATGAAATATGTTCGCCCCTCGGTTTCTTCTTGATGATTCTTACTGCGCTGTTCTGTATTGTTTGGCATTTCCGCAGGCATGAGCTGTTAGCTCCTATCAGCAGGGCGTTACCATAGTCCAGCCTTGAGAAGGTAATTGCTCTAGTGATGGTTGCACAGTTCTTTTCATTGACAAACAGTCTGATGTGACTGGGCAGACGCAAGTAATATTGGCAGCTCTCATTTATTTGTTTCACATGTGATTCTGCGCTTAGGGAACCCTCCAATGAGATGGCCAGTGTTTTTACCTTGTCCTCGACCAAGATGGCACAATCCTTGATCCGGAAATTCTTGTGTTCTAGACTAAGTTTAGCACAGGCCTGCCAGGAGCCACAGATAAGTAGTTCAGTTTTACTGCCATTTGGCCACACCCAATTCGTGGTCATCCAGGCCTCAATGATGTTATAGACTGTCTGGAAGTTGCTAGCATCCTGTTCATAATTACCACTCAGTTCCAGTACCAGCTGAGTATCATCAGCTGTCATGAATCGCCAATTCCAGCCCTTTTGGACTTTGTGGTCCGTAATGCACCGCAACATCAGGTCGTTGGTTCTCCCAACATGGCTGACAGTACGGAAGCGCTGCTCACTAGTGTTTACGTGCGACTCGCTGCCTCCTAGAAAATAGGCACGCCCCCACGGCTCTGCACGTCTCAACGCTACTGTTCCGGGTTGTTCGGCAAGTGTTATTGTTTCCTTCTATCAGTGCCATTTTCCATTTCTTACCATCCTTTCCATCCTGGAAACTCTTTTGACCCGTCCTTGCTTCTGCCAGGCACGTTCTTCCTTTTCATCCTGGACTCCCATCTTGTGCTTCGGTGCCGCTGGCTCCCCAGCACCCTGAGAGCATTGGACGCCTGTTCCTTTTCCTTCCTGGATTCCACCGTCTCAACCTTCCTGGATACTGAACGCTACTCTGCTCCTAAGGCAGTCGGCGCTCCTCACACTGGACCCCGAGGATTCACGTTCTTACCTGTACAAGTCCCGATCAGTCAGGAAGAAGGAAAGAGCTTCCAAGAAGACACCGATCAAGGACAAACAGGTGAGAAAAAGGGTAGGGTGTGACAATTTGAGACGCCAAGAACCTGATATCGGATTTGACATGGAGGCTGCAGTCCAGGACCTCATGAGAGGAATGCAAGAATTAACTACAGAGGTTCAAAACCTCAAGGCCGAGAATGCAGCGCTAAGGCAACGTGTCTTGTCCTGAGATTCTGCATTCAAGGAAAGTGCCCTGGTAGGGGATATAGTGGACAAATATGATGGCTCCTCCAAATCCCTGCATTCCTTCCTCGACTCCTGCCTGGTGCATTTCACGTTTAAACCCTACTATTTTTCCACGCCCCAGGCTAAGGTAGGGTTTATCATTTCTCACCTCTCTGGCAATGCCTTAACCTGGGCTACTCCCTTGGTCAACTCGGGAGACCCACTCCTGGATAATTATGATGGATTCATAGAAGCCTTTAAGACCATGTTTGATCGACCAGAACTCCTTTATAGCAACCAGGAAAGACTTCTGAAGTTCCAGCAAGGGAGTCAGGATATGCTTACTTACGTGACTCGTTTCAAACAACTAGCTAAAGAAGCCAATTGGTCCTAGGAGGCTAGAATCACCCTGTTCCGAAGAGGGTTGAATGACGAGGTCAAGGATGAGTTAGCCAGAGTGTCCCGCCCAAGTTCCTTTCAGGCCTTGATGGATTTATCCCTACAAATCGATTTCCGAATCCAGGAGAGAAAGGCAGAGAAAAGAAAAACAAAAACAACACCTCCAAAGACAACTGTGGAATAACCTAGCCTCAAGGAAACACCCACTCAACATTCATCAGAACCCGAACCTATGCAGTTGGGTTCTTTCCGGGGACTGATCTCTCCGCAAGAAAGGATCCGCAGGATCAATACCGGACTTTGCATGTATTGTGCTTCTGATAAACATCTTGTAAGAAACTGCCCAATAGCACCACCCAGGCGTTCAGGAATTGCCAGCTCCCGATCTTAAGCGGAGCACAGCTTTGTGAGAAAGATGCCTGCTTCGCTTCTGTTCCTTCCTTGAATGGTCCCAGCCAAAATACCTTAGTGGTTTTCCAAAAGGTCTTTTCACCCACTGAGAAAGACTAATTTCCCATCCTGGCTCTTGTGGACGGCGGTGCCATGGGAGTATTTATAGATCATAACTGGGCCGCCAGGCACAATATTCCTCGAGAACCCAAAGAAATAATCCAACCTGTCAAGGGGATTGACGGGAGATCATTATCCTCCGGGCGATTGACGGGAGATCATTATCCTCCGGGCCCATTACCCACCAAACCAAGGAATTACTGCTTTCGATAAACAACCACCAGGAAAAGCTCTGTTTTGATATCATAAAGGTAGCTCATTACCCCATGGTTTTAGGCATGCCCTGGCTCCAGAAACACAACCCGTATATCAATTGGGTGGCCGGATTCCTATTTCTAGGTTCTGAATTCTGCTTGTCCCATTGTTTGTCTCAAGACTCCCTGCATAACCCTCCAGTGAACTCCAGGAATTCCGAGCAGTCACCTCTGTGTGTGTCCAACATTACCCAAGTGCTTGAGATCTATCAACCGTACTCAGATGTGTTCCCAATAGCCATTGTTCAAGCTCTACCACCCCACCGACCTGAGGATTGTGCCATCAGCACAGATTATTCAGCTGTAATTCCATTCAGCAGAATGTTTATACTATCCGAACCTGAGAAAAGAGCCCTACGAGAATATCTGGACACCAACCTCGCTAATGGAACCATTCGTCCTTCAAAATCTCCAGCCGGTGCTTCTCTATTCTTCGTGCCAAAGAAGGATACCAAGGAACTCCGACCCTGTTTGGACTACTGCGGTCTCAACCAATGCACTCTCAAGGTTTGTTACCGTCTACCACTTATTTCCGACATCTTGGAGGCGGTTCGGGGTGCAGTCATCTTTACCAAGCTCGATCTTCGGGGTGCCTATCACCTCATCGGGATTAAGGAAGGTGACTAGTGGAAGACTGCCTTTAGAACCCCTTGTGGCCATTTCGAATATCTGGTAATGCCCTTTGGCCTCGCCAATGCCCCTGCGGTCTTTCAGCGCTTTATGGACAGAGTCTTCTCAGATATGCTGTTTCTTTTTGTCATCGTATACCTGCATGATATACTGATTTATTCCAACGATCCCCAAGTCCATCAGGAACATGTAAATGCAATCCTACAACGACTACGAGAAAACAAACTCCTGACCAAGCCAGAAAAATGCCTCTTTCATGTACAGACCGTTCATTACCTTGGATTCGTGCTGAGTTCCAAAGGAATCGGAATGGATCCTGCCAAGGTTGACTCCATACTCTCTTGGCTAGTGCCTACTACAGCAAAACAAATTAAATCCTTCCTGGGACTTGCACATTTCTACAGAAAATGTATACCTACATTTTCTGACATAGTGCATCCCATAGTTGCCCCCTTAAAGAAAGACACACCGTTTATTTGGTCTGCTGCTCAAGAGACAGCCTTTCAGGAGTTAAAACAAAGATTCACTCAAGGTCCCATCCTGGCTCAACCTGACATAAATAGGCCTTTCCTGGTAGAAACGGATGCCTCAAACTACTCCATCGGGGCGGTCTTAAAACAGGAATTTGAAGAGACGGTGGAACATCCTATTGCCTACCTATCCTGTACATTGACTCCCAGCGAGACCCATTACTCTGTCCTGGAGAAGGAACTACTAGCCATCGGACAAGGCTTTACTGACTGGCGTCATTTACTCTTGGGTGCCAAACATCCTGTGCAGGTGCGGACCGATCACAGAAACTTGCAAGTTCTGCAGTCCTTGGAATGCAGAAATAGTCGTCAAGCCCGTTGGGCCTTCTTTTTTGCCCAGTACCAGTTCCACATACATCACTTCCCTGGAACCAACAACATTATCGCAGATGCCTTATCCATGCGTCCTGACTATGAGCCTGTCGGAGCACGTGCATTCCCGAAGATGTTTCCTGATACCATGTTTGTGGCCCAGGCCAATTCCTTCCTGGAAGATGTCCGTACCGAAACACCTTCTTCTGATCTCTGGGAGGACTACACCAAGGCCAATCAATGGAGCCTGGTTGCAAAGGATGGCTATCTCTTTAAGGATAAGAGATTGGTGATACCCACACAGAGATTGAGAGACAAGATCATAAGTCTTTGTCATGATACCTTCCATTCGGGGCATCGAGGCATCACTGCAACTCTCCACTTCATTCAGAGACAATTCTGGTGGCCAAGGATGATCGACGGTGTAAGGGCTTACATCCAAGCCTGCGCTGTTTGCAGTCAAAATAAGTGTGATAACAGAAAACCTGCAGGTCTTCTCCACCAACCCGCATTGCCTACATGTCCTTGGGAGACAATCGCCACAGATTTCATTGTGGAACTACCCCCGTCCAGGGGTATTCAACCATAATGGTTACTATCGATATGTTCACCCATATGGCTCACTTCACCCCCTTGTACAAGTTACCATCTTCACTTGAATTGGCAGGGATATTCTTAAAACACATATTCAGGCTTCATGGACTACCTTCGAAGATCATCTCCGACCGTGGACTTCAGTATCTATCCCAATTCTGGAAACATCTGTGCCAAATGTTAGGCATCCAGTGTGCATTATCTTTGGGGTATCATCCTCAGACTAATGGAGCAACTGAATGTGTAAACCAGACCCTAGAACAATACTTACACTGTTTTGCAGCCAAGGTCCAGGATGATTGGTCACTTTTGAATCCGGTAGCTGAATTTGCCTCTGCTCATTCAGCTATCAAGACCAGTCCCTTCTTTTGCAGTCAAGGGTTTCATCCTTCAGTTCTGCCAACTGTTCTACCACACCCTACCCCGGTTCCCTCAGTCGATTCCTGGATTAAACAACTGGTAAACTTACATAAGGATGCCAAAGATCACTTGGAGAAGGCCAGGACGGATGTCAAGAGATATGCTGATACCAAGCGGAGACCCAGCCCTCCATATGGAATTGGTGACAAGGTCTGGTTATCCTCGAAACTCTTACCTCGACATCTATGACCAAATAAACTGGCTCCCAAGTATTATGGACCTTTCTCCGTAAAGGAAATCATCAACCCAGTGGCCTTTCGACTTCAGCTGCCAGAATCTTGGAAGAAGATACATCCTGTCTTCCACACTTCCTTGTTGAAAACGTATGCACAATCCACCAGATCGACTCATCGACCTAACCCCGTCATCAATGACCAGATTGAATTTGAGGTCTCCAGGATATGCGACTCTAGATACAGACGGGGTCGACTCCAATAATTAGTGGAATGGAAAGGATACCCCCCCAGCGAACGTACCTGGGAACCTGTCTTGACTATGAATGCCCCCGTTTAGTACAAAGGTTCCATCGAACCCATCCAGGCAAACCTGGTGGATCAAGGTTTAAGAGGGGGCATGCTGTCATGAATCGCAGATTTCAGCCCTTTTGGACTTGGTGGTCCATAATGCACCGCAACATCAGGTTGGTGGTTCTCCCAACATGGCCGACAGCACGGAAGCGCTGCTCACTAGTGTTTCCGTGCGACACGCTGCCTCCTAGAAAATAGACACGCCCCCGCGGCTCTGCGTGTCTCAACAGTACTGTTCCGAGTTGTTCGGCAAATGTTATCATTTCCTTCTATCAGTGCCATTTTCCATTTCTTACCATCCATTCGATTCTGGAAACTCTTTTGACCTGCCCTTGCTTCTGCCAGGCTCGTTCTTCCTTTTCATCCCGGACTCCCGTCTTGTACTTCGGTGCCGCGGGCTCCCCGGCACTCTGAGAGCATTGGACACATGTTCCTTTTCCTTCCTGGATTCCACCGCCGCAACCTTCCTGGATACTGAACGCTACTCTGCTCCTAAGGCAGTCCACGCTCCTCACACTGGAACCTGAGGATTCACGTCCTTACATGTACAAGTCCCGATCAGTCAGGAAGAAGGAAGAAGCTTCCAAGAAGACACCAATCAAGGACAAACAGGTGAGAAAAAGGGTAGGGTGTGACATAAGCGTAATTCATAAAGAATACTTCGGTACCCTCAAGTAAGGAACAGAATGGTCTGAGGTGTAAGTTAAACAGCACGGGCGATAGACTTGCCCCCTGTGGCATGCCACAGTTGATGGGTGCCAAAGGCAAAAATGCATCACCCCAGGGAATTTTGGACCTTCGATTGGATAAAAATGATTGGAACCATTTTACTGCCCCTGTTTTATAGTTACCCACATGTTCCAAAGACCATAGGAGTTGTTCGTGGTCGAGCAGATCGAAGGTCGCAGATAAGTCGAGTAAGATCAGCATACACTATTTGCCCATATCCATGATGCGTAGCATGTGGGTCTGTAGTTCAACAAGTTCTGTCTCGGTACTATGAGCAGGCCTGAAACCTGATTGTTGTTTATGTAAGATTGTGTTTGTTTCTACAAAAGCTTGCAGCTGTACTGTGGCAGACTTGTCTAGGACTTTCAATAAAAAGTTGCAGTTGGTGATTGGCCTTAAATTGCTTGGGTCCCTTGGATCTAGTGCAGGTTTTTTCACTAACGGGGCTACTGTGACAGTCTTGATGGATTCTGGAACATAGTTGTCTTTGAAAGAGGTGTTTGCCAAACGTGTAAGAAATGGAGTGAAGCAGTCCTGATGTTCCAGAATTATCCTGGGGGGCAGAATGTTCTCCGCAAAGGAGGTTGGTCTCATTGCAGACAGTACATTCTTCAAGTTTCTGGTCGTTATGGGTGAATATGTGAAGCTATCAACTTTGTGTACCTTATGCTGAACATCAGAGAGAGATTGCGTCGAAGGAAAATCAGCTAGGTTTCCCTAGCCTTGAGAATCTTAGCCTCGAAAGCCTCTTGTACTGTTATGCATTCGGCCTGAGCTGGTTGGGCCATGGGCGATAAAGCGCTGGGCTTTTCTAGGGATCTCAATTTCTCAAAGATTTTGCCAGTGGAATTGGAAGCCTTGTTGATTTGGTCATTGAAGAAGTTTTGCTTGGTTTCTGCTTTGTTCAATTTATACTGTTTTTCTATCTCCTTCCATTTGCTCTTGTTTTCCAGAGTCGGCTGTTTTAGCGACTGACATTCTAGTTTCCTATTTTCTCTATTTAGAATTGTAAGAGCGGGGGAGAACCATTTCTGGTACTTCAGGTTTGCCCTGATCGATTTCCACCTAACCGGCGCTATGCGGTGAACTAGTTTTTATGCAGTGAAGGTAAAGGTAGAGACTAGGATTCTGCAAGGATCGCTTTCAGTTGTCTGTGCCATTAGGAAATTGACACAGACAGATATGTCTGGTACAGAGATTTTGTTGAAGTTCCTACTAGGGACCCTTTGATGGGCATTCAGGGCTAGGAACTGGACATTGGGGAACAATCAGAAATTTAACACAATGGTGATCAGACAAGATGCAAGAGATGCTTCCTTCAATTTTAGTCTCTAAAGTATGGGACACCACCCAGTCTACAAGGTTGTTATTTGGCGTAGTTGGCTCATTGTTGCAAGCATTGTACTCCATATCATTTTGTGCTTTTTCAAGCTTTATGGCCTCTTTATTGGTGGGATTACCCTTCCAACGATTTAGGTCTCCTAGGAAAAGGGTGGCCGTATTAGGGCCGCAGAAGTTAAGTAACACCTGAACTATCTCCTCATTGAAATTCGCCATCACCGATGGGGGACGATAGATTACTATGAAATTAATGCAGCTGCTTTTCGTAGGTGTTAGTTTCATGTGCAGTATTTCGCAACCCTGGCAACTGCAGGAGGATGGGAAAAGTGTGTATTCCTTTCTGGCAATAATGGCTACTCCGTCCCCCTTCCCCTGATCCCTGTTTTTGCAGAAAATAGAGTACCCTTCCGGCATGGCCATTTCAATCATGGGGCAGCTGGAATCACATATCCAGGTTTCAGTGAGATAGAGTATGTCAATTTCTCTGTCTATGATTAAATCGAAATGTTACAAGCATGGTTATTCAAAGATCTCGTGTTTATTTAGCACATTTTGAATCCCACCTGTGACCCTATAACATTAGGGACAGTAGGGCTTAGCTCTGTTTGTGCTCTAGCTATGCCAGGCCTGTTGTTATCCTGTATGTGACCCTGAGGGCTCTTGGGGAGGTTACTCTTTTTTTATGGCTGCTGGCTCAGGAGTGCTTTGGAAGATGTAGCTGGCTGCAGCCTGCTCTACACTGACTGGGTTGTTCCCAGCAGACACCTGAGGTAATTCTGGGGTTTCCAGCCCTGCCTCGGGTGACACATGGTCCCTTGTTAGAACTATTTGCTTCCGTTGCGGGTCCCTAACCGCTAATGAAATTTCTAGTTGATAGGCTGGCGGGATAGTAAATTTGAGCGTTATTGTGCCATTGGGGCGTGTTGTACAATCGTCTAAAGCTGCCTGTACATACTTGTTTACAATGTCCATATGCTGTGCACGTTGTCGCTCAAGTAGCAGTTTCAGGTCATCAAAGTAGCCCATGACGTACCGTCTGGGTGTATAAAGTTGCTTCAGAAGAAAATGGGAAGAGCGTGGCACACACAGGAAATGGCAGATGATTTCCAAGCGTCACTGTCGGCGAGAACCGGCGAAGACCCGTTTGGTCCTGGTGCACCGGCACGGGTGCACCTGGTCTTCGAATAAATACATGGGGTTGCTGGGAAATGTAGTTTCCCGCCTTGCAGCATACCTCACAGCAAAAAGAGCAGCAGGGAGAAAGTGTGCTGCTTTATACAGAAATACACAGTAAATAGAGCTAAACAGCAACAATATTAAATCCGATCAACACAGCTTTTAGAAAAATACAATTCAGAGGTGCAGTGCAAGATTTTAAAGTGCGTCGAAATTAGTCAGCAATTCAAAGTCAAATCTAGAAGATGCCTATAGGTACGTGGTTATTCTAGCTATTAGGTTCAAGCAATAGGCTAGATGCTCTATGTGCAGGCAGTAAGGCAGTAAATAGCACTCCTATCTGGTGTCAGCTAACTCTATGCATTGCATGATTGCAACCTGCACCATCTTGAGCTCATCAGAGGTTGCACCTGAATGACGTTGCCAGTGTCAGGTTCCTTCCAGGTGGATTCTACTGCTACACGACCACCAGAGAGTCACCCAACCTCTAATTCTGGTGCATCTGTGTTCATACCCTTTGTACTGGCATAATCGAGGTATTTGGTGGCATCGGTACTGGGAGCGGAGCAGCCTGTTGAAATATCTTTCTACCCTCTTGGCTACAACATATATTTCTTCCTACTCTGCCTTTAAGATTTGACTCCTAGGTTTCATTTAACTCAGGGAGTTTGGCACTCATTTGACAAGCAACTAATACAGTGTCTGGGATCAAAAGAAGGTCCACTGTGATCAACATAGAGAGATTGTTTACATGAAGGTGTACATTGATGTGTATGTAAAGCTTTTAGTGGTTAGCTGAGCTATTGTTGCAAAGCCTATGATGATGCTGTGTGCCAAGCCAGATGTACAGAATATGCTGTTCTTATCGGAGAGCTTCTGCAGATTTCGAATTGGCCTTTTGAAAGGGCGTACTCCTATCTGAAAGACAATAGCAGACATGCCTCTCGCCTCCAGATCGGTGTTCAACCGTTTTTATGGTCTGTATCCAGTAAATGAATGCCCCAACTTTATCGCACCAGTAGTTTCAATAAAGCTTAACTAATTGCAATTAAGCTACATGTTTTTTCTAGAGGATTCTTTTTTCATGACACATCATTGTCTGCTCATTATAGGACTGAGGTGTCAAAACGGCTGTTTTTTTTAATGTGTTTGTCCATGAAATGTGTTCATATGATGTGTCCACGTCTTTAACTAGTACAATAGCAAAACATGTGAAGATGGTCAAGTACAGTAGCTTGTGAGATTATACACGTCCCACCTTGTGACCACAGTGTAGCAAGCCAGCTTTCAAGACCACATGAATCAATTAGCTTTCAAGACTACACAACCCCTCTCTTAAAAAGATGACATTTTTGTTGGCTGTTATGAAAACACTGATTCCTTTTTGAAAACATATTATCTCATAGTTGAACAACTGTCTAACCTGTTCTGGAAAGTAGTGCATTCAACTATGTGTGAACTACTTTTGTCTGTCCAGCAAAATGTATTGAAACCTACATACAACACACTTAGGACAGAGATGTGTAATATTGGAAAGCGATATCAAGTTCTGAAGGGTTATGAATCATTGATTTGATGTAACAAATGCAGGGAAGGAAGTTTTGTACTGTATCATTTAATAGAGATTGTTCTCTAAACAATCACATGTTTTCTGCTAGATAGTGTATGTTTCATTAGGCACAGCGTGCAATCAAGGTATGCCAGCGAAGCCTGAATTGATTACAATGACATATTTGTGTCTGACAGCATGAGCAGTAGCTAATGAGGACATCATTCAAGAGATATGTGTTGGGTGCTTTTATTCAAGGATATCACGTGTATATATACAGCTTAGTTAAAGCACAGAACTTAATTGGTTTGGCCTTTTTTTAACTCACATATATTGTTGTTTTATTGTTTTACAGTGGTTGCAGCAATAAACAGAAATGTGAGAAACCCAGAAGAATGCTTTAATGCTGTGAAACTGCACAGAGGGATACCCGATAGAGCCACAGAAGTTTCAACAGAGTCTTTTGGCCGAAGAAGCAACGGGGCAAGAGAGCCAAAGTTTAGAGGGCATCCAGTAGTCATTCCCAGATACATAACTGGAACAGTACTGGAATGTGAGAGACGTCCTACTACACAACCGGCAACCCATTGTGAGCAGCCTTACACACATGTTGAGGTCCCAAAAGAAAACCTCACCCAGCAAGGAAAACGAATATACCAATGTACTGAATGCGAAAAAGGCTTCTGGAAATTATACTGCTATAAAGTGCATCAGAGAATACACACTGGAGAGAAACCATACACATGTCCTGAATGTGGGAAAAGCTTTAGTCAGTCTTCACATCTCATCAGGCATCGCAGGATTCACACAGGAGAAACACCTTACACTTGCATGGAGTGCGGGAAAAGCTACAGGAATAAATCAAACCGTGATAAACATTCAAGAATCCACTCATTGCTGTGTCCAGTTTAGGGGCCTAGTCTCCAGGCCACCATTGTGCATCCTGGAAGTAAATGGGCATATAGCAGAAACATTTCAATGCCCGAAGAGTACTGTTTATCCATAAGAAAGAGACACACATTTTTCATGTAGAACTGACCCACTAGCACATGGAGTCAAATTATGAGGATCAAAGGAAGAGGTAAAAGTGTGCTGGTCTCTCGGGAAAAGGTTTGAACAAGACATGGTAGCAACTAGACAAATAGAGAAGCATTATTGATCATGGAGGCAGTCTTTGAAGCTAGATATTTTCCTTAATAGGATTTATGGACCCGAGGCACAAGAAATGGCACATAAAGTAGACACAGTTATACAAATTTAGCGTTATAAATTGTGGGGTGATGATTATCATGCAGTAATTGCAGACATGTGTTTATGGTCCCATGCTGAAGGAGAGGTGATAAAATGTTCCTGAATGGAGGATATCTTTCACCTCTGTGTAAGTGCACCCAACTTCTGCTTGTTCTATATCCCCTTTCTTTTAATCATCAATAAAGGGCGGGTTGGAGCAAGTAGGGATGGCAGTGTGCAGGGAAACAGCGCCCTGCAGGGGAGACGGCGCAAGCAGGTCAGGTTGAACAAACATACAACATTTGCTATTCCTTTGTTTGATGGCTGTTGCACTGGAAAGTGTCAGTACTGAAAAGAAAACAAAGTGCTGAAGAGTGTGACAGCAGAGCAGTATTGTTTGGTCACACTGTAAACTATGTTAGAATGCTCAGACTGCGGGCAAAGTTGTCACTCATCAACGAATGAGTGGCAGTCATCAGGCACATGAATGAGATCCCCTTGAAGTACGAAAACACTGGGGAGAGAGGGACTTTAACTTTCATTTAGTGAACCTGTACTACTAGGTAAATGTCCCTGCAAAGACTCCAACTATCCCTGTGCATCGGTGTGCTATCCCTAGTATGCAGCGGTGGGCCGCCTATCTAGGTGAAAGACAGAGAGAAGAATTATTCCTTTCTAAAGTAGTTCTAAAAATGCATTGGTGCCCAACAGCTCATTTTTCATTGTTATTGTCGACCGTTGTACCAATAGCTTTAAAAGTAAACTTAAAATAATTATTCAGTGGCAAAATAGAAAAAAGCAAGTGGAAAAGAGCCATCACTTGTAAATATATTATCCTGGTAGTTTATCTAAGTGTGTATTTATGCCTTTAAACATCCATATGTATTGTCAACCAGTTTTGGTGGGTTAAAGTTGTAGACGAGCCGATCAGAGGATTCATCCACACGGACTCAAGAAAACAAGAAGAAAGGACACCCAGCAATGAACAGTGGGCCCCAGAAAAATCAGGGCCCTCACAAGATTCCATCAACATGATGGAGCGCCAGTGAATAACAGCACTGAGTGTGCACTATCCAGAGCACGAGGAAATAACATTATGGGACAGTCCCAGTGGCAACAGAATATACAATGAAGGTGGTTCATGACTGATGTTTGAACTAACCGCCTGACGAAGGTGGTAACACCTCTATTCGACCAAAACCAATTGACGATACAAATGGATGTGTAAAGGCATACATACACACCTAGATAAACTACTGGGATAATATATTTACAAGTGAAGGTTGTCCCCCACTTTATTTTTTCTATTGAGCCACAGAATAATTCTTTTAAGTTCACTTTTAAAGCTATTGGTACAACAGTCGACAATAAAAATGAAAAATGACCAGATGGCAAACAATGTATTTTTAGAACTAGTTTAGACAGGGATAGTTCTTCTCTCTGTCTTTCTACTAGACAGGCAGCCCACCGCTGCCTACTATAGATAGCACACTGATGCACAGGGATAGTTATAGTCTGTGTGTTTTCATGATATATTTAGGGCACCAGAGAGGTAACACACCTTGCTCTACAGACCTATTGGTTTGTTTTTATCCCTTGATTTACCTCACTCCAGTGTTTTCTTCTCTGGTCATTGCCATTACTTGCAATACTCTTTGTTTCTAAAATAAAAATTCCAAAGCGGTCCTATAACAGTCAGTATTGACCGCATTCTGATAAGTTTGATTGCCTACTCATTCTCAACTTTCTGATGAATTTGAAAATGTAATGCAGGAATTTCCATGTCTAGCACAAGGTATCCTTGAATGAGGGACAATACCCAGAGACTTGGTATTGTCCGTCTGTGTGCGTGTATGTGCTTGCAGGCTTTATCTGCCATCAACATGTATTTTCAGACATTCCTTTCAGTATATACCACACATCCAGGGAGTATGAGCTACTGCAAAGCAAGGGTAATATGGTCTTCTGATTGAATATTCACTCATAACTCTAAAGGCATTATTTAAAGAGCGCACGGTAACCGTGGAAATGGCAGCAGTGCCTGGTATGAATTAGCTAAACACAACATAACAAGTGAATACTGTTACCGGATGCTAAGAAATAATTGATCAATAAATAAAATAATGTTGGTGTTTTTCCAAGCATCACAATGAATATCTAGAATACCTATGATTGCATAATAGCCCAAGTTATCAGGTAGAGGAACAATGATGTGCAAGGCAGGAGATATATATGTATGCGCCAATGTCATCCAGCAACTGCAAGATGGAATCAACTGTGATCAAACGTGATGCCGAAAAAGCATTTGACCGTGTGGAATGGGGTTTTCTTTTTTCTAGCTTGAAAGCATGGGCGTTGCTAGGGGGGGGGCTAAGGGGGCTATAGCCCCTGATCTTTTGGTTGTAGCCCCTGATAGAATCTCAGGAGCTACAGCCAAAAGACTAGCTAGCCCCCAGTCCCAACAATTCCGACATCAGCATAGCCCCAGGTCTTTTCCAGACCTAGCAACTCCCGTGCCTAAAAGTGGCACAGTATTGGAAATGGCTTTATTCAATTAGTTAAACTTTTATATTCCAACCCAAAAGCATCTATTTTTATCAATGGTCAATTTCCCCTTCATAGAGGTACAAGACAGGGTTGTCCCTTATCCCCTATTTTATTTGTTTTAGTCCATGAGCTCCTATTCAAATTCATTTGAATAAAGATATTGTATGTATTAATTGTGGTAACTCTGGGTTCAAACTAGATGCATATGCTGATAATATTCTTATCTTTTTTATAAAATCTGAGTGCAACACTCCCTCATCTATTGGATACGAGTGATTTGTTTTCTTATTTTCCAGAGTATAAATTAAATAAAGACAAATCTGAGATGCTTCCACTTAATGTTCACAGTATCAGGCAAGACTTTACTCATTTAGGCCTCAGCTCTGTGCTTTTTGAGCAGTCTTCTAGATGGTAATGGCTCAATTGCATCTAAAGATCAGCTCGTGATGTATTAAAGCTATTTCAACAAAGTGTGCTTGCAGGCACTTGATTTATGAGCAGTATGCGTTTCCTCAAAATGAATTCTCTTTAAAACATACATTGGCAAAGCCTACATGCTTGGCTTATGCATAGCCATTTACCAAGCACTGCCACAGAAGGCCCAGTTACTTGCGCCATTTGCCAGCCGTTGCCATGTTATGACGAGGCACTACCATTATGGCAGTTACCGGAAACTGTGGCACACATGCCTACACCCAAGCTAAAACTGTTGACTTTGCCAATGTTTGTTTGTATTTACCTAGGGGAAACCAGACAATAGTTCAAGATTGCATAGTCCCTAATGTGAATAAACACAAAAAAAATCTCATGAAGGAGCTAGGATGGGAATTTTGAATATTCGAACTGTACTTAGAATGCAAGACGAATACCATTCTTAGCACACAAATGGGTGATGCTAGACATCTATACTAAATTTTGGAAATATATGCAACATTGTCCGAGAGAAATAGGATTATTTGGAACATGCTTGCCGAGAAGGGAATATTTTCAACTTTACAGGCAGTGCTGGTGTTGGAATTAGCAGGTGTGCCCAGCCCTGGGTGTTGGATGGATTCTCTTCAAACCTCTGCGAGACGATTGCAGATGTCTGCCATTTGCTGAGGGAAAACAAAAGAACTTCTTATTTTAATTGTAAGAGATGTTTTTTGCTCTGAATCACAAAGTTATTGAGATAGGATTAATATAACTTCGATAATTCGCTTCTTCTTGCACCAGAGTACAGTTAGCCTCAATGTCCTGTAAGTTTATCAGTGGTTGGGTAGATGGCATTGTTTTTTTACTGAGGCATGATTTACCACATACAGTTGTTAAATAGTTAACATTCCTTGTGTGTCTTGTATTCATGGTGTAAATCTATTTTCCAACAGACTTGACTGCAGTGGGAACACAAAGGAGCAAGTTAGGCCTGAAATAGCAAACGTTGGGGTGATTTTCTGTGTGAATATATCACTGTTACTCTTTCAGTGTGTAATGTTCAAACATGTAGAACTGATACTGTCTTGTTTTTTATTAAAATTATATTGTGCGTGCCAGATATGTTTCTCTCGTATATTTAATAACTGTGGTTGTCTTCTTCCAATACCTTGAAAGTTGAGTTTCCCCTAGATACTACAGAAGTCTGGAAAGACACTAAGCCAGCAAAACGTACAATAAAGCAGTAAGCAGGATATCGCTATAGAAGCTACCATACTCCGAGCTCTTGACTTTCCCTGTTTGGTCGATTCATTATCATAAACACTTTATAAATGGGATAATGTACCCCCATACTGTACATTATAAGACTATTGCAAGTCACTGAGTAGTTTTGGGACTAAATAGAAGAATGAGGCCAAAGGCTGAGTTCCTTTATAAGGTCACAGAGATCCAAGATGACTTGCAATATCCTTTTTATGTATGGTAGGGGGTATTATATTCCTTATATTACATGGCCACACATTGCCAATACCTTTATTACCTTGTCTCTTGCTTAATATAATGTAAGAAATCTTCCATTTGCTGATCCATAACATAATTTTTTTTTATTGCAATTGGTTTTAATAAACCTTTACAATAAAATCGATAAAATCAAATCAAGACTTAAATAAATCAAACATTCATTAATACCAACTTAGTCCATAAAATCAAACTAATTGCATACATTGATACAGTTAATACAGTTAAAAGAAAAAAAGAAAAGAAATACGTATCAAGATCAATGGTAGAAATCAACAGTATTCTGCATAAGACCCTGTTCACAGTAAGCCAGCTGAGGTTAACATTTTTTTCAGACCAACAGGTTTAAACTCTTAATGAATCCGGATAGGGCTAAACCCTCATGAGTCGACTGAATATTTAGGCAACGCAACCATCGCCACTCTTCATTGTACCCTAAAAGATTCATCTTCAGAGGCTCAAAGAATTTAACTCTGAAGCCGTCTAGGCATACACATTCCAATACTAAATGCCTTAAGGTTTGAAACTTTGTTTTACAGAGCCTACAGCTGGCAGAGTCCACAGTAATTAACAACCTCCTCGGTTGGATTTCCCTAGTAGGTAACAAATTCCAACGGACCCTTAAGAGAATGTCCCTATGGGCTCTATATGGAAATTGAAACATGATGTTCGTAAGAGAATCTCTACTTCTATGTTCGTATCTCAAATGCCCCAGAGAAGCATGTGAGTGTAGGGCCTCAATAGTCACAGTCCAATCCTGATCGAATAATGCTCTTTTCACCTTCATAGAGTTCTCTATCAGGGTTGTTAGGATTAAGCCAATCTCTTCAAGGATCAGCTCCGATCTATCTCTTAAGAAAATCAAGGTCCGAGAAAGGTTCAGATTTCTTCCTATTAGATCGTATAAGGTATTAGAGATAGGTCTCCTGATTTGAGAATAGAGAGATAGACCAGCTCATTGTACCTGTGCCCACATTGATACAGACCCCATTTCAAATTGTATTGCCGATATGGGCACAGCATTAGGGATCCCCAAAACTCTCCTCTAGATTCGACACTCTATTTTGTCAAGGGTGCTACGGATCTTGTCAGATTTTAATTCGACACCATAGATCAATTTAGGCATGATTTTACCCTCCAAAAATGTTGCTGCTGGTTTAAGGGAGAAATTTCCAAACTGTCTACTGATCCTTACAATCTGAGCCTCCAGTAGTTTTACCTTCTGTATCAAAGACTCAGTGACTACCCTGGATCCCCTAGAAGCTGTGACACAGAAGCCCAAATACTGGAAGGACTCAGATAACTTCAAGGGAGTGCCTCCAAGCTTACCAACAGATCCAAAGGTTCTTGGCTTCACCTCTATAAAAAAAGGATCTTAGTTTTCTTAAGGTTAATAAGTGCCCATTATCTTTAGCATAGGTCTCAAAGTTGTTAAGGGACCTTTGTAACCCTACTTCAGTGAGGTCAAAAATCAGAAGGTCATCCGCATAGGCGAGCCACACAATCTTTTTATTGCCTATCTTTGGTGCGAGAAGTCCCTCTTTTTTCAGAGAGAGTGAAACATCTGAGAAATATTGGTTGAATAGCCACGGGGCCAAGGTACAACCCTGCCTCACCCCCCTGTAGTTACGAATTCTCTTCGAGAGGCCCCCCTTCTGACTAAGACAGACCTGAATTCCACAATTTTCATATACTCCACTGATCAATCTTAGTAGCCCCCCCGGCATTCCTCATTTAGCTAATTTAACCCACAATCTGCCCCGATCAATAGTATCAAATGCGGCAGTAACCCTGCAGCCCCTGTTTTTTTATTACATTTTGTTTTTGCAGGTGTGCTACGGGGGTGTCCCCTGCAACACCCCGCTCACTATGCCACACAGTATAGTGAGCGGGGTGTTGCTTACCTGCAATGCTACCACCAAAGGTTCAAACTTTTGTTGTTCCAACCTTTGGTGGTAGCATTTTTCAGTCGTTTTTGTACGGTCGGACCTTTTTTTTTCAGTCTGATCGTACAAAACCCTTGAATATGGGTAGTACATGAGCCGTATTCCAGGAGGTTGGAGTAATGCCTGAAGAGAGAATGTCTCTAAATCCAAATACATGAGATTAGCCTAAATCTGTTTGTTATCCTTAAAGGTGTTATTCGTAAGGCCGTTGGGCCCCGGGGCGTGGGATCTCTTGCACTTAATAATCAGGTTTAGAATAGTGGTGATATCTAGATGGAGTTCCCAAGTGTATGCACCTGACAGATTTACCTTTGGTGAAAGGCCAATATTAGATGGTACAAATCTTTCCTCATAAAACTTTACACAATCCCCTTCTGAGATTGAGTTCAGCTGAGAGATCGCATATTTAGGATCTTGTCCATTCACCAAGTACCAAAAGGCGCCAACATCAGAGTTAATTAGGATTCCCAGCATCTTTTCTGCATCACACTGCAGGACATGAGATTTCATTGATTTACAATCGTTTTTTAAGATTGCTTAGTTTTCCTAACCAACTCCTTGCAAATTACCTTATCCAGTTGGATACACTGTATTTGTTTCACTTCCCTCCTCATCGCCTTTTTTTCATCTGCCAAATCAGTGCTATAGCATTGGAGGTGCCTGACCGGTCGATTAGCACTGATATTTCTTCATGCTGCTAAACCATCAACCATTGAGCCCACAAACCTCTGGGACTCATTTGAATTAAATTTGGTAAGCTTCCACTGATAAGTAGATTGATTAAGTGCCAAATTAATCTTTGAGTTCAGATACTGAATATTCGGATCTGTCCATCTAACTGCATAGCCCGATACATTCACAGTTACTTGTAAATTGGAACGGACTTCCCTCAAATGAAATGCCCAATTAAACATCGCAGTTAGAACAGAATGATCACTCCAATCGGTTCTCTGAACCTCAAATAAATAGCAGCGGTTTCATGACGAACGGGTCCACATATATATAATCATTTAAGGGAGAGCAATTGCCTCTATGCCACGTATGCCACTCCCCTACAGTATGTTGTTCAGTAGATCTTCCCATGAAAGGCTTTAGGCCCCGTCCCCCTAAACCAGCTTGCCATTTTTGACCCAAGAATTGCTTCCCAGAAGTAACATTTAGATTCAGCTCAGGGTCCCCTGCATAGTGTTGTGGGTCGCAGTCAGCATTCAGATCCCCCATAACCATCACTTTCCCATTTAGATGATTCTCAATCCATTTGTCAATGGCAAGATAAACCATATCCACAAAGCAATCGACCTGTTCCATACCCTTATGCCAGTAGATATTTACCAATCGAAGATTAGTCATCCCATCTGAATTACTGAGTCTCACTCCCAGGGCTCCAAAGGGAAGATTTGAGATTTCTAACCCATTCAGTCCCAAGGAGTTTTCGACTGCTATCAAGAGTCCCCCTGAGGGCCCCCCTCCCCTCCTCCGGACAGACATTGGGGGTCATTCCGAGTTGGCCGGTAAAGGAAAAAGGATGCCGGTAAAGGATTACCGGCATCATTTCCCTTTATGGCCCATTCTGACCCACCAGACCGTTATTTACGGCGCCGTAAATTACGAGGCCGTAAATAGCGGTTTAGTGGTGCGCGCCCGACACTCCATACTGTAAATAGCTCCATGGCGTAAACCGGAGCTGATCCAAAGTAAAGCGGACATGGAAAAAACTGCCTCCACAAGGCCGCAAAGTACCTTACCCCCATGGAGTAAATACTGGCATCGCCGAGAAGGTGTTAAGAACCATGAGCAGTGTTTCAAAGAGGCACAGGTGCACTCAATCAGCACAGGTGGAGGCAATGGAGTCTGTCACAGCACAAAAGGAGCACACCCACACACCACACCCCCTCCCACACCAAGATGATACCAATTATAGCAGCATTCCTGGAGCTGGAGGCCCTGCTTGCAAGGCAGCAACAACAACAACCACAGCCCCCACCACAGAGGATACACAGGAGGAGAAGGAGGGTGAGACAGGCCCAGCATGCCCTACCGGTGCAGCCACCATTACCACGCCGGCAGCCCCCAATCCCCTGCATCAGAGCCACCCCCTTCAACCTCACACCAGAGCAGATCCACACCCTGTACCGGCTTGACCGGGACACCATTACCACCATAGTGGACCTGATACATGACGACGTAGTGAGCCGCATAGAAACCTGCACTGCCATCCCCCCTCTACTGAAGGTAGTGTCTGTGCTCCACTTCCTTGCCACAGGCACCTACCAGCATACAGTGGGGCACATGCATGGCATTTCACAGCCCATATTTTCCCGGATACTCAACCAAGTGCTGGATGCCCTCCTCAACCACACAAGGGACTACATATCCCTACCACGGACTCCCCAGGAGATATATGATACCAAAGTTGCCTTCCATGCACTGGCAGGCATGCCAAATTGCATAGGTGCCCTCGACTGCACCCACGTTGAATTGGTGGTCCCACATGCCATGGAGGTGCCGTATCGCAACCGCAAGCAATACCACTCCATCAACGTCCAGATGGTGTGTAATGCCAGTAAAGCCATCACACATTGCAATGCCCGATACCCCGGATCAACTCATTACTCCTTGGTCCTGCGGAACTCAACACTACCACGCTACATGGAGAGACATGCTGGACGACGTGCCTGCTACTTGGTGAGTAACCTGAATGGGCCATGGCAGTGCATTGGGGCTGTGAGTATGTTGTCTGCATACTCCACCTGTGTGGGAAAGGGGGGGGGATGCATACTCCACCTGTGTGGGAAAGGGGGCGGGGAGATGCATACTCCACCTGTGTGGGAAGGGGGGGGATGCATACTCCACCTTTGTGGGAAAGGGGGCGGAGATGCATACTCCACCTGTGTGGGAATGTTCACGCCAGTGCACGATGTGCACCTCACAGAACACTGTGCCCTAAGACAAGTGACACGGCACATGACCACCACACAGTGCTGAATCCGAGGTGACACCTAACACTACATGACTAACAGGAAACCTGGCCAAATACCACAACACATGCACCACTCATCGGCGGCCCTTACACACCGTAAGGGCATCCTGCACCATGCAGTGCAATAGCACCATGTCGCTGACTCCTGCATCACAACACACAGGACAGTCATCCCTGGGAGTGCATAGAAGTGAGTCTAACAGGGATCCCACAGCGTGTCACTGGTCCTGCACCCCCATAGGATTGCTGCAAGTCACCATGGTAGGGATCAGTGCAGAATGACGAGTATGCTACCAACTACAGCCAACACCCCCCTGTCACCAAATCTCGTGCATGAGATCAATGAATGCAGTCCAACACTGCTGCATGCATATACGACGCACATGCAACAAGACGTGAGTGCACACCATGACCCATCAGGAAGAAGCTACCCCCTCCATCATTCCATTGCACAGGACACATACCTGGGCCAGTAATGGGGTGACTGTATCCTGGGACATGTGTGCATGGCCAGTAATCACCTGCTGCCATGTAAGACTAGTACAGTTCTGCACCATGAATGTACAAACACTTACCTTCATTCCACTTCCATGCAGGTGATGCTGGCTACCCTTTGAAGCCGTGGCTCATGACCCCGGTCCGCAACCCACAGAACAGGCACGAGGAGGACTACAATAGATCCCATACCCGTACACGGGTGATGATAGAGCAGACCTTCGGCCTGTTGAAGGCACGATTTTGTTGCCTCAGCCGGTCGGGTGGGGCACTCATCTACAGCCACGAGAAGGTGTCCAAGATCACCATGGCATGTGTAATGCTGCACAACATGTGCATCCATCGGACGTGCCACTGCCCCTGACGTGGAACTGCTACCACCAGATGATGATGAGGGGGAGGAGGAAGGAATGGCAGGACAGCATCACAGTGCCGATGCACAGGAGGGACGTTCCGTGCGGCAATCATTGATCGGACAATATTTCTGACTCACAAGTCAGCTGAGGGTGTGAGGATGACAGGACATTGGGCACTGGGTGTGGGGATACATGTACACCATGCACTGTGAGACATTAAAGGACACATGTACAATGATCAATGTCCACTCTGTTTCTTAGGGATGATCAACCAGTTTATTGAGTAATAGTGTTCAAACGTGTACAACAAAACCTCCACCCTCAACCCCCTCCCCCTCCCCCCCAACTCCCACACACACCCTCACCCCCCGCCCCCTCCCCCACAACTCCCACACACACCCTCACCCCCCTCCCCCCCAACTCCCACACACACCCTCACCCCCCTCCACCTCCCCCCCACAACAACCCCACAATAGTCCCATTGGTACAACATAGGTAACATGTGTATGCCAGCATGGTCAACGTGCACTCCCAGAGCCAGGGGGATCCATGTCGTGGTGGCGCAATGTACGCAGTGAGCGTCGGACCGGGCTGGTCTGCGTGGACGAGCTTTGGGAGGGTGGGTCCACCAGCTCGGGCTGTGGTGTGGGGTGTGCTGCCTCCAGGGCATCTGCGATCCGGCCCAGCACCTCCCAGAGCCGGTTTGTGTTCGCCGTGATCACCTCGCCCAGAGCCTGAAGGTCATTGTGCCACTCCAACCTAGAATCATGATTGTCCCTGATGAACTCCTCAATGAAGCCTGTGAGGTGCTGGGAGGGCAATACATCCGTGGCCGATGTGCTTGGCAGGCTTGGTATTGGGCCTGCAGGCCTTTCCAGAGTGTCTGCAGGGGAAGTGGATTCAGGACAGGCAGGTTGTAATCCTTGCCCTGTGAGCCCTGGGGTGTCACTCTCCCCGGAGTCGCTGTGTGCCACCTGGCTGTCTGATGGTGTGCCAGGGGTTTGGCCAATGTCATTGGTATCCTCCGCGTTGGCTCCGGAAATTGATGGTGGGCTGTCTGGAACATCGAGGAGGCACATGGCTGCATGCTCCCCAGCCACACTGGACTCCTCTGAGTGCAGCATGGGGCACTTGTCCAGCGGCACTGCAGGCATGGGTAGGGGTGCAGGTGGGGGTTGTGCACCCTCCATGGGGGTTGCAGGAGCAGGTGGTGTTGCTTGTGTTCTTCTGCTTGCAGGTATACATTGGCCCCTGCCTCTGCCCCTGGAGGTACTGGCCCGGGTGCTTTCCTGGTCCTCGCTGTCATGCCCGCTGCCTGTGGGGGGGAAGAGAGAGACGGCATGAGCAATGATTTGGGTGTCAGCATTTGTACATGCCTATGGTATCACAATGGGATTGCAGCGTTTTGTGGACATTTGGGTGGTGAGTGGGACAGTGATCTGGGCTTGGATGCTAAATGCATGCAGATGTCGGGGTCACTCATGTTGGCGGCGTACTGTGATGACTCACATTCACAGTGTTTACAATCACTGCCCCGTGTGCCTCACAGATTCGGCCTCTTTGTGTGGTATGGGCCATATGGGTTACAGCCTTGCACCTGACATCAGACTGGGTCCCACTTGTTACGGCATGATTCCATTGGGGGGGGGGTGGTTTGCCCAACCATGACGTGACACCTTGCCCAGCCCTTGGCAGTGACTTACATTAGGAATGCATGTTCTGTCTTGAATCATTTTCACACTGAGGAGAACACAGTTATGTCGAGTAAGGAGCAGAACACACAGTACTTAAGCATACCCTTTCGGTGACCAGTGCCGTCCATGTGGCTGTCCGATGTCCTTGTGGTCCGCGACGCGCGTTGCCTGACTCTGCGATGGCCGCCGCCTCCTCCTGTTGGGGCGGCCATGCTAGAGCCAGGCGCGCGGGCGCGGTACACAATGGAAATAAAAATAGTCTGCAAACGCCGCCCGCTGAGAAATACACTTCTCGTGCGCGGCTCGTTACACGAACAGAGACGAATGCTCTAAGGTAAGCGACCACCCCTCGCGGCTTGCCTGGGACTGTCACCTCCTCCCACCCATTCCCTCCCTTCGAGCGTGGTGTCCTTGATTCAGACACTCAATGTGTATACTCAGGATTTTCTTGTATGTTTGCTAAACTAACAGCGACCACGCAGTGCGTGTCGCTGTAGACAGGATATACACTTAATTTGGTTAAAATAGTTAGCAATTATCATGCTACCTGTTGCTTTTCCGTAACGATGCACTCTGGCATCACTATTGACAGCACTCATTGTCTCTTGGCCCACAGGTTCCGGGCCGTCTCACCCACCGTGCTAAGTTACCAGTCCACACGGAGCGGGTAAGCCTTCTCCCCTCATTATATACCAATGTAGTGTTCCGTGACATTCTTTGGACATAGCACTAGATATTTACCTGTGCCCATTCTCTCCTCCCTCCCTCCTTGTCACCTCTACAGGGAGTGTTTTTGAAGAGATACAGACGTGATTACCAGCAGGCACATACCCAGACACCCTGCGAAGCCCTGATGAATGTGGCCCACTAATTTGTTCCACAGAAACCGGTCGGCTAGAGAACGACCACACCTAGTGTACAATATGAACGACACAGGTTATGCTCGTTCGGATGTAGGACCCCCTGCCTAAATATTCAGGGGTCTTCCCTGTAACTATCTTCAGAGAGAATAAAGCTGAAGAAAAATTCTTCATTGCTGTTTCAATTTCAATTTTAACCTGCACCTGTTCATCCAGAGAAAACCTATTAAAACTAATGTTCATTTTTCATCTGGATGACAGCTAACACATGCAACAACCAATGCGGTAGAGCATGTGTCTTTTAGCACAACACATGTGCACAAGAGACTATTTGGAAAGCGCAATTAGCTAACTAGGCTTTTTGGCAAACTCCTCCTTACTCGACATAACTGTGTTCTCCTCAGTGTGAAAACGATTTTGGGCAATACACAGTTGAGATACCCATAAGTAGTCCCCTTTGACTTTGTTGAGTCCTTCTTACAGCCACGGGCTGTGGACTACAACTCGAAACTTTCGAGTACCTACACCATTTTACCTGTTTCTATTTGGCAGACATACCACGAGTAAGATACCCCACTGACACCCGACCGCACCTCTACAATGGCCGAAGCAAGATGCCTGGCGTTTGCTGAAGAAATGGTGGATACTATCCTGGCAATCCCCTCAATTCTAGGAGATGAAATATCCATACCAGTCCAAGGGATGGCGAATAATGAATGGAATGAGCTGGAAGTCCTGAAAAAACAATTGATAAGAACAGAACTACATGGGGCAATAATGACAGAGTATCTACGAGCCCATGCAGCTCCCGTAGGACTGATTATACGGATAGAACCCAGAATTTTCCTGGAACATATAGAGTTCAGGAAGGACTGGAGTTATATCTCTAATAAATGCACCAGGGACTGGCTGATATTAATCATCAGCATAGCTAAATCTGTGTCCGAAAAACTCATGAAGGAGATAGAAGAGAAACAAGAGAACCTTAAATCTTCGAATGTCCTTGCCCAATATAGGAAAAGTCTGGAGGACCTAGAGGCCACAATGAAAGAGTTTAGAGACTTCAATCTTAACAAGAAAGTTACCAAACTCAAAAAAGATCTGGCGGTCTACACACAAGAGAGAATCTATCCATATATTATGGATGCATACTATGAGGACCTGAGTGCCAATAACACCTCTACGCCAGGCCAACAAGTAAACCAACACAACAGAAAAAGAATTTACAACAATCGAGCCAGACCCAACCAATGGGCATTCTCGAGTGGAAGTTCAGGGAGTGGATCAAACACCTCAGGATCTAGCAGCTCACTGGGCGGAACAGCTCCAGCCAATAGCGGCCCATCAAGACCTTTTTTTCAAAGAGGGCAAGGAAAAGCCAAAAACAAAGGGAGAGGCAATTGGCAACCGCAAGTGCATTGGCAGAATCAACCAACTCGCATCACCCGCAGCAAAGGTCGCGGCCAAGGACAGGCAACAGCATCGAACGAATGAATCGACACCCTGGAAGACGGCCACAGGAGAGCAGACTTCAAACAGAAAGCCTAGTGATAAATCTTTCACAATATATCCTATCTCCAGATGAAGAAGATCTACTCGAGAAGGGACTCTCATTTGTGCCTACAGCCGAGCATGATCCATTCCAAACTAGGATAGAAATTGCCCAACTCATCAGAAAAATCAGATTGAAACAACATCTTGGGCAAATTACATTCTCAGAAGAGAAGAAGGCTACCACCCTGAGAGGTAAATCCACCTTTTACCCCCCGCCTAATGCCATTACACCCGAGTCCATCACGTTTGAGAAAGCACTCTTGAAGAAACTGGAGGAACTGGAGTCAGAAAGCGTGCCGGGATTCAACAACTTCTCCAAGAAGAATAAACAGGCACTTCTATCCCTATCCAACAACGACACTATCACCATAAAACCAGCCGACAAAGGGGGTGCCACGGTAATAATGGACACTTTGGCTTAGCATCAAATGGTGATGGAACTCCTACAAGATCATGCGAGCTATAGACAACTTGGATCGGACCCCACTGAAGCTATCAGACGGCAGATAGTACCCATTCTAGAGGAAGCCATTGCTGAGGAACTTATCAGTAACAAAGAGTATGAATTCCTTAACCCTAAATATCCGAAAAAACCGGCTTTCTATGCTCTACCAAAAATCCACAAAGGTAGGAACCCACCACCCGGCAGACCTATTGTATCCGGGATAGGCTCTATACTGGAACCACTGTCACAGTTTGTGGACTATTTTTTGAAACCAGAAGTTGTGAAAATGCGTTCATACCTCAAGGACACTACAGCCGTTCTAGAACTCATCAAGGACCGCCCTTTCAATCCTGCACACAACATCCTGGTGACACTGGACATCGAATCCCTCTACACTAAGATCCCCCAAATGGCCACACTGAGAGTCATTGAGCAAATACTACAAGAAAGAGATCCTCCCATGCAAACTCCAGTTACCCTAGTGATGCAATTGGCGGAGATTGCCTTGACCAAAAATGTCTTCATCTATGAGAATTCGTTCTACGAACAAGTTTCTGGGACGGCAATGGGAGCCACATTCGCCCCGAGTCTTGCAAACTTATACGTAGCCAACTTTGAAGAAGAAAGAATCTACAATCCAGCTAACCCTTGGCTACCTCAATTGGAAGTATGGTCTAGATACATCGACGATGTGTTACTCATCTTCAAAGGCACTGAACCTGAGCTTGTATTGTTCATGACATGGCTCAACAGTCAGAACCCCTTTCTCAAATTCTCTGAGACCCATAGTACAGAGTCTGTACATTTCCTAGATCTCACTCTTGAGATACGAAATGCAACTATTCACAGCACAGCGTTCAACAAACCCACGGATAGAAACTCACTACTCACCTACGGAAGCTTCCACCCTACCAGTTTGAGAAGGAACTTACCATTCGGACAATTCCTTAGATACCGAAGAAACTGTTCAACATTACTAGATTACAATCGACAATCAGCAGACCTCGCAACCAAACTCCACAAGAGGGGGTATCCTAAACGGATAATTAAGCAGGCACGCAAAAGAGCCAGTAACATCCCACGCGAAGTCACTATGGAACATCATGCTAAGCCGAATGAAGCCAATAACATTATAACAGCAGTAATGAGCTTCTCTCCACTCATCAACAAGATCAAGAAAGAAATCGTGAAACTTTGGCCAATCCTTAACGTTGGTCAGCACAATATAGAAACCCCAAGGTTTGCACTAAAAAGAAGGAAGAACTTGCGTGATGCCCTCGTGCATTCATACAAAGAAATAGAACCCAAACCAAATACACTGTGGGGACAGAACCCAGCAACTGGCCACACCCCTTGTGGCGCATGTAATGCGTGCTCCAGCACTAAGAGAACCACCGCCATTGACATAGGGTGGCATTTCCCGTGGATTCAAAAAACATTTACGAACTGTAACAGTAGTAACGTGATCTACATCATTACATGCCCCTGCAATAAACGCTACATAGGCATGACAACACGTCCTATTAAAACACGCCTTGCAGAACATAGATCATGCATCCGCACGAAGAAAATTACGGCACCTATGGTGGAACACTTCCTAGCCCAAAAGCACACCCCGGCAGAGTTTACATGGACAATAATCGAAAAAATGGCCATACCCACCAGAGGGGGGAATATACAGAACTTGCTGTTTAGACGGGAACAACTTTGGATTTTCCGTCTCAAAACAGACAAATTTGGGCTGAATGAAGCAACGCACTGGCAATCATTGGCAACCTTATAAGCCAGACTGAAAGTGGACCAGTGGTCATTCCTTCAATCTGTTGTTGTGACACAATGTTGTGATTTGTGCCTTTCGGCTTCTCTCGTAATTGAATTCCCTTGCATTCACCATCAACCTTATGAGCCAGATTGAAAGTGGACTAGTGGTCATTCTTCTAATCTTATGTTGTGATACAATGTTGTGATTTATACTTCTCTGCTTCTCTCTACATTGCATTTTCCTGCATTTGCTCGTACTGCGTGAGAGCCATGGGGTCAAGTGAATATTTGCAATTGAACACACAGTACTTAAGCATACCCTTTCGGTGACCAGTGCCGTCCATGTGGCTGTCCGATGTCCTTGTGGTCCGCGACGCGCGTTGCCTGACTCTGCGATGGCCGCCGCCTCCTCCTGTTGGGGCGGCCATGCTAGAGCCAGGCGCGCGGGCGCGGTACACAATGGAAATAAAAATAGTCTGCAAACGCCGCCCGCTGAGAAATACACTTCTCGTGCGCGGCTCGTTACACGAACAGAGACGAATGCTCTAAGGTAAGCGACCACCCCTCGCGGCTTGCCTGGGACTGTCACCTCCTCCCACCCATTCCCTCCCTTCGAGCGTGGTGTCCTTGATTCAGACACTCAATGTGTATACTCAGGATTTTCTTGTATGTTTGCTAAACTAACAGCGACCACGCAGTGCGTGTCGCTGTAGACAGGATATACACTTAATTTGGTTAAAATAGTTAGCAATTATCATGCTACCTGTTGCTTTTCCGTAACGATGCACTCTGGCATCACTATTGACAGCACTCATTGTCTCTTGGCCCACAGGTTCCGGGCCGTCTCACCCACCGTGCTAAGTTACCAGTCCACACGGAGCGGGTAAGCCTTCTCCCCTCATTATATACCAATGTAGTGTTCCGTGACATTCTTTGGACATAGCACTAGATATTTACCTGTGCCCATTCTCTCCTCCCTCCCTCCTTGTCACCTCTACAGGGAGTGTTTTTGAAGAGATACAGACGTGATTACCAGCAGGCACATACCCAGACACCCTGCGAAGCCCTGATGAATGTGGCCCACTAATTTGTTCCACAGAAACCGGTCGGCTAGAGAACGACCACACCTAGTGTACAATATGAACGACACAGGTTATGCTCGTTCGGATGTAGGACCCCCTGCCTAAATATTCAGGGGTCTTCCCTGTAATTATCTTCAGAGAGAATAAAGCTGAAGAAAAATTCTTCATTGCTGTTTCAATTTCAATTTTAACCTGCACCTGTTCATCCAGAGAAAACCTATTAAAACTAATGTTCATTTTTCATCTGGATGACAGCTAACACATGCAACAACCAATGCGGTAGAGCATGTGTCTTTTAGCACAACACATGTGCACAAGAGACTATTTGGAAAGCGCAATTAGCTAACTAGGCTTTTTGGCAAACTCCTCCTTACTCGACATAACTGTGTTCTCCTCAGTGTGAAAACGATTTTGGGCAATACACAGTTGAGATACCCATAAGTAGTCCCCTTTGACTTTGTTGAGTCCTGTCTTGAATCATGACACTCACCTCCATCAGCGGATGACGCTGCACCGCACTCCATTTCGCCAACCCCTTCTATGGCTTCTGTGCCCATCATGGCTGCGCACATTTCCTCCCACGGCATCATTTTGATGGGGGAACTTGGCCCTCCTCCTGTCTCCAGGGCCTGACTTTGGTTTGCCTAGAGGATGGCCCGCACCCGGAGACAGAGGTCATCCCACCGTTTCCGGCAAACCTTGGTGGTGCGGGGGGTTTTCCTACGGCGCTCACCCTCTGTGCTACCAAGGCCCAGATCTCTTTCTTCCTGACGACGGTGGGCCTACGCATATCACTGCTGAATACAGTGTCTGCATGTTCGTGCAGGGTGTCCACCAGTATCTGGAGCTCATCCTGGGTAAAGTGCACCTTTCTTATGCGTGCGGCCCCCTTTTTTAGTGCTTTAGGCATGATGCTAGTCTCGAATGCCAATTTCTCTCTTCGGTATATACCTCCGGGTCCTGTATGGAGAGGATGGCAATGGATTGTGATTTTAAAGATGGCCGCCGTGCTCCTTCCCGTTCCTGTGCGGTGACGTTTTTTCCGGTTCTTTACCGGTGACCGTAAATAGCGGGGACCGCTATTTACGGTCACCGCTGATTACTCCATGTCGGTAGTGTTATGTACGGTGCATTTGTTGGCAGTAAGGGCTTTTGGGGCACTTTTGCGGCATGGCGCTAACGTTCATTACCGGCATGGCGGTAAGCGCGTGCTCGCGAAGTCAGAATAGGCCGATTTTTACGGTCTAGTGCCAGCACGGAAACGCTCTTTACGCCTTGCCGGTATTCCCCTATACTTACTGCCCAACTCGGAATGACCGCCATTGTCTGGCTGCGTAAAGATACTATAACCGTCAAACACAGGTGCAGAAACAAGCCAAGTCTCCTGCAAACAAATACAGTTTGCAAGCCTTAGGGTATTAATACAGGAAGTATTTGAGAAGAGATGGGAGTTGCCACGAGTATTCCAGTATTTTAAACAGAGCATTGCCTGACTACCGGAACCCCCAGTGGCAGCTTCATTTTCATGGAACCAATTGCTGCCAGAGAGAGGAGCTTATAGTGGCCCAGTCCATGTCTTTCCCCCCACCATTAGGATCTATCTGGACCTCATTCACAGAAACTGCTGGTCGTCGAATAGCAGGTAAAGAATCTCTACTAGATGCCCAGTCAACCTTCACCCCATCCATCGATAGAATATCAAATCCCAGATTGAGTAAGGATTCACTCTGCGTAAGGATAAGCTCCTTGACCAAGGGAGAAGACAAATGAATAATGCTAGTGCTCAAGTCTTCCCTAACAGGAAACAAGACCCTCCCAATATCAGTCGTAGAGACCAAAGCCAGACATGGAATTGTAGAGAAAATGGCTAAGATATTAGGTCAATTAAGGCATATCTGGTAGTTCGATTCAAACCTACTTTGGATTTTGAGGCGATAGGAACCATTATTACATCCTTTGGTTCTCAATCTCGAGCCCACTGATCCCTTTTCAGCAGAATAATTATAGCCACTCTGGGTCGAGCCCGTAGTTACTCAAGGTACAACACTGTTAGCTGGCAAAGCCTCTGGGCAAGCTCTTGAGACATTTCTAGTAGGATAGTGCAAAAGTTTTAATAGGTCTTTAATTCCAGTTGAAACACAGGGGTGAGTGGACTCGGGTGGTATTTCAGCCAGATCATTTAAGGATCTGAATTTTCCACTTCCAGTACCGATCCCTATTTTAATAGGGGTATCAGCTGAATAGGCTATCTTAATTGGTTGGCCAAAAAAAATAACAATGCCCGTTGTCAGAGCAACCCCCACTTTGGCCTGATTTACAGCAGAGTCCAGAGTAGGGAGATCTGGTTTTAGTAAATCTCCCATAGACTTCACATGGGACACAAATTGTCGAGCATCTGACTGACTCTCCCCCTTGTGATTCTGTTTGGGTTGCTTCAAACACTCCTTTTCCCCTAAAGGGAGGCCCATTACCATACTGCCCCTAGATGCTAGTCGGGCTGAAGTAGATGCCCCTTCACAGGGACCCCAAATAGTCTCAATGTGATTAGAGATGGCCACAGGTGGTCGAGCCCCAACAAATTCACCACCCTGTGCTGTCGAAAAACAAATAGCTGCTTAGCCTAAATGAGGGCATAGAGCACAAGGGCCTATACCTGCAAAAATGGGGCCACATCCCCCCTGCTCAAGTTGATCAGAGGCCAGTAGGGTAGGAGCATTCTGTGTAATCACCGAAGCACCCCTCCAATCCCCCCATACATTCTGGTCAGTCTGTACCATACTGTCGGCTACCTTAATGATAGGAGGAGGTTCGGGGCATGGGCTAACAAGTTCTGGGACTAGGGACATTCTTGTCCGGAACAGTGTTCGATTGCCTGTTCTAATTGATAGGACTCGTCTTCTTCTTGCCCCCATTTGGCATTTTAGGAAATTCTCTTTCATTCCATTAGCTACTTTAAGAGGAGAAGTTAAATGGCCCGTAGTAGCCTGCAGATCACCATTACCTCCCACTCTTCCAAGTGAATCCCTACACTCAGTATGATCATTAGTGAGGTCAATCAAGGCAAAAGCAGTGCCTCCTGTTCCTGAGTCAGGGGGAGTATTGCGAGGGATACTAGCGCCAGGCACATTATCTGATTCAGGAGGAATAAGATGATCGGGCGCACATTCATTGTCAGAGATTACTATAACATCGATGGTATACTTGGCTGAATTAACCCCTTGATCTTGACCCCTCAGTATGTTCTCCACCTCCCTCCCGTCCCGACCAGAATGCCCAAACCGAACCTCTGTCCCAATGTCCTCTAGTTTGATCATAACATCCGCCAGTACTGCATTGGTAGATTTTAACTCTGCCCATATGTTATCATAAAGGGAGACAAATTAGCTCAACACCATTTTGAGTGCAGATACAGTAGGAAGAGTCAGACATATACGCTCATCAATCCCCCTTAAAGTATGGTGGAGAGCTGATGAGTCCTCCTGGCCCCCAGTGCCCACCACAGGAGAGACTGGCAGGAAACACCCCTGATCGTCATCAGGCATCCTGCCAGTAAGCATATCCACAAGCGGGGTGGGTGAGTCAATGGGAACTGCCTGGCATGGGTTTTCTGTCTCCCTTTCCGTGAGATTGAGATGGTCAGCCTCTAAAACTTCTTCCACTTGATCAGCCAATTCAATAATACTTATGTCAGTTAAATCCTTCAGTCCACCAAAATTAGGCTGAGAGGCCATGCCTGAGTGATCCAACATTGCTGTGCCCTTCATGGCAGGGAAGGGTTTAATTTCAGTACTGGTAGTTGCAGGTTTAACAAAATAGTGATCCATAATCCGTTGGTCGGATATCGGTCTTGATCCCAGTATGGTTTTAGGGGTCTGTTGCAAAACAGTTGAATTATTTAGTATTGAGCTGGCCCGCTTAGCTTTAGCCATATGCATTCAAACCTCTTAAGTAGGAGGAGCTAAGGCCCTGGAATTGTTCAACCCCCGTCCCCTGAAGGAGGGTCACCACTGGTTCAAGTGGGGGTGGAAAAGACCCCAGGGTTTCAACTGAGGAATTAGTTATTGGTGGTTGCACTTTGCTGGTATATGGGCATATTTCTGGATCCCCCATTGGCGCTCCCTTAGGCAAATCATTGTCTGCCATGAGGTCTATGATTGGTGGTTCCAGTGGCTCAGAGCTCACACCGTTCCGTAACCCAGACCTCATTGATTCTTTCCTTGTAAGCACCGATCAATTGAACGCACTGAGTGTTAGTACCAAGGGTAGAGTATAGTAATCTTCTGGACGAATAAACTGATCCCTAGGTCAAAGGGAAAGACCCAAGATCAATCCCCGCAGTCCCTAGGAATGGCACAAATAGAATGAGACCCTACCTTGTCTGGAGCTGGTAATGGGAATTTCTTGTAACCAGCAGTGAACAGCAGTAAACAGCAGAATACAAAGCCCTTATCACCGAAGGCTTCACGCTGCAAGGGCTACAATGCCCAAGATTTATTGTCTGCTTCCTGGGGGCGTGTCTGCAGCGTCACCAGGGACCTTAAAGTTGCAGTGCATGTTAGATGCACACCAGGGTGAAAACAATCCCCGCTATAGTGTGGATTTTAACAACAAAGTCACTCAAACGGGCAGCAAACAATCCCGGGCATAGTGCGGATTTTAACAACAAAGTCACACGAACCGGTAGCAAACAATCCCGGGTATGGTGCGGATTTTAACAACAAAGTCAATCGAACAGGCAGCAAACAATCCCGGGTATAGTGCGGATTTTAACAACAAAGTCACTGAAACAGGCAGCAAACAATCCCGGGTATGGTGCGGATTTTAACAACAAAGTCAATCAAACAGGTAGCAAACAATCCCGGGTATAGTGCGGATTTTAACAACAAAGTCACTCAAACAGGCAGCAGTAAACAGCAGAATATAGAACCCTTATCACCCAGAGGTCTTCACATAACATCAGTATAGAATCAGTTTTGATTTTAAAAAGCAAAAAGGCAGCTCCTAATGTGTTGCAGAAAAATAGTTTAAGCAGGTTAATGAAAGGTATTGGAAAAAAACGTTTGTTTTGTGATTTAAAGTCCATAATTACATACAGACTCTTGCTCACACGAGTTAAACTCCGGTAGTGCGCAAATTACACATTCTACCATAAACAGTTCCTTGTCAATTTCCGGCAGCGTAGGTGCTGCAGTGATAGCTGAAAGTCTCTAATAAAAACATTATTTGCAGGCTTTTATAAAGATACTGCAGGCTGCCGTATATTATAATGCCACTTAAATATTTACAATCTTGAAGACACGATTATTATATACTTTGAAAAACAGACTTTTCCAGGAAATCATAGAAACTATCAGTTTTCCTTCCTTTAAAATAGGTTCTTATTGTAAAAGCTTTTCAACATACTCTAATAAGATATGATTGGATTCCAGTTTGGAACCCTTGTGCTGAGCAAGGCATTGCACATTCGGATGTTAACCATTTTGAGAAGCCAAAAGGACGAGTAATCGCCGAGTGGTCATGCAGCAGGTAGTCCTGGACATTTGGTTCAAATATGAATTATCCCAAAATGTGTATTTTTTTCAAGGGAAAACGTTTAACATTGTATTCAATATTACGGAGCTCGGCACAACTGGATGCTCGCTTCAGAGCATTGTGGAAGGGACAGGAGCGAGGAGGGCAGAAGACGGAGGAAAGAAAAGCTGAAGGTACAGCAAGGAACACCCCCAGAATTCCCTGCTTTTCTGAACTTGGTATGCTCAGGTTTGAGGAGGAGGAGATGCAGTGGCAAAAGAGCTGATAGATAAGATATATCCCCGACTGCAGGCCCAAGGAGGCTTCGAATAATGAGCCTGAAGCTTGCTTTGTACATGCATGGCAACCCTCCCGATTAAGGCGGGATACTCCTGACTTTTAAGTAAAAAAATTGATCTATTTTTCACGTTCTCCTGCCTGTAATCATTCTAGCCCCAATGTATTCCTATGGGGAGATTTACATCTCCCGATTTCCCTGACGAAATCTCCCTCCCAGCTGCGACGGAATGTTGGCATGTGTTATGTTATTATGACATATGAATGTCCACGCAGTTCGCATATGATTAATGTAGGTTTATTCATAAAGTAAGTCCCCCACAGCCAACCTTATACAACGGCTGTCTTCTTCCCATGTGGCTCCGAGCCAAAGTTCCAGAACCACACAGGAAGAACACTCTATGTTGGAACTATATACATGAAATAACATTCTACATTATAAAAGCATGTATGTTTGTATGCTTTAGAGCGGGCAGCCTGCCAAGCAGATTATGACGAGTACCGGTGCTTTCCCGCCTCTGGTTGGTTTCGCAAGATTCTTGGACGTTTGGATTCTTTTTTTTAATGCTATATAAACAGGTTTTAGTTCAAATATTATGACCTCTTGCATTTTATGGCGTCAACAAACAGATGTCGGCGCATGGCAAATGCCTCGAAAAACCCAGTGACAACCCTGGACATGGGCCTTCTGGGCCATAGCCCAGGGCCTTGCCCTCTTGATGCCCCACAGACACCAGCCGCCACATGCATACCGTGCAAAACAGAGTGCTTTGATGCCCCGCATACAACAGCCGCCACAGGCATACCATGTAATACAGAGTGCTTTGTAGATGCGCCGTGCTACTTTCAGGAGTAAATCTCTTTTTTTGCGTTATCTGGGCCAGGCTGTGCTATCAACACCTCCTACACCCTATGAGGCTGTGCAGACATTTCACCCACCTCCACTGTGGCCCAGCAAACGCTAGACAGTAGGTCCAACTGGGGGCAAGCAAATATGTTACTACATAACACTCAATTTGCTATGGCAGAGCATTTTAATTGGAAAGCTCTTTGTAAGTGATGGGTCATTTGAGTAGCCATTCTTTTCAACAAGACCTTAATTTTTAACGTTTAGGTGTTAAGAATGGCAGTAGAAGCATTTTTATTCTAAAAGCTCAAGCAAAGCACCAGGTTGCTCTCCCAAACTATATGCTTTCATTCAAGACAATATAAATATATCAATCAAACAAACAAGTGTTCAACTATCTCCCATCTTTGCCTTTTATTATTACTTCACACCAAAAACCATTTTCTTTGTAGTCACCAAACTGCATGTTTTATTCGTACAGTCACATTTTCCTCCCGTCATACATGAAGCATGCTTTTGTCAGTGAAAAACAAGAAGATTAACTTTTCACACATTATCTTGTGTTGTGAGTCCAAGTCTTGAAACCACATGATATTTGTTTAGCCCCACAGTGCAGTGCATTCTGCTCACACTATCCACTACTCCAAAAAAGCCTCACTTATGACATTGCCCTATGTATAATAATAAAAGTGACCTTTCATATATTGCACATCACAGAATTTGTGGTGTGACTTACCCCTGAAAGCTTCTTTTAATATAACTTCTGCTGATGCCGCTAAGTATCAAAGACTTATTCTGTAATATAATTTTCTGTGATGTCACTACATATACAGATTAGGGGGCCCCACCAATCCTATGGCCGGCTCTGAAAGTATCTTTTTTAAAGGTGTCGAAGAAGGAAGCTGACACAAAGGTGGCATGGTGGTTGGCAAAGGCTTTTATTTGTAAGTGAATAAACCCTCGCTATCACTATCTTCTAAGAGGGGTTTCCCTGCCTCAAACTAATACTAACATGGGTTGTCAGAATGTCTGTCAAAATCAAACTCCACCATCCTGTGTCACAACCTATTTCTATCCCTTAGACTACAACTAAAGAATAAGTCAACAGAAAAGTTCCTTCTCCAGGTGAATGACTCCCTTCTCCTGGTAGGTGGGTGTTATTCCCAGAAATATTCTTTGGCAAAAATGATGCTAGGGGGAATGACACCCTTCCCTAACTTGTGGTTCCAACAAACCTTTACAACAGAAAACTTTCAGAACCAGGAGAATGACTCCCTTCTCCTGGTATTGGTTCACACCCTCCAATATGGTTCGCACAAAAGCCAGGAGGAATGACTCCTTTGCCCTGACATCTTGTGACCAAAAATAATTTCATTTTCCTTCAACTTTCAGAACCAGGAGAATGACTCCCTTGTCCTGGTATTGGCAAAGTCTCAAGTCATTCTCAGGGCATCAGTGGACTCGTCCTTGCCACTGCAATGAGGATGCTTTCCTCTGAAATGTACTATACTTCTTTCAGGGTCCCAGACCCTTCTATGATGGTCAGTAGGCTTGTTGCTGCCACTGCAATGAGGAAGCTCTCCTTTCGTGCTCAATGTACTTGGCTTCGGGTCCCAGACCCTTCTCTGGTGGTCAGTGAACTTGGCACTGTGACAAGGACATTCTCCTCTGATGCTCAATATACCTGTGTTCGGGTCCCAGACCTTTCTCTGGTGGTCAGTGGGCTTATTGTGGCCACTGCACCAAGGAAGTTCTCTGATGCTTGATGTGCTCTTCCCAGTAGTTTGACTGTTAATACTGGGTCGTAGGAGAGCCTCTCGTGCCTGCACCTTTTCCACCTCCATCCCCCCTTTGTATTTCTCATACCTCCTGTTACCTTTGTTGGGACTTTGGTACGCAACCAGCGCTTTCTGGGATTTGGGCGCATCTCTCTGGCTCTTTAGGCTTTTCTCCCCCACTTCTGCAGCTCTCCTGGACTGCTCGGCTTCCTCTTTCTGCATCGCATTCGGGTCTGCTCCAGCTGGACCCACAGAGAACTCCCTCAGCATCTCGCGACCGTCCTCCACTAGTGACTTACTCCAGTCAGCTGACAGGATTTGAACCTCCCGCTCACACCTGCTGCCTCTCCCGGCTGGGCTTAACAAAGTCTTCAGTCCTCCTTCTCTTCTTATACAATTTTGCCAGTCCCGTCCTGGCAGATTGTCAAAGTTCTTTGTTGTTCTTGATGGATTGATCTTCATGGATCCTCAGGGCCACTTCATACCAATAGTAGCATAGTTAGTAATCTTAATGTCTTCTGTGCTCTTCTTCGTTCTTGAACTTTCTGTTGTGGTTGTTTCTCCTACACTACATAAATACATGCTTCTACTTTCAAGAAAGTTGTTTGGCATGGGGGATCAGGAAAGGTTGGGGTGCGACGTTGGACAACAGGATATACCGTAGGAGATTGTCCTCATCCCCAGAGAGGGAGTCCCTCATCATGAGGTCCTCCCGCATTATACAACCTCTAGAGGGAATATTGGGAAGCAGCTGCACTTCTCTAGCTTCATGGAAAAGGGCTCCGCCTTGGGGAGAAGTGACAATACCTTGTGGTTCATCACATAACCTTCTCCTAATGCGGCTGGCTTCCCCATCTAGCTCAAAGTAAAATCGGGAAAGGAAATCGACATTTCCCTGTTCTTTGCCTTTTTCTGTGTTCTACACCAAAATAGAAAGGCTGGAAATCAACGAACCAGCGCATTATTTGTGGGTTCGTATCTTTCCTCAAACTGACCCGGGTGAGTGGAGAATGGTCCGTTACTAACTTAAATCTTCTACCTGTTAGATGGTAGCCCACCGCCCATTTGAGTGCCAGGGCCTCAAGCTTGATGGTTGCATAATTGTTCTCCCTTTGGAAGAGCTTCCGACTGATGTATAAAACCGGATGCTCTATCTCTTCATATTCTTGGGACAAAACGTCTCCTATCGTCACCTTAAAAGCATCTGTCTGACGGATTAATTCCTTATTAAAATTGGGAACTGACTGGACGGGCTCACTGCACAAGAACTGTTTCAGGGTATTAAAGCTGGCTTGATCTTTCTTTTGCCAATAACGTTTTTGTGGCTCAGCATTTTTCAATTTCTCAGTGAGGCACGATGTTATGTACCAGGTAAGCCCAACAGGTCTCTCTTGGTCTCTGGGGGAGGAGTTTCCTGCACAGCCCTGACGTTTTCCAATTGTGGTTGGACTAATCCCTTTCCCACAATAAAGATATGATATGATATGATAGGTTATTTATAACACGATTAATACCCAGAGGTTTCTAAGCATGGACGCGGGGATCGAACCTGTGTTGCTACATGTCGTCTTGCTTCCAAGGCGAGCACGTTGCCCCTGCGCTATCCTCCGGATACAACTAAGCCCAGAATGCGGAGACAAAGGCAACACTTCTGGCTACACTGTTTCTGCTGTTTGTACTGGGAGTGCGAGGAGGAGGGGGCGCCGCTGCGAAAGCACTGAATCTGAAAGCACCTGAGTTGGCATGAACAGAACGCCTCTTCATAAATTGCCACATTGGGACAGTAAGGTTTGTCTACATTTCCCTACACAGACACTAATTCGATTGGGATCGGGAACCGCGAGAGACTGTTGGAGTTTCCTGCCGTGATACCTGAGGCTCTAATTGGAAATCAGCAAAACTAAAATTCTATGCAACGCCACGATCATCAGGCGTGAGAGTCTCTTTGTAGATAGCTGTTCTCTGGTTATGGTGCAAACTTATCTGATCCCCATCTCCTCTAAGATCTGACCGAGGACTGTGGGTCTAAGACCTTTGACTCGGTCAGAGGTTGTGAGGATCACTTTCAAGTCCTCTCTTTTGTCTCCATATTTGTTAAAATTCAGCGGCTATTTATTTGTGTGAGAAAGGGATACGTCAAATATCTACAATCTGCGGAGTGGACCAATGGTGGACAAATTAATGTTATTGGATCCACGAAATGTGTCAGCAAATCCCCCGATAATCCACTCTAATTTGGGGAGAGGCAGGTTTTTACCATCAAATAGCACTTACCCAGAGGCGTTTGAAGTTCCCGCAAGTTATGGGCTAACTGTAAGCACGACAGAGAAAAAAAAGGACATAACCCAAGCCATGTCCCCTACAGTTAAAACCATTCAATGGTCCAAATTAAATTACATGGTTATGGCTGCAACGATGAAAAACACTATTGGGGACAATTTTACAAGATCTAGTGAGGCTGCAATGAAAGACTGTATTTCAATGTTAACCGAACCATATTCCCAATGCCAAGAATCTATAAATAATTCCATCAACCAAACTGATCAAAGTTCACATTCCTCTGCTGCTCCCATATATGTCCAAAATTTTGATCTATCTATGGAGCAGATTCCAGTATTGGGACTCTGGCCAGTAGCTCAGGAAATTGGCTCATTGAAACAGCAAACCATTAACCAAATTTCTCAGCATCGGATGGTGGATTCAAATTTAGCACCAACGGTGGAGGTAGACCTGGCACCCCCCACTATTGCAGCTCTTTGTACTGAGCTCGCTGGTGAAGGTTTTTGAAAAGATTAAATCAAAAGTGGAAATGCACTCTGGAATTTTGTTGGAATTGTCGAAGGATATGGAGTCAGTCGACTCAAATATGGTGGCTTTTAAGTAATCCATAAATGAGGAGAGAACTGTTTCAACAAATCTATGGAAATCCTTCCAGAAAGCCCAATTAAGTATAATGGAATCTATACATATACAAGGTGCTGAATTAAAACAGGACTTAGCTTTTCTGAAAGACATTTGGGAAACGTGCCAAAAAAGCCAAGGGTATCCTGTTGCTCCTATGAATTTGGAGGAATGTCAGATGGCAGCTGACTGGTAAGATACGCCACTATCTGCCTCCACAATGGAAGAATGTATGCGTCTAGCTCAATTAGCAGAGAACGAAGCTGCCCCTACTGAGAACAAAGATAAATTACAACATCCTGACCTGGCTGAAGAACAGTCTGGCAAACATGAATCTTTGGACAAAGCAGCAAAGTAGTCCAATGGAAAAAGAAAAAAAAAGAAAAAGGAAAGCTGAAGAATCAAAAATGAACAAAGGAAGAACACGCTGAAAGAAAAGAAAAAGGAGGCCGAACCCCATAAACATAATACAAAGCAGTCTGTTAAAAATCTGAAAAAAATGTCTCTGCTAAGTGGAGAAAGGGTGAATTTGAAAGGCCCAAGGCCAAGTTCGGCCAAAAATCAGAAATTGAAAGTGACAGAGTTGGAATCAAATAAGAATTTGGACAAGACCCTCCTTGCGATTATCAAAGTGACAGTGAGTAGCCAGACAGACTTTCTGGCTTCACTAAAGAAAATTGCCCCAATATTCCTTCCTCCAAAACAAAAATTGAATCCTCTTATGCCGTCTTTGAAAATTGACCCAATTTTTCTAAAGCATATAAATGACAATGTATTATCGGGGGCAAACAAATCATGGGAACTAATATCTCAACCATGAAAAAGAAGGATTCGTATAAAGGTCAAGAAATGGAGGAAGATAAGAGGGTGACTGTGGAAGATATGTATGTTAAATCACAGATGGAAAAGGTGGACTCAGGGATATTAATTCCAGTGCCAACATTGCCCTCTAACTTGAAATATAAAGTCTCAGCGGGCATGACGGGTAAAAAGGGTGCGACTAATTTTTCGGCTCAGAGGATTTTTCTATCGAAGTCTAAAGACAACAAATCAAGGAGCCCAATCAATCGACCAGTAATCTTGGAAGAGATGAAATTGTTTAATTTATTAAAATTTCTCACCTCCAGCAATATTGATCGAATAAACTTTCCAGATTACCCAAATACTGCCACAACTGAAATTTTTATGAAGTCGAGATTAGCTTCTGAGTCTATGCTGGAGTCAAAGGAGGAATAGCTAAAAAGAGGCTGTATTGTACCCAGAACTAATCCCAGTGTTGCCTCAAATATTTCTTCTCAGAAGGACCCTTAAAAGAGGGGGGATCTGGAAATATATGGGAAATAGTCCCTGGAATTAATGCTCAATTATTCCAGAAAGTGGGCCTGCCAGAACCGAGGCTCTAGCCAAACAGGAACTTAGATGCCTATCGTGGAATTCCAGAGGCTACAACTCCTTCTCGGGAGATAACCAGAGAGGTTTTATTTTTCAGAATTTTTGTTTGATTTCTTTACAAGAAACCTGGTTATTTGAGGCGGTGGGCATCGGGGGTTTCTATGTCTTTCAACAATTGGCTGAATACAGAGGGGTGGGTTGACCGAGCGGAGGTCTGATGCTAGCATGTAAAAAAGAGTTTTTTAAGGAATGTATTTTGTTATCAAATACAATCCAAGGACTCCTGGTGGTTAGAGTCCAGAACAAAGATAATCTGATCTCTGCACACTGGGTTATAATCACAGTCTATTGGAATCCTGTGGTGGCTGCCCTTGGACTTTTTCTTCAGCATCTGACCAATTTACTGGTTATATTTCTAACACAATTTCCTCTGGATGAATTGATAATATTGGGTGATTTCAACTCACAGTGTGTTAATACAGAGGTAATTTCGCTTCCTCCTAAAAATAAATCATTGAATGGGCAGGAGTTGGAGGAGTTTATGTTGGAATGGAATCTAACCATGCTAAATGGGAATGTGAAGGGGGATATTCCTAGTGCACCATCCTGAGAGAGGGGTGACTCCTTCTCAACTACTGACTACGTATACGTTTCTGGGAACATCTTTAAGAAATGTGTAACTCTGAAGCTGACCCATACTCCAGATAGTGATCATGCTATGTTAGACTTTGTTATAACAATTGAAGCGGCATTACTAGATCCGTACTATCCACATCCCCTGGAGGTGAACTTAGGGGGTAATAGAGTTGTAAAATTTGAAAAAGGGGGCCAAATATTGATTGACAATTTGGGGAAAGCTATTTCCCGGCTATCGACCGAAGAATTGAGAACCCATTGTAAACCCACTAATTATATTGGCTTCATGTGGTCCCTGAATCCACCATTGACGGGAAAGGACAAACCTAACAAAAGACATAAATACACCTTCGATAACCCGATCCATGGAAAAAAGAAACAACTAAGAGCTGAAAAAAATAAAATAAAAAAAAAACAGTAAAAAATGAGAAGGTATGTTTAGGCCAAATTAAACAAATAAATAACCTATATAAGAACTGGGTCAGAAGCCATAGGTTTATGTTACTGCAAAAAGATGGGGAAGAAATGATGAAGGTGATATCCCTTCAAAATTCGAAGAACTTTTGGTCAATGTTCAATTTAGCACAACCCTCTAGTAATCTAACCCTAGAGTCAGTGATTGATGAAAAGGCATGGGTGGCTAATTTTCTTAAGGTTTATGCCCCGATTATTTCTGAATCTTATTACCAGCAAGACGCAAACCGGACTCTGCAATTTGATGTAGAAGACATTGAGCACTTGATAAAGAAATCCTCTAACTCAAGGGCTACAGGGCCGAACGCCCTATCAAACTCGGTCCTAAAAAAGAACTCTCTTCTTTGGGCCCGAATACTGAAAATCCTATTTGACAATATTATTGTCTCTAAAACAACTCTGAATTCATGGAAACAGGCAATCATTATTCCCGTCTATAAAAAGGGAGATCTATGTTTGGCAATCAACTATAGGCCAATATCATTATTGGATGCTGATGGTAAAATATTTAGTGGTCTTGTGTTGGTGGAACTGAAGAACTGGGCGACATCTAATGGTATAATCCCTAGGGAACAGACTGGCTTTCTGAGAGGTCTATCAACTACTTTTAACATTTTAATCCTCACCTCTATTACATCATCTTTCGTCAAAGCAGGCACTCTGCTTTTTGCTGCCTGGGTAGATCTCTCCCAGGCGTTTGATACCATAAATAGGAATAGGCTGTGGCTCAAATTAAAAAATTGGGGACTACCAAATGGCCTCTTAGATATCCTGATACATCTTCATCAAGACTCTGCTCTTAGAGTTAGACTTACAAAATCTGGCCTACTATCTACCATTATCAAAATAGAGAGGGGGGTTCGTCAGGGGTGTTTATTGTCTCCATTTCAGTTTATATTATTCATGGCGGATTCGTCTCAATGGCTGTTGGAGAAAGGTTTGGTGGCTCCAAGGATTGGTGTGGGTAAAACATCATGGCTTGCCTATGCAGACGATATTGTGGTAATGGATCATACCCAAGTCGGACTGCACCGGCTATTGGCAGCCTTATCTGATTACACATGCCTTAATGACTTTACTATAAATCCAACAAAGTCAAACATTGTGATCTTTAAACATCCCCACAAAATAACCAAACCCTATGCATGGCATCTAAATAATATTGTGGTACCGACAGACAAAGAGGTTACCTTTCTGGGGTGCCAGATTTTATCTTATCCTTCCATGTCGCATCTTCTGACAACAATTGAACCCAAACAAAGAAAATCGGGAGCGCAAATGAAGAGAGTGTATAGTAAGTACTGCAAATTCTCCCTTATTCCTCTGATAAAATTCTATGGGGCGAAGGTCCTTCCATCGATTAGCTATGGACTAGAGTGCTAGCCACAGTCTTCTGAAGTTAATTGGGACAAAATACAGTGCCAGCTATGGAAAAAGGTATTAGCATTGCCAAACTGTACACCAATTTCATGTCTACGACATGAGATGGGCCTTGGTTCACTGTTGTTTCTAATGGAATGGAAATGGTAAAGTCTATATAGACTCATGTTGTGCCCTCAGAAAGCATCTCTATATGTGGAAGTGGCAGATCAGATGAAAAAGAATGACAACATATTTCTAAATAGACTGAGTTCTTTCTGTAAAAACACATTGGCAGCAGCAGATACCACCATTGATATTTTAATCCAGAACCCTCTAATGGTAAAGAAATTTGTAAAGTGAATGGATTGGATTAGAACTATTTCCAAGATCAGAGAGGCTAAACTATCGGCATCTTGGATGAAAATTGATAAACCTATCGGATTCCTCCCGGCATAGCTCATAAAATCGTCTAATCAAAGAATAAGATCAGACTTCTTAAGATTTAGTCAAAATTTGGTTCTCACTCTGGAATTGCAGCATATTAGAGACCCAATAGCCTACCCCTGTAATATTTGTGATAAATGTGAAGAAGGTGTAAAGCAAACTACGGTCCATCTGCTGTCAGATTGTATGGGTACGTGGCCCTTGAGACAGAAAAGATTTCAGATTCATACATAATCAGAAAACCTTGAACTCTACTCTGTTTTGGGAAAGACTGTTGCAAAGACAAGAAACTTTTCTTACATATGAAGTAACAGGTTTTTTAACTGATATGAATTTATTAGTAAATGTGACCGAGTGATTCTTACAAGGTTGAGGACTGATAATTGACTGTTTATTTGGATAATTATGGTCCTTTTCAATATTTTGTTTTAGTTTTTATATGTGAAGATTTCTTTTAAGGCGGTATTGTTGGGTTTCATTTTCTTTTGTAATAATGTTTAATATATGTATTCTTCTGTCTGTGTAAAAAGTCAAACATTTTGACTAATATCACAATAAAAAAAATAATTGGGAAGCACATAAGAATCTCATTTATATAAATGATAACCTGTGAGTGCATGCTTGAATTAAGTGGTTTATGTAGCTAACTCTTGTCAGAAAAGAACACACATTGGTCATGTATCTGTTCACAAAGACGCCCTCGAACCTCCTCGTTCTTATTATTTTTCCAGCGCAGCACGGCTGCTTACCTCGGTTTCTCTGCATGCATTGTAAGTGATCACTTCCAGTATGAATCAGGAGTGGCAGCGCACGAAAAATCTCTCTTCCGAGCAATGTATGTCTCTATGGCATGTTGGCTGAAGGGATAGCAGCACTGGAATGTCCTCAACTGGGCCTGACTCGATGTTTTCCTGCCGGACAACGATTGCCAGCACAGTCTTTGTGGATTCTAGCCACATCGTCCCTGACAGCACTATGCCTAATTCCGAGTCGGGTGATCTGGATACCAGCACTTTACCGGACCGCTTAACTACGGGTTTGCCGGTGGGGTACCTAGGTTGCCTCCAGCTAAATGCTGGAGGTAAGCCAGGTGCCCACTGGCCAAAAAAGCCCTGGTTACCACCACTGGAATTGCCTCTGGGATTCCATGAATGGGGATTTACACTGTCCGGCCGGAACTGCCGCCGGACAGAGTGCTGGTAAAGGTAAGTACCAAATGCCGATATCCTGGCGGCTCTATCGCCAGGATATCGGCATACTCGGAATGAGGCCTATATATATATATATATATATATATATATATATAAAACAAAAACACTGTTAAAGGGACGGTATGGTTAAGTTGCACTAGCAAAAACCTATGAAATTCTATCAAAACACTTTGTTACAGGGACGTTATGGTTACAGGTAAAACCAAAATAACACTGAAATTCGACAGTAATGGTAAGCTAGGCAACCATAACTCACTGTGCACTGCAAAGACTAACACCCATAACATCAAAGATTACATCTCAAATGTCATTGATGATGTCACTGAGGAGAACCTTTTCAAACCATATGCCGCACTACAGACCCTTACCCGGCAAAGGGCATTGTATTGTGCATATACTGGAACGCGCTACTGTGCAGAGGGAAGGTACTTGGAAGTGCGTGAGAACGGTCCTTACGGGAGCATTACAATGACTGCCACCTATGTAGGTGGGGACCACCCAATAATTCCATCTCCCGGCACGTCCCCTATAGTTTCCAGACACGGCTGCCCCTTCTGTACCAGTTCTTTCCTGTTGTTCCTTCTGTGGCGTGTGTGAGACCACCATAATAAATGAAAATGAACTGTGAAAGGGAAAAAGGGAAATAAAGAAAGCACCTTTCACAGATCAACAACAGACTTGCTAATGCAAGCATGCAGGGCGGGAGGCGTGGCAGTGTGGTAAACACTGTAGTGCAATCGGTTACAAAGGGGGTCGCTGTACAAAGAGGTTTTTTTAGGTGTTCCAGAGCATTTTCAAGAGAGCCACAGCACAACAGTAAGTACAAAAAAGGGCACCAAGCCAATTTAGATGGGGTGTGCAAAAATCCAGATGGCTGGCATAGTAAGAAAAACATTTTAACTTAAGAAAAGTATTCGTGCTGTGAAACGTCATAGTCCCATGGGCGAAGTATGCCATTGGCACATGTCGAACAAAGCCACAAATACTCTTCTTTGCAATGTACCGCGTTGTCTGTATTCACGGACCAAGTAGAAAATGATGCTGCCACATCGGTTGTTGCATGATGCGATTGAAACATATACAACATATCTGATACAAACGCATGACCTGGGCAAGTGCCTCCTTCATAGCAAACAGCACTTAAGGTTGTGTACCATGCTGCGCCATTTTCCCTGCACAATGAACAGCAATAATATCGGCAGGATAGGGTGTCACCAAAGTGTCATACAGAAAAAACAAAATCTGACACTTCCTTGTAGATACTCCATAGCACTACACATGCACATGATAGATTGCAAAATGAGTAACCGTTTTCCGTTCACTTTTACTCAATGTATGTCGAAATCCCCTAAAACCTGCACGCTGTGCCTCATGAAACACACAGCCATAACCGCGCCCTCTGCATTTCTGTCGACAAATACACTGTGTACCACAGTGTGTCTGTACACACCACACCCACAAACTTTATTGCCCAATCCCGTAGCCTCTGCAGGCCCATTTCTATGGCCGTCATCTGCAAAAGGGGCGTATGTAACACGTGCCATTCTGCAACTATCGTGATATTTGCTGACTTATTCTGGGGGAATAACTTTCGACCAGGGGAGTGGACGTCGTTAGGTGTGGTGGCTCTTAAAAGAACCATTTTTTTTTGTAAAGGTTCTTCCTTTGAAACACTTTTTTGCAGTATTCATACGTGAATGTGTGTTTTCAACGTCAGCTCACATTATTATAATAGGATCTTCACTGCAGTGTGTAGACTGTGAAACAACATTTCATTGCCACTGTGCAACAAAGACATGCCATTTTCCTTGAAAAGGTGTATGTATCGCGAACCAATGTTCTCATTCTGACAAGAGAACATCCCAGCAGCACTGAAGAAGTCACACATGCTTCTGTTGATGGGACCCCTTCCGACCTTTGGCTGGTGACAGGAATCCTTGGAATACTTCCTCACTATTCTCGGGGGAATACAAGAAAAAAGCACCTTGGCAGTAGGAAAAATGCGCTACACTGCTTTCATCATAATCTTCAGTTGACTAAACACATGGGAACAAGACATGTAACCCAAAAAGAAGGCTCCAAAGTGTACAGTTGCCGAAGAGGCCACGCGTCGACATTCTAGAAGCAGTATGCCAAAACAGCATGATTCGACACTACAACGCAAAGCGTCCACTCCCTCCAAACCGAAATTGCCAGACAAGTCTTCTTGGAGGGCATACACGCACCGATCATCCACAAAGCCATCACCAACGATGAAAACTGTGCGCCTTGCCATGTTTGCCGGCCCTAGTACACAAATTAATGGGGAAACTGAATGCCGCCCTTTCCTGTGACACACACCAGAGCACTTGATTGGCCAAAATCCAGTCTCATTTCCCTTGGCCACCATGGTGATAAGCGCAAAATGTGCCACTTGCTTTTCCCCAATGAGCACGAGGGGTGTGCCCCGGTGAGGCAGGAGGATTCCTTCTCCCTATTGGAGCTCTTTCCTGGACGTACACCCTGAGCACCTGATTGGCCAAAGGCCATAATCGCATTTCCATTGGCCAGCATGCTAAGAAGCGCAGAATGTGGCACCTGCCTTTTTCCAAGTACCGCACGGGGCGCGCCGCAGTACAGCATGAGGAGTCCTTCGTATTGGTGTGCTTTCCTATGACACACACCCTGAGCATCGCCTGAGAGGACAATCGCACAGTCCCACTTCCATAGGCCAGCATAATGAGAAGCGCCGAATGTGGCACGTGTGGGTCCCCAAATACATCGAGGGCTGGGGCCTGAGTGAAGCAGGAGTCCCTCTTCCTATTGGCGCACACTCTAAGCATGTGATTGGACAATCCCCACAGGTCAATTTTCTTGGCCGCCACTCGCAAAATCCTCATATGTAGCTTTCGTGCTGCGAATGCGTGTGGGGGAATAACTTGCAACCAGGGTAGGGGTAGCCCGTGGTAAGGGGCGACTATTCAAAGAGCTGGTTGTTTTTTTTGTTGTTTAGATGCTTCTACGGAAACACCTTTTTCGGTTTTCATTAGCTTTTGTGAGTTCTTCTGCGCACATTAGCACAGTAAACTCTTCACTGCAGCCTGTAGACGAGCAAACAAAACTGCATTGTCAATGGGTGACAGGAAAAGGCCCTTTTCGTGGAAACACTCTGCATTTCCACAACTAATGAGGTCATTGTTGCAGCAGAACATTCCACGAGCGGACAAAAAAGTATACATGCACACCTTCCTCAGTCTGGCTCGGAACAACAACCATGAGCAGTAGGCCATACTCTTTGTTGTATTATGGGTGAGAAAAGCACCTTGGCAGTGGGTAAAAGCATCCTCATGACATTCAGCCATCTCCTCAGTCTACGAAACAAATCTAAGCAAGGCAGGTAACCCATATGCATGCCACTGTAATGGATGACGATGACATCTACTACTGGAAAAGTGGCGAGGTCTTTGCAAAGTGCATACATATCGGCGAAATTGAACTCATACACAGCGTTCCATGATGTGTCTACTCCTTCCAAAGGAAAATTGCTGTCAAAGTGTCTTTGCAGGCCATAGTTGTGCAGATCTATGAAAAAGGGAGCACCTGCAGTCAACACAATGCGTTTCGCCATGTCAGCCACCCTCAGTATGCAGAATAAAATGTACAACAGTTACACCACCCCTTCCTGTTAACCACACCCACACTACCTGATTGGCTAATCCCCACACTGCCATGGCAATTGGGCAAGGTGGTGTTAAGGGCACATTTTGGCACGTGCGCCTCCCAAAGCAGCGTGAGGACCGCACAACTGTAAAGGTGGAGCAGTCCTTCTTCCCTTTGCAATATGTTCTCTACAGCTCTACTTCATTGGGTTATGCGTAAATAGGCACACATGCATCGAACAGTCGCATCGAAGCCACCATCATCCAACACAGTCATTCTTGTACAACACTTGAAATGTACCGTTACACATTTACAGCACAAATGTCGTGCCATTCCAAAGCGCGTCCACTACAAAGTTCAATTAAAGTATGCACGATTTCTCCATCCGTGTACATCCACATAGCCACCCTGGATGTGGCAGGTGTAATCCTGAAAGTACAGCGTAATGCACTACCTTTTCATGATGGTGGGGGGGGGCGGTAAATAATATCAAACTGGGTAGGGGATTCAGTCTTCCAATGATGTATTAAGGTTTTTTTTGTGACGTGCGTGCCAGCAACTTTTTAAAAATGTTCTCTTTATATGCGTTTCTGTTTGCCTCTCGTCACATTTTTACCACATTCTGGTCAATGCTTCTTGCACAGTGTAAAAGAAAACGGCATTGCCAATGGCGCTCAAATAAATGCCATTTCTACGGAACCACTGCATATTTTGCGACCTCATGATCTCATAATGGGTGGAGAACATGCCAGCGGTTTGCATAAACTCACGCATAATTGTGTTTATACCACACCTTCCGACCTTTGGCTGCAGACAATTTACACCATCATGGACCCAAACTCCTCTTGGTGTTATGCATGAGAAAACAACCTTTGCAGTAGGAAAAATATGCATTGGTGCAGCCAGCAACCTCTTCAGGTGACAGATTAATCGTCCACACATGTAACCCAAATGTAGACTTCCATAGTGCAGCACGACAAAGTCAACGTTCGTGACAGACGCCACATATCTGCAAAGGCGACCCATCCCGCCGAAACTGCAGTCAACCTGACAGGCCCAGAGAGCGTCCACTCCTTCCAACTCGAAATTACCAGCAACGCCTCTTTGCACACAACACCTGTGCAGATGGTGCACAAAGGTATCACAGACGATAAGCACTGTGCATCTCTCCATTGCGACTACCCTCACGACACCGTATTGGGAGGAAATGGTACTGCCACTTCCTGTGAACCACGCCCTAAACTCCTACTTGCCTATTTCCCACAATTACATTTCCCTTTCCACCCTGCTCATAATGGCAGGATGTGCATGTGCGCTTTCCCATATACAGTGAGGGCCACGGCCCAGTAAAGCTCAGACAATACTGCTTCCCTATGCACGGTCACTTTTTGCAGCACCCCCTCATTGGGTGCTGTCAAATTTTCAAACAAGCATGCAGCAATTACATACAAAACCTCTGCATTGCACACTGTCATTTCTATACAGCACTCCATATTTACCGTTGAACACTCTCAGTACACGTTCCATTTCATTGCAAAGCCCCTCCACCAGAAACTACTTCTAAATAATGCACAATTGCAGCATCCTCAAAGATACTAAGACACACCCAGCACACCTTTGGCCATGCACACAACATTGCAGCCCTTTGCACACCCACCACAACACTATACAATACATCCAAGCAAGCCACCATGTCGGCACCTACCATTATACACAAACTTAACATATGTAGCGGAACTTCCACCCAACCCCCCCCACACGATAAAACACCCATTCACGAAAACATGTCACACTTAGCAGAATCCACAAACATACTACAGCCTGCATCACCCCTACACACTGTCATTCACAAAGGATTGTGTCACTGGCAACCTATGCCCAGCAGCTGCACAATATTGGGCCTACTTCAATAAATCTGCACACAGCACAGTAACCAACCACATATAAGCTGCACTTCAACCATACCCACTTCCATACTCACATGACGTACACACTGCACCCTGTGGCCACATTGCACAACTTCTCACTACACCATCTTCTGCTGCACACCAAATACTGTAGAATGTTGCAACTATCACCACAACCATGAAATGCACAATACACGATTCGCAACTCACTTGTAGTGCTATGGCACATTGACAATGTGCTCCCAGCCATTCTCCAAAGATCACCACCCTGTGCCTCATGCACTATCAAACCTGCATTGCTCCAGTGGGTGTGCTCCTTGCACACATTCCCTGCACCGTAATGCAATCATGCATGTCAGCATGTCACCAACTACCACTATGCACATACACACCACTGGCACCAGCACTCCTAACCAACCTCCACACCGCAATGGACATGCACAGGGTTACATGCAACAGTTACCATAATGTATAAACATTACACTGTTTCCGGTACCCCTACGCCCTTTCATTCACATAGTATTGTCTTACCGAATTCCACTCAGAAGGTATTGTGTCACTGCCAACATTGCCCATACTGCAGGCATTGTGCACAAAGCACACTATCCAAGCACATATAAGCTGCCCTTTACCCATGCCCTCTATCATACTGACAGTATGCAAATACTACACCCAGAGCCCACACTGTGTGACTTTTCACTGCAGCATCTCTGTTAGGGAGAATTCTCAGAAATGTGCTTATTCCCTTCACCTTAGAGACCCCCAGCAACTTTGCTGGATTTTTGAGGACTTATTTTTTTCCTGGAGAGAGAGTGTGAGCCCTTTTTCCCACTCTCTCATGTATTTTGATGTGTGTTTTACTCTTGTGTTCTTTGACTATGGAGTTTTAAATAATTCCATAGCCATCATCTATTCATTTTTGTGTCACACAACACCTTTAGTGCAGTGGCACAGGGATGTCCTTTGGACAATCCCAAGGTTTGAATACCTTCTCTAAGGTTAACTACTGTTCCCCAAAGAATGTAAAGTTAAATTGACTTTACTAGTCTTTTTAAATTCATAGACCCAGCATACACTATTTTCCATAGAGTGCTGGAGGGGTTACTTAGTATCCCCTAGGTCTAAACACTCTTATAGCTGCCAAAAGCTACCCTTTCCTATTGAAATGGCTGGGTGCAGTGGTTTTATAATGAACTACCATGATTTTTCCCAACCGCGAACACCGGTAGCTAAAAATCGGGGCCGCCATGTTTTTCAATATGGCACCCAAGACCCCTCAGTAAAAACAGACTCCGGTCATCTTTTTTCGCTGTTTCTTTATGGAAAGGTCCTTCTGGTATTTAACTCTGCGCACCAAACCTTTGTTTGGACCCTTTGTTCGTGAGCCTTTGGTGGGCTTCAGGACGGAAGTCCTCCCTTGGCGTCTGAGTGTCTGGGGTGGGCAGGAAGTGAGGGAGGTGCCCGAAACTCCCTGTGCTCGGTCTCCTAGGAGACCCAAATGTACTATGGGGTGATTGGCTGGCTGACTGTCCGGCAAGGACAGCCACCCTGCTGGGTGAGTGGCAGCTAGGCTGGAATGAATGGGAGAAAACTGTTTAAAATTCGAGTCTCCAGGACTGGAAGCAGAGTCGACCACTGGAACGAAAGAACCAAAGACGAGCTGGAAGAGGACGGCTGCTGCAACCACTGATCCGTTGGTTTGCCCTGTGAAGCCCTGCCGCAAATACTAATTTCCAGAAGTCCATTCGACAGAGAAGCTCCTTCAAGGGACCTAATGCCACCATGCATGTCACCATGTCAGCAAATACGACAATCCACATACACACCACTGCCACCAGCACTCCTACCCAACCTGTACAGTGCCATGGGGCTATGCAGCACCAAATCGCACCACTTAACGTGACGCCCATGTGGGCAGCTAACAGTACACACAAACAAAACACCCATGCATGAAAACAGGTTGCAATTACCAGAATCCACAAACACACCACAGCCTCCGCCACTACTACCCACAGCCATTCACAAAGTATTGTGTCACTAACCACAACATTTCCACAACATTGGGCCTACTTGAAGAAATCTCCACACAGCATAGGCCGTGAACACACCCACAGCAACATAATGCTACCATGCATGTCACTATGTCACCCACTACGACCATCCACATACAGACCACTGCCACCAGCACTCCTACCCAACCTGCGCACTGCCATGCAGCAACAAATTGCAACAGTGAACATAATGTGCAAAGAAAACACTCTCTCCTGCACCCCTGTGCACTTTCATTCACTTACTATGGGCGTCCCCACTTCCATTCACAAAGTACTGTGTCACAGCCAACCTACCTATATTCTGGTAGCAACACTAGCCCTACTGCAACCAATCTGCACATACCACACTATACAAGCGCCACCCTCTACCGAATGCAGAGTCAAACATGCGTTCCTGCGGTGGGTATGTTGCAGCCCTACGCTCTGGAGTACACGCGTTATACCCTTCAGCCTTCGCCGATGCACCCAATAGGCCAATCCTTCCACTGACCAACCGCACCTTCATTCACCCATGCATGCCACCATGTTGCCAACTACCGTATTCCATCTGCAGCGCACAGCCACCCTATGCTCCCACCCACCCTATGTCATGTGCAAATCACTCCCCTTCTGCAATTCACCTGCCACCACTCACCACGAAAAGAGGTCGCTGCAAACAGGTCGCGGCAGAAGCTATGGGGCCGTTACGACAGCTGTCTCCAATCACCACACACAGTACTCAACTACATATGTCAAATTAACCACTTCTCACTCCCCCACCCGTTCCCTCCCTTATTGCCGCCAACACATTTCATACGGTACATTTTCCAGACCCTTCCACCGCCGCACTGTCCCCCGATACACCATGGCGGCTTTCCCCAAAAAATTTGACGTACACCACGCTCCCCTCCAGCCAACCACTGCCCGCGTCCAAACTTCTCAGACAGCATGCCGTACCGCGAGCCAATGACACTTCGGTCCGCGGAGCGAACAGGGATATCACACATTTTTTGTGATGTACATTTCAGTTCTTTGCAACAAAACTACCAGTCGGATTTCCACCAAACACACAAAAGCACACTTTCTGACCCAAGCCCCCTGCTCCTGCTGCAAATTTGGTGAAAGTCTGCCCAGCCATTCGGCCTGTAGCCATGTGCAAAGTTTTCCCCCATTCAGTCTATGGGAAAAAAAATATTTTGGGCCCCCCCCATAACTTTGCCGCCCCCCGCATGAAACCTCCCCCAACTTGGCAAAAAAAATCAGAGCCAACCATATACGTTTTTTGCAACGTTTGGTGAGGATTCCTCCAGGGGGAGTGAAGTTATAAGCTGCTGAAAAAAGTGCTCTTCCTATGAGTTTACCAACTTAACCATAACTACATACCCGCTACCGCGGACCGTGTAATATATATATAAAACACAGTAGTGGCTGTGTAGTTATGGTTAAATTGCTGTTTCCATAGGAAGAGCACTTTTTGGGTGGCCTATAACTCCGCTCCCCCTGGACGAATCCTCACCAAACTTTGCAAAAAAAGTATATGGGCCACTCTGAATCTTTTTGCAAAGTTTGGCGATGTTTGGTGCAGGGTGGGAATTTAAAAGGGGGTCCCAAAACGTTTTTTTTCCCATAGTCTGAATGGGGGAAAAACTTTGTGCACGCCTACAGGCCAAACAGCTGGACGGATTTTCACCAAATTTGCAGCAGGGGCAGGAGCTTGGCCCTGAAAGCGTGCTTTTGTAAATTTGGTGACAATCCGTCCAGTAGTTTCCTTTAAAACGACCAAAAAGTATGTCTCAAAAAATGAGTGATATCTATGTCCGCTCCGCGGTCACACTTCCCTGTTCGCTCCGCGGACAAGAAATTGATTGGCTAATATGTAGCGTCATGTCTGCGGACATGTGGCGCTTTCACTGATTGGTTGTGGAACAGCGTGAAGTGCGTCAGATTTCTTCAATGCCCCCACCATCTTTTGTTCATGTTTTGGTGTACGTGGACATCGCCCGTAACACATACAAAACAAGACACCAATGCACTTGCTATACTTATGAAATACTGTTTCCGAAGGTGAGCTTTAATTAGGCTGGGATGGGATGTGGCAGCACAAACTCAAAAAGTGGTGTTTTCTTGTCACTAAAGTCATACGGTAAAGTGGAAGTTGGTGCTCAATGTACGGCAAACAATTACTGCGTCTGTGTTACAATGTCTTTAGATTAATATTGTAGTCAGACTGGCGTCCTACGTTTTGAAATCTGAGGCCGCCACCTGGACTGTTTGATGGAAACAGCGGTTCTGGAGGCGTATGGGAGTAGCGGTTCTCATGATTGGATTCTCATATATTGTTGCAAAGTGAGAATGTATTTGGTTCTGAGTGAAGGACACTTGATTTGCCTTTTTGGTTGTGAGCTCAGTAGGCCCACGCATCCGAGTGAATACATAAGGGGCAATTGTTTTTTGACCTTGAGCGAAAGGGAAACTTCAAAAGGAATGAAAGGAATGACTGGTTGGAAAAAATACCATTTGATAAGGTTATGTTTTAAAAACGTTTGTACGAAACATGAAATATCAGTTCACGAATACATTGCTGTCTCTGTTATGTTGATGTCTTTTCTATTACATGTTAATGTGTTATCTGATTCCCATTCTTGTTCTACTGATGGAATCCTAGCTATTGATGACATCAGAGCAATCCTGAGCTTTGTGTTAGAATGTTATTCTTTGAGGAATCAGTCTACTTGTGCAGATGGTTGGGGGTCTCTACTAGCCAGCTTATCCTTACAAGCAATAAACCATTTGTTCAACTTGTTGTGCCCAGTTTATTGCTTTACATTGGCGACGAGGATGGGATGTGCTGCAAGATGAAAGCAGCAGCTGGAGTGGGAGTAGTTATCCGGAGCTGAGGAGCTGGAGCCGGACTGAGACCTCCAACCTCCAGGCCTACGGGTGAGGAGCTGCCCCCACCCCCCCGACCTGGCCTACAACGTTGGACTGAAGGGAAAGTGTGCTGAACCTTCTCTGAGCTTACCTTCTGGGGACCTGCAAGCAATATTGCGCATGTTTGGTTTTGAAATCACATGGTGGAATTGTTAAGAGGAGAGCAGTGTTTTTACAGGAGGTGAGCGCTTATATTTTGAAACATTGGCTGCAGGTGGCAAGTGAGTGGCATTCTGTTTTTCGCTTTTGGTGGATTGGTAGCTGATTTCGGAGAGCACTACAGACTTGGATTGGCACCATGGCTGTATCCGGAATCCCGTGTCCCCAGATGTTTTTACCGACCCCGGGCCCCCGAGAATTAAATGGGGGCCCTGGAAAAAAGGTTTTCTCTATTATGTGAAAGCCACATGAGGCAATGGCATGTCAGTAGAAAGAAAGTTGGCTATGCTAATGCGTCTTCTGGGGTATGAGGGGCAGCGAATTTTTGAAACTTTACCTGAATTGAGTGAACTGGATGTTGAGGAAGGTATGAATGACTTTGATGCAACATTGGCAAAACTGGATAAACATTTTGAACTAAAGATAAGTACTGTGTTGGAACGCTATCACTTTGGTATGAGATCTCAGCATGAGGGTGAAACTGTAGAGGAATACATCACTGCGCTGAACTGAACATTTGGTGTAAATCTGGATGAACATATTAGAGATAAGTTCATGTTACATTGTGCCAATGACAGGATCAGAGAGGAAGTGTGGCTAAAAGATGATCCTTGCTTAGATGAAGTAATTGGGATTGCAAAAAGAATTGAGCATTCTTTGAAATGTGTGGCAAAACTTGCTGTGAAAGAATCCAAAGCTGTCCAACAGGTTGAGGTCTTGAAAGTAGGTGACAAGAGGATAGAAACCGCAAAAGACCAAAAGAAAAAGAAGGGCAAAACTGCCAAATCGACTGACATGTATCAAAGCAAGGGTGGTAATGGTAACCAAATAGCAAATAATTCTGTGCAAGAAGAAAATGTACAAGTGGGAAAAAGGAGACAGGAGCGCCTGTGTTTTAGGTGTGGGAGTGCCCGCCACCTATCTAATTCTCCGATCTGCCCTGGAAGAAGAGCTATATGTAACATCTGTAAAAGATGGGGACATTTTGCAAATTGTTGTGCCAATTACAGTGTCGGTGCTGGGAGGAGCGTTATGTTGGTTGAGGAGCCAGATGGGCCATCCTCAAATGAATATGAAGGTTCAGAAAATGAAATTGTTACTGTGAATATGGTTCAATGTTCCGGAATGGATGAATGCGAGCATCATTCAGCTTGGGTGGAAGTGAATGGTTGCCAAGTTAAAATGCTAGTGGACTCATGGTCCAAAATCACTTTGATGTCAAAGGCGGTGTATGAAAATGTGCTGGGCGGTAGGATGGACGATTTAAGCCCGTCAGACAAGACACCTGGGGGCTATAGTGGCAGTAGGATCGATGTGGTAGGATGTTGTCCTGCAACTTTTAAATTTAAAGACAGGGTTACGCACAGAAAAATATATATCACCAAGAAGGGTGAGACGCTGTTGGGATGGAGAGAACAAAGGGGACTATGTATTAAATTAGATCCCATTAGTAAAGAAGAAGTGTTAAATGTAGAAAAACTATCCATGGACTGTAGTTTGGATGATAGTTCTAAAAGTTTCATTGCCAAGTATCCAGATGTGTTTAATAATAGCGTTGGGTGTTTGAAAGGGATGATTCACAAAATTGTGCTGAAGGAGGGTTCCAGGCCCGTGGCGGCAAAACTTAGACCGTTACCGATGTCATTGCGTGATGCTGTGAGAGTGGAGTTGGAGAAACTGGAGAAAGCTGGCATTATTGAACCAGCAAAGGCGGATGAATGGATTTCCCCCGTGGTTGTGAAAAAGTCTGGTGGGGATTTGAGAGTATGCATAGATCTAAGAGAATTGAATTGATGTGTGGTTGCTGACCACCATCCCCTTCCAAATATGGGAGAACTTCTGTCTAGGATAGGAAATGCCAAATACTTTGCCAAATTGGATATGGCGAGCGCCTATCATCAGATTAACCTTGATGCCGAGTCACGAAAACTGACGGCTTTTATCACATACGAAGGCATTTACCAGTTTCGGCGCATGCCTTTCGGATTAATATCAGCTTCATCAGTTTTCCAAAAAGTCATGCATGCATTATTCAAAGGTATTAACTATGTTTGGTGCTTCCAGGATGATGTGTTGGTTTGTGGCAGTACTGAAGAAGATTTAAAAAGGAAACTCAATAAGGTTTTAGAAATTTTCAGAACACAAAGTATTACCTTACGAAGTGAGAAATGTGTCTTTTCTACTCAAGTAGTAGAGTATTTAGGACACGAAATATCGGAGGAAGGTTTAAGGCCCAAATAAGTGTTGGTAGATGGAATTGAAAGAATGGAGTCTCCAAAGAATAAGGCAGAGTTACGTTCATTTTTGGGGACAATAGAGTTTTACCATCGTTTCATTGAAAAATATGCGGATAAGGTTACCTTGCTGACAGCATTGTTGAGAAAAGGAGTGGAATTTGTTTGGAATGCAGAGTGTGAAAAGGAATTTGTTGAGATTAAGTCTGAGATTGATATGGCAAAACCCTTAGCCATGTATGATACTAAAAAAAGGACAATCTTGTCTGTTGATGCGAGTGAAACTGGTATTGGAGTGGTTATGTCGCAAGTGGGAATGGATTGTGCAGAATCCGTGGTGTTACATGCCTCGCGCATGTTGAGAGGTCCTGAATTGAGCTACTCGGTTTTGGAAAAAGAGGCTTTGGCATGCCATTGGGGTATAGAAAAACTGAAAAACTTTGTGTGGGGTCAGGAATTTGTGTTAAGAACAGACCACACGCCACTGACGGTTATATTTGATAGCAAAGGGTTGGACAAAGTTTCAAGGAGAGTTGCCTGTTGGGTGACAAGATTGCAATGTCACAAGTTTAACATTGAAGTGGTAGCTGGTAAGGACAATGTGTAGGCCGTTCATGCATCTAGAGTAAGGATTAGTGATGAGGAAGATGAGAAGGAGTCTGTTGAAGTTGAAAGTATGGTATTTGCTACGGTGAAAGGTGTACTTCACAAAGAAGAATGGGTTCAAGCATTGTTGTCTGATGAAATGTGGAGGTGGATAACCAATTTTATCAAGGATGGTTGGCCAGAGAAAAGATTGTTATCTGGAGAAGAGCGGGCTTTGTGGGAGGTGAGAGAGGAATTATCTGTGAAGAATGGTCTAATATATCGATGGGATAAGCTTGTTGTTCCAGTATGTTTTAGAAAAAAACGAATTGCTATTGCGCATCAAGACCATATTGGTACATATAAAACCAAGGGAGTAATTAAGGCCGATTATTGGTGGCCGGATATGGACCGCGAGATTGAGAAAACAGTGGGAGGATGTGTAGACTGTATAAAGTCAGGGAAGAGTATATCTGCTGTAGTGCAACCTGTGAAAGGAGTTGAAGGTCCTAAGGGTGTGTGGCAAGACCTTGCCATGGATATCTTAGGCCCAGTGGATATGGGCAGAGGTCGTGGTAGGTTTGTGTTGGCCATAGTAGATATGTTTTCAAGGTGGACGGTGTTCAAAATATTGAGAGAAGTCACGGGTCAATCTATTGTAGCATTTCTGGAAGAGATATTTGAGAGAGAGGGCTTGCCAAGGAGTGTGTTGACGGACAACCGTCCACAGTTTACTGGAGGTTTCTTTCAAGAGTACATGTACAGATGTGGAATCAAGCATAAAAAGACTGCATTGTATTACACTCAAGCCAATGGTATGATCGAGAGGGTCAACCGCTGTATAATGGAAGGTATTAGGAATGCCAATGCGTGTGGGTTGAACAGGAAAGTTGCGGTAAAGGAACGAATGTATGCGTTGCGGATGGCTCCTAATGCCGAAACAAGAGTGAGTCCATTTGAATTAATGAGAGGACGGAGGAGTAACACAATGTTATCCCCAGCTTGGTTAGGCCGGGCCAGAGAAACGGATGAGGTGGTGGATGAAGTGAAAAGGAATATGGATGAACGAAAGAGGAAGTGTGCTGAGAAAGTTAATGAAAAATTTCCAAGAAAGAAGACTATAGTTGAAGTGGGCGATCTAGTTAGAATAAGGAAAGCTGTTATAAAGAAAAAGGGTGATCCGTTGTATTCGGATCCGGTTAAGGTTGTACAAGTTTTTGACCGTTCTGTGAAATTGGAGAGTGGACAGGTCTGGAGCCTGTCAAGGGTTGCGAAGGTGAGGAGGTAAAATTGCTGAGCAAACAGATGCCTTTTTCTCTATATAATGTCATTGTTCGAATTACATGTATTATAAATTGTTTTGTGTAAATAGAAATTTGGTGTTCAGATAAGGGAGGGGGGTGTGTTATGTTGATGTCTTTTCTATTATATGTTAATGTGTTATCTGATTCCCATTCCTTGTTCTACTGATGGAATCCTAGCTATTGATGACATCAGAGCAATCCTGAGCTTTGTGTTAGAATGTTATTCTTTCAGGAGTCAGTCTACTTGTGCAGATGGTTGGGGGTCTCTACTACCCAGCTTATCCCCACAAGCAATAAACCATTTGTTCAACTTGTTGTGCCCAGTTTATTGCTTTACAGTCTCACTTAGCCAAAAACAATGGAGCCAGTAAACATCATGTAAGTTTAATTTTGATGACTCTACACCAAACCGCATTTTAATATTAAATTATCGAAACACTAATTGTGACAATATAACTGAAGTATTATCTTTCTGCGCAGTTGTAATTTTCCTCCAATAATGGAGAGTGCAGAATCTCCGCGTTTGCAGGGTATGACTAGAGTCACCCTTGTTGACTGTTAATATTTCCTCTTTGAAATGTTATGCTTGCCCACATAGCTTTGTGTATCACTTTGCATATTCCTTTGCTCTTGTTTAAAATCACGAGACGTAATTTTCTCTTGCTTGTTCATTCATTTTGGCTCATAACTGAATTACCATCTCACTGTGTAGGTGCCATTTTTTTAAACCATACGGCGACTGCTCATTGTCAGCGTTTGTAGGCTGTCACTATATTTACCCATGGTCAACGCTAATATTTCCTTAAAATGTTGTGTTTTACCACTTTGATTTGTGTACTACTTTCCACAATGTGTGTCTTTTTTGAAATTTTATGCTAAAGGTTGGGTATTGATACATATTTTCTCTTACGTTTTCCCCCTAGCTACATCTTGCCGTACTGTGCGTGCCATGGAGTCCAAATGCCGAGAGACACCTTCTTTGGACGCCAAATGCAACTGCTCGTGACCGGCTGCCTGTCCATTACAATGTTGTGGGATAACCGGCCAGGCCCCCTTTGTCCCTATGCTGAACTAGCTATAAGGAGTAACAAAACATCATTTATGGTGGTGTAGGGCAAGGGTCATGGCGCCGTCTTGGAAATCACTGTGCAAACAAAGTGGGTGCTTTAACAAAAACTCATATTGTGCGTATGGGAAAATAATTACGTGTGCCTCACCATGAACATTTTCAATGACGCCCTTAGAACCATTGTTACAATGTAATTGAAAATGGGATTAGTACGATGGTCTCTGACAGTTGTTTGTTAAATAAAACTACTTTAAAAATTCTAAAATGTTAACGTTTTCTTTTAAAATCCAGTATATCATTTCAAAATGTAAGGTACTACGTTGTATGTCGCTGTATGTTTATTTACAGGTTCTGTGTCACGGCACGTACTTTTGCTTTTTGCAGGCTTTTACTTTACTTTTACTTTATAACATTTGTTGTGCGCAGCCATAGACCCGTAGGTGTGAGGGCGTGGACAAAGGACAAACATCATGAGAAACAGGCAAAGAGTATCCTGAAGTCAGAGGAGCACCACGGAGAAGAAATCCATGGCTGCCATGGAAAGCGAAGAGGGGCCATGTATCGAACAACCACCTTCCCTTTCTATCGTGGCGATCTTGAAAATGGATTTTGTTTTGTAATCGCTATATGTTTATTTATAGGTTCTGCGTCATGGCACATACTTTTGCTTTTTGCATGCTGCCATGGAAAGCAAAGAGGGGCCATGTATGGAACAACCGCCTTCCCTTTCTATGGTGGCCATCTTGAAAAAGGATTTTGTTTTGCAACTCGGCCCGCCGCAGGCGGGCCAGATTATAACCAGAAATCCTATTCGTCCACAGCACACGTTATTGCTTTGCAAATCTATACTATTACTGGCAAATCTTATTGCGTCTTTGTCCTTTGCTGAGAAATATAAAGTACATAGAGTGTATGATTTTTTTTTTTAATATACTTACACTGTGAAAGGTGGTTCTTAACGGAACATTTACTTTGCTAACGGATGGCTTTCTTTTTTGATAGGACAGGTAATAAGGCAATTTGCGAATGGAAATAAGGAAAGAGGCACCAAATAGAAATATGGGGGGGTAGGTGGACGGCGCAAAATTTTTGTGCGTTTGTTATTTGTAAGGTAGGGGAAGTGTTTGTCCTGCTCCTTCATTACAGCAGTGCTGCTGTTTCTTGGGGAGGAGGGATGGCCTTAGCTCATGTCATTTTCAGATAACTAGAACTTCTTTTCGTAAAAGTCTGTAATGTTTACTACATTGTTAATGGCTGACTACCAATACCTGTTGGCGCTGTGCAAGGGAACTGTTGCAGGTGCACGTTCCTACATCAATATAAAATCTGTTTCCACACTGTCCACAAGGCATACATCTTACTGTTAAGTGTTTACGGATACTCGGACACGTCACCGTGCTGTACACCAGCATACTGTCATGTGGTATTCTCCGCAAGGTGTGTAAATAAGTCAGAAGTTACTTTACATTATGGTTACGTGCCACTACTATAAACCGATGCTCTTTAGCAAAAAAAGTTGGTAAAGGGACAGTATGGTTGAGTTGCTCTACGGAAAACCTGTCCAATTCAGTAAAAAAAACGTTATTAAAGGGACGTTATGGTTGAATTGGTCTACTAAAAACCCGTAAAATTCACAAAAGTTTTTGCTGTTAAGGGGACATTATGGTTAAGTTGCACTACTAAAAGCCTATGCAATTCACTAAAAACAAATGTTTGCTAACGGAACATTATGGTTCAAAGTAAAACCAAAAAACCCCTGAAATTTGCCAGTTATGGTAAACTAAGCAACCATAACTGCCCACACCACTGTGCACTGCTAACACTAACACCCAGGACATCAAAGATGACATCACAAATGTCATTGATGACATCACTGATGACATCAAATGTGCATTTACTTTTTAGACATGGGGTTGTGAATGTAATTTTGGAAAAAAAGTATCAGGGACTATCAGGAGATGTGTAATAAACAACATACTTCATTACGTAATGTAATGTAGTGTTCTAAAGAACATTCAATTGCAGTGTTCTTTCTAGTAAAGGAACCTACTCATACAGAATGTAGGTATTGGCTGCAGCATACACCACAGAGGAGCTATATTTGTAATGTTCCAAAGTTATATAAAAAAAGTTGAATGCTTCTGTATGAGACTTTTCCGTACTGTGGAACATGTACTAAGTAGCTAATGATACATCACTTACTATGTATGTGTATTAATAAACACAGAAACATAAATAGAGTACAATGCATACAAATATGGGGCTTATATGTAGAAAGTAAAGTAAGCAATTAAGAGGTAGTTTCATTAGCAAATGTGTGTAATCTACATGACTGTATTCACACACAAAAATGATTGCTGTGTTTCAGGCCTGCTTCTTCCCCTATATATGTACATCATAAGATGCGATTAAATTATTAGGAAAGTATTGTAAGAACATGTGAGAATAGCAATATCTATAAATATAATACCTTTTGAAAGTTAACTTTCTGCCTGTCAATAAATAAACCCACCTGGCCTAGATATGGCAGTGAACAAAAACGAAGGGCCTACACATGTGATGTCATCAGTGATGTCATCAAGGACATTTGTGATGTCATCTTTGATGTCCTGGGTGTTAGTGTTAGCAGTGCACAGTGGTACAGGCAGTTATGGCTGCTTAGCTTACCATAACTGGCGAATTTCAGGGGTTTTTCGGTTTTACTTTGAACCATAACGTTCCGTTAGCAAAGTTTTTTTTTAGCGATTTGCATAGGCTTTTAGTAGTGCAACTTAACCATAACGTCCCCTTTACAAAGTTTTTTTTAGTGAATATATATATATATATATATATATATATATATATATATATATATGTATTACACAGCCTTATTACATGGCCTGCGGTAGCGGCCATGTAGTTATGGTTAAATTGCTAAACCCATAGGAAGCACACTTTTTGGGTGGCTTATCACTTCGCTCCCCCTGGACGAATCCTCACCAAACTTTGAAATAAAAGTATATGGCCCACTCTGAATGTTTTTGCAAAGTTTGGTGAGGTATGGTCAAGGGGGGGGGAGTTATAGAGGTGGTCCCAAAATTTCTTTTTTTCCCATAGACATAATGGGAAAAAACTTTGCTCACGCCTACCGTCCAAACCGCTGGACGGATTTTCACCAGATTTATGGCAGGAGCGGCAGCTTGGTCCTGAAAGCGTGCTTTTGTTAATTTAGTGAAAATCCGTCCAGTAGTTTCTTTTTGAATGACCAAAACGTAAGGCAATAAAAAATTAGTGACACACTTCCCTGTTCGCTCTGCAGACAGAACATTGATTGGACAATAGACTTGCGTAATGTCCACGGACACACAATGTGTTCGCTGATTGCTTGGAGTGAAACGTGAGGTGGATCAGATTTTTGGAAACGCCCGCCATCTTGGATCCGTGGACATCGGCAGGTGTCGGCGGACATTGCAGTAGAAATATTTTTAAAAAACACAACATTGCACTTGTCAAACTTACCAAATAATCTCTGGGAAGGTGAGGGGTGATGAGGATGCGAGAGGATATGGCTGAAAGAACAAAAAAACGGGTGTTTTTTCTGCGAAAGTCCGCAAACAGTTCAGATGTTCACAAACAGTCCTGTGAAGTTCGGGGACACTTCTGATGTTTGGGGGCAGTTTTTGGATGGCTTATAACTTTGGCGCTACTTAATGAAAATGCATGAAATCTCACAATCATATTCCTGACCTGATCAAGAATGAGTTTCCAAAGTTTGGTGGGATTTTGTCAAGTGGGAGCAACATTAGTGGGGTGGTCCCAAAATAATGCAAACGCTTACAAATGAGGTGCCATTTGTCGAATCTACACTTAATTTGGCAAACTGATAATAGATCTAGATATAAATGTTTTTGCAAAGTTTGGTAAGATTTTGTCAAGAGGGAGCAGAATAAGAGGGGGGTCCCAAAATATTGTAAAGGCTTATAAATGTGGTGCCATTTGATAAATCTACACAAAGGTTTACAAAAAGATTATAGATCTAGATATAAATGTTTTCGTAAGGCCGGAATGGATTTTGTCAAGTGGGGGCTAGGTTATATGATGATTGTATGTGCATACATTTGACACTTTTGAAAAAATAAAGCATGGGTGGATTTCCAGTAAACTTTTGTAAGGAGCATTGGCAAGGAACTGAAAGCATGGTTTTGCAAATGTGCCGTGTTTTATTTTTTGACAAGTGTCATAATGAAGGTACAAAAAATAGTGATATATCTTTGGTGACTGAGGTGTAGCTGGTGGCCATGGGGAGTGGCCAGATTGTCCAGGTCATGGAATAAGGTCATGATCCGGACAATCTGGCTACTGGCCATGGCCACGAGGGACAACACATGGGGTTAAAGTGGCCATGTCCACCTGGGACTGGCTTTGTGGTGAAGTTATTCAAAATTGGGATAGATTTGAAAGGGAAGAACAATGTGCTTGTGGTAATAAGGTCATAGTGTTCTCTTTTCACCTTCTACAGGCTTCCATGGAAAGCAAAGAGGGGCCCTGTATGGAACCCTGCCTTCCCTTTTCATGGTGGCGATCTTGGAAACAGGCTTCCATGGAAAGCGAAGAGGGATCCTGTATGGAATACTGAGAAATATAAAGTAGATGGAGTCTATACGTTTCTTTTTAGTTCTATTTGTTAACTGTGAAAGGTGGTTCCTAAAGGGACATTTCTTTTGTTGTTTTTTTAATGTATTTTTTTTTTGGCAGAAGAGCTAAGAACGAAGTGTTGGGAGGAAATGAGGGAAGAGGCACCAAACACTAATATGGAGGGGTAGGTGGGAAAATGTTGCATGTATGTTATTTCTAAGGTAGGGGGCAGTGTTTCTAATGCTCCTTTACTACAGCAGTGGTGGTGGCTCTTGGGGAGGAGGGATGGAATTAGCTGATGCCATTTTAAGTTAAATACCAGTTTTGCTGAAACTATGTACTGTGTACTAGATTGTTAATGGATAATGAGTAGGAATAGGTGTTGGAGCTGTGCAAGCAAAATTTTGAAGTTGAAAGTTCCTAGATCAGTAGAAAATGCAGTTCCGAACTGTCCGTGAAGCACGGATCTTATCATGAAGTGCAGACGGGTTCTCTGACAAATCATCATGCCGTGCGCCAGCCTATGGTCATCTGGCACTGTCTGGAAGGTCCGCAATGAAGTCAGATGTTCGTAGACGTCCACGGATGCAAAACTAGTTGAAATAGTTGCAAAAAGTGTATAGAGTGTTAAAAATGATTCTAGAAGGTGGGTGTTTTAAGGTGAGACTTTGTTAATCGGACACAAATATTGCTATATTGGGTAAGTATGATATTAGTAAGTTGTAGGAAAATAGCACGCACTGGTAAAAACCCATGAAATTCAATGAAAAAAACTTTGTTATGGGGATGTTATGGTTAAGTTGCACTAATAAAAACCTTTGAAATTCTCTGAAAAAACTTTGTTAAAGGGACATTATGGTTAAGTTGGACTAATAAAAACCTTTGAAATTCAATGAAAAAACTTTGTTACAGGGACATCATGGTTAAGTTGCACTAATAAAAACCTATGAAATTCAATGAAAAACCTTTGTTAAAGGGACGTTATGGTTACAAGTAAAACCAAAAAACCCCTGAAATTCACCAGTTATGGTAAGCTAAGCAACCATAACTCGCGCCACCACCGTGCACTGCTAAGACTAACACCCAGGACATCAAAGATGACATAACAAATGTCATTGATGACATCACTGATCCCTGCCACAGTCTCTGTGTACACACTACATCCAGAAACCTTATTGAGCAAACCCTTAGCCTCCACAGTCCCATTTCCATGCCCACCATCCACAAAAGCCCTGGATTTGGCATGTGTAATCCTGGAACTACCATGGTGTCCGCAGACTTTTCATGCTGTTTGCAAAAGTGGGAGAGTACATTTCAACCAGGGTAGGGCATTTCGTCTTTGGTGGTGGCTCTTAAAAGAGCCTTTTTTAGGTGCTTGCAAACAGACACCTTTTTTCAGTTTTTATAGGGGTTTTTGTTTTCTTCTCCTTACATTCTTACAGTAACCTCTTCAATGTATCTTGTAGATTGTAAAACAAAATACCATTTCCAGTGGTGGACAAAGAAATGCCATTTTCATGGAAAATGTACACATTTCGAGAGTCAAGGATGTCATTGTCACAGAAAAACATCCCAGCAGCGGCCACAAAATCACACATGCTTCTGTTTATAAGACACCTTCCAACCTCTGACTGGGGACAAATTACATTGCGATAGTTCCATACTCTTCTTGGTGGCATGGTTGAGAAAATCACCTTGGCAGTGGGAAAAATCTGCTTCACTGCTTTCATCAGCTTCTTTAGTTGATGGAACAAATGTGAACAAGCCATTTAACCCAAATGCAGGGCTCCATAATGCACCACGACAACATGAACAGTAGTGACAGTGGCCACATGTCTGCAAAGTGCAGGCACACCACTGGAACTGCACACATTGACAGTGCACCACAAAGCCTCACTCCTTCCAAATTGAAATTGCCACCAAAGTCTCTTTACAGGGCATACTCATGCAGATCGTGCACAAAGGCATCATCCACGATCAACACTGTGCATCTATCCATCTCTGCCAGCCTACCTACACAGAATAATAAAAAAAAGGTATTACCACCCCTTCCTGTGCACACCCTCAGCACCTGATTGGATAATCCGCATGATGAGAAGGGCAAGATGAGGCATGTGCGCTTGCCCAACTACCGCGAGGGCCGCGCCCCAGTAAAGCAGGAGTAGCCCTTCTTCCCTTTACAATATTGTTTTTCCAGCACTGCCTCACTGGGTACTGTTAAATAGTCATACACGCATCCACCAATCACATCCAAGACCTCTGCATCTAACACTATAATTTCTATACAACTCTCCATATTTACCGTTAAACATTGAGAGTGCAAGTCTTGTGTGATTCGAAAGCACCTCCAGTAGAAAGTTCTGGAAAACTGTCCAAGATTTCTGTATCCACATTCATCCACATCAGCACCCATAACCACAAAGTACAGGTATGAATATTTTGTCTGCAGTATGTTTACAACTCTGTTATAAGTGCCTCTGAACAGGGTATCTGCCAATGAACCTCCATAACATACTCAATAAGTATACTGTAATTTCTCCCATCATCTACCATCAAGTGCCAGTTCAGTCGTATGTGCTTGGAAAGTTTTCATTTACCCATATCAGCCATTGTAATATCCAAACAGTTACTCTCTTCTCCTTCCGACAAAGGTACAATTTTTTTTCTGCACTAACGCATCTCCTACAAAATTTGTAAAATGTTCGCACAAAAAGAGCACCAAATGAATCCTACAACCTAAACCATATGCATACACCTGCCACATACCGTGCACACTATTACAAAAAGTAGGGTCGCCCCTTTAGTGCAGGCGTGGATTCGGGACAGTATACATTATTGACCAAAGGGAAGAGAATACACACTAAGAACAACTCAATTTGTTGTAATTATTCATATGAGTTCATATGAGTTCATCTATAAGAATTTTTGTGCTCAAGGAGTCACCAGTAAAAAAACATAGAGAAGTGTCTAAGTGCATCAACATTTATTAATAATGCAGTAAACAGTGACTGGTACATATTCAGTGAAAATACCTAAAACCAATATTTTTCATGAGGGATAAAAGTTATTTTTAAATCAACATAGAATGTGAAATACAATTTGCGCAAGATGCAACAAACAGAAAAATGTGAGCATAGATACAGGATCAGGTATAGAAACCTGAGTGCCCCACTTGTTAATCATTACATAGAGGCCCAGCATACAGGAGATGATCTACTGTGGTGGATTGTGGACACCGTCGGAAACTCTGCCAATACTTTTGGGAGCCTCCTACAAAAAGAGGCCAGATGGATCCATAGACTGGATACGTTCCATAATGGCTTGAACGAGGAATTCATTTTCTCTGTATAAGGTGACCTCTACCTGTGTACTTCCTATAAGGCGTAAAACGTGTGTGTTATACAAGCATCACAGGACATCTTTTCATAAGCCACCCGCATCACAGGCAATTAGGGTTGATACACTCCAACAAGTTTCATGCCCCATATGCATGGAACTATCCCGAGCTATATCAGAGACATGTGGTATACAATCGACCTGACGCCATCATCAGTAACATCTATGTACGGCTGTATACAAGTAAAACATACTGACCAGACAAACCCCTCGCCTAGCGATGCACTGATCATCATGGATCGCAGTCAGGTCACTTTTAAAATGCTACCAGAACCACCCATACGGACAGTCACCAATGTACACACTTGCTAAATGGCACTTCATACGGTACACTTACAAATGAACCACGTACCGTTTACCAACAATGCTGATGCTCCCAAATCCCCATTCATATACAAAGCCATCCAATTACAGACACACACTAAGGGCCTCATTACAGGGAAGGCGGTAATGGTTAACGGTCACCGTTAATGGTAACGGTGACCGTTTACCATTACCGCCTTACTGCGAGGTCCCTTAGCGGGTTGGTGCTTTAACGGCTGCAAAACCAACCCGCTAAGGGACCTTGGTGCTAATTACGGCACCGCAAAATTGCGGAGCCGTAATTAGCACCTTCCCCATTCCCATTATGCTCTATGGGGCAAAAATGGGAATGGGGAAGGGCAGTGGTGGAAGGGGGAATTACCGCCCCGCCAACCTTGGAATGGGGCGGTAATTCCCCTTTCCACCAAGGCGGTGCCGGTATTTTACCGGCATGGACCAAGGTGCTAACAGCACCTTGGTCCTCCGCCTTCCGTGTAATGAGGCCCTAAGTCTTCCTACCAACACATTCCCCTAGACTTTTCTGTAATGCATTGGCCCTCATTACAACCCAGGCGTTAAGGGGTTAACAGCGCCGTAAAAGGTGGCGGCGCCGTTAAACTCTTAACGCCTGATTACGAGGTCCCTTTGCGGTTTGGAGAATTTAACGCCTCCTTTTTGCAGGCGTTAAAAACCAACCCGCAAAGGGACCTTGGTGCTAAGTACGGTGCCGCAATTTGCAGCACCGTACTTAGAGCCTTCCCCATTCCCATTGAGCCCTAAGGGGCAAAAATGGGAATGGGGAATGGCCATGGCGGCATGGGGAATTACCGCCCCGCCAACCTTGGAATGGGGCGGTAATTCCCCATTCCGCCTTGGCGGAGTCGGTAAGTTACCGCCATGGACCATGGTGCTATTACCACCATGGTCCAACGCCAGGGTCGTAATGAGGGCCATTCTCCAAATTCAGTCAGTATGCCATTAACGAACATTGTCTTACTGTCTTCTTTCACAGTTGCAGTTACCACCTCTGTCCTAAAAGCTAGTGGCGTGTTAACTTGAAAATGCAACCCAGAGGAAGCCTACCCCCGGCAGCCAATAAAGTGAGTGTAATGATATCGTGGAGGAGCACCTCTTACTGAGATAGTACACTGTTGCATAAACCCATTGCTATTTGATTCATGCTTACTAAGTGCACCTCAGCCTTTGCTCACTTTGTGTTACCATGTCGCCGGCATTATAGCAACTCCCAAATAGCAATATAGCGTTCCTATCGTCGAGGTCGGATTGGCCCCTCCGCCTTTCGGCCCGTGGCTGGGCCGAAATCGTCCACAGGGAGTGGGGGCCGGTGTCTGGTCTTGCATGGGCTGGTTTGGAAGGGAAAAAAATGGAAAAAAATATATTTTTTTCAAATGTGTTCTTTTTTTTTTTCAAAAAGCCTTTCATCCATCTTAGGTCAAGAAAAGAGTACCAACATAGGTTGGGTGGTATTGTATGCATATCTGTACAATATATACAAAAAAGCTAAAGCGTAAGTGCTATACAATAACATATCATTTGGCCTTGGACGTCTGCTTGGATTCACAGTAATTTAGTGTACTTAGGACCAATGCTATTTGATGCCACTTCCTGTTTTGTCAAGGGGTGAAAGGTTGTGTTTCATCGCTTCCCGGGATGTCACTTTGGGGTGGGGTCAAATGACATCACTTCCGGTGAAGGTCATCAGAGGTCAAGGGTCGTGAGGCAAGGGGTGGGACACTTTTTTGAGGCGAGGGATGGGCCACTTTTCTTTCGGTGTCCGGGCCTATTTCTTGTCCCAGTCCGACCCTGCCTATCGTACACTAACACACCATTAGACAATCACATTCCTCTATCTGTATTCCTACCCTCATATTCATCCATTCATGCACAGATGCACACATATACATCACAAAATGTGCAGACCTACACTTTCCTTTTTCTCCAACAGCTGCTACAGAATGCCTAGCAAAAAGGAACTCCTTTCAAAACAACGCAGAAATAGACCAGCTCTACCTAAAAGCATAAAAAGTACCCATGCACCCCTAGCAGATTTTGAACAGAAAGTTGAAAGAGAACACCTAATACAAATGAGTGTGCAAATGTAGCAAGCAAACGTGTATTGCAAATGGCACCAATTGTTCAAAACATTTGTTGACACGGCTCAAACCAGTTGTGTTCAGAAATAATAGGCCTGCACAGAAATGCTGCACAAAATCCTAGAAACAGTTACAGTGGCTCAGGAATAAGGCAGGAATTAGACTACTGTGCTTGAATGGTAAATGCGCGTTAAACAGACAAGTAGATCCACAGGAAGTGGTACTGTACATACTGCAGGTATTGGAAAGCAAAAACATACCCATTAATCAAATCTTTCAGATTTCCTGCATGTGGAAACATACACGTATTCTCTGCACTCATGTCATTCAGGAACAAGTCCCTAAGGAACGCTTTCTCTATCTATGTATACATAACTGTGATTCCATTTAATTTCAACAGGAGGTACAAAATGCAAACCATAGCATAAAGTGTAGGCCTTGCAATTCCGATAATCGTTCCAACTTTCATTTACAATCCCATAGGCAATACGCTTCAGTGGTATGCATGAATTGCCCAAAATGTGGAGGTTCTATGCAATTGAAAAAGAAAATCAACATACCAGTATCACAGTGTTGCCATGTATGGCTGCAGGACGTTGCAGTGGGTGTGGCCAAGACCTACCCTCTTGGGTGCATGGCCTACCGCCTACGGCCTTTGGCTATGCACCCAAGACCCTAGGCCTTGGCCACACCCACTACAACATTATGCAGCCATGCATGCGAAAATGTAGACAGTTAGCAGAAACCACAAACATAACACAGCCTCCGACACCTCTACCCACTTCCACTTGCATAGTATTTGGCCAAGGCCTACCCTCTTGGGTGCATGACCTGCAGCCTACGGCCTTTCGCCATGCACCCAAGACCTTAGGCCTTGGCCACACCCACTGCAACATTATGCAGCCATGCATACGAACATGTGGACAGGTACTAGAACCCACAAACGTAATACAGCCACCGGCACTCCTACGGGGTTTGGTCATGCATCCAAGAGCCTAGGCCTTGGCCACACCCACCGTAACATTATGCAAGCATGCATGCATACATGTGGCGAGGTGCCAGAACCCACAACCTAATACAGCCACTCCTACCCAACCCCCGCACCATAATATAGCCATGCATGTAAACATGTAGGCAGTTACCAGAATCCACAAACATAACGCAGCCTCCGGCACCTCTACCCACGTCCACTCACATAGTATTTTACTACTGCCAACCAAACCACAAAATCTTCAGAACATTGCCCCTGCTCGCTCCCAGCAGTCTGTGAAGTACACAGAACCAATACATCATAGTACATTACAGTACGCAGAAATCTGCGCAATGGCCGCAAGCTCAAGCCCACCCCCAACTGTTCACTTGACCAAATTCAGGATACCATATTTTACTACCCCCGTTTTGAATTGCAATGTATTGAATGCCACTGTACCTGTGTCCCCAACCCCTGAAAATAGGAACCCCCAATGCAAATACTGTGATGCCACATTTTACTACCCCCATTTTGAATTGCACTGTATTGAATGCCACTGTACCTGTGTCTCCCACCCCTGAAAATGGGGCCCCAATGCAATGACTGTGATGCCACATTTTACTACCTCCATTTTGAATTGCACCGTATTGAGTACCTGTGACTCCGTCCCCTGAAAATGGGACCACTAATACTGATAAGGCCAGAAATACTCTGGCTCCCACCACCCCCCTCACGACGTGCATCCCACTTAGACATCTCCCCCACCCCCAGTCACCCCAGAACCACATCTCAAGTGTGCCATGGTTAATGCCCGGTCCATTAACGCACATGCCTTAGAAATACACAATGTCAGGTTCTCTTGTTGGTCCTCAGCGCAGAAGCAGCACGAACACCTACCTCCCCCAGACGGTCTTGGCGCCTGGTTTATACGAAGCACAGGCCTCCGCGACCCCCTGAGAGAAAGAGGGTTAGGGTCCTTGGACTGGATAGGTTTCGGGAGAAGAGGATCACCGGATAGAGGGTTAAGAAATTGGTTTGGGACAGGTAGGGGGAGTTAAGGGAAACATGCTCCAGGGCTCTTGTCCTGAGAGCCTTGTTACAACTCTTACAATTACAAAATCACTCTTATTTTTTGGCTGAGGTTCTTGCACTCATTTGAGCATCTGCACTGAGTTTACCCCTTGCCAATTAGTTATACTGTACAATGTTCACACCTGTAACCTCTGAGGGACTGCTCCCAGTTGTAGACAGCACTGAGTTGCCCCTCACAGTTCGTACATATAAGTGTAATATCAGTATTCACACCCACTAAATCATAGCATGAATATAACTGCTGGATTGTGTTGCACAAAGTTAAAACATAAATCACATAAAACAGAATGGTACACTTAGCTTGGTGTTCGTGTCCATATGGTTAATGGCAATGTTCGGAGGTCGGGGCTCGCAGCCTCGGGGCACCAGAAGCGGCGTTAATGCCTGCCAAGAAGGAAATAATTAGTATGGCCTTTCCACCATGCTCCTATCCAAGCACACGACTTTCACATTAGTACCAATGCACGAGAAGCGTGCTGCGCCACATGCGGTTAGTGATTTATAGCACCGGGTATCATGCGAGAACTCCCTCGGATCTCCCAATGTGTCATGCGGGGTAACCGGGGTCTCTCCCACACTGGTCCATGCACTGCGGGGTCCGATTGACGGATATTGTTACAGGTTTACTTATCTCTTGTCTCGCGGGGCCGCAACAGGAGTGCAGGCGAGGTCTGGCCCTGCGTAAGATGCTGTGTCCGGAGGTTGTCGGAGATGCGTCCGCTCGGAGGTAAGTACGAGCGCGAACAGATTCGGGATGTTCGCGCATGCGCAGAAGTTCCTGCGCGCATGCGCGTAAGTCTGGGCGTCGGCTCCAGCCTCGACAGGCCCCATGTGCCTGTTTCTTGGAGCTGAGGTTTCTGGGCTGCCGGGGCTGTAGTTCTGGAGGCTGAACATGCTGGGAAGTGCGGTTTCTTCCTGTCTTGACTTTCTCCTGACTTTCTTTTCCGTGTGCAGCACCCGTGACACCTGCAATGGGAACAAACATGACATCTGGTGCTCAAAGTGGCTCCCACCACCCCAATTACCTTTCCTTGCCCACGCTTTCTGACACACAACCTCATCACCACCCGCAACCAAGACCTTCTCATGGTCACCGAAACGTGGCTACATGAAGCCTCAGGCCCTGCACTTTCTCAGGCACTCCCTCCAGGCTATTCTATCACCAAACAAGACCGTCCATCTAAAGGTGGAGGTGTAGAGCTAATAGCCAAAGACTGCCTATGCGTTAGAAAGATTGAGAAATCCATGAACAATAACAGCGACTGCAACTCAGCCTTTCTCATCACTGTACCATCGCCATACACCTCCACTACCGCCCACCAGGCCCATAGGTGACTTTCATGCTTCCCTTATTCACCTCCTGACAGACAACCTAAAGAAACCCTCCAAAGTCATCCTACTCAGTGACGTCAACCTAGGCTTTAATGACACTAAAGATCCAGCAGCTAAATCGCTCAATTCAGCCCTTGAGACCCTACGGTTCAGTAACACTATCTCCGACCCTACCCACACTTTAGGCAGAACTCTGGACTGGATTGCCCAGCACAATTGTCCTCTCCACAGCATGGGCAATACCCCCACCCCCTGATCTGACCACCACATTATCACATTTAGCATTCCCACCACTACACCTCTGCTTCCCCTCAGCCCTCGCAAGAAGATCCTGCAAACTTACTAAAGAAAGGATACTATCCTTCCTCTAGGGTCCAGCTTTCAGACCACCCTTCTCCACTGACCCAGAGGCCCTCGGCCTATCCTATGACACCACAATCAAATCAGCAGTCAACTCCATTGGCCCACTCAAACCTCGCAAAACCAAACCTACAAGCCACTCCAATGCCTGGTTCACCCCAGACCTCCTCTTACTCTGCACGGAAAAACTGGCTGCCCTAGCACAATGGCAAACCTCCCACTCTGACAAAGACAAGCTTGACTTTAACGCCCACTCAAAAGAGTACAAGAAGGCAATCATTCACGCCAAAGCTAAATCCTTTGAATCCAGAATATCCGAAGCTAAATCTAATACGAATTAAATCTTCTCTATCTTCAGAGTACTAGAGACCCTGCCCCCTGCCACCTACAACTTCAACAAAGATAAGGCGTGGTGTGTTGAAATACAAACAGCCAGGCGCAACAAGTTGAGCACACTCCAAACTAAAATACAATCCACCAAACACTTGCTTACCAATACTCCTACCCACACCCCTTCTCCCTCTCCTGTCCCCTCCACCCTATTATCATTCAAGGCCAAACAGGACCAAGACATGATCAACCTCATGAGAACCATACAGCCATCCAACTAAAAGGGTGACTCCTGCCTTGCCACAATTATGAAGGACTGTGTTGATACCCTTGCACCATTCCTGATAGCCTTTGTCAATGCCTCCTTTGCAACAGGGAAAGTCCCTTCCTGCCTCTAGGAAGCTTGGGTCCCCCCCCTCTTAAAAAAACAATGCTTGACCCAAACTCTCCCAACAACTGCAGGCCCATCACCACCGTCCCATTCTTACTCAAGATATTGGACAAAGCAGCCTACCTGCAGGTGCAACACTTCATCGAAGAAAACAAGTTCCTAGGGCTTTGCCAACTGGGCTTTCGCCCAAGGTACAGGATGGAAACCGCCCTACTGGACCTAAAAAAACAGATGGACGATGCCAGAGACCTAGGTAAACCAGCCCTACTCCTACTTCTTGAACTCTCTGCGGCATTATGCCTCGTAGACTACAACGTCCTATGCCACCACCTCTCCTCCACGGCAAAATTCTCCCCTGACACCACTGCCTGGATCACCTCCTTCTTGCAAGGGAGGACCATGCAAGTATTCTCTGACTCAACCTCTGCCTCACCCACCATCATGCTATGTGGGGTACCTCAAGGATCCTGCCTCTCTCCCACTCTCTACAACATCTTGATTCACCCTCTCTTCCACATCCTTGACACACTGGGTATCTCCTACACTAACTACGCGGACGATATCCAGATCCTCAACACTCTCACAGGCAACTATGACACCGACTCCATGACACTCAACAACATCTACAACACTTTCCAGGCATGGATGGCAGCCAACGGACTATGCCTCAACTCTGACAAGACAGAACTCCTTCTGGTAGGATCCTCTGACACACTTAAAAACCTTGACATACAGTTTAGCCACTTCACCATTGACTCTATTAAAATCCCAGTATCTGACACAGTGAAAACCCTTGCAGTCTATCTGGATTCTAACCTATCCATGAATAGACAAGTCAATGCAATCGCCTCCTCAGCAACGTACCATGCTAAACTCATTAATGCAGCTAGGCCTTTTCTCGCCAAGGAGAATTGCACTAACATAGCCAGAGCCATCACTGGTTCAAGATTAGACTACTGTAATGTACTCTTCTTAGGTATATCTACAAAAAACCTGGAAAAAACTGCAAGTCATCCAGAACAATGCTCTCTGTGCAGCTCAAGGCATCTCCAAAACAGAACACATCACGTCCGCCAGAAAATCAGCCCACTGGCTCCCTATAAAAGAAAGGATCAAATTCAAAGCACTGACACCGACCCATAAGTGCATCCACCTCTCCGCACCTGACTACCTATCGCAAATAATCCACCCCTCCACCTCCACAAGTCCAACTAAAACACCTTACACCAACATGCTTAGCGTGCCATGGTAAAAAGAGCTAGAGCAGGTGACGCCAGCTTCCCCTACCTTGCATCCTCACACTGAAATGCCCTACCTCCTACTCTTCAAGGCGGGGTATCGCATGGCTTTCCGCAAAGCCATGAAAACTGCGCTTTTCGCCAGATGTACGCGACAATCACCTGCATCTCCTGATAAACTACAAAATGTATTTATAAATCTAATCTGTACCCTGATGTATTAATGTACAACATGTAAATGCATTTCCCAGCTGTACCTTCCCTGTAACTAAGCTCCCTGCAAGTAACAGCACCTCGTTGCCCAAAGGCTGTCTGTGCCCTATACAAATGTAATAAATACATAAATACATCTTTAGAACATTGACCCTGCTCCCAGTAGTCTATTAAGTACACAGAACCAATACATCATAGTACAGTGCAGTACTCTGTAATCTGCGCCATGGCCACAACCCAACCAAATAAAACAATCACTGGAACCCTAAGCACTTCTATACACACAGTATTCCAACACATCACCCAGTAGACACCCTGCAGGACTGTTGACTCCATCATGTCCAGCCATGCACCCAAAACTGTAGGATGTGTTAACAATCACCACACCCATTCAACCAAGAATGTGTACAATACTGACACACCACACACACAAGGCAACAATGTGAAACCTACTTGCAACTAGCGGACATACTTTTAGGTGCAAGGCTGATAGGGAGAATTCTCTCTTTAGGCGGAATTTCCTAACCTAGTGAGTCCCCCAGCAGCTTTGCTGGATTTCTGGAGTTTGTTTTTTTCTCCTGCCAAGAGTGAGACTCTTTTTTCTCCCACTCTTGGGCATGATTTATGGTGTTCCTTTGACTGTTAATGTGTTTTATGGGCTATGGGGTCCTTTACTCCATAGGGTCTCATGTGTTTTTACTATGTGTGTTACACAGCACCCTCCGTGCAGTGACACAGGGGTGTCATAGTGACACCCCACCATAGACTCCATACCCAGGGACTGACTACTGTCAGGGCATGTAAAGTCACCATTGGCTTTACTAGTCCCAAATTATTAACAGAAACCAGTACAAACCATCATATTGTGGACGTACTGGTCGGGGCAATTCGATTGCCCCGGGGTCTGTTAGTCGAGGGGGCACGTCTCCGTCCCCCCTGATCGAGTTTTGGCTGGTGGCAGTGGATACTACTTTTTATATTCGACCGCGAATATATCCCGATGGGATTTTCCCATTGTTCAAGGCTACCAACTTTAATTATTTAATTCTCATAGCCTCGAACATACCGCCGGTTTATTTATTTAATATTAATTCGCTGGTTGGTATTTTTTGCCAGGACTCGATTCTAAAATGGCGTTTGTGTTCTCTTCTATGACTCCAACCCAAGTCGAGCCCTTTGTTCCACTTTTTGGCGGGCTTCTCCACAGAAGCCTCCAAAAGTGGTGCCACGCTGTCTGGGTACCACAGGAGGTGTGGGAGGGGGTTTAGGCACCCTGGACTGAGTTACCTTGGTAACTCAAGTCGCACTCTTGTGTGATTGGCCCAAGTGGTGAGCCGGCCTGCTCACCACTTAGCATGTTTGATTGACAGCTAGGCTGAGTGAATGGGGGTGTGCTGCATAAAAGCAGGGCTTTGGGGACTGGAACTTCAGAAGTCGCCACAGGACCTAAGAATCCGACGAGGGAAAAGCTGAGCCGACCAACCACGACGACACCACCGGTGGAGCCCTGCGGAACCGACTCACCACTTCCCGACGACCGAGAAGATCTCCCGGCTGGAGAGGCTTCTTCCCCTGACTGGTGGGCACAACCACTTTACCTTCTTCTCGTCGCACCTCAGACCGGCCTGTGGTCGAATTGCCTGTGCCAAGCACCCTGGCAACCGGATAGCCACTTACCACTGGTCCGCGAATCAAAGGACCGCTCCTTTTTCCTGAGAAACTCCGCGGCTGGTTTCTTCCCTGGCAGTGCAACGGACTCCTGTCTTCCTCCCGACGAGATCCTCTCTTCCCCCGGATGAAGCACTGACTTGCATCCGCTGCCAGGAACAACTGCCCCCGCTGGAGTATTCTCACCACTTTAAGGTACCGTGTCCGCCAGGCCTCCCTTTCTAAAGATTGCTACAAGGTAATAATAACCCCTTAACCTTCTGGACTGGGCTGGCCGCCTTGACCTTCTAACTGGTCCCTTTCTTTGGTCCAACTCTTTTTGAATCTATTCAAGACTTTTGTGCACTGCAACCGTGTGACCTTGGACACATTTCGTTTGATCCTCTTAAAGTGTACCCAGCCTACTGAACTCTAACTTCACGGTTTTACTTTGCCTTCTTCTCTTGTTGTGTTCTTATAAAAGTGTTGAGACCTGTTTCAATTTATTCTCTGTTTTTCTCTCCCTTTTAAAACGAATTATTAGAGTGCCATTTGCGTTAAGCGCTCACCGCTGTCTGAAAATAAGTGGGGATTTTCTTAAGACTAGTCTAATATTCTTCTAAGGGAGTGTATATCTTTTAGCGACCGTGTTTTTGAATTTCTTACTATTAGTGCCTGTGTGTTTTTCTAGATGTGGTTTTAAATAAATAATTATATCTCTTTTACACCAAGCCCTCGTCAGTGTTTACTTGTTCTACTGTGTTCTTTTGACCTATTGTGAATACTCTGTATACTGCCTAACTCTTCTTGAGGGAAGTCTGACTGCTCAGCCACAGCTACCAAGTGAATCTGTGTGGTACAGACTGCTACCGAGTGGGTTTACTGCCAAACACCTGTAGTCTTAAATCTTTTGCAGTGGTCCCAGAGGGAACTGCACAGGTTTCTGCCTAACACTGGTGTACAGCGGTGGGATTTGTATTGAGTATACACTTTAGAGTGCTTTTTGAACACTTTAGGACAACTAACCACAGAGCTTAGCACTAAAAAGCTGATTTTCTAACTATGTTTGCTATGGAGAGTTATACCTTAGAATCATTGTCTGCCAAAACTGCTGATTGCTTAAAAGTATTGTGTAGATATAAGAATCTCTCTGAGAAGGGAAAGAAAATGGAACTTATAGAAAGATTGTTAGAAAACCAAAGTCTGGGTGGTACAGAGGAATCTACCCCCCCCCCCCAGCAAATGTAGAAAACAGTGATGGTATTGATCTGAATCAAAGTCTTGATAATGAGTCAGAAGAGGAAAGTGAACCTAATGAAGTTAGCCACTCTGAGCCTCTGTCTGCCTTACCTACTGTACCTACTGGGCTTATACCAGGTCCTACATGTAACTCTGCTTATTTTGAACTTGAAAAAATGAAGTTTGAATTAGAGTACAAACGTTTTATTGCTCAATCTGAAAGAAACCAAGAGCTAGAGTTCAGAAGAATGAATGCCCAGGCTGAGCTGAAGCAAGCTGAGTTAAGACTCAGAGAAATAGAGCTTAATCATGAACTAGAAATGAAAAAGTTGTCTGTGGAAAATGCTTCTCTCTCCTCTGGTTCCTCTAGGAGTTCCAGTCCCAAAAGACCCCGGATGCCTAAGGAATTAGTGGGTATATATGAACCTAGGTTGGATGTGTTGGATTGGTTAAAAATGTTTGAGTATAATCATGGGCTCCAGGACATCACAGGGAATGTGTTACTTCCCAGGTTGTTCTCTAGGCTTCCCTCTGTTGCAACTGATGTGGTGATGGAGTTGGGGGAGGTGGATAAGAAGGATTATGAATGTGTGAAACTAGCTTTGATAGCTAGATTTGGGAAGACCCCTTCCCAGTACCTTAAGAGGTTTAGGACCCTCAAAAAGCATGATAGTACCCCTTGGGCTACCTGGGTGAGTGAACGTTTGAAAAACTTAGAGGGATGGATTAAGGGTTACAGAGTTAACACTTATGAAGGAATGAAGAATCTTGTAATGTTGGAGTCAATTTATGATGCCTGCTCTCCTGCGCTCAGACAGCACTTGGCTGATTCAAAGGAATTAGATTCCAGGAAGTTAGATAAGGCTGCTGACTTGTGGGTTGCCAACAGGGCCACTCACAAGGATTCTGGGGCTACTCAGAAAAAGGATGAGGGAAAACAGCCAAAAAAGGACTCCAAAGAGAATTCTAATAATTCCAATTCCAAAGAGGGCCCCAAACAAAACCAAAAGGGTAAGCCACAAGGGAAACCAAATCAAGCTAGTGTACCTCCTGGTGCCAAACCAAAAGGAGGTCAGAACAAGCCACCATTCCAGAAAGCATTTGGTAAATGCTTTGTTTGTGGCTCTACTGACCATGTGAAAGGAGATCCCAGATGTAAGGGTAAACCTTCAGGGGTCCAGCTTGTCTCCTTAGCCTTCGCTCCAGAGGAGGAAGTACAAATGGCAAGTGGAAACTTTCTATTACTGGCTGATGAACCCATTGGAGTCTCAGCCAGTGTTTCTTTAGTGTCTCTGGGTCTGTGGGAACAACAGAACTTAGATGTCTATAATTCTATCCCAGATAATACTAAAGAGTATTATAAGGACAGTGTCCAGGTGAATGGTCAGGAGACTCCTGCCATTAGGGACACTGGGGCCAGCATAACTGTGGTGGACACATCGTTTTTTTCAGGCTGAGGATGTTGCTAAGGCACCCAAACGCCTCACCAAGTTAGCTGGAGGGCCTGTGCAGACGCTTCCCCAATTACCAGTTCTCATCCAGTGTAATGACATGACTGTGAAGATACCTGTCAGCATACAAAGTGAGGTGTCAGGAAGGGTTCTGCTGGGTAATGACTTGAAAACTCTTGGAGTAGTGTCACATACCCCCAGACCTCCTAGTAAAAGGTTACAGGAGCTCACCAGACCTGCAAGGGAGAGAACCATGAGAGGTACTCCCAAGGAGATGATGAAGAAAGAGATCACTCCTGCTCCACTGGAGATGTCAGCTGCTGTCTCTAAGAAACTAGAAGAAAAAGGGAAACCTAAAACTTCTAATAAGAACCTCACAGACAGCACTCCAGTGCAGCCAACAAGGACTTCCCCTAGGTTGTCCAAAGTTACACCAGTAACTCCCCCTCCAGCTGAGGCTGAGAGGGGGGTACAACCCTGTGTGGTTAAACTAGACTCTGAAGAAGAGCTAGTGGAAGGCCAGGAACTCATTGGAGATCTGGATCCTGTTGACCATCCTGAGCTGCAGTCTTTACTGGCAGAAGGTGGACCCAACAGGGCAGACTTCAGTAAGGAACAGAGAGAATGTCCAACTCTGGAAGGTCTTCGCCACCAGGCAGATGCTCAGGCTGAAGGGCAAGAGCCTGGGAAATATAGGTTACACTGGGAAGATGGCCTCTTCTACAGTGAACCAACAGAGTCTGCACCTGGGGACAACAAACGACTTGTAGTACCCCAAGAGAACAGACCACAGTTCTTGCAGTTTGCCCATGAGATTCCTTTGGCTGGTCACTTGAGTTTCAAGAAGACTAAGGAAAGGCTTTCACTCTACTTTTATTGGCCAAAGATGGGGGCTGAAGTAGACAAGTACTGCAGGAGCTGCCACACCTGCCAGACTTCTGGTAAGGTTGGCTCCAAAAATGTGGCACCTTTAGTGCCTCTCCCTGTAGTGGGAGTCCCATTTGAGAGAGTAGGGATTGACATTGTTGGTCCCCTTGATCCTCCAACTTCCTCAGGCAACAGGTTTATACTTGTTGTAGTAGACCATGCTACTAGATACCCTGAGGCTATTCCTATGAGGACTGTTACAGCTCCGGCTGTGGCTAAGGCCCTTCTTGGTATTATTTTTACCAGGGTGGGGTTTCCTAAGGAAGTAATCTCTGACAGGGGGTCGAATTTTATGTCCCACTACATGAAAGCCATGTGGAAAACCTCCAGAGTTACTTACAAGTTCTCAACCGCATACCACCCTCAGACAAATGGGCTGGTTGAAAGGTTCAACAGAACCATGAAGAGCATGATAGGTGCTTTAGAGGACCCCCTTAAAAGAAAGTGGGAACTTCTACTGCCATGCCTTCTCTTTGCTTATAGAGAAGTCCCTCAGGAGGGAGTAGGTTATTCTCCCTTTGAACTTCTTTATGGTCATCCGGTCAGAGGTCCATTGGCCCTGATCAAGGAGGGGTTGGAGAGTGCTCCTTCCCCCAAGCCAGTCAGAGTGACTGACTATGTGATAGGTCTCCTAAGGAGAATGTCACACATGATGGCAGAAGCAAGTGATAACTTGAAAGCTGGACAAGCTTTGGTCAAGCACTGGCATGACCAAAAGGCTAACATGGTCGGGTTTACTCAGGACCAGCTAGTTATCGTTATGATTCCAACAAGGCAGAGGGCCTTGCAAGACAAATGGATGGGACCCTTCAAAGTTGTGGGTAAACTTGGAGAGGTCAACTATCTGGTGGACTTGGGCAACCCCAAGGAGGCTCCAACAGTCTTCCACACTAACAGAGTAAAAGCGTATGTCTCCAGACCTGATGTAGGAGCTTTGCTTCTAGCATCATCAGAGGAAGAAGAAGAGAGTGAAGCTCTTCCTGATCTCCTCAGAGGCTTACCTTTAGATGAAAAGATTGAAGGAGTAAATATCTCTTCAAATCTGACACCTGAGAAACAGGAAGAGTGCAAATCTATGTTAAATCAGTTTGCCTCTCTGTTCTCACTTTCACCAGGCTTGACCCCTTGGGCACAGCATGACATACTCACTGGTGACTGTCTGCCAGTCAAAAGCAGAGGATATCGAATGTCAGAAAATGTAAGAACCCACATCAAAGGTGAGGTCAACAAGATGCTTGATCTTGGCGTAATAGAGCCCTCTACTAGTCCATGGTCTAGCCCAGTTGTGTTAGTACCAAAGGCAGGATCTAAAGAACTTAGATTCTGTGTGGATTACAGAGCTCTTAATGCAGTCACTAAGACTGATGCCCACCCTTTGCCAAGGACAGATGAGTTGGTGGATAGACTTATTGCAGCCAAGTTCCTCAGCACATTTGACTTCACGTCAGGCTATTGGCAAATAGCCCTGACAGAGCATGCCAAGGACAAAACTGCATTTTCTACCCCAGTTGGCTTATACGAGTTTAAGGTTATGCCTTTTGGATTGAAAAATGCACCTGGTACTTTTCAAAGGATGGTAAACCAGGTTCTGAATGGGATGGAGGACTTCTGCATGGCATACTTGGATGACATAGCAGTGTTCAGCAATTCCTGGGAAGAACATGTGGGCCACCTGAGATATGTTTTGCAGGCTCTTGGAAAGGCCAATCTGACCATAAAGGCAAGTAAACGCCAGATTGGACAGAGTAAAGTGGTCTACCTTGGACATGAGGTAGGAGGTGGAGAAATAAGGCATTTGCCCAGTAAGATTGAAGCTGTGTAAAATTGGACAACACCTACTACTCAGACCCAGGTGAGAGCCTTCTTAGGTCTCACTGGTTATTACAGGAATTTCATTGAGAACTATGGGTCCATAGCTTCTCCACTGAATGTCATCTCCTCTCCTAAATTCCCTAAAAAGATTAGGTGGAATGAGGAATGCAATCAGGCCTTTGAAACCCTGAAAAAGGCTCTTTGCCAAGCCCCAGTATTCAGAGCTCCTGACTATCACCAAACTTTCATTGTGCAAACAGATGCTTCAAATGTAGGAATAGGTGCAGTCCTCAGTCAACTGGATGGGAAGGGTAGGTGGCACCCCATTTGCTTCATCAGTAGAAAACTGAAGGATCCTGAAACAAGGTGGGCAACCATTGAACGAGAGTGTTTTGCTATTGTGTGGGCTCTGAAGAAGTTTAGGCCATACTTGTATGGTTCTACTTTTGTCATTCAGACTGACCACCAACCCTTGAGATGGTTAATGCAAATGAAAGGGGAAAACCCAAAACTATTGAGATGGTCAATCTGCCTGCAAGGGTTTGATTTCACCATTGAGCACAGGTCAGGGTGTCACCACCAAAATGCTGATGGTCTCTCTAGGATGTATGTCATCGACTACATCCTGTGAGTCCCCCAGCAGCTTTGCTGGATTTCTGGAGTTTGTTTTTTTCTCCTGCCAAGAGTGAGACTCTTTTTTCTCCTACTCTTGGGCATGATTTATAGTGTTCCTTTGACTGGTAATGTGTTTTATGGGCTATGGGGTCCTTTACTCCATAGGGTCTCATGTGTTTTTACTATGTGTGTTACACAGCACCCTCCGTGCAGTGACACAGGGGTGTCATAGTGACACTCCAACATAGACTCCATACCCTGGGACTGACTACTGTCTCCCAGGGCATGTAAAGTCGCCATTGGCTTTACTAGTCCCAAATTATTAACAGAAACCAGTACAAACCATCATATTGTGGACGTACTGGTAGGGGCAATTCGATTGCCCTGGGGTCTGTTAGTCAAGGGGGCACGTCTCCGTACCCCCTGATCGAGTTTTGGCTGGTGGCAGTGGATACTACTTTTTATATTCGACTGCGAATATATCCCGATGGGATTTTCCCATTGTTCAAGGCTACCAACTTTAATTATTTCATTCTCATAGCCTCGAACATACCGCCGGTTTATTTATTTAATATTAATTGACTGGTTGGTATTTTTTGCCAGGACTCGATTCTAAAATGGCGTTTGTGTTCTCTTCTGTGACTCCAACCCAAGTCGAGCCCTTTGTTCCACTTTTTGGCAGTCTTCTCCACAGAAGCCTCCAAAAGTGGTGCCACTCTGTCTGGGTACCACAGGAGGTGCGGGAGGGGGTTTAGGCACCCTGGACTGAGTTACCTTGGTAACTCAAGTCGCACTCTTGTGTGATTGGCCCAAGTGGTGAGCCGGCTGGCTCACCACTTAGCATGTTTGATTGACAGCTAGGCTGAGTGAATGGGGGTGTGCTGCACAAAAGCAGGGCTTTGGGGACTGGAACTTAAGAAGTCGCCACAGGACCTGAGAATCCGACGAGGGAAAAGCTGAGCCGTCCTACCACGACGACACCACCGGTGGAGCCCTGCGGAACCGACTCACCACTTCCCGACGACAGAGAAGATCTCCCGGATGGAGAGGCTTCTTCCCCTGACTGGTGGGCACAACCAGTTTACCTTCTTCTCGTCGCAACCCAGACCGGCTTGTCGTCGAATTGTCCGTGCCAAGCACCCCGGCAACCGGAGAGCCACTTACCACTGGACCGCGAATCAAAGGACCGCTCCTTTTTCCTGAGAAACTCTGCGGCTGGTTTCTTCCCTGGCAGTGCAACAGACTCCTGTCTTCCTCCCCGACAAGATCCTCTCTTCCCCCGGATGAAGCACCGACTTGCATCCGCTGCCAGGAACAACTGCCCCCGGTGGAGTATTCTCACCACTTTAAGGTACCGTTTCCGCCAGGCCTCCCTTTCTAAAGATTGCTACAAGGTAATAATAACCCCTTAACCTTCTGGACTGGGCTGGCCGCCTTAACCTTCTAACTGGTCCCTTTCTTTGGTCCAACTCTTTTTGAACCTTTTCAAGACTTTTGTGCACTGCAACCGTGTGACCTTGGACACATTTCGTTTGATCCTCTTAAAGTGGATCCAGCCTACTGAACTCTAACTTCAGGGTTTTACTTTGCCTTCTTCTCTTGTTGTGTTCTTATAAAAGTGTTGGGACCTGTTTCAATTTATTCTCTGTTTTTCTCTCCCTTTTAAAATGAATTATTAGAGTGCCATCTGCGTTAAGCGCTCACCGCTGTCTGAAAATAAGTGGGGCTTTACTTAAGACTTGTCTAATATTCTTCTAAGGGAGTGTATATCTTTTAGTGACCGTGTTTTTGAATTGCTTACTATTAGTGCCTGTGTGTTTTTCTAGATGTGGTTTTAAATAAATAATTATATCTCTTTTACACCAAGCCCTGGTCAGTGTTTATTTGTTCTACTGTGTTCTTTTGACCTATTGTGAATACTCTATATACTGCCTAACTCTTCTTGAGGGAAGTCTGACTGCTCAGCCACAGCTACCAAGTGAATCCGGGAGGTATAGACTGCTACCAAGTGGGTTTACTGCCAAACACATGTAGTCTTAAATCTTTTGCAGTGGTCCCAGAGGGAACTGCACAGGTTTCTGCCTAACAAAGGCCTCCAGCCATACATATAAGGCGCTAGGGGCTTACCACACACAACACAGTCTAGTACACCCTATGTGAAAATGATCATGTCATGTGCAATCCACTTCCCATCTACAACTGAGCCTGCCAGCACTCACCACAGAAAGAGGTCACCTCAGGACCTGTCATGCCGTAACGAAGGCTGCCTGCAGTCACCATACAAGTTAGTCGCCTGAGAAGGTATCCACAAATTGGCGCAGTATGCACGGATACACTCCCGCACTCTTTCCATCCCCTCTTCCCACCACCATATACTGGAAAGCATGTTTTCCAGCCCCTTCCGGCGCTGCACTATCCCGGGCTACAGCATGGCGGCGTTACCCAAAATTATGACGCACATCACGCTTCCCTCCAGCCAACCAGCGGGCGTGTCCAATCTCCGCCGACGTCACGCTACACTCGAGGCCAATCAGACTTTTGACCGCGGAGCGTACAGGAAAATGGGACCACGCAGCAGAGCCAGATGTCATTAACTGTTTGAGATGTACATTTTACGTACTTTAAAAAAAAATAGAGGACTGATTATCACCAAATGTACAAAAGCACGCTTTCGGGACCAAGCCGCTGCCCATGCCGCAAATTTGATGAAAATCCGTCCAACGGTTTGGGCTGGGGTTTTTTTTGTCCATTCAGTCAATGGGGAAAAAATGCTGGGACCCCCTCTATAACTTTGGTCCCCCTGTACAAAACCTCACCAAACTTCCCCAGAATATTCAGAGCGGGCATATACTTTTCTTGCAAAATTTGGAGTGAATTCGTCCAGGCGGACCAAAGTTATAAGCCTCCCAAAAAGTGGTCTTCCTGTAGGTTGAGCAACTTAACCATAACTACATGCCCACTACCGCAGGCCGTGTAATATCACATGGCCTACGGTAGCGGCCATGTAGTTATGGTTAAGTTGCTAATCCCATAGGAAGAGCACTTTTTGGGTGGCTTATAACTTCACTCCCCCTGGACTAATCCTCACCAAACTTAACTTTGCAAAAAAAGTATATGGTCCACTCTGAATTTCTTTTTACAAAGTTTGGTGAGGTTTGATCCGGGGGGGGGAGTTATAGGGGGGTCACAAAATGTATTTTTTTCCCATAGACATAATGAGAAAAACTTTGCTCACGCCTACAGCTCAAATCGCTGGACGGATTTACACCAAATTTACGGCAGGAGCGGCAGCTTAGTCCCGAAAGCATGCTTTTGTTAATTTGTTGTAAATCCATCCAGTAGTTTTTTTAAATGACCAAAATGTAAGGCAAAAAAATGTGTGATATCTATGTCTGCTCTGCAAACACACTTCTCTGTTTGCTCTGCGGACAGGACACTGATTGGTTAATCGGCTTGTGTCATGTCCGCGGACACGCAACGTGTTCGCTGATTGGCTGGAGTGAGGCGTGAGGTGCATCACATTGTTTTGATGTGCCCGCCATCATGGATCTGCGGCGGTGAACAGAGGCAAAATGCAATTTTGGGAAGTGTGTTGTGTGCAGGAGTGCTTGGGGAAGGCTGGGGAGTAAGAGATGGGTCAAATAGTGTATTTGTTTAGGGGGCAGGTGCCACTGATGTGTTTTCCATGTCCGCGGTCTTTGCAGCTGTCCGCGGACATAATAAATCCACTACTAGCTATTTTACATTAGTATGTTGTTGGTTTTGGGTTGTTAGTAGAGCATTGATAGTAATTGATATCCTCTATAAGCAGCGACATACCACAGTCAAAATGTTTGGTGGCATAGGTGTGTTATGCTGCGGTGGTTGTGGCCAGGGCCTAGAGGTTTGGGTGCATGGCCGAAGGCCGGCCGTAGACCTTCGGCCATGCACCCAAACCTCTAGGCCCTGGCCCAAGCCACCACACCAGAACACACCCATAGAATCAAACAACCATCAAATATCCACAACACAAAAGTTTGTGTACTGTTTCATTTGTAGAGTTTGTATGTGAAGTTTTGGCTAGGCTATCCAGTTAAGATTGTAGAGTTTGTAACAAGGACTGCGTCATAAGATACCCATGGAAGTAAACATTTTGGATTGTGGTGTATGGTTAGATGTCTGCTTGAATGGGTGTGTTATGCAGTGGTGTTTTTGAGTCCTTTCATTTTATACTTACTGTTTCAGTTTTTTTGTGGTCGTATGCAGTTTTTTCATGACATGGGTATTTGGACCAGACATACTTTTTCGATCTCTGTGATAAAAAAAAGATCATATGTTAGAGTAGGTAGTTCATAATGAGTTACTGCTTTGCATAATAGACACTTCTGTATTTTTTTACCCTCATATTTAGTACTTTACAGGTACTATAGTTCAAACCAGTGTACTGCACAATTTGCTCAGTTTCTGAGTTTGTTTTCTAAATAATTGGGCCTGTAGGAAAAAAATCCATGCTGGATTAAAAAAAGACCTATGTTGTGGAACAATATATTTCTTTCATTGTTTCACTGTTTATTTCTTGCTAATCTTCTATCTGTTGGCGTGTTGCAGATTTTTGGGGCACTTACATACCTGTTGACGGATTCTAATTGTTTATTTCTACTTTTATGCTATTCATCTATCTGTTGGGTTGCTGCCGATTTTTTGGGGCAGTTAGATACCTGTTGGCGTATTCTAACTGTATATTTCTTGTTTGATTTTAGTGGTATTTATTTATTTGTTTGCTTGTTGCAGAATCTCGGGGCAGTTAGATACCTGTTGGCGTATTCTAACTGTGTATTTCTTGTTACATTTTAGTGGTATTTATTTATAAGTTTGCTTGTTACAGAATCTTGGGGCAGTTAAATACATGTTGCCGTACTCTAATTGTGCACAGTTTTGAAGTTGAACTTTGGCTTATGTTGATACACAGATTACGTATTAAATTTTGGTTTTAAGGATATTAAGTAAGCATTTACAAGATTTGTTGGTGATCTCTGCTTTAGAGTAATGGTACTATCATTACATTCGAACCATCCACAATTCTTTCTTTATATATGCAGGGTAGTGACCTGCATTGGTTGTGGCTCCTGCGTGGTAGATTATACCTATTGTTGTGAAGGTTTTCTTACCAAGTGATACTTAACCATGTGTGAATCCAGTCAGTTTACAGTTGTTTTTGGTACCATCTGCATTGTAATGTAAAAGCATTATATGACGTATTTACTATGTGTCTGTATTTGTAAGGTGGAGCGATTATCTCAATTGAATGTAGTACATAATATCCCATGGTTTGCATTTTGTACAAGATGCTGAAATGGAATGGATTCACAGTTAGGTATGGATACATACACGAAGCGTTTATTAGGGACTTGTTCCTGTTCCACATGGCTGCAGAGCGTGCATGTATGTTTCCACATGTATGGAATCTGGAATATTTCATTTATAGGTATGTTTTTGTTTTCCAGTACTTGTAGTAAGTACATTAGTAATTCTGGTGGATCTTCTTGTGAGTTTATAGTGAATTTGACCATTCCAGGACAGTAGTCCAATTCTTGTCTTATTCCATGAACACTGTACGTGTTGTCAGGATTGTTGGTTGCATTTCTATGATGGACTAACATTTGCAAACACAATTGGTCTGTACTGTGTAAGTAAACGTTGTCAATAATTGGTGGCAATTGGAATAGAATATTTATTGCTACATTTGTGTAGCAACTTATACCAGTTGTATTTGAAAATTTGAATGGACCTGACAGTTCTGTGTCGAAGTCATTTGTTTGGAGTGTGTGTTGCTTCTTTGAAGAAGTAATTGAGTTACTTTGACCAGTAGATTCTTCTTTGGTTGTGGTACATAATTAAGTATTAGTTTCTTTTTTTTTCTTTGGAGGAATTGCAGTGAGATCCTGTACGTTTCAGTTTGAAGTAGCTGTCTTTTAGAACATTTTGCTTTTTGTGGAACAGGATAGGTTTTTAGATGGGGGGTGTAGAGTGAACGCAGTCTATTGTATTCTAGAATGCAAGGAATATCAGCATTTACTTTACTTGCATCAAAGTTGATTAGAAATAGCCTGTTATGTGTACGCAAGCGTGATAGTGCTGCATAGCTCAGGCCTTTTTGTAAAGACTGTGCTACCAATATCTATCAATGCTTTATCTAGGGTAAGACCTTGTGATTTGTGAATGGTAACTGCGTATGCTAGAGTTAGTGAAAATTGTTCTCTGCATACATACATGTCTTTGAAAAGAAGGAAGCGTACCGTTGACCGTCCTATCCTTTTAACTTTAGATAGTTTGTCAAAGAGAATGTTGACAAATTGAATGTTGTTGTCACGTGGGTATGTTTGAAAGCCAACAACTGTACCTAGTGTTCCATTACTAGTCCTTGCTCCACGTCAAGGTTACGTTTAAGCATTACTCTGCAGTTTAAAGATAATTTAATATTTTCTCCAAACCAGCTGCGTTGGAGATAGAGTTTTCTAAGGTATTTAGTCTTGTTGTGGCTTATTGACACATGGCTAGTGTCATATCATGTACGTCCAGTTCATCTGTGGAGCAAATTTCAATTATTGGTTGCATTTCTTTTTTCAACATTGTTTCATTGAATTTGGAACAGCTTACAAGAGTTGGCATCAAGGACATACAATTGACATTTTTGTGTGCTAATTGTTCCATGACATCAGTAACACATGAATTATGGCTATAGAGTGCATGGATGTACCTAGATTTTAATATTGATTGTGCTTCTTGAGATAGTACACCAACTCTAATACTTTTTAAAATGTTGGCATATGTGAGGTCGGTAGACTGGCGCATGTTTTCTGTTAATTCTCTGTATTGGAAATGTTGCCAAAGGTTGATATTTCCTATGCTGCCAAGAGTTTTACGGCACAGTTTGTGCCCTAAGGTTTTAAAAATAGGTTCACCTTTCGCTAGTGTCAATTGAAGAAGATCTCCGAAAACAATAATGTGTTTTCCTCCAAAGAGCTCTTCGTAGTCTGTTTTGAGGACCTCTTGTAATCGGAGGTGAATCAAAACCAACATTAGGTTGGAGACCATGCTCACCTCATCTATTAGCAGCATTTTCATTTGTTTGAAACTCTGTGTAGTTCCATTGCAGCTTCTGTGGAAAATGTGTAATAGTCTAATTTGTTTTGGTGTTCTACTGGAAGGACTAGTAAGCGGTGTAAAGTGACTTCGCCTATGTTGTAGGCAGCTAAACCTGTGGGGGCAGTTACAACAGCTGACAGGTTGTTGTTTGTCAATTGTTGGAAGAACTTGCTGATGATTTTGATTAAGAATGTTTAGCCTGAACCAGCTTGACCACTCACGTAGAGCAGCATAGGTTTGTAGTCTTGGCAAGTACAGTTTTTATTTTCATGTTGCACAGCATGTTGAATTTGTTTTGTTATTTCTTGGAAAATGCCGCGCTGCTCATTGTTCAGTTGTGATTTCAGTACAGTGAAGTCTTCTGTAGCTTGTTCATACTGACACATGGTGTTTTCTACTTCTGTCATGGCTAATTCCGCCTCATTTGCTATCAGTGGCTGTCCAAGTGGTTCTTGGCTTCCTGTTACAGAAGGTTGACTACTGTCGGGAGTGTCCTCATCTAGTTGGGTCTGGAGTTCTTCTTTGTGTTGCTGTTCATTGTGCAACATTGTTTGGTACTGTGTAAAGTTCACGTCTGTTATAGTGCTTTCATTTGCTTTGAAAGCGTCTTCATAGGAGTCATATGTATCCAGTAACTCTTCTTCTTTTTTCCATGGTTTAAAAAGTTGTAGCAGGGACATGTAATACAGTTCTTTATGTTGAGGAGTTATTAATGACAATTTGATATGATTAATTAAGCTGCGTTTGGTAATTTTCACTAATGTGCCTTCACAATTTACAACTCTGCATCTACCTTTCTTTTCATATGATTTAATATTATTTTTGTATGTGAAGTTTTGGGTTACGTGGTAGAGACACATGGTTTCCAAAGTGGTACTCCTGTTTGGGTAGTATGTGTCTAGTAAATTGTTTTTCAAAATGTCTTGGCTGTTGGGATCATTTTTGGCTATTGTTTCTATGTCCTTATATGATTTGAGAACTATTTTTCTAGATTTAGCAGGACCAAGACTTAGCCATAGTATATTGTCAGATTTTCCATACAAGGCAGTATCGGGTAAACGGTCTGCAGCTTCATAGCAGCCACATTCTCTATAAGAGAGCATTTTTATGCCTAAGATGTACAATTTCTGTGATAGTGTTTTGTCAGATGATATGTCATCCCAGAGGTCCTGGAGCTCTGTTTTCTCTGCTTTGGTTAAGTAGGCTGTGCCATATCGTGCAACTGCAGTGGACTTGTCTGCAATGTACTGCACATCTATGTTTGCATTCTATAGGAGGGCAATGATTGCATTGTAATCATTGATGTATTTTGATTCTTCTGTTCTTTTTATGTCATATATGTTCTTAGGTGATTTACCTTTGACACTATTTCTGACTGAAGACATAAAGGTGTTTACTTGACCTGTTGCTGAAACTGGTCTAGGGAAACCAAAGCAGCATTTGGTGCAGTATTTCCCTTTTTTAAAATATTAGCGACACCAATATTTCCCACATTTGTGTCTTTGAAATTGTAAAATGTGTGCATGAAGGTCACTATGTGTTGTTTGTGAAGGGATTTCACAAGTAACATTTTTTTGGATGAACTGCAAAACAGTGGCATCACTGTCTTGACCAAATTTCGGAGCTTCTTTAATCCATAATAGCATGTGGATGTGTGGTGCTTCTCTGGCTTGGTATCCTTTTCTCCAAAAGAAGTGTTGAACTTCTCAGAGGGGAGGAACAGTCTTATTACAAATAAAGTGTAGCATAGCAATGGAGCAATGGTGGAAATATCTTGGTACATTTACAGTATCTAGAGAGCAGAGTTCTGCTGGTGTTTTTATATCTATGTTTGTTTTGTTTTTGTTTGCTACGCGTAGGAAATCGTTTAAATCTTCCCATGCATATTCTGCACAACTTAATGTAACAAACCAAGTGGGTGGGTCAATGTTTCTTATCATACAGTTTACATCTCTGTGATGTCAAAACTAGTATTCTTTTGACCATGCATATTTGCTAAAAGATTTGTAATACTTGACTGTACAACCTCATCTTTTTCTTTCACTTTTTGTAATAATTGCATAGCTGACATATTTTGAAAATGGGTACCTGATTTTAATGGGTGTGCAACTCCGTAGCATAGAGCTGCTAGTTCACTTTCAATGAGAAGGTGGAATATGTATTCCACATTTTGTCTGAATCTAAGGTCTTCAGAATACATTTGTAAAGAACGATATTCTGATGCTGTTATCTGTGTGGGTCTATCATCGTACCTTCCTCCTTTTCCAGTAGGAAAGAGTAGAGGAAAGGCCTGTGCTTATATACTTTTTTCCCATATGCTGATTGGAGATCCTTTGGCTTGTCGCATTTAGTAAGTTTCCAGTGCATCATCTTTAGTGTATTTAGAGTGTAAAGGATGAATTGTATAATGGTCTAAAATATTGGATTCTGTAGCAGGATTTAGAAGTTGAAATTGAACAGTTTCTAGTGACCCTTGAATTATTTCAATGGTTTCTCTCAGGTTTTCTTCAATATTAATGTCTTTGTAGTATTCATTGTTGTTTTTTAGATATTGCAGAGCTTGTCTAACTTTATGTAAATCCATGAGTTGTTGCCAAATTTTGTTGTCTTTTGTAGGATGATCACTTAAGGGGTTAATAGAAGGTTACTATTTGTACAGTAGTTGCTAGTTTGTTGAAAAGCTATTGTATTTTGTAAGTGGCTTTCACTTCCAAAACATTTTCTCTGGATATGCTCTATTTCTTCGAGTAGTTGCTTGGCTTTACCATGTAGAAGATTGTTATTTAAATTGGCTAGTGCTAAAGCAGGACTTTTAGCATAGAAGAGTTTATGGACCAGATTTCTTATAGTTGAATGATGTGTTGATATCATTTTGATATGATGGAAGGCGCTTCTGCAAATAGGTCCTGTAATGCAGGCTATTGAATGTCCTTGTAGTCCTGTGTATTTGCGCACTGGACAGGCATCCAATGTTTTGTAGTAGTTTCATTTTGAATTGGTCTTTGCTTTTTACATACTGATTGAGGAACTGGCGTAAATATTTGAAAACATTTTTTGGCAATGTTACACATTGATGTGCATGGACATTTGTAGACTGGACGTTTTGGTTCATTAGAATGGAGAGGTGATACTGAGTTTTCTGGGGATATTTTTGTGAGCAGAGTTTCTTGTTCCATAATGGTGTTATTATGTTTTTCATACCCTCGTCCACTGCTTTGTATGGCAATTGGGTTTATTTGCTTTTGTTTATATGCTTCTTCATGAAAATATGGTTATGTGCTCGTGGTGTGACTCCATTCACCGCCACAGATGTTTAACAACCTATTTTTGTTGATATTCCATTTATTGAGAAGTCTTTCTTGTAGTTTAGTAGTTAGTTTTGTTAGTGGTTTCATTCTGTTTAAAACTAAAATAAATAATGTTCTTTTGAGAAGGATTGCATTGTCTATGAGAGCTTCTAGGATTCATTTTCTACGGTAGGTTTTAAAGGCTGTGCATGATTTAGCTCCTGTTTTTATAAGGTTCTGAAGGACTATGTGGTGGAACATATTTTGTAAAATATTTTTGTTGGTATGATTACTTGCCACTAAATGAAGATTTATAGGTGCAACGTTAGCAGTAGTGGTAGCTGAAGTCTTGTTAATCACTTTCTGTTTCGTTTTACATTTTGATAGAGGAGGCAACATTTCTGTACTGGAAGCTTGTTTTGTTTTGCTTAAAGGCATGGTCTAGTAAAAATGTTTATTGTCCCTACGGGTCGGCCATGTTTTTTAAGCCTAAGTGGCTCGATTTTAGAAAACTTTCCTATGGACCTTAACCGAGTTTTCGTCCATTAAATGCACGCAAAAACAGGCACCAGGGAGCCGCCATTTTGTGATAATCCTATCACTTGCCGCATCGCCCTGGCTGACCTGCTTCTGCGGCACTAAATCAATTCCCCCGCCCCTGAGCCTGACATTAACAAAACATTCATATTCCCCGCCTCTCTCCGTGACGTTACTGTGCTGTGTAGGCAAACGCGCCCAGTCGTCTTCTACGCGACTCCACACAGAACCCGGAAACCAACACAGACCCTCTCACAACACAGCGCGCCACAATTCGTAATATGAAACTGTACTTTGAAATCAAACAGCAACACGGTACATTTGGTAAAGTACATTTATTTGACATTAAATGTTTAGAGAATATTCAGCAATTGCCATATGAACTCCGAAAGCCATTCATTTTCTTTTATCTGTATCCGCAATGGTACACAGGGTGTTGCTTTTCGTTAAAAGAAGCCCTTTGGAAGCACGGTGAACCGCAAGGCTGTTCCATCAACTAGGCACTAGTCCATCGTAAAGGTTGATATGTTGCTTGTAGCCACTAGTACAGCGTAAGGGCATGTGGCCCCTTGGCAATCGCCCCATAAAATTGTCAGTGTGTTCCAGTTGTTCACACAAAGCTGCAGGTGTCTCACGAAGAATCTGTCTGCCGGTGTCTCAAACCGATGACAGTAGCAGAAGGGGAGCAAATACCTGTTATGAAAACAAAACAATTATAATTAGTCTCGCCAGCCGATCTTCATTAATATTACTCATTTTATTTATTACGGTCAATCAGAAACTATTTGCTTGCAAGGATAGTTCAATGGAGTATGTTCGGCTCTAAAATCAATGCGAAAAGTAACTAAATAAATCGAGGCCAACACACAATGATAAACGACAGTTAGTCTACATGCGTGTGGAATGATATGATATATGATATGGCATTTGTAACGCGCCTATACACAAGAGTTTCGAGGCGCGACGGGGGGGAACAAGAGCAGACAGACAACGATCCTACTAGGTCAGGTGTCTTTCAGATCGCGCATGGGGAAGGGGGGGGTTAAAAGTGCTGTACATGGTTAGTCGAATACAAGATAAATAATAGGGCCAGCTGGTGGCAAGTGCAAGGTAAATGCTGGGAGAAGGGGCTGAAGGATACAGAGACAGTCCCGTAGTGCAGGTAGGCAGTGCAGGGAAAAGTGGCTGGGTCAAGGACCGACATCGGTGAGACCAGTGGTCCTGCATGCCCATGTGCCCACTACGAACACGTTTTCCTTGCTTTTCCTAGCTCTTCATTCATTCATTTATTCATGCATCCATTCGTTAATTCTTCATTCCGGTATAAAAGCGTCTAAAGATTTACTCACATTATATTTGAAATTTCCATTGTGTCTCTTCGTAATGCAGTCTGTAAAACGGACCGTGCTCTTGACAACGATTTTTCGTATACTGAACTAAAATGAAACTCGGTCTAGTTTCTGAATTTTCTGCCTTATCGTCTCTTACGTTATTGCGCACCCCCTTCAAATGTAGTTCTTTCGGCATGGTCCCTGTCTCAAGGTCAAAAAACAATAGACCCTTATACTTCCAGTGCGACTTGTGGGCCTCTTCTGGGCGCGAGCTGAAAATCAAAGCCGCTGTCCTTCGCATTCTTTATTTGCAACATCACATAGTAAAGGCATCTGTGAGAACCTGAAGTTTAGAATCCCTCTATGTAGTGCGCCTCAATGTGCAAATGCGAACTGGCTTCTCTCCCAAATGCCACGGCCCGCTTGGCGCATTCTAAGGCCCCCAATTTTGTCCCTGTTGTCTGCGAGCTTTGCAGCCCCAAAAAATCATAACTATGGAGACATTCAATTTTTGGCGGAAGGTCAGGGAAAGTATAAAGTACCACAGGAGTTGAGTTAAAAGTGAGACTTATTGTTTGTTTGTTTGTTTTATTATTTGCAATACGCAAGCCTCCCCTCCGTTAACAGTGCGCAGCATTTACATTTACATGAGTTGAGACATGAGAAAAATATATACATACACATATATGAGGTGAATAGAGAGAATTCAAAGATGACACCCAGCTTGTTCGCCACCCATGATGGTGAAGGTAGGGGTTAGGGTTACAGGTACACTGTACAATAACATTTATTTACAAAAAGACAATCGTATTGCAATTATTTAAACCGGGATTTGTACTTCACAACCAGCTGTGCTTCTGGTGGACATGGCACAGTTGCATTGTTCAGTGGCAATGGATCACTGCTCTGCACAGAAACGTCCAAAATTCCATATCTGTGCTTCTCTAACACAGCAACAATAAGGCCTTTCACAAAGTCGAACTGCATTTCATCATAGATGGTTTGATCACCCATTGCTTACTTCGTTTTGAAAACACCTTAGTGTAGCGAGGCATCCTTACTTTACCCCTAGTCCTAGATTGTTCACGTCCGACATTGCTGTTATGTGCCAAGACCGCTAGTAGAGTGCGATGTTTCATGCCCCGAAAGCTAAAATGCAAGCGCTTTGGCCTGTACTTTAGGCACATATTGTGGAACCCCTCCAAATCTCCTGTGTGACAGAATTCTGTCAGTCCTCTCAAATCTCTTGATAGAGTTTTGTCGAAAACAATCTTCTCAATGGCTTTGTGTGTCGGTGAAGATGGAATCAACCACTTCTTCTTCCGTGCCTCCTCTGGGGACAAAGGGCCATGTTCACATTGGTGGAAATGTTGATTTTCTGTCCAGCGGTGAACGTTGGTACAGTGGTGCATCAGTGACCGCCATTTTTCAAGTAGTATTTCCACTGACCATTCACAAGTTTTTGAGCTCCACCAAAGATGGTTGGTGATAGAATGGGACCACTGCAAAATACTTTCAAAACCTTTTTTTTTCCTGCAGCCGAGATTTTCTTACTGATTGATTTAGCAAGATGCCATACGTCAAATTGATGATTAATATGTGGGAACTGCTCTCTCATTATCTTGGCAATTGAAACGTGTCTGTCCGTGGCTATGAGGTCGATGTGCATTCCCCTTGATTGTAGATATTCCACTGATTTTATAAATCCTAGTTTATCCATGGCCACTGAGGATGTTCATTGTGTTACCTGCACAACCACGAACTCACAATTTTCTTACTATCCATGTCCTGAAAGTGGTAGGTGCAGTACTTGGCAGAAAATCCAGGGCTGTCGCACTGTCCATCGCCGGCTAGCCTGAAACGTTTCCCTTCGAATGTACTTACTAGAGACAATTGTTCAATTTTCCAAGCATCACTAATGGCCGGAAACAGATAATCACGTTGGCATATGTAGTACAGCGATTTAGAAATGAAATGGAGTCCCACAAACTGAAAGAAAGCCTCTAACTTTCTAAAACTCGAGCCACTAAAAAGTGATGCAGTTGCACACAGTAGATTGCCTGCTGGCATTTTCCCCAGCATCGTTTGTGCAGACCATGAGAACCTATGATTTAATCTACAGGCGGCATTTATTTTGACGTTACTGCCTTTTATTTGACAAGTCACATTAATCAATGGCTTCCCACATACTTTCCCTCTAACGGAATGCACACATTTCAGCATACTTATAATTTCCCTCAAACAACTGTCGAATACAATGTATTTGTCTCTTTCATTAGACTGTCATCCTGCGTCAACATTGTTTCGGCCTGTGACGTTATGGAGATTTCAACACATTGGAAAGTAATATCGCTGATATCAAGTTCTGATGCGTCTATGGATGCTGCGGCTGGTTCATTCTCTGTCATTTCGACATCTATTACTTCAACATTGATGGGAGAACACAACAATGTCGACATGTTTTTGGGTGGCAAATTTTTGGCGGTGTCGATTGTGTGAATTGATCTGCAACTACTTCAGAGCTATCTTCAATGCATTCAATATCATCTTCTTGTGGGTGTGCGGTCGCACTGTAGCAATGGTCCAATGCAACTTTGCTGTATTCTCCAAACACAGTTAATTCATGTTCTGGCCATTGAGCATCTCGAGCCTGAACACACCTCGCCTCAATTAATAGTTCCTCCATAGTGAAAGCAACATCTCTCATACGCTTCACTGACTGTGTATGTATAGTTCTGACACCCACGGGTAACTGGAGGAGAGATTGGAAAAGGGATGTTCAGTTTAAACACAAGATAAAGTGTAGTCCAATTGACTGGAAAAAACATAAAATAGTCCCCAGCACAAACATATTTTTAAAGTTATGAACTGTTTGTAACTAACCTTTTTTTGTTTTTTTTTCTTTGCAACTTTTTTGACTCGACCTTCAACATCTGCACGCTGTAGCTCTGATTCGTTTCCGCATGTCCTCCCTTCCTCTTGCGCTGCAACGACTATATTTTCTGTATCCGCATAGACAGCACGGAATGAGGCTCCATCGTCTCCCTGAAACATAGGACTTTCATTACTATATATCAAAATATTGTTAGCATAAAACACACGTGAGGACGAACACACAGGTACATTTCAATAGCCAAACACGATTTAAACATTGTGTGCAACAATCAAACGACAAGTATTCGACCAGTAATGATCTATTTCGATGGAGCTGTCAGTATCCATACCTCTGGCTCTGCATGGACTGCCATGAATGGTTGTATTGGAGAGGAGGCATCAGCATCTCCCTGAAACACAGTACTTGCATTAGTATGGTTTTCAATATTGGAAACATAACACACACTTGGGGTCGACGGCACAGGTACATATAAAGAGATAACCACAAATTATGCATTGTCTAAAAGAATCAAGGAAAATATAAATATGATCACATTTCATCGACTTTTTTCTCCGATGTATTTACATCTGCATCATCTAAATGGGATGTTGTGATTGTAGTGGAAGCTTCGTCGTCTCCCTGAAACACAGCACTTGCGTTAATAAGGAAGAAAGTATAGCAAATGGAATCACGTTATATGATCACGCATGATGGTGCTGTAAGTATCCATACCTGCTGCTGTTGAAGAATATCTATGGATGCTGTAAATGTAGTGCGCACTTGCAAAAGCTGTTGTGCCGATTCGTATATGCATGGTCCCGCTTCCACTTCCCCTGAAATTACTTGAATGTCAGGCTCTGCATCAAGTGCAGGGGTTGACGCTTCATCAACTGCCTGAAACATAGTACTTGCATTAGTGAGGATTACAATAGTGAAAACATAACACACACCTGGGGTCGACAGCACAGGTACATATCAACGGCTAACCACGAATGAAACATTGTGTAGAACAATCAAACGACAAGAATTCCAGCTCTGATGATGAAGCTCGATGGAGCTGTCAGTATCCATACCTCCTGCTGGTGAAGAACATCTAGAAATGTTGTAGATGCGGCGGACGCTTCAGCATCTCCCTGAAAGACAGTACTTGCATTAGTATGGATAACACTAATTATAGCTGAAAACAAACACCAGTGGACGATAACTAAGGTGTATATCAATTGGAAAGCACTAACTAAACATTTGGTAAAATAATTACACGATAGAATAAAACTATTACTTGACATGCATAAAACAAGTCTGTAGCGGATTAGCCTAGTAAGATTACCTGATACGCGCTAGAAGTGGTTGATAACTGCGACCACATCAAGGATGTAGAATGTTCTTGCTTCAGATTCAAGGGATAGTCAAGAAGTTGTAAAGGCAAATTAATGATTGATAATGAAATGCCAATATTAAAAATAGCCATGTAAGGCGACGGAATACTTGAAAAATGCTCAATACAGCACAGTTCCCTGTTCCCATATATATACATTGCATTTGTGGGTTATGAAATCGAAAAAGAATATATTGATAAATGTCATTATTCAAAAAACTATACACTCATATCAATATCGAAATTATTACAAGGGATAGAACACCTACAATATCAATTAATCCATTCGGCTACCTACACACTACTGCAAGACCCAAAGCTAAATCCGGACGCTTGACTCACCGGTGGCGGAATGTGGACGAATAGAGTGGGAATAGCGTTTTCGAGCAATTTCCATGTCGTTCGCCGTTTATTCTTCTTTGTTACCCAAGATGTTGTGTACATGTCCAAGGAAAAGTGCCGGCTGCAGATGCAGTATCGATCACCCCTCTTGTCCTGTAAGACTTGTTGGACTCTACTTTCCAGCTCATCCAGTGGATATCTGCAATGTCTGACCCATTCTCTTATTCGATCAACAGTTTTCGGGAATACATGCATTGTAGTGCCTTCAGATTTCACATGGGTCTTCGAAGGGCAACCGCTAATCGAACAGGCAGGCATTGCTGATAAATCTGAAAAGTAAATATCGACATTATTATGCAATCTTCAAGAATAAAGATTTGGTACAAAAGTAAATGAATCATACAATGATCAATGCAAGGTTTGTTTTGGTCGTAGGAACTATACCAGTTCATTATGTGCGGCTTAGTATTTGCATAAATTGCAGAAATGTATAAATGATGTGACTAAAATCTGAACATGTGACTCGCCCCTTGGATGTTCTGTCTTGCACGAGAAGGAAACATGCTTACATTATAGACTGGACCCCCGAAGGATGCAATTCGCTGACAATAGACACAGATGAAAATAAATAGATCTATTGATAGCATAGCAATGGAAACTCAAGTCAATAGCAATGAGACCAATGAACATAGCACTATTGTGTACTCTACTTGCAAATAGATAGAAATTTAAAAATCTGCGAAATATGACTAGGATACATGGCCTTACCTTGACCAACAAACAGTTGGATTCAGCAAGCAGAGCAGTATGTTGCAGGAGAATAGGTGGGTGGCCACAGGTAGCACACTGATGGGTTTGCTCTAAGCGGTCACAGAAGTTCACGGATAGCACGACGACGAGCAGATTAGCGTAGATCTCAGTGGTTGCCAGGTAGCACGTTCAGGAGTTGACTTGCAAAGCACAAAGATGTAATCATGAGACATATCAAGTGGTTTATAAAGTATTAGAAACAGGGGTGTGTTTGTGAATGAATGACGTATGTATGTCGTGGTATTAGGGGGGCGGCCTGCTTCAAGGGGAGGCCTGGCTGGAGACACGGGGTCTGAGGAGACCATGTGACCGATGGCCCCTTGGCGTGGGATACCTTTTGAAGTGTACATGCAGTTTGGCACCTTGGCCTTTCGCGCCCCTGACAGTGCGCATCCCCGGGTGTGAACCGCCTTTGATAGAGGGGGTGGGATGGATGGGCCTGGGGAGTGCAGATAAGGCACAGGAAGACTGCTGAATGGAGACACACTTATGTGGATTGCAGGGGGCGGCCGGCTTCAAGGGGAGGCCTGGCTGGAGACACAGGGTCTGAGGAGACCATGTGACCGATGGCCCCTTGGCGTGGGATACCTTTTGAAGTGTACATGCAGTTTGGCACCTTGGCCTTTCGGGCCCCTGACAGCGAGCATCCACGGGTGCGAACCGCCTTTGATTGAGGGGGTGGGATGGATGGGCCTGGGGCGTGCAGATAAGGCACAGGAAGACTGCTGAATGGAGACACACTTATGTGGATTGAAGGGGGGCGGCGTGCTTCAAGGGGAGGTCTGGCTGGAGACACGGGGTCTGAGGAGACCATGTGACCGATGGCCCCTTGGCGTGGGATACCTTTTGAAGTGTACATGCAGTTTGGCATTTTGCCCTTTCGCGCCCCTGACAGCGCGCCTCCCCGGGTGCAAACCTGTAATGTTTAGATAATTTAGAAATTTGAATAACACCAAAAGGTTACCTTAGAGAAACACCAGTCGTTCTCCTTCCTAAGCTGCCTTCTTCAGAAAGATTCCGACAGGGGTAGAGAACGAGAGCCTCCCTGAGACCCTTCCTCCGCCCACAATACAAGGAGTAAGGAGGGGAAGGACCCCAGGGAAACCCTCTGGGGAAGAAAACCCTGTGTCGATGCTCTGGATGGATGTCGTCTGTCTGGAGAGGTTCTTGGTACCCGGACTATCCGCTGAAGGGGAGCCGTCTGAACAAAGACAGAGGAAAGTGGTAAGTTTAAGAAGGGAAACTAGAAAGCAGAATATGGGTAGAGAAAACGAAGAGTACCTGATCGGAAAGGGGATACCACTTATCAAGCTATATTGCAGATCTTCCGATAAGACTCGGATAGGAGTAACCTTGAGGACGTTCCCGAAAGAGAACGATTCTCAAATCTCAATGCTGCGGATCGGACCCCGCATATCCCTGTTTCTGCAGAGGTGAGACAATATTAGGTGTCAATACTGGGTCTATTTCTAACCCACGGGTCTACAAGGGACTATCAATTCTCACGTACCGCTCGCCAGGGAGAAGTTCTCACTAGCAAACCGATCAGTGAGGTTCAGCTTGTAACGAGTGAGGCTGAGAGAGTCCACTCGAGTCTCCGATGTCATGCAAGATTTGGGAGAAGGAGTCAGGTCTGAAAATAGGTGAGTGAACAGGGTAGAATTACAAAGAAGGAGTGACAAACAAACTAGTATGCAATAGATCCTAGTGTCGAACTCACGAAGCGTTGTTGTGGAAGAGTAGCAACGCGTCCGCGCGTTGTCTGAAGGAACAGATGAACCGGCTCCGGAGCCGGGGGGCGGTCCTTCCACCGTGCGGTCTTGGTGTAAACCTAGACCCCCACCATCCGTAGCGGCGGCCATCTTGGGAGTAAAGATGGCTGCAATCCGTCTAAGAGACCATCTATGCCACAGAGACCATGGTCTCCGCAGGGGCGTGACAGTATGCCCCCTCCGAAGGGCAGGGGCCCCCGGCTTCCCTGGATGATTACGGAAGAATCGGCGAATAAGAGCCGGTGCATGCACTGCAGAGGCAGGTTCCCAGGAACGGTCAGCAGGAGTATAAGCTTGCCAGTCAATCAAAAACTGAAGGCGACCTCGAAAGATACGAGAGTCACAAATATCCGCCACCTCATATTCAGGACCTGACGTGGTAGACATAGGAGGAGGGTGAGTATTCCTTAATCTTGAAAATCGATCACACACATCTTTCTTCAGTTGGGATACATGAAACACGGGATGAATCCGGGACCAAGAAGGGGGAAGTCTGAGTTTCAAAGCAGAGGAACCCAACTTCTGTAGGATGGAGAAAGGTCCGAAATATTTAGGAGACAGCTTGGACGGGACCAGATGCCGTGGTAAGAAACGAGAGGCCAACCATACCAAATCACCCGCCTTCAGGGAGGGCGCTGGAGAACGGTGCTTGTCTGCAAATCGTTTGACTCTATCCTGAGCCTCAAGTAGCGAAGATTTGGCCGCCAAATGTCCTGTCTGGATAACTTGAAGTAGGTTATCCACATCTGGAAATCGTGATGAAGAAGGAAGGCCAGTAGGGAAACAGGAAGGGTGAAATCCATATGAGCAAAAAAAAGGACTGGAATCCAGAGCGGAATGACGGGAGTTATTGTAGGCAAACTCCGCCAATGGTAATAGAGAAACCCAGTTGTCCTGTGAGGCTGAAATGTAGCAGCGCAGATAGCCCTCCAATGTCTGGTTCAGTCGTTCCGTCTGGCCGTTAGTTTGAGGATGGAAGCCAGAACTCAATGCCCGGGAAATTTTGAGGCTTTTACATATCTGTTGCCAATATCGTGAAGTATATTGGAAACCATGATGGTTTCTGGAAGCCCATGGAGCGTGAAGATCCGTGAAAGGAATATTTTCGCCATCTGAGCTGCAGTGGGAATGCATGGTAGAGGAATAAAGTGTGCCATCTTCGTAAAGTAGTTGATTGTAACCATAATTACTGTACAGCCATCCGAGATAGGGAGTTCGACTATGAAATCTGTCGAAATTATCTGCCAGGGACGATCAGGAATCGGCATCACCGATAGGAGACCAACTGGGGCCGATCGAGGGACGTTTGTTTGTAAACATATGGCACATGCTGAAACATAGCCTCTGATATCTCTACTCAACCTTGGCCACCAAAAATGGCGTTGAATCAATTCCTTGGTATTAGCCATACCTCGATGCCCTGCCATCGGAGAATCATGACAGAGTTGAAGGACTACTCTTCTTAATTCTTCGGAGGGAATGAATAACTGTTTGTCTCTATAGAAGCATCCTTGAGATGAGTTAAGTATCCAGAGAGCGGCAAATCGAGGATTGGTCTGAATAAAACGAGAGGTATCCATAGCCACCAGTTGAAGAAAGGTGGTGATTTCCTGCAAAATTCTGGCATTGGGAAACAAGGGTTCGGAACGGAAAGGAGTGGTTGAGTTGTAATCCTTTCTGGATAATGCATCTGCCTTGAGGTTGACTCTTCCCGGTATGAAGGAGAAGACGATATCATAGGGCGAAAAAAATGGGCCCAACGAGCTTGGCGGCTATTTCGTGTTTGAGAGTATTGTAGGGCTCGGAGATTGCTGTGATCGGTCCGTACTTCAATGGCATGTTTGGCCCCTAGTAGTAGATGTTGCCACTCCTGAAAGGCTCTCTTAATAGCTAATAATTCCTTTTCGAGAACTGAGTAATTGATTTCTGAAGGTGAGAGTGTTTTAGATAGATAGGCCACAGGACACTCGTCTCCTTGTTCATTCTCTTGCAGTAGAACGGCACCTACCGCTTGATGCGAGGCGTCCGATTCTACAATGAACCTCTTGTTTTGGTCAGGGGTGAGGAGTATAGGTTCCTTGGTGAATCCTAAGAATCTCTGCAGATCTTTAACACCCAGTGGAACTGGCCATTCTGTTATAGCAGAGATTTTCCTGGGATCCATGGCAACTCCCTCGGCGGATAGTATATAACCCAAATAGGCCACTCTATCCTTGTGGAATTCACACTTGTCTAACTTTCAAAAAAGATGATTCTCCTCCAGTCTCTGCAATACTTCCTTCACATGCCGGATATGGTCGGACATGGATACGGAGAAGACCAGTATGTCGTCTAAATAGACAATGACGGTATGTAGAAGAATATCCGAGAATATGTGATCCATAAAACGTTGGAAAGCAGCTGGTGCATTGGAAAGTCCGAATGGCATCACTTTGTATTCATAGTGGCCCAAGGGAGTACGAAAGGCAGTTTTCCATTCATCCCCTGCGCGGATTCGGATAAGATGGTAAGCTCCGCGTAGGTCTAGCTTGGTAAATATCTTGGCACCCTTTACTGCCTCAAGAATATCCGGGATTAAGGGCATCGGGTAGCGATCCGAAGTGGTGATCTTGTTCAAACCCCGATAATCTACACATGGTCTGAGTTCTGTCGAATCCTTCTTAGGGATAAAGAACAGTGAGGCGCCGGCAGGAGAAGTGGATTCCTGAATGAGACCGTTATGTAAATTCTTCTGGAGATACTCCTTTAGGACTTCCCGTTCGCGCGCTGATAGTATATGTCATGATCTCTGCTTCCAAAAGGTCAGGGTTTTCCCAACTCCCTTGGAAGCAGATCCATAACCCAGGTTCCGAGTGCCAACCAGTCCCAATTGGGACCTTTTGGACCCAGTCCTGGCGCCAGTGGCACCAGGCTCATAAATATGCCCAGTCCCAGCGCTGGAAGCGCCGGGCTCATAATGCTTGGGTGGACTTACCTGCAGCAGACCATGCTGCTTACTTGCCTGCCAGTTGAGCCTCTGATCCTCTTCTGTTTGGAACTACTTTTCCTGTTGGGAGGGGCAGGAGCCACTCCCTAGATTCAGAACACTGGAACTCTTCTGGAAGGCAGGAACTCTTTTCTTACATAGGCGTGGCTGTGGAAGGAGACACCTAAGCACTACAGGAGGCTATTTAAACCACACCCGGTGGATGAATCTTGCTTTGCGTTATTCTGCATCCTCTGCAGCAGAGCGCTCATCGTGTCTTCTGCATCGGATCCTGGGCCTAAGGAAAAAAGGCTTACCATCCTGAATCCAGTCTTCAGCAACACCTATAAAGACAAGAAAGAACAGGTTAGCATTCCGGCATCTGAAAGACAAAGGCTTACCTACTCTTCGTGCGCTCCGGAGGCCTTCGGCGCTGCATCCCGCATCTGAAAGACAAAACAAGGTGCGTTTAAAGACATTGGGGAACTTTAATACTCACGTGCCATTACTCCTTTCCACATCAAACCCAGTGGGTATTCCGGCACCCTGCAGCCGCTCCGAACTCGTACCTGAAAAATAAAAAGACAGTTAGAGCGCATCGTGAAGCAGGCAACAAGCGCTTACTTACGTGCTTCCAGGTGCTTCTATTCATCACACGGACTCCATCTTCAACTCACTTCAGCCCGTCATCTGCCTTCGCCGGAACCCTGCAAAACAAGAGACATCATTACTAAAGACTTTAAAGACAATAGAATTACTCGAAACTTACCGTTCGTGCAGTAAACGACGGACAGCAGTCCTCTGAAGTCAAGAGGCCTGCGCTACCTACCCAGTGAAGAAACTGGTTACAGCACCCTGCCCCGAGGCAGATGGAGAGCTCGGCATTCACTTACCTAAGACATCTCACTCTTGAAGTCAGGCATACAGTGCACAGAGGTCCAGCCCAAAGAGCCAACCGGGTGCTACACATCACCTTTGAAGATACGGTAGTTGCCCAGTCAAGACCGGCGCCTCTGCGAGAATCAGGTGAGCGTTACAGAACGCAAAGCCTACCGCAAAACTCTCGCCCAGGCGCTATGGAAACCTCGGATACTGACCACCTAGCCCGGTTACTTGGGGAACTAAGGGCAGAAGTGCATGCAGCTCGTCAGGAAACGAATGCTCTAAGAAGGGAACCCATGCAAATAGGAGGTCTGAAAGGTCCTCTAACACAAGAGGAGCGGGAAAGGAGAAAACAGTTGCAATTATGCCTATATTGCGGAAACTCAGGGCACTTTCTTCGAGACTGTCCGGTGAAACCTGCCAAGAAGGCAGTAGGAGCTGCAGTTACCAAAGTTACAAACTCTGAGCAGGGAAACAACCTCGCCCGACAAGAATAGAGGTCCTCTTGCCGAGCGTGAAAACCAGTTCCGTGACCTCGCATTTCGTGATACCTATGGTCCTCATTAGCCCTGATAATCCAGATCGATTACATGCAATTGAAGCTTACGTCGACAGCGGTGCCATCGGCAATTATGTGGATCATGAAATGGTTTTGAGGATGAATCTAACTCTTTGTCCCAAGGCTGTAAAGGACGTCATTACTACAGTGGATGGTACGGAGATAGCCTCCGGGCCAGTAACGCATACCACTCAAGAGGTGACGCTAGTAAGTCAAGATGGACACCATGAGAAGATCGTGTTCGATGTGATCAAGGCCCCTCAGTTTCAGATTATTCTAGGAATACCTTGGTTAGAGAAACACAATCCTCTGATCGATTGGCGAGCAAGAACGGTCCAGTTTCCAGAATGTGTCTCTACTTGTCACCCTCCACCTGGTGTTGCACTGGCAGCAATTTTTTCAGAGACTCCCCAGTTACCTCCCGAATACCTAGAATACCAAGATGTTTTCCGGAAGGATCAGACTAACTCTCTACCTCCTCATAGGTCTTATGACTGCCAGATAGACCTGATACCTGGATCTACTCCTCCTTGTAGTAGAATTTATGCCCTCACCGAGCCTGAGAACCTTCACCTTCGACAATACCTGGATCAATACCTGGCGAATGGGTTTATTCGTCCTTCCAAGTCCCCTGCTTCTTCAGCTTTGTTCTTCGTTCCAAAAAAGGAAGGAGACCTTAGAACTTGTATCGATTATCGCTCCCTGAACCAGATCACCGTTAAGAATAGATATCCGTTACCTTTGATCCCTGAACTCCTGGACCAAGTCAGAAAAGCATGCATATATACAAAGCTGGATCTTAGAGGAGCTTACCACTTGGTACGAGTAAAAGAGGGCGATGAATGGAAGACGGCCTTCCGCACCAAGTATGGGCTATTTGAATATCAGGTCATGCCCTTCGGACTTTGCAATGCCCCGGCCGCCTTTCAATATTTTATGAATGATGTCCTCAGAGAGCTCATAGATGTGTGTGTTGTTGTTTACATTGACGACATCCTCGTTTATTCTTCATCGGAATCTGAACATCGGAAACACGTGAAAATGGTCCTCGAAAGATTGCGTCAACACAAACTTTTCGCTAAGTTGGAAAAATGTGTTTTCAACGTGACTGAAGTTGAATTCTTGGGATTCATATTATCACCTGGCGGAGTATGTATGGATTCAAAGAAGGTCGATGCAGTTCTCAAATGGCCATCACCATCCTCCGTGAAAGGTGTGCAAAGCATGTTAGGCTTCGCTAACTTTTACCGCAGGTTTATCCCCGAATTCTCTCGAATAGTCCAGCCCATCACTGCCTTGTTAAAGAAAAACAAACGTTTTGAATGGTCTACCGAGGCGGAACAAGCTTTCCAGGATTTGAAGACTAAATTTATCTCTGCACCAATCTTAAAACACCCTCGCCCCGAACTCCCCTACATCGTGGAAACTGATGCTTCAAGCCTTGCCATGGGGGCAGTTCTATCACAAAAGGACCCGGTAACCAATCAGTTGCATCCCGTGGCATTTTGGTCCCGCAAATTCTCGCCTCCTGAAATCAATTACACGATTACTGACAAGGAACTTCTGGCTATCAAGTCTGCCTTTAAGGCTTGGCGGCATTATCTGCTGGGGGCCCGACACACCGTTACTGTGATTACGGATCACTGAAACCTGCAATATTTGAAAACCGCAAAAGCCCAATCCTCTAGACAACTCCGTTGGGCATTATTCTTTGCCGAGTTTGACTTCATAATTACCTATCGACCTGGTACAAAGAACGGTAAAGCTGATGCCCTTTCTCGGATGGGAGTGGAAGAACACTCGATCAACCCTAAACCTGTACCAATCATTCCCGAACAAAGAATTCTGGGTGTAATCGCCACAGAATCCATAGAGGAAGTTAAGGATAAAGCCAGGCAACTTGTAACTCCAGCAGACATACAGAATTGGCATCTGCAGGGAAAGGACTTTGCAGTAAAGGACAACTTATTGTATTTCCAAGAACGATTATACCTACCCAGCACAGATTTACAGAAAATTAATCTCTTGTTATCACGATTCTTTAATGGAAGGTCATCCCGGTATGGCCAAGACCTCAGAAAAGATCAAGCGCTACTTCTGGTGGCCGTCTTGGAAAAAAGATATCAGAGACTTTATAATGTCCTGTGGAGTATGCGCCCAAAACAAGAGTCAAAAGGAAAGACCAGCAGGCCTCTTACGCCCTATTGACATCCCACCTCGCCCTTGGCATACGCTTTCTATGGACTTCATCACCGATCTACATCCATGCTCCGGATACAATACGATTCTAGTAATCGTGGACTTATTCTCCAAGATGGCGCATTTCATTCCGCTCAAAGGCTTGCCAACAGCAGCAACTCTGGCCCGAGAATTTCTCGAAAACATCGTCCGACTACACGGTTTTCCTTCGGTTCTAATTTCGGATCGAGGTAGTCAATTTATTTCTCATTTTTGGCGAAGTTGCTGTCGGTCGGCTCAAATTGATGTGAGACTATCGACCAGTCACCACCCTCAGACCGACGGACAAACCGAGAGGACCAATCAAACTCTGGAACAGTATTTACGCTGCATGCTGCAACAAACTGAAAAAACTTGGAAAGACATCCTTTGGATAGCCGAATATGCCTACAATAACTCTGTCCATTCGGGAACTGGGAAAACACCGTTTTTTCTTTTGTACGGCAGTCACCCTCGAACCTCGGAGTTGGATCCCCTCCAAGATCTTGAAACACCAGCAGTAGACTACCTGCATTCTACAATCACCCAAGCCTTTAAGGAAGCTGTTTCTCACCTTCAAAGGGCTAAAGAACAAGAAAGGAGCAGATCAACATCGGAAGGAAGCCCCTCAATATCAAGTAGGGGACCAAGTCTGGTTATCCACCAAATATCTACCTCTAAAAGGGCCACGCACATTCAACCCAAGATACCTTGGTCCCTATTCCATCACTACCATAGTAAACCCAGTAGCGGTCAAGTTGGACTTGCCCCCGCAAATGAAGATACATCCGGTCTTCCACGTCTCTCTATTAAAACCCGTGCAACCTCAAACCCGACTAACTAAATCTCCAAAACCCATCCTAGTTGATGGAGAACTCGAGTTTGAAGTCAAAAGCATTCTGGACTCCAAGATCTCCAAATCTAAACTATTTTACCTAATTGACTGGAAAGGCTACGGCCCCCAAGAGAGATCCTGGGAACCTGCTGAATATGTCCACGCTCCTCGCCTAATCAAAAGATTTCACCGAACATTTCCTGACAAGCCAAAACCCCCGGAGAAGCCCGGTTTGGGAGGGGCCTTGAGGGGGGGTACAGTCATGATCTCTGCTTCCAAAAGGTCAGGGTTTTCCCAACTCCCTTGGAAGCAGATCCATAACCCAGGTTCCGAGTGCCAACCAGTCCCAATTGGGACCTTTTGGACCCAGTCCTGGCGCCAGTGGCACCAGGCTCATAAATATGCCCAGTCCCAGCGCTGGAAGCGCCGGGCTCATAATGCTTGGGTGGACTTACCTGCAGCAGACCATGCTGCTTACTTGCCTGCCAGTTGAGCCTCTGATCCTCTTCTGTTTGGAACTACTTTTCCTGTTGGGAGGGGCAGGAGCCACTCCCTAGATTCAGAACACTGGAACTCTTCTGGAAGGCAGGAACTCTTTTCTTACATAGGCGTGGCTGTGGAAGGAGACACCTAAGCACTACAGGAGGCTATTTAAACCACACCCGGTGGATGAATCTTGCTTTGAGTTATTCTGCATCCTCTGCAGCAGAGCGCTCATCGTGTCTTCTGCATCGGATCCTGGGCCTAAGGAAAAAAGGCTTACCATCCTGAATCCAGTCTTCAGCAACACCTATAAAGACAAGAAAGAACAGGTTAGCATTCCGGCATCTGAAAGACAAAGGCTTACCTACTCTTCGTGCGCTCCGGAGGTCTTCACCCTGCATTCCGGCATCTGAAAGACAAAAGCTTACCAACTCTTCGCACGCTCCGGAGGCCTTCGGCGCTGCATCCCGCATCTGAAAGACAAAACAAGGTGCGTTTAAAGACATTGGGGAACTTTAATACTCACGTGCCATTACTCCTTTCCACATCAAACCCAGTGGGTATTCCGGCACCCTGCAGCCGCTCCGAACTCGTACCTGCAAAATAAAAAGACAGTTAGAGCGCATCGTGAAGCAGGCAACAAGCGCTTACTTACGTGCTTCCAGGTGCTTCTATTCATCACACGGACTCCATCTTCAACTCACTTCAGCCCGTCATCCGCCTTCGCCGGAACCCTGCAAAACAAGAGACATCATTACTAAAGACTTTAAAGACAATAGAATTACTCGAAACTTACCGTTCGTGCAGTAAACGACGGACAGCAGTCCTCTGAAGTCAAGAGGCCTGCGCTACCTACCCAGTGAAGAAACTGGTTACAGCACCCTGCCCCGAGGCAGATGGAGAGCTCGGCATTCACTTACCTAAGACATCTCACTCTTGAAGTCAGGCATACAGTGCACAGAGGTCCAGCCCAAAGAGCCAACCGGGTGCTACACATCACCTTTGAAGATACGGTAGTTGCCCAGTCAAGACCGGCGCCTCTGCGAGAATCAGGTGAGCGTTACAGTATATACATGCGCCCAAAAGGGATTGGAACACCAGGTGCTAGTTCAAGGGCGCAATCATCTCTACGATGAGGAGGTAATTCTGCGAACTCTGAATTGGAAAACACTACTTGAAATTCTTGGTAGTCAGGAGGAATCTCCTGGATGTTATGTAACACCGAGGTAGTGCAATTCCTTTCTTGGATGGAGTGTGTAGAACTGAACCCCAACGCTCCACCAGAAAGGCAATGAGTAAGGCAATGTTCTGATCCTAGAAATATTGTGCCGGCCTTCCAATTAATGTATGGATTATGGGCTCTAAGCCACGGTAACCCCAATATCAAGGGATAATGTGCTGTACGAATGACATCGAATACAATAGTCTCTTGATGAGATGCAATCTTCATTTGAATCGGTCTTGTTTGTTCCCTGATAGGACCGGAAATCAATGGACTTCCATCAACAGATTCTACTGGAACAGCGATGGCCTTTAGGGAGCATGGTATATTCTTGTCATTCTTCCAATGGGTGTCTACGAAATTCCCCGCAGCTCCGCAATCAATCAATGCGGGAACCAAAATTGGCTTGGAGGTGCCCCATTCCATTGAAACCTGAATGACAATCATGGGAGGATCAGGTGTGTCTGTGATTTGAGAAGTCAAAGACTTGGTTGAGGAACCTATTATTGGCTCCCTAGCCGCGGTTCCCCATGCGGTTGGGAGGAAGCGTTTCCCTGTCGTTTGGTAGGGGTGATGGGGCAATCCTGTACTGGGTGGTCTTTGGACCCACAATACATACACAAGCCTTTAGCTCTCCGTCGATTACGTTCTTCCAAGGTGAGTCTACCTCTTCCTCTTGTGATTCCTATCTGCATTGGTTCATCAATTGGGGTTTTCATGGGACTAGTAGGATGCGTAGTCAATGGTCTCACAGAGCGATTTCAACGTCGTTCTCTGAGCCTTTCCTGTAGACGGTAGTCCATCTGCATCACTAATGTAATCATTTCCGCTAGGTTGGGAGGTCGAGACACTCTAGACACCTCGTCTTTAAGTTCCTCATTCAAACCCCTACGAAATAGTGTTATCAGAGCATCATCAGCCCAAGAGGTTCCCGCAGCAAGCTGTTTAAAAAAGGTGATATAAGACAGTAGATCCTGTGATCCCTGTTTGAAGTCCAATAATTGCTCTTGGGAGGAAACAGTGATCTCTTGTCTACTGAACATGGATCTAAGACTGTTCAGAAAGGCGGGATAGGAGTCTAGCAGAGCGTTGTTTGTCACAACCAGTGGTGTAGCCCATGCCAATGCCGGTCCAGTCAAGTTAGCTATCATATGTCCCACCCTGTCACGATCACTCTGAAAGAAGGCCGTCTTGAACGAAAACTGGACAGTACATGCTTCGATAAAAGCTTTAAGTTTGTGGGGATTCCCATCATATAAACCCCCTGGAATGGGACCTGGAGGTAATTCTGAACAACTAGGTACCCTTCCCACCTGTTGTCTCAAGAAGTCATTTTCCTGTTTTAATGCCTGGACTTCCGCAGTCAAAGACTGGACTGCAGAAACCAATTGCTGCTGTTGGGCTGCGTCCATGATATCTCCTTGAACTACTGAGTTCTTTAAGGCAACCGTTCAGCGCCTGGGAAGCCCCAGTAACTTCCAATCTTTGTTTTTGGGCGTTGCTAACTGTAATGTTTAGATAATTTAGAAATTTGAATAACACCAAAAGATTACCTTAGAGAAACACCAATCGTTCTCCTTCCTAAGCTGCCTTCTTCAGAAAGATTCTGACAGGGGTAGAGAACGAGAGCCTCCCTGAGACCCTTCCTCCGCCCACAATACAAGGATTAAGGAGGGGAAGGACCCCAGGGAAACCCTCTGGGGAAGAAAACCCTGTGTCGATGCTCTGGATGGATGTCGTCTGTCTGGAGAGGTTCTTGGTACCCAGACTATCCGCTGAAGGGGAGCCGTCTGAACAAAGACAGAGGAAAGTGGTAAGTTTAAGAAGGGAAACTAGAAAGCAGAATATGGGTAGAGAAAACGAAGAGTACCTGATCGGAAAGGGGATACCACTTATCAAGCTATATTGCAGATCTTCCGATAAGACTTGGATAGGAGTAACCTTGAGGACGTTCCCGAAAGAGAACGATTCTCAAATCTCAATGCTGCGGATCGGACCCCGCATATCCCTGTTTCTGCAGAGGTGAGACAATATTAGGTGTCAATCCTGGGTCTATTTCTAACCCAGGGGTCTACAAGGGACTATCAATTCTCACGTACCGCTCGCCAGGGAGAAGTTCTCACTAGCAAACCGATCAGTGAGGTTCAGCTTGTAACGAGTGAGGCTGAGAGAGTCCACTCGAGTCTCCGATGTCATGCAAGATTTGGGAGAAGGAGTCAGGTCTGAAAATAGGTGAGTGAACAGGGTAGAATTACACAGAAGGAGTGACAAACAAACTAGTATGCAATAGATCCTAGTGTCGAACTCACGAAGCGTTGTTGTGGAAGAGTAGCAACGCGTCCGCGCGTTGTCTGCAGGAACAGATGAACCGGCTCCGGAGCCGGGGGGCGGTCCTTCCACCGCGCGGTCTTGGTGTAAACCTAGACCCCCACCATCCGTAGCGGCGGCCATCTTGGGAGTAAAGATGGCCGCAATCCGTCTAAGAGACCATCTATGCCACAGAGACCATGGTCTCCGCAGGGGCGTGACAAAACCGCCTTTGATAGAGGGTGTGGGATGGATGGGCCTGGGGCGTGCAGATAAGGCACAGGAAGACTGCTGAATGGAGACACACTTATGTGGATTGCAGGGGGGCGGCCTGCTTCAAGGGGAGGCCTGGCTGGAGACACGGGGTCTGAGGAGACCATGTGACCGATGGCCCCTTGGCGTGGGATACCTTTTGAAGTGTACATGCAGTTTGGCACCTTGGCCTTTCGCGCCCCTGACAGCCCCCCATGCCAGCGCTCATCCACTGGCGCGAACCGCCTTTGATAGTATATTGTTGCTTATCAATAACAAATGCCACGTCCCGGAGATTCTTGTGAGCACAGACCCACACTTCAACCGGTGTATTATAGTGGTCAAGACCCTAAGGCCTGTATAATCCAATGGTAATTGTTAGTATAGATATATGTGTGACCTTTATAGAGACATAACCTACTGAAAGACTTTGAACAAGTGTTATTCAGTGCATGCATTATCGAGAATATGTTATGTTAGCTTAGATAGATAGTGACCACCCTGCTTCACAGCGACCAGACCTTCACCCATTCGCAGCACAGATGTCTGAAGTCCATCCTTGAATGGAGACACACTTGATTCATTTAAAAAATCGAGACAACCGTTGTTAAAATATATGTGGTGTTTTATTTTGTATCTTATTTTCATGACACAAAAATACAAGACTTTAAAGATTATACAGGTCTGGTTGCAGCACAGCGAGCGAAAATCCCCTGTACTGACCGCTTTCACTCGGGAACGTTTCTCTTATGGCACGAACGGCACAGGCGGGTATCACTCTTCGAACGCGGTGTCCAAGCCTCCCGTGGAGCCACCATGTAAAGGAACGATAGGACACCAGCCTGTACCACCTGTGAAAAGGAATGAAACAAACTGTTTTTAAATGACCAAGATAAGTTTAATAAACGTTTGTTGTCAATGGCAAATCTTGTAACTAATGGCACTCTGCACGGACAAATGCTATCTAGACAATCCACACTATTGAACGACTTACATGCGTTACAATGATATGTAGATGTAATTTTGGATATAGTAGAAGAACATGAAATAGGAGTGGCATGACAAGCAGAGTATACTTACTCGTTACTCAGATTACGAGGACGAACAGTTGCGCGAAGTTCGTGCATAAGCACCATCATTATTCTCAACACGGCCCGTGTGAGGCAGGCTGCCCTGAAGTCTGGCAGCTCAGTGATGCATTGCGGTCGTGGCTCGCCTTCCGAAATGTAGGCCAGGCATCCCGAGTTTTCTCGGCAGCAGCAGTTCTCCTCCTCGGTTGGCATTAGCTCGCACCAATTGCATGTGCACCAGATGGAGACGCCGTCCATGCGACTAGGCCCAGACTCTTCATCTGTTGATTCGTCCTGCCAACTACCGTCCGAATCCCCATCGTTTTTCGCGTGCTTTCCTTTCCAGTAGTTCCTCCTCGGTATACTCGGGCTCGCTCGTACATGTAGGGCATTATTTTTTTTTTTTTAACTTCTTTTTATTGGTTTTACAACAAGAGGAAAAGTGCATTCCCAACTCTCCCCCCACCCTCCCTCCCCTTGAAGGCAATTGCTTATGTCCGTGGTCCATTATCGCCATGGGCCACTCGCCAAAGGTTATTAAAGGATAGTTCCGGGACTTTTTTTTTATTGTCCCTACGGTTCGGCCATGTGTTTTTAAGCATAAATCGGTAGATCGTAGAAAACTTTCCTATGGACCTTACCTGACTTTTCGTCCATTAACGCACTCGAAAACATCCGCCATTTTATGATAATCCTATCATTTCCGCCCATCGCCCTGGCTCACCTGCTTTTGCGGCACTAAATCAAATCCCCCGCCCCTGAAACAGACTTGATCAAAACATTCATATTCCCCGCCTCTATCCGTGACGTGACTGAGCTGCGTAGGCAAACGCGCCCAGGCGTCTTCTACGCGACTCCACACAGAACCAGGAAATCAACACAGATGAGCTCACACAACACAGCGCGCCACAATTGGGAATATGAAACTGTACTTTTAAATTAAACCGCAAGATTGTAAATTTGGTAAAGTACATTTATTTGACATCAAATGTTTTGAGAATATTCAACGATTTGCATTTTTATTTGCTCACGTTCCAAAAAGTTCGTTTCGAGGCACACGATGTTCCTTTGCTGTACACAGGGTCTTAGATCATCTCACAATACAGCGCCACAATTCGGAATATGAAACTGTGGTTTAAAAGCAAACGGCAAGATTGTACATTTGGCAAAGTACATTTATTTGACATCAAATGTTTTGAGAATATTCAGCGATTTGCATTTTTATTTGCTCACGTTCCGAAAAGTTCGTTTCGAGGCACACGATGTTCCTTTGCTGTACACACGGTCTTAGATCAATGAATTTTTATTTGCTCTCGATCCAAAATATTTCGTCTTGAGGCAAGCGATGTTCGTGTGCAGTAGACAGGGTGTTGGTTTACGATAAAATAAGCTCTTCGGTCGCACTGATAATCGCATGGCTGTTCCAAGAACGAGGCACTAGGCCACCACAACGGTCTGTATGTTGCATCTAGCCGTTAGTACGCGTAAGGGCATACTTGTACTTGGCGATCGTCCCACAAAATGGTCAGGGTGCTAACGTTGTTCACGCGGAGAAGCAATTGGCGATTATAGAAGCCATCCGCCGGTGTCTGGTACTCGTAACACAGACAATAATGGACGATGTATCTATTTGAAAAACATAAAAAAAGGAAATTAGTCTCACCATCAGATCTTTATTAAAACTATTCATTTTATATATTAGGTCTGGAAATTATTTCATAGCTAGGACAGTGCAACTGGGTTTTATACATCAAGGGGGGGCTGTAGGATACTGAGACAGTCCCCCAGTGCAGGGGTTGACAGGGAGTGCAGGTGGAGAGTGGAAGGGCCCAGGACCGAGGTCGCAGTCAGTGGACCAGTTGTAGCAGGGGAGAGGGAGAGAGAAAGCAGAAGCAAAGAGGAAGGTTTTGAGGTGCTTCCGTAAAAGGAGACGGTTCTCCCCAAGATAGTGCGCGGTACAAAACAATATGCCACATAGAATGAACAAGTACAACTTAACCCGTCTTTAAAGCTACTGTATAGTAATTAAATTGCGGTATAAACTCATCTAAAGAGTTACTTACATTATATTTGCATTTTCCATTGTGTCTGTGCGTAGGGCAGCCCCGAAATACCACTCCTTCTATGCCGACGTTTTATTTCTTCTAATGAACGAACATGAAATGGCTTTCGTTTCTGAAATTATATTCATTATCGTTTCTTACGTGGTCCCGGCCTGTCAAGGTCAAATAACAATAGAACCTTATACTGAGTCGTGGGCCATTCTGGCACCCGAGAAAAAATCAAAGCAGCTGACCTTCACTTTGAACGAACACACATTCCTAGTTAGCTACATTCAGTGTAAGGCCGTCTTACAGGACTTGAAATTTACACTCCATCTTTGCATTTTGTCTGCGTGCTTTGCAGCCCCACAGAACCATAAATACGGAGACATTCTATATTTTTTGAAAAATCATTGATATTACTGTTTGGTTTAATTTAATGCGCAAATGAACAAGGTTGGATAGATAAACATATTCAATGGGCCTGCGACATGAGGAGACTCGAGAGAACAGACAATCAAATTACAATCATTTAAACCGTGATGTGTATTTCTCAATGAGCTCTTCTTTAGGTGGGCATGGAACAGAGGCAATGTTGGGTGGCAATGCAGTTGTCACCTGCACAGGTTCGTTCACAACTCCATTTATGTGCCTATCTAGGACGTCAACAATAAGTCTCTCAATAAACTCATATTGCATATCCTCAAACACTGGTTTGATCACCCATTGTTTACTTCTTTTAGTGAAGGCCTTATTGTAGCGAAGCATCCCTAAAGTTCCGGTCGTCCTACTTTGTTGACGGCCAACATTATGGTTATGTGCCAAGACCGCTAAAAGAGTCCGATTTATCATGCCCTCCATGCCAAAATGCAATCGTTTTGGCCTGTACTTTAGGCACATATTGTGGAACACCTCCAAATCTCCTGCGTGGCAGAATTCCGTGAGTCCCCTCAAAGCTTTTGTTATAGTTTTATCAAATACAATCTTTTCAATGGCTTTGTGAGTGGGTGATGAAGGAATCAACCACTTCTTCTTCCGTGCCTCCTCTGTGGACAAATGGCCATGTTCACAATTGTGGAAATGTTGGTTCGTGTTCCAGCGGTGCACGTTTGTACAGTGTAGCATTACTGACCGCCATTTTTCCAGTAGAATTTCCAACGACCCTCCACATGTTTTTGAGCTCCACCAAAGATGGTTGCTGATTGACTTGGACCACTGTGAAATACCTTGCATATCTTTTTTTTTACCTGCAGCCGACAATTTTTTATTGATTGTTTTTGCAAGATGCCAAACGTCAAATTGGTGATTTATATTTTTGTACTCTTCTCTCATTGTCTTGGCAATTGAAACGTGTCTGTCCGTGGCTATCAGGTCGATCACCATTCCCCGCGATTGTAGTTCTTGCAATGATGCTACAAAGCCAACTTTCTCCATGGCCACTGAGGATGTACTTTGTGACACCTGCATGACCACCGAACTCACAATTTTCTTACTTTCCATGTCCTGAAAGTGGCAGGTGCAGTACTTGGCTGAAAATCCTGGGCTGTCGCACTGTCCATCACCGGCTAGCCTGAACCGTTTGCCCGCGAATGTACTATCAATAGAAATTTTTTCCATTCTCCAAGCTTCGCTAATGGTTGAAAATAGATAATCGGTTTGGTATTTGTAGAACTGAGTTTTCGCAATGAAATGGATTCCCACAAACTGAAAGAAAGACTCTAATTTTTTAAAACTTGAACCACTAAAAAGTGCAGCCGCTGCACAAAGTAGATTGCCTGCTGGCAGTTGTCCCAGCATGGGTTGTGCAGACCATGAGAAAGGATGATATTTTGTACAGGTGGCATGTATTTTAAGGTTAGTGCCTCGAATTGCACGAGTCACATTAATCAATGGCTCCCCACATACTTCCCCACCTACCGAATGCCCACATTTCAACCGAATAATAATATCAATCAAACAACTATCGAATACAATGAATTTGGCCTCTTTCCTTATACTGTCACTCTGCATCCCAGCTGGTTCGGCCTGTAACGTTGAGGACATGTCACTCACATGAAAGGTAGAATCTCTGATATCGTCTTCCGCTATGTTCAGTGATATTGAAGGTGTTTCATTGTAGTCCACTTCATTCTCTTCCATTGCAACATCTGTTCCTTCTCTGGCAATGGGTGAATAGGACAATTTCTTCAACTTTCTCGCGGTCATAGTTTTTGCGGGTGTGGATTCTGTGAATTTATCTCCGACTGCATCCGAACTACCAGGAGGACATTCACTATCAATGGCTGCATGTGGTATAGCTCCGTTGTCAATCACTTCATATTCTTCCCATTGGCACGATGCATCTCCAGTCTCAAGTCCCTGCCAAAGGTTTGACAAGCAACATCTCTCGTTCGCTTCACTGTCTGTGTAGATCTAGTTCGTACACCCACTCGCAACTAGAGGACAGATTGGAAAAGGGATGTTCAGTTTAAACACAATTTACAGTATTGAACTATTAACAGTGAAAAACAACATAATATAGTGACCAGGACACTAACCTTCTTTTGCTTTCTTTTCTTTGAAACTTTCTTGCCTCGAACTTCAACATCAGGACGCTGTTGCTCCGACTCGTGCGTGCATGTCTCCACTTCCTCTTGCGCTGCAACGACTATATTTTCATGATAAGCACATCCATCACGCACTGACGCTCCATCGACTCCCTGAAACATAGAATTTTCATTAGTATGTATAATAATATCGAAAACACAAAATGTACTTGGGGACCAATACCCACGTACATCTCAATAGCAAAACACGAATGAACGCTTTGTGTAGAACATTCAAACGACAATTATTCACGCATTGTTGATCTAGTTAGATGGAACTGTCAAGATCCATACCTCGGGCTCCTCATAGACTTCCATTGATGATATTATTGAAGATGATGCTTCAGTGACTCCCTGAAACACAGTAATTGCATTAGTATGGTTTTCTATTTTGATAAAAAGAACAGAAACTTTGTGCAGGCGTGAACGGCTCATCTAAATAGACCTGCACAAATGATCAGTTGTCTAAAATAAATAATGGATATGTAAATATGATTCGATTTGCTTGATCGTTGGAAGTGTCACCACCCAGAGATCTGCATCAACTACTAGGGGTGATGTTCTTGTAGAAGAAGCTCCGTCATCTCCCTGAAACATAGTACTTGCGTTAATAAAGAAGGAAGTATAGCGGATGTAATCACGTCATATGATTTAGCTTGATCGAACTGTCAGTATCCATACCTCGAAATGCATAAGAACATCAAGGGACGATGTAACTGCGGTGCACACTTCTGCAAGCTGTTGCGCCGACCCGTAACTGCATGCTCCCCCTTCTTCTTGGACTAATGCTCCATCGACTCCCTGAAACATAGGACTTTCATTAGTAATGAACACAAAATTGAAAAAAGAAGACACATAGGAGGGCGACGGAACTGTCCTGAAACGTACCTCGAGCATCTGAGTGACATCAACGGTAGTCGTCAATACGTTGGACTCCTCAGCATCTCCCTGAAAGACAGTACTTGCATTATTTTGGATAACAATAATTATAACTGAAAACAAAGACTAGAGGACGAGTACAAGGGTGTACCATTAGGTAACATAATTACACGATAAATTAAAACTATTGATTTACATGCCTAAAACAAGTCAGTGGCAGAATAGCCAAGTAAGATTACCCGATAGGCGCTTGAAGTGGCTGATGACTGCAATAACGACACGGATGGAGAATCTTCCGCCTTCATATTGAGTGGATACATAAATGGGGAAATTATTGTTAGCTAATGCTACACACTACCGCAAGGCCGAGAGATAAATACGTAAACTTGACTCACCAGTGGAGGGATGTGGACGAATAGAGTGGGAATAGCGGTTGAGAGCAATTTTCGCCTCGCTCGCGGTGTGTTCTTCTTTATTAGCAATGATGTGGAGTACATGTCAGAGGTAAAGTGCCTGCTGCAGATGCGGTATCGATCACCCCTCTTGTCCGCAAAGACCTCTAGGACTCTACTTTCAAGCTCAGACGGTGGATATCCGCAATATCGGACCCATTCTCTTATCTGATCTATTGTTTTAGGGAAAACATGCATTATAGTACCTTCAGATTTATTATGGGTCTTCGAAGGGCAACCGCCAATGGAACAGGCAGGCATTGTGGAAAGTTCTGAAAAGTAAAGATCAACAATTCTCTATGAATACCAATGTAAACTCAGAACATGTGACTAGTTCCTTGCATGTACTGTCTTGAACGAAAAGAAATTGGACGCAAAATGATTATGGTACATGGCCTTACCTTGACGAACAAACAGTTAGATGCAGGGATCAGAGTAGTTTCTTGTCGTAGAACAGGGAGCAGTTCACAGGTTGCAAACTGACGAGTTTCCTCGAAGTGGTCACAGAAGTTCACAGAGACGAAGAGCAGATAACCAGCACCTTCACGGGTTGACTAGCAAAGCGCAAAGAAGTGCTCATTAGAAATATGAAGTGGGTTATAAAGAATTCGAAACTGGTGTGTTTGTGAATGAATGACGTGTATATGTCGTGGCATTATGTGGATTGCAGGGGGCCGTCCTGCGTGAGGGGGGATGCTTGGCAGGAGACACGGGGTCTGGAGGTAGACATGGGAACAACAACCCATGCTCTATAGACCACTTTGAAGTGTACATGGTCTTTGGCACCTCTTGGCCTTTATCGCTCCCTGACTGCTCCAGTTGCCAGCACAAGTACCCCGGTGCGAACTGCCTTTGATAGGGCGGGGGTGGATTGGGGCGGTGGTCGTGCAGACAAGACATAGGAAGACTCGTGAATGGAGACACACTTATGTGGATTGCAGGGGGCCGTCCAGCATGAGGGGGGATGCTTGGCAGGAGACACGGGGTCTGGAGGTAGACATGGGAACAACAACCCATGCTCTATAGACCACTTTGAAGTGTACATGGTCTTTGGCACATCTTGGCCTTTATCGCTCCCTGACTGCTCCAGTTGCCAGCACAAGTACCCCGGTGCGAACTGCCTTTGATAGGGCGGGGGGTGGATTAGGGCGGTGGTCGTGCAGACAAGACTCGTTTGCCGCAGGGCCTCACCAAGGAGAGGCCATCTAACTGCATGTAAGAGGCTGGCTGCAGGATCTAGTACATGGAAGGCAGGGGGGTGAGTTTATAAATACCTCACCCTTCCAGGAGAATATATGGGTGCAGTTCACCCTGGAGACCCTGGATGTCTAGGCAGTTAGTCAGCAGCAGGCTGGCCTGTGGTGGCAAGGCGGCACGGGCCAGAGGTGGTCATCTCTGTACCCGGTGCCCAAAAGGATGATTTATTATGATCAACCATATTTACCTATAACCATGTTTTGTATCAATAAAATACAACGGCCTTCCTTTTATTGCCAACGCTTGAACAAATCAAAACAACCATTGTTAAAATATATGTTGGGTTTTATTTTAGATCTTAATTTCAATTGAACATAAATAATAAACATTACACATTGTAAATTTGCGGTTGCAGCACATCCAGGGAAAATCCGCGGTATTGTCCACTGTCGCTGGGGAAATGTTGTCTAATGGCAAGTACCGCACAGGCAGGTATTACTCTCCGAACGCGGTGTCCGAGCCTCCCGTGAAGCCACCAAGTGAAGCAACGATAGGCCACCAGCCTGTACCACCTGTGAAAACGAAAGATGCAAACTGTATTAAAATGACAAAACTTTCTTATCACTGTCGATTCAGGTAAAAAATGTCATTCTGCTTTGAAAAAAATTCTATCTAGAAAATGCACAATATGGAACCAATTTACATGCATTCGAATGATATGTAGATGTAATTTTATATGTGGGAGACGACCATGACATAGTAGTGGCATCACTGACATCACAACCAGAGTATACTTACTCGTTACTCGGATTACGCGGACGAACAGTGCCGCGAAGTTCGTGCATAAGCATTATCATCATCCTCAACACGGTCCGTGAGAGGCAGGCTTCCCTGAACTCTGGCAGCTCAGTGATGCATTGCGGACTTGGCTCGCCTTCCGAAATGTAGGCCAGGCATCCCGAGTTTTCTCGGCAGCAGCAGTTCTCCTCCTCAGTTGGCATTAGCTCGCACCGATTGCACGTGCACCAGGTGGAGACGCCGTCCATGCGACATGGTCCAGGCTCTTCATCCGTTGACTGGTCCTCCCAACTGCCGTCCGAATCCCCATCGTTTTCGCGTGCTTGCCTTTCCAGTAGTTCTTCCTCGGTGTACTCGGGCTCGTACATATACGGCATTATTGTAGCCATTGTGTGGTAAAGAAAGTAAAATAATTTATAGCGGTGGTACTGGTATCTGTTCACACGGGCTACAATCAACGAAGGTAGCTGACCAGAGCACAGAAACGAGTCACAGAATACTCAAAGTAACACAGAGAGAGGAATGGATTCGAAAATCTGCTGCTGTGTGTTGTGAAACGGTCTGTTTATACTTATTGAGGAAAGAGGCGTCCTGCCATTTCCATGGCGACACTTCATTAGCTGAGGCGCAGCGATTGTTGACACGAAACGGGAAATGGGCGGTACGCGTCTGCTGATGTCAGGCTCAGGGGCGGGGGATTTGATTTAGTGCCGCAAAAGCAGGTGAGCCAGGGCGATGGGGGGAAATGATAGGATTATCATAAAATGGCGGATGTTTTCGAGTGCGTTAATGGACGAAAAGTCGGGTAAGGTCCATAGGAAAGTTTTCTACGATCTACCGATTTATGCTTAAAAACACATGGCCGAACCGTAGGGACAATAAAGAAAAAGTCCCGGAACTATCCTTTAAGTTCATAACAGAGAAACTATCGTCCCGGCCACCCCCCTCTCTCCCCTGGGAGTGGCCTCTCCTTGTCCGTGAACACGTGTGTTGGCACCTTGGGGTTGTGTCTATATTGTCCATTGTTTGCTCCGGCCCCGGCCAGGCCGCCTCCTCCCCACTCACTGTGTTCCCTCTGGTCTATGTTCCACCCCCGGGCATAGGCGGGCCAGCCTGTCCTCCTTCCGAGTCGTCTGAGTCACTCCTGTTGTTTTCCACCCCGTCTCCGAACAGGTCCTGCACCAGGGTGTTCCACGCCAGTATTCTGGCTCCGCTGTTGCCTTCTCCCCTCTGTGTGGCTCTCGTCCAGACAGTCGTTTCAGCTATCGCCCATTTTTGTAGATCTGCCCACCAGCCCTCTGCCGAGGGTCCTTCACTCGTGTTCCATGCCATTGCTATGCGGCGCTTCGCCAGTATTGTCATCAGGTCTTTCATTTTTGCCACGTGTGCCATCTGCCTGTCCCCCCTCGGGAACAGGCCCAGTATATATGACCTAGGTGACCAGGCTTGCATATGGATTCCTGCCGTCCTCGCTTTATCCTTCACCATATTCCAGAACTCTGTTATTTTGGGGCACGACCAGAACATGTGCACCATGTCTGCTTGTTCTTCCCGACAGCGTGGGCAGCTGGGAGTTTGTCCTTTTCTCATCTTCGCCATTCTTTTGGGAGTTAGGTATGCTCTATGGACTACGTAGATTTGCAGCTGTCTGAACCTGGCATTCCTAGAAACTTTTTTCGTGTATTGGAGGGTTCTATTCCATTCTCCCTCCTGGAAGGGCTTCTGGAGCTCCTCTTCCCACTTTGCCCGCACGTTCAGTGTCTTCCTATTAGTGGTACCCAGTAGTTGCACGTAGAGCATGGACACGGTGTGTCCTCCTTCAGAAATGTCATACCAGGTATCCAGCGTACCCCCAGTATCCTCTGCCTCCGCCTCTGGCATGGTTTCCCACCTCTTCTTTATTGCTTGTACTAAGCTGTTATACAGGATGAACTGACCCTTGTGCACCTCCTGCTCCTCCACCAGGGACTGGAATCCGACCCACTGTCCTTCTTGCCACAGGTCCCCTATTTAGGCTACCCCCTTGTCCTCCCATTGTGCCCTGTACGTGGCCAGGCTTGTTATGCGGGTATCTACCAGTCCCGCCAGGGGGATCTGTCTCGAGCAGGGGTCCTGCATGCCTTGCGTCTTCCAGGCTCTTTCCCATAGCGTTCGGCCCAGCTGGGCCATGTTAGGAAGAGCCCTAGCCTGGGCAGCTGGCATCCACAGGAGTTCCCTCAGGTAATATTGCCTGAGTGCTGGTCGGAGAAGAATTGCGTCAATGGAGATATCCTCCCCCAGCCATCTCACCACAAATTGGAGTTGTGCCGCCAGGTAGTAATACAAGAAGTCCGGGAGCTTAATGCCACCCCACTCGTGGCTCCTCTGTAGTGTAGTCAGTGCTACCCTGTTTCTCCCCCCTCCCCACAGGAAGGACCTCACCAAGGTGTGCAAGCGTTTAAAGAAAGCTCCCGGGATGTTGTAAGGGATATTGATAAAATAATATAGGAGCCGGGGCAGGACCGTCATCTTCAATAAGGCCGCTCGACCTATCATCCCCAGTGGTAGGGTCTTCCAGAACTGCATGGCGTGCTCAATTTTGTTCAGGGCCGCCTGCGTGTTGGCTATGTGTGTGTCCGTGGTATCATGGTAAATGTCCACCCCCAGGTATCTAAAGGTGGTCGGGGTCCATGTGAGGCCCAGGTGCGGCAGTTGATCTGGTGGCACTTTTCGCAGGCCCGCCAGGGGGAACAGTGAGGATTTCTCCCTGTTAACAGTGATTCCCGATAGTCTACCGAATGCCCCTAGTGCCTCCAGTAATTCTCGCAGATGGGTGCGTGGGTTCTGGACGTAGAGCAGTATGTCGTCTGCGTAGATCGATATCTGGTGTGTCACCCCGTCAATCGCTATGCCCGTATCCATATAATCTATTCTTAGGAAAGCTGCGAATGGCTCCAAAGCTAGAATATATAACATTGGTGACAGCGGGCACCCTTGTTTCGTACCTCGCCCTATGCTCCATTCCCCGGAGACAAGCCTACCCGTCTTGACCCTTGCTCTCGGGTCTTTGTAGAGCAACTTTATCCATCGAAGGAACCCCTGCCCTATCCCAAAGTGGGCGAGTGCTCCCAAAAGCCAGTCCCAGCTCACCGAATCAAACGCTTTTATCGCATCTAGTGAAGCTACTGCGCACTCCCCCTCTACTTGGTTAGTCCTATCAATGACGTAATGGAGTCTCCGGAGATTCCATGTCATGTTCCGTTCAGGTACATACCCTGTCTGGTCAGTGTGGATCAGGGTGGGTATCACTCTCTTGAGTCGGTTAGCTAATGCCGCTGTTAGGATCTTGGAGTCCTGGTTTATCAGGGAAATTGGTCTATAAGACCCGCACTCGAGGGGTGGTTTCCCTGGTTTAAGTATTGGCACTATAATGGATTCCGACATGCTATTCGGGAGCCTCCCCGTCTGATATGCCTCCTCCAATGTTTCCAGCAATCTAGGGGCTAAACTGTCTCTGTACTTCTTATAGAATTCCCCCGGTAGCCCATCCGGCCCCGGGGTCTTCCCTGTCAGCAGTTGAGTGATTACTTCCGCCAGTTCCTCCACTGTGAGGGGACCATCCAGCATTTGGCCCTGCTCCTCGGTGAGTTGCGGGAGCCTGATTTCCGCGAAGGCATCCTCCAGGTCCCCCTCCTCCCCCTCTTGGACTTTTGTGTACAGCTTCTCGTAAAATTGCGAGAACACCGCGTTTATACCCTCCTGGGACCTTACCACCTCCCCTTGACTATTCTGGATTGCATTAATTGGTTCTCGCTTGGCCTCCCGTTTGGTTAGGCAGGCCAGGAGCCTGCCGGGCTTATCCCCCTCTGCGTGCAGCCTCTTTATGTACTTCCCATAATCTAGGCGCCCTAGTCTTTCCCAAGTCACCATGCACTGTTGCCGCAGGGTGGTAAGATCATCCTGCTCTCCTCCGTTCTCCCCCGCCCGTTTCTCGGCCGTCTCAATCTTCCTTTCTAACGCATCCAGTTGTGTTAGGGTTTCCCTCCTGAGTCCTCCCGTCTTCCCCATTGCCGCACCTCTGACTACCACCTTAAGGGCCTCCCAGATCGTCACCGTGCTGTCCACGCTACCCGAGTTATACTCAAAGTAGTCTTCTATCGTGCTTTGGATACGTTCCTGGAATTCCCCGTCCTGCAGTGCTTCTGCCCTTAGTTTCCATGTGGGCGTGGGGGCCCCCCTGTGTGTATGTACCCATGTGACTCTCAGGGGGGCGTGATCAGACAGGGTTCGTGCATGTATATGTGCCCCAGTGAATTTGCCTAGTGTTTCCCTTCCCGTGAAAAGGTAATCAATCCGCGTGAATGTCCCATGCGGAGCACTGTAATGTGTGTATCCCCTTTCCCCCTCATGTACCTTCCTCCAGATGTCTTCCAGTTCCAGCTGGTCCATTATCTTCCGTAACCTCCGTGCTGGTGGCGCTGGTCGTCCATGCTTGTCGTCCGACCTGTCTAGTCGGGGTTCCAGTGTGCAATTGTGGTCTCCAGCCCAGATGATCGTAGCGTTCCTGTACGGGGCCAGCCGGGGCGTGAGTGATTCAAAGAAGGCTGTTGCGTCATGATTGGGGGCATAGGTGTTCACCAGGCACACCTCCCGGTTTTCCAGCATTCCGTGGACGATCAGGACCCTACCCTCAGTGTCCTTTTCCTGGTTGATGAGCTGGAATGGGATGCTCGGAGCGATCCAAGTCATCACCCTCCTTGCGTAGTTAGAGTACGTTGAGCTGTACATCTGACCTCCCCATTTCTTGGCCACCTTGGTTTGTTTTCCGACCGTCAGGTGCGTCTCTTGCAGCATTGCAACGTGGGCTCTCGTTTTATTTAACCAGGTGTAGACCCTCAGCCTCTTGACGTATGCATTTAGCCCTCTAATATTCCATGTGACAATGTTTAGGTCATCTCGGTTCTTGTGGGGCAGGCGTTAGTGGCCCTCTCCGTCCCATGGGCCCGTACACTTTCATGTCCTCTTGGCGTGCCTCTTCCGGGGGTCCTCGTCCCGCATCTCTCCTGTGATACTTTGTGTGGTTCACACGTCCTCTTTCCCCCGCGTTTCCCCGGGGTGTAGCTGATCTTGCGGTTCTTGGATTCGGTTTTTTATTGGTGTTTTCCTTCAGTGCGCTTCGCTGACCCCTGGCGCCCGGGGTCTGCCCCGCGTGTCCACCTTCCGTGCCTTTGCCGTGGTTTCTTTGTCTGCCATGTCCTTTTTTCCTCATGCCTTCACCCCGCAAACTTAGCCTCCTAACAACTGTAACTAAAAACAACAACAAACGCCCAGCCTCCCTCCCCCTGCTCGGGCCCCACCGCTCTCCAGGTGCCGCCTTCTTTCCCTCAGGCGCACTTGTCGCGGCGTAGTGCCTTAGAACTGGCACTATAAACATTGTCTCTGCTTGGGGTTCCTACTGTGGGTTTTGGTGGTCCAGTTCCAGAAGTCTTGTACTCCCAGTATAATTCCTTGGTTTAGGCCTTGAACTTGTGAGCTGTTGGTTATCCTGCTCTTTCACTTTTCCATAGGGAGTATCCCTGTGTCTTCTTTCCCGTTTTGTCTTAAATTAGTTGCAGTGAGGTGGTGTAGCAGCCTGTGGCTCGCTGCAGTGTTCCTCAGATTTTGTCTCGCCCAGTCTTGCCGGGCGCCTGGGTCTTGCGTTCCATCTTCAATCTCCTTCTCTGCCACGTCGGGGCGCCTCTCTATTCCGTCTGTTCCCCCCTTCGGGCTGCGGGAACCCTTGTTGGTCCATCCACAGTTGGGCGTCCGCTGTGGTCTCAAAGATCTGTGTCCTTCCGTTATGTAGCACTTTGAGCTTAGCCGGATATAGCAGCATGAACTTCACGCCCGCAGCCCGAAGGCGGTCTTTGGTCGGCCAGAACTGAGCTCTCTGCCTTTGCACGAGCGCCGTGTAGTCTGGGTAAATGGTTATCCTGGCTCCATTCCGGGTTATGACTCACCGTCTCTCGAGAACGCCAGGATTTTTTCCCTGTCTTTAAAGTTCATGATCTTTGCGATCATAGGCCTCGGTGGTGCCCCCGGGCGTGGTTTCTTAGTTAATGCTCTATGTGCCCTTTCCACAACGAAACCCTGGGACAGGGTCCCGGCTCCCACCGCTTGGATCAGTAAGTTCTCGATGTAGTTTGTGGGATCTCTGCCTTCCTCCCCCTCCGGCAGCCCCACTATGCGTACATTGTTGCGTCTAGCCCTGCTTTCCGCGTCTTCGGCTCTGCGTTCTAGCGTACTGATGCGTTCCAGTGCCTCTGACATTTGTGATTGGGAGGTGGTCATATCCGCTGTATTACTCTGTACCTGTTGTTCTACCGTTGTCACTCTCTCCGCCAGGTTTCTCGTGTCTTGCCGAAGCAGCCCCACGTCTACGATTACTGCGTCCAGCTTGCCTTCTATCGAAGTCTTCAGTGCTTCTATGGCCTCCAGGATACTTCCTTCCACCTGTTTGATCTCTCCTTGCGCCACTTGTGATGTTGCCGTGTCCATTTCAGCTGCCTCGGGCTGCTGATCTTCATTCTTGCGGGCAAATGACTCCATGACCGTCTGCCTCCCCCTGCCACCTCTTGGTTTATCTGGCATGTTGGTTTCGGTTGCTGTATGCCAGTATGCGGATCCTGCTCCTGCGGTTTCGTAGTGGTAGCCTATCGTTGTTGCGTTGGGCCGGGGTCTTTACTGTGGTCTTCCTCTTATGGGTAGCCTCACCCCGTCTTCCGTGGGGTGGTGTGCCCCTGGCTATTTCTTCCGTGCAGGTGTGTGTGGGAGTAGGCCCGCCAGTTGAGTGGTTCGTGGCACTCCCAGGGTCTCTGTCAAGACTGTTGAGTGAGCTGTGTCCTCCCGTGTATGTCCTATGATCCCCAGGGCGGGCCCGGGGTCGGGCGTTCAACCAACCTCTCTGGTGTGGCCCTGCTGTCCGTCGCCGTCCGCCCCGGTGTGTGTGTTGGCGGAAACTGGCGGGAACCGGCCTGTCACAGACGTATCACCATCCGTTGCGTCCGCTATGAGCCCAGGCACCTCTTCAAGGGAGTGTCCAACGGTCCCCGGGTCGGGGCCGGACGCTCCGTTCACCCCCTTCGTCCTCTGGCCTCAGGGTCTCTTTTCTTTTCCCCGGCTGGGGCTCCCGGCGCCCCGACTACCAGCTTCTGTCGGGGGGGCCCTGGCACGGCGCTGCGGCACGTCTTCCGGGCTCCTTTCTTCTGCGGTGGCTGTTCCGTCTCCCGCGGCGGCCAGTCCTCCAAAGGGTTCCCGGCTGGAGCCCTCGGCGTCCTCACCTCCAGCCCCCCTTGCTGACTGTCAGGGGGGGGGGCGCACCTTCCAGGCCTCCGACTCCGCCGCTGCCCGCCTGGTCTCTTCCCGCTCTGCCGCGGCCTGTGCTACGGTCTGTGGGCGTTCGCGCCTCCTCCGTCTATCTCGGCACAGCGCTGCGGCGCGTATCTCTGTCTTCTTTCTTCTCCCGGGCGGCTCGGTGGTCTTCACTGGGCTGGTTGTCCGCCGGCGGCGCCCCCGGGTCCTGTCTTCCTTCCTCCTGCGCCCGCCTTCTTCTCCGTGGCGAGCGGCCTTTTCAGCGAGGCGCGCCCGCCATTTTGCGTGGTGGTACCGCGTATCTCGCGCTCTCCGTTTCAGCCTTCTCAGTCACCGATTTTCCTCGAACTTTCTTCTGCGTGTTCTCTGGGCTTTCCGATGCCTTCCCCAACTTTTTTCTGTCGTTTCCCTTCTATTTATGGCCTTTTTTCAGGATCTGTCTCCGGATCGAGTGGGAGCTCTCCAAGACTAGCTCACGGTCGCATATCCGCCAAGCCACGCCCCCCCATGTAGGGCATTATTGTAGCCATTGTGTGGTAAACAGAGTAAAATAATTTACCGAGATGGTACAGGTGTTCACACGGGCTACAAGCGGCGAAGGTAGCTGACCAGAGCACAGAAACGAGTCACAAAATACTCTAAGTAACAGAGAGAGAGGAATGGAATCGAAAATCTGCTGCTGTGTGTTGTGAAACGGTCTGTTTATACTTATTGAGGAAAGAGGCGTCCTGCCATTTCCATGGCGACACGTCATTAGCTGAAGCACAGCGAATGTTGACACAAGACGTGCTTTGGCGTTGGAAAATGGGCGGTACGAGTCTGCTGATGGCAGGCTCAGGGGCGGGGGAATTGATTTAGTGCCGCAGAAGCAGGTCAGCCAGGGCGATGTGGCAAGTGATAGGATTATCACAAAATGGCGGCTCCCTGGTGCCTGTTTTCGCGTGCGTTTAATGGACGAAAACTCGGGTAAGGTCCATAGGAAAGTTTTCTAAAATCGAGCCACTTAGGCTTAAAAAAACATGGCCGACCCGTAGGGACAATAAAAATGTTTACTAGACCATGCCTTTAATGACTGTATTAGCTGTTTTGTTTGAACTTTTTGTACAAAATCTGCTAGAGATGGATGCTTATTTTGGAAACTTTTATTTTGATTTTCTCTACTTCTGCGTTGCTTTCTACAGAGTTGCTTTTTGGTAGGCATTCTTTGGGGTCTGTTGGAGAAAAAAGAAAGTGTGGGTTGGGCTGTTCTGCAGTGTATGCGTGCTTTGTGCACGAGTGTCTGTGTATGATAGTAAGGATGATTGTGGAGGTGTGTGATTGTGCAACGGGCAGCTACATCAAGTTGGGAAGGCTATTTTTTTATTTGTGTGTTACTATACTGGGCTTCAGATGACAATATAAAGTATGCAGCTGGTAAGGGGAGGCACTAACACTACATCCAATGATAAAGGGTAAATACACTTGTTGGTTCTACAATACTAAAATGTTAGTGTGTTTGAGTAACAGTTAGAATATTATGTTAGTATTGTACTTACTTTTTTGTATGGAAAGTGTAGGTTTCTTCTAAGTTCTTATTCGTACTTCAGACGCTGCTGCTTTTCAGGAGAGTGGTCTTCACTGCAATTGTAAAAGAAAGAGATAGTTAATATGTGTGTTTATAGTACCTTTGTCAAAGTTTTCTGTCACGACCCTCAGCCCTGATCCCCACTGGCAAGCCCATTGGCCAGGTGGAATCAGGGCTCGGATCACTAATAAGGCCTGTCATCCACTTCTCAGGCCCTCTTGGGGCCAGTCATGGCACCTTTGGCGCCAGGCTCATAAGTAAGGAAAGACATCTGCTTGAGGAACTACTTTATTTAGGCTTTCAGCCAACATGGAGGCATCGACATAGCTTGATTCCTAGAACCAAGCTATGCAGTCTAGTGTTTTGGGTGTGGTGGCCTAGGGACTACTTTTTCTGGAATACTTTAAAGCGGCTATTTAAACCACACCCGAACAAGAAAACACGCTTCATGTTACTTTGCTTCTAGCAACGTGACGCTCACAGTGTCCAGCTTTCTCACGAGCCTGATGAATTCCGGACCTGCAGAAAAACCAAGAACAGCTGGGAACTTACCGCGACCTACGAAAAGAGAAAAGCACAGGTCAGTGAGGACAAGACATCGCTGTGCAACGCAAAGCGCCTCCTTACTGCACCATAGCGCGCCATCATCTCCCGGTGAGAACCAGCATATCCAGTTCTCCAAGCGGACACTCCGCGATCCTAGGGAGATAAAAAAAGAGGCATTTAGAACAGAGAAAAGGCATGCAAGAATTACGACGCCATCAATCGCAATAAGACCAACCTGAAAGACACTACAAGGGCAGCAGTCAGTGAAGTAACTGACCGCCCATGCCCACAAAATACAATGTGCTCCTGCCCATAGAGCAGGAGGGAGAGCCCACCGATTTTGACAACCAAGCAGAATCCCATCGACACCGAGACCACACCAGGGAATCATTGGGAAGGGCACCAACGACCAACTGGCTGGGTGGCGTCCCCTTGGATATCAGGTGAGTGTAACATTTTATTATAACTGAGCATAGTATGCACATGCACTTTCCTTTGCCTATGTGCATCCTGTATATTTTATTTAGAATCTGTTAGTTGAATATGTTTTAGAAATGAGTATAATAGTAAACGTATAGAGCACACTTGTTTTTTTAATGTTATGTTTTTGGATGTTAAGAGATAGAAGAAATAATCATATGCATTTTTTACTATTTTTACAGGTTGAATGGCAGAGATTGTACAGAAAAGCATGCATTGTATGCATTTTTGAAGGTGTGGTAAATAAAGCAGAAGAATTTCATATAGCGGCAGTGGTGTTGTTTGAGCTGGGAGCCTTTCTTATGATATTGTCTGTGTGTGTGCTCGAATGAAGATGCATGTACTCATTCTGGCTGCATGTAATTTTATAACACACTGGACAGCCTTTTTCATAATTGTACTGTTATTTCTCCCATCTTTTAATATGAAATAACATTTTTTCTTAGGTAGCTGTGTGTGTAAACAAAACATTGGTGAGCAGAAATGTTTGCAATTGACACTTCATCATAGCAGATGGGAGAAATGACAGTAAGTTACTTTTACAGTTTATACAGGGTACGTGGCAGTTACTCTGTTTATATGTATTCCTAGAAGAGCTGTACATGTACGGTGTAGAAAATATTCATACCTTTAGTCTGTGTTCATGCATGTGGATGTGCATGAATATGCATGTAGAAATCTTGGGAAGTTTTATAGTAGTTGTTGCTGTAGGTCCTTTGCAGTCACAGCCCAATTGCACTGAGAGTGATCAATAGTACATCTAAAGTGTTGATCTGTGATGATAGAGTTAGATGTAGAGTTCTTGGATGTGATTGGTGGATGATTGTGTGACTGCTTAACAGTAGCCAATGAGGAAGTGGTGCAGAGAGTGAAGTGGAAAGGGTAGAAGGGCTGCTCCACTGTTACACGCTCTGCGGACACCGCACCTGTTCGCAGACAGGGCGTGCCACATCTGGGTTTCTCAGCGAATCCAGCATGGAAAGGGGACTGTAGGGATCAGCCAATCAGATTTTGAGGCTGTGGTTTCTGTTGAAAGAGGCTGTGTGTAGTGAAGATGGCAGAGGTGGAGAAAGTCAAGGTGTTGGTTGTTGGAGATATGTTTGTGCATGGTTTGGAGCAGTATGCTAAATGCAGGAATGTGGCAAACAATTTTGATGCTAAAGGAGTGGAGGTGGTGTGGAGCACTGTGCCTGGTTTCAATGTGCAGGGAATTGTGCAAGTTTGAGGAGATATGGGCAGGGTGAACAGTCCACATGTAGTTGTTTTGCACTGTGGTGCTTTGCATTTGGGCTATGTCAGTGCCCCTACTTTGTTGGCAGATTTGGAACACTTGGTTCAGGCAGTAATGAAAATACTTCCAAATGCCCATGTTATTTTTTCTGGTTTAGTACCTAGGGAAATTTGGGACAATAGTTTTGTTTTTTGTCCTCAGCAAAATATTGCTAGGTGTGCAATCAACCGAGGCGTTTGCTTTCATGCTTAGAGCTGGTATGTTCTTTTGTAATAATGAAAACATTGATTCTGGTAATGTTTTAATATTGTTTATTTTAAAGAAGATGGCATTTATCTTTTATGGGAAATGCCATGCTGTTTTGGAACATAAGGGGTGCTTTGGAGAAGCTAATGTGAAGATTTTTGGAGGAAATTATCAAAATAAAAACAAAAAAAAGTAAAATAAAATGCATTTCTGAAGCATCTGCAAAAAAAACAACAAAAGGCTTTTTCTGAGCCAACCTCAAAGGGGAAATGGGGCACACTATTTAAATTTTCATTCCCTTCGTTCAGATTTTTCGATTTGTCCGCGGACAAAGAGTATTACATACATGGATTTTGGGTTTTAGAGGCATTCAAATGAGACTGAGCAGAGCAAGGGATTGGTTGATAAGGTTTACTGGATGTGTTTTGTAAGGAGAGAGTTTGTCAGTAGGTCTCTTTCCTGAGAGAAGAGCAGATAGCTATGGCTCTGTGTTTCAGAAAGCAGATTGTTTGGATTTTGGGAGATTCGTGGATAAATTGGTTAGAGGTGCAGGCAGATCGCTGTGGAGAGGCTGCACATCTTGGATTCTCTCATGTGAAAATGCACTGGCATGGAGTGTGTGGAATGAAGTGGCTGGATTTGGTACCTCTCTGTGCTACTTTGGTGACACAGCGTCATCCAGACATTATTATTATTCATTGTGGAGGGAACGGTTTAGGACATGTGTCTGGAATCTCTTTGCAATTTGCAATGAAAGAAGGACTTGGGAAAGTCATGGACATGCATCCAAACTCCACAGTAATTTTTTCCCATATTTGCAGAGACAAATGTGGCTGCGTTCTTTTTCATTTGGTCCACAAATGGAGAAAGCAAGGCGCAATGTTAACAAGGCTGTTTGTGCCTTTTTGAGAGATGTTGGTATGTCCTCTTTTCAGAATGAAAACATTATGTTTTGTAGCGCACACATTTTTCGCCGATATGGAGTACATCTTACTTATGCCGGCAATCAGATTTTTCTGCGAAATATACAAAATGCATTGCAACCTTTTTTGGAATTACAGCAATCCATTTTGCAATAGGTGTTGACCATTTGAAGTTTTTGAAACACAAAAAAACACCACAAAAAGGCTCTTTTTTAGAGCCACCACTTCCTCCCATAGAAAAGTGCAATGGTTCTGATAGGGCAGCACCCCCAAAAAATAAATGTCTGTGGACTTCTAAAAAATGCACAGCACCCTGCACTATTTATTTGTTACTTCTGTTTTTAAACTGTGAAAGGCGGCTCTGAAAAGAGTCTTTTTTTGGGGGGGTTTGTTGTTTTATATATTTTTTGGTTTTTTAAACATGACACACAAGGAAAGGAGGGTAAGGAAGGGACACCAACCAGGGGGATAAGAAAGGGCAGGTGGAGAGAGGAAGATGTAGGGTGTGCCTTATTGAGTTAGGTCGCAGATCTTCTCATGCTCCTTGACCGCAGTCTCAAAAGCAGTCCGAACGTTCTCCCCCCTGCAGAGTACTGCATCGCAGTACATGCACAATATTGTCACACTCGAAAGGTAAGGGTCAACAGCATCATGAATGGCTCGCGAGGCAGCTGGAGGGATGCACTGTCCCAAAGGAGTGTCTTTTGTGGTGACAGGAGGGGAAACGGAGGATGCTGCAGAGGAACTCAACTTACTATGTTTATCGCAAGGTACAACCTTACGAATAGCCCCTCCATGGAACAACTTTAGGTGTTGCTTCATTGATGTAGTACCATAGCTATACGAACCAGGCTTGCCACGACTCAGCACCATGCGGCACTGAGTGCAGATCACCTAGTTCGCATGAGCTTTTGCCTTTCCATCAGCGGTGGTAAATAACCGCCACACCCAAGACTCACGATGAGTGCTAGTAGTAGGGACTTCCACTACCTCTCCCACTTCATCCCTCTCCTCTGCATCCTCACGCCTGTTCCCCTTTGCTGGCCCTTGGGGACGTGGTGGTGGTGGAGGGGGTGGGGGTGCTGATGCTGAAGCAGTAGCAGCAGAAGCAATTTGGAATGCCATCTGGAAGGTTAATAACCCGGAACCAGGAATCAAGAACAACAACCTGCACAATTGTCCTGTTGTAAATCTTGGAACCAAAAGCAGAATGAGGATCAGCTCTGGGGTGTGGACTTTCATAGGGGTGAAGGTGCGTGCTTCGCGGACACCCGCGCTGTCCGCGGGCACATCGAACACCAAGAAAGGGCTCAAAAAGTATGTAGATCAGCAGGGCCATTGTCTGGGACATGTGCAATGGTGAACTTTTACTGTAAAATACCTTGGATTGCTAAAAAAAGCACTTTTTAAATGTCTGGGGGCCCGAACAGTGTACGCAACTAAGGACACACGCTCAGCGTGGGTGTGGTCACATGATGATGTTGCGGACACGTTTGCGAATGGGATGGCTGTCTGCAGAACACCAAATGCATGACGACAGTTGTGCGCATGTGCGCGGATGTTCTACGGACAGTGTTCAGGTCCCCGAACTAATTAAAAGTGCGACACACATGCGGCGGACAGTTGCGGACAGACGCAATGTTCTTAGGACCCAAGTGTGTGATGCGCAGGTGTGCAGGTGTTCTACGAACAGCGCTGAAGTCCCCGAATAAAATAAATGTGCGTCAAAAATTTGCGTACAGGTGGATGAGATATGTGTTCTATGGATATATTCATTCTGGTTGCGGACATTACAAACAGGGGGGTGTTATTAGGACACCCCCATTTTGGGTGATTGTGGACATATTGTGTGTTCTAAGGACACCTATTTTAATTACGAACAGTACAAAGGACACACCCATTTTGGTTAATTACGGACAGGCGGACATCTTGTGTGTTCTAAGGACACCTCCATTTTAATTACAGATGTTACAGACCGGTATAATGTCCTTAGGACACCCCCATTTTGGTTAATTGCAGACATAATGGACACCCACGCTGTCCGCGAACCCCCTAACTGCCTTTAAAAAAAAAAAATAAGACGCAGGCATATACTAAGAACACAATTATAATTGTATTATTTTTTAACAGTATAAAAATTACGAAAGAAAGGGGGAAGCAGAAACTGAAACAAATACAGGGGAATTAGGGGTTTGGACATGATGTATGGCAGGGGAGGAAGGGATGGAAATCTCATTGTAATGTTTTTCTTGCTGGGGAGGGTTTGGGGATAGTTGGCTGGGACATGGAGAGGGGGAACAGGTACATGTGGGACAGTGATATTTAATGTTTTCTTTAATGTGGTCCTCAATAAACTGTTTTAAAAGAATGAAGTTTTTCATTAACATATCCTTTTTTGGTTCCATTCATTTCAGAGGATCGTCTAATGTGTATCTTGGTATATTATACTTATTGTCTTTATGGTCTGTTAAAAAAATATGTTAACTACACATAAACTAATGGTTATTAATTGGCTTATATAGAGAAATGTTGTGTCTACCACTAGTATCACTGTCTTCACTCATTTCATCAAGTGGGAAATTTTCTTCCAGCCATTCCAAAGTACTGGACATTTCTGTGTAAAAAAATAATATTAGTTTTTGTGTACCTAATATAGAAAATGTATAAATATATGAAATAAATATAGTGTACTTACTAGTTTCTTACAAACCTTTTGTGTTACTGCTGTGTAGGTATGCTCTTGCTTTTTGCAGCACAGTTTCTGTGAGGTAATTCTTTTGGAGGCATATTTATTTTTTGTTGGTATATTCCATTATATTGGAAACACTATTTCAGTGGATGGTTGGTGTGTTATATATACAGTTTCCACTTCTTATTTATTGTTAAATGTAATGTATGTATGTGGTGCTTTTTGAACATGTTTGGTGTTTTTATTGTATGATACAATAATGTAAGATATCTCCTGAGTTTTTGGATAGTGTTCATGGTGACAGCGTCTGTTCGCAGACATGTGTACAGTCCGCGGACATCAAAATCACTAGCGGGGGCAGGAGCGTTCAGTATTTTCTATGTTATATGTATGTAAGCTAAGGGAGTCTTAGTAAATATTTATCACATTTACATTATCTATATCTATATTCAGTGAGAAAACTTTGTTAAAGGGGTATTATGGTTAGATTGAGCTAGCAAAAACCTATGAAATTCAGTGAAAAAAACGTTGTTAAAGGGACGTTATGGTTAAGTTGCACTACTTAAAACCTATGAAATTCAGTGAAAAAACATTGTTAAAGGGACGTTATGGTTAAGTTGCACTACTAACAACCTATGAAATTCAGTAAAAAATGAATGTTAATGGGACGTTATTGTTCCAAGTAAACCCAAAAAACCCTTGAAATTCGTCAGTTATGGTAAGCTAAGCAACCATAACTCGCGCCACCACCGTGAACTGCTAAGACTAACACCCAGGACTTCAAAAATGACATCAGAATTGCTTGCATTTCAAACAAGCAGGTAATTACCAAAAATAGTACCAATGTTCTTTCTATAAATTGAGATATCTTGGGACTGGCTCCATGCTCACACAAAGAAGCCGACACTTGCATCCTACTAGATTTATGTGATGCTGTGCAGCAAGGATATAACAAAACTAAAATATGCACTGTGGGCACTGTAAGGAACTCATGGTGGCAACAGTAAAGACAGGCACAAGTGATCACAGTTCAAGGGTGTTTATTAAACTGTATAGGTAGGTTGGAAAAACACCTAATCTAAACCTAAATCTAAGATGGGGCTAAGCCACGACCATCAAATAATAATAAGTCCTAGTGGAGTCTTGTCAAATAAAAGGGCCTATGCAAAAACAAAAAGATATTGCCAATCGTTATAACTAAATACAAAAAGAGTAATGGATAAGGTTCATAAGAAAGAAATAAGTGTTCACAAAATGATAAGTCAGGATGTGGTAGTTGGGGGTCTCCATCCCCACGTATTGAGCATGGGACAAGGCGGGACCCCTAAGCACAGCACACTCTTGAGCTTTCCCAGCACGAGACTACAGGTTCGTTCTCAGGTACCAGGATCTTCGGTGGTTAAGTTTCTTTTATACAAAAATGTTTCTTGCGTTCGAGGACCTGATGTGTTCAAAATAAACAAACAAAAGTTCCTTTCTGTATGTACGTTGGGTGATGGCTTTTTACCCCAGTATCCCTCTCTTCCAGGCTCATACCCTTCTCGAAGATTAGCCTCCCCCGTTGGGTTCACTACAGCTTTTATTCACAAGTCTTAATGTCCTATTATCCACTGTGGACATCCCACTGCCGGGTTCACTATCGTCAAACAATGTTCACTGGGGTAGTATGCTTTGCCCAGTTCTACAGGCATCCCTGTCTCGGTGTCACGACCCTCGCCCAAAACCCCCTCTGGCAAACCCATTGGCCAGGTGGAGTCAGGACTCGGGCCTCTAGAGCCTGGCATCCTCTTCAAAAGCCCTCCTGGGGCCAGTCCTGGTGCCTATGGCGCCAAGCTCATACACCATGAAAAACAATGTGCTTGGGAACTACTTTATTGTATTGTCAGCCAACATGGAGGCATCCACATAAATTGGTTAATAAGAACCAAGCTATGTGGTCTGGTGTTTTGGGTGTGGTAGCCTAGGGACTACTTTACCTGGACTATTTTGTTGGGGCTATTTAAACCACACCCGAGCAAGACAACACGCTTTGCATTACTTTGCAGCTTGCAATGTGACGCTCACTGTGTCCAGCTATTCCCTCCAATCTCGGAGAAGCAGAACCTGCAAGGAGACAACAGGAACATCATTAGCAGCAGCATCTTACCTGCAGTCTTCATCTTTAAACCACTGAGAACAGCTTCCTCGAATCTGCACGCCTCCCGGACAAAACGACCTGAAAGAGGAAGATAGAGGCAACATTAAAGAAAGCAGTAGAGACATTTACAAATTACGAACTGCTCAAAAGGCTTACCTGGCTGATCGCCTCTCGGCTGGCACCACTCCGGACATTCCACTCGTGTTGAAGAACACTGCGACCTACAAGGAAGGAAAACACAGGTTAGCAAAGGCAAGACTTTGCAGCGCTGGGCATAGCGCTTACTTACCACATCATAGCGCTCTTAATGTGCCATCATTTACCAATGGGGCTCAACCAAGCCAGTTCACCGCGCTGTAGCTCCGCATACCGAAGGGAGAAAAAAGAGACATTTTAAACAAAGAAAGGCATGCAGGATAGCAACAAAACTAAAGAACAGCAATAAGACCTTCCTGAACAATATCAAACGGGCCAGCATCAGTGAAGTAACTGGACCGCACTCGCCCATGAAAGACAACGCGCCCCTGCAAAGAAGGCAGGACGGAGAGCACGCCTAATTCTACCACAAGGTGAGGAGAGGGCCACAGAGGGGCTGAAATCATACGTGGTGGAGGGAGGATACTTACCCCGGTCAGTCAGTCTTGAACACAGTCCTCCTGTATTTTCAGGCAGAACCTTCCCCGCAGACCACATATGGGCAAAGCTGAGAAGCATACCAGCGAGTAACCCGGCTGCGTGGCGTCCCTGTGTATACCAGGTGAGCATAACAGTCGGGTGCACGTTTGCCAGCCCCACACTTGGTTTTACTTTCTCATGATGCAGGCGTCCCTTCCCTTCATCTTCCAATTACTTGTCGGTCAAAGACTTTTGAATGTACATGGGGTTTTGCTAGACCCCGGTATGACCACTTTGACCTTTTCCTTTCGGCTCTCCTAAGGCCTTCTGGCATTAGCAGTTTCAACAATAGGGGAATTAACCAGAGTCTCCGAGTGAGCACCCACATGGTGCTGGAACCCTCTGCAGCTGGTTTTCCCCTGAAGTGTTAACAGTTCTTTGATTTTCCCTTAACTTTCCATTTGTAAATCTAGAAAACGACCCTAACCAAGTGTAGAAGGTATATTATGTTGGCCGTAAACCAATCGCATCACATAACCAACACCGCGAACACAGATTCGTCAGTATAACCATAGGGCGTCCATCTTGTGTAACATACGCCAATTTGCTTTTTCCTTTTCTGTCAAACGCTTTTGCAATACGTATCATACTCTGAAAGCTCATACACAATACGAGGCCACAGCTTGCATACTGATAGAACGACCCAGACAGGAATTCCAAGCAGTGCAGAAATAAATTGTTTTCCTCCCTGGCTAAGTCCTTGAGAGCAAGCAGAAACGGCATTCAATCAACAGACCAGGTGCCGGCCTGTCTCACTACAGCTGTAGCAATAGGCAGTTAAAGCATGAATTATACTTTTCTAGCGGTCCTCCTTCGCAGATCCTTCCTTAGAACAGGCTGACCCCTAGTTTATGAATAGAAACTGCTAGATAACGTGCTTTGGAATGTGTCTCGCTCGCGAACACGATATCCTTGATGAACAAGTGCTTTGTGTTCTTAATAACAAAGAACTATGTCTGCAACTGTTGCTAAGTATAAGAAACTTGTCATAATATGTCATATTTGTTATAATTGTAAATCACCGAACCCTAGCTCAAGAAGATACATTATGGGCGGTTCTGATGTGCCTTGAAGGCTGATATTTTGTATATATGTAACTGTTTGTATGATGTTTGCTCTCTTGCGTCTCACGAGGTCTGGGTGACACATGTTGCGAGATGTTAGACCCAGTCAGCTGACTGAGCATATTTTTGCAATAAACCATAGTACTTGGAAAATCGAACCTCGTGTCTGTCGTCTCACTGGTATATGGGGATTGTGCTTTAGTCTCCATATGCGGAGGGTCTTCAGGGCTTAGCACATTCACAACTTTTGTTCAGCACAGAGCGGTTTCTTATAGGTTCTTCTTTCGACTCACTGGCTGTGATGAATCGCTTGGCTTTTCTTGTCTTTGGAGTCAAGGACGATACCATGGTAGCAAGCGCCTCTCCCTGTCCTAGTTATCAGTGTAGGAGGGCTCTGTGTACCATTGACATCTGCTGCAACACACGCTGGCTATTGTTCGTGGTCTTATGATTCCTTTCACAGAGGCTTCGTGGGTCTAGCTCGAAAAGGGCAAGGTTGCTTCATTCCTTGTCGCCCCTTCGGTTCTCACCACCTTTCTCCTCCTCTTCAACTGCCGTGCTTGGATAGCCGTCTCGTTGTGCCGTCTGTCTTGCTTGTAGTGTACTCTCGTGCTCAACCTTTTATCCCTGTGGGAAAGGGAAAGGGCCATCAGGTGTGTATGGTTCTGGTCAATTGCCTGACTTTGCCTGACCCTTGTGCTAGGACATGTCAGGTAAACGGCTCTGGTGTTAATCCATTGTCTTTCGTGTTGTGAGAAAGTGTTCATGTCGGGGAGGGGGGGGGCTAGAACATCTGAGTATCCTATCTGGTAGGATGGGAAAAGGTGTTATAAGAAGGGGAATACCACGTCTCACATGTCAGTTTCCCACTTCCACTCCCTGAGGACCCCCATCTAGGTGATCCTCCGACACTGGTTCACCCCCAGGAACTGGATCCAATAGCGATGGCCGTTTCCTGGCCACCCGGTTGACAGATCCCCAGGGACTAGTCGGCGAGACCCCTTCAGGTTTCTCACAGCACAGACGTTGTATATTTCGCCATCACATTTGCGCAACGTCTGAACATTAAGGAACTATAAGTGGCATTTGGAGTTGGGAAGAACTTCCGGTTCTTTGCACTGATGAGTTAGTCAGAGCTTTGGGTGCTTATCGTTGTACTGCCTTACTGATGTTTTACACAATAACTGGTTGTGACATTGGGGGTCATTACAAGGTTGGCGGTAAGGGGTTAATGGCGCTGGTAAAGGTGCCAGTGCCGTTAACCCCTTACCACCGCATTATGTGGTCCTTTAGCGGGTCCCACTAAGGGCGGCTGGTTTTACCAGGCGCCCTTAGTGGGAGACGCTAAAGGATCATCATGCTAACAACGGGCCCGTTACTAACGGGCACGTTGTTAGCATGGTCCCCATTCCCATTGAGCCCTATGGGGGCTAGAATGGGAATGGGGGTGGGTTCCCTGATTGGGGAAATCCCGGGTCATCCAAGATTGGAATGGCCCGGTAATTCCCCATTCAGGGAACTCGGACCCGGTATGCGGTAAGAGGGTAGCCATGGCGGTATGCGGTAAGGGGGTAGCTGTGGCGCTAATAGCACCATGGCTACCTCCAACCTCGTAATGACCCCCATTGTGTCCTTTTTTTGAGGAAGAGGCAAGAGGACTGCATGGGACACCTGGAATGCATACAGAGATTTCAGCTCAGCTTTTTTGTGGACAGGTGACAGCCTGTCATGATCTCTGCTTCCAAAAGATCAGGACTTGCCCGACTCCCTTGGAAGCAGACCCATAACCCCGGTTCCGAGTGCCAGCCAGTCCCAATTGGGACCTTTTGGACTCTGTCCTGGCGCCGGTGGCACCAGGCTCATAAAGATGCCCAGTCCCAGCGCTGGAAACGCCGGGCTCATAATGCTTGGGTGGACTTACCTGCAGCAGACCATGCTGCTTACTTACCTGCCAGTTGAACCCCTGATCCTCTTCTGTTTGGGACTACTTTTCCTGTTGGGTGGGGCAGGAGCCACTCCCTAGGTTCAGAACACTGGAACTCTTCTGGAAAGCAGGAACTCTTTTCTTACCTAGGCGTGGCTGTGGAAGGAGACACCTAAGCACTACAGGAGGCTATTTAAACCACACCCGATGGATGAATCTTGCTTTGTGTTATTCTGCATTCTCTGCAGCAGAACGCTCATCGTGTCTTCTGCTTCTGATCCTGGGCCTAAGGGAACAAAGGCTTACCATCCTGGAATCCAGTCTTCAGCAGCACCTGTAAAGACAAAGAAAGAACAGGTTAGCACTATGGTCTTCAGTGGCAGCGCATCTCTTACCTGGTCCATCGGCTGTCACCAACGCCTCGCGCTGCATTCCGGCATCTGAAAGACAAAGGCTTACCTACTCTTCGCATGCTCCGGAGGTCTTCACACTGCATTCCGGCATCTGAAAGACAAAAGCTTACCAGCTCTTCGCACGCTCCGGAGGCCTTCGGCGCTGCATCCTGCATCTGAAAGACAAAAGAAGGTGCGTTTAAAGACATTGGGCAACTTTATTACTCACGTGCCATTACTCCTTCCCACGCCAAATCCAGTGGGTATTCCAGCACCCTTCAGCTTCTCTAAAGCTCCGAACTTGTACCTGCAAGATAAAAGGGACAGTTAGTGCACATCGTGAAGCAGGCTACAAGCGCTTACTTACGTGCTTCCAGGCGCTTCTATTCCTCACGCGGGTTCGATCCTCAACTCTCATCAGCCCGCCATCCGCCATCGCCGGAACCCTGCAAAACAAGAGATAGCATTACAAAAGACTTTTAAGACATTTGAAGTGCCCAGAACTTACCGTTCGTGCAGTTAACGACGGACAGCAGTCCTCTGAGGTCAAGAGGCCTGCACCCTTATCCAGTGAAGAAACTGGTTACGGCACCCTGCCCCGAGGCAGATGGAGAGCTCAGCGTTCACTTACCTAAGACATCTTACTCTTCGAGTCAGACATACAGTGCACAGAGGTCCAGCCCAAAGAGCCAACCGTGTGTTACACATCACCTTTGAAGATACGGCATTCACCCAGTCAAGACCGGCGCCTCTGCGGGAATCAGGTGAGCGTTACAGAACGCAAAGCCTACCGCAAAACTCCCACCCAGGCGCTATGGAAACCTCGGATACCGACCAGCTAGTCCAATTACTTGGGGAACTAAGAGCAGAAGTGCATGCAGCCCGTCAGGAAACGAATGCTCTAAGAAGGGAACTGATTATTTCCAAGGAGCGAACAGACGATCTCGCTAGACAATTGCTACAGTCACAAGCCGGACAAACTCCTTTACCCGCATCAGGGGCAAATCTTCCTTCAACATCCTCTATGAACCCAGTGCAGATCAACCTACCTGGGAATGTACCTCTTGCTCTGCCCGAACGATTTTCTGGTGACCCAAAGAGGTTTGTAGTATTTATTAATCAGTGCCGGTTGCGCTTCTTATGCCGGCCAGCAGCCTTTCCAACTGATCAAGCTAAGGTAGCTTTCGTGCTTTCGTACCTTAGTGGCAATGCGGCAGACTGGTCGATCCCTCTAGTTAATCAAGATGATCCGGTTCTCCATGATTTTCAAGCTTTTCAGCTCAGTATGGAAAAACTGTTTGCAAGACATTCACAGGGGCAGGCCTTGGACAATGAGCTCCTTTCATTGCGACAGGGTAATCAAGACCTTTTGGCTTATATTGCGTTTTTCAACAGACTGATAGTGGAAACTCGATGGCCTGAGGACAAAAGGATTACGCTGTTTTATAGAGGTCTACGTGGAGAGCTCAAAGATGTGTTAGCCCAAGTAGTGAATCCCCCGCAAGACTGTTCGGACTATATTGACTTAGTCGTTCAAATTGACCACAGACTGCAGAACAGGAAGGCCGATCGTTCCAAGTTTGATGCTCGAGTATTTTCCAAACCACCAACTCCTACCAAAGGAGTAGACTCCGGGGAACCCATGCAAATAGGGGGCCTGAAAGGACCACTAACACAAAAGGAGCGGGAAAGGAGAAAACAGCTGCAATTATGCCTCTATTGCGGAAACTCGGGGCACTTTCTTCGAGATTGTCTGGTGAAACCAGCCAAGAAGGCAGTAGGAGCTGCAGTTACCAGGGTCACAATCTCTGAGCAGGGAAATGACCTCGCCCGACAAGAATAGAGGTCCTCTTGCCGAGCGTTAAAACCAGTTCCGTGAGCTCGCATTTCGTGATACCTATGGTCCTCATTAGCCCTGAACATCCGGATCGATTACATGCGATTGAAGCTTACGTCGACAGCGGTGCCATCGGCAATTATGTGGATCATGAAATGGTTTTGAGGATAATTCTGGCTCTTTGTCCAAGGGCTGTAAAGGACGTCATTACTACGGTGGATGGTACGGAGATAGCCTCCGGACCAGTAACGCATACCACCCAAGAAGTGACGCTAGTAAGTCAAGATGGACACCATGAGAAGATTGTGTTCGATGTGATCAAGGCCCCTCAGTTCCAGATTATTCTAGGAATTCCTTGGTTAGAGAAGCACAATCCTCAGATCGATTGGCGAGCAAGAACGGTTCAGTTTCCAGAATGTGTCTCTACTTGTCACCCTCGACCTGGTGTTGCACTGGCAGCAATTTCCTCGGAGGCTCCCCAGTTACCTCCTGAATACCTAGAATTCCAAGATGTTTTCCGGAAGGATCAGGCTAACTCTCTACCTCCTCATAGGTCTTATGACTGCCAGATAGACCTGATACCTGGATCTACTCCTCCTTGTAGTAGAATTTATGCCCTCACCGAGCCTGAGAATCTTCACCTTCGACAATACCTGGATCAATACCTAGCGAATGGGTTTATTCGTCCTTCCAAGTCCCCTGCTTCCTCAGCTTTGTTCTTCGTTCCAAAAAAAGAAGGGGACCTTAGAACTTGTATAGATTATCGCGCCCTGAACCAGATCACCGTTAAGAATAGATATCCGTTACCTTTGATCCCTGAACTCCTGGACCAAGTCAGAAAAGCATGCATATATACAAAGCTGGATCTTAGAGGAGCCTACCACTTGGTACGAGTAAAAGAGGGCGATGAATGGAAGACGGCCTTCCGCACCAAGTATGGGCTATTTGAATATCAAGTCATGCCCTTCGGACTTTGCAATGCCCCGGCCGCCTTTCAATATTTTATGAACGATGTCCTCAGAGAGCTCATAGATGTGTGTGTTGTTGTTTACATTGACGACATCCTCGTTTATTCTTCATCGGAAATTGAACATCAGAAACACGTGAAAATGCTCCTCGAGAGATTGCGTCAACACAAACTTTTCGCTAAGTTGGAAAAATGTGTTTTCAACGTGACTGAAGTTGAATTCTTGGGATTCATATTATCACCTAGCGCAGTGCGTATGGATTCAAAGAAGGTCGATGCAATTCTCAAAAGGCCATCGCCATCCTCCGTAAAAGGTGTTCAAAGCATGTTAGGCTTCGCTAACTTTTACCGCAGGTTTATCCCCGAATTCTCTCGAATAGTCCAGCCCATCACCGCCTTGTTAAAGAAAAACAAACGTTTTGAATGGTCTACCGAGGCGGAACAAGCTTTCCAGAATTTGAAGACTAGATTTATCTCTGCACCGATCTTAAAACATCCTCGCCCAGAACTCCCCTACATAGTTGAAACTGATGCTTCGAGCCTTGCCATGGGGGCAGTTCTATCACAAAAGGACCCAGTAACCAATCAGTTGCATCCCGTGGCATTTTGGTCCCGCAAATTCTCGCCTCCTGAAATCAATTACACTATTACTGATAAGGAACTTCTAGCTATCAAGTCTGCCTTTAAGGCTTGGAGGCATTATCTTCTGGGGGCCCGACACACCGTTACTGTGATTACAGATCACCGAAACCTGCAATATTTGAAAACCGCAAAAGCTCAATCCTCTAGGCAACTCCGTTGGGCACTATTCTTTGCCGAGTTTGACTTCATAATTACCTATCGACCTGGTACAAAAAACGGTAAAGCTGATGCCCTTTCTCGGATGGGAGTGGAAGAACATTTGATCAATCCTAAACCTGTACCTATCATTCCCGAACAAAGAATTCTAGGTGTAATCGCCACACAATCCATAGAGGAAGTTAAGGATAAAGCCAGGCTACTGGTAACTCCAGCAGACATACAGAATTGGCATCTGCAGGGAATGGACTTTACGGTGAAGGACAACCTATTATATTTCCAAGAACGGTTATACCTGCCCAGCACAGATTTACAGAAAAAGGTAATCTCTTGTTATCACGATTCTTTAATGGAAGGACATCCCGGTATGACCAAGACCTCGGAAAAGATCAAGCGCTACTTCTGGTGGCCGTCTTGGAAAAAAGATATCAGAGACTTTATAATGTCCTGTGGAGTATGCGCCCAAAACAAGAGCCAAAAGGAAAAACCAGCCAGCCTCTTACGCCCTATTGACATCCCGCCTCGCCCTTGGCATACGCTTTCTATGGACTTCATCACCGATCTACCTCCATGCTCCGGATACAATACGATCCTAGTAATCGTGGACCTATTCTCCAAGATGGCGCATTTCATTCCACTCAAAGGCTTACCAACAGCAGCAACTCTGGCCCGAGAATTTCTCAAAAACATTGTCCGACTGCACGGTTTTCCTTCAGTTCTAATTTCGGATCGAGGTAGTCAATTTATTTCTCATTTTTGGCGAAGTTGCTGTCGGTTGGCTCAAATTGATGTGAGACTTTCGACCAGCCACCACCCTCAAACCGACGGACAAACCGAGAGGACCAATCAAACTCTGGAACAGTATTTGCGCTGCATGCTACATCAAACTGAAAAAACTTGGAAAGATATCCTTTGGATAGCCGAATATGCCTACAATAACTCTGTCCACTCGGGAACTGGGAAGACCCCATTTTTTCTTTTATACGGTAGTCACCCTCGAACCTCGGAGTTGGATCCACTCCAAGATCTTGGAACACCAGCAGTAGACCACCTGCATTCTACAATCACCCAAGCCTTTAAGGAAGCCGTTTCTCACCTTCAAAGGGCTAAAGAACAATACAAGGAAGGAGCAGACCAACATCGGAAGGAAGCCCCCCAATATCAAGTAGGAGATCAAGTCTGGTTATCCACCAAATATCTACCTCTAAAAGGACCACGCACATTCAACCCAAGATACCTTGGTCCCTATTCCATCACTACCATAGTAAATCCAGTAGCGGTCAAGTTGGACTTGCCCCCTCACATGAAGATACATCCGGTCTTCCACGTCTCTCTATTAAAACCCGTGCAACCTCAAACCCGACTGACTACATCTCCAAAACCTATTCTAGTTGATGGAGAACTCGAGTTTGAAGTCAAAAGCATCCTGGATTCCAAGATCTCCAAATCTAAACTATTTTACCTGATTGACTGGAAAGGCTACGGTCCCCAAGAAAGATCCTGGGAACCTGCAGAATATGTCCACGCGCCTCGTCTAATCAAACGATTTCATCGAACATTTCCTAACAAGCCCAAACCCCCGGAGAAGCCCGGTTTGGGAGGGGCCTTGAAGGGGGGTGCTGTCATGATCTCTGCTTCCAAAAGATCAGGACTTGCCCGACTCCCTTGGAAGCAGACCCATAACCCCGGTTCCGAGTGCCAGCCAGTCCCAATTGGGACCTTTTGGACCCTGTCCTGGCGCCGGTGGCACCAGGCTCATAAAGATGCCCAGTCCCAGCGCTGGAAGCGCCGGGCTCATAATGCTTAGGTGGACTTACCTGCAGCAGACCATGCTGCTTACTTACCTGCCAGTTGAACCCCTGATCCTCTTCTGTTTGGGACTACTTTTCCTGTTGGGTGGGGCAGGAGCCACTCCCTAGGTTCAGAACACTGGAACTCTTCTGGAAAGCAGGAACTCTTTTCTTACCTAGGCGTGGCTGTGGAAGGAGACACCTAAGCACTACAGGAGGCTATTTAAACCACACCCGATGGATGAATCTTGCTTTGCGTTATTCTGCATTCTCTGCAGCAGAACGCTCATCGTGTCTTCTGCTTCTGATCCTGGGCCTAAGGGAACAAATGCTTACCATCCTGGAATCCAGTCTTCAGCAGAACCTGTAAAGACAAAGAAAGAACAGGTTAGCACTACGGTCTTCAGTGGCAGCGCATCTCTTACCTGGTCCATCGGCTGTCACCAACGCCTCGCGCTGCATTCCGGCATCTGAAAGACAAAGGCTTACCTACTCTTCGCATGCTCCGGAGGTCTTCACACTGCATTCCGGCATCTGAAAGACAAAAGCTTACCAGCTCTTCGCACGCTCCGGAGGCCTTCGGCGCTGCATCCCGCATCTGAAAGACAAAAGAAGGTGCGTTTAAAGACATTGGGCAACTTTATTACTCACGTGCCATTACTCCTTCCCACGCCGAATCCAGTGGGTATTCCAGCACCCTTCAGCTTCTCTAAAGCTCCGAACTTGTACCTGCAAGATAAAAGGGACAGTTAGTGCACATCGTGAAGCAGGCTACAAGCGCTTACTTACGTGCTTCCAGGCGCTTCTATTCCTCACGCGGGTTCGATCCTCAACTCTCATCAGCCCGCCATCCGCCATCGCCGGAACCCTGCAAAACAAGAGATAGCATTACAAAAGACTTTTAAGACATTTGAAGTGCCCAGAACTTACCGTTCGTGCAGTTAACGACGGACAGCAGTCCTCTGAGGTCAAGAGGCCTGCACCCTTATCCAGTGAAGAAACTGGTTACGGCACCCTGTCCCGAGGCAGATGGAGAGCTCGGCGTTCACTTACCTAAGACATCTTACTCTTCGAGTCAGACATACAGTGCACAGAAGTCCAGCCCAAAGAGCCAACCGTGTGTTACACATCACCTTTGAAGATACGGCATTCACCCAGTCAAGACCGGCGCCTCTGCGGGAATCAGGTGAGCGTTACACAGCCCTAGTCAGCAGGCAGTAGAGGAAATGCTGGATTAATTGGAGAGATTTGTAGTTTTTGCTATGTGATCGTACTAGCAGTGACAAACATGTTAATGTGGCAAGAAAACACCTATTTACTCAGAAAGGTAGAGCAATTGACAATCTTTTTAAAAATGTGTTGTGATTCATTCATTGAACTTTTCACAAAACAAAGAAACAAAAAGGAGATAAAACACATAAGAGCATTACAGTCATAGATGCATATTGAAAAGGTACATTAGAATGAAAAGAAGATAAATTCATAATTTTTTCAAAACCATAATGTTAAAAATCCCTACTTAAGCAGAGCTACAATTATCTCAGAAATAAGTCATCCAGAAAGGGCAAAGCTGCAAAGCGCCAAGTGTTGAATCTAGCTAAAAGAATATCAAGCCATATGCTAGAAAAGGTCATTGCACAAAGTCTCTCTGTACTAGATGGCGAAAATGGAATAGCCATTTGGTATGTAAGGCTTGACAATCGACTAGCATGTGATACATTCTCTCAATTCTGGTGCAATCATTGCAATGCCGACAAGTCCTTCGTTCTCGTTTTATTTTTTCTGTAGCCCTGACGATCTCAAAAGTTGGGTAAAGATTAAAGTGCCGCTGCAGTAACTTAGTATGCCAAGAGGTGCCATGAGGTGCTAGTGAATTTATACTGGTAAAATGGGAGAATCCCAGCTGGTCTTACATTCAACAAAATGCTAGAACACAACCAGTATTTATGCACCTCTTGCGTTGTTATCATACAATCCAGCTCCTGAAGCTTTTTTTTCACACTTGTCGGAGTTTCAATCGCCCATCCCAAAGATAGGTCATACTGCAGCAAGCTCGCCTCACATCTGTCAACCCAGGCGTTCAAAGATTTGTGTTACACCCAGGTTTCGGCGTCCTACTCTCTGGCATCGTTGGCGGTTACAGCCGCGAATGCAAATTCATACCACCAACAGGGAGCCTCCGGCCCAGAGGAGCGGTCTATTGGTTCGTGAGAAGGACGAGAGCGAGACTCCTCCTTCCACTCCGGAAGTACGATATGAACGAGAGTTGCCAGGAGTACTACGCGTTGCTACGATTCTTCACAGCTCCACTCCGTGAGTGACTGAAACTACGATACACGACTCTCATTGTGTTAGATTTAGGAAAGCCTTTCTTTACTATACTCTGCTTACATTTTCTACAGGACTTTCCTCCCTATACCACTATCCAGTCCGACCCAGCCGCTCCACCCGACTCAGTCTTATGGACGAAATACTCAGTGGTCTTCTTACCCTTTGGTCGATCCCGTCTCGACACTACCCTCGAACCCCCAAGACTCAACACACAATCTCTGCATCCTTGCCTACCCAACAGGTAGGGAGCTAAACATTCAGGCTTTGCCACCCTTCACTTCTCTTCCCACAAATTCTCATATAAACACTTCCCTTCTGTTTTTTCTTTAACAAATAGTAGATCGGACCGCATCACCAGCCATCAGAGACTCTCCATAACACTCCTTGGGATTCTCCCACAGGTACATCTCACTCATTCAACCTTGAGTAACCATAAGGCGAAGGGTGTTATAGATACCTAATTCTATCTATCCTATTCCCACAGAAGAGTCTCACCTAAGCCGATTCATCGCGACTCCATCTGGCTAAACCTCCTACTTCAGCAGTGAGGGAGCCACGCGAACCACGAACAAGACTACATCCATACCGGGTTTTTGTCCCTCTAAGAGGGTTTCCCGGAGATCCCCTTTTTTTGATACCTGTGCTGGAAGGTAGGGGAAAGGGTATCCGGTAACCTTTCACTCCTTCAGGAGAAACCGAAGACAAGGTAGGACTGTTCCATTGTTGCTTGCAAAGTGCTTCTGAATTGTATTGGCAGTTATTACAATTTGTTTGACTTACTGTCCTTAAGATGCTTGAGATACCACCACATTGATAATCTACTCGCCACGCAGGATGCGCTCATTCAGCATACTAAAATAGCTGTCTACAGGCTGGTTACGTCTGGCTGAAACGATGGTCGCAACACCACAGCTTTCATCGCCAAGTGATTGGGGGTGGAAGAAGAAGGATGAAGGTGGATGGGAAATATCATGCACAACCCTACGAGAGGCTACGCAAGCTTGCAGAACACTCTTACGATGTGGCTGCAAGAAAGGCTGCGCACTACAGTGCAAGTGCAGGAAGGCTGCCCTATAGCGTGCTGCTCTTTGTACTTGTGGTGCTCTTTGTATGGACTGAAATAGGGTGGGGGTGTTATTATCAATAAACTGTTTGATGAATAGTATCAATATTCATTCAACAATGAACAATAACATAACAATCAGTAATATAAAAGACACAGTATTTGCATTACCTAAACATCAATCAATAATTGTCAATGCTTTTGTTTTACTTCCCATTATTAAATCAATGGATTGATATATTCTGCTATAAATTATGAAGAAAAAACATTATTTACTGTTGGACTTCTTTTATGCTTCTAAAGTGTACAATAAGCATTGCATGACCACAAGTACGATGAATATGTACAATAATTAAAATATCTAAATGACAACTAGTTGCCATTTTTTTTAAAAAGGGCTGCCAACTTTGTTACAGTAAAATTCTGAGATGGCCTCATAGCCAGAAATGTTCATTAGGATGTGGTCTAAAGGTGTGACAAAAGCTTCTATCTTCAAAGGCACAACTGTTTCACCTATCTGCAGTTCTACATGCCGGTGCAGGGGAACCGCAAGCCGACTTCACACATGCGTACTGCAAAGCTTTCTATCGTTGCTAGGAGACAGGCAAAACATGAGCCTCGCAATCATCCGATGCCCACAAGAACAGGCATTCGGCGTGTCTTAGCGACACCTGTTATGCTAGCTCCTTGTTACGATATTTATAATGCGCTTAACACCCAGAGGTTTCTAAACGCGGACTCAGGGGAACCTGTGTTGCTCCGTGCCGTCTTGCTTCCAAGTCGAGCACGCTGCGCTGAGCTATCCTCCTGGGACTTCTTCCCCTGCTCTCCGCCTCCCGTTCTGAGGAGTTCCTCTCTGTTCCTTGTTCTTCCTTTTCCTTTACTCCTTTTGCCTGGTACTCTTGTGCCATTCTCTTCTGCCTTTTCCCAACGTCCTTCATCTCCCCTTTTTCCACTGGGATATTCTTGCCAATCTCCTTATTTGCCTGCCTACCTGAACCATAGCTCTTAACCATTTGTGTCACAAAGGCGGGTGAAAACACCCGATTTTATTTTTGGCGGGTGAGAGGCCCATTGAAATGAATGGGCATGCAGGAGGCTTGGCGGGTGAGTCAGCTGTTTAGAAGGCGGGTGACTCCCGCCAAAAGCGTGTGAGTTGAGAGCTATGCCTGAACCTTACCAATATCAAATCACCAGGTGCCCCCACAATAATCAGGGGCATCTTTCCGTGGCGCAGGAACCCCGTCCTCCTCCTTGTTAACAGTGCCCCCAGGTGGTATTCCTGTGTCACTGCTGGACAAGGAGCGCTAATGGCATTGTGGCTTTGCCTCACTCTCATAATGCCCAGAGGACCTTGATACTCCTCCCCCATCGACGTTTCTCTAAAAGACCAATTAAAGAAATCTCCATCAGGCACATAAGATGACATAATAGTGATCATTTACATAGGATATCACATTCAAGGGAGGGAAAGAGATTGTCCAATAACTAATGAGCTGATATACATTGTGAACTGCTGTCCTATGTGAGAGGTTTCCTTCAGAGATAATCCTTCCAGACCGTTTCTTATTCCAGGTTGCTGGCGTGTGGCAGCTTTGCTACCTGTTGTAGAGAGGGCTGATATGTGATTGCTCTGACCATGATATTTCGAAACAGGAAGTGAGGGTGGTTTTCCTGTTTTAAAACAAGATTGGGAGAGATTACTCTTTGATTTGTCGTATCTGTTAATGTGTGATACACTAGGTATTTGGACAGAGGACAAAAAGTGGAAGAAAGGAGAAGAGAGTGGCCCTTGCGTAGTTTTTCAGTTAATACAAGCATGAAAGAGAGGAGGAAAGAAAAGACGAATGAAAATAGTAAAAAAAAGGATAGAGAAGAAAGAAAAAGAGAGAAAGAAAGGGATGGGTAAGTGAAAAAGAAAAGTCAGAAATAAAATACGAAGTGGCAGAGAGAAAGTGAAACAAAAGGGATGGAGGAAAGAAGAAAAGATAAAAGGAAAGGTGGGATGAAGAAAATAAGGAAGAAATAAAGACAAAGGAAGGATGGGAAAAGGGAAGGAAGTAATACATTGAAGCACGAAAGAAGGAAGTATGAAAGAGAGGAAGAAAGCAAGGAAGGAAAGAGGGAAGGCAGAAAAAATATGTTTTAATAATTAATAATTAGTTAATTTTAGGATGTAATTGCAACTTGGAGTTGAATCTTCTTTTCCTGTGGAGATGTCCATGCTTTATACTTTATAATTGCATCGGTTGACTATCAGAGTTATAGGAAGCTGTCTGCAGAGATTGGCCAGATCTATCAATAATACTATTTAGCAGCAGTGGGAAAGATGCTTACCGGCAGGAGCCAACCGGAGGGCTGCTTTTAGGGGCCGTGCAGCATGTTTCTTTCACATCTCTGGATGTTCTTCAAGGTGACACTGGTGATTATTTAAGCGTTTTAAAATACATTATTTCCTGGCACATCTGCCAAAAACAATCTTGTTCTTTTAACTGGTGTTAATTGAAGCATATCTCCCCAAAAAAATCAGATGGTTCTCTCCAAAAAGAATATCCCTATCTGTTTCCAAAATCTCCCACATTTCCAAATGAATACTGGCGAACACCAATGCCACTCTCCCGGCTTGATATGCGGCCTCTTCAGACATTGGGCCTCATTATGACCCAGGAGCTAAGTGTTTAACGCCGCCATAAAAGGCTGCGGCCCCGTTAAACACCTAGCGCCTAATTACGATGGGCCTCATTCCGAGTTTGGAGCTAACCATGGAGTAATTAGCTCCATGGTTGCCTCCGAAACCGTCCCAAATCCGGCATGGTGAATGGAGTAATTACCAGTCCATTCCAGGGTTGGAGGGACCGGTAATTCCCCATTCACCTTTTGCCCTTCCCCATTCCCATTTCTGCCCCATAGGGCTCAATGGGAATGGGGAAAGAGGTAATTACGGCACCGTAAATTACGGTACCGTAATTACCTCTGAGGTACCTTTGCGGTCCCGTACTTAACTCCTGCTAAAAGCAGGAGGTAAGGAAGGACCCGCAAAGGGAACTCGGAATATGGAGGTAAGGGTTTACTGGCATCAGCACCCTTACCGGTGCCGGTAATCCCTTACCTCCAACCTCGTAATGACCCCGATGTCCCTTTGCGGGACCCGACCTTAATGGCTGGTTTCACCAGCCGTTAAAGTAGGGACCCGCAAAGGGACCTTGGTGCTAATTACGGTACCGCAATCTGCGGTACCGTAATTAGCGCCTTCCCCATTCCCATTGAGCCCTATGGGGCAAAAATGGGAATGGGGAAGGGCCTTGGCGGCATGGGGAATTACCGCCCCACCAACCTCGGAATGGGGTGGTAATTCCCCATTCCGCCATGGCGGACTCCGGCATGGACCATGGTGCTAATAGCACCATGGTTTAGCGCCGTAGTCCTAATGAGGCCCATTGTTCTGTTGGTATTCTTCACTGGCACCACATGAAAAGCATGCTCCTCCAATACTGTATGCGATCCCTCCTGTGGGAGCAGTAGCCAGACAAAGTAAGATACTGCACGCTGACTTTCCTGATACACCACAGCAATCCACACTCCAATTCTGTGTCTGCCTCCTACTCTAGTTTCTACTCGAGCTACAATAGAAACGGGTTTGTGTCTGAACAGCATGTCTGAGGATCTATCTGCAGCCCATTTCGAACCTGTTCTGTATCTGTTCAAAATCATAAATGGCCTATTATTTAAGCAATTTGCCAATGTTGCCAAATGAACCTCAATGTCTTCTGCTTGCTGTATTACATGTTCAGCTTCCTCCGTGTCGGCCCTCCCCTCTATTCTGAGTGACAGGTGTCCCCAGTGGGCTCTGGCTGCCCAGACTAGAGCCTTGGCTTCCTTCTGGAGTTGGTTTGGCTATTTGAGCTTGCACCAATCAATTCTTCTTTCTGTACTAGACCATGCAACATTTTTAGGAATAAATAGAATTTATCACAGACACTTTGCTCTTTCACAGCTTCAAACTCACCCTACCAGTCATTAAATAACTGTACCAATCACTTTCCATTTGCAAAGGCTTTGAAAGTTGTAGCGGACAAAAATAATTGAAATCTTTTTTCCACTTTTTTGTAACTTATCTTACTATAATTAATCAACCGTGCAGTTTATCTCATACTAAAAAAACGACCACAGTTGTGTTTAGGAAAATGACCGGCTCATTCATCCCCGAACACATCATATTTTTTTACAAATTACGAGGTGGTGTCATGCAAAATACTTTCTATTATGGATGACCGTTTTCATTTAATAAGGTTATTCTTTAAAATGTCTGTCCCCAATGGGTTTTCTACCATAGGTGATTCAAGCTCATAAAATTGACGCAGCACTCATTTAATGAGTAACCTCAGTACCAAGGTTTTAACAAACTGGGGGCCTCCTTCCAAGTTTGTACTGCAGTTAGTACTAAAAGAATTGCCACCACTTTTACCACTCCGCCAAATCCCGAGTTTGGCCTTGAAGTGGAGGATTTACTACCATCAAAATGCCTGAATTACCGCCGTTGGCAAGTCTGTTAAAATCCCCACTCCACAAAATGGGGACTTCCCCAGCTATCGCCACTTGCAACCCTGCGTTAAATCCGGCGGATCAAGTGGTGGCAATGGTAATTATGTTTGGCAGTAGTTTGGCGGTAATTCCACCAGACAGCCACCAAACTCACAATGAAGGCCAATGTTCTCAATCCTATCCCAGATTGAAGTAGCTGTCAACTGATTAGCAGCTCCATACACACTATACACACCACCATCTCAAAATGGCAACTTCTTTGCAATTTCTGTGACACCTTGTTCTCAGTGGAAAGATTATCCCAAATATCTTCCAAGTCACGTTTTTCTTCTCTTGTAAGATACAGAGTAACATAACATGACACTGCTGTAGAATTATCATCCAGAAACTGAATATCCATATTAGCATTCTACGATAAAGTAATTGCTGGATTGTTGAATTTGAAGGATTTATATCATGCACACAACGAACTTGATTGAATCCTGGCGCAGCTGGTACCGTATAGAAGAACAGAGCGTCAACATAATAAACTGACGCCACAGAAATTCAACAAAAGCCACAGTCACCATATCTACTTGAACAGGCAGGTCTTTAGACCCGCTCTAAAGCTCAATAAAGAGTTTGCCTTTCTTTGGCTCAGTGGAAGACTATTCCACAGTCTTGGTCCGGCCACTGAGAAGCTGCAATCTCCTCTTGAGACACAATTGGTCCTGGGAACAATGAGAAGAAATTGGTCTTCAGACCTAAGGGCCCGAGTTGGTCGATAGCGCTTCAATTTATTCATTAAGTTAATTGGTGCTGACCCAGCCAGACATCTGTAAACCAAACACCCAATTTTGAATTGTATTCGGTCTTCCACTGGTAACCAGTGCAATGACCGAAGCAGGCGAGAAATAGGGGTGTTATTGGCTACATGAAAAACCAGCCTTACCCCTGCATTTTGGGCTTTTTGAAGACGGTGGATCTGTTTGCCCGGGGCTCCAGCCAAATGTCCATTGCAGTAATCAAACATGGAGTTGACTAGAGCCCCGACCACCACAGCACAATCAGTGGTGGGAACATAGGCATCAAGAGTTCCATCTCTGGCTATTTAATGTGTTTTGGATAAGTTCTTTGTAACATTATAACAAACACACACACAGAAGGCCTTTGGAAGCCAAATCTACACATTGGGCCTCATTACGACCCTGGCGGAAGACCAGGGTGCTATTAGCACCATGGTCCATGCCATTAAGTTACCGCCTCCGCCATGGAGAAAGGGGGAATTACCACCCCATTCCAAGGTTGGCAGGGCGGTAAATCCTCCTTCCTCCATGGCCCTTCCCCATTCCCATTTTTGCCTCATAGGGCTCAATGGGAATGGGGAGGGCGCTAAGTACGGTGCCGCAAATTGCGGCACCGTAATTAGCACCAAGGTCCCTTTGCGGGTCCCTAATTTAACGGCTGGTCTACACCAGCCGTTAAGGTCGGGTCCCGTAAAGGGACTTCGTAATTAGGCGCTAATAGGTTAACGGCGCCGCACCCTTTTACGGCACCATTAACCCATTAGCGCCTGGGTCGTAATGAGGCCCATTGTGTAAAATGTATCTTTCCTTTGGTATCATTGTCAACATCCTGTGGTGCACCAATACAACAGAAACCTTAGCACATTCTCATGTAAATCCATATTCTCCAATGTATTGGCAATGGCAGATGCCACATTTCTTTCAACAAATTTCAGAAGTGACACTTCTGAATCAACTCCAGATTTTGGAGCATATTTAATCCACATCGATATATGATGGAGTGGAGCATCTACATTTTGATATTCCTTGCTCCAGAAGAAATGTTCCAAAATTACACGGGAAGAAGCCTTCTTGTTGCAAATAAAATGTAATATCACTAAAAAAGCCGTCATGGAAATAATGAGAAACATTCACAGGAACCACTGTGCAGAACGGTCCTTGTGTGAGATAACTTCTTATTTGCTTCAATTGGCAAATCACTTACACCATCTCACGCATAATAGTTCCACCTCAATGTAACAAACCAAGTTGGAGGACCAAGATACCATAAAATAAATTGAACATCTGAAAGTTGCTTCACCTCAAACTCCTCAGTATCACACATATTAGGAGCAATGTTGTTAACACTACTTTCTAATACTTATCCTTACTCTGTCACCTATGTATTAACACGGGAGCCTTCATATTTGCAAACCCTGTTCCAGTTTTCTATGTATGTGTATCACGAGCCTCATTGTAGATTATTAATTCAATTATAGAGAATGGAAAATATGCTCAATATTGCGGATGCATCTGTGAACATTAGATCATAATATGTTGGATCAATACTCTGAAGCCGATGCACATTGCATTTGATCATCCAATAGACCAACACACCCATTTGGAAGAAGTAGGATGAATCAGTGTGTTTTCAAACTATCCTCCTACTCACATTTATTTATTTATTTTGTTTCCTGTAAAATGGAACACAAGCTGCAATGATGTCTAGAAGTGAAGACCACTGAGAGTTAGGTACATTCTTATAGTATCTTTATTACGATTTGGACTATAAGGTTTTGGTTTGGATGAATGCCTATGGGTGCTAGGGAAATATTCTAGAAATAATAGGGGAAACTTAATTAACTAGTTAAAAGGATGGAATTACTTAACACAGGGTTCTCCAGGTGATCCCATCACCTCCAGGTGAGGAGATCTTGAACTGGCGTTCATTCATATGTGTTCATCCTCTTACTAGGGTAGGATTTTAGCCATTTTCTGGCATTCATTCATATGTGTTCCTCCTCTTACTAGGGTGGGATTTTAGGCATTTTCTGGCATTCATTCATATGCGTTCATCCTCTTACTAGGGTGGGATTTTAGGCTTTTCTGAAAGGGGCAAACTAAGCTAAAATAGACGTGAAGGAACGAGTGAACTGCTTGTAACATTGAAGGTCCACCAGAATAGTCTCATTACAATGTGTAAAGAAGTTAGGTGCCCCCACAAGTAAGTTTGCCCTCCCCCCAAAGTCTCTGAGTAACCTTCTCTCCATACAGTTCAAGGGTTAGCCCCCCTCCCTAACGAAATGTACTGCCTTATATATAAAAAACACAATTAGGTAAACACCCAGAACAACTTCAATGTTATCCTAAACTCCCCCTAGTGCATTTTACAGCTTTTGCTGTCATATTTTTGTATGCACCAACTACCATTGAACATTGAATCATGAGGTCACATTTTGCCTTCATGCAGTGACCCCCTTTACTGGTGCTACCTTCTGTTAAGAGAACTGTGGCTTCGTTTTCAGTATAACTGCTGGGTCCGCTGACTAAAATACTAATGTGGAAAAATGGGTACATTTAAAATATTGTAGTGCCACCAGTATTTATACACCTAGGTAGAAATGGCATATGAGGAGGGACAGACAGCTTGTAGGTGTTGCTTGGTTATTTACCCACGCATTGACTGCCCATGGCCAAGCTAATCCCTATGGCCATTCCCACCCACTTCCTGCCCTAGGAGGCTCTAGGGGATGCGACACACCACAGACCCTGCCCTGCTGGATGACAGTTCTATTGCCCTCTTTTGGAATCACGCCCCTCTAGTGGCATCCAGTCAGTAAGATAGGTAAGTGTTTGCCTCTGCCATAGGTTTTCAAGTTGCAGTCACTGACATGTATGAATCTGGTAGGGCTGACTCAACCCCTTGTTCTTCTGGGGTTCATAAATTAGGTACAATTAAATGGAGTGATACTAACACTTATTAATACAGCGTTCAGAATCATGGAGAATTTCGACCGAGACACTATATAAAAGCAGGGTTTCATTATTATACCTTACAAAGTAGTTGCAGTGGCTAGTTTGGGAGTGGATACCCTTTTCATGTAGTCAGGTAGAATGCATAAGGAGGGTCAGCCTGTTGATTGCCAAAGTGACATGGCTGTTGTGAGAACATTGTAGAAACCAGTAGATAGCCTGATCAGGACATGTGACACATTGCCAAAATAAGGGAGGGACTACGGCCTGAGGAGACAAATCAGAGAATGTTTGGGTACCTTCCTCCTTGATTGGATGACAAGTTATGGTGCAAACTGAGAGAATTGTTGCACAACTCTACCCGCCTTTTGAACGAAAGTTTGGGCCCTTGAAGAGGTCCTGCACAATGACGTCATTTCCATAGGAAGGCGATCTGGAGGTTCTCTGGTACTATACGTGCTTCATATACAAGTGCAGCCCCATCTGGTGGACATTTAGCATATTTCCAGGGAGATTGTTTGCTCTTGCACAAAGACAGTTCCTGATTTGCATTGGGAATGCCTCCATGCACAGGAGGGGACATCCTTTTGCGAACACACACGCCCTTGATTAGCTTCCACACACCATGTTATTAAACGAGCTGTTCAACAAGTTGCAGCTCCTTGTGTATTTATTACCCAAATGACACTTGACACAATTAAAAGGGCACACATGCATTTTGCTCTTACAGCAAACGTTCTGTCATGTGGCCCAAAGAGCGTTGACAGACAGTTCAGAAGGATCAAATGAATGGCCTCATTACAAGGCTGGTGGTAACGCTGCCGGTGTCTGCCGGACTTATACATTTTACTGGCGCCTGACTTCCCGGTGCCACCGGGAGATTACAGCTCCGGCGGCCCGGGAAGTCAGGTGCCGACAAAATGTAAGTCCCCATTCCCATAGAGTGCAATCGGACTCTATGGGAATGGGGACACGGAAGCGGCGCTAGCACTTCCGTGAAGTGTTTGCCTACCGTGGCCGCTGTGCCCAGCAGGGTCTGACCTGTCGGGCACAACGGCCACTGCAGGCAAACACAGAGTTTGCAGGGCTGGAAACAAGGGTGCCGGTGAGCTTACCGACACCCTTGCTTCCGGATCGGCAACCTTGTAATCAGGCCCATTAATGTGCGGCATGCCGGCATCATAGCCCTCAGCCGCGCTTCTTGGAGGCCCATTTCCGCCAGGCGCAGTCTCAAGCAGAGTCATGGGCAATAGGTCAATGGGCGAACCAAAAAAAAAACAAAATGTGGGCCCGTTTTTTTGGGTCAAAGTGGACTGTCAGACACTTGTTTGGCTGTTTTAGTTAGTAGTTAGTTCACTGTGCGGCTAGTAGTTTGGACCAGTGTTGCCGAATACAGATATCCTTTTAAACGCACAATTTACATCACACTATAACAAAAAAATCCCCCTTGGTTACTATTCAAACAGTGTCAAAAAAAGGATGAATAGCCATTTGCAACTCTGGGCCACTTTTTCCATTGGTGCCTGCGGCCTGACTCACGATTTGTGCTTGGGACTCTAGGAGGACCCTGCATTCCTCCTAAAGTCCCAAGCAGCCCAGAGGTCACACTGGATACCCAGCCCCACACGCGCAGCCCTCGTCTGCCCCCCTCTGGTGCAGATGGCTGCCTGTGACATCCCGCCAGGGCTCTCCTCCAGGGGAGTACCAGCCCTCGCCCTGGGCTGGGCCTGCTGCTGTGAGCAACCCTGATCGAGCACTAGTAGGTCCTGCCCGCGGCCCACCTGGCCTTCACTAGGATTCCAGGTGAAGGCCGGGCGGGCTGTGGGCACAAATAAGCACATGAGCCAAAGCGCGACTCGGACTGCATCTCGCAGTTTGTGATATGTTGGCCGACTCGCCGAGCAGCATGAAAAGTTAAGTATACTCTTAGGGGGTCATTACGACCCGGGCGCAAAGGGATACCGGGCACCGGTAATGACACCAGTGCTGGTAATCCCTTTGCGCCCTATTCCGAGGTCCCTTTGCGGGTCCTTCCCTTAATGCCTGGTTTTAGAAGGCGTTTATGGACGGGACCCGCAAAGGGATACCGGGGTCAATAACGGTACTGCGATTTGCAGCACTGTTATTGCCGCCTTCCCCCTTCCCATTGAGCCCTTGCGGGGGCTCAAATGGGAATGGGGAATGGCATTTCAAATGGGGACTTACTGGTCCCGCAAAGGGCGGAATGGACCGGTAAGTCCCCATACCGCCACGTCGGTGGCGGTACCGGTATTGGTGCTGGTCATGGATTAGCGCCATGACTAGCACCAACTGTCACACCGCTCCCCGCACGAGCTACGACTCGTCCTACTAAGGCACGCCCCCCCACGTTCACAGCCTCTTCTCAACCAGCACCCAAACACACACGTCCCGACAGGGGTACCTTATCACCTCACCAGGTGTCACGCTATGGGGCACGGCGTGGCATGCTCGGCAGGGCTGGAGTTTATCGCCCTTCGTGTTTGTGGCAAGCGAACTGGAGGCTTCATCACAGAAACGCACGGAGGACTGCGCGACCGAGCGCGGCTCGGAACACGTGACTCGTTGCCTAGCAATTCTCAATGCTTGGGTATACGTGTCACGTGATAGTGGTCATGTGTTTCATTTCCATGGATAAAAGGAGTCCGGTTACGGAAAGCGTTGCTTCACAGCTGTTCTACCTGGATCACGTGTTGCTTACTCTTCGTTTCAAGACTCCTCACTTCATCGGACCTCGGCTTTGTTCTACGGATTGCTCAGTGCCTAACTCTTGTCTACTTTGGAACTTTGAACTATTGGTTGACGAACTATTTTGCCCAATGGATTGCTTGTGTCTTGCCCCTTTACTACCTTGGTATTTGGATCCACTGATGCCGACCTACGCTCTGCCCTACGGACTGCCTTGTGTTTAGCCCCTCGGACTACTCTGGTACTCTCCACGTTTCATGTGTTACAACAGGACTCCGGTCCTGTCTTAGGTGGTTACCTGCCCATCACTGCTGCCACGCCTGCTCGGACCCGCTGCCCCGTTCTGAACCACTGGCTAACGCCTACTTTTGATTCTCTGAGGCAACGGTCCAGTCCTCACAGGTATTTAGTGCCCTGGTTGTTTTCACTAAGAATACTACATACTGTACAGTTACATAACCTTATACCTTCCTTTGCAGCGCTCCAGGGGTTCTTCCGGTTGTTCCTGAGTCCTGGCTCTACGGACTACCTTCTTTGGCCCTAAGCATCACTCTGGCGGTATTTCCGTGATTGTCAGTCTGATACTTGGGAACAGAGGGATAGCCCATACTCTGCACGACCAACAGCTGCGTAACAGACTGTGAAGCCTTCTTGGTCATCCAGAGTATGAATCCCTCCACCGGGGACCCAGTGACCGCTTTGATGCAAGCAGTAGCGGCCCTCAGGACCGACATGGCCGCCGCCACAACAGCCATACATGATCGTCTTGACGCCTTACAGAGCACACGTTACCCATTACCCCCAGACACCGAATTCGGGGACTCCGGTCCCTCGGATCAGCCAGCACCTATCCCGGCCTCTGCACCCACTCCTATGTTGTTTCCGACACCCGTTCCTCTTGCTGCCCCAGAACGCTACCAGGGGGACCCTCGGAAATACCGTACCTTCATTAATCAATGTAAACTCCACTTCTTGTGCAGACCCTTGGCTTTCCCCGATTCAGTCACAAAAGCCGCATTTCTTCTGTCACATTTATCTGGGGTGGCGGCCACCTGGGCAAACCCAATGTTGGAAAGCGATCATCCCGCTCTGTATGATTTTGACCTTCTTACATCGGAAATGGCCAAGGTCTTTAATACACACCATAAAGCTCAATCGAGGGACCTGGAACTCCTGGACCTAACACAGGGTAAACTATCGTTGATTGAATACATTGCTCGATATAACCAGCTCGCCGCCGAGACCTCCTGGCCGGAGGAGAAAAAGGCGATTGTGTTCTACCGTGGTTTATGTAACTCCATGAAAGATGCGCTTTCAGTAGTACCTGCCCTTCCCTCTGTGTTCTCGGATCTGGTGGATCTCGCTTTACAGATAGATGCAAGGAGATCCGAGAGAAGGACAGAAACAATGTTCACTAGCCAGTCCGGTCAGGCCTCTTCTACCACCCCTTCCGAACCCATGCAAATAGGTGGTATCCGAAGCCCGATAACACCGTCCGAGCGTGAACGCCGGAGGGCGGATAACGCCTGCTTTTATTGCGGGTTAAACGGGCACTATGTAAGGGAATGCCCCCGACGCCCTAAGAACAAAACCCCGAGTTTTCAGAGGGCTCGCCCATGATACAGGGGGCACCGGCGAGCCTGTCTTCAAAACCCTCTGAACCCGCCTTTGGCCCTGTCAGACCAGTAATAGTCCAGGCCCTTATGAAACCCACCAGGGAGATCGCACATGTGGTCCAAATTGTAATTGACTCTGGGGCCACAGGTTGTTTTATTGATATTGCCTTGGCCCATCGTCTCAACCTGCCCCTGGTCAGGAAAGAACACCCGGAACCCGTACATGCTGTGGACGGCAAGTCCTTGTCGTCCGGCCCCATTCAGTTTCAGACCGCGCCCTTGGAAGTAATGATTCAGAGCACCCACAGGGAAATCATGTCGTTTGACCTTATCACCACACCACAATTCGGTGTCATTTTGGGAATACCCTGGTTACGGCAACACAACCCGTTGATTAACTGGGGGACAGGACAGGTCACGTTCGAATCAGAGGTGTGTCAGCAGTTTTGTCTTGTGGATGGTGATACGCTCTCCTCTCCTGCCACTATCCTGGGCGCCATGGCCTCTACTCGCATTGCTGACGTAACCTCAGAGACTGGGCCTTCACATACTGTGGGGGCCATCCTGGCTAATATCCCCATCGAATACCACGAATTCCACATGGTATTCGATAAAGCCAAGGCGGAGGGTCTACCCCCACATAGACCATACGACTGTCCGATTGATTTGGTTCCGGACGCACCTATACCCAGGGGGAGGATCTACTCATTGTCCCCATCAGAGGAGCAGGCCCTCAATGAATACATCCAGCAGGCGTTGCAATTGGGTCACATCCGTCCATCGTGTTCCCCTGCTGCCAGCCCGATATTTTTCGTGCCAAAAAGGGAAGGCGATTTGCGTCCATGTGTGGACTACAGGAAGTTGAATGCCGCTACTATAAAAAACAGATACCCTCTCCCCCTCATCTCCACACTGTTGGACAGATTAACAAGGGCTACCGTTTTCACCAAGTTGGACTTAAGAGGGGCATACAACCTGATCCGTATGCGACTTGGGGATGAGTGGAAGACGGCCTTCTGTTCTCGGCAGGGGTTATTTGAGTACACCGTAATGCCCTTTGGGCTTTGTAACGCTCCCGCAACTTTCCAGCGGTTTATCAATGACGTTTTCTCTGACATCTTGGATACGTACGTAGTGGTATACCTGGACGATATATTGGTCTTTTCACCCTCGTTAGAGGAACACATTGGTCATGTCAGAGAGGTCCTCTCTCGCCTTAAGGCGAACGCCCTGTTCGCCAAGCTGGAGAAATGCACTTTCCATTCAAAGGAAGTGGAGTTCCTAGGTTTCCACATCTCCCCTGGAGGCCTGTCCATGAACCAGTCCAAGGTTCGCGCTGTCATGGAATGGCCGACTCCGACTAACATTAAACAACTTCAGTCCTTTCTTGGTTTTGCTAATTTCTACCGACGGTTCATCGCCGGCTTCTCTTCCATCGTTTCTCCATTGACCGCTTTGACCAGTCCCCTTGTCCCGTACTCTTGGACCCCTACGCAGCAAAGGGCATTCGAGACACTCAAATCCAGGTTTACTTCTGCCCCGGTCCTACAACACCCCGATCCCGACCTCCCCTACGTCCTGGAAGCAGACGCCTCTTCGTTTGCATTAGGTGCGGTGTTGTCCCAGCCATGTCCAGCCACGGGTCGGTTACATCCGGTGGCCTATCACTCTCGGAAGTTCACAACAGCCGAAACTCACTACACTGTAACCGAGAAAGAGCTGCTGGCCATCAAGGACGCCCTCCAGACTTGGCGACATCATCTCATGGGCGCAAAGCACCAAACGGTGGTTTATACAGACCACAAAAACCTGCAAGACCTGGCCTCCCTGAAGTGCGTAAACAGCCGGCAGGTACGCTGGCACTTGTTTTTTGCTGCCTTCGATTTTGTTGTTAAACATAGACCAGGCCACATCAATGGCAAGGCTGACGCTTTGTCCCGATCTCCCGGTGGTGAATCCTTGGTTACATATCCAGACACATTATTAGGGAAAAGCCATGTTGTTTGCTTGTGTACACCCTCGCCACTCATGCTCACTGCCATTAGAGAATGGGTTTCTCAACATCCTCATACACTCACGGAATGGGACATAACTCTCCAGGACGGGCTACCTTTCATTCAGGGCAAACTATTCCTTCCTACATGCGATGCACGCAACCAGGCGCTGGCATGGTCGCACGATGCGGCCATAAATGGCCATCCCGGGCAACAACGCACTCTTGAATTATTACAACGCTGGTGCTGGTGGCCATCCATGAGAAAGGACATAGAAAACTATGTAAACACATGTTCTATATGCGCACAATGCAAAACACGTAGAGGACGGCCATTGGGGTTACTCCTACCATTACCCATACCTCCCAGGCCGTGGCACACCATCTCTATGGACCTCATCACTGATCTACCTCGCAGACAGGGTTACGATACCATATGGGTTATCGTCGACTCATATACCAAAATGGCCCGTTTCATTCCCTGCACAGGCATCCCGTCGGCCCCAACACTGGCTCGCCTGTTCTTCAAAACGGTTTTCTATCTTTTCGGTTTACCACATGTCATTATATCGGACCGGGGATCCCAGTTCACGTCCTGCTTCTGGCGTGCTCTTACCGGACTCCTGAAGATCGATGCCCGCTTCTCTTCGGCCTACCACCCTGAAAGCGATGGGCAGACGGAGAGGGTTAATCAAGCCCTAGAGCAGTACCTGCGCTGTCTGTCCCTTCAGTACCAGGACTCCTGGTTCAAGCTGCTCTACCTGGCTGAGTTCGCATACAATAATTCACGTCATTCGGCCACTGGGTTCTCCCCTTTCTACTCTCTGTATGGACAACATCCTCGCGCCCTACCGCTCCCTGATTTCTCCTCTGTCACTCCGGCCGCTAACGCCTGCGTGCGTGATCTAGCAGGTGTCCATGCACAAACACTGGTCCACCTCCACGAGGCTCAGTCGGTGATGAAGGTCAAAGCAGACCGTAAGCGGGCCGAGGCACCGGTGTATCATGTGGGCGATCGGGTGTGGTTGTCGACCAGACACTTGCGAATCCCTGGTTGTCGCAAGCTGTTGCCCCGCTTTGTGGGCCCCTATCGGATCGTCAGGATACTTAATCCTGTGACCCTGCGTCTGTCTGTTCCGCGTGCTTGGCGGATCCACCCGGTTTTCCATGTCTCCCTCCTTAAACCATTCCTTGCTTCCACTCGCATCCTTGTTCCTCCCGCCCCGGTCTCTGTGTCTTCCCAGGACGTTTTTGAGGTCAGTGCCATCCTCGGGTCCCGATTCCATAGGGGCCGCCTACAGTACCTAGTGGACTGGCTGGGTTATGGTCCCGAGGACCGATCCTGGGTTCCCTCCCATGACGTCCAGGCCCCTCTTCTGGTGTCTCAGTTCCATAGGGACAACCCGGCTAGCCCACGGGGTCGTGGGCCGTTGCGGGGGGACTCTGTCACACCGCTCCCCGCACGAGCTACGACTCGTCCTACTAAGGCACGCCCCCCCACGTTCACAGCCTCTTCTTAACCAGCACCCAAACACACACGTCCCGACAGGGGTACCTTATCACCTCACCAGGTGTCACGCTATGGGGCACGGCGTGGCATGCTCGGCAGGGCTGGAGTTTATCGCCCTTCGTGTTTGTGGCAAGCGAACTGGAGGCTTCATCACAGAAACGCACGGAGGACTGCGCGACCGAGCGCGGCTCGGAACACGTGACTCGTTGCCTAGCAATTCTCAATGCTTGGGTATACGTGTCACGTGATAGTGGTCACGTGTTTCATTTCCATGGATAAAAGGAGTCCGGTTACGGAAAGCGTTGCTTCACAGCTGTTCTACCTGGATCACGTGTTGCTTACTCTTCGTTTCAAGACTCCTCACTTCATCGGACCTCGGCTTTGTTCTACGGATTGCTCAGTGCCTAACTCTTGTCTACTTTGGAACTTTGAACTATTGGTTGACGAACTATTTTGCCCAATGGATTGCTTGTGTCTTGCCCCTTTACTACCTTGGTATTTGGATCCACTGATGCCGACCTACGCTCTGCCCTACGGACTGCCTTGTGTTTAGCCCCTCGGACTACTCTGGTACTCTCCACGTTTCATGTGTTACAACAGGACTCCGGTCCTGTCTTAGGTGGTTACCTGCCCATCACTGCTGCCACGCCTGCTCGGACCCGCTGCCCCGTTCTGAACCACTGGCTAACGCCTACTTTTGATTCTCTGAGGCAACGGTCCAGTCCTCACAGGTATTTAGTGCCCTGGTTGTTTTCACTAAGAATACTACATACTGTACAGTTACATAACCTTATACCTTCCTTTGCAGCGCTCCAGGGGTTCTTCCGGTTGTTCCTGAGTCCTGGCTCTACGGACTACCTTCTTTTGGCCCTAAGCATCACTCTGGCGGTATTTCCGTGATTGTCAGTCTGATACTTGGGAACAGAGGGATAGCCCATACTCTGCACGACCAACAGCTGCGTAACACCAACCTCGGAATGAGGGTCTTAGTCTAAGACTAAGGGCCTCATTACGACCCTTGCGATAACCATGGCGCTATTAGCGCCATGGTTGACGCCGGTATTTTACCAACGCCGCCATGGTGAATGGCGGAATTACCGCCCCATTCCAAGTTTGGCGGGGCGGTAATTCCCCATTGGCCCTTCCCCATTCCCATTTTTGCCCCCATAGGGCTCAATGGGGCCGATTACGACCGGCCCGTTGTTAGCTCCCTCTTCCCCTCTCGGGACCCGGTAACAACGCCTGTTTTTACCAGGCGTCTTTACCGGGTCCCGCGAGGGGACCTCGTAATCAGGCGGAATGGTGTTAACGGGCCCGCCACCATTAACCCATTCCGCCTGGCTTGTAATGAGGCCCTAAGAGTTTACTTAATTAATAGTAACTAACACTTACCTTAGGTGCTTGGAGGCGACTCAGCGATGATTAGGTGCAAGTGAAGCGGTGGGCCTAAGGTTCTGGGCAGCTCGGAGTGCTCCTGCAGAAAGTATGTTCACTAGACGTGAAACAACGCAAGAGAATGAAGGAGAAGGTGAGGCACACGTGTATGCCTTTGATTCGACCCCCTGCTTCCACTCGGATTGTCATTGGTTGGCAAACAGCCAATGACACTACAGTCAGCGGTTCTACAATTGACCTCATATGTCATGTGGGTGGTTCTCTGCCATGCTGCCAGTGATAGTAAAGGAACCATTGGAGGAAGCAGAGCAAGACAAAGTCTGCAAGAGCGATCTGTTCCTCAGCACGCACTGAAGCATGGATTCAAGATGGTAGCTGAGCCTAATACCGTCTTGCCCCGCCGCACTATGCAATACAGAACTCAATTAAACACAATGGGCCTCATCACAAGTTGGGTGGTAGCCCTTAAATGTGGCAGTAACGGTGTTACCACTGCATTTACCACTCTACCCAATCATAAGTCTAGTGTGTTTACTGGGGGTAAACACGCATGGAAAATGCACATTTTTGGCGCAATTACCGCCAGGGGTATTACCACACAGTAAATGCATTGAAAATTCCCCAATGGACCCAATGGGGAATGGGCAGTAACAGTTAGTAACAGTAATACTGCCGGACAAGTGGGCGCTAACGCAAATAAGTTGGGAGGTACTCCAGTCAGAATGTTGCCCAACTCGTGGTGAGGCCCAATGATTCATCTGAGATCAAATGGCAAAACCCATCCCTTTCATAGTACAATTACACAGCAGCTCCGTATACCAGGAGCGACTCCCAGGGGGTGGGGTTTTAAAGAGAACGTCTGTTTCAGAATGACTGTCAGTGTAGGGCAGAGCAGGCAAGACTTGGGGCACTGCAGGGGGTGAAGGGGAGGACTGTCAGAGGAATGAGGAGAACAGAAAAAGGAGGTAGCGCGAAGAGCCATCAGGAGAGTGAGGAAGAGTTCACGAAGAACAAAAACGTGTGGAGGAAGACCAGCAAGCGATCTGAGAAGGATATTCATTTTAACTAAGTGTGGAGAGGAGGAGTGCCAAGATGAGTCAGAAGGAAGTAAAGGAGAAGACCCCAAGGATAGAAAGAGGATACCCTAGAGGAGAGTATGAGGTAAATGAAGGTGAATACCAACGCATAGTGAGGAAAAAGCAGACACACCTTCATGCCGAGAGATGTGAGAAGAGGTGAAGTAGATGTATAAATCCATGGTGAAGCATCGAGGAGCAGGAGAGAGAGAAAGTAGAGTCAATGGGTGTCCAAGAGAAGACGCTTAGGTACGAGACCATGGCAACTCATGAAGGAGGCATGGTCCGAAGACAGGGTGATGGGGATTAAAGCAAGGGCCTGAAGGTACAAAGACAGAGCAAGCAATTTAGCCCAATCTGTAGAGAAGCTTGTGGTGGAAGCTCTGGTGATTATTTTCATCTCACCCAGCCCTAATCGCCGCTCTGATCCACACTGGGCCTGAAACCGAGACAGAGGGTGTCTCCCAGAAGTCAAACAGGAGGACCTGCCTCAACAGACAGAAGAGCCAAGAAAGTAGTATGGGTCCACTATACCCAGTAGGACTGTGAGTGAATAAGAAGGTATACTATGGGCCTCATTAAAAGTGAGCCGGTCCAGAAATAAAGGTGCCCGTAACAGCGTTAACTGCACCTTTTCCAGACCGGTTCACTTCGAGTCTGCCGGTAGAGGCTGTGAACTACCAGCAGGCCTGACCTGCTGGTAGCTCAGGTCCCTATCAGCAGATTTTTCACTGAAGCACCGTCACCGTTACTCACAGTGCTGCTGCTTCAGGGTTCCCATTCACATGGAGTCCTTTGGGACTCCACGGGAATGGGAACGTACTGTTCCTCCGCTGCCTGTGATATCCCGGTAGCAACGGGATGTCGGGCAGCGGAAACGGTAAGGCGAGTCTGCCGGTAACCCACCAGTAGCACCGGTGGGTTACCGGGTGACTCGTAATGAGGGCCTACATTTCTTGGAAGGGTCGCTGGAACAAGGAGTACAAAACTCAGAGAACTTTGTTGAAACCAGAAGGGTCACTGTTTGAATTCCAAGGCAACAAGATTCTATTGTTGGTTAGATGTCGTTTAGTTTGCCATTTGTGTAATGATCTTTAATAAACCAGTACACTCTAAACTATTGATGCCACTAGTCTTCCTAAAAGTGCTCAAAGAAGAATGGAGATGTGGTCGTAATAAGATTAGGTTGGAATTCATCAGTGTAAATCCAGGCTACTCCACCACATGTTTTAGTGGGGTGGTTGGCTGTATTTCGGGTAGTTCTGGGGTACAATAGTGTCTAGTACAGTGATGAAGCTGGAGTACACCAGGTTTCTGTTTTATCAAGGAAGCCTATGTTACAGATTTCGAAGGCGTCTCTGAGGCTGACGGCTTTCTCAACTTCGGATCTAGCATGTATCAGAGCACATTGAAGTGTAGCCTGAATTGTAAGAGGTATGGGTAAGTGACTGTCTATGTGGGAGCGGGGGGTATATTTAGGGGTGTTGGATCTGGGGTACAGAGTGGAGTGCACTGGGTTTATAGGGTTTAAGTGGGGGCAGGAAGGTGGCTAGCTTCTTAGACTATGTGGGGCATGGTTAGGGAATAGTGATCGAGAGGTTCTGGATAGGATGTGAAGTGTCTGTTTGGGTGTGACCCTTGATTGCAGGGTTTGTGTAGAAAAAGTGGGAGGGTGTGGTAGGACGATGCCTTAGTTGAGGCCCTCGAGATGATAGAGACATCAGAAAGGGCCAGATGCAAATTTCTAGGTAGGTGAAATCCTAAGCACAACTTGGAGGGATCTTCTTTTGATGTCCACCATACATGGGCAATTGAAATATTGGGGTATAGTGATCCAGCTTGGATGGTTACTATAAGGAGTGTGAGAAGTTTTTTTTTCTGCCCTGTGATTTTGCAGAAGTTGCTGACTTCACAGCTGCATGAGATTTCAAAGGTCGCCATTGTATTCCTTGCAACGTGTTTAGCAGATCAAATGTCCTGCTTTCTCTTTGTGGCGAAACATCATCACACACATGTATGTGCACAAAGTCGTTAACACAAATACTGTTGTGCTAAAGAATTAAAAAGAATAACCTCATTTGTGAAGTTCTTGTGATGAACTTGCTAAAGTACAATCATCACAGCCATATTGTCAGATGTTTTTTCATATTAATGCAAGTCTGAGCTCAGCCAGAATACTACGGTATTCACTCTCTTGGTTACTGTCTGTGGGGGATTTGGATTTATTTTTGGGATATCGCCCTTGCGAGGAGAACAAAGTTTAGTGAGGTGGAGGTGACTTGCCTCACATGCTATCAGGGGTGTTGCTAGCTCTGGAAAAGATCTGGGGCTATGCTAATTTTTTGATTGTGAGGACTGGGGACTAGCTAGCCATTTTCGTCAGTGTAGTTTGCGGAGGATGGGGTTAATTCAGTCACATTTCCATACGCCAATAACAAGGCATGCTGTAGCACGGTGGACTGCTTTTAGGGGAGCCAGCTGAGCGGTAGAGACCCATCAGGAGGGAGTCCTGAAGCAGCATGACAGGTTTAATTTTGTGACGGGTGGATATTTGCATGGAACCCGTTTGGAACTTTTTGGCTTTGTGTTTCTTGAAAGACAGGTTGCCGTCATTGGTAAATGATTTTGAGGAATTCTAGAGTTGTGGATCAAATCCTTCTAGGATTTGATTAATGGCGCATATCGTTCAGCCATTGATGGACACGTTGTTTAGCGGCGTGGAGGCTGATGAGGAGGAATACGGTCTTGGATGGTTTAGGTTTGAGGTTAGGCAGTTGACATTGGTAATGGAGGAGGCAGCTGATGTTCTCTGTGCCTTTTGCTCTCATGTATAACTGAGAATCGGCCATGTATTTCCAGATGACTAGCTAGGGATCTTTCAGGAGGGTGCCCAGAGGCTGCAATCAAAGTTTGAATAGGATCAGTGAGAGGATGGATCCTTAGGGGACTCTGCAAGAGACTGGGAGTCGGTTAGAATGCAACATGTTCATCTGTATTGCCTGTGTTTGCCCAAGAGGAAGGAGGTAAACCAATTCAGGACAGTGCCAGTGAATCTTATCCTGTCAATGAGGAGGGGGAGGAGGATGTGGTGGTCGACAGTTTAAAATGCAGCCGAGAGGTCAGGAAGGCATGAGTCACCCTTACCAGTGATTTGGAGGGCATCATCCACCACCTGGATTGTGGCTGTCTGGATGCTGAATTTGGGGCACCTGGGGGGGCTGACTGATAGTCCTGTAGGAGGTGTAGTTATTTGATTCTTGAGAGGGATATGTAGTGACTATATTTTCCAAAACTTTGCCAATAAACGGGAGGTTCATAATGGGTCTGTAGTTGGCCAGGTCGTCTGGGGCTATGTTTTTTTATTTTTTTCAAACAAGCTCATATGAGACCAGTTTCGAGGCTGTCTCGGAATGACCCTCCAGTGAGGTAGGCATTAGTGATGCTGATGCCATCAATTGTTTAATGATGAAGGCTGGTGTGATATCTTCATAGTAGGAGGTAGGTTTGTGGGAGGTGAGCATTGTTAGGAGGTCCGTAGGAGAAAGGAGAGAATTTGGTCAGGAGGGTCACCGTGAGTGCTGGGTTTCAGGTGGGATAAGGTTGAAGAAGGCTGAATTTTGTCTTTTTTTTCAATGAAAACATTTTTGCATTTTTCCTGAGTTTCTGGCACCTTAGGGTCATGTGAAGGTTTTGTACAATGCTTTGCTACTTCGAAGAGGGCTTTGCTCCTATTAGAGGCTGCCACTATAGTGGTGGAGTAGTAAGCAGCTTTGGCCTCAGTGATCAGAATCCTACAGTTGGTGTGGAGAGATTTGTGGTTGGTGAGAGCTCCCGGGTTATAGTTTTTGTGCCACCATTTCTCTAGGATTTTGATTGAGCGTTTGGTGGAGGCGAGATCAGGTGTGTATCATGAGGCGGATGACTTGGTCTTATTGAGGCTGGTTTTTAGGGAGACATGATTGTCCACCAGTTTCATAGTGCAGTTGCTGAATAAGTGTCAGAGGACAAAGGCATTCCCTGTGGTGGGGAACTCTGTGAAATGTGCTTCTATCTCACTGTTCGGGAAGGTTTTGAATGGTAGAGTTGGTGATTGACAGTGGGATGGCAGCGTGGTTAGATCAGTTCAGTGAGATAGGGTTTGTGCAGTTCATGTGGGGGGATGATGTAAATACTAGCTAGGTCTAGGGTGTTGCTTTTGTTGTGCATGGGGGAGAGGACAATTTGCTTAAGGTCGAAGAATACAACCAGTTTAAATAGCAAGCTTTAAGTATGGCGTGACATTCAGGGAAGTTAAAATCTCTGAGAAAGACATTATTAGTGTGTGCTAATTAGGCAGAAGAGAGTACGTCGGAGATTACCTCATTGAAAGAGTCGCCCTGCGAGGTAGTCTGTAAATGAGGTGGAAGGTGTTCAGTTCCTCATGTGGTAAAAGGAACAGGCAGGGGAGTGATTTTGAACAAACCTGTTCTGGAAGATGGATTTATGGAGCATGGCGTATCGCTCCTATGGATAATTGCTACCCCGCCTTCTGCCCTGTATGTTGGATGCAGTGGTCAGTGGTAGAACGATGTCGAAAGCATGGGAGGAGGGTAGACCATGTTTCGTTGATGCAGACAGCGTCAAGATTGTTGTAAGCGATGAGGTTGGAGATGCCAGCGGTGTGAGTGACTGCTGAGTGAGCATCGGTCAGCATTCATTTTTTATTTATTTATATATTTATGAAGCGCCGAAAGCCTGTGGGCATCGGGGCGCTGTGACAAAAACACATTAGACAGTCCATAAAATACAGTACAAGAGTTCAGGGGTTTAGAAGGAAGGGAGAGCAGGAGTCATAGAGAGGGGCAGGGATGTTTATCTGAAAGGGTGAGTTTTTGAGAGGTTTTTTAAAGGTTTTCAGATTACGGTTTTCTGACAGTGATGTGGGTCGGAGATTCCATGATTTGGCATCTTTGACGGTAAAGGATTTTCCCAAGCCTTTTTCCCGTTTATATCTGGGACATTTGATCAGACTTTTTCCCGCCGATTGCAGATCCCTGCATGGCTCGCATTGTGGGATATGGTTTTTTTAGATATCTACTTCTCTGACTCAATCTGAAAACAAATCCCCATAGACTCGAAAAATGGTTATTAAGACTGCAATACCAACACCGGCAGTAATTTCACCAGGCCGAGTAGTGGTAACAGTACATGAGTTTGCCAGTGATTCTGTCAGAATGCAGAATTACCGCCATACTCGTAGTGAGGCCCACGGTTTGTAGTCTTAATGGATACATATGGATAAGGAGGGGCCTGGGGCTAAACATGTCAGCTTGACAGGGTGTAGAAGGCATTAGACTGAGACTCGTGAACTAATCAGACCTGCTATGGTTAATGTTTTCTACCCATCGGCAAACTCGGAGACTCTTTATGGTTGGCCATCACCGCAGCTGTGTTATGTTGTTAACAAGTAGCGTGTAATGTATTTTCCTACTATACGGAATAACACCTTCAAGTGCATAGAACAGCCATACAAACAACCTGATCAAACGGTGAAATGGGACTGCCATCTACTGTGTACTTGTATTAGAAGCAATGAGCACCCCAGAAGTTGTTTTGCTACTCTGAAAATTACAGTTTACCGAATTTCACCAGCTGACAGGTGGTTGGCAGATCTATGATTGGTCGCTGTGGGCTCCCTCCCGAGGGAAGATGAGGCATTTACTGGCTCCTTGCACGGAGTTGGCTTCTGATGTGCAATTCCTGCTGCTAGCAACACGGTGACACTGGCCTGGAAATCTGAGCACTCCAACGCTACCCAGCCAGCCGGCCCTGTGCGGGTTCAGACGCCACGTTGTCGGCAGATTGGTACAGTAAGTCACTGGCTTTGCCTTGAATTGGCAGCACGCTTTGGGCATGCACCAGGGTCCTCCCTACGCGTAGAATGAAACCCATCTGTTATTTCCAAGTGGATTCACCTCTCCACCAATGGCGTGTTGCGCATATTTCGTGACTATCAAACAGGAAGTCTGTTGTCTTTCTTTAAAGAAACGTTCATGTTTATCGTTTTAAAATTTAACGTCGAGGATTTCAACTTGCGTATTAAAGCTATCTCTCAAAGAAAGGGTGTGTTACCTTGGAGCGCTGGCCACACCATGGGCTCGATTCATGGAATACTTGCCCGGTTCAAAGTGAATTTGCACTGCCGGCATATGTCTTACTATGCAGACCGACATTGCACATAACGGGTGTGTCATTGTAGCGCACTGCGCATTCCCTTATTTCCCAGCAAGCCTTGCGCTCCTATCTATGTATGTGTTTCAAGAACGTGTCCAACGCATCTCTCCTCGGCTGGGTAGTTGGTAGTAATAGTGTTTATGAAAGCTCTTTTTGCAAGTATGCTTTGAAAACACCATCTGAAATGCATTGCAAAAAAATGTAGATTGTGTTTTGTGAACAGCAGTTTCATGGTTGGTTTATTTTTTATTTTGTATACATGTGGTCATATTGTCCAAACTAGCAATATGCTTTTGGTTAAGGAATGAATCTTCAAGCAATGTTTTATTATGCTTTAAGCATACCATCAGCTAGATACCTAAAGAATGTCTCCTGCGGAGAGCGCATGCTCCAAGGACACCAGGGTCACGTGAATCTTGTGCAGGATGATTGCTTTATCGTCTGATCGGAGCAGAGCCTCTTTACAAGGAGCAAGCAACGTCACAGGGCTTCAGGGCTCAATAACATATGCACAGTAAGTGAATATATCTTAACATGAAATATCCACATTCAATTCACTTGATCTTTCCCAATAGAGCGCACATGACAAATGAGCATTGGCCTTCCTAAAAATGAATCATCAACACCCACAAAATAACCCGCGAGAGGAGACTGCCAAAGTACTAAAGGTCTTTCAAACCCAACAATCTATAGGGAAGTATTCTCTGAAAAGTAAAATCCCATTATGAGATTTGCGTTGATGATGCTTTTATGTGGTCTTTGGGGTATGGGTCAGCATTAGGAACACATCCTGGTGGCCGAAACACTTCAGAACCAAAGCGGATGGTGTTTGATACATTTTGGCAAAAAAAAGCTGCAAAAAAAAAACTGGGATGAATGAACATAGAATCGTTGGTGGGACCCTGGACGATGGCACTGACAGCCCGTGCTTTGGGTCGGCCTTGCCATTTGGCCATGCAAGGCTGCAACGTTTTGCTTCCCCAGCCTTGCATAGCCCATTGGGGATGCATGCTGGGGTACTGCAGGGCCAGATGTGCGTGGGGAGCATTCCTGTGCTTTCCCACACATTGAGGGCCCACGGGTGGTAAGATCGAGGTGCTGTGGTTCTACTGCCCATGTGCAGGATCCAGATTTCTCTGTTTCGTGGATCCTGTTCTGTGCTGCGGGGGGAGCCAGAGGGCCATTGTGGCAGGCCATGTTTGGAGTTTGGAGTATGGACATGGGCTGCAGGTAAGGAAATAATGTGTGTATGTATTTATGCATGTATGCATGCATGCATGCAGGGGTTTGTGTCTGTTAGTGTGCATAAAAATGTGTGAACGTATGTTGTTTGGTTGCACGTGTGAATGAGAGAGTGAAAGATGTATGGGTTGAATAAGAGAGTGTATGAGAGTGTATGAATGCTGTATGGGTGCACGGGTGAATAAAGAATGCATGAGTGCTGCGCAAATGCATGTGTGACAGGTCCGGGAGTGGGCATCTAATTTGTGGGGTGGGGGAGTCCATTTGTGCAGTGCAGCCAGTCTGGACATATTACTGTGGCATTATGGCATTTTTTTTTACTGAGATTCAGTAAAAAGCCTGGTGGAGAGAACTCGGCTCTCTGTTTGGCGATGTAGCGCCATAGTTGGAGAGCCCTGTTGAGCCCTGATGTCGCTGTGAGTGGCCCCGCCCCATCGATAGGGAGAGACATACAAATTGTGCAGCAAGCCACCCTTGCAGCAAAAAGTCAGGTTGAGAGAAGTCTGCTCTCTGTTTGGCGCAGGAGGCAGGGGGCGCTCCTGGCTAATTTTTGGCAAACAGTGCTCATTGTGACAGAGTCACGTGAGCGTGACGGCAAGAGCCTGCTCACGGGGGGCACCTGGGGGCACAATAACTACTTAACACTGGCGACAAGGACGCCACTGAGTAGAGGAGGCAACTTCCAATGCTAGGATCAGCGGCTGTAGTGTTGTACTGACGCCTACTAGGTGCGTTACCCATGCGGTGCAGGTCTGACCGCCATTTTTTGTCGCAGATGGTTGCGGCCCCACACAGGGTGCTCGTGCGCCATCCAGGACAATTTTTGGAGCCTTCTAAGGCTAAACTGGTATAGAAGCTGCCGGTGCCACCAGGAAGGGCTGGGGCACTCGATTTTTCAAAAAAAGAAATGAATAAGGAGGTAGAGAATGAGGAGGATTTTTGAAACAGAAGAGTCACAGTAAATGCATACACAGGAAGAGACTGAAAGCCTCATTACACGGTAGGCGGTGGACCAAGGTGCTAATAGCACCTTGGTCTACGCCGGTAAAATACCGGCACCGCCTTGGTGGAAAGGGGAATTAGCCCTATTCCAAGGTTGGTGGGGCGGTAATTCCCCCTTCCACCATTGCCCTTCCCCATTCCCATTTTTGCCCCATAGGGCATAATGGGAATGGGGAAGGTGCTAATTACGGTACCGCAAATTTGTGGTGCCGTGATTAGCACCAAGGTCCCTTAGCGGGTTGGTTTTTAACACCTGCTAAAAGCAGGAGTTAAAGTACCAACCCGCTAAGGGACCTCGTAATAAGGCGGTAAGGGTTAACGGTCACCGGTACCACTACCGGTGACCATTAACCCTTACCGCCTACCGTGTAATGAGGCCCTCAGTGTGTGTGTTTTTTTTCTCTTCTTCGTCCTTTTTGCCCAACATCCCTAGCACACGGAAATGTTACATTCCTCTCCTCCTTGACACACATGCCAGGGAAGAGTGACGCACAACGCAGAGCCTAGAGGAAACAGCTACACTGGACCCTCTGTGAACCCAGGAAGCCATCGCCTCTGCAGACTTGCGGCCTTCACAAGTGTGAGAGGTGCTTGTGCGGTCTGGACCCTCTGTGAATTCAGGAAGCCATTGCCTCTGCGGACTTGCAGCCTTCACGAGTGTGAGAGGTGCCTGTGCGGTCCGTAGTAATGAGCAACCCTGCAGCTGTCGCCCAATGGGCGGGTGTGCCGCCTCAGGTCAGGATACCACCCAGACAACAAGGCACGCTGGCTCCCATGCCTTAATTTGATATGTCTGGCCCTCCATCGAAATTGGGCCTGAAGTGGCTGCTATGGGTCAAGAAGCTGGGAATGCATTTCAGGGCCACAGGAGAGACAGAAGATGATGCCAAGGTGGCGACGCCGCTGTATGCTGCAGGTTCTGAAGTACACTGCATCTTCGAGTCGCTGAACATTACTGCTGTCTCATACCAGGTCGTGAAAGATGCACTCAAGGAACATTTCCTACCCCTTGCCAACCAGGACTTCGAATGCTTCGTGATGTGTAGCGAGAAACAGCACGAAGATGAGTCGCTAGACCGTTTCTGTGGAAGACTACATCACCTGGCCAGTACGTGCCAATGGGAAAATGAGGAGGGGATGGTCTGAAACCAGCTCATATAGGGCTGTAGCTCGGGGAAGCTACAGTGACAGGTGCTCCGGGAACTCGGGATTTGCGTTCTGGTTATCACCAGCTTGAACTGCACCCGGACTCCTGGTATATAACTACGTTCACAACACACAACGGCCTATACCAGTACAAATGTTTGAGCTTTGGGATCTCTTCGGCCACCGAGGTGTTCCAAAACATCATCAGGGGCGCTCTCACTAGTCTAGAGGGCGTAATCAACCTAAGTGACGACATATTGGTGTACACGACATCAGAAACAGAACACATGACCAGGCTGGAAAAGGCATTGGAAAGAATCTGAGACCCGGGTTTGACTCTACATCAGGAAAAATGTGACTTTCTGAAAGGCAGCATTGAGTTTTTTGGGTTCGCTTTCCACTCTGACTGGAGACGCAAGGCCACTGGAAAACCCCTCAGAGGTGAGAATGGTAGGAATGGTAACATGTTGTGGGAGGTTCATCCAAAATCTGGCCTCCCTCTCTGAAAATCTCCAGGTTCTCACAAAGAAGGACACAGCCTAGACTTGGTCTACTGTCAAACAGACAGCCTTCAACACCATGAAAGCAGCCCTTACGGGAGATGAGACTATGGCATTTTTCAACCCAGAGAAAGAGTCAGAGCTGGTTGTAGATGCCAGCCCGGTGGGGCTAGGAGCCATGCTACTCCAACCTGATTTGCACGGGCAAATGAAACCCATTGCGTATTCCAGCAGGGCGTTAACAGACACCGAACGAAGGTACTCCCAAATCAAAAGAGAAGCGCTGGCCATACTGTGAGGCTTTAGACATTTTTGCATCTATATTTTGGGCAAACCGGTTTCTGCCATCACCGACCACAAACCACTGATCCCCATTCTAATGGGGTCATCCTCCAAACCGCCACTGAGGATAAAGAGGTGGATGCTCACACTCATGGAGTATTGAGTGAAGCTGCAATACAGACCGGGAACCCACAACCCGGCTGACTACTTATCCCGGCACCCCAGGGGTAGCAGCCCCCAGGAGGGGATATCAGTGGGGAGCTGCGACGATTACGTTCGTCAAGTAATAGATGCAGCGATACCAATAGCCCTGCCACTTGGAGATCTGGCCGAGGCCTCACAGGCGGGTGAATGCTTCCAACTCGTCCAGAGTGCAGTTGACAGCAGTGACTGCCAATAGGCACTCTCAGACATGTCCCGCAGGGATACAGACACTCAGCGCGATCTACAGTCACTGTGGCGAGCCCGGCACAAGCTGTCAAGGTCGGTCGATGGCCTGCTACTTCGGGGGAGACAAATTGTTGTACCTCGGAAACTGATTGGGATGGTGCTAGAACTAGCACACAGTGGTCATCAGGGCACCGCAAAGACTAAGACAAGGCTGAGAACCAAGGTATGGTTCCTGGAGCTAGAGGGAAGAGTTTATGACTACATTCGCAAATGCGTCTGGTGCCAAGCGGCCGCACCAGTGAGTAGAGAGCCATGCATTGAATCGATGCAATGGAGCAGAAGCCCATGGAGCACAGTGCATGCTGACTTTGGATCCACTGGGAGGGGTATGTACTTTTTGGTACTAATCAACCAGTGGTCACGCTATCCCGAGGTGGAGATAGTTGAATCAACGTCAAGTGATCAAACAATACAAGCGATGGAAAAGATCTTCGTGACCCATTTACTTCCTCGGGTCATATGCTCGGACAACGGGCCGCCGTTTCACGGCAGACAGTTTGCGGAATTCATGAATGACTGTGGCATCATGCACCGGAAAGTGACCCCAGCCTGGCCGAGAGCAAATGGGGAGGTGGAGCGTTTCATGCATACCCTTAATAAGATATTTCTAATCTCACCGAGTCGAGGGGGGGAACTGAAGAGAAACCTATATCAGTTCCTTCGAGAGTACCGATGAACGCCCCATCAGTCTAGAGGGGTGGCCCAAGAGGAGGCCCTGTTCAACCGATGCCTGAGGGATGATCAAAAGACACTGGAAGACCGACGGTCGCACAATGAGAGAGAGAACGCCAGGCAGCGCTTGAAACCCTCAGACATTGAAGTAGGGGGTACCGTCCTAGTATGGAACCAACACCCAGAAGGGAAACTCTCCCTCAAGTATGGGCCCACCCCCATGGGGGTAACCCATGTCAACGGGTCCATGGTGACGATGGCCGACCAACGAGGAACTGTTACTAGAAACTCATGTTTTTTCAAGAAGATTGCCACACGAGAGCCACGGCAAGAGCCTGTTGTCAGCGTTCCCCCGGCTCGAGCCGCGGTGAGTGGGCAGACTCTCGAGAAGGACTCGGGAGAACCCGAACCAGGAGGACATAGCCCTGGCAAGGAACGAGGTGAAGAGCGATACCCCCGCCGGGAGGGCCGGAAGTGTCCGGCCAGGTTCAAGGACTACATCTCTTTACCTGAGTTAACGAGGACCAGAAATTGATGGTAGTTGCCCATGTTGGGCTGTGACACTGTTTATTGTATTATGCACATGTTATAAATGTTACGTTGACACCAAGTTAATGATAAAATGTAAAAGTTGTTTTGTTATGAAAAAGGAGGGATGTGACAGAATGACGTGAGCGTGACGGCAAGGTTCGCCGTTGCGCATGCGCAGTAATAAAGGGGCAGCCTGAAGCGTGTCAGAGCGTGCCGGGAACCCGTAACGAGCAGATCTGTGTCTGTGTCTTTCCTGAGGTACGGGAGGGCTGGGCCTGCTCACGGGGAGGACCCGGGCTGCACATGAACTACTTCTAGGTGATAACATCTGCCGTGGAGCAAGTAGATGAGCAGCGCTGAGAGTCAGGATTGCCAGACTGCTTGGGACGGAGCGGCGCACCAGAAAGACATTTTCCCGCTCTGTCTTGTTCCAGGCCATCCCCAGCACTGCTTGAAAGTAAGATCTAACTCTCACTTCTTACCTCCATGTTACTGCTTTTGAATGGCAATTAACAGCTTGGTTGAATTGGTCAAATGGTGGGCGGTCCACTTATGTTTATTGTCCATTTCTTCACGTATGCAAAGCTTGTCACTTTTAATACACTGTTATAGTCACTGGTTTAAGTGGGCCGGGCCAGGCCCCGGCAGTCTCCAAAAAGTGGGGCGGAGCCCTGCCGGGGCCCCGGTCAGACCATGCCAAGGTGGGACACATTATTTCGCCGCAGCCGCAACGGTAGATGCGCCCTCCCTTTTCTAGTCAGGCAAGCTGACTGACAGAAGTGCCAGCCAGCCACAGCGTCGCTAAAATTCAGCAACGCTGTGGCTGGCTGGCACTTCTCAGTCACTGCGACTTCTTCTCGTGACCCCTGTGGGTCACGAGAGTAAGTTAAGGTCCCTTTGTTTCCCCACCCCCTCGCCAGGTCAACGAGGCACCACAGAGCACCCAGGTTCGCCAAGGGTCAATTGTGTACTTTTAAAGCCATCTTGACATATTTCTATGTTTATAGAGATGGCTTGGAAAGTACACAATCCAAGCCATCTTTTATACAGAATTGTCGGAAAAGACGCCTCTGGCTTTGTCCTGTTGGTAAGGCTTTATAAAAGATGGCTTGAATTGTGTACTTTTCAAGCCATCGTTTATATACATAGAAATATGCTATTTATTTCTGTGTTTATAAAAGATGGCTTGAAAAGGACACAAACCACAGTAAGGTACGCACACAAATATACACATGTAAGCATTTACATATTTGTGTGCGTACCTTCTATGATTTGCATACTTTTCAAGCCATCTTTTATAAACATAGACATATGTTACATTTTCTATTTTTTTTAAAAACATCTTTTTATTGGCATTTCTTAAACATGTGACAGTGCACAGATATCAAATACAGTTTCAACCATATTCCCTCGATATTTTAGCATATTTCAGCGGTGCATGGATTCATTCGGTGCATGATGACCTTGATCCCTCGAGGAGGAGCGATGTTACATATTTCTATGTTTATAAAAGATGGCTTGAAAAGTACACAAACCATAGTAAGGTACGCATACAAATATATATATGCTTACATAAATGTATATATTTGTTTGCTTACCTTACTAGGGTAATGTTCAGGCTACGCCCATCTTGGAAACCACGACTCAAATGAGGGCCCACACTCAATTTCTTACCCCACTTAAAGCGCTGGTTATAGTGTCACACGGGCGTGGACTCCGTAGTACAAATGAACTGCATGTAAGTGAAGCTTCATATCTTCATGGTGTCCTCTTGGATCTGCTTCTCATGCAAACCGAGTGATTACTGACTGATTACCCTCTAATTGGCAGGTGGGAGGTAACCAAGCTCAAAGTGTATGACCATCTCCCAAGTTGGGATAAGACAGCCCAGTTGGCTGTGGCACTAAACAGCCTGGCACAGAGTTGTTAAGGAGCAGTTTCATTGTGTTCAGGTGCGAGGGAAGGCAGTCTGCCTCTGTCAGTGCTTTGAGCTGTCGGTCATGCCTCGCCCCGCATGTCTAGCTCTGCATTAGCTATTTTTGTTGCTGAGGCGTAAGCCACTGGATAAGCAGACTTTGATCCTTTGACTCCTATTATCGTCGTCATTTTATGACTGTTTTTAATGTACTCCTTATGATCTAGCAAAACAAAAAGGTGATGGCTGGAAGTGGTGTGGAAGGTTGCCTAGAGCAATGGCAGTGGTTCAGATTCATTCAAAACCTTCCACCCATCACTTTTGTGGTTATAGTTTGTCTCACTATGTGAGAGAGGGTATGCCCAGACGTGGATCCTTTGCTTGGTGCGCCATAAGGAACCAAGCTGCACCTAACTGAGGAGGCCCAACAAGACCGAAACATGTCTGTGGTTGCTTGTGTTTCTGTGCAGAGGGGACCTGTCCTAGCAGTTCGGGGGGGGCTGCTACCATTGGTGGCAGTACCTGACTGATGTGCATATGACTGGACCCCTTTTGCAATGGTCGCAGACTGGCTAAAAAACAGTGGTGTGGAAGGTTGCCCAGAGCAATGCCAGTGGTTGATATGCATTCAAAACCTTCCACCCATCACTTTTTTTGTGGTTATAGTTTGTCTCACTATGTGTGTCATGGCCACGCCGCTGGCGCACGCATTGGCAACCATCATGGACTACTTGGTACTCATTTATCCTCCTGATACTCCTTGAACAACTCCTTTTCACGCCTTGGTCTTTTATTTCCATTTGCTCAACTTTGGTTCTTTCTTATTTTATTCAATTAACTACATTTACCATAATGCACCTGGCTGCAGTCCTCAATTCCTGGCTATTCTCATTCATCGTTATTGGGACCACAATCCCCAGAAGCCCTAGCGGCCAGTGCTGGTTCCACCTGCTCAGGACCAGAGAGAGAAGAGGCAGATTGTCTTCAGGTGTGCTGCTACAGGTGCTGTCAATTAGCCTGCCTCAGAACAGGGCAGGGCTGTATATAAGCAGCTGCCTGCAGGAGCACAGTGTCTTGCATCTTGAGTTCTCCCCGCTCCTGTTTGCTTTGACCCTTTACTTTGTATGCTGTTCCTGTTGCTGCATTATCCTGTTTTGTTCCAGTGCCCTTTCCGGGCTCCCTGCCTTGCAGCCGATCACGCTCTGCTGCCTTCTACCTACAGCCCTTGTCCTCTGGGCTTCCTGCCTTGCAGCCTATTACAGTCCTCTGCAGCCCTCTACAGTCAGCGGCCCTGCTCCTCTGGACTCACTCCTTGCTGCCCTGCTCCTCTGGGCTCCTTGCCCTGCAGCCTGCCTCACTCCGGCTGCCTACAGTCCTTGTCCTCTGGGCTCCTTGCCCTGCAGCCTACCTCACTCCAGCTGCCTACAGTCCTAGTCCTCTGCAGCCCGCCTTGCAGCATGCCTCACTCCGGCTGCCTACAATCCTTGTCCTCTGGGCTCCCTGCCCTGCAGCCTTCCTCACTCCGGCTGCCTACCGTCCTTGTCCTCTGGGCTGCCTGCTCTGCAGCCTGCTTCACTCCGGCTGCCTACAGTCCTAGTCGTCTGCTGCCCGCCTTGCAGCCTGCCTCACTCCGACTGCCTACAATTCTTGTCCTCTGGGCTCCCTGCCCTGTAGCCTGCCTCACTCCGGCTGCCTACCGTCCTTGTCCTCTGGGCTCCCTGCCCTGCAGCCTGCCTCACTCCGGCTGCCTACAGCCCTTGTCCTGTGGGCTCCCTACCGTGCAGCTTGCAACCTTCTGCTGTCTCCAAGCCCTTGTTCCCTGGGTTCCCTACCTTGCAGCCTGCACCTCTTTGCTGCCTACAGCCCTGCTCCTCTGGGCTCCCTACCTAGTGGCCCTATTCTTTTGGGCTCTCTGTCTGTCGCCTACTACTAATCTCTCTCTGTCCTGTTCTTCTGGACTCCCTGCCTTTCAGCCTACTACAGTTCTCCGCAGTCCAATACAGTTTGCCTGCACCTAGTACCACTCTTGACTGCAGACCTGCTTCCTACTTTGCAGCCTTCTGTTTTCCTGACTGCTGCTCCTTGTTCTCTTCCTTGAGTCTTCTGTACTCCACCTTAGGTTATCTATTTCAGTCTAACTGCCTTTCCTTCATTTCCTTCTGCTAGATTGCTCATTGACTTCCTTTTCGCTGGATATTTCTGTCCTTGTCTTCTCATGTGTCTTATGTAATCCCTTTGTACAGAGCTTGCCTGTTGGTTTCCGGCAGGCAACCTCTGCCCCTTCCTTTGTCGCGTTTTCAGTGTTACAGACACCCACTGCTGTTGTTCCCAGCCATGGGCATACAGCGTGGGCCTCTGTTATAGCAATCTGTGCAGAAGGCTGGAGTTTCCTAAGGTTCGTGGAACACTCTTTCCCATTTCAGCATACACCCCAAGAGGGAATCCAGTTTGTTTGTACCTTTGTATCTTTTGCCCCTTTGTGGCTCACAGCTACTGTTTCCTACTCTTTTTTTTCTTGTGAACTTCCTGCTGTGTGTGCTTATCTGCTACCTTACCTCAGCACAGCCACCCAAATCCTACTTGGGTACCATGTGCCACTCTTGACAGAGTGCCATTCCTGACAATGTGAGAGAGGGTATGCCCAGACGTGGGTCCCTTGCTCGCTGCGCTGTAAGGAACCAAGCTGCACCTCACTGAGGAGGCCCACAAGGCCGAAACATGTCTGTGGTTGCTTGTGATTCCATGCAGAGGGGACCTGGCCTAGCAGCTGTGGCTGGGCTGCTACCATTGGTGGCAGTACCTGACTGATTTGCATATGGCTGGACCCATTTTGCAATGGCACAGACTGGCTAAAAAACAGTGGTGGAAGGTTGCCCAGAGCAATGCCAGTGGTTCAGATTCATTCAAACCTTACACCCATCACTTTTGTGGGTATAGTTTGTCTCACTATGTAAGAGAGGGTTTGCCAAGACGTGGGTCTCTTTCTCGCTGTGCCATAAGGAACCAAGCTGCACCTCACTGCGGAGGCCCAACAAGGCCTAAACATGTCTGTGGTTGCTTGTGTTTCTGTGCAGAGGGGACCTGGCCTAGCAGTTCAAGGCTGGGCTGCTAGCATTGGTGGCAGTACCTGACAGATTTGCATATGGCTGGACCCCTTTTGCAATGGCGCAGACGGGCTAAAAAACAGTGGTGTGGAAGGTTGCCCAGAGAAATGCCAGTGGTTCAGATTCATTCAAAACCTTCCACCATTCACTTTTGTGGTTATACTCCTTATGAACTAGTCAGTTTATTGTCCTCATTGTGTTTAACTGTTTTAATTGACAGCCCCCATTTTTAATTTTAACAAAAGTGTTTTACTTATGATTGCTTCTTTTTCTAGCACTATCGATTTGCACACCTTTAGAATATAGGTGCATTAATTTGTGGTATGCGTTTTTGGTACTAATTACATTATCGTATTAATCACATTGCATTCGTTGCTTGATAGGTATTTTACTGCCACTTCCTTTGCTATTACCTATTGGGTAGCAAAGGCTGCAAAAGTAGAACAGCACTTTTGCATTCCAGCACTTCAGCATTCTAGAACTTCAGCACTGTGGCATTTGAACACCTTAAACAGTGTTTACATTAGGAAATTGGGATATTTATTACTGCAAGCAATTTTGGCTGGTATTAATAATCCTGCACTGCCATGTATTATTGAGCACACATACGAGGGTGATGACAGTGATTTGGAATTTGTGGTTGTCATCCTCATCTGGGACGTCATTTCACTAAAATGCAAGGGGTAGCGGAAGTGACATAACATGACCCTTGACCTCGGGTGACATCACAGAAGTGATGGCATTTCACCCCACACCCAAGTGGCATCACGGGAAGCGATGAAACCCAACCTTTCACCCCTTGACAAAGCAGGAAATGGCATCACTAGCATTGCTCCTAAGTACACTATGAAAAATATGGTTACAATATCACTGTCATATACATTTCATACAAGAATGGATCACCATATGTATCGTTAATAACCATGTGTATAGGCCCATATTACCAAATTACTGTGAATGCACCCAGACGTTCAAGGTCAAATGATAATTATGTGTTATTATATAGCACTTACGCTTAAGCGCTTTATATATGTTATGTTGATTCATACCGCGCGCTGCTACCACCCAGGGGCAGTCTCCAGGCGCTCACGTGGCTCTGCAAGAAAGGGTTATGGGCAGGTTACATCTGTGAGTGTTGTTTTGCATGTGGGAGTTATTGCTGGAGACCCTGTGCATTGTAACCATATGGGTAAGACTCAGTGCCTCGGGATTGTGCTAGTGTGTGTGTTGGTGTGTTGTGTGGTGTTGGGTTGTGGTTGTGCGCACTGTTTAGATAGTGTCCGTAAGAGGTCCAGAGTCGCAGGTGACCGTAGCTGTAAGACTATCTGGTGTCTTGATGTGTACTTGCGTTGTTGATAATTTTATGGACTATTTGGGGTTGTTCACTCTAGGTGTGCTTCCAGCATTTTGGAGATGCCGCCTGGTTTCTACATAGGTTCTAGGTTGTGGATTGTCAGCCCATCTCACCTCCTCTCTGTTTCTCTGTTCTCTTGCTGCCGGTGTCCCTGTGCGGTTGTCATTGTCTGTTGAATAACCAGGTTTTGAGTCATTTCCTGAAGGTGATGAGTTCTTCTGTGGTTCTAATTTCTTTGGACATGGTGTTGCAGCGATTAGTAATTAGATGTGAGAACGCTGTTCTGGCGAATTTCCTTTTTTCGTAATGTTTTGCCTCTTTTTGTAAGTTGTTGCTGGATTTTAGGTCCCTTATTGGGTGGTACCGGAAAATCTCATCTTGGAGGAATTCAGCTCCTTGACTGTGCAGGGCTTTGTGGGCGATGCAGAGTGCTTTTCATTTGATGCGTTTTTCTTTTTACCTGTGCAGGCTTTTCAGTGCTGGAGTGATGTCTGTTTAGTCTGTATAGAACAAATATACATACAATATCACTCAACCTGTGTTGGTACTCATTTATCGACCTCACAAGATTGAAAGGCAACCTGCAGATCACACACACACACACACATCGCAGTAGCGTGCACTGAACCCACTGAGCTATTTTACTGGCTATAGCTATCGTACTGGTTATAGTAAAATTAGCAATTACATGTGTGAATGTTCTCAAAGTCAGAAAGCAAACTGCACTCAGTAGTGGATACCATTACACTGGTAACTGAGATTTAACAGCAGGCCAGTTCATTTGCAGGTGTGGTGCAAAGTTGGCCACATGTCAAGCCTGCATGGATCTACTTTTCAGGCGTCAGAGGTTGGCAAAATAGGGAAAGCAGCGCACTCTCATGACATCCCGTACTCTGGGCACTCGTTATCTCATACATGCAAACCAACATCCTGAACAGCATGACACAGAGATGGGAAAGATAGACACATTACAACAAAGTATTAATTGTGGCACAATGAAATCAAAGGCCACTTAATGTGCTATGGTCAAACGAATCTACACTGTACACAAGCATTTAGAAACAAGGATTTTGTCAGGTGACCGAGGACACCAAGATGGAATGCTGTTTGATAATCCTAACAGAGACAATGGCAGACAAAACATGCTACAACTGCAACTTGCGAAAAGCAAAATACATAGTCCGAAATCTAAATGCTTTTTGGAAGTTTTTGTCTCCATTGTGAATTTGAGGTGTTTAAGAACAGACTACCTCAGTGACTCAGCCTCTGAAGTGTGTCTGAAATAAAGCTTTAATGAGTCTAGCAATTATTGTATAGAATTCCAGAAAGGCAAATTGTTATTCCTATTCTTTCTTATTTAGGGTCACTGCTCAAAGTGTTACACTTGTGGAACGCCCTGTTTTTTTTTTGGCATGAACAAGAAAGCCAGCCACTCCAGAAACAAAGAGCCACGTGGCATTGTCCACAGCCCAGGAGCTTCTATAAAAAAAAAGAAAAAAGCAGCAAGGGAAACCACAGTGGTAGCAGTTGCGACCTCCAAATAACGCCCCTGATCCTCATATATCAGATAACTCTGTTGCCACAGGAACAGCAGGCGGCACATGGGGCTCCAGTTGCCCACCCCCACATAAGCCTAAACAATAGATGTTCTGCGCTCTGTGAAGCTGCCACAAAAGCAGACAGTAAAGGCAGCACTGAAGCAAGCTATGAGGAAGTCGGAAAGACCAGAGGCTCTGGGAAATGCTGATCCATCTCCGCCAAAGCCCGGTCCCCAGCAAAGGAAGGCACCCATGTTATTGAAGCCCAAGAGAAAAAGCACATTGCCATCAAGGGGGGTCATTTTGGATACAGACCCACCCACCAACAACGCAACGCATATGTGTAGGCACAAGAACAGACGGCTCCTTAGAGGATCCTAGTCTAGCAGAGCTGACACAGGAAATAAAATCTCTAAAAGACACAGTTCTGAACCTAAAAGACATAGTAAACCTCCTGCGGCAAAGCGTAAAGGGGTTGGGTGGGAGTATAATGCATCATCCTCGGCAAGTGGCCGATGACGAATTTTTAAAAAAACAATCCCTAAGGCTGCTCGTCTGGTGGGAGAGACCACCTGAGGTCCAAGTGTCGTATTTGCTGGCCCATCTGGTAGGCCCCCTGGCACACGGGAGTCTGAGGAGTGGGCGCGCCAATTACTGATGTCATTAACAACTATTTTGGGAGGAGTGTTGCAGGCAAATAGGTAGGCCCTGAGCAGCAACCTGGACCCGTGGCTGCTTCCGGACACCCCAAACCGCCCCATCTGCAGCAAAACGCCCCATGGGTGTTGAGAGAAAGGGGTGGTGATAGACTATCCCTACTCAGGGGTCCCACGAGGGGCAATAATAAAGAACCCTTTGCAGAACTGCACAATGTCCCACGAATTTCAGAGAATACTTATGAAACACAGGATGCCCTTATCAATGAAGTAACTCGCTGGTTTTGCCACAAAAGGGGTTGTCTTGCAGTGATTTGTGAGGACATAACGCACTGCAGACGCAATCAAATGCCGGTAAGCCCAGATGGCTACGTTCAGGTGTTCCTTAGAGATGAAGGGGGGGAGGGGTTTGCTCAGGGGCTGTTGAGGATTGAGCAATGAACCTACTCTCTTCAGGCTATAACATCACAATCAAGCCAAACATTCCGCCCCATATATTCCACAGTGAGATGGGGAATATGGGTAATTGTAACCCAAGTACAACCGTCGTAGATAACAAAGTGGTTGTGACTGACTCTGAGGGTGTTGACTGATGAGTTCTCACAATTGCCAGCGAAACGTAGATCAGGACCATGCAGTAAAATTCCTGAGCTGGAATATAACAGGGCTGAAGAGGGCTCTTAATGTCTGTGGATGGTGTAATTTCATGGAGTCGCATAGTGTTGCGTGCCTCCAGGAAACATGGTCTCTAGACACTTAAGTGCCAGGCTATTATGCAAGTCTATGCAAAAAGGACAGGCATACTCGTCCTTGGCACTTAGGGTGCTAGAAGAGATCAGGATACAGGGATACTAGTCCTTCTCCATTTCTGCCCGGCAAGGCATTAGAGGGAGACTGTACGGGGCCTTCTGGTCTGGGGGGAGGCAGATTTTAATTGGGTGCAGGCCGGTTTCCAATCCGGATTGTGTACGCTGGACCAGGGATTCAGTCTGCATTTGATTGTACCAAATTATACTGTATTGCTGAAGGCAAGACGATAGATAGTCTTTTCTGATCTAAAGACTGCCTTTAACAGTGTACCCAGGAAGTGGCTATGGCAGGTGTTGGTGGCCAAAAACTTTCCCGACAGACTCCTGGAACCGCTCCAACCAGAGTCGTTGCTCCGGGGGGGGGCTTAGGGGGCTATACCCCCGGATCTTTTGGTTGTAGCCCCAGATAGAATCTCAGGGGCTGCAACCAAAAGGCTAGCTAGCCCTAAATCCTGACAGTCCCAACATTAGCGTAGGCCTGGATCTTTTCCAGACCTAGCAACACCCCTGGCTCCAACGTCTTTAGAGTAATAACACAGCAGTGGTACGTTGGAGTGTAGCAGGTGAAGTAACCAATCCATTGGATGTAGCTAGAGTGGTCAGACAGGGTTGTGTTCTGGCCCCTCTACTTTTTTGTATTTACATCAAATGCATCATAGAGGAGCTTGTCGCATCTGCCCAAGATACACCCCGTCTCTGGGATGACAGGATTCCAGCGTTGTTTTATCCAGATGATGCTGTGCTGCTGGCAACAACCCTTACAGGCGTATGCACATCTCTCTAGTGTTTTGGAAATAAATGTAGCGACTTGGGCCTAAAAATTAACATCACCAAAACTAAAGTTATGGTATTCTGCCAACCACACTGGAAAAAAACAACTCTTCATGTGGAAGTGAGCGGCGAGAAACTGGAACAGGTCCCCTAGTATCCGGTTCTCAGGTAACACCAGCTGGGGTCCCCAATTACTCAAGGCTGTATCTAGCTTGGAGAAATTTAGTTGCTCCATTAAAATGTTTTTTTTGTGTGTACAGGGGCGGCCCTCTTAGACCAGCATTTGAAGTCTATAGGGCATAGGCTTAAGCATCTGCACTATATGGATCTGAGATTTGGGGAAGCACTAAAACGAAACCCCTGTGTATTGTTGAAAATATATTCCTGAACTATATCCTGCAGCTCCCGCAAAGTGCCTCCAATGTGCTTGTGCGCTCTGAAACGTGAATTGTTCCCAATTGATGGGGAGACAGAGTACATGCCTGTTTATTTATTGGCTGCTCCACAGTTTACCAAATATCCTGATGCCTGAGACATGTAATGACATCATACAGTGGTCTCCGTATCTCCTGGTTGATTCATGTTAAACGGTGCTTGATTGCTCTAGGCCAGAGACAATACTGGGATGGCCCGTAGGCAATCACAAGGGAGGCCAAGACAAGGGTAAAACTGGCTATTACCCATCGAAATTGTGTCAATCTGCAAAACGCATGCCAGTCTCTATCTTTGGGCCCGAATACCTGGCAAACAAGGGTGATCACGGATACGTGGGTTACCTTGATATCCTAACCCCACCCCCGCCCCCTGCATGCGCGGGCTCAATTTATAGAGTTTCGTCTGGACTGTCTAAAAGTTGGCAAATTGACACAGCACTGGGCTGATAAGTATGACAGTAAATGTCCTGTCTGTGGGGCTGAGGAAGAATCAGTGATGCACTTTATGTTCCTATGTGATGGATTAAGACGTTTGAGGATTATGTACCTCAGCCGTTGCTCACTTTGCATGGGATTCACACATTGAAGGATGCAGTGGCCCTCTGTACATCAATGTGTAATTGGGACAGTGTTTATTTTGTCTCCAAATACATCCATACGGCCTGGCCAAGGAGGCTTCACTCGTTCAAACCCTAAATTGTTAACTGATTACATGTATAATTTCTGTTGCTGCTGACACGAACACTAATGTAGCATTTTTTGTGGAAACTGGCATTTTATTTTGGCAAGATATTATATCAAATTTGGACAACGACTGATTGTGAACAGCTGTTAATTTATATGAAACTGGGATGTGTTTTCATCTGTCTTAATACATAACAACTGGACATGCAACAGAAGCTACGCTTGGGCACATATTGTGTACGTTTTCAAGATTTGTTTATTAAATCTGTACTGGACATTTTAGAACGTGATTTTACAATGTATTGTAATTTGTGTATACTGTAAGCTACATAAAAACTTCAAGTCGAATAAAGATTTACACCACAACAACTGCGAATCAAGCCAGTGTGATGAGTGTTCATATGTGGTCATACTGACCCAGATTGGTGGAGCCAATTTGGACATATTTTCTTACTGTGGCTGCATTTTTACTGGGCATAAAGTGTAAAGCCAGCATGATGAGTGTACTTATCCAGACATACTGGTCTACGTCGATGGAGCCATATGGACATATTTTCTTACTTTGGCATGGGTTTTGTTACTGAGCATGAAGGGTAAAGTCAGCATGATGCTTGTTCTTACATGGCTGTATTGGCCTGCATTGATGCAGCCAGTCTGGATATGTTATCTTACTATGGAATTTGTCACAGATGGCCTCAAGAACAGACCAACTCTAGCAGACAGTTCAAGGGTTTTTATTATAGAAAATGAAAAGGGTCTCACTAATGGACGCCCCTCTATCTCTCTCGTCTAGTGCAGGTGGTTCCACCTTAGCCTAGGTGTCCTCCAACCCCAGGATGATCTCTGGAGATCGGTAACCCCTACTGTTTAAAATCCTGGCTGATTGTGATGGCCTAAGGACAAACACCACTCTGGGAAAAATCTAGGTGGGTCCTAACATAGGCCCCACTACACAATTAGTGGAAGTAGAGATGCTGCCAGACACTCAAGTCCCACTTGGTCCTTTCCTTTCATGCCCTTGTACTTCTTGCCCTGATGTTCCATCCTCCCTCTCCCTTCCTTCTACTTTCCTCCCGTTCTTTCTCCCCCTCCCCTTTGTCTCTCCCTCTCTCCCTCCTCCCTCCTGTCCCTCTGATGTGCCCTCTCTACTCCTACTCCCCTCCACACTCTACCACTGCTCTCCTCTGTCCGCACGTTTACCCTTTTCTACTCTCCACATCACTACTATGCCCCCTTCTCCACACTGCTACTACTCTCCCCTTTAACACTATTACCACTACTCTCTACTCTCCACGCTACTACTCTCCCCTCTACCCCTACTACTAACCTCTTTCCATACTACTGCTACACTTGAACCACATCTTTTCCCTCAGTCACCCCCATTCACTCTCACACTCACTGTCAGTTACCCTCTAATCTCCCTTTATTAGCCGAAATCACCTACCTTGCACACACACCTATACCCAAGTAACACTTTTTCCCACCAAAAAATACCTCACCTTGCACAATCCTTTAGGAATTATTTTCTATGCTCCTTGGCACCGTCCTTCCTCTGATTGGTGTTTTGGTCCTCCTTCTGCCCCATTGACTTTACCCAACAACCCACACCCTCCTGTTTCCTGTGCCCCTTTTTATCCTCCTCCCTTGCCCCCCAATTGACACCCTCCCTCAGCTTGATCCCTGGGTCAACCACTGCATTTTTCTCCTGGGGGTGGGTGAAAGGACTGGAGGGGGCATCTGTACTTCTGTCCGCTATATGGTTGGGGTAGATGTACAGAGGACCCCAGTCAAGGTTATCTAATGATAGCAATGGAAAGCAACCAAGGCTGGGACTTAAGGGAGATGATGCAGGCTGGTGCTTAGGTACAGTGAACCCCCAAGCCCACCCCCCCCATGGAATATTCAAACACTATGTTAGGTGATAATACAATCTTATTAGTAAAGGATCAAAGCAAGATAGACATATACAAAAAATAAGACTAACTTTGTACTAGGAATCTAGTCCGGTAACTTAATGTAATGTATACAGTTCTGTGTGGTACCACTGTTACCTTTAAATTCAGTTATAATGCACTAATAATTTATATGTTAAAGGTTGAAAATTATGTTTGACCAATAAAACGAAAAAAATAAAATGCACTAACTGTTGTTAAAAAGCATTAAAATGGTTAGACAGAGGCTTTCCCCATAAACATTATCATAGAGCGACAGGTAATACTTACAACATAGGCAGAATGCTTTCTTTAGGGTAAAAATGCAAGACTGTGTGAGGATCCCCTCCACCTGGGCAACCTGTAAAGAGAACGTAATGTGTACCTTATGTTGTATATTACAGCCCAGTCCAAATATGTTCATTAATAGTCTACCTCTGTATCTACAGGTCCCCCACCCCAATGTACCTGGGAAGCCATGGGAGAACAGGATCCAAGACAAATCTGCGACCCCTGGATGAATCCTGCAGATAGAAGATGCTCTTCCTCATCACAATACCTTGGGTGCCTTGAAAAAGTTGTGAGGTTTCCCTGCTTTACTCAGTGATGCCCCCCGAGGATGGACCCCTTTTTGAAGAAGGAGTCACTGGGATGTCGGTATCGAGTAGGAGAAGGGAACCAAGCAGTGTCGGGAAGGCAGCATTGCAGGTCTGTCGCAGTGGCCTCCGTTGTTGGGTTGCTCCGCCAGCTGTGGGTGTCCCACAAAGATGAAACTTGCTGTGGACCTCGGCAAGGCTTGGGTGATAAGGATAAGTCCCTTGGTGGTCGTTGGGGACTTTCGGTGGCGTCCGGTGCAGTGACAGTAGTAGGTGTAAGGTGTTGGTATTTGCAGTTGGCCGCCTTTTGGCTCTTCGGTGCTGCAGCACAGATAACAGAATGGCTTTTGGCAACTTGAACTCGAGCACTGGGCTGCCCTGTGGACCCTCACCAAGTCTGGACCTTCGGGGCACTTTCTTCAGTGTTTGGGGGTGGGAAACCCACCAGCTGGCACTCCTCTGCAGGATCGACCCTAATCTTCTGAAGTGTGGGAAAAGTGGACAGATGTCATGGCTGCAGTGCCACTTGAAGATGTCTGTGTTACTTGGAACTTTGACAGCTCTGGGCATTGAGCAGCACTGTGCCGTGGTACCCCCTCTCCTGGGCGTTGCAGGCATTGTGACACACCACCAAAACCAGATCCCCACAACACAGAATGTGATTTCACTCCTCTTTCCATTCACACAGATCTCACCCTTAGGTGTACCCAAAACAGCACTCCCTGGGAAGGCTAATACTGGTTGTGAGGGGTCAGAAACATGGGTTGCATGTGTTAATATCCCCGCAAAAAGACTGCAATACTAAAATATCACAATATTTTTGCGGCGATATTGAGCCATGGACCCTGTGGGGGACACCCCGCAACCCCTGCTCCCACAAATTATCCCACCAAAAATATCGCCTATGCCGAGACAAACAACTATATGTACGGCAATATTTGTGGTGGGGATAATATGTAGGGATACCGAAACATGAGACAGACACAAAGGTAACGCTTTCTCAAGGTATATCATTTATTAAATGAAAATGGATGAGATAAACACCTATCTTTCCCTATCCTAATGAGGATGCCCCTACCTAGCAAACTAAACTAAAGAAAGATGACCTACTGTCCAAAAGTCTCTGACCCTCACACTAATACATACAACAGAATTACACACGGAATGTTTGGCTGTTTTTAATTCACCACAATAGAATAAGAGTTCAAATGTACAGGTTTTGAAAGTACTCCTTGTGAACAGGGTTGGATTCCCTTCCCCTGGATCAATGCAGGAATGCCTTTGGAGAAGTTCTGATTCAACAAAGTTCTGTTCAGTTCAATACGAACAATCTTTTACTTCAAATGCAACCTTCCACTTGTTAAATAAATGTCTCTTTCATAAACACTTTTTACACAAATCACAGCAGTGGGTGCCTTTCCCAATATCCTTCTTGGTAAAGCAAAAATGTTTTTCTCTCAAAACATAAGTTCATAAATCAAAGCAATTATCAGAATATCACATTTCTTCATCAAATGGAAATACTTGTCTCAGGATAGCACAGCAGCTACTTCTGGTAATGCCACATTTGTTCTTCAAATGAAATACTGTTAACAAGTTATTTTCATTACAGCACTTTGCCACAAAAACAATATCTTCTTTACTGGCCAACTCGCCTGTGTGAGAAATCAGAGGGTGTCTCACCCGCTAGTCCCCAGGGATCTCTCTCTCTCTCAGGTGGCCAGGGCACGCCCATTGCCTTTGGATCCAGACGCTGGGTGTGGACCAATGCGGGAGGATCACCTTGGTGAGGGGTCTTTGGGGAGTGGGGGTGAGGCAGCCAATGGTGAGATGCGGTATTGCCCCCCATTTTGTTTATCGAACACTTCCTAATTTTTAAGATTCTCCGAGGTCCCAACTCACTTCCCTACATTTTTACACGAACACTGGGCCGAAAAAAGGAGGGTGACTGAGAGTAACAACATTAACTTTCACACATCGTATTGGACATTTTCCGCTAATCGGGCCAGGGAAAGTCAGGCACTTGACTCTAAGTGCATACAAATCTGATACCAATTAGCTCTCCTCACACAACTAAAAGGCAGAACCCAAAGACACACTCTGAGCAAGGTGGAACACGAGTATGAGCAGTGCTTCTGGGATGATGGCAAACCTACTGGAGCAGAGAGACAGACCACGGGACGAGAGCTACAGGTCAAAAACCCCAAGAGTTCCCTACTGGAGGTTATTGCCCCTGACAGGCCACGAAAGACACGTGGAGAAGGCTAGATCTCGCAAGCGAAGACTGCATTGTGTTTCAATGACACCAGCGACCCTCCCGGGTGAACGGCAGAGTTGGGGAGGCGAGGCCAAGCCTGTGGTACTAACCTTGACTTATGAATTAGAAATCGCAAAACCGAGAAAGATACTTGAAAGGTACATTGTTTAAAGCGATAAAGCAAATGAACAGCAAAAGTGAAATAAAGAAGGTTAATTCTTAAGGGAAGAGTGAAAGTTAAACTGTGAACTTATTATTCAAAGTGGTCCTGCGGTGGTCTGTAAAGAAAGCACGCACATTCGAAAGCCTTCGACATCCGAATGTGGTCCAAGCCCGACTGAGGGAGACCCGAAGTATAATAAGCTTGGAGAAGGGAGCCCCCTTGCAAGATGTGTTGAACTTTATTGTAGAGGTCTGAGCCCGTCAGAGGGGGACCTACGTGAACTGTGTGGTGAAAGGTCTGAGCCCGACAGAGGGGGACCTTTGTGAACCTTTTGGTTGAAACATTATTTTGGAAGTCAGGAAAAGAGACTTTAATGTGGAAGGCCAGGTGGGCCCGATCCATGTTTTGGAACTGTTTATTGTGTTGGAAACTGAGCCAGAGTGTATCATCCTGCCTACAGGGTCCGCCTTATTCTGTGTGGTCTAACGTGGGGAGGAGAGCTTGTTCAACCACATTATCGTTTGAACAGTGATTTTTCCTTTTGCATACATTTCTCCTTTTTACACTTTTTTTGTACAAGAGAGAGGGCAGGTATTAAGTTTTGTTAGCATAGGCCATTTTGATTTGACAGACTCCTCTAGCACTGCATTATTTATTATTTGATGGTCGAGACTACTCCCATCTTAGTTATACGGCAAAGTAGGAGTTTCTCCAGCCCCAACAATTTCAATAAAGGTTTTCCAAATTGTACCCATTGTGTCAGTGTCATACTTGCGATGCCATGCCTTCCCTGCACATGCCAGGACTAACTACTATTGGTCCCTTTCCTAGTTTACTGGTCTGCCAGGATGTAAACCCCTACAGCTACAATTATGTTTTGTGGCAATATTTGTTCCAAGATCTTCCACACCAGTATCTTTTGTGGGGAGGGTTGAACAATGTCTGCCTCTTTTTATAGTCTCTTGACTCTTGGTAATCCAGATTACAGGTCTTCCCCAGTTGGTGTCCCAGATAAGGGGTATTGCGCCCTTGTCTGGCTTTATTTGTTTGGTATTCAAGTAGTGGTTTATCCTAAATGTCCCTAAAGGGGTTACCCTGAACTTTAGGCCAACTCACTGGTCTTCTTTGGCGTCTCCTTTTCCTTTGTAGGTGCTGCAGTGGACCCTCTATCTTCTTTCTGCTTTCCGGTCGGCTCCCGTGTAACCTCCACTGTCTGTGCAGCTTCTTTCTGGAACACTGACAGCTCTGGTGATCCTCCTGCACACTGAAGCGCTGTTCGTCAGGTTGGGAGAACGTCTCCCTCTCGGCTGAGTTCTTCTTCCCAATACCGCTTCCTGCTGCGCTTACTCTGCCACACCACAGGCCTTCACATCTTGCGTCGGCAGCTGCCGTTCTTCTGTCTGCTTCTGCTACCGACTCAGCCTTCAGGTCTGCCTCTGCCTCAGCTACTCCTTCAGGGTCCTCCTCTCCATCTTCCTTCTGCAACTCATTCCTGAGATTAAATTTCCTGCTCAGGGGTTGTGGTCTACAACAACTTGACATCACATTCTTGTTAAGGGCATTGTTGATCCTTCCTAACTCTGGGCCCCTCTTCTTCGTCCCAGTACCAAGGGCATTATGGATCCTAAAGTCCATAATGTTTTGGGGATTTTGATGTTCAATTAGTTAGGATTGCTTTACATCTTATTCTGATTAGATGACTTTTCACAACAGGTTCTTTGGGTATTTCCATAGGATGGACTTGTACAATGACAGTATGCCATTAAATATTTGTGGATCTCATCCTCATAAGAAGATGAATACTGCGTCTCTCCAAAAGGAGTCACCACTTCCCCTTGACAGCCATCTCCTCCCATGTGATCCTCCCTCATGATACCACCCCCAGGGTTAGGATCAGGCAGCGGCTGGCTTCCTTTGGTCACATGGGAGGAGATCTCAGGCTGGGGTGAAGCAGCCTCTATTTTTGCGAGGTCAAGTGTTCACACTAAACAACAGAAAAAAACATAAAAGAAGAATATAATCAGTGTAGGGACCTGGACTCATACCTACAGCTGAGGTCAGATACTGTAGATAACATTATATTGATCTGCAGTATCTGACCTCAGCTGTAGGTTTGAGTCTAGGTCCGTACACTGATTCTAATCTTCTATGTTTTTTTCTGTTGTTTAGTGTGAACACATGACCTTGCACCGCTAGTGTAGTGGAATCTATTTGTTCCTGAAAGAAGTCCACTAGAAATCTAGGCTTTTAATACAATAAAATCCAGGTTAATGATTACTCTTTACCATGGGAGAATGTATTCTTAACATACCTAATTATCTATTGAAAGCCAAATTATGCATAAGATAAATACATTTTTTTCAATATCCTTTTGTCTTATAGATGATGAATAAGGTTCTGGAACTATGATGTATCTAACTCTCCTGACAAAGGGTGTTTACCCAAAACGTGTAGAGCTCAGAATCTGATGCTGGATGAAATTATTGTTTTGATTACAATTTTGGTGTATTTGATACTCCTGCTTTCTGTAACTTTTTCTTACATTTTTTTATTGACACTGTTGTCCACAATTGACTGTTTTCAGTAGAGAGATGTGCAGGAGTGTGAGGGTCCTAAAGTCTCTGACTCTTACTCCTTTCAGTTCGTCTATGGAATACTGACACATATTGGTGCAACCAGCATGGCATGCCTGGGCACAGCCATCATGACCTTTTTTTATAATGTGATATATTGTGGGCAGAGGTATCATGAAAATGCATTGGGAAATGCTCCTGTACACTGTCAGTGACTTGCGTCTACTGGATTTGTTCCACAACGCAACTACACACCAAGATACTGGATTAACTTACAGCTATGGCTACCCGTAACTCTGGATCTCTTATGGACACTATCTAACCAGTGGGCACAACCAAACCCACCATAACCCACACAAAATCCCAACACAAAACACTACCACACACCCGAGGCACTGAATCTTACCCGTAGGGTTACAATGCATGAGGCCTCTGGCACAAACTACTACATACAAAACAACACTCACAGACGCCAGTTCCTCCTGGTTCAGAACCTATCCCCACCCCCTTCTCTTGTAGAGCCAGGCTAGCGCCTGGAAACTGCCCCTGGGTGGTAGCAGTACGCAATATAAATCAACATAACATAATATTTGTTGCCGTACAAAACCAATTGTAAACTGTGTTATTTTAGAAATACTATCTATTGTGTTTGTGGAGATCAGTCTACCACAACTGCACTGGAATAAAGGAAATACATACTGTCTAAATTGTAATCCTAGTCTAAAAGCAAAGGCTCCCTCCCAAGTTTCTGAATTTAATAATAATACAACAGCCACTCAAACTATATGGACTACTTGAACTGCACCCAGTCTTATGTGTGGCAAAAAACAATCACTTGGTCATTTATTTTTTTTACCACACTTAAGACTGGGTACAGTACTAGTAGGCTAAAGGGTTTGAGTGCCTGTTGTATTATTTTTGTGGCTTTTTACCCAATGTTTCACAGAAAGTGTGTGGAAAGGTTCACCCATTTTCTTGGGAGGAAAGCCACACTGAACCCTCCTTTGTTGGTTCAGGCTTCCTCGCTACACTTGGTCACTCCTGCATATCTGTGGAAAACATTTACAACCCCTCAACCCATCAAAAGAATCACCGCCCGCCACGCAGGCTGTTTAACAATCAAGATTAGTATATAAGAAAGCCAACCAGGCCATGAGAGCAGTGCAGGAAGCCCTGCTATGAAATATCACAAATATTCTAGTCAATGGCCACAGGAGAAAATGGAAAACATGGAGAAGATGGGCTATAGAAAGGATTAAAGACATGACAAAGAAAATGGCAAAGGGAAATCCTTCAGAGAGTTAAATAAGGAGCTTGTCCTCCCGAAGTAGGAGACATGGAATAGCCTACGCCTGCTCAGAGCGAAAGATGAACATTATTCCTCAGCCAGACTTTCCACCACGGGAAAGAATGTTGGCTTAGAAGCAGTAGAGGAGGCAGTTTTGGTGCCCAGGGGCAGATAATAGAGCACCAGTGCAGTGGCGGCTGGTGAGTTTGAAAGCTGGTGGGGCGTAAATTTCCAAGGGTGACTATTTGAGTGAGCGTGTACAGCGCGCAAGCCCACACCACCCAAGGGAGGTGTGGGGGGGATCTCCCCCCCCGCAAAATCTTTTGAAAAATCCCCTCCAAAATGTGCAATTTACCATCCAAACCTACCGAAATATGACATCTGATCCCCACAAACATTTTTTTAAACAAGATAGCTTTGTACCTTCTTTACTAAAGATGAACCCAAACAGAGTTTAAGTGCCCTGAGCACCCAGCTCTACAAAAGACTCATGCTAGCTCACCTGCCCTGTCATTCTGGAGAATGGTCACTGCAATGAACTCCTTTGCAGGCTATGGGAAAACCAAATCCTGGAAGGTGCACTGTGGAGGTTGAAGTCTGATGTTTTTAGTTTCACAATTACCCAGGGCTGGTTGGATTTGTACATGCAAGATGTTTTTGATGGTCTGTAAAGAGAAAGCGAGAGACTGATCTGAGAAAAGGCAACATAGGCTCAGAGCAGTGTTAAAATGGTTTCAGACACGAAGGAGAGAGTTAACTGCTACTAATATTGAAGTTGCACCAGAACACTCTCAATGCAATGTGTGAAGAAACTACCAGCAACTGCCACCATGTGTCAGTCATCAGTATAACGCTTCAATAGATTATTTTCTATAATGTTTTCGTTCTGGGGGTTTAAATGTGCGCTTTGCGGAGATCACATTACAAAATGCATTTGCTGCAGCCCTTCAGGCCATCACTTTGACCCATGGTTCAAACAAAAACCCAAAATGCTGGCGCGGATCAGTTTTTTTTTATCAAAGAGGGTCACTTCTTTGGCCATTATGACTCAAGCAGGTTGATGATAAGTAACTTACCATGCAGGCTGCAGCTACTAGTTTTGACCAGTGTTGCTGAGTAATTATTTTTTCAAATACACCATTTGTACCACATTTTATCAAAAAAACTCCACCAATGGTCATATTGAAACAGTGTCACAAAAGGAATGAATTACCATTTGCAAGTGTGGTTACTTTCAATGTAAGCTGTGCGCGCCTGGGCCTTTACGATCTGTGGCCCTAGGCCCAAATTAGCTCACCCAGCCGACATACAGCTCTTAAGCTACTGATTAACTGACCCAGCACTGGCGCTCCTTACTCACAACAATCAGGGGCACACCCGACCATGTGCAGACTTACTAATTAAACAGTCATCGACAATCACAGCTGCACGTTATTATTACATCTACTGCCCTTGCCCACTGCTTTTAACCTGGGCACTGACAACACAGTTCTCGAGTTTAAGTTTACATTAAACTCCCCGTTATAGATTGCTAGCCCTCGCATTACTCTGGGCTGACCCTACTTAACAAAGGGCAACTAATTGCTTAATACCACCCTAAAGACAGCTCCACATCATTAAGCCAACCTGTTTACTAGGCCCAAAGGCCCCAAACACCCCCCCCCACTACCTAGGACGTGAGAGTCCAGGCCTGATAAATTCTCTTTTCAAGGATACATTTGGATTTCAGTTTTTTGCTGACACCTGGGACCACGAGCTTCCCTCATGTAACGCTGTGCAAATCCAGGGGCACTAAAATTTGCCATCAATTGTCCCATTTGTTAAAAGCCTAATACTCTGTTGTTTTAATTCCAACCGCTGTGGAAACCGTACTGTGGTGACGCATTAACGCCTGCGTCCTATTCCTGTTATGGGAGACCCTGGCTCAGTGTACACAATGACACCTACAAAGGCAATGACAAGCTGCGAGAAATGCGCTTTGAGCATATATGTAGATTTATCCTATTTTAAATATCACAACATCAACAAATGTTTCTGGAAAGGGCCATGCGAACGTGGGGTGGGGTTTTTAGGGACTTCAAATGAAAATGTCATTAAGGGCCATGAGTTGGCGTAAATGTCCAATTACGTTTGGCTTTCTTCTTTGGAAGTAACATGGCACTGCAATGAGCGATTCTATGACAAGACAGGAGGCTCATATTATGCATTCTAATCTTTACTCTGAAACCACAGCAGCAAAGAAAAAACTTTACAAACAAAAAAGTTTAAAACAGAACTAAACAGAGTTCAATGTCAATGCAAGGGGGAACTCCCCAATCCATCATGGAGGACAGGTCATGCCCTGCAGGAGGCCAATGAGCAGGGACCCTTCCTTATATAAGTCCATTACTCTAAACCCAACCCCTCTTTCTTTGCTGCTGAAATCCACAGCTAAGTTACTCCTCCTAGTTCTTACCTTTGTGTGGAATTTATGGAGTTTAGAATGTTATTTTCTGTTACTTTATGTATTGAAAGTGATTTATAGCGCTGGTAATTACAGTCGCTTCGCCTGCTCATAAAACTCAGGCGGCGACACGTGGAATTTTTTCCCCTCAGGGGAAGTTTGTTTATCTTGATGCGGCTGCCTCCAGTCCCCGGAGCCAGCGCGCATTGCTCACTTGTCCCTAGGAAATGCTTAACATTCTTTCCCCTCAAGGAAAGTTTGTTTATTTTGGTGCGCATTGCCCACGTGTTCATTGAAATTCTTCCCCTCTGGGGAAGGCTGGTTTTCCGTGTGCGGCTGCCTCCAGTCCCCGGAGGCAGCGCGCATTGCGCACATGCTTGGTTTGTGGCACGCGCGGTCTGTTTTAGAAGCTCGGCTTCTTACCGACGCGTGTCACGTCGCGAATGCGGCTCCTAATACTTTCATTTTCCCTTCACAGGGATGGTAATGTGGCGCAGCGAGTAGAGCGCTCGCTTTGACATGGGTGCAGAGCCTGCTGACACAGGTTCGAATCCCGGAAGGGCCAAACTCTTCCTTTCCTCCTTCCAAGCTTGATAAATGAGCACCACACACCGTGGGTAATGTGTTTTTCTTTTAGACGCTGCTCGCGTTTGGATTCAGATGCATGCATGCTAGGACCCGGCTGGGAGGCAGTTCCCTAGGCCCTCATTTCGTTGGTGGAGCTCTTTCATGAGCTTTCCACTACGTGCTGCTGTCCCCTCTCTTACATTGAAACGCCATGTTTTCTTGGTTTTGAGCTATTATTCTTTAGTATATATATATATTATGTGTTTATGGTTCAGAAAGGCTTCTGTTGCAGCGCACAGGCGACATAGCTCAATGGGAAGGTTAAAGGTTTTTCCATGCAGAGGGACCTGGGTTCGCTGCCGCCATTGGCAGTGTACACATATGGATGTGCATTTCTACCTTTATTTATTTGTATTGACATGTGTATTTATATATTTAAAAATAGATATTTGATGTGGTGTTTTATTGATACTTTCAGCCTATATTTGCACCAGTTCGCCTATTGAAGAGCCTCATATGCTGCCATTCTGCTGCTTTTTATTTATTTATTTCAGTGCTACTCAGGGCATGGGTGATTTGCCTTCACTGTAGGGGCGATACCCTATTTCGGTTTCAGATTCTGCCTGAGTTCTATTGCAAGGTTAACCCCTCGTCTACTGCTGGTTTTCCACACCCTGCTGGGGTGAGCGGTTTCAGGTATATTGGCTTGTTGTATTCCTCCCTTAAGCTTGGCAGTTTTTTTGTTTACTTGCGGCTGGGGGCAGATGTCATTATTCTCCCTGGAGGGGTACCGTCACCTGCTCGGTGGCAGGTTTTACCTGTGTTTTTGCTGCGAGGTGGCCCCTCGTATATTGCTGGTTCCACACCCTGCTGTGGTGGTCAGTTTGAGGTACACGTGCTCAGTGTATTCCTCGCTTAAAGTCGGCAACTTTGTTGCGTGCTGCATATGGCTGTTGCTGTGCCATAACCTGCTCGGGTTCAGGTTCTGCCTGAGTGCTAATGCGAGGTTACCCCCTCGTGTACTGCTGGTTATCACGACCTGCTCGGGCGAGCAGTTGGAGGTGCACTTGCTCAGTGTTTTCCTCCCTTAAGGTTGGCAACTTTGTTTAAGTGCTGCATATGGCAGAGGTCATTGTCTTTCTGTAAGCACGCCATAACCTGCTTGGTTTTCAGGCTTTGCCTGGTTTCTACTGCGAGGAACTCCCTCGTGTACTGCTGGTTGCCACACCCTGCTAGGGTGCGCAGTTGAGACGCACTTACTCAGTGTACTTTGGATAAAGACTAGGTTTAAGTGTTGACTGGAATACATTTGCATTTTCAGAATGCTCAGTAGCCCGCATAGCTCGGTAAGTATCAGCTTCTATAAGGACTGGGGATCCAGACCCCTGTGAGGGCGTACCCCTCTTCTTGGACATGTTATATATTTATTTATGTATTAAGTACTTTAAAGAAAAGAGTGTGTGGAGGTTGTGGTATACAGACCCATGTGGGAGGTTGTAACTTCCTCTCTAGCCGCTGGTGTTCACCTTCGCCTTTTTAGTTAAAATTCGGTTGCCCTTTACCTTGGTAGTTTCAGGACAACTCAGTCCTTTCCTTAGGTTTTGTTTTTCCCGATATCAATTGCTCCACCCAATACCTGTGCTTATTAAGCTGCAGTATTTTTCTCCTAACATGAGGAAGAAAACTGGTTGCGTTATGCCTCTATTGAGGTCTGCAGGGCTTGAAGCTCTCTTTATGGGGATGTGTTTCCCTTACTATTTGTCCCTTTGGACATTCATTATTCTATTGGAACAATTGGTGGAGACAGGGTCAGCTCGAGAGGAGCTGTTCAGTTGTGTGGCATGGCAAGTTCAGCAACCAGGTTCTATTTGGAGGAAGTGTTTGGAAACACTTGATGCTATCTAACAGACGAGTTGCCAAATAATGAGTTTATGGCGCCTGCCCAGGGATTTCCTCCCAAGGCTTGGCCTGTGGTTCAGCTAACCGTCTAACAGGTGTTGCAATTTCTCCTCTGCTCGAGGAGTTCAAGCAGGCTTCGGTACCCTCAAGAGCGTTGATTAACCTCTTTCATTGGGTATATATATATTTATATATATATATAGACATTTTTTATTTTCTACAGTGCAGAGGATAGAATGGAGTTTTCACATCCGTGCTGACCGTATGGATCCAGGTCCCTAATTGGGAAGGGTCTAAATCAGTCTTTTATCCTGCTGAGATCGATAAGTGAACACCTCACACCACACTCTGTTCGTTGTAGTGATAAGCACCACTCGTATACCTGAGGGTCGTAGTACTATATAAGTGATGTTTTGCTATGAACTATGTGCTTGATTTTCCTTCCCCTGATTCCCTTAGTGGCCGGTCAGCCTCTCACGGATTCAGAGACTCGGACCTCAGGGTTTGAGGGGTCTGTGGTCCCAGGTTTATTGCACAACCTTTCATTTACGGGGCATTAATAATTATCCCAGAGTTCTTTCCCCCCTCATTCCTTTTTCGCCATCCCTGGGGGAGATTGCATCATGATACTCGCGCTGAGCATTTCCCTCCTGTCAGTTACTTTCCTTTGCGCTAATCCCTGGTATTTCAATAAACTAAGGGGGACCCGTCCACGGTCAAGGGTTTGGTTAAAGTACAAGCGTGTATTTAGTTTTCTCTTAGCGGTGTACAGCAGGGCTTTAATATGGTCCTCAGGGTAGCCTTCTTCTGGGGTTGCAAGGTTTTTTCCCTTGGATATGTGGGGAGGGTCCTCCTCCTTTGGGAAATCTCAATATCCCTCGGTGGGATTGTGGGGTCTGGGAGTGATACTAATCTCCCATCAGATTATTATGACCCTCTATCACGATGCGTTCCAGCGTCTCTACATTAACTATCAGAAGGTGTCTGTCAGTGCGATTCCCAGTGGGCTGGGATATATATTTAGTTACTGACTTGTTTCTCCTGGTCACCTGCAGGGCAGGTGGACCTTTGGGTTTTCACAAGAGTTTGTTTTTGCAATACGGTGCCAGCTCAGGGTGCTGTGAGCTTCAGGGATATTCAAATTAGATGAAATAGAGGTTAGACCTCTTCTGGTGTGCAACTCCAGTTTAACTGCTTAGCGATCGGTTCTTTGCAGTTACAGTCTTGCTAAGACTTTGGAATTTAGGAGTTCTCCTTCGGTTAGTTTTTGATCCTCTAGGGGTTTTATCACCCGGAGAGGAGAGAACAAGGTTCAAGCACCGGGCATATATACAAAGGAGTTTACATATCAATATAATGGGAACGTTTGGTTGTAAAATACATTTTTCTCCTTGCAATGTTTGGCCTCTTAGGGGTCAGGTGGGTAAATATCTGCCTTTTGTCATGGTAGCAGAGTCCTTTTCGCGAACGCGGGAGGTCTGTGGGTCTCCGTGTTGACGGTTTGACAGGTTCAGCTTCTCTGGTATGGCCCCTCTCTCTTCAATTCTGCTTCTGTCTCCAGAAGTCATCCTTCCTTAGTATACACATATGTCTTAAGACAATTGGGGGTTAGTCTATTGTTTTCTGCTCCGCTCAGGATGGGTCGTCCTCTTACAAATTATTAAAATTACTTTTACTCCCACTTGGTTTTCCCAGTGTAGTTATGGGACATGCTCTGTTGCTACTACAATATCTTCCTTTAACGCATGGGAGGGAGCCCTACAAAACTTTCACCCCTATGGGGTACTTTCTTTATCTCCAGGAGAGCTGGGTGCTTCTTTTCTTTGGTTTGCTATCCAGGTTCCCAAAGAGGGTGTGAGCTTTACTGTTTTAAGGTTTGATTGGACAACAGATGCGTTTTTTTTTTTTTTTTTTTTCAGAAGGGTTTTTTTTTCCTAACCTGTTTATTATAGGATAGCTTTGTTCAATGTTTTCCCCTTCTTCTAACCAGTTGGCTTTGGTGGCTGGTAGGGTCGCTGGAATTAGCACATCTTCCTGTTTTCTTACAGTGGATTTGGCTATGCCTTTTAAGTCAGTTATTGGGGCAGCCTAGTCTTGGGCAATTCTCTTGCAGTCAGCTGATTGATTTAATGAAAGCATTTAAAACATTTCTTTCCTATTATTTTATTACATTGTCTATTGTATTGATTATGTTGTACTAATGGGATGCAAGGGCTTTAAACTTGCATAATATGACCCTCCTGTCTTGTCATAGAATAGCTAATCCCCCACACTAACGTGAGATGGGGGTTTAGATTCTATTAAAGACAAGGAGGCGATTATTATCCCACCCACCCACCCTGGGTATGATATGATATGACAGTTATGACACGCATGTACACAGATGTTTTAAGAAAGAACAGTCTTTGGTTTGTTGGTCTTCCCATCCACCCACCCTTCTTGCTTGTTTTACAGCTACGAGTTGAGATTTTGAGCAGGAGGGTGGCTCACAGCTTCAAGTTATGGAGTGCGTGGTACGAGAGCTTCGCTAGATTTGCCTTCATCGTTTATCATCTGATCTGTGCAGTGGACGTCTGGTTCAAGACAGCTACAGAAAGAGGGGTTGGGTTTAGAGTAATGGACTTATATAAGGAAGGGTCCCTGCTCATTGGCCTCCTGCAGGGCATGACCTGTCCTCCATGATGGATTGGGGAGTTCCCCCTTGCATTGACATTGAACTCTGTTTAGTTCTGTTTTAAACTTTTTTGTTTGTAAAGTTTTTTCTTTGCTGCTGTGGTTTCAGAGTAAAGATTAGAATGCATAATAATCGCCTCCTTGTCTTTAATCGAATCTAAACCCCCATCTCACGTTAGTGTGGGGGATTAGCTATTACTGCTGGCAAACAGCCTGGATGTTCATTTCCCTGATTTTAACGGGCTCCGGGGAAAGCCACGCAGTCTTCTAAACCTCCTGTATAGACGCGGATGGCTTTTTATCACCATCTAATTTTAACTGGTCTTCTCTGCTTCCTGGGCAAACCAGAGGCCATCGAGGCCTCTGATTAAACATTTTACTGTTAATATGTTTATTTAACACTTACGAACAACAACAGTTTCCTCATTACCCGCCCCAAAATGTGACAGATGGACTTACAAACAATGCAGAGGCAGAAGCTAAGTAACAGCTGTGCAGGGCCTACAAAACGAATCCTGTGGCTCACTTCTTTTGGCCCAGGAGCGTACCGCTTACTTCCAAAGTAAGCAGTGTGCGCCTGGGCCTTATTTTACCTATGGTCAGTGGCCAATGAAGGTCCAGTGCTACCTGGGATGCGGCCCACGTCCTAGGTAGTGGAGGCTTCTGGCCAGGGACCGCAAGTTGCCTACACGGCCCCAAAAGTCAGCACTGAAAGACGTGTAGCCTACACATCTTTCAGTGCTGACTGTTGGGGCCGTGTTACATGGCCCCAATGGTCAGAACTGATGGGTACTTACCGGCAATCTTCTCTGGCAATGGCCGTCTCGGCTGAGCTAAGCAGGGTAGCTCAGCTCAGCTCAGTTCGTCTCGTCGATGATTCCGAACATCACCTCTGCATAGATACAGTAATGTCATTGGCTGGCAAACAGCCAATGACATTACCGTATCTATGCAGGGAGGGAATCTTCGGTGCACTGTTTGCGCACATATTTTACTGGCGGGGCCACCCCTCAAGCGCCCCGCCAGCCTCCTAATCAAATGGTTTACGTACAGTGCGTGGAGCTACGAGCTCCACGCACTTTACTGTAGGGGAAAAGCAGAGTAAAACGGGATGCGCCCCGCTGTGGCAGCCCGCCACTGATAGGACTACAAGTAGAACAATGGGCCTCATTACACGGTAGGCGGTGAGCCATGGCGCTATTAGCGCCATGGCTCATGCCGGTAAAATACCGGCACCGCCTTGGCGGAAAGGGGATTTACCGCCCCATTCCAAGGTTGGAGGGGCGGTAAATCCCCTTTCCGCCATTGCCCTTCCCCATTCCCATTTCTGCCCCATAGGGCTCTATGGAAATGGGGAAGGCGCTAATTACGGCACCGCAATTTTGCGGTGCCGTAATTAGCTCCGAGGTCCCTTAGCGGGTTGGATTTTAACGCCTGCAAGAAGCAGGCGTTAAATCCTCCAACCCGCAAAGGGACCTCGTAGTACGGCGGTAAGGGTTAACGGTCACCGTTGCCATTAACGGTGACCGTTAACCCTTACCGCCGTCCGTGTAATGAGGCCCAATGTATTGTTGCCACAGCGCCCCCGCGCTGCTGGCAAACTCAAAGATTCAGAAGAACTTATTCTGAATCTTTATTCTGCTTTATTATTCTGAACATCGGTTCGGGTCCCAGTGGGGTGGGGTGGGTGCCGCCCTGCCGTCCTGTGATAGCAGCCGCCACTGCACCAGTGAGAGGCTGGCAGGCGCACATGACACCAGGAAGGGCGCCCCCCTTCCGTCTCTGGCTCCACCGCTGCTTAGAAGATCCGAAACTGGGAAAATGGAAACCCTCCATACTGTTAAAATCTGCATGTAAAGTGCATCTGTTAACATAATATCTTTTGGAAAATCTAGAACACACTGGGCTGATGCACCTGGAATTGAAATGGTCAGCAACATCCATAGAGTATGCATACATTTACAACACCTTGTGCCTGCTGTGAGAAACCTGAGGGTATTCTCCCAGGCAGACCTCAAGAATCCCTTATTCAGGTGGCCAGGGAAGAGCTGACACTCTCAGATCCCAACCCTGGGGACAGACGAGCGAGTGAGCATCACCTGGGTAGGGGAGCCCAGGGCTATGCTCGGGAGAATACCTCAGGAGGGACGTGGTATTATTCCAGGGACGAAGGCGAGGAGGACTAAATCCCTGAGGCCTTTGTAGGTTGTTCACATATGCCTCCCTTCCACCCAAAGAATCTCCCTTACCTCTATCCAACAATCCTGATTATTCCTGTTTGTTTTATCAACCGTGTAACATCTTGTTCCCAGCCTACCCTGTAGGACATCGAGAAACTCTAACCCCCGCCCCTTTTCCGACACAAACACTTTCTTACACAAAGAAAGACAACGGACTAACACCAGAACCGTTTACCTGACATGTCCCAACACAAAGGTCAGGCAAAGTCAGGCAATTGATCAGAACCACACACACCTGACAACCCTTTACCTTCCCCATAGGGATAAAAGGTGGAGCACGAGAGCACACAACTAGCAAGGCCGAACGCACGAGGAGACCGCTATTCCAGACTGGCAGTTCAAGAGGAGGAGAAAATCGGCGAGACCTGAAAGAATGACGAGAAAGGAGTTTCCCTTGCCCTTTTCAACTCAGAACCGCAAAGCCTCTGATAAAGGAATTGCAATACTGGGGAGTATAGATGGCGTGTGGTGTGACAGGTGTCCACGCTGCATGGAGGCCTCCCGCACTGATAACACAGGAGGGGAGGCATGCTGGCTACTGCGGTACCGTCCATAACTATAGAAGGGGAAACAGACCAGTGGGTTCAACACAGCCGGTGAGTCGGAGAAAGCTGATAGCAAACTGAACTGTATTGAGCCCAAGGTTGCAAGTGGCAACTTTATAAATGAACAAAGAACTTGTGTTTTTGAACTTTTGAGAAAACCGAGAGAAGGGCCAGGTGCAGAGTGGTCAGGTGCCGCAGGAGTGCTCATTCGAAGGACCAAGGCTGGCCCCTTTGTTTTGTGGTGAAACTACAATTCCCAGAAGGCCCCAGGAGAGGGCAGTGTGTGGGTCAGAGTGGTCCTACAAAGGTCACATTAAAATCCCAATGACGAGAGAAAAGCTAGGGGAAGGGAAACCCCCTCACTTTCTGAGAAAATACTGAACACGAGCCTAAGGCAAGTCTGAACCCAATGGAGGGACGCCAGAGAAAAGCTAGGGGAAGGGAAACCCTGCTTTCCAAAAAAAGGTTGCGAATTAAGGCAAGTGCTAACCCGACGGGAGGGATGCCGAGAGAAAGCTCGGGAAATCAAAACCACGCTTTCCGAAAATAGGAAGTAAACCATGAACTGTGTTTAGAAACTCATGAACTGTGTTAACGATGGCTAAGTGAACCTGACAGAGGGAAGCCAAGGGAAAAGCTCAGAAAGTAAATCCAGAATGTCATAAAACAAAGTGAACTGTGAAATTGGCAAATGTGAACCTGGTTGAGTGATGTCTGCAAATCGGGGTGAGATCTGATAACCCCAGAAAAGATTGTGTTAAAAGTGAAAGGCCGTAGTGAACCCGACCGAGGGAGGCCAAGTTGCAAGAAGGATCCGAGCCCAGTGGAGGGAGATCCAAGGGGCGAAGAGCAATCGCCCACTCTGCAAGATTACCCAAAGGAACTTTTGTTTGTTTGTTATTTTGGTCGAGCAGGCCTTCTAAGGCAACAGACTTTGTAGACGACTTGACCCCAGAAGGTCCTGATATCGTTGAATGGTATAGTGAACCTCGTGCTGAAGAGGCCCAGGAAAACGTGGGGAAGGGAGACCCCAGCCATACCATCCCGATTTATCATTTTGTGAACACTTCTTTCTTTTCTGGTGAACATTATCCCACACTCGTTTTGTAACTTAGTGGAAAGTATTGGCAATAGTTTTTTTTTTTTAGTATAGGCCCTTTTTATTTGACAAGATGCCAGTACGACTGCCTTATTACTTGATGTTAGTAGCTTGCTCCCATCTTAACTTTAGGTTTAGATTAGGCGTTTTTCTCACCCATTCATACAGTTTAATAAGCACCCTTGAACTGTTATAACCTGTGTCTGTCTTTATTGTTGCCACCATGAGTTCCTTACACTGCTAATCATCTAGAGAGCTTGGAATTCAACCTCTGTGCCCTTAGGGGACCTGCTCCTCCATTTCCCAATCCTAGGTTTGAGGTTGTGCCAGGCTCTGATGTACTTGCATATGGCACTGCTGTACCTCATGTACACATAGTAGCAAGTGTCCCTTTAGGGGGTCTGGGGACCTGCTTAGACTGTCCCATACCCATGTATTTCCCTTATTTTGGCTCCTTTTGTCCAATATAACAGTCTCTTCTAATCTACACACACAATGACTCCACTTTCTGCACAGTCCTGAGACGGAAAGAGACTGAAATAACAGAGACGCTGCTGAGTGGTTCTGAGGAGGATAAACATTCACCATGCACGTGCCTCATATTTTCATATTTAATGTCGGCCTGCTTCCAAATTATTCTTCCTGTTTTATTCCTGACCACACTATTATCTACCAGATGACACGTTAACTCTGTTTTTAAAGAAAATCTGGCACTTACCTATGCAGTTTCTATAACAGATATTTACAGAATTCATTTACCAGCGAGTACCAGAGAGAACCTAAAAAACAGAAAGTGGGTCATGTCTTGCAAAACTCTTCATTTCCCCCGTGAGCTGCACAAATGCACCACTTTCGGTCAGCCTCCTCCCGACACCCCGCTGGAATTTTGAAATAGGACTCTTTCCCTTTTATTTAGGTGGGCTGGAGGTATTCGGTAGGAAGCGGTCTGCAAGCTGTCAGTGCCCCCATGGAGAGCGACAGGCCCAAGTCGGCACCATAATTGTCAGAGAAACCAAGCTCACACATCAGTTTAGGTTAGTGGCAAACCGGACACAGATTTTTTTGTCTTGCAAGATAACGAACCAGATACATCTTCACCTTACGGGCACTGACCAAAACAACCTGACCCACCCTCCAGACCTTAATAGGTCACTTTCCAGCTGAATGATACACAACTTAACAAGAAACGTCCAGATCCTTGAGCTTAGGCCTTCTGGCAGGAGAAGGCACCCCACCCCATTAAACGCATTGTCAAGCCATTACAAAATCTTCTGTGCACCTTGAAAGTAGGTTTGCATTGTTATCCTCATCATAGTCCATTCTTTTTAAACATTGTAGCTATTTATTGATAAAAGATGACAACCTCCAGTACATAATTCCATCTATTAAATAATGGATGGACTGAAATGGGCTGAGTCGGAACAGAAATAAAATGTAATTAATGATAATACATTCCTGAAATAAAATCAGACCTGCCTCAAACCATCCTACCTCTTTTTCATCCAGTGCTCTAGACTTACAGGTTCTACCAAAAGTTAAAACTCTAGGAATCATCTTTGATTGACGTAGGACATTGACACCTCAAGGCAATTTATTGGTCAGTGGCACTACTTACTATCTTAGAGTGCTCAAAAAAGTCAGATCGTACCTTGAGGATACACATTTTAAAACAATAGCCAGTGCCATTATTGGGGCAAGGATATATCTCAGTAGTGCTAGCTGTATGGGTGCTCCCGAGAAGTTAATGACCAGACTACAAATATTACAATACATCCATGCCAGGATAGGACAAATACTCTTTATAAACGGCTTATTACCCTGATTCTTCACCATTTACCCTGACTTCTGCCACCTTGGTCTACAAATGTTATTTTAAAACTACCCTTAAATACCTTCAAACTAGACTTATGGCCTTATTACGAGTTGGCCGGTAAGTGGTAAAATTGGCGGTAACCCAGTTACCGCCAATTTTACCACTACACCAAATTATGAGTTTTGGCTTTGAGTGGAGGATTTACCTCCAGCAAAACCCAGGAGATACATCGTCCCACTCAATGGCAAAACATCGGCAGAATTGGCAGATCCGCCGTGGTAATTCCGCAAAAAAAGCCCGATTGGGTCCAATGGACCCAAAATAAATGGGGAATTATACCGCCACCACAACTTGTAATCAGGCGGAAATTCCGCCTGACCAAGTGGCAGTAACAGTAATTTGTTATCCGCAGATTTACTGCCTAACTCGGAATGAGGCTCTACGTCTTTACAATCCACTAACCAGCAGTTGGCACCATGTCCAAGGTTTAGGTTACAGTCTGATGGTGGCAAGAGCTTTGCTGTTCGGGGATCTAGGCTATGTAATAATCTGCCTTATTCTTTGAGAATGTAAAATAATGTTTCAAATTCCGAAAAATCTTAAAACCTTTCTCTTCTGCAAATGTTACTCGTAAGATGAATGTTGCTTTTCTGTCACATGAGCTCTCTTATACATTAGAGTTTTCTTGTGCTATACTAAAGAATACAACATAACATTATATGACATTACAGAACATAAAATAATCATGTTGTCTTTGCCCATAAGGTCATTGAAAAGGATATGCCTACTGTGAGAAAGCATATCCATGCTGCTTCCACCAATGTAGGCCAGTATGCCTGTGTTAGAACACTGAGGTTAGCTTTGCCCATAATGCCATTACAAAATGCCAAGCCACTGTCAGAAAACATTTCGATACTGGCTGCACCAATGTAGGCCAGTATGACCATGTAAGAACAATTATCATGCTGGCTCTGCCCATAATTCTAGTAAATTGTGCCATGCAACTGTAAGAAAAAATATACATATTAGCTGAACAGTATAATCCAGTATGCCCATTTAAGAATACTCAAGATGGTTTTGCCCATAGTGCCAATATAAATGTCATGAGACTGTACGAAAACATGGCCATGCAGCCTCCACCAATGTAGCCCCCCCTGACCTCACTGAGAACACACACCATGTTGGCTTTACCCATAATGCCAGTAAACAATGCCTAGCTTCTGTAAGAAAACAACCATTTTGACCACACCAATGTAGTGCAGTATGCCCATGTAAGAAAACTCATGATGATTTTGTCCATAATGCTAGTAAAACATGCCATGTCACTGTAAGAAGACATGTCAGAACAAACTGCATAATTGTAGGTCGGTATACCCATGTAAGAATGTTCATCATGGTGGTTATGTCCATAATGCTAGTAAGAAATGTCATGCCGCTGAAAGAAAGTATGTCCGTATTGGATACAGCAATGTTAGTCAGTATGCCTGTGTAAGAACACTCATCATGTGGCCTGTGCCAATATTCAAAGTACAAAATGATGCTATGTCCACTGTTAGAAAATATGTTCCTGCTGACTGCACCTATGTTCCCCCAACCCAACTAAGAACACTCATAATGTTGGCTTTGCTCATAACGTCAGTAATAAATGTCAAGCCACTGTACGAAAACGTGTGTACTGGCTGCCGCAATGTAAGCCATTATGCTGCCGATGTAAGAATACTCATATTTCTTATGCCCCTCATGCCAGAAAAGAAAACCATGCCACTGTAAGATAAAATGGCCATACTGGCTGCACCTCGGCAAAACCCCATGTAGGAATACTCTTCATGATTGATTTGCCTATAGTGCAAGGAAAAAAACACTATGGTCTCTACAAAAAAACATGCCCATGCTGGCTGCCCCAATGTAGCCTGCCTCCCACCCCAGTGAGAGCCCTTCTCCCTTCCCACACATGTACACACATGCTCATACCCATTAATACATACACCCATACACACTCCTCATTCACTCATACAGCACACCCATACAGCATACTCAAACAGGCGCCAGTTGCTCTTGGTTCTCTGTGCATCAAAAGTTAAGCATAATACCTTGTCTTTTCCCTCTCCTCCTTTATCCATTTAACCTCCCTTTCTGTAAAACTTACCTGCCGCCCTGTGGAAGTGCCTGGAATCTGTGTTGACTGTTCCATACCATTCACCGCCTAGAAACCATACAGGTTGTTTAATGCACTGCCGTGTTCATAGTAGGAGGGGCTGGATGTGCTGGGTGAGGTAAGGGATCCAGCAGGGATTCTGGCAGCTATGGGTTTCCCTGAAAAGAAGATACAGTTACTCCAAGTGAGTGGACGGACACTGGTCCCCACCATCCCAAACTTCTGGGATGGGGAGGCTGGACTCGCCTCTGTTCTCTGCTGCTGATGGGCTGAAGTTGGTGGCTGCACTCGTTGCCATTTGCTTCACTGGCTGTTGCTTATCCAGTCCTGCTGCAACTGCTAAGGTTTATTTCCTTGTTCTGGGTTGTTGGGCTATCTATTGTGGCCCTTTTCCACTTGGTGGGCAAAAATGCGCAATTGTGGGCTCAGTCCTGTGCTTCTTTTGCTGCTCTTCCTGTAACTGTGCTTTCTAGTCTCTTGCACGCGCTTCATCTACTGCGCCTTGTACAGTCTGCATTTTCTTAATGCCTAACATTCCTTTCTTGCAGGTATTGATGAGTGAACCAAACAGGAGTCCCACAGAAGCAAAACTGATGATGGTAAGTGTCCCTGGGTTCTGTAATGCTGCTTTGCGGGATGGTGCCAGTTGCTCTAATGTTTCTCTCTTCTTCTTTTCCGTAGGTGCAGTGGATCCGGATTTCAGAAGAGGTAAGCGTTCTCTGCTGCTGCTGAAGACAGATTAACGTGAAGCAAGGCATGCCTGCTGGGCGTGGCCTTTATATACCTCAGGGTCAGGAGAACTAGAGCGCTTTTGGCTTTTTCACAACCTGGAGCTCTGCAGCGGCCATCTTGGATGGCTGGTTGAAAACACCCACTGTTGCCTTGTTGGCTGAAGGGTGGCATGCCTTCCAATTGGCAGAATGCCAGTAGCGTACCAGAGCAGTGCAGCCTTCTCCAGGTCTTAGTATATTAAGAAGAAGGGGTCTCAGGGACAGGGTCCTCACAAGGGTTTTGGCGGGCTGTATGTGGCCTCTTTGGAAGGGGATTGGGATCGGTACCGATGGTCATGACAGCACTCCTCACCTAAGGCCCCTCCTACGGCACTAGGGCATGACTTATCAGGGTGGTTCCGGTGAAATTGGGACAGCAGACACGGTGCGTGGATATTGAATAAAGGTTCCCAGGTTCTGTCTAACACCCCATACCTCTTCCAGTCAACCAGGTAATATACAGTGTGCCCCACTCATTTTGAGTCTAAGATGTCACACACCTTATATTCCAGAATCCCTTGTCCAACCTTGATCAGGGATGGTTGTGACATGGACAGGTTTCTGGTTGCACTGGTTTTATAAGTGATACATGGAACACAGGAGGGATGCGTAAGGATTGAGGCAGTGCTAGCTTGACGGCCACTGGGTTGATTAACGCAGTGATTGGGTAGGGCCCGATATACCTTGGGTTTAATTTTTCTTGGGCCTTTTATCTGGATATGTTTAGTTGCTAGCCAGACTTGATCTCCTACTTGGTATGTAGGGGCTCTTTCCCTCTTTCAGGTCAGCAAATTTCATGTAGTACTCCATTGCTTTGTGGAGATGTATGGTGTCTTGCTTAAGGGTAAGCTGGTTTAAGTTTTGTGTCACCGCAAAGGTAGGCATTTCCAGGGCTTCTGGTGGATCGCACACCAAAGTCCAGTGGTGCCTGCCGTGGAGCAAGAAGAAAGGAGGGAACACTGTGTAGCTCTGTAGGGTGTTATTGTAGGCGTAGTCTGCTACCCATCGTAGGTCGACCCAGTTCTTGTCGGAGTGTGCAAGCATGCAATGCAAGTATTGCTCTGGTGTTTGGTTTGTTCTTTCGGTTTGCCCATCCGTTTGTGGGTGATGGTTGGACTTTAAGCAGACCTCGATCTGAGCAATGGCACAACACTTTCTCCAAAACCAAGAAACAAACTGGCTTCCACAATCGAATATCACTACAGAAGGGAATCCATGTAGCCTGTCCACCGGCTGTAGATATTTCTGGGCTAAGGTACCAGCATTTGGCAGTCCCTTGATGGCTATGACGTGTGTCATCTTTGATAGGAGGCCAACCACTACCAGGATAGTGCTGAAGCTGTTGCATGGGGGTAGGTCTGTGATGAAATCCAGTGACACGGTGTGCCAAGGAGCTGGGGGTATTGAGAGTGGACGCAGGAGCCCTTGTGGTTTCCTTTTCTGTGGTTTGTATTGTGCGCATGTGTCGCACGTTTTCATATAGTGTGTCACGTCCTTTCGCCATGTGGGCCACCAGTGGTGTTGTCGGACCTTTGCTAGGGTCTTTGTGATGCCCGGATGTCCTTTGATAAGTGTGTTATTGAAAGGGGCCCCTAGGGGACCCTGACGTCTATAGAAACAAGGCGAGTCACCACACACGATAGATATGCCAGACACATGGTTGTATTCCCAAAGCTAGGGTTTATTGCAAAGCAAAAGTCTCAGTTGGCCAACTCGGTCTCACGCCCCGTGATGTGTATCTCTAGACATCGAGGGACGCAAGAGAGTGAATTACGTACATCGGTTACATATATACAAAATGCATATCAAACAATCAGCTATGACATGTTTAACACCCCCCCTTTATTGGGTTTCTTTGAACTTGGTGTGATGATGGACATCTCCGACTACTATGACACCTTCAAACATCTATTCTAGTAACAATTGCAATTTGTGAGTGCGAAGGCAGCTTTCAGTTGTTAAATAGAACACATCGCTTCTGTTCTTGGAAGCGAGCTGCGGGGGGGAAGAGTTGCATTCCGGACCTTGCTATATATTAGGTGCTATTCGCGTCCTGGGAGCAGACACGCTCTAGCGGGCTCAGCAAAGGTGGGGGCCGTAAGAAAATTCAAGCCTTTAGCTGTATTATTCTAACATATTCTACCATATAACGAGACTGGCTGGCAGCTACGAAATGATTAAATGCCCTGCAGCTCTGCTTCAAGGTTACATTCGGGAGGGAGCCGGGCATTCTTCCTGGCACTGCCTACGTTTGTGTTTCAACAAACGCTTGTTATCCTCTCGGCCCTGCGGCCTTGTCCTTTTCACATACAGGCAACAATGTTTTACAGTCGAGCAGTGTAAGCGGAAAATATACTGCGAAGCAATAGGAACAGAAAGCAATGAGCAATGGTTAGAAAACAAAATGGTGATTCTTGTTAAATAAAAATGGTCATTCATTGGCAAACTCAAAAACCTATATTCTGTCATATCGTGCATGAAACGGATGGCCCACAGCCACCAAAATGCGTTTGCGGTCACAAAGTAGAGGTATCCATTTTTCTAGACTGACATTATGGTAGTTCTGAATGACTTGTGTCTGTATGTCCTTGTCAGGTAAGTACAACCGGTTGCCATGATAAGGAAGCCCAATCTCGGTTTGGTGTTGCAGGTTTAGACCGGTCCAGGCTTGTAGTTCTGCGGGTGTTAACACCTTTTTAACTGCTTCCTGAAGCGACGCCAGCCTGGTCGGTGTGTTGGTCAGCAGCTTGTGTTGTGGAATGATCGCCATGGGCACAGGGGTGATCTTCTTCGCTGCAGCCTATTCTGGATAGGGCATCAGCCTTTACGTTGCGTACCCCAGGTCGATAGGTGACTATGAAGTCATACTCTGCAAAGAATAGGGCCTGTTTTAACTGGCGAGAAGACTGGTCTTTGGCGGTTTTGAGGTACTGTAGGTTACGGTGGTCTGTGATGATCGTGACCAGATGTCGGTCTCCCAAAAGGTAATGTCGCCATTCCTTGAAGGCGGCCTTGATGGCCAGTAGCTCTTTGTATGTTATAGCATAGTTTCGCTCAGGTGTGAACTTCTTAGACCTGAAGGCCACGGTGCAATTGTCCAGTATCTGGGTTGCGCTGGGACAACACAGCAACCATGGCTACATTGGAAGCATTGGTCTCTACTATGAATGGAAGATCAGGTTTAAGGTGCTGTAAAATGGGGCCGTGGTAAAGCGCTCCTTCAGGGTGTTCAATGCTTGTTCAGCGTCTAGGGTCCAGGAGAATGTCTTATTCTTACGGAGTAGAGAGCTGATGTTGTGCACTATGTGGGAGAAGTTAGGTATGAATCGGCGATAAAAAATTGCGAAACCTAAAAAGCTCTGTTCGGTCTTGACAGACGTGGGCGATGCCCATGGAAGAATAGCTTCCACCTTGCTGTGGTCCATGCAAGCTTCCTGCGCTGTCAGGCTGAACCCCAAGAACTCTACTTCTGTGACGTGGAAAAAGCTATTTTCTAGTTTTGCGTAGTGCTTGTGCTGACACAACTTGTCCAGAACCGCCTCCACGTGGTTGATGGGGTCTTCAGATGATGCAGAGTATATGAGAATGTCACTGATGTACACTATTGCACACACATCCAGTAATTCCCATAGGACATTGTTCATGAAGTACTGGAAGGCCTCCGGGGGATTGCAGAGGCTGAAGGGCATGATGGTATACTCATATAACCCGAACTTCGTGCCGAATGCAGTCTTCCACTCGTCTCCACTCTTCACCCACACTAAGTGGTACGCCCCTCGGAGGTCCAGCTTGGTGTATATATTGGCATCCTTTACTTGGTCCAAGATCTCCGGTATCAAGGGCAGAGGGTATTCTTTCTTTACTGTGATCCGGTTCAGGGCTCTGTAATCTATACAAGTATACAAATCCCCCTCCTTCTTCGGGACGAAGAAGAGGGGCAAGGCTGCTGGGGACTTTGAAGGTCGTATAAACCCATTAGCCAGGTACTGGTGCAGATACGTGCGTAGGTGTTTGTTTTCTTGTTCTGTCAGGGCGTAGATACGGCTGTAGGGTAACTGGGTGCCGAGGGTGAGGTCGATCTGACAGTCGTATGGTCAGTGCAGAGGTAAGGTGTTTGCCTGCTCCTTTTGGAAGACGTCTTAGAAATCATTGTATTCCCGTGGTAGCCCCCCTATCACCAGGTCAGGGCCTTTTGGTGCAACAGTGCGAGGGAACTGGATAGTGGCTGGTGGTGTTAGTAGCAAGTGTTCACCCATTCCCTTGAGAAGGTCAGGGTTCTGGCCCGCCAGTCGATACTTGGGTTGTGGGACTCAAACCATGTTATGCCTAATATAAACTGGAATTCCGGTGCACTGATGAGATCAAACCCAATGCGTTGCCGATGGCCACCTTGGCAGAGTAGCACCATTTCTTCCGTACATTGGATCACTGGCATGGAGGTTAATGGCATGCCATCCACAGCTTCCTCATTGTCTACTGCTGCAACGAGTCACCGATCCTGTGGGCTGTTGTGTGATCCATGTACTTACCCACAGTTTGAGTGCGTGCATCTTCTGTGGCTACTGGGGACATATGAGTACTAGGGGTATGGCAAGGTGTGAGGCTACTGGATCCCTGAACCTGCTCGACAAGCAGGCCTCTAATCTTGCAGGGCAGTCCCGCAGGAAGTGGCTGGGCTTGCCAAAGTAGAGACATAACTGCTGCAGTCTGCATCTCTCTCTTTCGTCCCTGGCTAACGGGCCTCGAATACTGCGATCTGCATCGGCTCCGGTGTATGGTTTTCCAGGTGGCATTGGGTGCTTTGTTTGGTGTGCACATACCTGGTGGTCAAGCTGGATCACCAGGTCTATGTACTCCAGACAGAAATCTGGCGGGTTTGACTACCTGGGCCAAAACATCCTTGAATTCCCCCTGAAGGTCCATGTGAAACAACGTGGTCTGTTTGTCCTCGGGCCAGTTTGTCTCTGCCACCAGCCATGTAAGCCAGTAGGTCCTGGGATCCCTGTAGGAGGGACATTAATTTGTTGTCAAGGGCTTGTCCTTGCATCTTTTGTGCAAATAGCTTTTCCAGTACATGTTGGAACCTGGGGAAATTGTGCACAGTCTGATCACCCCTGTCCACTAATGGGATCGATAAGTTAACTGCATGACCCCCCAGGTAAGATAACACAAAGTCCACCCTGGTCTAGTCATCGGGGAAGGCCCTGGAATGCAGAGAAAATGGAGTCTACACTGGTTCATGAAGACAGGTTACTTGTGTGGGTCCCCTGTGAAGCATTCGGGTGAGGCTAGAGGAATGGATGTGGGGGCTAGCACCTGAATGGGAGCCGGTTGAGATGTCTGTGAGAGGGGTTGTGGTACTGGTAACAGGACTTGCGCTGCTTGGGCTTGCGTGAACTGTTTCGCCAGTTCGTGGGTGCTGTCCCTATTGACAATCAACTCCCTCCTCAGGACATTGGTTTCCGAATGAGCCGCCTGGACCTCGGCTCTCTGCTCCCCCAATAGCGTAGCTCACTGGTCTATGTTCGAGGATTCCTTGGCACTTAGGCAGGGGTGTTAATCGTGGTCTGCACGTTCTGTCACGCTTGCCTGCCGCCCCGTGGAAGTGCCTGGAATCTTCGTTGACTGTTCCACACCAGTCACTGACCTGAAGCCGTACAGGTTGATTGAGTGTTCAGAGCAGGAGGGGCTGGATGTTCTGGGTGAGGCAAAAGTCCCAGCAGGGATTGTGGCAGCTACAGGTTTCCCTGAAAAGAAGGTACAGTTACTCTAAGTGAGTGAACAGCCACTGGTCCCCACCACTCCAACCTTTCCGCTGCTAAGCAAATTGTGGGATGGGGAGGCTGGACTCACCTCTGTTCTCTGCTGCTGATGGGCTGAGGTTGGTGGCTGCACCTGTTGCCAGTTGCTTCACTGGCTGTTGCACGTCTACTCAAGTTGCGACTGCAAGGGTGTCTTTCCTTGTTCTGGGTTGTTGGGCTATCTATCGTGGTCCTTTTCCACTTTGTGGGTTGGTGGGTGCAAATGCGCGATTGTGGGCCAAGTCCTGTGCTTCTTTTGCTGCTCTTTCTGTAACTGTGCTTTCTAGTCTCTTGTGTGCACTTCTTCTACTGCACCTTGTACTTTTGTGCTTTCTTACTGCTTCTACTGTGCCTTTCTTCTTCTTTTCCATATGCGCTGTTGATCCGGATTCGAGAGGAGGTAAGCGTTCACTGCTGCCGCTGAAGGCAGATTAACGTGAAGCAAGGCATGCCTGTTGGGCATGGCCTTTATAGCCCCAGAGCCAGGAGAACTAGCGCGATCAAGGCTTGTTCCCAGCCTGGAGCTCTGCGGTGGCCATATTAAATGGGTGGTTGAAAACAACCACTGTTGCCTTGTTTGCTGAAGGGTGGCATGTCGAAGGGTGGTATGCCTTCCAATTGGCAGAACACCAGTAGCGTACCATAGCGGTCCAGCCTTCCCCAGGTCTCAGTCTACCCCGAGAGGTCTCGGGGACAGGGGTCCTTTCAGGGGTCTTGGGGGCTGTATGTGGGCTCTTTGGAAGGGGATTGTGATCGGTACCCATGGTCTTGACACTTTCAGATCCATGTGTGCACCTGGAGATTTTGCCAGTGAGTGATATAAATACCAGTGACAAGATGCACATTGCTTCACATTCACATGTGCAGCCAGACAACATACATACTGACTGCTGTAAGGAACTCATGGTGGCAACAGTAAAGACAGACACAAGTGATCACAGTTCAAGGGTGTTTATTAACCCTTTAAATGCCAGCGACGAGCCGGCTCGTCGGTAAAAAACGCTCCAGGTTGCAACCGACGAGCCGGCTCGTCGGTGGCACTTAAAGGGTTAATGAGGGGGGAAATGTTGGCGGGTTTGGGCGGTGAATACCGCGATTTAATAAAAAACCCATTGGCACTGGGGGGGAACCTCAATGGCACTTAAGAGGTTAAACTTCAAAGGTAGGCTGGAAAAACACCTAATCTAAACTTAAATCTAAGAAGGGAGCAAGCTTTGACCCTCAAATAATATTAAGGAAGTCCTAGTGGCGTCTTTTCAAATAAAAGAAAAACCTATTGCCCATCCTTACACTAAATACAAAAGAAGTGTGGGATAGTGTTCATAAGAAAGAAGGAAGTGCTCACAAATAACAGGTCAGGATGCGGTGGTCGGGGTCTCCGTTTCCCACGTTTTGAGCATGGGACAATGTAGGATTACAGAGCACGGCACACGTTCAAGATTTCCCAGCATGAGCCAACAGTTCTGCTTTCGGGTATCAGGGCCTTGGGTGGTTAAGTCTCTTTTCCACAAAAAGTCTCCCGCCACCGTGGACTTGATGTATTCAAAATAATAAACAAAAGTTATTTTCTGCTTGCACGTTGGATGTTGCCTTTCACCCTTGGATCCCCCTCTAATGGGCGCAGATCCCTAGAAAGTTCCTCAATGATACCAGGACCTATACGATAGCTATGTTTTCTTGCTTTCAAGGGCCTGACAGGTGCAAAGTATCAGAACAAAGATTCATCATAAAGCTCTAGAGTTCTTCTCTGGTTTTATTTGGGTGATAGCTCTTCCCCCCTGGGTTCCCCCTCTTCCAGTCTCAGACCCACCTCGAATATCAGCTTCTCTTTGTCAGGTTCACTCTGGCGTGGCATACATTCAAAGGCTTTTCCTCTTGTACTTTTCGTTGCTGCATTCACAGGTTGGTGGGTGTTGGCTGTTGTGGGCGTGGGGGCTAGTGGGGGCCACACGCTTGCATCCATGCAGGCATGCAATCAGACACACACAGAGAGTACGCCGGAGACGTGCGTCTGCTCCGGTCCCCGATGCGAACTGCCCGGTGACCGCCTTTAATAACCATTGCGCATGCGCGAGCCTAGATGCTGCTCGCGCATGCGTATACAAGCATATTCAATACGCAACATTGGCCTCTCACCCTTTGATCCCCCTCTTCCGGGATCTGATCCGACTTGACTGTTCGCCTCCCTCGATCGGGTTCACTATGGTTTTCAATGCAATTTTGTTGTTGACATTCGCAAATCTTAATGTCTTTTTAAAAAGTTAACTGTGGACATCCCTCGGCCGGCTTCACTCCTGTTAACACACTGGGCCTCATTACAAGTTTGCTGGTCTGGTAACTACGATACCGGTAAGCTTGCCGGTACTGTAGTTACCGGACCGACAAACTACGAGTTCTGCTCGCAGGTGCCTTTTCACCCGCCAGGTCAGACCTGGCGGCCAGAACGGCACCCGAGAGCAGAGCATGTCAGATGCACCGGCACCATTTTTAATGGTACCGGTGCATCCAACCTCCCCATTCTCATTGAGCCCTATGGGGCTCAAATGGTAATAGGGAGTCAAAGTTTCCGGTCCCTGGCAATGGGGAAATACAGGGTCCGCCAGGGTTGTAATGGCCCTGTATTTCCCTATTGCCAGGGGCCGGAAAAATGTGCAAGTTTGGCAGCAGCCTGCCGGTTTTACCGGCAAGACTACGACCAAACTTGTAATGAGGCCCACTGTATTTCGGGACTTAAGATTTTGCCCCCTCTTTATCAGCCTCCCTCTTTCGGGTTTACTCTTGCCAATCTTGTCAATCGTGCCTTTTTCATTAAACTCTTACGATGCAGAATTCACTTCCCTTAGCTTCACAATCATCTGTCGTTCAAAGACTTTCGACTGTACAGAGGATTTTACAAGACCCCTGTGTGACCACTTTGACCCCCTTCTTGCCTTTTCCCAAGGCCTTCTGGCAATGGTAGTTTCAACAATTGGGTAATCGCCCAGAGTTTCCTGAGTGAACACCCATGTGGTGCCAGACTCCTCTGTTGCTGGTTTCCCCCCTTTTCTATATCAACAGTTCTTTGTAACTTTTCACAGTTCAATTAGCCGTTTGCTACTTTTGGTTCAACACAGTTCGGTTTCTTATTGGCTCTCCCCTCGACTAACCGGCTGTTCAAAGTTGGTACCACAGAGACAAGCGTCTCTCCCGGGCTTGCTTATCAGTGGAGGAGGGTCCTGTGTGCCGTTGACATCTGCTGCAACACACGCTGGTTATTGTTCACGGTTTTACGATTCCTTCCACAGAGGTTTCACGGGCATTGGTTGGAAAGGGCAAGGTCGCTTCTCTCCTTGTCACCCTCTCAGTTCGCTCTGTCTTTCTCGTCCTCTTTAACTGCCGTGCTGAGTTAACTCTCACATCGTGCGGTCTGCCTTGCTCGTCTTGTGCTCTCATGCTCCATCTTTTATCCCTGTGGGGAAGGGAAAGGGCCATTGAGCATACTACGTAGTAGGCTGGGGAATAGAAGCAAGGAAGGGAGACCTTGGGGGTCATTCCAAGTTGGCCGGTAAGGGATACCGGGCACCGGTAAGGAGACCGGTGCCGGTAATCCCTTACTGCCCGATTCCGAGGTCCCTTGGAGGGAACCGTAAAGGACGTGTGGTCGGACCACACATTCTTTACGGGACCCTTTAAGGGACCTTGGAGCTAATAAGGGGACCGCAATTTGCTGTACCGTTATTAGCACCTTCCCATTGAGCCCTATGGGGGCTCAAATGGGAATGCGAATGGCTTTTGGAATGGGGACTTACCGGGTCCGCCTAGGGCAGAATGTCCTGGTAAATCCCCCCTCCACCAGACCGGACCCGGACCAATTTTGGAGGCTGCCATGGCGCTAATAGCGCCATGGCTACCTCCGAACTCGGAATGAGGGCCCTAGAGAGGACTCATACCGCCAAGTGTTGAAACTTGGCCACTGATGGAGGGCTTAGCCTGAACATCAAGCCTGCCTGTCCAGATGAGAGGATATGAAGCTAGGTATCCCATAGGTTGATATTGGGCCTCATTATGAGTCAGGCGTTAAGGGGTTAACGGCGCCGTAAACGGCGCCGACCCTTAACGCCTGATTACAAGGTCCCTTAGCGCCATGGTGATTTTAATGCCTGCTTTTTGCAGGCGTTAAAATCCATGGCACTAAGGGACCATGGTGCTAATTACGCCACCGTAATTTACGGTGGCGTAATTAGCGCCTTCCCCACTCCCATTATGCCCTATGGGGCAAAAATGGGAATGGGGAAGGGTAAAATGGGAAATGGGGATTTACCGCCCCACTCACCTTGGAATGGAGCGGTAAATCTGTCAACCACCATGGCGTAAACGTAGTTTACGCCATGGTGGTAAGGGTACGACCCAGGCGGTAACTTACCGCCTGGGTCGTAATAAGGCCCATTGAGTTCTTGTACTTTGTAGTCATACTTAACAGAGCAGTTGTACTTAACAGAGCCGTTCTGTCTTCAGGAAAAAGGTCTTTGTGCTCACTCAAACTTGCAGAGTTAATGTGATAATAAAAAATGGTTTCCTTAGACAGTGTCACCCAAACCCCTCTAGAGCGGAGAGGCATAGCGTGCTTAAATCAAGGGGATAAACTAGCATTGGTCTCGGAAGTCACAGGTGGCAGAGGTAAAGAAGCAGGGTGGGCATAGTTTAATAAAAGCGGGTCTCAGGGAAAGACAGTAAAAACCCCACGCTGTTAAATCAGGAAGGGGTGCGTTCAGTGTTTGATGGGCCATAACGTATATAACACCATTGCTGATGGCAATAAGACTCACAGCAAACAGACAAAGTGAAGTAAGCCTGGCATATGGCTGGCCTCTTCACAAGAGGTCACATAAGTAAATACTGTGAATAACCACATTTGTTGGTGGTTAAAGAAAAATATAGCATAGCACAAGAAAATATGCCAATGTAGAACTGGCAACACAAAGTGAAGGACATACAGAGAATGGCTCACTGGTACATGTGCTGTTGTGACCATGTGCTGGAAAAATTTCAATATGATAGGTGAGACAGGTCTCACTTTTCTGGGGAGGAAGGTGATATCTATGTCTGTTCCCTAAGAGCAGCGACAATCAAAGTTCAGGAATGGAGATTTACTCCTGAATATGTGAGAGTACCAGCCCAGAATGTTTGATAGATGTTAACTTGGGGCAGCTGAGTGCCCCTCTTAGTAGGGAAAAGTCATGTTTTAATTGAATTTTGTCTTGAAAAAACTGGGATGACTTAGGGAGGAGTTCCAAAGTTGAAGAGCCAACCATGAGAATACTGGGCCTCCATGTTTTTTATTTAGTTGAACAGAACGACCAATTCCAAGACAGGGGATTATCTAAAGTTGAGGTTAGAGGAGTACATTTGCAGGAATATAGGGCCATTTCCAAGTATTGCTTTGGAGGTAATGTACAGTGCTTTAAAAACAATACCCCTATCAAAAGGAAGTCCGTGTAGAAACTGGAGCGATGCAGAGTCTTTATCCCTAGATCCATTGAGGTGTAACGTGCGGGACGTTGCATTTTGGATTCTCGGTGTGAGGGGAGAGAAAGAACTCATGGCGTTTCTTAAGAGAAGAGAGGGGCGTTGGATATAAGCATTGTGGGGAAGAAGCAGGGGTGCTGGATATAAGCATGGTGGGGAAGGAGTAGGGGCATTGGATATAAGCATGATAGGGAAGAAGCAGGGGCATTTGATATAAGCATGGTGGGGAAGAAGCAGGGGCATTGGATATACGCATGGTAGGGAAGAAGCAGGGGTGCCGGACATAAGCATGGTAGGGAAGAAGCAGGGGTGTTGGATATAAGCATTGTTGGGGGAAGAAGCAGTGATCTGTACTTTAAAAATAGCATTTACAGAGATTTCTGATAGGAAGTGGGAAACCAATGAATTGCAAAGATCTTGTAATGGAGGGATGTTACTCTAGGGCGCAGAAGGAGTTTAAAACTCTGAGATGATTTTAAAAGCATCGCTTTGTAGGTTAGGGGTCTTAAGGGGTCTGTCAGAGTAGAAACACAATTTGGCTTTTTGAATTTCTGGATCCGAGCCCCCTTTGTGTTTTACGAATGCTAATGTATCACTTAGTATATGGTTCTTTCTCCAAGTACTGGTGCTTCTTAAGGTTCTTGGAAAACCAGCTATGTTTGTGCTCGAGTTTCTGGGAGTGCACCTTTTAAAACGGGGGACAACTTCCTGGGCCCCAATGATCCAGTCACCAGGGAGTTTTGTCCCTAGCAGAAGCTGTGAGAGCACTGAAGGGTTATGGTGAGATTTCCTGAGAACAGGCATCAGTTCATCTTTAATATTACGCGCTTTCCAGTTTCAGGAAAAGAAATGAGTGACATGGAGGGGTGTTTATCTGGGAAGACTAAGACTGAATGATCAGTCCCTTAAAGGCAGAGATGCGGCAGTGTCCTCGGGAGCTTGGGGGGCAGAAGATAACATCCAGGGTGTGGCCTGCTGTGCGTGTGTGTCGTCTCACCACTAAGAAGGTGTAGGACTTAACCGTTCAGGTTAGGGACAAGTGACATTGTAGGCTTCATAAGCCTTCACAAGCCTTTGTAATGTTGAGTTTAAATTGATTAGAATAAAGGCTTCATGTTTTGCCACAGCTGTCTGAAGTGACAATTATTTATTTATTTAGATTTATAAAGCACCCAGCAGCCCGAAGGCATCGTGGCGCTGTTACAGAATATTCACTTGATGCATGTAATGAAACATTTGTTACAAAAGCAATTATAGACATTCAATTATAGTGTTGAGAGTTGTTCCGATGTTACAGAGGAACAATGATGAAAGCAGTGCAGTATGGTCATGGTTTAATTAAAAAGCTTTGTTTTTAGTACTTTCTGAAAGTTGTCAGGGATTCTTCATTTCTTAAACTGAGTGGAAGAGAGTTCCAAACTTCGGGGGCTAGTACTGAAACTTGTTCCGCCCGCTTTAGCTCTGTTGAATGTTGGGACTGAGAGTCGGTGTGAGTATTGGTCCTGGTTTGGACTATGGGCAGGAGCCTGGTGTATTCTTTCAGCAAGGTAGGCTGGGGCAGTCTGGGCAAGGCATCTGTGGGTGATTGTGAGGGCCTTGAAGGTTATAAGCTCTTTGACTGGGAGCCAGTGTGCCTCTTTTCTTGCCTGGGAGATGTGCTCTCTCCTGGGGATGCTGAGTGCAGCTCTAAGGGCATTGTTTTGTGCAATTTGCAATTTGTTGATGGTATTTGCAGAGGTGCCTAGGAGTAGGATGTTGCAGTCATCCAACTTTGCGCCTATTGTGGCTCTCGCAATGTTGAGGCAGTTCTCTGCTGACAGGTTGGGGTTCACTGCATTTATAATTTTTGAGGTGAGTGCTGCTGAATATGATATGGCGCTGACTTGCCAATGCATTGATAGGTTGGTGTCCAGGTAGACACTAAGGGATTTTACTGCAGCAGAGGTAGTAATGACAGTGTTTTCAATGCTGAAGGAGCTGTATTTGTCATCCAGTTTTTTTAGGGATTCTTTGGGGCCTACAAGTAGTATTTCAGTTTTTTCCCCGTTTAGGCATAAGCCATTGGCTGCCATCCAGGCCTGGATGCGTGCATATGTGTCTTGGAGGGTGTTGAGGTCTGCTCATAGTTACCTGTTAGAGGGAGAATAATTTGTGTGTCATCGTCATAGTTCCTATAGGCTATGCCGAAGTCATCTAGGACGCTGAATAGGGGGAGAGTGAATAGGTTATAGAGGGTGGGGGAGGCGCACGAGCCCTGTGGGACTCTACAACCGATGGGTGATGGAGAGGCGTATGCCTGGTCCGAGAAGACTCTCATAGCTCGACCATCCAGGAAGGATGTGATCCAAGCGGTGACTTCTTGGGAGAAATGGGCTGTGTCGGTAAGCATACATAGGATCTTGGGGTCAACCAAGTCAAGGGCAGCCGAGAGATCTAAGAGTAGGAGGAGTGAGGATTTGCCTTTGTCCATGGCTTCGAGTAGTTGGTTCTTGAGGTCAAGTAGAGCTGACTCCGTGCTGCTTCGAGGGCGGAAGCCAGATTGCCTTTTTCCAAGGATGTTGTGCACTTCTAGATAGGCCTGAATCTGTAGATATGCAGCCTTGTCCAGAATTTTCAATAAGAATGGCACAGTGGTGATTGGATGGTAGTTGTTTGGGGAGTCAGGGTCGAGGGTAGGTTCTTTTAGTAGGGACCAAACCCAAGCTTCCTTAAGGGTGAGCGGGACGGTGCTGGTGGCGAAGGACTCATTGATGAAGGTGGTGACAAATGGTGCCAGAGCTGTCGCACAGTCTTTGACTAGGTTGGATGGGCAGATGTCTCCTTTGCATAACAAGGGTTTTGTGTGCTTCATGATTAGAAGGACTTCAGGAATTGTTACATCCCTAAATGCGAAGGGTTTAGGTGCGTTTTTCCTGTGATGAGTGTCTTCGGCTGGCAGGTTGACTGGGGGTTTAGAGGGTGGCGAGTTGGTTTTAGGCAGTTTGTCGAATTGAGTTTTGATTTTGTTCTGGAGTGTTTTGATTTTGTCTAACATGGCATGTTGGATGTTGTTCCTCCATGTTTCGTTTTTCTCCGTAGGCTGTGTAGAGGTAGGGGGGATTGTCAGCTCCTTGTAGATGGTGAATAGCTCTTTGGATTGTGAATTGGCTTTCTCAATTCTGGAGTTGTATGTGGCAGCTTTGGTCTTGTGGGTGGTGGAGCGATTAGTTTGCCAAGAGGTTAATGCTGCTCGTTTAGCGGTTCGGGCAACTTGGAGTTCTTGTGTGAACCAGGAGTTTGAATAGAGTGTAAGTTTGGCTTTTTTCTTTTCTATATTGGAGCTACCACATCTAATACACTTTTAAGAGTGGTGTTGTAGATCTCGAGTAGTATATTAGGGTCGTTAGAGGTGGGATGGGCCAGTGCAGAGGTTTTGAGAAGGGGGAGTATCCTGTCTGCAGTGAGTAGTTTTTTGGATCTTGCTATGGTGGCTGGTGCGGGTGAGTTTGGGTTCCCTCCTGTTTTTAAGGGTATGATGAAGTGTAGTAAATGGTGGTCATTCCATGGGCGAGGGGTGTTAGAGCTGATGTCGGCCGCACAGTTGTGGCCCTCAAACCAGACTAATATACGCCCTTTGGCGTGGGTCGGGTCGTTCACTAGTTGGGTGAAGCCTAAGTCTTGGAGAGCTTTGGCAAATGCTTTGCTTTTCTTGTCTATGGGATCCTTGAAACCCAAGTTGAGGTCTCCTAGAAAAATAACTCTTGAATTTGTTTTAATTTTGTCCCCCAATATGTGAGTGATGTTAGATTGGTGATGTAAGATTGCTGAATGCAGAGGGACAATGTGTGGAGAGATAAGTCTAGGAGGGTTCCACGCCTTCCCGGATTAACAGCACGGAATTGGGTGGAGGTGCTCAGCTAGTTAATGATTTGAACGAGCTTTTATGCTCTGACTAGTGATGGGGTGGTTTAAGTGTGACTCCAGGAAATGAAGGGGGTTACCCAAGAGCTCGGGACTACTATGTGGGGGGCTGCAGTCTTCTGTCAGGGTGTATGCAGCAGGTTATAAAGACTCCATAGACTATGGATGGCCTGAAACCCATCGTCTCATGTAGCTCTAGTGGCTTTCTCCCAGGCCAAGCTCTCTGCTGCGGTTCCAAGCAACGGAAGCTGCAAGACAGGCCGGCGAGGCGTGATGTCACAGGTCCCCATAGGCTGCCAAGACTGCATGCAGTGAAACCTGGCTTTGGCGGGGTCATTGGTGCCAAACCCTGTGGTCCCCAGTATGGAACATCTAGAAGATTGCACATGCAGCTACATCATAAAGATTAAAGCCACTGGTGATAGATCGTATTCGGACCTAAAGAGATATAGACCTAGATATTCAAAGTCAGAATCTAGAATCTCACCTTCAAAGCTGCAATAAGGGGCGATTTTCAGAATAATAAGGAGAGAGCTAGAAAAGTCAACTTCAGAGCCATCTCATCTGTCACTCATCAGCAATCAGCATTGTTATGAGGGGCGACAGCAGAGCGCATGCGTATTCACAGACATACTCATGAGGCCTACATCAACACGAGATGCGAGGAACATCTTCCATTGGACCTGTGATGCGGTCATTCAGGGTTTGCGAGCGCAATGGATCCATTTGAATGATTGTTTATTTCGGATTTGTTTTTAAAAAAGAGATATAATAATAAAACAAGAAATAGCTAAATTAAGCTAAAATGAACACGACAACATAATAAAAAACATGTTTTGGCATAAATATGTAGACTGCACAGTTACTCTTGTTAGTGCTTCCAGCGTCCCTACCAAAGATAAGATAAAGAATAAGAATCACAATCTAACCGGCTCTGAAACCAATTGCGAGAGCTGAGGTATTGTTTGCCTCCACCGCCTGTACGTCATACTAACAGGAAATTGTTTGCTCTAGCACGTCTCGCCCTGGTCAAATAACACACCACCCCAACAACTCTAGCTGGGTCCTGGAGCACCATACCAAGAAGTCCAAGAGTGCATACTCCCTGCCTTCGCAGAATGGGTTAATGCCAGGTTTTCCGCACATTTCCATACAGGGGCACAAGAATAAACAAGCATTGGCAATGCCAACGGTTTTGGATTTTGTGTAGGCATGGGAAAGGTATTTCTTATCGTAGTGGTATTAACTGGCCATCGATGACAGCAGCTGCAAAATTGTGCGAGTACCTGGGCATATATAATAGCAGTGCCTGGCAAATGCCTAATTCATATACACAAGCTCAAACTGTTGGTTTTAACAGGACTTCAGGGAAGGACACTCGCAGTGCTTATAAATCGAATCGAGTGGCTGAAGGCAGACCTGGTTAAGACATTTTTATTAGTAAACTAGTGCATGTAGAGCTCCAATTAAGTAATTGGGCCTCATTACAACTTTGCTGGTGGGGAAATAACGTGCTGTAGTACAGTATACCGGCATGTTTCCGCACTGGCAAAGTACAAGATTGCCGGTGGGGTGCCAGGAGTTACCTCCAGCTAACAGCTGGAGGACATTCTGGGACGCTACCAGCAAAAAATACTGGTATGACTGGCATCGGTATTACCAGTGCTGGTAATAATGGCAAAACCGGAATCGGGAGTTACCACCATTTCCAGCACTCGAAATACGGTGAACATTCCACCGAACATAGTGCCGATAATGGTATCACTGTTTGACGGTATCCTGACTGTATTACCACCAGGATACCGACAAACGTATAATGAGGGCCATTTACTCTGAGAAGACTGCTTTGAAAAAACACTGGCAGTCACTTTGAGCACAGCGTTTGATGGTACGGCTTGGAAATCTACCTCAAAGAGATCCCAGGAGGATGTGTTTTGGGTGAGGAGGGGTAGGAAGTGGATGGGTATGACCATTGGGATTAGCATTGACAAGGGCAGTCAATGGGTGGGTAAAAAACAAAACAACATCTACAAACTTCGAGCCCCTCCTCCTATGCCATTTCTCCCTAACGGTACTTCAATGCAATCGTTTTGGCTTATAGGTTAGCATCACCTAATAGCCAAAGCTAAAAATGAGTCACGTGCCTTGGATACTAACACAGTGCGGGCAATTGGGTTGACATCTCTGCTTCCAGTGCAGGAGATCTGTCTGGCTGAATCATTTATGTGACTGCTTGTCGCGCATATATACACACGCATTAATTACTAGGCCTCTGTCGATTCCCTGTAGGTACATCAATGTCATTATCTATTTGAACGTGTGACATAGCACATTCTTTGGGTATTGAAAGCCTCTTCACGTGTTGGGCTTATACCTTACCTTGAGGAGACGACTATGGAATGCACTTTAATGCACTTTTAAGGTTGCGCTTGGCATGTTAATATGGGAGCACTGCAGCAGGTGTGGGGAGTATACGGTGACTTCATCAGGCATTTCATGGTGTCTATTGCTCTTTTGAAGCTGCACTTAACATACTGAATGAAGGGAAAAAAATGATGGTTTTGTCAGTGTTTGTTTTAATATGGTGTGTACTGCAACGGGTGGGAGCAGAAAAAACGCAAAACACTTTGGGTTATCATCAGCGCAAACACTTCTGAGACCCAGCGAGAGGAACCACCCTCTTCACCTTTGTACTTCTGTACCTGTTGCAGTCGCAGAGTCCCCAAGTACATAAGGGCGCTCATGCAGCTGGGTTCCTCACCTGAATGAGAGGTGTGTCTCGCCAGCTATCCTGATGGACAATAATCTAACCCTAAAGCCACAAGTAAACGCTCTACTCAAGAAATGCTTCTTTCTCCTGCGAGCGGCAAAAAGGATCCTACTGTTCCTGTCATTTGCCAACAAAATAACCACCCTCATCACTCTCGTCATGTAGAATCTCCACGCCAATAGCCTATACTTGGGTATGCCTAAACGACTTCTAAAAAAACTACAACGCATACAAAATGCGGCAGCCAGACTGCTTCTCAAAATAACCCGACGAGAATACATCTCACCTGCGCTAAAAACACTACACTGGCTACCAATAAAACAATGAATAAAATTAAAGACAATGTGCATCGAGCACAGAGCAGTACACAAACAAGGCGTTGAGTTCCTGAGAGACAAATTACACCTACATCAACCAACAAGAACACTATGATCAAGCAACAACATCCGCCTGGAACTGAAACCCTACAGTAAAAGAACATTCTGAGGATCTTCTTTCTCTCACCAAGCGCCGAAAACTTGGAACGACCTACCAAAGAACATGCGCAACACAAGAAACCACCATTCAGGAAACTACTCAAAACCTGGCTCTTCACTTCATAACTAGAAGACCGCCCACAGTGACACACACTCAACCAAACCAACGATGAATGAAGGGAAAGTTCCTGACTCAATCCAAGCAATCGACTGGGAAAAGATTCTAAGGAAGACACTATACGAAATACCGAACGACTGAGAGATAGCCATGATAGGATACTAAAGACCGACTACATAGCAAACCAAGACGGAAGTACTAGGACGAATCATCAATAGCACCCTGACTCTAAACCACTCCTAAACAGACCCTTGTCACGATAGATAGCAACGGAACAGGGAACACCCCTCACTCAGCTCCGAATCCAGATGGGGAGAAATAGACGTACCCAATCACATTATACAAAGCTGATTAAGATACAGCTGAGAGAGCGCTGCGCCATCACACACAAGCAACAACCAAACAATCGACTTTAAGGAAGACACCCCACGACATGCCTGAACCACACCAAGCTCCAACAGACCAATGTCACAATAGATAGCAAGGGAATCGGGAGCACCCAACCTCAGCTCCCACCAGAGGGAGAGAAATTAGACACACCCAATCTCAGTACTCAATGCTCATTAGGATACAGCTGGGACCGCGCGGCACTATCACACCACAGTCAGACAGCCAATAAGAAATCAGCAACAATCCCACCCACAGGAATACAACTCAAATGGAACAAGAAGTATTAGAACCAGGATACAGACCCCACTAACCCAACTTTCAAATCTCTGCATACCCAACCCACCCAAAACTCACACAACCATATCTCACCCAGCAATCTGCACGCACTTTACCGCACTGCATCAACAACATACAAACAGCACATAAAATGCACCTACAGCACACACAGGAGACAGGGCAGGAGAAATGGGAAGGTAACCGTGGCAGGTGCGCAGAGCTCCACGGAGCTTTTGCAAAGTAAAGTGCGATTATCATTGCCTTCAATATGGTGCCGTTGTTGTAAGGAAGGCTTTCTGGCATTAAACGCTGGCACTGGCCTAACCTTACATAGAAATGGATCGGGCTGGATAAAAAATATTCTCGAGGCACTTGGTAGAAAACTGTTTTTGTGCTGGAGAAAATTAGTGTTGCCTTCGTTGGATCTATATGAGCCATCAAACTACGTGATTGAAAACGCCCTCATGGGTAAATGGCGCAGTGTTTTTTTTTAACATAGTGCTGTATTACATCATATATGCGTAGCCACAAAGCATGCATAATTCCCATAACACCTCACTGTGTTTTGGGCATACATCTCACATGTTATGGTGTATCTTGACTGACCCGATTGTATAGCCTCCTCAATTATGCAGAGGGCAGGTGTGTCTTGTAAGGAGTGTGCTTTATTCTCAGAAATGCAAAAAGTACTTCACGACCCCTGCACAGTCCCAGGACACAGCCCTCGTCTGCCCTCTATTTCTCCCACTATTTTAATGTTGGATCCGAGGTCTGCAACCTGTGGCTCTCCAGGTGGTTTAGACTGCGAATCCCATTAGCCCTCGCCATTAACTATGCAGGCTGAAGCTGATGGGGGTGGGGGGAGGGGTGCGGGGGTAGAAGTCCAAAACAAAACATGTGGAGATAGGCAGTGCTGGATGTGAGTGCTCAGGAGAAGGCATTAGAGTTTGAGGCCGGTGAAGGGTAAAGAGGAAGGCACGGAGGAAGCAAGGCAGGAAATAAAGAGGGAACAAGCAATACAAGAAGAAGGGGCACATGTGCAAATGGGGACCAAGTTTAACTAAGTAGCAGCAGAATACTAGAGAAATAAAAACAGTACAAGGAACGACAGAAAAAGATAGACTCCCGTCTCCCGGTCTTATTAATACTGTCATCCAAGCACTCTATTCCCCACACCCCGAGTATCCTACCCACCTTTTCCTCTTCTCACCTTCTACTTCATGCACGCATCTCCTAATGCCTTCAAGCACCCTCACTGGCGCAACAAACCCAGCAAAGGCACGAGTCCACACTTAGCGACGCTCTGGATACACTAACACTGAATCATTTCGGTTCCCGACACCCGAGTCACCTCTCCATTGGTACAGAAGTGCACCAGGAGGTGCATGTTGGTGACGCATGACCAGCACCTCCTCACATGTGCAGGTGCTGCCATCATATTCCAAGCAGAGCCTCAGATGCCCCAATAATATCGTCCAGAGCCAGTGTTGCCATTTCATTCCTTTTCTTTTGTAAATTTCTTTTTATTAGATTTTAGCAGGGTCGTACAGAATTCAAACAAAACAAAATGAGGGAAATGCCCTCTCAGCAATGAAATAGACAACATGTCGTGCTACACCTCTGGTTCCCCTCCCCCGCCCCGTGGTACAAGTGAACGTACATTTTAGGCAACTGGGTGATTGAACCGTACTCCCAAGTACCAGTCTTTGGCCAGTGGGCTATAACTGTGCTGTCTTTGCCCAAGTGGGGAATGCAGCGCTCCTTTCCCGGGCTTTATGTAATCAGGCCGGGTCAGTTCCCCTCTCCAGGTCACTTGCCCCCGCCCCCACTTCACTGGAACATATTGTGAAACTGCAACCATTCGGTTTCCACCACAGAGCTACCTCCGTGGATTGCTGCAGAGATCGTCTCCATAAGGTATATGTCATGTGAACATTGCCAAATCGTATGACAATGCCCCTAGTCCCATACACACACAACCACGGATTGATTCTTGCTGCTGTGGCTAAGGTTGGTCTGTAGTTCTTTCAAGAGCATTTTTTCATGAGTATTTCTAACATCACTATTTGGGCTTTCTTTTGACCTTTGGTGTGTGCCGAACTTTCCATCACATTTGGCCTTTCCACAGCCATGATCTACACCTGCCTTGTCCAGGGACACTGATTTTTCACGGTAGCACTCCCTGCATGACACCCTTGGTTTATCCCAGATATATATATTTGGGGGTACTAGCAGGACAACAGTAGAACATCCCATTTCTGAAACCAAGCACTGCGAAGTCATGCACTTGCCCTTTCCCTTTCCCTCCTTTTTCCTTCTTTTTTCTTTGTTCCTCTATTTATTTAGGGAACTTATGGTTCTATGTTTGTTTTGATTGTAGACAACTATTTCTAATCTCCTGATGAAGACGTAACAAAAACAACATTAATATGTCGAAACCGGTAGAGAAACCCAGGATAAGGCCATCTGTGAAGATCTCTCCCCTCCTTTTCTGGCCGATTCCAATTGCTGATCACGTATAAAATCCATTGTGGCCATGCACGATGTGTTGTTTTGCACAAAAACGTTTTGTATACTAAATGAACTGTTTATGAATTGCTAAATTTGTTATGTGTTTTTATCTTGTACTTATTGATGTTTTGCACGAGTGGATAGCTGTATGGATGTGGATGAATGCATGAATGACCTAATAGGATGATTTTTATAGAATTATGATGTTTTTAAATGTATTCCTGCTATGTTAAATTAATAACTGCTTGAGTGCAGATTAAATCGTGATTAAATTCACAGAGTAAATGTATTAGGTATAATAAAACCCTTAAATACGTCTTTTTCAAATTGTTTCCTCTGGATTTTCTTTCTGAGATAAATTTTAGCTGGGGTGACCATTCTTGCATCGTTGGGAGGTGCCCCCTTTTCCAATTTCTGGCCCTATAGGCCTGTGGCGCTAATAGAAGGAAATGGACTAGGGGTGATGGCGCGTTCCACCTGTCATTGCACCTTTCCAACCCGAACAGTATGAATAAGGGGTCCCCCCAAACCCCTGCATGCCTGATCCTGACCAAAACCTCTGACCAAAACACCTGGACCCTGGGGCAGTCCCACCACAGTGCCAGTAGTCCACCCTGGATCTGCACCCCTGCCAACAGTGGGGGTCCACCATTGGGAACATTCTTGAAAGGCGTACTGGATCGTATTGCCACCGGTGGAGCAGTTTTATTGCGTGTAACTTATACTGCCATGAGATAGAGGTCTTGAATGCACGCCTATACATTTGCTGCCACATCCTCCATCTCCACCCCCAGGTCCCTCTCCCATAGTGATCCCAGCGTGATCGGAGTCCCCTGGTAGCCCCAGCCTTGGGTTCCAGCAGTGCCCCATAGAGGCGTGAGATAAGGCCTTTCATATCTGCATACCCATCAAGTATTCTCTCCACTGGTGTGAGTTCCCTCCGGATGCGCTCCTTCCATTTGTCGGACATAAATATCCCCTTGAGCCTCAGATATAACAGTACTGATAAACTACCGATTTCCAGGGCCTCCTTCAGCTTTTGAATACTTATGATTTCCCCATTTTGTACCAATTGGCCCACCCTAGTGAGTCCTGCCTCAAACCAGGACTGGTAGCGCTCAACCTCTGGTATGTCATCTCTAACCAGAGGTGTCCAGATATGACTCATCGGGGAGGGCCAGGTAGTGATCTCCTCCCCCCCTTATCCCCATAAATCTCCAATATACCCCCAGAATCGGGTGATCTCTAATGTGTCTTGGGAGTCGGTTCCTCAGGACCCAGAGCCATTCTCCCACCGTTGCCGGGAGCAAATGTTGGTTCTCCAGAAAGACCCACTGTTTATCCGGATCTTCCCTCAGGTGCGGGACCATCGTTCTAAGTTTTACCGCCCTGTAGTATGTCATCAGGTCTGGCAGACCCACTCCCCCCCCTTTCCTTAGGCAGAATGAGTGTTTCATAACCCACCCTGGGCTTCTGACCATGCCAGAGAAATCTTGTAATGCGTTGCATGGCCTCTTTCAGGTGTTCCACAGGTGCACTGGTTGGGAGCATCTGAAATAGGTATAACACCCTCAGGAGAAGGTTCATCTTTATCGCATTTAATCTCCCCATCCACGACAGTTGCCCCTTCCCCCATGTCTCCATTTCAGAGAATAATCTTTCGAACAGGGGCGGGTAGTTGGGCCTGGCCCAAGGTATCTCACCCCATTCAACTGGATCTGCAGCCCCAGGGGCTCCAGTTCCTCTATCTTTCTGGCCATGCCTGGAGCAAATGGGAAAACCACTGACTTGCCAATGTTAACCTTGAACCCAGAGTAACTCCCAAATTCTCTGTTCACTTCCATGGCTGCCGGGATGGACTGGGCGGGGTGCCTCAAGTGGAGCATTACATCGTCCGTATAAAGTCTGAGCTTAAATTCCCTATCCCCCACCTTAATGCCCTCCACCTGCAGGGACCTTCTAAGATATTCAGCTAGTATTTCCATCGTCAGGGCAAAGAGCAGGGGCCATAGTGGGTACCCCTGCCTCGTACCCCTCTGTAAAGGGAATGCTCGGGACAGTTGCCCATTAACTGTGACCCTGGCCGAAGGGCCCTCATATAAGGCCCGGATGTCCAGTTGGATCCCCCTGCCAAAGCCACATTTCTTGAGTACCCCGTTAAGGAAACCCCATTCCACCCGGTCAAAGGCCTTCTCTGCATCTATGGCCACCAGTACCGGGTTCCCCTCTTATCCTGCAGCTGTTCTCATAAGTTGGAGTGTCTTGCGCAGGGTGTCTGCCCCTTGACTGCCTTGGATGAAACCCACTTGATCTAAGTGGATTAGTCTTGGCATAAAGCCTTCCATTCTTGCGGCCAGTATCCTTGCGAAAATGTTTGCATCCACATTAAGTAGAGAGCTGGGTCGGTAGGATTTACAGTCTGTGGGGTCTTTATCCGCCTTTGGGATGACCGTGATTAATGCTTTCCCAAACGATGGGCGGCCCTTCCTGTGGCAATAATAGCGGTGAATATGGCAGCCAGGTGGCATGCCAGGGGTCCTGCAAAGGTCTTATAGGACCCTGCCGTGAAGCAATCCTCCCCAAGTGCTTTCCCCAATTTTAGACCCGATATTGCACTCAACACTTCTGGTGTTATTGACTTATCCAGTTAGAGACTCTCCCCGGGTCCGAGTCTCAGGAGTGGGACTCCTGCAAGATAATTACCCAGCGTATCTTCATCAAAGACTCCTTCTTTACCATATAGTCTCTCGTAGAATGCTGCAAATGCCCCTGCTACCGCTCCTGCCTCTGAGAGCATCTGACGCCCTTCCCCTAGGATCCCTGAAACCTATCTCTCTGCTGTCTGGCCAGCATAGCGTCTGCTTTGACCCCCTTCTCGTAGTATTTTTGTTTCAGGTATTGCAGGCTAGCGAGCACTCTTCCCATCTTTATGTCCTTTAATTCCTGACGCTTAGCTCTAGCCACCCTCCCCACTCCTCTCACTCCTCCCCGCCTCCTTACCCTCTACTTTTTCTAAGAGGCGGATTTCTCCTCTGAGGTTTCGGGACAACAGGGTCCTAATCTTTATCTTAGTCGCCCCTTCCCTAATAAAGAGGCCCCTTCATGTTGATTTTGCAGCGTCCCATGTCATTATCCCTTCAACATCCCCGTGCCATTAATTAGGAAAAATACCTCGAAGGCCTCCCTCATCTCTTCCACAAAGACAGCGTCTCTGAGCAGGAGGTTGTTACATCGCCAAAGGGATTCTTTAGTTTTCAGACCTGACAAAACCACTTCCATCTCTACCAAGTCGTGGTCCGACCAGTTGATCAGGAAGTGTTCGCAGGAGCTCACCCTGTTGACATAGTGTTGTTCCATGAAAAGGTAGTCTATTCTTGTTCTGGAGCCATGAACCGGTGAATACAATGTGGAGCCCTTCTGTGTTGGGTTGGAATCCCTCCAGACATCTACTAGCCCCTGATTCCACATTTAATCAGTAAAGCCTCCATTCACAGCTCGCCTTCTGCTCCTTGCCGGTATGTGCCAGCCACTGTGATCCAGTTCACTGTCTACCCACATGATAAAGTCCCCCCCTATAATGAGGAGGCCCTCTGATCTGTCCATGATCTCCCCCAGGACGTCTCTAAAGAACTGCATTTGGCTGGCGTTTGGGCAAAAAATAGACACTATGGTTACTTTGGTGTTAGCTACGAACCCTGAGACCACCAGCACCCTCCCATACGTTCAACCCCAGACCACTGGCTCTGAGAGCCTTAACCTCGGGCTCAATATAATCCCCACTCCACCCTTTTTAACAGGCCCTGTGGCCCAGAAGACCTGACCTAGTACCGTTCGGGCCTCTTGTACCACAAGTACATCTAAGTTGCAGTTTCTCAGTTCTCTCCCTAATAAGGAGCGTTTCGTGGGGGAATTGAGTCCCTTCATTTTCAGGGAGCCTTCTTGAGAACCTCTACCCAGCATTCAGTGTTGCGGAGTGCCATTCAGAGCCGTACTTTCCAGTCTTAGCCACTGAGCGTTAAAAGGTACAGTATCTCCCCATTGTACTACAGGTGTACGTTTCCATGTATCGATTCCTATGTCAAACCCGGTCCCCTCAACCCCTGCCCCACCGTAAACTTAACATTTTCTGAGACACCCACACTAAGGTGTACCACTAAGGATGAAAACACTGCTCCCCGTTGATTCCCATAACACTTCATCTCCCCACGGTGGGAAGGATGCACTTTCAATCCCCCATTATTTGCGGGTCAAAGGCACCCTATTTGCAATTTCTCATTCCCCTTCTCCTCTCGGGGAGGGTTATTCAGCTTCTTAAATTTTCTGCCGCCTTGCATCTTCTTCTTTGTGGCCTATGGGCCTCTGCTGTTGTTCCAAGGGTGCCGTCAGTGCCCCCTCCGAGTCTCCCGCCTCCTCTTCTCCTCTGATGACCTGCAGTACCTGGAGGGTCTCTTTCCCACTGGTCACTCGGTTGTCCACTTCTCCATGTTCAAATGTCAATGCAAAGGGGTGGGACCAGCGGTACTTGATGTCACACCGCGCGCTCGCTCGCGTGCGCCACTTACCTGCTACGGGGATCCGGGTCCTCGGCCTCGGCAGTCTCCTCCTTCATGGAGACTCTATCCGCGGTGGCGTCTTTCCCCACGCCGTTCCGCGGTCTGTGGGCGCAGCCATCTTGCATGTTCTGCGCATGCGCGGATCGTCAGTATTCGATGTTCGCGCATGCGCAGTAACACAAACTTGCGTCCCAGGCCTCGCTTTGGCCGCGGACCTTAAAAGGGCTTCGCATACACGGAGACAACGCATCTCAACGCGGTTGTTGCCGTGTATGCGCTGCTGGAGCCTGTTTACCTGTGCTACAGTCTCTCCAGTTACCCTTGCTTAGTCTTGCCCTGTCTTGTCCTGCCTACCAACCTTCCTCTCCTCCCTGCTCCCTGGTACTTTCAGTTCCCGGTTTTCCAGCCCTGTCTTGACCTTACCTACTTTCTGGTTTTGGGGTTTGGAGGGGTCTTGTTTGGGTTGCCTGTCTAGCCTTCTCCCTTCCTTGACTCCTGTCCCGTGGGATTTCCCTGGTCAGTCCTCCCTGTCCTTGCTGCCTGACCTTTTTCCTTCCCCTGACTTGTGCCCTGCCGGTACCCGTGCCTTACTGCCTTCCTGGAAGTCCCGTAGAACAGCTCATCCATCTACTGGTGTTATAAGGACTCACTCGCCTTCTCTGCCAGTGGAAACACTGTCCCGACGTCACGTTAATGCAGAGAAGTGCCACCCGTGGCGTTGGGAGTTGGTTCAGTGCTATCCTGTCATTTATTGTCAGGAGGGTGTTGGGTTAATTTCCCGCGTTACTGCTTCATCGGCATTGTCGCTCCGACAGACTGGCTGCCTCGACTCCACGAATCCCGGGAAGAAAAGGTAACCAGCGATCCCGTGAAACCTCGTTTAACAGATTGAGACGCCTTTCCTCCAGCCTCGACATGGATGACATGCAGGAACTACGCGAAGAAATGCATGCCATGCGCCTCGAGATGACTACACTTCGCCAGGAGAACGACACCCTTCGACAAGCGATGGGACGGGGTATGGGCGGACTATCACAACCAGTTCCACCATCTGAGAACACCATGGCTTACACGACTCCCATGAAGTTTGATGGGGACCCGCGCCGAGTGGCAGAGTTCTGTACCCACTGTAGGATCCATTTTCAGTTTAGGTCCAGTCATTTCGGTCAAGACAAGGCCAAGATCGGGTACATTCTAGGAAACCTGACCGGTAGCGCGCTTGCTTGGGCCGCACCTCTGGTCTCTACCAACAGTCCCCTGCTTGGTGATTTCACCGCTTTTGAGAAAGCCTTTTTGGATGTCTTTCAACCACCTAACTTGGCAGCCATGGCCCAGAACCAACTAATGGAGATCAAACAGGGATCAGGTGATATCATCCAGTATATCAGTCGGTTTCGACAACTGGCAACTGATTCCCAATGGCCCGAAATCACTCAGAAGACATTATTTCGTCGGGGTCTGCGAGAAGAATACAAGGACGAATTGTTGCACATTCTGGAGCCGGAAACATTGCCCGCATTGGTGGAACAAGTCTTACGCACCGACCACAGGTTAGCGGAACGACGGAGTGAACGTCGCAGAATTGACAAACATCACCCAGTCCTTCCAGTACAATCATCCGGCCCAGCTACCTCAACCGACGTGGGCCCAGAACCCATGATGTTGGGTGCCATCCGAGGTCCGTTGTCCGAGGCCGAAAAGAAAAGAAGACGGCAGCAAAACCTGTGTTTGTACTGCAGTGGTTCTGGCCATTTTCTAGGCACCTGCCCGCTACATCCTCTGAGGAAGCAGGAAAACTAACAGGCCCGTTGTTTGGTGTGAAGGCAGCGACGGGCCGCCTCCTTGAATCAGACCTTCATCCCATGAACCCGGTACCCTTGTTGGTCTTGGAAGTTGGTATGGCTTGGCTAGGGAAGTGTATGAAGACCCGGGCCCTTCTGGATTGTGGTGCGTCAGGCAACTACATCGATGCCTCGTTCGCGATTTCCAATGGGATCCGTCTACACTACAAAGAACGACCTACAGTGGTCGAAGTGATCGACGGCTCTCCATTGTCTTCGGGTCCGGTGTGCCAACGGTCCGATCCTTTGTGGCTCTCTGTGGAAGGGCATCTTGAACAAATCTCGTTGGACGTCATCAAGTCTCCCTCTTTTCCGGTGGTGCTGGGCTTGCCTTGGCTGCTTTATCACAATCCTCAGGTCAACTGGACTGCTCGATCCCTGGTATTCACTTCTGCACGTTGTCCTCAGGACTATGGTCTTCACGATTCCTTCCCAGCGATGTTGGAGTCTCTTAATCCTGTCAATTTTTCTGACCGCCTATGTGCCACTCAGTCGGTACCTCAGGAGTATGCCGGATACCTCAAGGTGTTCTCCAAGCCAGAGGACATTCCTTTTCCGCCTCACCGACACTTTGACTGCTCCATCGATATCCTGCCTGATGCTGTCATCCCCCACGGCAAGATCTATTCATTAACCCAACTCGAAAAGGGAGTCCTACAGGATTACATCAAGGATTGCCTCAACAAGGGCTACATCGTGCCGTCCAAGTCTCCCGCAGGATTCCCGCTTTTCTTTGTCAAGAAGAAAGAGGGTACTTTGCGCCCTTGTATCGACTATCGGCAATTAAACGAGATCACGAGGAAAGACAGATACCCACTGCCACTCATCTGGGACATCATCGAATCCCTGAAATCCGCGCAGGTCTTCACCAAGTTGGATCTTAGAGGGGCCTATCACCTGGTGCGGATTAAGAAGGGGGATGAGTGGAAGACGGCCTTCAAGACGCCTTTTGGCCACTACGAGTACAGAGTAATGCCGTTTGGGCTCTGCAATGCCCCGGCCGTCTTCCAGTGGTTCATGGATGATATCTTTTCAGACCTTATTGGTATATCAGTATGGGTATACCTTGATGACATCCTGGTTTTTTCTGACACTCGTACTGCGCACGTTGCACACGTTCAGGAAGTACTCTGTAGGTTAACTGCCAATCACCTGTATGCCAAGGCTGAGAAGTGTCAATTCCATCTGGAGAGTATGGAATTTCTGGGCTATGCAGTCAGCAGCCACAGGAGTGCGGATGGACCCCGCGAAACTGCAAGCCATACAGGAATGGAAACAGCCACACGGGGTTAAGTCTTTACAAAGGTTCCTGGGCTTCGCTAATTTAGCGGAACGACGGAGTGAACGTCACAGAATTGACAAGCATCACCCAGTCCTTCCAGTACAATCATCCAGCCCAGGTACCTCAACCGACGTGGGCCCAGAACCCATGCAGTTGGGTGCCATCCGAGGTCCGTTGTCCGAGGCCGAAAAGAAAAGAAGACGGCAGCAAAACCTGTGTTTGTACTGCGGTGGTTCTGGCCATTTTCTAGGCACCTGCCCGCTACGTCCTCTGAGGAAGCAGGAAAACTAACAGGCCCGTTGTTTGGTGTGAAGGCAGCAGCGGGCCGTCTCCTTGAATCAGACCTTCATCCCATGAACCCGGTACCCTTGTTGGTCTTGGAAGTTGGTATGGCTTGGCTAGGGAAGTGTATGAAGACCCGGGCCCTTCTGGATTGTGGTGCGTCAGGCAACTACATTGATGCCTCGTTCGCGATTTCCAATGGGATCCGTCTACATTACAAAGAACGGCCTACAGTGGTCGAAGTGATCGACGGCTCTCCATTGTCTTCGGGTCCAGTGTGCCAACGGTCCGATCCCTTGTGGCTCTCTGTGGAAGAGCATCTTGAACAAATCTCGTTGGACGTCATCAAGTCTCCCTCTTTTCCGGTGGTGCTGGGCTTGCCTTGGCTGCTTTATCACAATCCTCAGGTCAACTGGACTGCTCGATCCCTGGTATTCACTTTGGCACGTTGTCCTCAGGACTGTGGTCTTCACGATTCCTTCCCAGCGATGTTGGAGTCTCTTAATCCTGTCAATGTATCTGACCGTCTATGTGCCACTCAGTCAGTACCTCAGGAGTATGCCGGATACCTCAAGGTGTTCTCCAAGCCAGAGGACATTCCTTTACCGCCTCACCGACACTTTGACTGCTCCATCGATATCCTGCCTGATGCTGTCATCCCCCACGGCAAGATCTATTCATTAACCCAACTCGAAAAGGGAGTCCTACAGGATTACATCAAGGATTGCCTCAACAAGGGCTACATCGTGCCGTCCAAGTCTCCCGCAGGATTCCCGCTTTTCTTTGTCAAGAAGAAAGAGGGTACTTTGCGCCCTTGTATCGACTATCGCCAATTAAACGAGATCACGAGGAAAGACAGATACCCACTGCCACTCATCCGGGACATCATCGAATCCCTGAAATCCGCGCAGGTCTTCACCAAGTTGGATCTTAGAGGGGCCTATCACCTGGTGCGGATTAAGAAGGGGGATGAGTGGAAGACGGCCTTCAAGACGCCTTTTGGCCACTACGAGTACAGAGTAATGCCGTTTGGGCTCTGCAATGCCCCGGCCGTCTTCCAGCGGTTCATGGATGATATCTTTTCGGACCTTATTGGTATATCAGTATGGGTATACCTTGATGACATCCTAGTTTTTTCTGACACTCGCACTGCGCACGTTGCGCACGTTCAGGAAGTACTCCGTAGGTTAACTGCCAATCACCTGTATGCCAGGGCTGAGAAGTGTCAATTCCATCTGGAGAGTATGGAATTTCTGGGCTATGTAGTCAGCAGCACAGGAGTGCGGATGGACCCCGCGAAACTGCAAGCCATACAGGAATGGAAACAGCCACGCGGGGTTAAGTCTTTACAAAGGTTCCTGGGCTTCGCTAATTTAGCGGAACAACGGAGTGAACGTCGCAGAATTGACAAGCATCACCCAGTCCTTCCAGTACAATCATCCGGCCCAGCTACCTCAACCGACGTGGGCCCAGAACCCATGCAGTTGGGTGCCATCCGAGGTCCGTTGTCCGAGGCCGAAAAGAAAAGAAGACGGCAGCAAAACCTGTGTTTGTACTGCGGTGGTTCTGGCCATTTTCTAGGCACCTGCCCGCTACGTCCTCTGAGGAAGCAGGAAAACTAACAGGCCCGTTGTTTGGTGTGAAGGCAGCGACGGGCCGCCTCCTTGAATCAGACCTTCATCCCATGAACCCGGTACCCTTGTTGGTCTTGGAAGTTGGTATGGCTTGGCTAGGGAAGTGTATGAAGACCCGGGCCCTTCTGGATTGTGTTGCGTCAGGCAACTACATCGATGCCTCGTTCGCGATTTCCAATGGGATCCGTCTGCACTACAAAGAACGGCCTACAGTGGTCGAAGTGATCGACGGCTCTCCATTGTCTTCGGGTCTGGTGTGCCAACGGTCCGATCCCTTGTGGCTCTCTGTGGAAGGGCATCTTGAACAAATCTCGTTGGACGTCATCAAGTCTCCCTCTTTTCCGGTGGTGCTGGGCTTGCCTTGGCTGCTTTATCACAATCCTCAGGTCAACTGGACTGCTCGATCCCTGGTATTCTCTTCGGCACGTTATCCTCAGGACTGTGGTCTTCACGATTCCTTCCCAGCGATGTTGGAGTCTCTTAATCCTGTCAATGTATCTGACCGTCTATGTGCCACTCAGTCGGTACCTCAGGAGTATGCCAGATACCTCAAGGTGTTCTCCAAGCCAGAGGACATTCCTTTACCGCCTCACCGACACTTTGACTGCTCCATCGATATCCTGCCTGATGCTGTCATCCCCCACGGTAAGATCTATTCATTAACCCAACTCGAAAAGGGAATCCTACAGGATTACATCAAGGATTGCCTCAACAAGGGCTACATCGTGCCGTCCAGGTCTCCCGCAGGATTCCCGCTTTTCTTTGTCAAGAAGAAAGAGGGTACTTTGCACCCTTGTATCGACTATCGGCAATTAAACAAGATCACGAGGAAAGACAGATACCCACTGCCACTCATCCGGGACATCATCGAATCCCTGAAATCCGTGCAGGTCTTCACCAAGTTGGATCTTAGAGGGGCCTATCACCTGGTGCGTATTAAGAAGGGGGATGAGTGGAAGACGGCCTTCAAGATGCCTCTTGGCCACTACGAGTACAGAGTAATGCCGTTTGGGCTCTGCAATGCGCCGGCCGTCTTCCAGCGGTTCATGGATGATATCTTTTCGGACCTTATTGGTATATCAGTATCGGTATACCTTGATGACATCCTGGTTTTTTCTGACACTCGCACTGCGCAGGTTGCGCACGTTCAGGAAGTACTCTGTAGGTTAACTGCCAATCACCTGTATGCCAAGGCTGAGAAGTGTCAATTCCATCTGGAGAGTATGGAATTTCTGGGCTATGTAGTCAGCAGCACAGGAGTGCGGATGGACCCCGCGAAACTGCAAGCCATACAGGAATGGAAACAGCCACACGGGGTTAAGTCTTTACAAAGGTTCCTGGGCTTCGCTAATTTTTATCGACGCTTCATACCACGTTTTTCTCACCTTGCCAACATGTTAACCTGCCTGACCAGCACCAAAGTACCATTTCTCTGGGACTCACAGGCTGAGGTGGCATTTCGGGAATTGAAGAAATCCTTCATGTTGGCTCCTGTTTTGATACATCCGGATGATGAAAAGCCGTTTGTAGTTGAAACCGACGCCTCGGACTACGCAATTGGTGCGGTCTTACTACAGCAAGATCCAGTTACGGAAACAGAACACCCGGTGGCCTACTATTCTCGGAAATTGTCTGTGAGTGAAAGAAACTACGCTGTGATTGAAAAGGAATTACTGGCTATAAAAGCGGCATTCGAGGAATGGCGTCATCACTTGCTGGGTGGGAGGTATCCGGTGGAAGTTCGCACGGATCACCATAATCTTCAATTCTTACGGTCTTTGCAATGCAGAACATCCAGGCATGCTCGTTGGGCCTTCTTCTTTTCGCAGTTTGATTTCACGGTCACGTACATCCCTAGTTCCCAGAATACGAAGGCCGACGCCCTGTCTCGGTCCCTGGAAAACAACGTCGAAGGGGCCAAGGACCCGGAACCTCTGATTACTTCAAAGCATTTCCTGTCGATGGTGACTCCCCAGCTTTAACAGTTGTTAGAAGCCACACGGACGGATCCCTCCAGGTCACAGATACTGCAACGCTCTGACATCAAGGAACATGACGGCTTGTTGTTTTTCGGGGATCGTCTGTACGTTCCCACCTTAGAGCTACAGAGGATCGTTCTGCAAAATTGTCACGATTCCGTAGTTTGTGGTCACCGAGGAGTTCGCACAACTCAAGAACTGGTCGCACGGCAATTCTGGTGGCCTGGATGGGCCACGATGGTGAAGCTCTACGTGGATTCCTGTCCAGTATGTGCCCAGACCAAGATCCCTCGCAAGAAACCCATTAGTCTCCTGAAACCCACGCCTACGCCCCCATACCCTTGGAATACCATTGCTACGGACTTCATCGTTGACTTGCCGCTTTCTGGTGGTTACACGTGTATCATGGTGGTAGGGGACTGCTTCACCAAAACGGCTCACTTCTTGCCCTTTCCTAAACTGCCCACCGCTTTCCAGATAGCACGACGTTTCCTTCATGCGGTGTATCGTCTCCACGGTCTTCCTGAGAAGATTCTGTCGGATTGTGGGTCTCAATTCATCTCTTCATTTTGGGACCAACTGTGTCGGCATTTGGACATTCAGCGTGCTCTGAGTTCTGGTTATCATCCCCAGACCAATGAGCAGACAGAGCGTACCAACCAAACTCTTGAGCAGTATCTACGTTGTTACGCCAATGCCACTCAAGACAACTGATCAGAATGGTTGGACACCGCGGAGGTGGCTTACAACAATGCTGTTCATTCCGCTACCGGACTCAGCCCCTTTTTCTGTTCTGCCGGACTACATCCCAAGCTACTACCTGCTCGTCCTACTTCTACCAGTACTGTACCATCCGCAGATGCCTTGGTGACTCAGATACGCGATCAACATCGCCTGGCGGCCGGTACCTTGGCAGTGGCACAAGCACGTATGAAGGAACAGGCTGACAAGAAACGGAGTTCTGAGCCTGACCTTCAAGTTGGTGACAGGGTATGGCTGTCCTCTAGGAATCTGCCGGTACGCAATTTACCTGTGAAACTGGCTCCCCGCTTTTTTGGTCCCTTCCGCATCATTGGGCGGGTTTCCTCTGTTGCCTTTCGGTTGTCCCTGCCTCGTTCTTGGAGGATCCATCCCGTTTTTCCCGTCTCTCTTTTGAAGCCCTATGTACCTGATGTTCTGGGGCGTTTCTGTTCCCGTCCTGCCCCGTTCTTGGTTCAGGGGGTTCCTGAGTTTGAGGTGCAGGAGATTTGCGATTCGCAGATTAGGCGTGGTGCGCTGCAGTTCCTGGTCAGCTGGAAGGGTTATCCGGCTTGTGATCGCACTTGGGAACCGCGCTCCTTCGTGCATGCACCGCGCATGGTTCGGGACTTCTATCTCCGCTATCCCTGGAAGCCTGGTGCCCCGGGGTTGTCCGAGAGGGGGTTTGGTGTCACGCCACGTGCTCGCTCGCGTGCGCCACTTACCTGCTACGGGGATCCGGGTCCTCGGCCTCGGCAGTCTCCTCCGTCATGGAGACTCTATCCGCGGTGGCGTCTTTCCCCACGCCGTTCCGCGGTCCGTGGGCTCAGCCATCTTGCATGTTCTGCGCATGCGCGGATCGTCAGTATTCGACGTTCGCGCATGCGCAGTAACACGAACTTGCGTCCCAGGCCTCGCTTTGGCCCCGGACCTTAAAAGGGCTTCGCATACACGGAGACAACGCGTCTCAACGCGGTTGTTGCCGTGTATGCGCTGCTGGAGCCTGTTTACCTGTGCTACAGTCTCTCCAGTTACCCTTGCTTAGTCTTGCCCTGTCTTGTCCTGCCTAGCAAACTTCCTCTCCGCCCTGCTCCCGTGTACTTTCAGTTCCTGGTTTCCCAGCCTTGTCTTGACCCTACCTATTTTCTGGTTTTGGGGTTTGGAGGGGTCTTGTCTGGGCTGCCTGTCTAGCCTTCTCCCTTCCTTGACTCCTGTCCCGTGGGATTTCCCTGGTCAATCCTCCCTGTCCTTGCTGCCTGACCTTTTCCCTTCCCCTGACTTGTGCCCTGCCGGTACCCATGCCTTACTGCCTTCCTGGAAGTCCCGAAGAACAGCTCATCCATCTACTGGTGTTATAAGGACTCACTCGCCTTCTCTGCCAGTGGGAACACTGTCCCGACGTCACGTTAATGCAGAGAAGTGCCACCCGTGGCGTTGGGAGTTGGTTCAGTGCTATCCTGTCATTTATTGTCAGGAGGGTGTTGGGTTAATTTCCCGCGTTACTGCTTCATCGGCATTGTCACTCCGGCAGACTGGCTGCCTCGACTCCACGAACCCTGGGAAGAAAAGGTAACCAGCGATCCCGTGAAACCTCGTTTAACATTTGATTTCCTTATCGGAGAGCCATTGCGTGAATGGACGGCTGTCTCTGCGACGGGCCAGTGTCAGGGAGGAGAGATCTTGAAACACCCTGATAGTGTCACCTTCATAGATGAAACTCCCCAGGCGCTATGTTTTTTCAAGGACCTTCATCTTCTCCCTGTACATAAGGAAGCACACTACTATGGATCTTGGGCCCCTGCCCCCTCCTCTTCCACCTCTTTGCGCTCTTTCCAGGTGCACTTCTTTGCCCCCTTCCAATGTGAACAGTTGATTTATCAGGCCCTGTACTTTTTGTCCAACTTCTGTTGCCGACTCCCCTTTCTATTAGCTCACTCAGAGAATCCGTAGGTTATTGCGTCTCTCTCTGTTTTCCAAGTCATCTAGCTTGAGTAATGCTTCCTCTTCCCTCAATTCTAGATCGGCCACACATGCCTTGTATTTCATGTCAAAGACGTCCATTTGCAGGTAGTTATGCTCTAGTCCCTCCATTTTGTCCTCCAGTTTGTCCACCCTGCCCATGAGGTCGCAGATTGAGGCTTGGATATCCGTTCTTATGGCTTTGAACTCTTTAAATATTTCTTTCAGGTCGTCCCTGGTCAGGACAGGGGCAGGAGTGTCTTCCCCTGATGCCATCTCGTGGGAGGCGGATGGAATCTCCCCTTAGTCATTTCCTGGGGGCCTAGGAAAGCGTTGCAGGGACAGGATCCCTCTGGAGGCCTTCTTCGTCACAGTGGCCTGTCCTTGTGACTCCTCCAGGGTGATTCCTGGGTGCACTGATGGGGTATAGCTCCCTGTCTTTTGTGGTCAAGTGCCACCAGGTATGGGGGCCGTGTTTTTACGAGGGCTTGGCGTGCCAACCTGCTCTCTGGTGTCTGTCTCCCTGTAGGTCTGAGACCCAAAGTGGATGCGCGGGCCCCTGTTGGGTCTCACTCTAGTGCTTGTGTGACCACCGTCCCTGGGTCCTCCACTTTGTGTGCTGTACTAGAGTCTGCCTCAGTTGGCGTACTTTCACAGGAGTTGATTCTCCCCCACGGGCTTCTTCATCAGGTGTGTGGTCTTATAGCCCTCAGTTCCACAGGGCGGTGTCCCGTTCCCCTTTCGGAGTAATTCCTCGTAGCTTGTGGCTCCTGGGGCTCCCTCGGCTCCGAGGACTGAGCCTAGGTCCAGGGCAGCGGGTGGTCCCTTCAGAAAGTGTCCCGTGAGTTCCACTGTGTACCCCTCCATATTACTCCTTGCCTCTCGGGCCTCTCACCTTGATCGTGTCGGTTGGGTCTGCACTGGGGTCTCGCCCTCGATTCTTCTCTGGGGAGTGCTTTGGGTTTCCTCCCCAAGGAGGGGAACGTACCCTTGCTTTCCGGTCCAACCTGCCTCCTGTTGCTGCCCCGTGTCCCTGCTGCCTTTTATGGGACCGCACTGTGGCCCTAGGGCTCACTCACAGTCAAGCTGGCCCACACGGTTCCTTATGTTGACACCATGTAGGGTATATGGACCCTTGTCGAGCCCTCTGGTGTGGGCCCCAGCGCTGTTCCCCCAATCTCCTGTGCGGCCTCCTGCACGTGTGCGCAGTTCGAGTTCTTCCCCAATCTCGGTGTGAGTTAGGGCCTCCGTGTGTTACCTGGGCCCGCGGGGTAGGTTGTGTCTCTGGTGGGCCCCGAAGGGGGTTGCCACTCAGCATTGTGTTGAAAGTGTGTGCTTTCTTAAAATGTTCCGGTTTCACCCCCTGGGCCCGGGTGGCCCTTTAGCTGGTAGTGCCCTCGTCCTCCGGGCTACCTGCCAAGTCTTTGCCCTCAGTGGTGCGGGCCCGTGCTGCTCTCTCCCCCGACTAAGCTCCTACATGGGGGTTTTTCCCATGTCCCTCCTCCACCGGACTCCTCACCTCTTCAGGTCGTGCAGCAGGGGGTTCCTCCAGGCATCTTCTCTATTCGCCAGCATCCATATGTGGGGGGGTAACAATCTCGCTGTGGGCTATGGGGCGGCATTGCCGGTCCCTCTTCTGTTGCCGGCTAGAGTCTGGCGCGGAGTCTCGCTCCCACTGCAAACTCTTGAAGGCGGGCTCTTCGATCCAGACCCCACTGGTGCTTTGCTCCGCCAAGTCTCCGCCACAGGTACCCGTGACGTTTGCGGGTCCTGGTGCTCTGGTTTCCGGTCTCCGGTTTCCCCGTCCTGAGGCTGCTAGGGGCGGCTGGGGTCCGTAGATGTATTCTGGCTGTTGTCTGGGATTGTGAGAGGTCACGTCGTCCCCAGCATTTCTCCGCGCAGGGTGGAGGTGCCCAGATCCTCTCCGGCACTGGCCCGGGGGGCCAGGATTCTCTCCCTGCTCCGGCTTCACAACTTCAGGGACGCCTTCCCAAACACTGTTTCAAACCCAACTTGGGGGGAATCTCTGATTGCGACACCAGCGGTGCCATGGGGGCTGCTGGGGACATCAGGCAACCTGTCCTCCACTGGGGGGAGAAGCAACCTCAGTAGGCCCAACGGGTGTGAGCGGAGCAACGTCTTCACGCATCCATGCTGGTATGCCCATTTCATTGCTTTTATCAAGCACAAATGTCCATCATGTGGCTTCTTGGTCCTGATGATGTGTGATGAACACTCAGCAGGTGGATAGCTCATGAGTAAAGTACTGATCTCTAACGTGAGGGCAGCCTGCACTTCGCAAGTTCAAATTTTGCGGCAGGGCCCACTTAGCCTTTCATCCTTTCTAGGTCGATAAATCGATTACCATGCAGTGTCATAATGTCACAAGTTCCATCCAGACGTTTCTTCAAGGAGCTTAAGGCCAACCGGCCAGACCAATGCCCTTTGGGGCCCAACTTTCCAGAGCCCATCAAGAGTAGCAGTGGAAGACATCCACTCAAACCACTTATCAGGAACCACCCAACCACTCGGTTAATGGACATCAATGCACCAGACGTGATAAAGACCGTGAGAGGTCGAAAACAAGTGTCAGCTGACCACTAAACCACCCTATCAATAAAGAACATAATGGTTTATTAATAATGATATAAGGAATAAGCTTTCCCTTTTGTTTCATGCGCAAGGTATGTGGGAACAAACCTTCACTGAGCCAAAAAAGAAGTGTGGGCAACGGTATTAAGTCAATAGGCCTTTATCAAAAAAGCGAATTAAAAAAAACTATTTAGCAAGACCGCTCTATGAGCGCACAGAGAGGTCTTTCTAAATTGAACTGTCAGCCTCTATGATGCACATGAGTGCGCGCAGGGGCTGACAGGCAAGCCAGGACCTGGGAGCAGCCACTAGAAAGAGGTAAGTTTGTGTGTGTGTGTGTTTGTTGGTGTGTGTGTTGTGTGTACATGTTTGTGTGTTTGTGTGCGTTTTGGTGGGTGGTCTTGGGAGTGGAGGGGGGTGGCGGGGCTGAGGGAGGGGAGTTGGGGAGGTGAAACCCCCTGATTCTGAGTACAACTGGGAAGAGAGGGTGGGGGCTGAAGAAATGTCATTATTTCCATTTTTGTAGGCCGCCTAAAATCGGCCAAAAAAAATAGGTTTTTTGGTTAGGCGACATACACAAATCGAAATAATGACATAGAATCGTGGGCAACACCTCCACAACCCATCATCTTCCAACCAATCAGTATAATGGTTTCAAACAAATACATCAGAAAGAATCCTAGTGTAGCGCAAGCGGACTCAACCCATAGTGCCCAAACATCTCTATATTCAGGGACATCAATTTACCAAAATGCCATGGGTAGCGGAAGTGACATCTCATGGCCCTTGATGCCTTGATGACATGACAGAAAGTGATGTCATTTGACCCCACCCTCAAGTGACATCACATGATTTTTCAGATGCGTCTAGCACCCGTGTTTCTAGGCGCTCTCATTTCAGCCAGATATAAGAACCAAGGCACAGGGGGAGACATGATTTGTCCACGATCACACATTTGGGGAATATCATTTTCCAGATTCGACGTAGCGTCTATATGTAAAACATACATAATAAAGTATTTGTAATAGGGTAACCAAAATCTCTAATGCAGGCTACAGATAGTGTATGAAACATCTATAGATCAACGGACACAGAAGTATGCATTATCTGTGGCATTGCTGTGTTAAACAAGCCAAAAAAGCACTGACCCGGGAAGGCGTGCGCTTCTGTTTACCCAGGAGAAAAAGGCTACACGAGCAAGGCCTGAAAATTAAATCATTGACCAGGATTTAATATCAACAAAATTCCCTGCTTAAACATGTATCTATGAGTCAGCTACCACTACTAGCGAAGAAACCTATTAGACTGGTCTGTGTGCAACACCTGATAATGTTATCTTTGCTGGAGTATAATACCTGGGAAAGGTTCTTTCAATATACCCAAGACCCCTATAGTCTTTATTATCTAAGCTTAATTCTGGGTGCCAGAGGACTTTAAAAAAACTACCATTTAATGTAATATCATTGCTCCACACATAAATCCATGGCACCACACCGTTATTTTAAACTGAGAACACCCACAAGTTGCTTCTCACACAGGGACTCACTGGCAGACTTCATGTGGCCCACGGCACACTACCCCTTTGTCAGACCCAGTGGTGCACAAAATTTGGCAGCTCCCCGGCGAGCCATGCTGTGGGGGGCCCACCCAAGCTCCTTAACAAAGCACAAGGCAAGAAACACCCCGGCCAGTGAAAGAAGTAAGTATGTTTTTTAATCAACGCTTAAATGTTTAACGTAACATAGAAATGTCCACAAATATACTACCCACCAGTGGTGGCTGGTAAGCTGTTTTTTTGGAGGGTGTAAATATTTGCCACAAATATGTAATAGTGACCAAACGTAGCGAGGGAGCCCGAACTAACAAAAATGGGTTGGAGGGCAGGGGAGGTGGTTTCAATGGGAATACTTCACCCTCCTCTGAGAATTTCTTTTGAATAATGGGTTAAAATTGTGCATGACACAGCACACTTTCTGTGAAAATATGGGTAAAAGGACAACAATCGGTTTTGTAGGGTGCAGAGTAAATCATGAAAAAAGTACAATAGATGCAAGTCACCAAAAGTGCACAGGGCATTTCCCAATGCATTATCATGCCGGTCCCTGCAGTATGTGCCAATATAAACATAATTTCTTGCTGGCTGTGCCCATACATTTCCATGCTTGTTCTACCAACATATGCTATTATTCCTATATAAGACCATACTCATGTTCGCTTTATGATGTTTTTTTATAGTATCATTCCTGGCGCTGGGCACAAAACTGGCTCTGCCAATATATGCAAGTACTCCTATGCAAGAACTACTCCTGTTGGTTTGGCCATTAAAAGTGACATGTCACAATATGAAAACCTGTTCAATTTGGTTCCAATGTAAGGCAGTCTAGACCCATAAGAACACGTATCATGCTTGATTCATCATAGTTGCTCATTTAATAAAATGTCATGCTACAGTAAAAATATATACAGTCCACTACACCAAAACATCAGTCTAGCGAGGTAACACTACTTATCATGCATACTTTTTTAAAGATGTTGAGTAATAAATGTCATGCCACAGTAAGCGATGGCTAGACTGACTGCACCAAAATGCCAGTCTAGCCAGGTAATGACACACATGAATTTGGCACTGCCCGATAATACCAGTAAAACATGCAAAAGCAATAAAGGATGTGGCAAAAATGATCCAGTGAGCCCAGTCTCCCAGGGCCTTACACACACATGCTTCCCCTTTCACATATCCCCTTTCACATTCACTCACACTGTATTCACCCCACAGGCACACACCAAACCCCACCCAGAACATAAAAAAACTACCACATTCACACTCATTCACCCACCAGTCACTCACTCATACATCTTATCTTATCTCCGCCCATTGCAATCTCTACACAGGCCCACACCCATCCATCCAGTCATTGCCTTCTCTACACAGGCACACCTCCACCCACCCAGAACATTCAAAAACACACATGACATCACTTCTCATTCACCCACCATCCACATACATGCATCTGACACGCACTTCACACATGCAAAATACACATCATATATTTTTTAAAAGCCTTCTTACCTTTTTCTTGCAGCTTCGATCCGTTCTACCAGGCCACCCTCGGCTCCTCCATGCTGTTCCTGGTTCCTGTATGTGAGCTGCAAGGAAGCTGAGGGAGAAGGGGTTGGAGCTGAACGTGGAATGTGACATGTGCCATATGTCACAGTCAGCTCCAACCCCTACTGAGCGCCTCCCCAGCTCAGCCTTCAAAGTAGTGGGTATGTGGTAATGCAGAATAGCTTGGACCTTCAAGGGGCTCATGTGGACCCTGGAGAAGAAGAATGATACCTCAGAAGGTCCACGCTATCAATGTGAAAGAGGTATTTTTCAAATTTTGCATACAAAGAATGTTCCCTCATTCTTTTCACGACAGGTTATAGATGGCCCACATGAAGGGAAATAGATAAGGGAAAAGGCCAGGATGTCATCTAGGTGAATAATGGCATAGCACTTCAGCATAACTTTTGAAAGAGATGGTTCATGAAGTGCTCACATGTTTTGATGGCATTGCAAATCCCAAATGGCATAACAGCCATTTGAATAAGCTGGACTTTGTTGAAGGAAGTGTTCCGCTCACCACTGTAGGGAAGGCATGGTATCACAAGTATGACACTGACAAAATGGATATAAACCTTTATTGAAAATGTTGGGGTCGGAGAAACTCCTATTTTGCCCTATAACTAAGATGGGAGTAGTCTTGACCTTGAAACGATAAACAAAACGATGTGTATGATTTTACTGCGACGGCATGACCTCAGTGGAAATGACCATAGGAGAAATGTCTGCATATACAACTTGATCGCATGGGACGACTTTGCATTAAACATGTATATAAATGTCTGTGGCAGAGTGGCATTTAATATAAAATGAAATACGAAATGTGACAAGATGAAAGAAACAGAGTTCATTCACAGATAAAATCCGATTCAGGAAGTTAAAATGCTATGAAACGTAATCACACAAGGCACGTGTGACGGAAATGCAACCAATGTCATTCAATGTAAACTTTGTAACATTGTGAAAAATACTAAGATCTTTGTAATCTACATAATAGAAACAAAACATACCGTAACCAGGAACAAATGAACCTTGAAATATTAAAAACTGTTTTATTCATATTTAGACAGATTTGTGAAGTGAGATTCGATGAAATGATTAAATAAATAATATTTTCGTGCATTAACCGGTAAGTCACTACTAATTGTGAATACATGTGATTAAATCGAAAATGACATACCGATTAAATAAAATGAAGAAAGGAATATAAGTTACCAATGAAGTCTTCATGGCTGTAGAAATTCTGTGAGAAGAGTAAAGCAAAGACAAGCAAAAACCACACAAAAAACATTTGAAAATTTCCAGCATCCAGGAAATTCCACTGAAACCGAATAAGCCATGAAAAAAAACATTTAAAAACATTCCACCAATAAGATCCACCAGGATAAATCCATGGAAAACACCCAAAGAATCTAAAAAAAACAATCCTTCTGCATCAGTGAAATCCATTAAAACCGAATAATCCATGAAAAACGTCCAAGAAATCCCCCAAGAAATAACGCAAATCCAAGAAAGTCCAGCCACACGCCCGATCGCAGCCATAAGAAGTAAAGAAAATTGCGATTAAGTACTTCCGTTTACGTCACAATTTAAAATCCCATAGATGGTGGCGACACCAAGAGCGTGACACAACAATAGAAGAGTCGGGAAAAAATAAGAGAAGAGATAAGAAGTTTAGTTGAGTGGAAAGTGAGAGAGGAGCGAACTTTTACACATATAATAAAGATGAAAGCGGCAAGCACGGGGTGTGAGGGAAATATGGGTACAAGAAAGATTAGAGTCCAGATAAAGACCAAGATTGCATGCAGTAGGAGAAATAGAAAGAGTAGAGGGGGAGAAAAGAGATGGATAGTGGTGGGGGAAAGAGGAGGAAATGTGTTGGCAGGGAAGAATAGAACCTCAGTTTTACCAGCATTTAGGGTGAGGATGTGGGATGCCATACATGATTTTATGTCAGAAAGACAAGTAGTAAGAGTGTAGTGAAAGATAAAAAAGATAGAAAAGGATGTGTGTCGTCAGCGTAGAAGTGATGAGAGGGTCCGAAGGAAGAAATGACAGGCGCAAGTAATGAAGTATAAAGTGAAAATAGAAACGACTCAAGACTGAACCTGGGGGAGCACCATGCTCAAGGGTGAGGAATTCTTTCCACCCCAAGAGACAGAAACAGTTCTGTTGGATAGATAAGAGGAGAAATAGGAAAGAACAGAACCCCTAAAGCCAAAAGAAGAGAGAGAGTCCAAGAGTAAAGAGTGATCAACAGTGTCGAAAGCCGCTGACAGATCAAGAAGAATGAGAAAAGAAGAGTGTTTAGAGTGATGAGCTGACAGAAGAGAGTTAAATAAATTCAATCAAATTGGCCAAACCCAAACAAAACAGTCCTAGTGGAGTCTTTCAAATCAAAATGCTCTATGCTAACTAAAACCTCTAGGCCCTCCTATGTCTTGTACAACAAGTGTAAAAAGGAGAAATATATGCAAAGGTAAAATCAGTGTTCATAAGAATAAAGGTAGTTGCACCAGCTCTCCTCCTCACGTTAAACCTCACAGAGTAAGGCTGTCCTTGTAGGCGGGATGACACAGTTTGGCTCGGTTTCAGACGCTCTAAGCAGTTCCAAACCGTGGATTGAGGCCCGCCTGACCTTCCATGTTAAAGTCTCTTTCTTGACTTTCAAAATTGTATTCCAACGTAAAGTTCACAAAGGTCCCCCTCTGCCAGGCTCAGACCTTACAGCAGACAGATCATGTAGACTCCCCTTTGTCGGGCTCAGACCTCTCACGTCACAGTTCAACACAAACTTGCCGGGGGCTTCCTTCCCCAAGCTTATCGTACTTCGGGTATCTCTTGGGCTTGGGCCCCTTTCAGATGTCGAAGATTTTCGAATATGCGTGGCTCTCTTTACAGACCACCGCAGGACCACTTCGATTTAAAGTTCATGTTTACTCTTGCTTAATTCACTTTTGCTGTTAGTGTGCTTTATAGCTTCAAACAATGTACATTTCACAGACACTTTTAAATGGGCTACTTCCTTTTGCCAGACCACTCCGTTACTTAGTATTGCGTTCTCACAGCTGCCTTTTACTTCAAAGTTCATTCGCAGGTCTGCCTTTCTTTGCGTCTCATACACACGCGTACAGCCTTCACTTGTGATATAATGTTGCTACTTCATTCGCTTTAACACACACTGGTCTCTCAGGTTGCTTGCCAACTCACCGACTGTGTCTGCTTCTTTCTTGTTTTGCTATTTCCAATTCACGAGTCAAGGTTAGTACCACAGGCTGGGCCTCACCTCCCCAACCAATGCCCGTACTTGTGTTCCGCCTTGCTCAGAGTGTGTCTTTAGGTGGTGCCTTTTAGTCATGTGAGGAGAGCTAACTGGTATCAGGTGTATACACTTAATGCAAAGTGCCTGACTTTGCCTGACCCGATTAACGGGACATGTTCAGTACGATGTGAGAGAGTTAGTCTGGTTACTCTCAGTCACCCTCTTCCTCGGCCCAGTGTTTGTGTAGAAAGGGGGTGGGGGTAGTTGGGACTTAGGCATATCCTACAAAATAGGATGGGGTAGATTAACAAAAAAGGAGTGAATTCCCTGTATCACCATTGGATGTATCACCCCCATTCCACAAAGACCCCTCCCCCAGGTGATCCTCCTGCACTGGTCCATCCCTAGGGTCTGGTTCCAAAGGTGATGGCCATGCCCTGGTCAGCTGAGAGAGAGAGAGAGAGAGATCCCTGGGGACTAGTGGGTGAGACACCCTCTGGTTTCTCATACCACCCTTGCTTATTCGGACACGATTATAAACACCTCTCTGGTAATGTTTTGTGAAGATTATGCGAGACCGATGTTGGCCTAGAAATGCTGCTATCAATGGAATAGGATAACCTTTTAAGAGGATAATATCTGAGCATCCTGTAGTCAGTACATGGTCTAAGGTTCACTTCCTACTTTGGTACAAAAAATAATGGTGAGGCAGCTGGAGATTTAGACAGGCCTGTGAACTCTCTTGGTAGGGCTGTGGCCAAGTAGTCCTGCAAGACCTGGTCTTTCTTTTGGGTTAGGGAATCAATCTTGCTGCATAACACTACTTCCCATCAATCAAGTCAATTGGCGGTTGTAAGATCTGTCCAAAGGTAGGTTTTCTCATCAAATACATCTCAATGCTCCAGGTATTTGCATGGTAACTTGGACTCCAACACTGCAAGGTCATGAAAGACGGTTACTAGAGCTTGGCTAGGAACAGAAGTGAGGGGCAATGCTCTAGGCAATGCTCATAACATTAGGTTAAAACAAAAGTTCCCTCATTGCAACTCCAATCAATGACAGGGTTGAGAGTGTGTAACCAAGGGCTTCAGAGAATTATCATGAAATGAGTAGCGAAAATCTAGTGAAAACCTGCTCTTTTCCTGGTGGCCATTAGGAGTCCTCATCAATAATCCATTGCTTAGTCTTGTACCAGACCCAAATTCCTGGGTGAGCCATCTACTGCATATACGGGCTTCTTATTGGTGGTTATGTGATGGCCACGTGAAAAGGCAATGTTCATATAATTCCGGAAAGCCCCTGAATCTACTAATACCATTGCTGAAAATGGGTTCTGTCCTGGGGCAGTGAACTTCACCTGTAAAGAAAGGTGTGTAACAACCAGAGACACGGAACATACAGGCCTTTCTTATACAAGGCTCACCCACGCAACCTTTGTTATGGGCAAGCTCAGCTGTGTTCTGATAGCTGGTGGAAAGGCTGAATGACATTGTCTGAAATTCTCCTTCACACTTGGCTATTTAATCATCAAGTTGAAGTCCACCAGCTCTAAGTACGAATTCAGGCTAGAAGGGCTCACTGCCAAGGTGTCTTTAAGGATGGAAATGAGGCTGCCTTTTTTTCCACCCAAGCAGTCTCTGCGGCTAATTATTGGAATCTGTCTATATGATCCAATTGCCCCTTTTCTCCATACTGAGATTCAAAAGTCTGACATGGGCCTTTTATTGGTTGTAAAAGACTCTGGTTATCGTAGTCATTAAAGAGTCAAAGTTATATGATAACGAATCATTTGCCTCCGGATTCACAGAGGTAACAGCAAGGCTACGTAAATTGGAGAGACAAAAGCCACTTTGGTAGTGGCATTAGGGAAGGCCATTGGACGATACAGGAAATGTACCTTACACTGATTAATTGACAGAATTGTTTGTGAATCCCCATTGAAATGTTCTGTAGGGCCAGAGGAATTTGTACCATTACAAGAACTGGAAGGATAGGGGCCTTTGCTGCTCTACCTGGACTTGGTCCAGTTGCACCAGTGTCACATGAAATTCTGCTTTTTGTGGAAGAGGCTTTAGCCCACTTTGGAGGACCTCAATTCATTGATTTATCTCAGATAATTGACTGTGACGCATTCACATTTAAAAAAAGAATAGATGTAGAGCAGGATGTTAACACTTTCTTAAAGTATAATTTGCCACTGAGGTAAGAATGAGGCCCCCACTGTGCTCACCTCTTTTTGTCTGCTGCTTTAGTATGAATGACACGGCAGGCACCAGCATGAATTGTGCAAGTGATATTTATTCTGAGTGTTTCTTTCCAGGAGCTGCAAAGACTTTAATACAGGGCGGGCATCATATGCCAACCCTCAAGTCCTGCACCTGAATGCCATATGTCCTCCTCCCTCACCATTTGATGCCTACGGTACCACCCCAGGGTTTTCCCAGGCCTATCCTCTGGGACTTGTCATAGGGGTGATGTTGCTACCTCTGGGGCTCCAGCCTATAACCCTTTGCAGACTGATAACAAACCCTGCAATCTAACTGATTGTCTTGGTGTTTGCCATTTGACCTCTGCCCTCGACATCATATGTGGTAACATTTGTATTGACCTTGTTTGGAGTTAAGACACTAAGAACCGAACCAGAGCCAGGAACTATTTGGCCAAATGGTGTAGGCTAGCTATAACTTGAGAAATACAGTAGTCTGAAGGAAAAAAGACACATTGCTCTTAGTGATGGCCTTCAGGATCTCTGGAAAAGAAATGTCTCCTTGCCGGGGTCTGTCGTAGCCTGTCTTGTATATAGGCATGTACTGTTTTTGATGCTCTTCCTCTACAGGCCTCTGCGTCATAAAGGGTGTGATGTGGAAATCCACAATAGGGCATGCCGAGTCATCTCATATCTCCTATCCTTCAACAACAACTGCTTGTCCTTGGCATAGTTCATAGTCACAGTACCTTGCTGGCAACCTTTTATCGCTCTCTTGGGTCTGCTCTTGGGTACCCGGTGAGGTGACCTTCCCAGGACACAGTGAGCTGTCCTCTGGTTCGGGTGAGGAGGTTAAGTAAGTTAAGTAAGCGCAGTCCTCATTTTCTGTGATCTTAAAGCTATCCAGCTATCCATACTGTCCCTATTCTCAGCAACCGATTCCGGATTGGCTGTGGACGATTCTTCATCTATCTCTTGGCTGACTTGTTTGCTCCCCACCACTTCATCTGGGTGAGCATTGGATATTGGGGAGGGGAGCTTCCTCATTGCCTCCTCTATACAAGGCCACTTTCTGTGCATTCAACGCCCACTCATCTTCTGTAACAGCATGTTATGACTTGCAGAGGAGGGCAATAGCTGCACATGGTTCCAGTATCTTCATTCTGATTCCTTTTAACAATGATCAGCCCATGGAGTCAATTAGGAGCCAGAGAAATGTACTGCAGAGCACTGTTGTGGGAACCTGGTTCAATAACTAGCAATCCATCATTGGTTGGACAGGTAAAATAATCTATTATCCAGTGACAGAACCCTGCACACTTCTGGTGGAGCCCTCAGCGCAGAGATGCTTTCTTAAGAGGCTAGGAAATGCATTTGCCAGAGTATTAACTACTCCCCTGACATGAACTGCCATTAGGCTGAGGAGCTGTTGTTCTTCCCAAAAACTGATGGAAGGTGCAGAGTTCTCCAGTAACCTCGGTCTGGTACCACTCTTCCTTTTTACATAATACACCACTGTAATGCTGCCCATCTGTATGAGGACTCCCTTGCCCAGAACCAAGTTAGCAAAAGAAGTCTGGCCTTGAAAAAAAGACTTCTAGTTGCCTATAGATATACAATCTCAAACCTTTCCTGGAAGCAACTGACCCTACATTGTGGAACACTCCAGAGCCATATCAGAACCAACCCAGTAGACTGACATCGCCTATTAATTATAATAATCTGAGTTGGATTATTCAAGATAGAGGCACAAGATCCTAACACAAATACCCTGCTAAACTGGTCCAGGTGTTGGGCCAGAGACACCAGTGAAACACATGTTGGCTGTTTTTCAAAGACCATTTGGAATTGTTGTAACATAATTAAATTGATTTTTGGTAACCCTCTGAAACTAATTGTGTATTATGATTTCATGAGTTCTAATTCATGAAAGATGAGTTTGCACTAACCATGTCTATTTAATTAATAAAAGTGTCACAAATATTTTCCAACTCCGAGTACTGCTTTTACTTTCTAGCACAAGGGAACTCTTTTCGTTCCTCAAAGAACTAGAGGGAAAACAGGCACTGAAGTCAAAGATTGACAAAAATTGCTCTAGGCTTCAAGCCATACAAAATGCACTGATGGGTAAAATTGTAAGTCATCAACAGTCCATTAAAAAGAGACACAACTTCTTGTTTCTACAACTTCTTCTATTAAATGTGCTCTGACCTTTTTTTTAGCAATGACTCTTCTTCAGGCAAGTTTCTGAAGCCAAGGTCTTTAATATTGTCAACAAGCCAACTTCATGTAAAGGCGATGTCTGCCCCGCAGACATCATCAAGGAATCCTTAGACAACTAATTCCACTGATCACAAACATTGTGAACTCCTCCTTTATAGCTTCTTCTGTACCTATGGCCTTGAAAGAGGCCTGGATTACACCATTGCTAAAAAGATTCATTGGAGCCTGCTGCTGCAAGTAATTATAGCCCATTTATGAATGTTCCAAAATTTGTGACAGGAATGGATCGAATAGCCTACATTCAACTTCAAGAATTGTGTGAAACTAACAATTTACTCGGTCCGTGATGTAAGGAAGGCATGGTATCAAAGCAAGACAGACACAAGTGATCCCAGTTCAAGGGTGTTTATTAAACTGTAAAAATGGTTGAGATGAACGCCTAATCTAAACCTAAATCTAAGATGGGAGCAAGCTACGACCATCAAATAATAATAATACAGTCCTAGTGCAGTCTAGTCAAATAAAAAGGACCTATTCTAAAATAAAACGATTGCAAAGCCTTACCGCTATGCTACCAAAGAGTGTGGGATAATGTTCACAAGAATAGAAAGAAGCATTCACAAAATGATAAGTCAGGATGTTATGGCTGGGGTCTCCCTTCCCCATGTTTTAAGCATGGGACAAGGTGGGACTCTTGAGCACAGCACACTCCTGGGCTTCTCCGGCACAAGCTTACAGTTCCTTTTCTCTATATCAGGGCCTTCTGTGCCCAAGTCTCTTCTCATGCAAAGTCTCTTGCTTCAGAGGCCCTGATATGCCAAAAACAACAAAACAAACATTTCCTTCTAGTTACCTTCACGTCGGATGATGACTCTTCACCCTAGGGTGCCCCTCAGCTAATCTCCGATCCTTCTTTCAGCGTTAGCCTATTCAAACACTTGACAATTTAAACAGAGGCTTCCGAAGGGCGACCACGTTCCGCTCGGTCGCTCTGTTATGTTATTCTATGGCAAGTGTGTGCTTCACAATATCACAGTTCACACAGTGTTCCCCTGAGCCATGCGCAAAACGCCAGTTTTTTTTCACAATTACCTCAGTCGAGTTCACACTTTTCAACATTTCAAAATCTCACCAGAAAGCAGGGGTTCCCTTCCCCTATCTTTCTCTTGGCATCCCTCTGTCGGGTTCACATTTGCCACAGTTCACATTTAAAAAAAAAGTCATTTTAGACCCCTTAGGTTCTTCCCTTTACCTAAGTCCCGGTCTCAGCCCCCATTTAGGCTTTCCCTTAAGCCCCCAGTCAGGCTCTCTCTAAAGCCCCCAGTCAGGTTTTCTCTAAAGCCCCCAGTCAGGCTCGCACAGTTCATTCATCAAAATGTTCTAGGGTCTGGTAGGGTCCACCCCAATCCGCAGGCACCCCTCAGTCGGGTTCACGTTTGCCTCCACAACGTGTCAAAGACTTTCAACTGTACAAGGGGTTTGGTTTGACCTTCGTATGACCACCTTGACACCTCATGCCAGCCTCCCCTAAGTCCTCTTGGTACTTGTTGTTGCTCCTGGTTCGGGCGAGGGGGCATCAGCCAAAGACCTTCGAACGAGCGCCCATGTGGCGCCAGAGCACTCTATCTCGGGTGCCAGTTTCTCTCACAAAGGTTCACATGTTCTCCCTCTACCAGGCTCTGACCCCTCCCACAAAGTTCACTAGGGTCTCCCTCTGCCGGGCTCGGACCCTTCTCACAAAGTTCACAGGGGTCTTCCTCTGCCGGGCTCTGACCCTTCTCACAAAGTTCAAAGGGGTCTTCCTCTGCCGGACTCGGACCCCTCTACCACTTCACAGCTCCCCTAAATGGCATCCATGTTTTGGGAGTTGAGGAGCCACAGGGGGATGTTTCAATGAGGTCAGGGGTTTTACCTCCTGCCCCTCAAGTACCTGGGTTCACCTGTCTTGCCCCAGGGGATGAGTTCTGCTACAGGTACCGCCAGGCAATCCCAGTTGGCCCTGGTCTTGCCTTCTGGAAGTACAGCTCCTTTCTCCACACTGCAATCTCCTCTCATATAGCAGGGCCAGAGTTTGGGCGTTTTTCTCCTCCTCCAGGTCTTCCAGTTCTTCTGCAGCTCACTGGGTCTTTCTCCTTCTCTCTGGCACCTTGCAGCATCCCTGACCTGCTCAAAGTGTGGTTTCCTGCTCTGCCTTTTATGCTGCCTGGGAAAGACAAGTTGTCGTAAATCTCCCCCTGTCTCACCTGGGATCGCTTCTTGCTCTGTTCCGCGGGAGGATTCCTCTTGTGGACGGATCGGGTCTTGTATAGGCTTGCTCGAGTCTCATCCGGCTGCAGAGCACGTTCAGAGTTCCGGGAAGGTCGCAGTTCCAGGATGTCCAGGAAAAAATTAGCGGTCGCTAGGAATGAGGATTCCGGGAGCAGAATTAGAGGGAAGGGGTGAAAGGAAGGTAGAAGGAACCAGGAAACTAGGAATAGTGGATTCACCGAACAGCACACACACGTCAAGTCACTACCTAATGATAGCGTTGAGACACGTGGGTCCGCGGGGGCGTGGCCAATTTATAGAACGTGCCGTGTGCGACGTGAAGGCTGGTGCAAGGCAAGTCACTTTACACAGCCATGTTGGGAGTAACAAGGAATACAAGCCCCGTCGCGATAAGGACCAGGAAGTCCAGAAGGGGCAAGTTCTATGGGTCATGACAGCATGCCTCCTCCGAAGACCTGTTCCACCAGGTTTGCCCGGGTGTATGAGATGGAATCTTCTAAGCAATCGAGGGGCATTTAAGTTAGAAACTGGTTCCCAGGTTCTCTCGCTAGGAGGATATCCTTTCCATTCAACCAGGTATTGAAGTCGGCCCCGTTTATACCTGGAATCGCATATTCTGGACACTTCATATTACAGCTGATGGTCCACAATAACAAGACTGGGTCTGCAGGATTTTCGGGTGGATTGGATGTAGGGTTTCAATAGGGAAGTGTGAAAGACTGGGTGTATTCTCTTCCAGGAGTCAGGTAGCTTGTAAGAGGATTCAATTCAACACTACAGCTAAGTCAATGCCTAGTCTGGGATACTGAATGGAAACCCTTATTGATATATCTTTATGTCCAGTTCATGCGTTCTGGATGACTACCCCTATATAACACCCCTCTCTTGGAATCCCCTTGACCCCACTGAGCCAAGAAGTAGTTCTGTTTTGCAAGTTAAAAGGTTTATTTGAGAATTTAAACAATATATATATATATATATATATATATATATATATCACACTTTATAATAAATTAATAATTGAATATCACACTTAATCTGATATGATAAAGATTAACAACGGAGAATCTGGCACTAGCCCACTTCTTTATAATCACTAAGGAGTTGACATGAAATGGATAAGGTAGCACACTGGTAAATAGGGACAGAAGAATAATGTGGTAGAGAATGCTTTATAGGGTTCAAGGCAATGCAAGGTTGAATGAATGAAATGCAGTATAGAAGATAAACTGATATGGTTTCACAAAAGACAAGATAATCACTTTCCCTTTGTGGCAATTCACCCCCCCCCCTATACAATGTAAGGAGATGGAAGGAAGAGCACACGGTTCAGGTATACAATCACAATGTAATACAGAGTTACAGTTTCCCAGCAAGCTTAGAGGAGAATAGATATGAGTTTTACACAGGCTCAAAATGCTTTTAATATGGTGACAATGCAGTGAGAAATATGCTGAAAATGCTTTTAATTCCCTTCAGGAGGTTCAGGTTGAGGATTAGTTGGTTTAAATAAGTTCAGGCTTACTTTAGCAATGTTCTAGGAATGATTGGCAGGTTAAACAAATTTTTGGCAAATGAAAGCAAGGAAGCTGCTGTTTTCACACGTGGAAAAATTTGCAAATCGCGTTAAAATTCGCGAGTGCGTTTTTCACGATTGCGGCACAAGTATAGGGAATAGGAATGCGGTTCTAGGTTTGTTGAAAAGCCAAGATTCCCAGCTTTCAGAGGAAAGTTACTGCAAGTCTCTAAGACAAACGGTCACGGAGATATGAGCGATATGGTAAAGGTCGTTTTTCAGATTTGAAATTTTAAAGTTCAAAGTGACAAGTGACAGCTAGCAACTAGAAATGACAGGTGACAGCTTTGCAAATGACAGGTGACAGTTAGGAGGCAGTTCTACTTAGATTAAAATAGCTTGGATTAGATTATTTTAACTAAGAGATTGGTTCTGCACAGTTCTGCTAGGTACTCACAATATATTTAGAAATAGAATGGGCCTCGCCACGGATCTGGTCAGGTTTTCTTCACTCGCCACGGACGGTCTCTGCGCACAGCGGTCTGGGTCAGCTCTGCTCTGCCTCTGGTTCTGGATACTGCTCTGCTTTCTCTGGGTACAGCACTGCTTCTGGATCTTTCTGCACAGCTTTCTCTTGACCCAGCGCTGATCTGCACGGCTCCTGGATGCTGCTATCGCTGTTAGGTTTGCTGGATGCTGAGGCCCACTGAGAAGAGTTCTCAGTTTGTGGGTTTAGGCCCTTGCTTTGAATTCTGAATCAAGTTCTTTGGACTTTTAACGTCTAAGTGTTGAATCTAGTATCTTCTGGATGTTGTGTGGTGCGGCAGAGCGCGTTGCAGCAAATGGAATTGAATGTCCCTATCTGTCCTGACTGTCTGCTTTTATGTGTTTTGAAAGTGGGTGGAGAGGCTAGCTTTCTAGGCCCAACCCCTTCAGAGTTCTGATAGGTTGGAGAATTCTTTGCGTTCTCACTGGAGAGCAGGATTGTGTGTCAGAATGATGTCATTTAATGGCTTTCAGAAAGGACACTCCCCTGTCAAATTGCACACAATCTATATTTGATCAAAAAGACATATTTGCACAGGTACACATTTGTTTAAAATTACATGCACCCATCACATATCACAGGAGGTATACCCTGTCCAAATCTGCTCTTCCTGGGGGCTTGCATTCAGAAATGGCAACATTTGCACTTTTTAACTGGTTTTGCAATATCGGACATTAACCCAAATTTACACACATGTGCGCAAGGAGAATGGACATTAATTGATGAAGTGTCAGATTTTTAACATGCATACATTTTAAGTAATACCCTCTTAACTGCTAGCTTGCCCCCAGATCATACCACCGGTTGTAAAAACCTCTTAAAATGTGGGCAGAAAAATCACAAGAATTATGGTATCATTTAAATAATTTTCACAAGTCCGCTCTATGAATGATCCATATTTTTAGAGTTTTGTTCTGGCCCCAAAGGGGTGTGGTTTCCCCCCAGCACAAGGTTGAATTTCTGTTTTTTCCAGTTCTGCCAAGCCAGCTTGCTCTCACAGGCAGTGCTCCTCCCCTTTCCTTCCAGGAGGAAGCCACATTTACGACTCCCACCAATAAAACATTTGCCTGAGTCAGGACAGGGCTTTGTTCAATTTCCTGCAGAGCCCAGGTAATTCAATCAGAGAAGTGTCATATCCCTTTTGGTGGGAACAGCAAAAGGCAGCTAGGCCTGGGAACACAGCTGTTGTGCGAGTCTCAACTCCTGTCGGGGGTAGCTGGTGAGCAGAATTCAGTTCCTTAAGCCAGGCCCCAGCTAATGTTACTTTGAGTTACCCAGTTTTCTGCATTCAAATAAAACTAACCATTTTTACATATGCAGCTAGAATGCTGATTCTAAGTTTAAAACTATGACATTTAAACAATTGAAACCTATGTGACACTCAAAAGTAGGTCACTCATTTCTTTTAAACATTTAGATTTTTAGTGTCTTTCAGTCCAAATTTACTTAAACTGCTGAAATCCACAGCTCAGCCAGTCTTGTTATAAACCTTCAAGTCACTTCAGAATATAACTTTACATTGTATCCACCTCTCAGTAAGTCTTTCTTTGGCCTGCTTTGGGTTCATTTATTCAGTTTTACACAAAAAAAAAAATCTGGTGTTGTTTTAAACCGCCGGCTTTCTGATAGTGGTGAGTACTGGTAATGCAACCATTTTGGGGATTTTTCTTGGATTAATGCATTCCAAACAGGAATGGTTCTTACATGGTAGTAAATCCTTGCTTAACATTGTTTTGATGGGGTTCCTTACAGTAAAATGGTTATGTGGAACCCCACAAAAGGGTTGAATCTTTAAAGTGGTCCGGTGAGCCACGATTTCAGCAACTTTTTGACATCAGTAATAGTGGATTTTGTTAACAAAGATCTTTCTTTACACTGGTGGGTGGCAAGTTAGGTAACCATTTTGGTGTGCGCACAAACTGCGTGGTTCTCCTGGATTCTGGCGCACTTGTGGGCTTTTTGGCCATTTTGGATTTTCTAAGCCCACAGCACCAAATGTTGCAGCGTAATAGCTCAAACGTGGGTCAGGACACCCAACAGATCCCCCCATGTGACTGCCCTTTGAATTTGAGTCGATGGGGAGTCGGGTGCACAAGGGTTTTGACCCACGCACTGGTCTGTCCGCATAATCTTCTTCCAATTCTGCAAATGGCACAGTTCAGCATCTTTTCCTCCATCCAGTACTGATCGATCGGTTCTCCTCGCCATCCTGATGGGAATATTGGGCGGTACCCCGGGCCCCTTGTGTCTCTGCTCCCGGTCTCCGGATCGTCCTCCTTGGCCAGTCTCGAGGTTTTCTTTCTCCTAGGACGACAAAGGAAGAGCGGCAATACCTATTCATAGACATTTTTCCCCCACCATTGATATAGTGGGGTGGCATATAAATTTATAGTCAAAACATATGGACATGCACATTTCTTTTTGCATTCAAAAACCAAAACACCCACATTGAGAAACTCAGAATTTGATAGGCGATATGTAGGATATTTTAGAACTGAATTAATCTGAGACAGTACCCTCTAGGATTCCAGAGGATTCCTCCAGTTGTTGCAGAGTGTGCCTGGCATGGCAACACTTCAACTGGTTAATGTGGACCCACTTGTCTTCCCCCTCTGCCAAACCGCCTTTGGGGATGCGGATCTTGTAGGCCACAGGGGAGATCTTGTCTATAATCTCAAAGGGTCCCTTCCATGTAGGCAAGAATTTTCGCTGTTTTGCCTGGTTTCTTTGGAAGTTGTATAGATAGACCCGGTCCCCCACCTGATATTCCTTCCTGGAAGTTTTCAGGTCATAGTGGGTCTTCATGCTATCAGCTGATCTTTCTAGATTCCGCTGAGCATAAGCAAAAGCATGTTGAAGGTGTTTCCTTAAATTCTCCACATACTCATGAGTTGTGGAGGCATTTATCAGTGTCGGCTCTCAGGTCCTGTAGAGCAAATGCTGAGGAAGCACCATCTTGCGCCCAGTCATCAACTCAAATGGTGACATTTTGGTTGCAGATGAAGGGGTCGATCTGATGGCCATTAGGACCAGAGGTAATCGGATATCCCAACTTGGCCCAGAATCTGCCACAAACTTCTTTATTATGCTCACAATGGTTCAGTTATATCTCTCTACTGCCCCAGAAGAAGCTGGCCGGTAAGCAATATGCAACTTCCTTTTGACCCCCAGTATCTCCCACATCTTTGTCATCACTTCACTGGTGAAGTGGCTACCTCTGTCTGACTCAATCCTTTGAGGTAGGCCGAAACGGGAAAAGATGTGGTTAATCATCAGGGCATCTGCAGTTTCTGCCTTGCAATTTGGGGCTGGGAGACATTCCACCCACTTGGTAAACAAGCATGTAACGGTCAACATGTACTTGTTTCCTCTAGACGAGCGAATCATAGGGCCTACAAAGTCGATTTGCAAATCTGACCATGGCAGTGTCATCCCCCGCTTTTGGAGAGGCGCGCGGTGTGTGAGGGACGTCGGCTGAAATTGCGCACACACAAGACACCCCTTCAAGTATTGGTCAAGGTCCTGCCCCATGTGTGGCCAGTATGCAACCTCTCTTAAGATTTCCAGTGTTGTGTGAAACCCCCTATGACCGGCGGTGGCCGCATCATGGGCGTGACTTAACATCAGGCTTCGGAATGAGGTAGGAAGCACCCACTGATCGTGGCCAGCTTTGGATTTCCTTACCAGCAAACCGTCTTGGATTCGGAACATTTTTGGACATTTCATCAACACTCTTAGGTCCTCTTTCCCAATATAATCGGTATCCGTCAGGGGAAAGTTCTCAGGGTCCTCAAGGTGTTGGTAAAACTTACCAATAATTGGATCCCCCTTCTGAGCGGTAATCAAATCAGCATCAGGGGTCTCCTTACTCCATTGTGCAATTGAAAGGTCGTTGGGAGCATTTGTCTGGGACCTAGTGATAGCAGTGACCTGGATTTCCCCCAACAGGGACTCAATCTCAATTAGATCCCCTTGGATGGCCCCGGTTTTGGCCAGCTGATCAGCTAAGTAATTTCCAGTTTTGTCTGGTCCCTCTACTTTGGAATGACCCTTGATCTTCTTCCAATAGATGGTCATTCCTTTCGAGGTGACCAGATCATCAATGTTTTGGATCAACTTCTCATGTTTCAAGGGTTTGTTGTTAGCACATAACATGCCTCTGGTTTTCCAATTAACCAGGTGCTCCACGAACCCGTTCCGTACATAATCCGAATCTGTGATTATGACCAGTTTGTGGAGTTGATGCTGGACAGCAGTGAGGATGGCCTGATGCACAGCCATCAATTCTGCCACCTGACTACTTCAGGGACCAATTTTGTATCCAGCAGAGGGTTCTGGGGACTCATTCACCCATGCATTTCCTACGCCGGCCACCAGTTCTTTCTCCCCGTCGTTGTTAACATGGTAAGAGCATCCATCCACATATACAGTGGGCATTCCCTCACACTTGTCTTCTTCAAAGACTTTGTGGGGGGAATTAAGGTATGCCTCCATGTTGTCCTTTATTTTTAGACTTTCGTCCTCGAGACAGTTTTCTCTGGCACAATCATGCAAGTCAGCCAGACCTTGCGCGAGGGGACTCTTCTTGTTTCGGCCATATCTGACCTCCACAGGAAAGCCTTGCATTGACAGAATCCAGGAAGTAATTCGGGAATTACTCACATTTCCGGCCCGGATTCTGTCACTTTGGAGATATTGCAGAGGCTGGTGTGGAGTCTCCACTATGATGTGTTCCCCCTGGATAAACGGGCGGTAATTCTTCAATGCCCACACCGTTGCCAGGAGTGCCTTCTCACAATCGTTGAATTTTTCCTCCACAGAGGATAAAGTTTTGCTCGCATAGGAGATTACTTTATTGACCTTGTCATGCTTTTGGTATAATACTGCCGTCAAGCACGTATTAGAGAACCCCGTCTCCAGGAAGAACTCCTTGTTTCTGACAGGGTAAGCTAGGCAAGGCGCTTTTGAGAGGCTTCTTTTGAGTTGTTTTACTGCCTCGGCTTGTTCTGGACCCCATTCCCACTTGACCCCCCCCTTCAGGAGATGAATCAGGGGTCTGGTGATCACTGCGTAGCCCTCAATGAACTTTCTGCTGTAATTAGTCAGTCCAAGGAGGCTCCTTAGTTCCCGCAGAGTTGTGGGGTCTTTCAGTTTTTGAAGTGCTTCCACTTTCTTTTCCTGGGGACAGAGACCCTGAGGAGTAATCTCATGCCCCAAGAAATTAACACGGGTTCTACACCACTGTGCTTTCTGAAAGGAAAGTTTTGCTCCGGCGGCCCTCAACTGGGTCAGACCATAACGGATCTCCGCTATGTGTTCCTCCACAGATGAACTTTTGATGAGGACATCATCTACATAAGCCAGGTTACCCCTTGCACCCAGGTCGGGCATGGCCTTGTGTAGGAAAATGTTGAATTCATTGCCGGAGTTGAGATATCCGAAGGGAGTCCGGGTCCAGGTGTATTGCTGGCCCCCAAAGGAAAAAGCCAGCTTGTATTGGTCCTCCCTACTGACCGGCACAGTCCAGTATCCATTGGTCAGGTCTTTTGCAGTGAATACCTGTGACCCCTGGATCTGGGCCAGCCCTTGGTCAATGTAGGGCAGAGGCCATCGGGAAGTATGGACCCGTTTGTTGAGCTCCCTGAGGTCGGCGCAGAGTCTCCACTGGCCGTTTGGCTTCAATATTCCCAGCACCGGATTATTGAAGGTGCTGTGGACTGGACGGATTATTCCCCGGGACTCAAGGTTCTTAATTATTTCAGTAAGGGACTCCATTGATGCGAGAGGCAAGCGATATTGCTTCACAAACACTGGAGTCATGCCAGGGTCCATGGGGATTGTTGTTGTGTGGATGTCAGTGCGACCACAGTCATATGAGTCTACCGCAAAGAGATCTTGGAAATCCAAGAAAACTTGTTTCAACTTTTGCTTTTGTTCCAGAGTCACACAGGCATCAGCTAGGTTGACTCTCTCTTCCACCATCTGCCTGAAGCCTGGAAAGACTTCTGGTTTGGCTATTTCAGCGGCCTCCTCCAGCTGGGTGGAGAAGTCCCTGGTCAGAGTGCTGATTTGGACTGGGGGATTCAGGTGGGAAAGGCAGCCCTCATGGACTTGGCAAATCACCTCATCCCTCCTGAAGTCACAAGTCACATCTTCCTTACCATAAGGGCAAGAAGTGTACACCAGGAAGTTCCCCCCATGCCGGGTAAAAATCCTGTCTGGTGTTGTATTGTCGTCACTGTCACTGTCAAAGCAGTCCTTGGGGATTGGCCCTAACAGTTCATTACCTAAATCGATGGAAAAATGACGGTCATCAACCGCCATTCCAATAATGGTGCCTGCGGCTAGAGTAATACTCTTTAAGTCGCTGTTATCCACCTCTATTAGAATGGTGTCATGTTCTATGTTGACTAATGGAGTTGGGTTTACACCCAACCCTTGCTGTTGGAGAGAAGCGTTTAGATGTATGTAAGCATCAGGGTTTTTCAAATGTTGTCCTCTTTTAGCTTTCACTTCCAGGGAGAATTGTCGGGTCCTTTCTGGGATGGTGACTTCCTCTTTGATCTGAATTTCAACTGCATAAGGTAGCAATTGAGCTGACCTAAATGCTTTTTCTGGATCATCAAAGCCCATGGGATTATCCGCTAATCGGGACCAAGCTTTGAAGTTTATTAGGTCCAAACTAATGGCAAAGCGATTGAGAATGTCACTGCCTAAGTAAAAAGCGGCAGTGACGTCTCGCACGACCCAACAATTGTGGACTATGCTCTTGTTGCCAATGGAGATTTTGAGCATACACCTGCTTGGCAGGAGATGTTTGGAATTAGGTGCTTCCAGGTCCATTTCCCATTTGTCTATCAGTTTGAAGGTGGAAATGGCTGGATCTTTTGGGAGTTGGCGAAACATGGCTTCGCTGATGAAGCTCTTACCGTTGTTCACACACACTCGAGCGAGAACAGAGTCCTTCCCATCATTTAACTGAACAGGGATGAACAACTGCTCTCCAATTTGCTGAATCTCAGCCAGGCTCTGAGCTGATTTCACATCTTTCTGGACTATAGGAGTGGGAGTTTCTGATTGTGGATTAGTAAAGAATTTCAGGGTGTTTCCTTCCAGTGTGGAATACCACCTTAAACTGGAAGGAAGGTTGATTTTCAGAAATAGAGAGGACCCCCCAGTGAAATTCTACTTGGTCAGATTTTTGTTCAACCATGTGGCAGGTGCCGTTTAAACTAACATGGTTGACACTCTGTTTTAATTTTATTGGTCGGCTAGTCTGGGTCCAGAGGAGCTTGTTTACGCAATCTATTAAGGGTGACAACCTCCTCAGGAGGTCATTCCCCAATAAACAAGGGGTGCCCTCTGGAGTCACTACTATGACCGGGTGTTTCACCTTGTGTCGCCCGATCTTAATGTCCAAGTCTGCAGTCCCCTCAACGGGAATTTCCTTCCCGTCAAAGTTCTGCAGTTGTCCAGGAAGAGAGGTGAGAGGAATTTGGTAATTCTCTCCCCTTCCTGCATTCAGTTTGTCAAAGGCCCTTCTGGACAGAAGGGTAGCTTGAGATCCAGTGTCCACCAGTGCCAAAATTGTACCCTGCCCCTGTACTTGTACCGGGGCATAGTATCTTCCCTCTTTCTCCTCAAGGGGGCACAGATAATGCACATTTTTGGACAACTGGTGGGCTAACTTTCTGGTTTTGGACATCGCTAGCGAAGAGATTTGGGCAGAATTCTGTGGAGAGCCTTGGGAATCTGAAAGAAAAAATTGGCAACTGGAGATCAGAGCCATTGTGGGTTCCCCTGGCTCCGGTTCCGGGCCGCCCCCCCTTTTTGGAGGCAGTCACCAGGATGGGTTTGAACCAGGGGATTTTCTTGCTCTTGGTTCTGGGATGAGATGGTGGGCGGCGGTAGCTCAGTCTCCACATCTCCCCAGTCTGGATTTGCATTCCTAGGGACCCATTTTTCTTTGGGAGGAGTTCCCCCCTCTCTGAAGGAGAAGATTCTTTTCCCAGGATCCTCTGAGGATCCCTCTCCCTCAAATTGGAAGATCTGTACCTCCTCCTCAAACTGAGTCTGTTTGGGTCTTTTGTTTCTCCTACCCCCCCTCTGCTCCTTAGGAGGCAGACTTTCAGGGGCAAGAGATTTTGTTTCCGGTTCCTGGGTTTCCTGGGGCTGTTTACAAGTGAGGAAGGAAGCTTCCTCCAAGGCTTTACACCCCCCTTCCCTTTGTGCCTCCTCCCTGGGAACCGGTGAGTTATCGGGGTGCTGCCCCTGTCATTGTTCTGGAGCACCAGGTCCAGAGTTGGGTGCGTTCTGCGCCGGCATGCCGATCTGAGGATTCTGCTGAGCCCTCAGTATGTGACCCAGATCCCGCGCCATGTTTTGAACCTGGCGCTCTAACTGGGAAACCCGCTCAGGCTGATACGGGGCCCTGTTTTCTCCCCTGGGCTGATCCCAGGAAGGGTAGCTATCCCTTCTTTGGTAGTACCCCTGGTTGGGAAGATTTGGATACCCCTCCACCCTTAGCCTCCCCTCTCCCGGATTCGGTTGTCTGGGCTCAGGGAATTGGGGAAAGAAGGGTGGAGGATTTTGGGGCTGGAAGTTGGGTGGATACCTGGGGAAGAAGTTCTGCCCAGGGTTTGGTGAGTTTCTGCCCTCCTGTGAGAAGTTGGGAGGGAAGTTCTCTGGGTTAGGTGCTTGGCTGGATCCCCCCCTTGGGCTGGAGGAGTCCACACATAACCCAGGATGGGTCTGTTTCCCTTGTAACGGGGGCTTACATAATCAGGAGAGCGAGGGACCCCATTTGTGGGGCTGCCTCCCTGGCTCCCTGTCTGTGACTGGCCCGAGGACCTTCTGGGCCTAGCATTATTAGGTGAAGGTAGGTTTTTAGGCCCCCCCATCTCCAAATCTAAAACGGGGGTGACCTTTACCTCTGCCACCTTGGCAGCAGCAGGGGTGTTGTTGGCTTTGGGGTTTTTGGGCGCATTATTTTTATTTTCTATTGGCTTCTGCACCTCATAGATCCGGGTCGCCTGTTCAATGACCCAGTCTAAAGATCTTTTCTCGTGAAAATCCCTCACGAGCTGGGTCATTATGTATTTGGGCAAGGCATGGAAAAACGTATTAATAAATTCTCTGCTATCCGTGCGCACCCTTCTTGTGGTCTGTGCAAAAGCACGCTTTAACTCCTGCACAAATTCTTGTGGGGCCTGATCCTCCCCACATTGTAAATTGTAGGCTGCCTTGCGAGCCTCTTGAGGATTTCTATGAGTAGAAAAATGTTTCAAGATGGCCGCCTTATAGGTGGACCATCTTAAATGATTTTGGTCCTCCAGCCCCGCAAAGAAACTGGAGTATTCCGGGGAGAAGGTCCACTTTACATATTGAATACAGCTTTGGCTGTCCTTCAAATGGAAAGTCTCCATCATTTGCTCAAACAACTCTAAGTGCTCCCAAACAGAATACTTGGCGTTCTTATGATAAGGCGTGATGACGCTCCTGATTGCCTTAATCTGCTTTAAGGGGTCTTTGAGCTTTTGTCTTATTGGCCCTTTTGGTCCGGGTAACCCTGGTCCATTCATCTTCTGTCTCAGAGGCACTGCTCCCAGAGGTTCCCGTCTGTTCTTCCAGGTTTTCCCAGATTCTGCGAGCCTGGGAATGGCTGGAAGAATGTGGGGACCTGGTCTCCTGTGTCCTGTACCGCTCAGAGTAGTCTTCAGATCCCTCCTTGCTGCCAGGATTTGATGGGTACCCCCCCACTGACCTAACTGGGCAGAGGTTTTCAGGATGTCCTTAATGGGCCTACTCTCCTGGGGTTCCCCATCAAATTGCACTGTGCTTGGGTGCCCATACCCGGATGCCCGCCCCTCCATTCCTGGGTGGTACTGGCCTATGAGCCCCATGCTTCTGGCTGGATAGTAATCTGCCATCCCTGTGGCCCTGTGCTCATGTGCGCCAGGGGACATGGGGGTGGCAGAGTCCAGGGACTGAGAGAGATAAAGGCCTCCGGTACTAGGGCTCCTGGGGTTATGCTCAGGAGTTTCTCTTTCCCAGTGAACCTCATCTCTATCCGCCCCTGCTCCCTGTTGCAATGCAAGAGCCTGCGCCTTCAGTTCCTCAGTTAAGGCCTTACTAGACTCTATCAGTCTCTCCTGCATCACTACCTGTTGTTGGAGTCTATCATTGTGCTGGCAGAGACCCTCATTCTCTCTCTGTGCCTCCCGATTGGTCCTGGAGCACTGGGCCAGTCTTTGCTGCAGGAGGGTTACCTCCTGAGCTGTGTCCCTATTGGCCTGCTCCTTTCTTGCCAGAGCATCCTCCACCCTCCTGGTGTGTTCTAACAAGTTCTGGTGTTCTTTTTGGAGGTCACCCAGCCCCTGGAGGGCCAAGTGATTTTCTTCTGTTTTTCTTTTTAAATGGCAGACTTCCTGGCCTAAGGCGTCTCTTTCCTGACTAAGAGCCTGCATTTGTGCCGCCAGGTCGTCCCTCTGCCTTTGAAAGGCACCAGCTTTCTGGCGTTCTTCATCAAACTCTGCCTGGGTATCCAGGTCTTTCAAAATCAGCTTGTTGCTCTCTGCCTTCACTCTATCTAGATGACTTTGCAGGGTGGCTACCTGCTCCGTGCATGCCCTGTTAAAGTCTAATTGTTGCTCCAGCTTTTTCTGGCTCTGCAGTAGGGAGTCCAAACCTTCTTGGTACTCCTTCTGCAAGGCCAGAAATCTGGTATCCTGGTCAGCCTTTTCCTGTTTCAGGATGTCCATATCCCTCTTTATTTTAATGATGTGCTGTCTACTCTCATTTTCTGACTCCTGGCTCCCCTGCAGCCTCTGCTCAGAAGAGACCAGGTCAGATTGGACCTTCTCTAACGCCATCTGTCGCTTATTCGCAAGATCTTGGCTTTCAGTACATTTATCCTGCATGTCTCCCATATATAGGTACAGGTATGCCGCTATCCTAACCATCTTGTCTTGTTCATCCTTAGCTTTAGGAGCCATGTATAGTTCACTCAGGGCCACATGTAAGGGACCCTGATCTCTCCATATATCTGACCCTGTTTCCGTGACCTGTTGCGTGATGGCCTGCAACCAGACCATGCGGTCCTGGTGAGTCCACTCACCTCTCACAAATAACTTATGTAAGAAGTGCTCTCTGGCTATTTTCATGTCTACTAAGGTCGTCATTCTGGAATTTGAGTTCCTTCCTGACTTACAGAAGTTTGTATTTTATTTTTGCAGAACAGACCTTTTCCTTAGAGCGTTCCTTTGAGGAGTGCTTTACAGCGTAACACAGCGTGGTGATCCGACCGGATATGTGTATCTGGTCAGCTGGCACACTGTTTTAATCTGCACAAGTGATAGATCTAATCCGGAATCCCGGACGAGTCCCCAATTTGTAAGAGGATTCAATTCAACACTACAGCTAAGTCAATGCCTAGTCTTGGATACTGAATGGAAACCCTTATTGATATATATTTATGTCCAGTTCATGCGTTCTGGATGACTACCCCTATATAACACCCCTCTCTTGGAATCCCCCTGACCCCACTGAGCCAAGAAGTAGTTCTGTTTTGCAAGTTAAAAGGTTTATTTGAGAATTTAAACAATATATATATATATCAAACTTTATAATAAATTACTAATTGAATATCACACTTAATCTGATATGATAAAGATTAACAACGGAGAATCTGGCACTAGCCCACTTCTTTATAATCACTAAGGAGTTGACATGAAATGGATAAGGTAGCACACTGGTAAATAGGGACAGAAGAATAATGTGGTAGAGAATGCTTTATAGGGTTCAAGGAAATGCAAGGTTGAATGAATGAAATGCAGTATAGAAGATAAACTGATATGGTTTCACAAAAGACAAGATAATCACTTTCCCTTTGTGGCAATTCACCCCCCCTATACAATGTAAGGAGATGGAAGGAAGAGCACACGGTTCAGGTATACAATCACAATGTAATAAAGAGTTCCAGTTTCCCAGCAAGCTTAGAGGAGAATAGATATGAGTTTTACACAGGCTCAAAATGCTTTTAATATGGTGACAATGCAGTGAGAAATATGCTGGAAATGCTTTTAATTCCCTTCAGGAGGTTCAGGTTGAGGATTAGTTGGTTTAAATAAGTTCAGGCTTACTTTAGCAATGTTCTAGGAATGATTGGCAGGTTAAACGAATTTTTGGCAAATGAAAGCAAGGAAGCTGCTGTTTTCACACGTGGAAAATTTGCAAATCGCGGTAAAATTCACGAGTGCGTTTTTCACGATTGCGGCAAAAGTATAGGGAATAGGAATGCGGTTCTAGGTTCGTTGAAAAGCCAAGATTCCCAGCTTTCAGAGGAAAGTTACTCCAAGTCTCTAAGACAAACGGTCACGGAGATATGAGCGATATGGTAAAGGTCGTTTTTCAGATTTGAAATTTTAAAGTTCAAAGTGACAAGTGACAGCTAGCAACTAGAAATGACAGGTGACAGCTTTGCAAATGACAGGTGACAGTTAGGAGGCAGTTCTACTTAGATTAAAATAGCTTGGATTAGATTATTTTAACTAAGAGATTGGTTCCTCACAGTTCTGCTAGGTACTCACAATATATTTAGAAATAGAATGGGCCTCGCCACGGATCTGGTCAGGTTTTCTTCACTCGCCATGGACGGTCTCTGCGCACAGCGGTCTGGGTCAGCTCTGCTCTGCCTCTGGTTCTGGATACTGCTCTGCTTTCTCTGGGTACAGCACTGCTTCTGGATCTTTCTGCACAGCTTTCTCTGGACCCAGCGCTGATCTGCACGGCTCCTGGATGCTGCTATCGCTGTTAGGTTTGCTGGATGCTGAGGCCCACTGAGAAGAGTTCTCAGTTTGTGGGTTTAGGCCCTTGCTTTGAATTCTGAATCAAGTTCTTTGGAGTTTTAAAGTCTAAGTGTTGAATCTAGTATCTTCTGGATGTTGTGTGGTGCGGCAGAGCGCGTTGCAGCAAATGGAATTGAATGTCCCTATCTGTCCTGACTGTCTGCTTTTATGTGTTTTGAAAGTGGGTGGAGAGGCTAGCTTTCTAGGCCCAACCCCTTCAGAGTTCTGATAGGTTGGAGAATTCTTTGCGTTCTCACTGGAGAGCAGGATTGTGTGTCAGAATGATGTCATTTATGGCTTTCAGAAAGGACACTCCCCTGTCAAATTGCACATAATCTATATTTGATCAAAAAGAAATATTTGCACAGGTACACATTTGTTTAAAATTACATGCACCCATCACATATGACAGGAGGTATACCCTGTCCAAATCTGCTCTTCCTGGGGGCTTGCATTCAGAAATGGCAACATTTGCACTTTTTAACTGGTTTTGCAATATCGGACATTAACCCAAATTTACACACATATGCGCAAGGAGTATGGACATTAATTGATGAAGTGTCAGATTTTTAACATGCATACATTTTAAGTAATACCCTCTTAACTGCTAGCTTGCCCCCAGATCATACCACCGGTTGTAAAAACCTCTTAAAATGTGGGCAGAAAAATCACAAGAATTATGGTATCATTTAAATAATTTTCACAAGTCCGCTCTATGAATGATCCATATTTTTAGAGTTATGTTCTGGCCCCAAAGGGGTGTGGTTTCCCCCCAGCACAAGGTTGAATTTCTGTTTTTTCCAGTTCTGCCAAGCCAGCTTGCTCTCACAGGCAGTGCTCCTCCCCTTTCCTTCCAGGAGGAAGCCACATTTACGACTCCCACCAATAAATCATTTGCCTGAGTCAGGACAGGGCTTTGTTCAATTTCCTGCAGAGCCCAGGTAATTCAATCAGAGAAGTGTCATATCCCTTTTGGTGGGAACAGCAAAAGGCAGCTAGGCCTGGGAACACAGCTGTTGTGCAAGTCTCAACTCCTGTTGGGGGTAGCTGGTGGGCAGAATTCAGTTCCTTAAGCCAGGCCCCAGCTAATGTCACTTTTAGTTACCCAGTTTTCTGCATTCAAATAAAACTAACCATTTTTACATATGCAGCTAGAATGCTGATTCTAAGTTTAAAACTATGACATTTAAACAATTGAAACCTATGTGACACTCAAAAGTAGGTCACTCATTTCTTTTAAACATTTAGATTTTTAGTGTCTTTCAGTCCAAATTTACTTAAACTGCTGAAATCCACAGCTCAGCCAGTCTTGTTATAAACCTTCAAGTCACTTCAGAATATAACTTTACATTGTATCCACCTCTCAGTAAGTCTTTCTTTGGCCTGCTTTGGGTTCATTTATTCAGTTTTACACAAAAAAAAAAATCTGGTGTTGTTTTAAACCGCCGGTTTTCTGATAGTGGTGAGTACTGGTAATGTAACCATTTTGGGGATTTTTCTTGGATTAATGCATTCCAAACAGGAATGGTTCTTACATGGTAGTAAATCCTTGCTTAACATTGTTTTGATGGGGCTCCTTACAGTAAAATGGTTATGTGGAACCCCACAAAAGGGTTGAATCTTTAAAGTGGTCCGGTGAGCCACGATTTCAGCAACTTTTTGACATCAGTAACAGTGGATTTTGTTAACAAAGATCTTTCTTTACACTGGTGGGTGGCAAGTTAGGTAACCATTTTGGTGTGCGCACAAACTGCGTGGTTCTCCTGGATTCTGGCGCACTTGTAGGCTTTTTGGCCATCTTGGATTTTCTAAGCCCACAGCACCAAATGTTGCAGCGTGATAGCTCAAACGTGGGTCAGGACACCCAACAAGCTTGAGTCGGAATGAGACAGGATTGATGATTTCCTTTATGGAAAATGGTCCATAGTACAGAGGGGCTAATTTGTTTGGCCGTAGATGTCGTGGTAATAGTTTCGAGGACAACCAGACTTGATCACCAACAGAATAAGAAGGCGCTGGTCTTCTTTTGGAGTCCGCATGACGCTTAGTGCGTGTCTGGGTCTCTTCCAATTGTTCCTTGGCTTCCTTGTGTATATTGATGAGAGTCTGAATCCATGAGTCGAGAGTACGTACTGGAGTGGGATGTGGAAGAACAGATGGTAAAACGGACAAGTGGAAACCTTGACTGCTATAGAAAGGGCTGACCTTGAGTGCTGAGTGATCGGAATTGTTGTAGGAAAACTCGGCCAGGGGTATGAGGAGAGACCAGTCATCCTGAACCTTGGTGGCAAAACAAAGAAGATATTGCTCCAGAGTCTGATTTACACGTTCCGTGGCTCCGTTGGTTTGTGGGTGATAACCTGATGAGAGAGCGCGTTGGATTCCTAGAATACTACACAGATGTTTCCAGAATTGTGAGACATATTGAGGTCCTCTGTCCGATATGATCTTGGAAGGAAGTCCATGAAGACGGAAAATGTGTTCCAGGAAGATTCCAGCAAGTTCTGAGGAGGATGGTAGTTTATACAAAGGTGTAAAATGAGCCATATGAGTGAACAAGTCTATGGTTACCATGATGGTTGTGTATCCTCGGGAAGGTGGTAATTCCACAATGAAGTCTGTAGCAATAAATTCCCATGGTCTTGTTGGCAGCGATGGTTGCAGTAGAAGACCCGCCGGTCTCTTGTTATCATGTTTGTTTTGACCGCAGATAGCACAAGCCTTGATGTACTGTTGTACGTCGGTCTTCATTCCAGGCCACCAAAACTGTCTTTGTATACGACAGAGGGTGTTAGTTATGCCACGATGACCGGAGTGAAGGGTATCATGGCAGAGGTTTATTATCCTTTGTTGTAATTTCTGCGTAGGAATGACCAGTGCATTGTCCTTGAATAAATATCCTTCCTTAGCTCTTAGATTCCATGGATTCTTCCTTGAAATATCCTTGCAGAGGTCAGAGGACTGGGTTTGCACTCGGATTTCTTCCAGGAGGTTGACTGCTTGAGCTACAAAGATAGTGTGGGGAAACATCTTAGGATAGGCCTTGTCTTCAGTGGCTACGTAGTCAGGATTTCGAGATAAGGCGTCAGCAGTCATGTTTTGTGATCCGGGAACATGAGTGATTTGGAATTGGTAGTGGGCAGATAAGTAGGCCCAACGCGCCTGACGACTGTTCCTGCACTCCAACGACTGTAGAATTTGGAGATTCTGATGGTCTGTGTGGTCCTGAACTGGATATCTAGCACCCAGAAGTAGGTGTCGCCATTCAGTGAAGGCTTGGCGGATGGCCAACAGTTCCTTCTCCAGGATGGAATAGTGTGTCTCGCTGGGAGTCAGGGTTCCTGAAAGGTAAGCAATAGGGTGTTCCAGTTTATCCTCAAGTTCCTGTTTCAAGACCGCTCCTATGGCGTAGTTAGAGGCATCCGTTTCCACTAGGAATGGGCGATTTATGTCGGGTTGGGGCAGGATGGGGGCTTGCGTGAACTCTGTCTTCAATCGTTGGAATGCTCTATCTTGCGGTGTAGACCAGATAAAGGGGGTGTCTTTCTTCAAGAGAGCAACGATCGGCTGAATGATCTCGGAAAAGGTAGAAATAAACTTCTGGTAGAAGTTGGCGAGCCCCAGGAAGGATTGAACTTGTTTCACAGATGTGGGAGCGGGCCAAGCCAGTATGGCCTTTACCTTTGAAGGGTCCATACCAATTCCTTCTGGGCTAAGGATGAATCCTAGGTAGTGAACAGAAGTAACGTGAAACAAGCATTTTTCGGGTTTGGCTAAAAGTTTGTGTTTGCGAAGTCGTTGTAATACTGCCTTTACATGTTCTTCATGCTTTAGAGGATCCTTGGAAAAAATCAATATGTCATCCAGATAGACAATGATGAAGAGGAACAACATGTCAGAAAACACCCTATCCATAAAACGCTGAAAGACTGCGGGTGCATTAGCTAGTCCAAAGGACATGACTAGATGTTCATAGTGACCAAAGGGTGTTCTAAAGGCTGTTTTCCATTCGTCTTCTTCCCGGACACGGATTAAGTGGTAGGCACCCCGGAGGTCCAACTTCATGAATATTACGGCCCCTCTCACAGCTTCCAGAATATCCGAGATCAGGGGCAGTGGGTACCGATCTTTCAGGGTGCATTGATTTAAGCCTTGATAGTCGAGGCAAGGTCTGAGTTCCTTGGTATCCTTCTTGGGAACGAAGAACAACGAAGCACCCGCTGGAGATTTCGAGGTTCTTATGGTGCCGTTTTCAAGATTGGTGTCTAGGTATTCCCGAAGGGCCTTTTTCTCAGGTTCGGAAACAATGAACATTCTGCCGAAGGGAATTACTGCAGAGGGATCTGTATCTATGGCACAGTCTCTGGGCCTGTGAGGGGGTAGGGCTTGGACTATGGCAGTAGAAAATACATCAGCATATACCTGATAGGCCTCTGGAACTTGTATTATATTGGAAACCATGAGTGGTGTTTTTTGGTCTCTTGGTGGTTCTTTAGGAGGTGTCGAGGAAGGATCCAGGGATAGATAGGGGGACATACAGAACTCTGAGCCCAGGAATAATGATCCTGCTGTCCAACTGATATACGGATTGTGCTTTTGTAACCAGGGCATACCCAAAACTATGGGGTAATGGGCTGACTTAATGATGTTGAATGTAATCCGCTCTTGATGATGGTTTATGGAAAGTTGGATCTCTTTAGTCTGCAGGCTTATGGGTCCTGAAGAGAGGGGTCTTCCGTCAATTGCTTCCACCGGCTGCATGGTGTTTCGTGTCTCGTATGGAATATGATGACTAACAACCCAGTCTTGATCAATGAAAATTCCCATAGCTCCGCAGTCCACCAAGGCCAGAATGGGATAGGTCTTGTTCTTGGAGGGCGACAGGAAGGCCTGTAGTATCACCAAATTGTTTTGTCCAGGAGAGTTCAAGGATGGAATTGATGTGGAGCAAACATCTCTCTCCCGACACCTCGCTCCATCTAGGATCGGGAGCTGGCGTTTCCTGAACGCTGTGGAGGGGCTAGAAGGCATTCTCTAACAAGATGTTTATCCGAGGCACAATACATGCACAGGCCTGTGTGGATCCTTCTCATCCTTTCTTGTGGGGAAATAGTCCCACGGAAGGCTCCTATTTGCATGGGTTCCAGATCTATGTCAGGGGTTAGGGCAGGATCGGTTTTTACAGAAATCTCAAGGAAATTCTTTTGAAAGGGTATTTTGGTCTTTCTTCTTTCAGCCTTTCTTTCCTGGATTCGGAAATCTATTTGCATGGCTAGATCCATAAGGGCCTGGAGTGAGCTAGGACGAGCCACCCTGGCTAATTCATCCTTAATATCCTCGTTTAGACCCCTGCGAAATAGAGTGAAGCATGGTTCTGAGGACCAATCCGCTTCCTTGGCCAGTTGTTTGAATCTAGTAACGTACGTTAGCATATCCTGAGATCCCTGTCGAAAATCAAGTAACCGTTCCTGAGCACTAAAAACTTGTCCTGGGAGGTCGAACATAGTCTTGAGTGCCTGAATTAATCCATCATAATCATCCAGGAGGGCATCACCTGAGTTGACTAGGGGAGTGGCCCAGGTCAACACGTTCCCTGTGAGGTGCAAGATTATGAAGCCCACCTTCGCCCTGGAAGTTGAAAAATTATAGGGCTTAAAAGTAAAATGCACCAAGCAGGAATCCAGGAATCCTCATAAGGATTTTACCGAGCCATCATATTTGTCTACCACTCCACCCAGTAACACACTGTCCCTGTTATCGGGGTCACGAGACAAAACAAGCTGCCTTAACGCAGCATTCTCAGCTTTTAAGTTCTGTACTTCAGTTGTGAGTTCTTGCATGTCACGCATAAGGTCCTGGGCTGCTTTCTCCATAGCAGTATCAGTGTCGGTCGTTTGGCGTCTCAAACTGTCGTAAATCTCCCCCGTCTCACCTGGGATCGCTTCTTGCTCTGTTCCCCGGGAGGATTCCTCTTGTGGACGGATCGGGTCTTGTATAGGCTCCCTCGAGTCTCGGTTACCAGTTATTTGGTCGAAAACCAAATGGTCGAATGACCATTTGACCGAAGTAAAATGGTCGAAAAAAAAGGTCGCATTTTTTTATTTTTTTTATTGTATTTTTTCTTTATTAAAAATATTTTTTAAGCAAGCAAAACTTAAAAAAAACATATAAATAAATAAATAAAAAAATTCGACCTTTTTTTTTCTGACCATTTTGATTCGATCAAATGGTCATTCGACCATTTATTTTCGACCATTTCACCGGACACCTCGAGTCTCGTCTAGCTGCAGAGCACGTTCAGAGTTCGGGGAAGGTCGCAGTTCCAGGATGTCCAGGAAAAAAGTAGAGGTCGCTAGGAATGAGGATTCCGGGAGCAGAATTAGAGGGAAGGGGTGAAAGGAAGGAAGAAGGAACTAGGAAACTAGGAATAGTGGATTTGCTGAACAGCACACACACGTCAAGTCACTACCTAATGATAGCGTTGAGATGCGTGGGGCCGCGGGGGCGTGGCCATTTTATATTTTCGCGTCTTGAAACACGTGTATAGGCGCCTTACAAATACCATATCATATCATATCATAGAACGTGCCATGTGCGACGTGAAGGCTGGTGCGAGGCAAGTCACTTTACACGGCCATGTTGGGAGTAACAAGGAATACAAGCCCCGTCGCGATAAGGATCAGGAAGTCCAGAAGGGGCAAGTTCTATGGGTCATGACACAAGTGGAGTCAGGTGCAAGTGATTAAAGGGGGAGGCCTGACTTAGCCTGGCCTCATTAATGCGACAGTCTGCTGTAGAAAGGGAAGAGTCTGTTTTCTGTATCTGTGGTTCCCTGTTGGTAAACTTCATCCTCCCAATCTCTCTCCTCCTCGTCTCAGTGACTTTACAAAAGAGCAGAGGGGAGGAAATAGGGATTTTAGTTTTCACTATTAAGTTTAGGAAGCATGGCAAAAAGTACCTGTTCTCCGAATGGGTTCTGTAGACAGGCATGACAACAGGCTCATCAATTGTTGAATTTCAGTGATCCTGTAGATCGCTGTTCTGATTCACTTATCACTTGATGTGCTTTGCACCATGAAGTAAACAGCACTGAGAATGGGTGCCTTTGGCAGGCTGACATACCCCGAAGCAGACGTATGTGGGGGCGAGAGTTAGTGTGCTGCTGCATGCTGGCACCTTCTGTGCTCTCTCCCCACCTGTCGCCTCAGCCTTGCGTGGTGCAGTTCGTTGCGGTGAAAATGTCCCAGAAACCGTGAACTGTAGGGTTGAGGACTGGTCCTTCTACGAGCACATTGATGTTTCGCTGATTTTCAGGCAACTGTCTCATGTGTGAAGGTGCTGAAAACCGGGGCAAGAGGAGGGCTGTCCAAATGTTATGTAGCCAGTAATGTCCGGAGGGTCCCAACAGGTCACTATGTAACATTTGGTGCAGATTTGTGCAACGGTGTGGAATTGTATAAGTAACAATGCTTTGCCAAGCCATAAACCCACAAACAAATTAAGAGCTTAGCTAAAACCCAGGTAATGGGGTGAGATGTCCAAATGTCATGTAGCCACTCATTTCTGGAGGGTCCTAACAGTTAACTGTGCAAAAAGTGGTGCAAATTGGTGAAACATTGTGGAATTGCATAAGGAAAAACGCTTCGCCATGCCACAAACACACCCACAAATGTTCACTTTTATAAATATAGATGGACATACTGCCCTTTGAGTATTATTGGACCTCTCGGCGGCCTTTGACTTGGTGGGACATTCCATTCTTGTCAGTAGGCTTGCTATGGTGGCCAATCTACCTAGTATGCATCGGCCTGGATTGAGTCCTTAGTAATTGCACTGCAAGGATTTTCGTGGATGACTTTAAGGCCATCAGGCGTGCCTCAGGGCTCTTGCCTTTCTCCAATATTACATAATATCTACACCCATCCACTGTTTGATCTCCTGGATGAACTGGGTGTTGGTTATACCAACTACACCGATGACACCCAGGCAGTCCTTAAACCTATGGGTAAGTATGCTAAGGAGGATTCAGAAGCTGTTAACTAGATCCATGCTATAATACAGTCTTGGATGGCCAGTTATTCGCTTGGCCTTAATGATGATAAGACAGAGATCTTAATTTTGAGGTCAGGGCCCCGTTTGAAAAAAAACCCAAGCCTTGTTACAAACAGTTTGTGATTGCTGACTGCACCATCCTCCATCTGAGGTGTACCTGCATGTAGGTACTTAAATTACTGCAATAATTTGTCAGATAAAAACAGATCTTTACTTGCCTGTGCCTTAGTAAACTCCAAATTGGATCATTGTAATAGCCTACTTGCAGGCACCTCTGCTGCCAATCTGCAAAAGCTCCATAATGGGGCAAGAAGGGCCATTCAGGGCATTGGTAGGAGAGATTGCGTCACTCCTGCTAGAGTGGCACGCCACTGGCTACCAGTTAAACAGCAGATCATCCATAAGATTGTCACCCTGAACCACACATGTAGGTTGGGAATGCACCTCAGTACCTCTGCTCGACTGGAGGCTGCCCAGCAGAAAATTACTTTGTTCTAATGAAGGTAATAAACTCTTTGAGCCACGCGTCGAACTTCAGAAGTACGGGGGTACGATGTTTGAGACATGGGCTCCGTGTGCCTGGAATGGGCTGCTGGCTTCACTAATGGCTATTCCTCGTCTGCTTGGTTTTAAAAGAGCCACAAAACACACCGGTTTAACCAGAGGGATTGATTGTTGATTTCTATCCTGATTTTTTAGTTTACTACAATCTCTCACTTTTATGTAAGTTGGTATGTCGTGTTTGGTGGTGTGCCATAATCTCATAATCGGGGTTGAGCTGGGGCATGAAATGGTGTGTTAGAGTGTCCTTCGTTGCCTTGTATTCATCATCCTCCTCCAGCGCGCATGGGAGTGAGTTGAAGATGTGCAGCGTCTCATCCCCAACATTCAGTAGCAGATGTGACCGCATTTTCTTGGCTATGTCTTTGCAGTCCATGACCATTTTGAACTTCTGTATACAAAGAGCCCATCTGGGTCCGACCGATGATGGTTCTGAGTATGGGTCGAAGGAGGCCATGTCCATCTGCCCCTGTGTGTGGCATGATGTTTAGGCTGAATGTGTGCGCCAGTCTGGCGGGGGTGGAAAGCCCTGGCGTGGCAGCAATTTTAGTGTTGGGGGGTTCAGCCAGCCACTCACACTTCACAATACTAAGACTTGGACCCACTAGGTCTGTGGGAGTCTCTGCGGCATTAGCAGTGTGGGGATTTGCCTCTGGTGCCCTCTTGGGATCGCAAATCGTGCTTTTGTGGTGCCTGTGGTCTCTGTGTGTGTAATCTGTGCTCTGCTGGGCCGTGTTTGTTCATTTAATAATTATTTTTTTCCAGAGCTCCTGCGGCCTGGGTTGTGAATCCCGCTCTCGTCACCAGTGCTGTGTTGTAACCAGCTCCCTGACTCCCCAGTCCTTGGTGGCTATGAGGCTCGGAGAGCAGGAGCTGGGTTTGTGTTAGCGTGCGCTGCACAAACAAAAGGCACCCACATGCTCCGTTGCAGTTTAAGCTGCGACTGACTCCCTGCCCGGGGTCACGTCACCAGGTTAATTCAACGCACCGCATCAACGCGGTGACGTACACATAAAAGCGACACGCAGCCAGCCCCTAGATAGTGTTGCCTGCCAAGTGTTTGCATTGACTAGCGCTGCCCCTGCACCATCTGACCCAAAGGTTACAAGAGCGGTGCCATAGACAGCAAAGGGGCATCAAGAGCTAGCATCTGCTATTCCTGGCAACACCAAATGGAGTCCTTGCCCTCTGCTACCATCACTGTGGTGCTACAGCGGTTTGCAAATTAGCCATCTCTCTTAGGACCAAGTGCCATTGCCTGCTTGGCCTGTCCATGGAGATAGCCCTGGTGAAAATAGCCATGCAATGGGTCTTCCACTTAGTGCTTTCCATTTCTGGTGATTTGGTTGGCTTTTGATAAAGATTGGCATACTTTAGTCAGCATTTGTTTTTTAGGTTAAGAGACTGGGTAGCTCTACTGGCCCAGTCACTAGTTGCCATTTTGTCAGCATGGCGGAGGTACAGCAGTTAATGACAATATGAGTATGAGTGTGTGTTTTGTGTTGGTTGTGGAATGGGGACACACAGGTTATGACACTTACTGACGGCTATTGGGCTCCTTATACATCTTCAAGTCTGCTTTAAACTCAGTCAGCTATCTTTGGGAAGTTCTGTGCAAGTGATGGTCGACACACAATGCACCACTGTCCACTTTGCCTTGGAGGAAAGCGCTTAGAAGGGAGACTGCTGGATTTACATTGCATATAACGTATGAGGCTCAGGAATCAGTGACTCTAGCTACTTTCAGTGAGTACCTCCTTCTCAGGGGTGGACTGGCCTTTAGGGAACTCTGGAGATTTCCCGTTGGGCCTCTGCACCCTGGGCCTCTTTTCTGGGGTATTTCCAAATTTTCTCATAGGAAAAGCATTGGGCTTGCTGAAAATGTGTCATATAGGGCCACTTTGAACTTTATTTCCAGGGCCTCTTTTGGTCCCCCGTAATTATTTCCAGGGCCTCTTTTAGTTCCCAGTCCAGCCCTGCTCCTTCTGACTGAAAGTCTTTTATCTTTGGGAGCCAAAGAATGGGACAAAGCTAGCCAGGCAAGCAGGAGAGCCTTGGAGGCTTATCTAATCATTTTCAGGATTGTAATCTTAGACATTGCACGGTATTGTAGGAATGTGAAAGATTAAAAGCCAGAGCAGCAGCTCAAAGTTAAGAAACATAGATCAGTAATCATCTTTTTCTGTGTTGGAGAAGGGCGCGTGCTTTACTGGCTGACTCCTACGTGGGAAGGAACACGAATACTGCACCTTTCATTTTCCACAGACCCTCCCTACAAATGACTTTGTCATAGGGAAGCGAGGCAGAAGTGTTTTGGCAGGTTGGGGTGGTTTTGGGCTGTGGACCAGTGCGCCGAGTACTCTGTCAAGGACCTGCCTGCGGGCGCTCTTCCCCTGCACTCACAGCGCACGTGAGTCTGGTGTGTATTACACCTCGCATTATAAAAGGTGTGCGGCAGGAAAGTGTGGGGGCAGTCTGCAGCCAGCTGTCTGGCTGTGGGGCTGGGGCGGTTGTGTAAACCCGCCCTACTGCCAGCATTTCTTCCAGTTCCTGGGGAAAGTACGTTTGGAAGCACTACGAGTCCGTGAGTACCTTTCTGACTTGTAGAACTGTGCACTGTGCAGCACAGATATTTGTTTCCCAGTGACTGTGGAGCTGTTGCACTCTGAGCTGGGAACCATTGAGAACACAGTGAGGTGATAATTACAAAAGCCTTTGTGCATCTCGTGTCAGAAGGCGTTATTGTAGAGTAATACGGCCCTGTGCCAGTTGGGGAAACCCTTTGAACCAGGATGGTTATATAATTACGCCTTCTTGTTTCTTTTTTTTCTTCCTCCCTTCGCACTCCAGTTTTTGTGTGCTTTGAAGTCCTTACAACAACACTATTTTTGGACTGCAGCGCAATATATAAGTAATTTCGATGGATTCGTTTTGTGTAACTCATTACTATCTAAGTTAAGGGTTTGTAAAGTGTTACTCATATTGGTTGCATTGTTTTGTGTATTTTAAGTACCTGTGAGCCACTTAAGTATATCTTAAGAAAGGAGTTGCCCCTGCGGACTGGCCTGGGGAGCCAAGCAATTAAATCTATGAAGGGCTATGAGCTGGAGCATGGACTCGGTGTTCATTTGAGTAAAATTAATGGCTATTCTAGTTATAGGCATCAAAGGGGAACACTGGAAGGGCAAGAGGAATAACTTGTGGCTGCCCTGATGCATCATTTGGGAGAGGATGGAATTGTTCTGAATATGGGTTCACGTTCTCATCAGCAGCCCGATAATAATGCTCACCCTGGGGGGAAAATAAACACTGTATAAGTGCTGCAGATGTCAGTAACACTGCTGTAGGTACACATTTTATCCCTATAGCAAGGAGTAAAATAACTGTTTTCTATAAAATCACTGGAACTAGTACGGGGATAAGAACTGTTAACAAACAGTAGCATTAATGGAGTGTTCGCATATGAATGAAATGACTAACTTGAGTCTTACATGTTGACTCTATTGCTGAATACCCTGATTTACCAAATGCAATGCAACACACCTGTGACCATCCAAGTATAGGTTCCCCTTCTGAGCTACTTAATGTGTTGGGAAATCTCACAAACGACTGCCCAGTATGGGATCAAACCCATTCTGATCTCGGTGAGGGGGATCTTTATCATACCCTGAAAGAGGCTGATGAGCGTATTGTACTCACTTCCTCAACTATTTCAGCATTGAATAGGGTTCTGAGCTCCTTTGTAACACTGTATGTGTCACGTCTCGGCTAAATTGGAAACTGCCTTGGCGATTGTCTGAGCGCTTTCCGGCACGTAAAACCCTTTGAAACTACAACTCCCACAACTCTTGCTATTATAGCCACGTGACATACACGCATGACGTTGCTGTGTTTTCATTTGTTTGTGAACTGCATTTAACTCCCGTCTATCCGGAGATCGAGTGCTCCTAAACTGTTGTTAGTTACAAGCTCTGTTCCCGGACTCCTGTTTGAATCCTTGACTACCCGGCGCTCGAATCAAGTTGTTGTCTCTGCCTTGTCCTTGTCTGCCTCCCGACGCCTGCCTCCCTCGATTGTTCCCCTTGGATTATATGAACCCGGCTTGCTCATTATTGACATCCCATTTCTGAATCCTTAAATTTTGGTGACCTGATAACCCGAACATTTCCGTAAGGGAAATAGCGTGAGGTGAACGCCCGCTTCCCTGATCATTTAATTTCTTTCCTTGTCCACTGCTGTTACTTTGAACACTTTTTGGACGCTCTGCTGTTTACACTTTGGATTGCTTTGAACTTTTTTGGGACGCTCTGCTGTTTACACTTTGGATTGCTTTGAACTTTTTTTGGGACGCTCTGCTGCATTAACTCTGGATTGCTTTGAACACTTTTTGGGACGCTCTGCTGCTTTTACCGTGGTGTTCCTAGGATACTGGCACATCTTCCCTTCACCAGACATCCTCCTTGTTTCTGCATTTCGATACTAGTAGGTTACTGGTATATTGTTCCTACGGAGCAGGTAAGAGTGGGTAATTGTGGGCGGTGTTGGCTGTTTGTTCTCCGGCACTACTTGGCTGCATTTCCTGAACAACTGTTTTGTTCTTTGTCCCTCTAGCTCTGACGATTCTGCTCCGGCCTTTTCACTCAAGCCCCCGGCCTGACAGGTGTATTGATCCCAGTAGGCCGAGCTCTTGGGAGGGAAGTCTTTGGCACATCACCATAAAGATTTCAGATTCCTTGAGTGAAAGGAACTTCCCCAGAAGAGTGGGGGAAGTATTATCTGCAACGACCAGAAAACAATCTCTGAGTTGTGACAGTATGATAATGGTTGGGAGGAGGTAAGGCAACACGTAATGCTGTTAAATTCTACTTTTGTGAAACTGGAGGAAACTGGAGGTTTATTAGAGGTTGTTTGAAGTAATCATGCCTTTAACGGCCTCATAGCACCTCAGTGCTTAGTTGCTGAAGTGGGGGCCAGAATAGTAAATAACGTACCAGTAATCATTATTGACAACTGAACAGAAGGAACAAATACTACAGGTAATGTGATCTCCCAGTATGGGGACAATGCTGTATTACGTTCAATGAATAGTAGGGAATGTGGGCCACAGCTCCATGTCTCGTCTGATCTGGAGGAATCAATTATATTGGTTAATACTGGGACAACGTCACCGGCCAAAAGAACCTTAAAAAAGAGGCCATGAAAGATAAGAAACCACAGGATACAAACATGTAAAAAATGATTGTGTAATATCGCCTTCGAATAAGACCGTGGAACAAAACAAATCAAAGAATTTAAAATTGGGGAAAAAAAATAATGTATCCTCCCGTAAATATTTAAGGAATTTCACAATTATAGAAGCAATCAACAGAGGGAACCAATCTAGGGGGAAGAAAGGTGTAAATCGCCCTGTTGCATTGGGGAATGATGGCGATATTGTTGATCTTTGTGAGCAAAGTCCAATATTGAATGTTCAGGAGACTGGGGTAAATGTTGATCTGAATGGGGGGTATGCTCATAAGAAGAAGGTGCACAATGTTGGAATAAATGGAAATAAGCCACCCACAACTATAGGTATAAAGACGGATAGTTTAGTGGCACAACATCCAAGGGGCAAATTAAGAAAGGGGTCCGTATTGGCAAGTAACCCTCATATATCTAGCAGTCTGAACTCTGATACTCAGACTGACTTGGATAAAATGTGTGATAGGGACCATGGGCCTCATTACGAGTCAGCCAGTCCGGAAAGAACGGTGGTGGTAAATCCGCCACCACTGTTCTTTCCGGACCGGCTGATTCCGAGTCCTGCAGGCCGGAGGTGTCACTCTCGCCAGGTCTGACCTGGCGGGTTTAACACCACCCGCCTGCAGACGGACGTGGAAACACCGACACCATTACAGCATGGTGCCGGTGTTTCCACTTCCCCATTCCCATGGAGTCCTATGGGACTCCATGGGAATGGGGATTTACATAAAGTTTCACCTCCGGAATTACCAGGTCACCGGGCTTGTAATTCCCCGTTGATTCTGGGAATCACGGAGGCGGAATGCTAATACGAGTCCGGCGGTAACCTGCCAGTTTTTCTGGCTCGGTTACCGCCGGACTCGTGATGAGGCCCCATGTCTCTTTAATATGCACTGCTCAATAAGGAAACTATTCTAATTTGAATAAAATGGGTCACCCAGTGGGAGGGTGAACAAGTTTGGGGACGCAAACAGATTGTATTATAGCCAATGTGGAGACTGATTGAGCTGCACCGTGGACAGACCGGTGTGATAGTAGGTTACAGGAAAGGATTCACTTTGGTTGGTCCAAACTGAAAGGAGGTTTAAACCAACCTTTTGAAAGTGAAATGATCAAGTTGTTAGAAAACATGTGTTGCCAGGAGGGAGGGATGTTCCAACATGGAATGATGAGAGGACCTGTGTGGAGTCTAATTTTGACCACTGTAGAAGGGGATACATTGTGAACTGTGCAGTGAATAATCCTGTGAGGGGTGTGAATGAGGGTGATCCATGTAAGACTGGTTGCTATAAAAACAACCAGACCGATAAACCAGTTCATGTGCTGAAGTTTGCCAGGCATGTAGATACGCAGGAAGAGAGTTTTAAAAGCAAACAAAATGATAATTTGATTGAAACAAAATGACACTAGCATGTCGCCAAAGGCAGGAAAAAGCTGCATTTGGTTAGCCTGCATTGAGAGGACGTTCAGGTTTGTTTAACATTCTCTCAATTTATTCTGAGGTACCTACCTTGGCTAGGCTGTCATCTGATGATTTGGACAGGGTGGCGTTTCTGCACGGAAATTGCTCTCCTGAACACCTGTGAAGACCTGCTCTCTAATCTTGATTCTAACCTGCCCTCTATCCTCTTCATACTTGATCTCTCTTCTGCCTTTGACACTGTCAACCATGCCTTCCTGCTCAACCGGCTCTGTGATAATCTGGGTATCACTGATCAAGCTCTGGCCTGGCTGACCTCTTTCCTCTCTGACCGACCATCTCAGGTCCGATTTGCGTCCTTCCTCTCCTCTATCTCTCTCTCCACCTGTGGTGTTCCCTAGGTGTCTAATCTTTCTCCCTGGTTGTTCAACCAATACCTAGCACCACCCGCCCACTACATTGCTGCTCTCTGCTCCATCTTCCAGTGCAATGCGGATGACACCCAGCTTGCCTTCAGGCTCCCTCTGCCGCCTCTTCTCCTTCTCACATCCCTGACTGTCTAGCTGCAATCCAAGAGTGGTACACCGCCAATAGTCTCTGCCTAAATGCCAGTAAGGCAGAGATCCTCCTCATCGGCACACCTGCACCCCCCTTTTCTGCCACTCTCTGGCCGGCCTCCCTTGGCCTTCTTCCTGCTCCCACCTGTGAGGCTAAGATCATCGGGGTTCTCTTTGACTCCACACTCTCCTTCCCTCCTCACATTTACGATATCTCTAAGAACTCAAACTACCAACTGCACCTCCCCAGAGGTAGTCTTCCTTTCCTCTCCTTCCCCCAGAAGCTCACTGTCTCCAGAGCTCTGGTTCTCTCCAGGCATGACTCCTGTAGCAGCCTCTTTTTAAATCTACCTACCTCTACTCTCCGTCCTCTGCAACTCATCCAGAACAGGACTGAAAGAATTGTCCTTGGTCTCAAGCCCATGGATCATATCTCTCCAGCACTGAAATCTCTTCATTGGCTCCCAGTGGCTGCAAGGATCAAATGCAAGACCCTTTGCACTGTCCACAAGGCCTTCTGGGCCCTGGGACCAAAATATCTCCAGATTTCTCTTCAGATGTATCTTCCTTCTTGAGCTCTTTGCTCCTCCACCTCCAACTCCTTGAGGGTCAGTTGCTTTTCTAAGCAATGAGTTGGTGGTAGATCTCTCTCTTTGGCTGGCGCCTCCCTCTGGAACAGCCTCCCTGCCTCTCTGAAACTTGAGCAGAACCATCTCCGGTTCCAGAACCAGCTCAAGACTTTCCTCTTTGCTTCTGCCTTCAATCTTCCACTTCCCTGCTGATCTCCTGTCTGTTACCACACTGGTTAACTGCCTACCCTCTGAACCATGGACCTAGGACCCTGCCCTCCCAGTTGCACACCTGCACTGCATCTTGGCAACCCTGCACTTGGGGCTGCATCTGCAACCCTAAAGTCCCCCTACTTGCACATATCCATCATTTGTTGTCCGCACTTAACCCCTGCACTGCCACCTGCTGGCTGCACTTCTTTTTTCTATGCCTTGATCCGATGTCTTACACTTCTCCTCCTCCCCTTCCCCTGGCACTTTTCCTCTTCCCTCTCACCTGCGAGATATCAATGGCACTTGGCCTAGTAAGATCAGTGTCTTGTCCTCTCTTTTTCCCCTTCCATGCCTTGTCGCGCCTTAAAATGCTTGTGTATAGGCGCACTATAAATAAAATAGCATATCATAACACTACTTATCATGCATACTCTTTAAAAGCTGCTGAATAATAAATGTCATGCCACAGCAAGCAATGGCTAGACTGACTGCACCAAAATGCCAGTCTAGCCAGGTAATGACACACATGAACTTGGCAATGCCCAAAAATACCAGTAAAACATGCAAAGTCAATAAAGGATGTGGAAAAAATGATCCAGTGATCCCAGTCTCCCAGGGCCTTACACACACATGCATCTCCTTTGACCCACCGGTCACTCACTCATATATCCCTTCTCACATTCACTCACACTGGATTCACCACACAGGCACACACCAAACCCTGCACAGAACATTCAAACACACACTACCAGATTCATACTCATTCACCCACCAGTCAGTCACAAATAGATCTTATCTTCTCTCCTCCCATTGCATTCTCTACACAGGCCCACATCCACCCACCCAGAACATTCAAAAACACACATCACATCTCTTCTCATTCACCCACTTTCCACATACATACATCTGACATGAACTTCACATATGCAAAATGCACTTCATATATATTTTTTAAAAGCCTTCTTACCTTTTTCTTGAAGCTTTGGTCCAACCTTCCAGGCCACCCTTGGCTCCTCCGTGCTGCTCACAAAGAGGAACCAGGAAGATGCGAGAGCTTTCTGGTTCCTGTATGTGAGCTGCAAGGAAACAGAGGGAGAAGGGGATGGAGCTGAACGTGGAATGTGACATGTGCCACATGTCACGGTCAGCTCCAACCACTACTGAGCTCCTCCCCAGCCCAGCCTTCAAAGTAGTGGGTATGGGATAATGCAGAATAGCTTGGACCTTCATGGGGCTCATGTGGACCACGGAGAAGAAAAATCAAACCTCAGAAGCCCCACCCTATCGCTGTGAAAGAAGTATTTTTCAAATTTTGCATACAAAGGATGTTCCCTCATTCTTTTCAGGACAGATTATAGATGGCCCACCTGAAGGGAAATAGATAGGGGAAAAGGCCAGGATGTCCTCTAGGTGAATAATGACATAGCAGTTCAGCATATCTTGAAAGAGATGGTTCACGATATCTTGAAAGAGATGGTTCACAAAGTGCTCACATGCTCTGACTGCCTTGCAAATCCCAAATGGTATAACCACCATTTGAATAAGCTGGACTTTGTTTTGAAGGAAGTCTTCCACTCACCACTGTAGGGAAGGCATGGTATCACAAGTATGACACTGACAAAATGGATACAATTTGTAAAACCTTTATTGAAAATGTTGGGGTCGGAAAACTTCTATTTTGCCCTATAACTAAGATGGGAGTAGTCTTGACCATCAAACGATAAACAAAACAGTCCTAGTGGAGTCTGTCAAATCAAAATGGCCCATGCTAACTAAAGCCTAATGCCTTCCCTATCCTCTTGTACAAAAAGTGTAAAAAGGAGAAATGTATGCAAGGCAAAAATCAGTGTTCAAAAGAATAAAGGTAGTTGAACCAGAGCTCCTCCTCACATTATACCTCACGGAGTAAGGCTGTCCTTGTAGGCAGGATGACACAGTCTGGCCCGGTTTCTGACACTCTAAGCAGTTCCAAACCGTGGATTGAGGCCTGCCTGGCCTTCCATGTTAAAGTCTCTTTCTTGACTTTCAAAATTGTATTCCAATGTAAAGTTCACAAAGGTCCCCCTCTGCTACGCTCAGACAGCAGACAGATCACGTAGGCCCGCTCTGTCGGGCTCAGATCTCTCATGTCACAGTTCAACACAAACTTGCCGCGTGTTCCCTTCCCCAAGCTTATTGTACTTCGGTTGTCCCTCGGTCTCTGACCCTTTTCGGATGTCGAAGATTTTCGAATCTGCGTGGCTCTCTTTACAGACCACCGCTGGACCACTTCGACCCAAAGTTCACGTTTACTCTTGCTAAATTCACTTTTGCTGTTTGTGTGCTTTATAGCTTCAAACAATGTACCTTTCACTGAGACTTTCGAATGGACTACTTCCTTTCACCGAACCACTCCGTTACTTAGTATCGCAATCTCACAGCTGCCTTTTACTTCAAAGTTCATTCACAGGTCTGCCTTTCTTTGCGTCTCATTCACACGCATGCAGCCTTCACTTGTGATATAATGTTGCTACTTCATTCGCTTTAACACACACCTGTCTCCCAGGTTGCTTGCCAACTCACCAGCTGTGTGTGCTTCGTTAATATTTTGCTTTTTCCAATTCACAAGTCAAGGTTAGTACCACAGGCTTGGCCTCGCCTCCCCAACCCTGCTGTTCACCCGGGAGGGTCCCTGGCATCCTTGAAACACAATGCAATCTTCACTTGTGGGATTTTGCCTTTTCCACATGTCTTTCACAGTCTGGCGGAGGCAACAACCTCCAGTAAGGAACCCTTGGGGTTTTCGGTCCGCTGCTCTCATCACTTGGTCTGTTGCTCTGCTCCAGTAGGTGTGCCTTCATCCCGGAAGTTCTGCTTGTGTTCCGCCTTGCTCAGATTGTGTCTTTAGGTGTTGCCTTTTATTCGTGTGAGGAGAGCTAACTGGTATCAGGTGGATGCACTGAATATAAAGTGCCTGACTTTGTCTGACCCGATTAACGGGACATGTCCAGTACAATGTGAGAGTTAGTCTGGTTACTCTGAGTCACCCTCTTCTGGCCCTGTGTTTGTGTAAAAAAAAGGGGGGGGGGAGGTTGGGACTTTGGAATATCCTACAAAATGGTATGGGTTAGATGAACAAAAAAGGGGGGAATGCCGTGCCTCACCATTGGGTGTCTCACCCCCACTCTCCAAAGACACCTCACCCAGGTGATCCTCCTGCACTGGTCAACCCCCAGGGTCTGGTTCCAAAGGTGATGGCCATGCCCTGGTCACCTGAGAGAGATCCCTGGGGACTAGCGGGTGAGACACCCTCTGGTTTCTCACACCACCCTTGCTTATTTGGACATGATTATCAGCACCTCTCTGGTAAAGTTTTGTGAAGATTATGCGAGACGTGTGTTGGCAGAGAAATGCTGCTATCAATGGAATAGGATAATCTGTTAAGCGCATAATATCTGAGCATCCTGTAATCAATACATTTTCTAAGGTTCCTTCCTACTTTGGTACAAAACGTAATGGCAAGGCTGCTGGAGATTTAGACAGGCCTGTGAACTCTCTTTGTAGAGCTGTGGCCAAGTAGTCTTGCAAATCCTAGTCTTTCTTTTGGGTTAGGGAATCAATCCTGATACATAACACTACTTCCCATTAATCAAGTCAATTGGGCAGTTGTAAGATCTGTGCAAAGGTAGGTGTTCTCATCGAATACATTTCGATGCTCCAGGTTTTTGCATGGTAACTTGGACTCAAGCACCCCAATATCATGAAAGACAGTTACTAGAGCTTGTCTAAGAAAAGAAGTGAGGGGGACCATCCCAGGGCAATGCTCATAACATTAGGTTAAATCAAAAGTTCCCTCCTTGCACCTACAATCATTGACATGGTTGAGAGTGTGTAACCAAGGGACTCAGAGAATTATGAATTGAGTAGCAAAAATCTAGTGAACACCCGCTCTTTCCTGATGGCCATTAGGAGTCCTCATCAATAACCCACTGCTTAGTCTTGTACTAGACCCAAATTCCTCTACTGATATTTATAATTGATATTGATAATGAGCCATCTACTGCATATGTGGGCTTCTTATTGGTGGTTATGCGATGGCCACGTGAAAAGTGTAACGCTCACCTGATTCCCGTAGAGGCGCCGGTCTTGACTGGGCGTATACCGTATCTTCAAAGGTGATGTGTAACACACGGCTGGCTCTTTGGGCTGGACCTCTGTGCACTGTATGTCTGACTCGAAGGGTAAGATGTCTGCAGATAGAAAATATGGGATTAATGAACTGGGTTATTGAATGTCTCTCTCTTCTTCCCTTTCTCTTCTCCTGTAGAACCCCCAAGGTTAACGCTCTCACCTTAGGTAAGTGAACGCCGTACTCTCCATCTGCCTCGGGGCAGGGTGCTGTAACCAGTTTCTTCACTGGATAAGGGGAGCAGGCCTCTTGACTTCAGAGGACTGCTGTCCGTCGTTTACTGCACGAACGGTAAGTTTCGAGTAATTCTAATGTCTTTAAAAGTCTTTAGTAATGATGTCTCTTGTTTTGCAGGGTTCCGGCGATGGCGGATGACGGGCTGAAGTGAGTTGAAGATGGAGCCCGTGTGATGAATAGAAGCGCCTGGAAGCACGTAAGTAAGCGCTTGTTGCCTGCTTCACGATGCGCTCTGTCTTTTTATTTTGCAGGTACAAGTTCGGAGCGGCTGCAGGGTGCCGGAATACCCACTGGGTTAGATGTGGAAAGGAGTAATGGCACGTGAGTATTAAAGTTCCCCAATGTCTTTAAACGCACCTTGTTTTGTCTTTCAGATGCGGGATGCAGCGCCGAAGGCCTCCGGAGCGTGCAAAGAGTTGGTAAGCTTTTGTCTTTCAGATGCCAGAATGCAGTGTGAAGACCTCCGGAGCGCACGAAGAGTAGGTAAGCCTTTGTCTTTCAGATGCCGGAATGCAGCGCGAGGCGTTGGTGACAGCCGATGGACCAGGTAAGTGAAACGCTGTCACTGAAGACCGTAATGCTAACCTGTTCTTTCTTGTCTTTATAGGTGTTGCTGAAGACTGGATTCAGGATGGTAAGCCTTTTTCCTTAGGCCCAGGATCAGATGCAGAAGACACGATGAGCATTCTGCTGCAGAGGATGCAGAATAACGCAAAGCAAGATTCATCCATCGGGTGTGGTTTAAATAGCCTCCTGTAGTGCTTAGGTGTCTCCTTCCACAGCCACGCCTAGGTAAGAAAAGAGTTCCTGCTTTCCAGAAGAGTTCCAGTGTTCTGAACCTAGGGAGTGGCTCCTGCCCCACCCAACAGGAAAAGTAGTTCCAAACAGAAGAGGATCAGAGGCTCAACTGGCAGGCAAGTAAGCAGCATGGTCTGCTGCAGGTAAGTCCACCCAAGCATTATGAGCCCGGCGCTTCTAGCGCTGGGACTGGGCATATTTATGAGCCTGGTGCCACTGGCGCCAGGACTGGGTCCAAAAGGTCCCAATTGGGACTGGTTGGCACTCGGAACCTGGGTTATGGATCTGCTTCCAAGGGAGTTGGGAAAACCCTGACCTTTTGGAAGCAGAGATCATGACAGTACCCCCCCTCAAGGCCCCTCCCAAACCAGGCTTCTCCGGGGGTTTTGGCTTGTCAGGAAATGTTCGGTGAAATCTTTTGATTAGGCGAGGAGCGTGGACATATTCAGCAGGTACCCAGGATCTCTCTTGGGGGCCGTAGCCTTTCCAGTCAATTAGGTAAAATAGTTTAGATTTGGAGATCTTGGAGTCCAGAATGCTTTTGACTTCAAACTCGAGTTCTCCATCAACTAGGATGGGTTTTGGAGATTTAGTTAGTCGGGTTTGAGGTTGCACGGGTTTTAATAGAGAGACGTGGAAGACCGGATGTATCTTCATGTGCGGGGGCAAGTCCAACTTGACCGCTACTGGGTTTACTATGGTAGTGATGGAATAGGGACCAAGGTATCTTGGGTTGAATGTGCGTGGCCCTTTTAGAGGTAGATATTTGGTGGATAACCAGACTTGATCCCCTACTTGATATTGAGGGGCTTCCTTCCGATGTTGATCTGCTCCTTTCTTGTATTGTTCTTTAGCCCTTTGAAGGTGAGAAACAGCTTCCTTAAAGGCTTGGGTGATTGTAGAATGCAGGTAGTCTACTGCTGGTGTTTCAAGATCTTGGAGGGGATCCAACGCCGAGGTTCGAGGGTGACTGCCGTATAAAAGGAAAAACGGGGTTTTCCCAGTTCCCGAATGGACAGAGTTATTGTAGGCATATTCGGCTATCCAAAGGATGTCTTTCCAAGTTTTTTCAGTTTGTTGCAGCATGCAGCGTAAATACTGTTCCAGAGTTTGATTGGTCCTCTCGGTTTGTCCGTCGGTCTGAGGGTGGTTACTGGTCGATAGTCTCACATCAATTTGAGCCGACCGACAGCAACTTCGCCAAAAATGAGAAATAAATTGACTACCTCGATCCGAAATTAGAACCGAAGGAAAACCGTGCAGTCGGACGATGTTTTCGAGAAATTCTCGGGCCATAGTTGCTGCTGTTGGCAAGCCTTTGAGCGGAATGAAATGCGCCATCTTGGAGAATAAGTCCACGATTACTAGAATCATATTGTATCCGGAGCATGGAGGTAGATCGGTGATGAAGTCCATAGAAAGCGTATGCCAAGGGCGAGGTGGGATGTCAATAGGGCGTAAGAGGCCTGCTGGTCTTTCCTTTTGACTCTTGTTTTGGGCGCATACTCCACAGGACATTATAAAGTCTCTGATATCTTTTTTCCAAGACGGCCACCAGAAGTAGCGCTTGATCTTTTCTGAGGTCTTGGCCATACCGGGATGTCCTTCCATTAAAGAATCGTGATAACAAGAGATTACTTTTTTCTGTAAATCTGTGCTGGGCAGGTATAATCGTTCTTGGAAATACAATAAGTTGTCCTTTACTGCAAAGTCCTTTCCCTGCAGATGCCAATTCTGTATGTCTGCTGGAGTTACAAGTTGCCTGGCTTTATCCTTAACTTCCTCTATGGATTGTGTGGCGATTACACCCAGAATTATTTGTTCGGGAATGATTGGTACAGGTTTAGGGTTGATCAAGTGTTCTTCCACTCCCATACGAGAAAGGGCATCAGCTTTACCATTTTTTGTACCAGGTCGATAGGTAATTATGAAGTCAAACTCGGCAAAGAATAATGCCCAACGGAGTTGTCTAGAGGATTGGGCTTTTGCGGTTTTCAAATATTGCAGGTTTCGGTGATCCGTAATCACAGTAACGGTGTGTCGGGCCCCCAGCAGATAATGCCGCCAAGCCTTAAAGGCAGACTTGATAGCCAGAAGTTCCTTGTCAGTATTCGTGTAACTGATTTCAGGAGGCGATAATTTGCGGGACCAAAATGCCACGGGATGCAACTGATTGGTTACCGGGTCCTTTTGTGATAGAACTGCCCCCATGGCAAGGCTTGAAGCATCAGTTTCCACGATGTAGGGGAGTTCGGGGCGAGGGTGTTTTAAGATTGGTGCAGAGATAAATTTAGTCTTCAAATCCTGGAAAGCTTGTTCCGCCTCGGTAGACCATTCAAAACGTTTGTTTTTCTTTAACAAGGCAGTGATGGGCTGGACTATTCGAGAAAATTCGGGGATAAACCTGCGGTAAAAGTTAGCGAAGCCTAACATGCTTTGCACACCTTTTACGGAGGATGGTGATGGCCATTTGAGAACTGCATCGACCTTCTTTGAATCCATACGCACTCCGCTAGGTGATAATATGAATCCCAAGAATTCAACTTCAGTCACGTTGAAAACACATTTTTCCAACTTAGCGAAAAGTTTGTGTTGACGCAATCTTTCGAGGACCATTTTCACATGTTTCTGATGTTCAGATTCCGATGAAGAATAAACGAGGATGTCGTCAATGTAAACAACAACACACACATCTATGAGCTCTCTGAGGACATCGTTCATAAAATATTGAAAGGCGGCCGGGGCATTGCAAAGTCCGAAGGGCATGACCTGATATTCAAATAGCCCATATTTGGTGCGGAAGGCCGTCTTCCATTCATCGCCCTCTTTTACTCGTACCAAGTGGTAGGCTCCTCTAAGATCCAGCTTTGTATATATGCATGCTTTTCTGACTTGGTCCAGGAGTTCAGGGATCAAAGGTAACGGATATCTATTCTTGACGGTGATCTGGTTCAGGGAGCGATAATCTATACAAGTTCTAAGGTCTCCTTCCTTTTTTGGAACGAAGAACAAAGCTGAAGAAGCAGGGGACTTGGAAGGACGAATAAACCCATTTGCCAGGTATTGATCCAGGTATTGTCGAAGGTGAAGGTTCTCAGGCTCGGTGAGGGCATAAATTCTACTACAAGGAGGAGTAGATCCAGGTATCAGGTCTATCTGGCAGTCATAAGACCTATGAGGAGGTAGAGAGTTAGCCTGATCCTTCCGGAAAACATCTTGGTATTCTAGGTATTCGGGAGGTAACTGGGGAGTCTCTGAAGAAATTGCTGCCAGTGCAACACCAGGTGGAGGGTGACAAGTAGAGACACATTCTGGAAACTGGACCGTTCTTGCTCGCCAATCGATCAGAGGATTGTGTTTCTCTAACCAAGGTATTCCTAGAATAATCTGAAACTGAGGAGCCTTGATCACATCGAACACGATCTTCTCATGGTGTCCATCTTGACTTACTAGCGTCACTTCTTGAGTGGTATGCGTTACTGGTCCGGAGGCTATCTCCGTTCCATCCACCGTAGTAATGACGTCCTTATACAGCCTTGGGACAAAGAGTTAGATTCATCCTCAAAACCATTTCATGATCCACATAATTGCCGATGGCACCGCTGTCGATGTAAGCTTCAATTGCATGTAATCGATCCGGATTATCAGGGCTAATGAGGACCATAGGTATCACGAAATGCGAGGTCACGGAACTGGTTTTCACGCTCGGCAAGAGGACCTCTATTCTTGTCGGGCGAGGTCGTTTCCCTGCTCAGAGTTTGTAACTTTGGTAACTGCAGCTCCTACTGCCTTCTTGGCAGGTTTCACCGGACAGTCTCGAAGAAAGTGCCCTGAGTTTCCGCAATAGAGGCATAATTGCAACTGTTTTCTCCTTTCCCACTCCTTTTGTGTTAGAGGACCTTTCAGGCCCCCTATTTGCATGGGTTCCCCGGAGTCTACTCCTTTGGAAGGAGTTGGCGGTTTGGAAAATACTCGAGCATCAAACTTGGAACGATCGGCTTTCCTGTTCTGCAGTCTGTGATCTATTTGAACGACTAAGTCTATATAGTCCGAACAATCTTGTGGGGGATTCACTACTTGGGCTAACACATCTTTGAGCTCTCCACGTAGACCTCTATAAAACAGCGTAATCCTTTTGTCCTCAGGCCATTGAGTTTCCACTATCAGTCTGTTGAAAGACGCAATATAAGCCAAAAGGTCTCGATTACCTTGTTGCAACGAAAGAAGCTCATTGTCCAAGGCCTGCCCCAGGGAATGTCTTGCGAACAGTTTTTCCATACTGAGCTGAAAAGCTTGAAAATCATGGAGGACCGGATCATCTTGATTTACTAGAGGGATCGACCAGTCTGCCGCATTGCCACTAAGGTACGAAAGCACGAAAGCTACTTTAGCTTGAGCAGTTGGAAAGGCTGCTGGCCGGCATAAGAAATGCAACCGGCACTGATTGATAAATACTGCAAACCTCTTTGGGTCACCAGAAAGTCGTTCGGGTGGAGCCAGAGGTACATTCCCAGATAGGTTGATCTGCACTGGATTCATAGAGGATGTCGAAGGATGATTTCCCCCAGATACGGGTAACGGGGTCTGTCCGGCTTGTGACTGTAGCAATTGTCTAGCGAGATCATCTGTTCGCTCCTTGGAAATAATCAGTTCCCTTCTTAGAGCGTTCGTTTCCTGACGGGCTGCATGCACTTCTGCCCTTAGTTCCCCAAGTAACTGGGCTAGCTGGTCGGTATCCGAGGTTTCCATAGCGCCTGGACGGGAGTTTTACGGTAGGCTTTGCGTTCTGTAACGCTCACCTGATTCCCGTAGAGGCGCCGGTCTTGACTGTGCACTGTATGTCTGACTCGAAGGGTAAGATGTCTGCAGATAGAAAATATGGGATTAATGAACTGGGTTATTGAATGTCTCTCTCTTCTTCCCTTTCTCTTCTCCTGTAGAACCCCCAAGGTTAACGCTCTCACCTTAGGTAAGTGAACGCCGTGCTCTCCATCTGCCTCGGGGCAGGGTGCTGTAACCAGTTTCTTCACTGGATAAGGGGAGCAGGCCTCTTGACTTCAGAGGACTGCTGTCTGTCGTTTACTGCACGAACGGTAAGTTTCGAGTAATTCTAATGTCTTTAAAAGTCTTTAGTAATGATGTCTCTTGTTTTGCAGGGTTCCGGCGATGGCGGATGACGGGCTGAAGTGAGTTGAAGATGGAGCCCGTGTGATGAATAGAAGCGCCTGGAAGCACGTAAGTAAGCGCTTGTTGCCTGCTTCACGATGCGCTCTAACTGTCTTTTTATTTTGCAGGTACAAGTTCGGAGCGGCTGCAGGGTGCCAGAATACCCACTGGGTTAGATGTGGAAAGGAGTAATGGCACGTGAGTATTAAAGTTCCCCAATGTCTTTAAACGCACTTTGTTTTGTCTTTCAGATGCGGGATGCAGCGCCGAAGGCCTCCGGAGCGTGCGAAGAGTTGGTAAGCTTTTGTCTTTCAGATGCCGGAATGCAGTGCGAAGACCTCCGGAGCGCACGAAGAGTAGGTAAGCCTTTGTCTTTCAGATGCCGGAATGCAGCGCGAGGCGTTGGTGACAGCCGATGGACCAGGTAAGTGAAGCGCTGTCACTGAATACCGTAATGCTAACCTGTTCTTTCTTGTCTTTATAAGTGTTGCTGAAGACTGGATTCAGGATGGTAAGCCTTTTTCCTTAGGCCCAGGATCAGATGCAGAAGACACGATGAGCGTTCTGCTGCAGAGGATGCAGAATAACGCAAAGCAAGATTCATCCATCGGGTATGGTTTAAATAGCCTCCTGTTTGGAAAAGTAGTTCCAAACAGAAGAGGATCAGAGGCTCAACTGGCAGGCAAGTAAGCAGCATGGTCTGCTGCAGGTAAGTCCACCCAAGCATTATGAGCCCGGCGCTTCCAGCGCTGGGACTGGGCATATTTATGAGCCTGGTGCCACTAGCGCCAGGACTGGGTCCAAAAGGTCCCAATTGGGACTGGTTGGCACTCGGAACCTGGGTTATGGATCTGCTTCCAAGGGAGTTGGGAAAACCCTGACCTTTTGGAAGCAGAGATCATGACAAAAAGGCCATATTCATATAATTCCAGAAGGCTCCTGAATCTACTAATACTGTTGCTGCAAATGGGTTCTGTCCTGGGGCAGTGAACTTCACCTGTAAAGAAAGTTGTGTAACAGCCATAGACATGGAACATACAGGCCTCTCTTATACGAGGCTCTCTCATGCGACCTTTGTTATGGGCAAGCGCAGCTGTGTTCTGATAGTTGATGGAAAGGCTGAATGACATTGTCTGAAAATCTCCTTCACACGTGGCTGGTCAATCATCAAGTTGAAGGACTAAGTCAACCAGCTCTCAGTACGAATTCAGGCTAGAAGGGCTCACTGCCAAGGTGTCTTTAAGGATGGAAATGAGGCTGCCTTTTTTTCCACCCAAGCAGTCTCTGCGGCTTATTATTGGAATCTGGCTATATGATCCAACAGCCCATTTTTCTCATGACTCAGATCCAAAAGTCTGGCCTGGGCCTTTTATTGGTTGTAAAAGGCTCTGGTTATCGTAGTCATTAAAGAGTCAAAGTTATATGATAATGGATCATTTGCCTCCGGATTCACAGAGGTAACAGCAAGGCTACGTAAATGGGAGAGACAAAAGCCACTTTGGTAGTGGCATTAGGGAAGGCCGTTGGATGATACAGGAAATGTACTTTACACTGATTAATTGACGGAATTGTTTGTGAATTTCCATTGAAATGGTTCTGTAGGGGCCAGATTAATTTGTACCATTCCAAGAACTGAAAGGATAGGGGCCTTTGCTGCTCTATCTGGACTTGGTCTACTTGCATCAGCGTCACATCAAATTACGCTTTATGTGGAAGAGGCTTTAGTCCACTTTGGATGACCTCAATTCATTGATTTATCTCAGATAATTGACTGTGAAGCATTCACCTTTCAAAAATGAATAGTTGGAGAGCAGGATGTTAACACCTTCTTAAAGTATAATTCGCCACTGAGGGACGAATGAGGCCCCTACTGTGCCCACCCTTTTGTGTCTGTACTTTAGTAAGAATGACACAGCAGGCACCAGCATGAATCGTGCAAGTGATATTTATTCTTCCAAGAGTGTTTCTTTCCAGGAGCTGCAAAGACTTTAATACAGGGCAGGCATCATATGCCAACCCTCAAGTCCTGCACCTGAATGTCATATGTCCTCCTCCCTCACCATTTGATTCCTAGAGTCCCACCCCTGGGTGTTCCCGGGCCTATCCTCTGGGTCTTTTCATAGGGATGATGTTGCTACCTCTGGGGCTCCAGCCTATAACCATTTTCAGACTGCTACAAAACCCAGCAATCTAACAGATTTTCTTGGTGTTTGCCATTTGACCTCTCCCTACGACAACATATGTGGTAACATTTGTATTGACCTTGTTTGGCGTTAAGACACTAAGAACCGAGCTAGAGCCAGGAACTATTTGCCCTAATGGTGTAGGCTAGCTATAAATTAAGAAATACAGTAGTCTGAAGGAAAAACGACACATTGCTCTCAGTGATGGCCTTCAGGATCTCTGGAGAAGAAATGTCTCCTTGCTGGGGTCTGTCGTAGTCTGTCTTGTATATAGGCATGTACTGTTTTTGATGCTGTTCCTCTGCAGGCCTCTGCGTCATAAAGGGTGTGATGTGGGAATCCACAATAGGGCATGCCAAGTCATCACATATCTCCTATCCTTCAACAACAGCTGCTTGTCCTTGGCATAGTTCATAGTCACAGTACCTTGCTGGCAACCTTTTATCGCTCTCTTAGGTCTGCTCTTGGGTACCCGGTGAGGTGACCTTCCCAGGGCACAGTGAGCTGTCCTCTGCGTCGGGTGAGGAGGTTAAGTAAGCGCAGTCCTCATTTTCTGTGATCTCAAAGCTATCCATACTGTCCCTACTCTCAGCAGCCGATTCCGGATTGGCAGTGGACGATTCTTCATGAGGAGTTCTGCTATCTCTTGGTGGATTTGTTTGCTCCCCATCACTTCAACTGGGTGAGCATTGGATATTGGGGGGTGGAGCTTCTTCATTGCCTCCTCTATACAAGGCCACTTTCTGTGCATTCAACGCCCACTCATCTTCTGTAACAGCATCTTATGACTTGCAGAGGAGGGCAATAGTGGGACATAGTTCCAGTATCTTCTGTCCGATTCCTTTTAACAATGATCAGCCCGTGGGTTCAATTAGGAGTCAGAGAAATGTACCCCAGAGCACTGTTGTGGGAACCTGGTTCAATAACTAGCAATCCATCATTGGCAGGACAGATAAAATAATCTATCATCCAGTGACAGAATCCTGCACACTTCTGGTGGACCCCTCAGCGCAGAGATGCTTTCCTAAGAGGCCAGGAAATGCATTTGCCAGAGTGTAAACTACTCCCCTGACATGAACTGCCATTAAGCTGAGGAGCTGTTGTTCTTCCCAAAAACTGATGGAAGGTGCAGAGATCTCCAGTAACCTCGGTCTGGCACCACTCTTCCTTTTTACATAATCCACCACTGTAATGCCGCCCATCTGTATGAGGACTCCCTTGCCCAGAATCAAGTTAGCAAAAGAGGTCTGGGCTTGAAAAAAAGACTTCTAGTTGCCTATTGTTATACAATCTCAAACCTTTCCTGGGAGCGACTGACCCTACATTGTGGAACCATCCAGAGCCAAGCCACTAGAGTGACATCTCCTATTAATTATAATAATCTGAGTTGGGTTGCTCAAGATGGGGGCACGAGATCCAACCATACATGCCCTGCTAAACTGGTCCAGGTGTTTGGCCAGAGACACCAGTGAAAAACATGTTGGTTGTTTTTCGAAGACCATTTGGAATTGTTGTAACATAATTAAATTGATTTTTGGTAACCCTCTGAAACTAATTGTGTAGTATGATTTCATTAGTTCTAATTCTTGAAAGATGAGTTTGCATTAACCATGTCTATTTAATTAATAAAAGTGTCACAAATATGTTCCAACTACGAGTACTGCTTTTACTTTCTAGTGCAAAGGAACTCTTTTCGTGCCTCAAAGAACTAGAGGGAAAAAAGGCACTGAAGTCAAAGATTGACAAAAATTACTCTAGGTGTCAAGCCATACAAAAGGCACTGATGGGTAAAATTGTAAGTCATCAACAATCCATTAAAAAGAGACAAAACTTCTTGTTTCTACAACTTCTTCTATTAAATCTGCTTTGACCTTTTTTAGCAATGACTCTCCTTAAGGCAAGTTTCTGAAGCCAAGGTCTTTAATATTGTCAACAAGCCAACTTCATGTAAAGGCGATGTCTGCCCCGCAGACATCATCAAGGAATCCTTAGACACTCTAATTCCAGTGATCACAAACATTGTGAACTCCTCCCTTATAGCTTCTCCTGTACCTATGGCCTTGAAAGAGGCCTGGATTACACCATTGCTAAAAAGATTCATTGGAGCCTGCTGCTGCAAGTAATTATAGCCCATTTATGAAAGTTCCAAAATGTGTAACAGAAATGGATCGAATAGCCTACATTCAACTTCAGGAATTGTGTGAAGCTATCAACTTACTTGGTCGGCGTTGTAAGGAAGGCATGATATCAAAGCAAGACAGACACAAGTGATCCCAGTTCAAGGGTGTTTATTAAACTGTAAAAATGTGTGAGATAAACGCCTAATCTAAACCTAAATCTAAGATGGGAGCAAGCTACGACCTTCAAATAATAATAATACAGTCCTAATGGAGTGTAGTCAAATAAAAAGGGCCTATTCTAAAATAAAAGGATTGCAAATCCTTCCTGCTATGCTACCAAAGAGTGTGGGATAATGTTCACAAGAATAGAAAGAAGTATTCACAAAATGATAAATCAGGATGTTATGGCCGGAGTCTTCCTTCCCCATGTTTTTAGCACGGGACAAGGCGGGACTCTTGAGCACAGCACACTCCTGGGCTTCTACGGCACAAGCTTACAGTTCCTTTTCTCTATATCAGGGGCTTCTGTGTTCAAGTCTCTTCTGATGCAAAGTCTCTTGCTTCAGAGGCCCTGATATGCCAAAAACAATAAAACAAACAGTTCCTTCTAGTAACCCTCACATCGGGTGATGACTCTTCACCTTAGGATCCCCCTCAGTTAAGCTCCGATCCTTCTTTCGGCGTTAGCCTCTCAAAGCACTTGCCAATTTAAACAGAGGATTCCGAAGGGCGACCACGTCTCACTCGGTCGCTCTGTTATTCTATAGCAAGTGCGTGCTTCACAATATCACAGTTCACACGGTGTTCCCCTCAGCCGTGTGCAAACGCAAGTTTCACAATTTCCTCAGTCAAGTTCACACTTTTCACAATTTAAAATCTCATCTGAAAGCAGGGGTTCCCTTCCCCTATCTTTCTCTTGGCATCCCTCCGTCGGGTTCACATTTGCCACAGTACACATTTCAAGAAAAAGTCATTTTAGACCCCTTAGGTTCTTCCCTTTACTTAAGTCCGGGTCTCAGCCCCCAGTTAGGCTTTCCCTTAAGCCCCCAGTCAGGCTATCTCTAAAGCCCCCAGTCAGGTTTTCCCTAAAGCCTCCAGTCAGGCTCGCACATTGCATTTATCAAAAAGTTCTAGGGTCTGGTAGGATTTACCCCAATTCGCAGGCATCCTTCAGTCGGGTTCACATTTGCCTCCACAACGTGTCAAAGATTTTCAACTGTACAAGGCGTTTGGTTTGACCCTCGTATGACCACCTTGACACCTCATACCAGCCTCCCCTAAGTCCTCTTGGTACTTGTTGTTTCTCCTGGTTCGGGTGAGGGGGCATCAGTCAAAGAACTTCGAATGAGCGCCCATGTGGTGTCGGACCACTCTATCTCGGGTGCCAGCTTCTCTCACAAAGGTTCACAAGTTCTCCCTCTACTAGGCTCTGACCCCTCCCACAAAGTTCACTGGGGTCTCCCTCTGCCGGGCTCGGACCCTTCTCACAAAGTTCACAGGGGTTTTCCTCTGCCGGACTTGGACCCCTCTCCCACTTCACAGCTCCCCTAAATGGCATTCCATGTTTTGGGAGCTGTAGGAGCCACAAGGGGGATGTTTCAATGAGGTCAGGGGTCTTACCTCCTGCCCCTCATTTACCTGGGTTCACCTGTCTTGCCCAGGGGATGAGTTCTGCTACAGGTACTGCCAGGCAATCCCAGTTGGCCCCGGTCTTGCCTTCTGGAAGTACAGCTCCTTTCTCCACATTGCAGTCTCCTCTCAAATAGCAGGGCCAGTGTTTGGGCGTTTTTCTCCTCCTCCAGGTCGTCCAGGGCTTCTGCAGCTCACTAGGACTTTCTCCTTCTCTCTGGCACCTTGCAGCATCCCCGACTTGCTCAAAGTGTGGTTTCCTGCTCTGCCTTTTATGCTGCCTGGGAAAGACAAGTGGAGTCAGGTGCGAGTAATTAAAGAGGGAGGCCTGACTTAGCCTGGCCTCATTAATGGGACAGTCTGCTGTAGAAAGGGGAGAGTCTGTTTTCTGTGTCTGTGGTTCCCTGTTGGTAAATTTCAGCCTCCCAATCTCTCTCCTCCTCGTCTCAGTGACTTTACAAAAGAACAGAGGGGAGGAATTATGGGGATTGTAGTTTTCACTAGTAAATTTAGGAAAATCTGGAAAAATACTTTTGAGAAAAGGGGGGTAGTTTTGTTGTCACTCACGGTAAGTTGATCCTGAGATAGTGTTTGTGTCGGGAAGAGGGGTGGGGGTTCAGTTCCTAAATATCCTACCTGCAAGGATGGCAAAAGGTGTTATAGGGGATGGGGTACTGCGTCTCACTCTTCAGTGTCCCGCTTCCACTCCCGAGGACCCCTCATCCATGTGATCCTGCCGCACTGGTCCAACCCCAGGAACTGCATCCAATAGCAATGGCTGTGTCCTGGCCACCTGAAAAACAGATCCCTGGAGACTTAACGGGTGAGACACCTACAGGTTTCTCACAGCGTCACTCCGGCTTTTGTGCCAAGCATGGCACAGAGATGACGCTTTTAGATCTCAAAGTCAACATATCTGGAATTATTGAGAACTAGCAAAAAGTACCTGTTCTCCGAATGGGTTCTGTAGACAGGCATGACAACATGCTCATCAAATGTTGAATATCAATGATCCTGTAAATCGCTGTGGTGCTGGAAAAGCATTGGAGGGGCAGGGCCACCCTGTCCTTGTCCTGTAGTCCTTTTTCATTTGTGTTCTGTATTGTTTTCTACCCCAGAGTCCATGTGGGACTCCTGGCAATGCAGCTTTTCCTGTTTTTGGTTTGGTGTACAGGCCCATGGGATACCCTTATGGCACCCATGAGTGGGGGTGCAACCCTGTGCCCCTAGTGTATGTTTCTGGGCACCTGTGTGTGGCCCACAGAGCAAGGTATAGGCTGGTGGCAGCTCCATGCTGAATTTGACAGGTGCTCTGAGTATCCTCCATTTTGGGATACCCAGGCCCTGCAATTGGAATCAGTTGTGGCCTCTTGCTTTCTATTGCCTGTTACCTTGTTTTCCCAAAGTCCTGGGAAGCCCTGACTCTGTCCCTTCCCCCTGACTGCCTGTGGGGTGGAAGTTCCAAATATGGTGTTGTTGTGAAGTCCAGGCCAGACTGGCTGGAGCCTTCCCAGTGACTGTATGTTGTGGGTACACCCTGTGGGTAGGACCTGGGTGAATGGAGTGTGTGATCAATATGCACTTCTTGTTCTGGTGTTTGACACAATGACTGAGACAACCCTGCCCGAAACTGGTATGAATGCAGTGTGTAGTGTTGAATGGCTGGGTATGTGTCCCAATACACATTCCTTGTTGTGAGTGTCTGAGAGGGAGGAATATGGCCTGAATGCACTGGATGCCCGATTGGCTGACTGACTGCATGAATGCCCTTCTGTATGATTGGCTGCTGAGTGTGACCCAGCAGTATGGATGAGAGACAGAATAGTATATCTGGGGACCTCTCACCACTGGAAATTGTTCAGAAGCTGGAGTTGAAACTAACATTGAAACTGAAGCTGAATCTCGAAGCTGAGCCTGAAGAAGAGGGTTGACTGCTGTCTCCCTTCGCCGAAATCCAAAAGCTGAAAGCCGTCGAGACTGATCCAAGAGAGGCCCTGGTTAGGCACCCTCTTCCCGTGCTCCGAGGGACTATCGAGCACTGCTAACCTTCGCTGAAGCGCCCTGGAAGTCAGACCCTCGAAAGGCTGCCGACCAGAGACTGGGACCGCCGATGAGAATGAAGATAAGCACCGGACATTCCGTCCACCGTCGTCAACCATGTTTCGCAAGTCTGCTGTAAGCGCTGGAGGCCCGTCCAAGCCATGTTGCCCAGAAGAGGGGACCGCTTGACGCTGTGCCGCTGACGACCGGAGCCGCACGCTCCTTTGCCCAAGACTTTTGATTCACGGATGCGCTCGTCCGCACCGCGCCCACCTTATCCCGCTGGAGAAGGCCAGGCCGTCGACGTGCTGAGAAGCATCCGCCGGTGGGTTTCCCACCACCCAACGACCGTAGAGACCCCGGACGACTCAACGCCCTTGCTGGGCCAGAGTTCTTCAGAAACTCTTTGCGGTCCTGAACTATCGTCATCGAGGTGCCTCACACGCCTCTTCCTTGCAGGACGCCTTCGCTTCGTCGAGGACGAGCACCTCTGGGACCGAAGCTGCCACCTTGACGCCAACATCACTTTCTTCGTGGGATCTCAACGATCCATGGCTTCTGCTTTAAAGGGAGCCACTCAAGAAGGATCCTACGACGACCTGACGTGGAACTCTGCTATTCCAGGTACATTGGGGGTGGTAGAAACATTATAGAAGGAAATAAGACTTCTAGAACATATATGGACTGGGCTTGTGATATATCTTTACTTTACAGGTTGCCCAGGTGGGGGGATCTCCACACAGAACTGTGTCTAGTGGTAGGGGCCAGTATTCTGCCTATTGTTCTAACCAACTGCTTTCTTCCTATGTCTAGTGTTGGTTACCTTTATTAATTGATTTGTGTGACATTTAACCAGAGTACAGTTGATGCACTTTAAGGAAATCTGATAATAATTGTGGTACCACTTAGAAACTGTATATATTTGCCATTATAGATTTTCTGCGCACCAAGTGAGTTATTGTGATTGTGTACATAACCTTGAACTTAATTATATAAAGACTGTGTTTTAACTAATACAGTATTTGGACATTCCTTTGTGGGGCCTTGGGGACTACACTGTACTTTAGAACCAGCCTGCATCACCTCCTGAGAAGCTAGGCCTTGATTGCTCGACTATGTTACCAATAATAGAGATTCTTGGCTGGGGTCCTCTGTGCCTCTCCTCTACCATATAGAGAGCAGAAGTACATACCCCCCCTCCAGTCTTTACAATCGCTGTTCTTATTCACTTATCACTTTATGTGCTTTGCACCATGAAGTAAACAGCACCCGGAAGTGGACTGTAAGTGGCTGTTGGGCTGTGCCACGAATCTTCCTCCTGGCCCCTGTGAGTCGGCAAGAGGAAATGCTGCGTTCTACTGCTGCCCGCAACTCGGATTGTTGCGACAAGCTAACTTCCTCATTTGAATTGGGACACACCTCCCGGCATTAGCTACACCCCCTTAACCACAGTGAGGCTCTCGGCCCGTCTACTAATACTATCCGGCCCGAGCACCCGTGCGCGCATCCGAAAGTGGACTGCAAGTGGCTGTTGGGCTGTGCCACGAATCTTCCTCCTGGCCCCTGTCGGCAAGAGGAAGCACCGCGCTCTACTGCTGCCCGCAACTCAGATTGTTGCAAAAGGTGACTTTGGCTACAAACGCAACACGCTTGGAACTTTATGAGACAGCTGTGTCTTTCACAGCATCTCCCCTTCTGCTGGGACTTACTGCTGGGACTCATTGCGGGATTGTGTTGCTTCTTGCAACCTGGTAAATGTTCTCTTCTTCTCCCACAGCTAACTTCCTCATTTGAATTGGGACACGCCTCCCGGCACTAGCTCTGCCCACTTAACCACAGTGAGACTCTTGGCCTGTCTACTAATACTATCGGGTCCGCGCACCCGGAAGTGGACTGCAAGTGGCTGTTGGTCTGTTAGGGTGGGAGGGCTGGGGTGCTGCTGCTGTGGATTGCAAGGGATTTTAGTTAAAATTGTAAGTAATCTCCCTTTAAAAGATGGTTTGTGTAAGCTGCATAAGGCTATGGTTGAAAGTTTGAAAGTGCATTCATTCCCAAATGGTCTACTCCCTGCGCAGTGGTCGGCTACCTCGCGCTTTAGTGGTTAAAAGTACCCTCTGTAAAAAATCGAACAAAGTTGTAAGTGTACCGCTGCCCTGTATTGTTGAAAGTCCCACCATGGCACATTCAGGTGGGGACCTAAGCCCACTGCCTAATTCAAATGCGGCATCCTCTAATGATCTAATTTGCCACAAAGTGGCGTTTGACTATGCTCGTGTGCAGGGCGAGGCAATGTTGCCCGCCTTGCCCACCCCTGCTGTCCTCCTGCCTATAGCAGGACTTGCTCTTACATCCTCTGCTTGTAAAAGTTTTCTTAGCATGAGGATGGATGAGCCCTGTACAGCTGGGGATAACAACAGTGATGGCCTCAGCTCGGCCCCTTCTGATAACTCCATTCTGGCTCCGGTGGTTCTTGTAGCCTTAGAGAGACGTGTCCGTCTTTCTGCTGGCCTATCTATCCTGGTTACAGTACCCAGCTATAGGAGGGCTGATGTGCACTTGCACTGCAAAGAGAAGGATACGTATGACAACTCTAACATATCACCCGTTCTCGCGGCTTGCAAAAAACAGCTACTAGCCTCCCCGCCTGCCAACCTATCCTCGACTGTACTGCCAACTACAGGCAAGGATTTCATGGCCCCGACGCCAGGTGTTGCTTCCCCTCCAACTATAAAGGCTCCAGTTCCCCCTTTAGGGTTTAACCTCCTTGATCCTTCCGACGACATGCAGTCTCTAGAAGCCTCTTACCCTGTATTATCACAAATTCTTAATTTGTTGGACAGAGGCCATGACTATACACATTATGAATGAAGGGACTGCAAGTCTTGGTTGAATCAAATCTTATTCAAAATTAACAAATTGCAAGGATTCATCTTTGCTGACACCCTTCGATGTGAGGGTGTTGGTCACCCGTTATGGAAGGGCGTTCCTGTGGGCTCTGCCAGTGTTGCTACGCAAACTGAGGTTTCAGAGGAGGGGGAGTCCACAGGCTTGCGGCAAGAGATTCCGCCTATTGCTTACTCCTTTGCACAATCGTTTGCCCAAACATTTGCTGCCCCACATTCGGTCTCATTGAATCAGATATTTACTCATGCACAACTCTGTCAAAAGGTCACCAGTAACACAGAAAAGATAGAGCAATTACTATTTTTCATTCAGGAAAATCCAAATGAGGCAGCTCGGGAGAACTTAGATCCAGTTGTGGATATGGGGGCTGGTGAAATATTCCATCCGGACAGCCCGTCGGTTCTTACAAAGCTTTTCGAAATACAGACTGAAAGCATGACAGTTTGCCCGGAAGGGAAAGTTGATGCCAAGGGGCGTTACTCCGCTAGTGCTGGCCAACTTTTTGCCTCTCAAAAAGAGAAACGTCTATTTTTCAGAGCCTTAAAAAGAAAAGCCAACAGACAAGCAGCCAAAACCCAAACATAGCAGTGCCAAAACCCCAAAAAAAATATATATATATTGTATAAGCCACCCGCATGGGAATTCAGACCAGTTGGGGCAGGCTTGCTTAGAGAGTGAACAAGGTTTCTCTCTCGAGGAACTATCTGCAGAGAGTAAAAAAGCTCAGCAGCATTCGAGCACAGCGGAAAGCGCTAGTCGTGCTTTGCATGGTAAGACGAACACGAAAGCAGCGGCACGGCCGCAACAGCGCGGGGTGGATAAAAGCACTGTAGGCCCTTCTACTATTGCTCAGCTCCCTTCAGGCGATAAAACCCCAACCACTGTACAAACACATCTATCAGCCTTCTATAAGCCTGTGGGGAACAAAGTGGTACAAACGGGGAAAGGCCTGCAAGAGGCTCCAGATGATGGGGGGCCCGCGCTAGCGGACAAGACAATCGATAGTGGCCCTCCAACAGGACATCCTCACTTAAACTCACATTCTGAACATCACTCCAGTTAACCATTGAGGAGATTGTCAAATCCCCCAGATCCTCAAACAGGGCAGGCCTGCCTTCTGCATGCCCATTAGGAGTCTTGCCTGCTAATCGTGGTCCCAATGCTAAGTCTGTAGCAACATCCTCCACTATCATGGGATGGAAGACCGACCCTGTCATTTAAGAGGACAAACGCCTGAATCGCTCTGCCCTTCTGAAGGCATTCAGGCAAATTCCGGCACTGCGCACCTTGCATTCGGATGACATAGAATGGGTCACCCTTCCTCACATTCACAATCATTGGATGGTGTGTAAAGTTCAATCCAACATCATCACAGATTTAGTGTGGCAGTATAAACGTGAACTACAATTGATCAGGTTGTCGCCTGTAATCTTTGATTCTCTTGACGAGGCAATCCACTTCAATGAAACTCCTCTATATCTACCCACCCAACCTCTACCATTTAATTCCGGTTTAACGCTCAGGGCGAGTTGAAAGCTGCAGTAATAGCACAGCTGGTCTCTCTGTCTAATATCACTAAAGATTGGTCCTAGTTGACATCATTGGCTTCTACCTTAAATCCCGCCATGGATAATGTGCCCATGCAATAAAGCCAATTCCTTGACAATTCTCTCTTGGAATTCATGTGGATGTAACAATCTACACACGTGGTTCAATAAGTCGACTTATGCGGCTAAATGCGACATACTTCTATGCCAAAAAACAATGGCTAAACAAAAGATTATGTTGCCTGGCTTCACTGTACATCAAGTGGTGGCCGAACCTGGATTGAGGGGGTGCCCGAATGGCAGAGTGGCTATTTGTGTAAATATGAATTTCAATATTAGCACTCAGGTTGTCCATAAATCTACAGCATTCCTAGCTGTGTTAATTTCTTTTACTGAATCCCTCCTTGCCTATTACCTCTGCATCTCTGTCTATCATCACCCTGTTCAAGCAACGATAGCTAACACATTTGAGATACTCAATGAGCTATTTGATGAAGTATTATCCAAATATCCGGCTGGCCGAATAGTGATGGGCGGCGACTTTATTGCCGAATGCTTGGATTTGTACGATCACAATTTAGCTGCTGACTCCCTCTCTCTAACATTACTCAGAGGCCACTTATGGCAGAAACACTTAGCACTATGCGACATAGCTTTTGTGCCATTCCATTTGAGAGGTCCGGGGTACACATGGAGGAGGGGTCCTCTGCTATTATGTATTGATCATTATGCCATCTCTGCTAACCTTCAGGCTTGGTGCAGCAAAATTGAGACGCTGGAGCCTGGCCTAGGGGACCACCTTATTATCCAACTGATTATTGATGTTACTACTACCAGATTGAATCATGATTCAAACCAATTATTTTTGGTATGTGATCGCCATGGACTCTCCATTAGATGGTGTAATAGGCTCTGTGATAAAATTAATGCTTCAATCGATGCCCAGCTTGGCTGTCATGATGATCCTTGCAAGCCTGACATATCTGTTAAAATGGAAGCAAAGTGGTACTTGAATGTGATAGCAAGTGTGATGGCCAACATCCGTAATGGAAACACCAGCATGTGGAATATGAACACAGAGCCCGGTTTAATGGAAATCCAACTTGCCAAACGCACCAAAAATGCCGCATTGTGCAAACTCAAAAACATATGATGCCTACTAGAAGAGTATTTGAAGCATAAAAAGAGGATTTGTAATGGGTATCGCAATAAGTGCATGAATTTGAAACGTCACTTACACAATCTGTCCAATCAGAAGATGCTTGTCTCATTATGTCGTAATGACAGGCGTACAACCTGGGCCATGCTCAGGGCTGATTCTCATACCTTGAACACAAACCAGGCCTCCATGATAGCCCTAGACACTTGGTCGGAGTTCTTCAAGCGCAAACTTGCCCTCCCCTCGATGTTTGACAACATTAACGCGAAAAAATTGAACACTCCAAAATTACCCGTACCGGTATGGACCATTCAGGATATAGAATGTGCAATTCACGCCCTGAAATATTCCAAAGCTGCAGAGCCTGACGGTATTCCCCCTTGCGTGGTTAAGCGCAATCCTGTGCTGTGGGCAAGAATATTGAAGTAACAATTTGATAACATCTTAGCCACGCTTGACATTCCCCCTTCGTGGTTATGCTCAATAATTGTCCCGATACACAAAAAGGGCCCAAGAGAAAACCCAGCTAACTTTCAGCCCATTGCCCTTATAGACGCTGCGGCCAAAGTATTTGCAATGTTACTGCTTCGTGATCTCCACACCTATCTGAAGCAATAAAACATTCTTTCACGCTTCCATATTGGGTTTCGTGTACAGATGGGGACTGTATTAAATGCAACACTAATGGCCCATTTGCTTGACAAAGCAAAGGTTGTCTACTCTGGGCCACTATATATGGCATCGATAGACCTGACAGACGCCTTCGATTGCGTGGTACTGGGGCTGCTTTGGCAAAAAATGTTATTGATGGGCATTCCATTTCACATTATTTTCCTAATCGCAAAACTGCACGAAAACACTGTCTATTTTGTCAGGGTAAATCAGACAGGCACTACTACCAATGCCATCCCAATTGGGCTGGGGGTCAAGCAGGGATATAATCTGGTGCCCACCTTATTTAATTTGTACTTGTGCGGCATTAACGCAATTTGGCCGCAACAAGTCAGCTATCCCACAAGGTTAGCCCACCTGAAAATACACTGGCTCGCAAATTGCGATGATATTGTGATCTTCGATCAAACACCTTCTGGCTTGCAAACAAAATTGTCCCTGTTTGCTGAGTACTGCTGCAAACATAATTTACTATTCAACGCAGAAAAATCCCACATATTTATGTTTAAAAACCTCAAGAGACGTCCATGCACTTGGAAATGGTCAATCGGAAGCATTCCAATTCCAAAAGCCTCCACAATTAAATATTTAGGCTACTCAATATCCGATTCCATTGCAGTTACAAAGTGGAAAGAAGTTCTAAATGCAAAGTCTAAAATTCTTGCCACCCAAATGCGCATGGTTTACAACAAATATTGTACATTTTCATTACTTCCTCTCTTTGAATTTTATACCCTCAAAGTTGAGTCAATCCTATTGTATGCATTGGACATGTGTTTAGCAGCTATTGATCAATTTCTGGACCAGCTTCAAGGAGGCCTATGGAAGGGTGTGTTGCTTTGGCCAAGTCCTTTCCCAATGTGATATTAAGACAAGAGTTGGGAATGACTTCTCTGTCCACCCGATACAATTGGCGTCAATTGTCAAACTTAGGAAAGATGTTATTTCCTCCTAAAAACTCTTATACGAAGACTTGGGCCTAATGATAGATGCCACCAATCCACCATCAGTTGGAAAATATTGCAACAAAATGGTAGCACTTCTAGCTGATTTAGCTCTAACTCCAGCTGATTTAGAGTTTCGGCAAGCGCATGTAAAACTCTGTCTATTTGCAAAACCCTAAATACCATTATAAAGGAACAGCCAAATTCTCCACAGGTAGATTACTGCATAAAGCATACTTAGTGCAATTCCCATGTCACAAAGTAAGAGACTCTTATCTGAGGTTCAAATTAGATCAACTGCTAACATTAGACAGAATCAAAAACTGGGCCACATACACCGCACCTAATAGCGGAAATGGGTGTAGATTCTGCTAGGACGATCACCAATATGAAGCTCTAAAGCATTTCTCCATCTATTGTACATATTTTGAAAAAGCGCGTCTTGAAGTATTTGGAACTGGCAAAGTAGGAGATCTGGTTGCTACAAGGGAATGGCTCTGGCTCTCATGCATGTGGGGCAATAGCACCAAAGCCATTTTACGCGGCTCACAAGGTTTTTGCTCTTCCTAAATGTGGAACTGGAAAAACCATTTCTTCGAACAATGCCTGAAGTTGTACTCCGTCTAAACCCTAAGATCTTTAACATGAACTCGCTATTTTTGTGATCCTATATATATTCCACTTGAACAAATGCATCCATGTGTGGCACTTGAAGCTAAGGATAACAGCTAACATCTTGCCTGTGGAGTGGATACATTATGGTATGGGTTGATTTTACTTGTCTTGTGATTATGTTGTTGTTTTAAATATGGTTGCTATAATGTGTAAATATCTTATTTTAATGGAAGGATGATCATTGTAAAGTGCTTTCCTCTGTGGTTTGTTTGGCTTGTTTTCCTTTTTCTAGACTGAGAATTGCAAATGAAAGAGAAATGTAAATGAAAGTTGTAAAAGTTTGTTGATCAAACTACAAACAACGTTTGAAATGTAAAAAAAAATAAGAAGTAAACAGCACTGAGAATGGGTGCGTGTGGCAGGCTGACATACCACAGCAGACTTTGGGGGAGGCGAGATTTAGTGTGCTGCTGCATACTGGCACCTTCTGTGCTCTCTCCCCACCTATTGCCTCAGCCTGGCGTGGTGCAGTTCGTTGCGGTGCAAAAGTCCCAGAAACCGTGTACTCTAGGGTTGAGGACCGGTCCTTCTACGAGCACATTGATGTTTTGCCGATTTCAGGCAACCGTCTCATGTGTGAAGATGCTGAAATCCAGGGAAAGAGGAGGGCTGTCCAAATATTATGTAGCCAGTAATGTCTGCAGGGTCCTAACAGGTCATTATGCAATATTTGGTGCAGATTGGTGCAACGGTGTGGAATTGTATAAGGAACGATGCTTCGCCAAGCCATAAACCCACAAACAAATTGAAGAGCTTTGCTGAAACCCAGGTAATGGGGTGGGATGTCCAAATGTCATGTAGCCACTAATTTCTGGATGGTCCTAACAATTAACTATGCAAAAAGTGGTGCAAATTGGTGAAACATTGTGGAATTGCATAAGGAAAACCGCTTTGCCATGCCACAAACAAACCCACAAATGTTCACTTTTATAAATATGGATGGACATACTGCCCTTCGAGTATTATTCGACTTCTCTGCGGCCTTTGACTTGGTGGGTCATTCCATTCTTGTCAGTAGGCTTGCTATGGTGGCCAATCTATCTAGTATGCAACAGCCTGGATTGAGTCCTCAGTAATCGCACTGCAAGGATTTTCGTGGATGACTTTTAGGCCATCAGGCGTGCCTCAGGGCTCTTGCCTTTCCCCAATATCTACACCCGTCCACTGTTGGATCTCCTGGATGAACTGGGTGTTGGTTATACCAACTACACCGATGACCCAGGCAGTCCTTAAACCTATGGGTGAGTATGCTAAGGAGGATTCAGAAGCTGTTAACTAGATCCATGCTATAATACAGTCTTGGATGGCCAGTTATTCGCTTGCCCTTAATGATGATAAAACAGAGATCTTAATTTTGGGGTCAGGGCCCCGTTTGAAAAAAACTCAAGCCTTGTTACAAACAATTTGTGATTGCTGACTGCGCCATCCTCCATCTGAGGTCTACCTGCGCGTAGGTACTTAAAATGCTGCAATAATTTGTTAGATAAAAACAGATCTTTACTTGCGTGTGCCTTAGTAAACTCCAAATTGGATCATTGTAATAGCCTACTTGCAGGCACCTCTCTGCTGCCAGTCTGCAAAAGCTCCATTATGGGGCAATAAGGGCCATTCAGGGCATTGGTAGGAGGGATCACGTCACTCGTGCTAGAGTGGCACGCCACTGGCTACCAGTTAAACAGCAAATCGTCCATAAGATTGTCACCCTGAACCACACATGTAGGTCGGGAATGCACCTCAGTACCTCTGCTCGACTGAAGGCTGCCCAGCAGAAAATTACTTTGTTGTAATGAAGATAATAAACTCTTTGAGCCACGCATCAAACTTCAGAAGTACAGGGATACGATGTTTGAGACATGGGCTCCTTGTGCCTGGAATGGGCTGCTGGCTTCACTAACGGCTAGTCCTCGTCTGCTTGATTTTAAAAGAGCCACAAAACACACCTGTTTAACCAGAGGGATTGATTGTTGATTTCCATCCTGATTTCTTAGTTTATTACAATCTCTCACTTTTATGTAAGTTCGTATGTCGTGTTTGGTGGTGTGCCATAATCTCATAATCGGGGTTGAGCTGGGGCATGAAATGGTGTGTTAGAGTGACCTTCCTTGCCTCATCATCCTCCTCCAGCGCGCATGGTAGTGAGGGGAAGATGTGCAGTGTCTCATCCCCAACATTCAGTATCAGATGTGACCGCATTTTCTTGGCTACGTCTTTGCAGTCCATGACCATTTCGAACTTCTGTATCCATAGAGCCCATCTGGGTCCCACCGATGATGGTTCTGAGTATGGGTCGAAGGAGGCCATGTCCATCTGCCCCTGTGTGTGGCATGATGTTTAGGCTGAATGTGTGCGCCAGTCTGCGGGGGGTGGAAAACCCTGGCGTGGCAGCCATTTTAGTGTGGGGGACGGTTCAGCCAGCCACTCACACTTCACGATACTAGGACTTGGACCCACCGGTCTGTGGGAGTCTCTGCGGCATTAGCAGTGTGGGGCTTTGCCTCTGGTGGCCTCTTGGGATCGCAAATCATGCTTTTGTGGTGCCTGTGGTCTCTGTGTGTGTAATCTGTGCTCTGCTGGGCCGTGTTCATTTAATAATAATTTTTTCCAGAGCTCCTGCGGCCTGGGTAGTGAATCCCGCTCTCGTCACCAGTGCTGTGTTGTAACCAGCTCCCTGACTCCCCAGTCCTTGGTGGCTATGAGGCTCGGAGAGTAGGAGCTGGGTTTATGTTAGCGTGCGCTACACAAACAAAAGGCACCCACATGCTCTGTTGCAGTTCAGGCTGCGACTGACTCCCTGCCCGGGGTCACGTCACCATGTTAATTCAACGCACCGCCTCAACGCGGTGACGTACACATAACAGCGACACGCAGCCAGCCCCTAGATAGTGTTGCCTGCCAAGTGTTTGCATTGACTAGCGCTGCCCCTGCACCATCTGACCCAATGGTTACAAGAGCGGTGCCATAGGCAGCAAAGGGGCATCAAGAGCTAGCATCTGCTATTCCTGGCAACACCAAATGGAGTCCATGTCCTCTGCTACCATCACTGTGGTGCTGCAGCGGTTTGCAAATTAGCCAACTTTATTTTCCATGGTGCAGAGTCTGGCCATTTAGCTTCAGTGGCCAATCTCTATCAGGACCAAGTGCCATTGCCTGCTTGGCCTGTCCATGGAGATAGCCCTGGGCGAAAATAGCCATGCAATGGGTCTTTCGCTTAATGCTTTCCATTTCTGGTGATTTGGTTGGCTTTTGATAAAGATTGGCATACTTTAGTCACCATTTGCTGTTTAGGTTAAGAGACTGGGTAGCTCTACTGGCTCAGTGACTAGTTGCCATTTTGTCAGGATGGCAGAGGCACAGCAGTTAATGACAATATGAGTATGAGCGTGTGTTTTGTGTAGGTTGTGGAATGGGGACACACCGGTTATGACACTTACTGACGGCTATGGGGCTCCTTATACATCTTCAAGTCTGCTTTAAACTCAGTCAGCTATCTTTGGGAAGTTCTGTGCAAGTGATGGTCGACACACAATGCACCACTGTCCACTTTGCCTTGGAGGAACGCGCTTAGAAGGGAGACTGCTGGATTTACATTGCATATAACGTATTAGGCTCAGGAATTTCCAATCTAGCCAGAACTAAGCTTCATATTTTTTACCAGGACCCTATCGTGGATGCAGGGCGGCGAGAGGAACAGTGACTCTAGCTACCTTCAGTGAGTACATCCTTCTTCTGACTGAAAGTCTTTTATCGTTTTATCTTTTATCTAAGCGGGTCAAAGCTAGCCAGGCAAACAGGAGAGTCTTGGAGGCTTGTCTAATCATTTTCAGGATTGTAATCTTAGACATTGCACGGTATTGTAGGAATGTGAAAGATTACAAGCCAGAGCAGCAGTTCAAAGTTAAGAAACATAGATTAGTAATCATCTTTTTCTGTGTTGGAGAAGGGCGCGTGCCTTACTGGCTGACTGCTACGTGGGAAGGAACACGAATACTGCACCTTTCATTTTCCACAGACCCTCCCTACAAATGACTTTGTCATAGGGAAGCGAGGCAGAAGTGTTTTGGCAGGGTTGGGGTGGTTTTGGGCTGTGGACCAGTGCGCCGAGTACTCTGTCAAGGACCTGCCTGCGGGCGCTCTTCCCCTGCACTCACAGCGCACGTGAGTCTGGTGTGCATTACACCTCGCATTACACAAGGTTTGCGGCAGGAAAGTGTGGCAGCAGTCAGCTGTCGGGCTGTGGGGCCTGGGGCGGTTTTGTAGATCCACCCTACTGCCAGTGTTTCTTCCAGTTACTGGGGAAAGTATATTGGGAAGCACTACTTTGTGACTTGGAGAACTGTGCACTGTGCAGCACAGATATTTGTTTCCCAGTGACTGCGGGGCTGATAGTGAAGGGGAAATGACTGTGGGAGAAGCTGGGGAAAAAGAAACCACAAAGGACGGGAGTAGTCCACCTCACAAGAAGAGGGGATTAGACGTCTTGGAGACTAAATTTGACGCCCTTTTTCAGCTATGTGGTAGGATGGCAGAGGAACAAAAATCCTTAAGAGAGGACTGGCTGAATAAGCATTAATACTAAAACACTCTAAAGCCCCGATATTTGAGGAGTTGATTAATCAAAACATAAATCCCACAATAATTGCCACCTCATCGCCCAGGAAGAACGAGTCCACTCAAAAAAGGGCATATGTGGTGGCGGAATCAGATAGCGGGGTGCTTGAAGCGTTCTCTGCTGAACATTCCTTGTTAAATGCCTCTGAGTCTCTGCCTAGGAAGCTCAGATGTATAAAGAAGGCAAGCAAGTCTAACGAGGGATCGAATTTGCCCCCAAAGGAAGCAAAGATGGAAGCCATGCTTAAGCAGAAACGTTTATTAAAGGAAAAGGGGGCAATCAGAGTCACAAACACTTTGCCAGATGGCAAGACGAGACAAGTTCTATTAAAGGGCCCGATGGCTGGTTGGGTTTCTAAACCCTTGAACCAGCTCCTTAATAATGAAAGTTGTGGGCTTGGTGGACCGGTATGGGTGGATCAAAGGCCACAGGTGACCAGTATGCAACGGCAGGTGTGACAGCCCATTGATTTGACTAAAGAAATTCGGGAGAAAACCCCAGTGTTGGGTCTGAAGGCAGGTGATCCCCTCGCTGCATTGAACATCAAAAAGGTGAGCTTGGCACTAACTGTAGCACCCGAAAACCCTGAAGGTGGCGGTTCCATTAACCTGGGCGGGTCGGGTTGAGCAGCTAGGACCACGACCCAGGGTTAAAGAGACACAAATGAATGATCCAAAATGGTGTGCAGACCTGATTCATATCACAATTGTGGAGAAATGTGTGTCGACAAGTAGGCCCTTTTTAAATAGATCCTGGCTCCTGCAACTACTACACATGATACCGGATCTAGCCTTAATCACCACCAATAATCTTTTAAAACTGGAACTGCCTAAATTTGATAGTTCTGATAATTGGGTGGTGGTGACCTGTGTGTCCCCCATTGTGGTGGAAAGGATTTGCAAAAATGTGCAGGTATTGAGTCAGTTTGGTTTCGAGACTCAGGTATTAAACCCAGCATTGCATAAAACCCTTGAGCCTGAAGGAAGGGTCTCAAGGGAACACCAGCCCAGCCACGGGAGGCTTGAAGTTAATCCAGACCCTAGGAGACAAATGGGAAGGTGGGAGAATATCTCTTCACAAATGCAGTGTCAGGAGAAAGGGTTAAGCCCTAAAGGGTTCTCAATTTAATCCTGGAACTCGAGAGGGCACGGAATGCTGATTCAGTGAAGACACTATGAGCCATGTCGTGTTTTTGAATACAAGAGACGTGGCTTTGTGATTCATTTGCAATAGATGGCTACTCCTTAAATTTTCGTTTGGCAAACCCCCCTGTGAAGGGAAGACCTAAAGGTGGTCTGTGCATGGGGGCTAGAGTTACTCTTAACATGGTGGAATTCACCCCCGGCCTACCCACCCAAATCTCTTGGCAGCATTTGTGCTGAATCCTGGAGACAGTTCCCTGCCAATCCTGGTAGCTACATAGTACGACCCCCCTGGAGGAGCACTGTCAAAGGAAATTATGGATGCCATGACGGAAACCTTGAGAGTTTGGGTGGACAAATTCTCAGGCGGGATGGTTTTTGTAACTGCAGATTTCAATATTCATTGTGTTCAAGCCCAACAGGGAAGGAAGGGAATGAATGCAGGCCCCAGATCAAGGGTTATGGCGAGGGCGGGGCAATGGTTGCTAGTAATGGCAGAGTTTGATCTCACTCCCATACAGACGGGCAATGGGTTAGAGATGTTCACATGGTCAAATGGTAGTTACAGCACCCGAATAGATTTCATCTTCATGAATAATCTGGCACAAGTCTATTGCCCACGCTAGAAATTAGAGAAACAGAGGAGAGTGATCATTCAATGTTAATAATGTCCACTGAGAAAGTAAATCAAATAAGAAGAATTAGGCTGAAGGGCCAGGTGGAGGTCAATTCAGGAGGTAACCGCCTCATTTGGTCAACTAGAATGATAGAGAAAAATAATGTTCTTCTCAGAAACCACTATGGATATAATGTCAACTAGACAAGTGGCCGCTCAAAAAGGCCTCCACCGACCTGGCCGTTGATTTGATCAAAAGATTGCTAGAAGGAAGAGAGAACTAAACTCTAGCCTTCGAGTGGTAGGAAAAAATCATTCTTGGTCAGAGTCCGAAAAGAGAAAAACGATAGCCACCCTGAACAATCAAATCTGGGTAAGAAACCATCGTTTTTCCCAAAATTACGAGGGTTGGAAATATTTGATCAGGCTAATTAGAACAAATGATGCAAGAACATTCTGGTACTGTAACGCTCACCTGATTCCCGTAGAGGCGCCGGTCTTGACTGGGCGTATACCGTATCTTCAAAGGTGATGTGTAACACACGGCTGGCTCTTTGGGCTGGACCTCTGTGCACTGTATGTCTGACTCGAAGGGTAAGATGTCTGCAGATAGAAAATATGGGATTAAGGAACTGGGTTATTGAATGTCTCTCTCTTCTTCCCTTTCTCTTCTCCTGTAGAACCCCAAAGGTTAACGCTCTCACCTTAGGTAAGTGAACGCCGTGCTCTCCATCTGCCTCGGGGCAGGGTGCTGTAACCAGTTTCTTCACTGGATAAGGGGAGCAGGCCTCTTGACTTCAGAGGACTGCTGTCCGTCGTTTACTGCACGAACGGTAAGTTTCGAGTAATTCTAATGTCTTTAAAGTCTTTAGTAATGATGTTTCTTGTTTTGCAGGGTTCCGGCGATGGCGGATGACGGGCTGAAGTGAGTTGAAGATGGAGCCCGTGTGATGAATAGAAGCGCCTGGAAGCACGTAAGTAAGCGCTTGTTGCCTGCTTCACGATGCGCTCTAACTGTCTTTTTATTTTGCAGGTACAAGTTCGGAGCGGCTGCAGGGTGCCGGAATACCCACTGGGTTAGATGTGGAAAGGAGTAATGGCACGTGAGTATTAAAGTTCCCCAATGTCTTTAAACGCACCTTGTTTTGTCTTTCAGATGCGGGATGCAGCGCCGAAGGCCTCCGGAGCGTGCGAAGAGTTGGTAAGCTTTTGTCTTTCAGATGCCGGAATGCAGTGTGAAGACCTCCGGAGCGCACGAAGAGTAGGTAAGCCTTTGTCTTTCAGAAGCCGGAATGCAGCGCGAGGCGTTGGTGACAGCCGATGGACCAGGTAAGTGAAGAACTGTCACTGAAGACCGTAATGCTAACCTGTTCTTTCTTGTCTTTATAGGTGTTGCTGAAGACTGGATTCAGGATGGTAAGCCTTTTTCCTTAGGCCCAGGATCAGATGCAGAAGACACGATGAGCGTTCTGCTGCAGAGGATGCAGAATAACGCAAAGCAAGATTCATCCATCGGGTGTGGTTCAAATAGCCTCCTGTAGTGCTTAGGTGTCTCCTTCCACAGCCACGCCTAGGTAAGAAAAGAGTTCCTGCTTTCCAGAAGAGTTCCAGTGTTCTGAATCTAGGGAGTGGCTCCTGCCCCACTCAACAGGAAAAGTAGTTCCAAACAGAAGAGGATCAGAGGCTCAACTGGCAGGCAAGTAAGCAGCATGGTCTGCTGCAGGTAAGTCCACCCAAGCATTATGAGCCCGGCGCTTCCAGCGCTGGGATTGGGCATATTTATGAGCCTGGTGCCACTTGCGCCAGGACTGGGTCCAAAAGGTCCCAATTGGGACTGGTTGGCACTCGGAACCTGGGTTATGGATCTGCTTCCAAGGGAGTTGGGAAAACCCTGACCTTTTGGAAGCAGAGATCATGACAGTACCCCCCCTCAAGGCCCCTCCCAAACCGGGCTTCTCCGGGGGTTTTGGCTTGTCAGGAAATGTTCGGTGAAATCTTTTGATTAGGCGAGGAGCGTGGACATATTCAGCAGGTTCCCAGGATCTCTCTTGGGGGCCGTAGCCTTTCCAGTCAATTAGGTAAAATAGTTTAGATTTGGAGATCTTGGAGTCCAGAATGCTTTTGACTTCAAACTCGAGTTCTCCATCAACTAGGATAGGTTTTGGAGATTTAGTTAGTCGGGTTTGAGGTTGCACGGGTTTTAATAGAGAGACGTGGAAGACCGGATGTATCTTCATGTGCGGGGGCAAGTCCAACTTGACCGCTACTGGGTTTACTATGGTAGTGATGGAATAGGGACCAAGGTATCTTGGGTTGAATGTGCGTGGCCCTTTTAGAGGTAGATATTTGGTGGATAACCAGACTTGATCCCCTACTTGATATTGAGGGGCTTCCTTCCGATGTTGATCTGCTCCTTTCTTGTATTGTTCTTTAGCCCTTTGAAGGTGAGAAACAGCTTCCTTAAAGGCTTGGGTGATTGTAGAATGCAGGTAGTCTACTGCTGGTGTTTCAAGATCTTGGAGGGGATCCAACTCCGAGGTTCGAGGGTGACTGCCGTACCAAAGAAAAAACGGGGTTTTCCCAGTTCCCGAATGGACAGAGTTATTGTAGGCATATTCGGCTTTCCAAAGGATGTCTTTCCAAGTTTTTTCAGTTTGTTGCAGCATGCAGCGTAAATACTGTTCCAGAGTTTGATTGGTCCTCTCGGTTTGTCCGTCGGTCTGAGGGTGGTGACTGGTCGATAGTCTCACATCAATTTGAGCCGACCGACAGCAACTTCGCCAAAAATGAGAAATAAATTGACTACCTCGATCCGAAATTAGAACCGAAGGAAAACCGTGCAGTCGGACGATGTTTTCGAGAAATTCTCGGGCCAGAGTTGCTGCTGTTGGCAAGCCTTTGAGCGGAATGAAATGCGCCATCTTGGAGAATAAGTCCACGATTACTAGAATCGTATTGTATCCGGAGCATGGAGGTAGATCGGTGATGAAGTCCATAGAAAGCGTATGCCAAGGGCGAGGTGGGATGTCAATAGGGCGTAAGAGGCCTGCTGGTCTTTCCTTTTGACTCTTGTTTTGGGCGCATACTCCACAGGACATTATAAAGTCTCTGATATCTTTTTTCCAAGACGGCCACCAGAAGTAGCGCTTGATCTTTTCTGAGGTCTTGGCCATACCGGGATGTCCTTCCATTAAAGAATCGTGATAACAAGAGATTACTTTTTTCTGTAAATCTGTGCTGGGTAGGTATAATCGTTCTTGGAAATACAATAAGTTGTCCTTTACTGCAAAGTCCTTTCCCTGCAGATGCCAATTCTGTATGTCTGCTGGAGTTACAAGTTGCCTGGCTTTATCCTTAACTTCCTCTATGGATTCTGTGGCGATTACACCCAGAATTCTTTGTTCGGTAATGATTGGTACAGGTTTAGGGTTGATCAAGTGTTCTTCCACTCCCATCCGAGAAAGGGCATCAGCTTTACCGTTCTTTGTACCAGGTCGATAGGTAGTTATGAAGTCAAACTCAGCAAAGAATAATGCCCAACGGAGTTGTCTAGAGGATTGGGCTTTTGCGGTTTTCAAATATTGCAGGTTTCGGTGATCCGTAATCACAGTAACGGTGTGTCGGGCCCCCAGCAGATAATGTCGCCAAGCCTTAAAGGCAGACTTGATAGCCAGAAGTTCCTTGTCAGTAATCGTGTAATTGATTTCAGGAGGCGAGAATTTGCGGGACCAAAATGCCACGGGATGCAACTGATTGGTTATCGGGTCCTTTTGTGATAGAACTGCCCCCATGGCAAGGCTTGAAGCATCAGTTTCCACGATGTAGGGGAGTTCGGGGCGAGGGTGTTTTAAGATTGGTGCAGAGATAAATTTAGTCTTCAATTCCTGGAAAGCTTGTTCCGCCTCGGTAGACCATTCAAAACGTTTGTTTTTCTTTAACAAGGCAGTGATGGGCTGGACTATTCGAGAGAATTCGGGGATAAACCTGCGGTAAAAGTTAGCGAAGCCTAACATGCTTTGCACACCTTTTACGGAGGATGGTGATGGCCATTTGAGAACTGCATCGACCTTCTTTGAATCCATACGCACGCCGCCAGGTGATAATATGAATCCCAAGAATTCAACTTCAGTCACGTTGAAAACACATTTTTCCAACTTAGCGAAAAGTTTGTGTTGTCGCAATCTTTCGAGGACCATTTTCACGTGTTTCCGATGTTCAGATTCCGATGAAGAATAAACGAGGATGTCGTCAATGTAAACAACAACACACACATCTATGAGCTCTCTGAGGACATCGTTCATAAAATATTGAAAGGCGGCCGGGGCATTGCAAAGTCCGAAGGGCATGACCTGATATTCAAATAGCCCATACTTGGTGCGGAAGGCCGTCTTCCATTCATCGCCCTCTTTTACTCGTACCAAATGGTAAGCTCCTCTAAGATCCAGCTTTGTATATATGCATGCTTTTCTGACTTGGTCCAGGAGTTCAGGGATCAAAGGTAACGGATATCTATTCTTAATGGTGATCTGGTTCAGGGAGCGATAATCTATACAAGTTCTAAGGTCTCCTTCCTTTTTTGGAACGAAGAACAAAGCTGAAGAAGCAGGGGACTTGGAAGGACGAATAAACCCATTTGCCAGGTATTGATCCAGGTATTGTCGAAGGTGAAGGTTCTCAGGCTCGGTAAGGGCATAAATTCTACTACAAGGAGGAGTAGATCCAGGTATCAGGTCTATCTGGCAGTCATAAGACCTATGAGGAGGTAGAGAGTTAGCCTGATCCTTCCGGAAAACATCTTGGTATTCTAGGTATTCGGGAGGTAACTGGGGAGTCTCTGAAGAAATTGCTGCCAGTGCAACACCAGGTGGAGGGTGACAAGTAGAGACACATTCTGGAAACTGGACCGTTCTTGCTCGCCAATCGATCAGAGGATTGTGTTTCTCTAACCAAGGTATTCCTAGAATAATCTGAAACTGAGGGGCCTTGATCACATCGCACACGATCTTCTCATGGTGTCCATCTTGACTTACTAGCGTCACCTCTTGAGTGGTATGCGTTACTGGCCCGGAGGCTATCTCCGTACCATCCACCGTAGTAATGACGTCCTTTACAGCCTTGGGACAAAGAGTTAGATTCATCCTCAAAACCATTTCATGATCCACATAATTGCCGATGGCACCGCTGTCGACGTAAGCTTCAATTGCATGTAATCGATCCGGATTATCAGGGCTAATGAGGACCATAGGTATCACGAAATGCGAGGTCACGGAACTGGTTTTCACGCTCGGCAAGAGGACCTCTATTCTTGTCGGGCGAGGTCGTTTCCCTGCTCAGAGTTTGTAACTTTGGTAACTGCAGCTCCTACTGCCTTCTTGGCAGGTTTCACCGGACAGTCTCGAAGAAAGTGCCCTGAGTTTCCGCAATAGAGGCATAATTGCAACTGTTTTCTCCTTTCCCGCTCCTTTTGTGTTAGAGGACCTTTCAGACCCCCTATTTGCATGGGTTCCCCGGAGTCTACTCCTTTGGAAGGAGTTGGCGGTTTGGAAAATACTCGAGCATCAAACTTGGAACGATCGGCCTTCCTGTTCTGCGGTCTGTGATCTATTTGAACGACTAAGTCTATATAGTCCGAACAATCTTGTGGGGGATTCACTACTTGGGCTAACACATCTTTGAGCTCTCCACGTAGACCTCTATAAAACAGCGTAATCCTTTTGTCCTCAGGCCATTGAGTTTCCACTATCAGTCTGTTGAAAGACGCAATATAAGCCAAAAGGTCTTGATTACCTTGTCGCAACGAAAGAAGCTCATTGTCCAAGGCCTGCCCCTGTGAATGTCTTGCGAACAGTTTTTCCATACTGAGCTGAAAAGCTTGAAAATCATGGAGGACCGGATCATCTTGATTTACTAGAGGGATCGACCAGTCTGCCGCATTGCCACTAAGGTACGAAAGCACGAAAGCTACTTTAGCTTGATCAGTTGGAAAGGCTGCTGGCCGGCATAAGAAATGCAACCGGCACTGATTGATAAATACTGCAAACCTCTTTGGGTCACCAGAAAATCGTTCGGGCGGAGCCAGAGGTACATTCCCAGGTAGGTTGATCTGCACTGGCTTCATAGAGGATGTAGAAGGAAGATTTCCCCCAGATGCGGGTAACGGGGTCTGTCCGGCTTGTGACTGTAGCAATTGTCTAGCGAGATCATCTGTTCGCTCCTTGGAAATAATCAGTTCCCTTCTTAGAGCGTTCGTTTCCTGACGGGCTGCATGCACTTCTGCCCTTAGTTCCCCAAGTAACTGGGCTAGCTGGTCGGTATCCGAGGTTTCCATAGCGCCTGGACGGGAGTTTTGTGGTAGGCTTTGCGTTCTGTAACGCTCACCTGATTCCCGTAGAGGCGCCGGTCTTGACTGGGCGTATACCGTATCTTCAAAGGTGATGTGTAACACACGGCTGGCTCTTTGGGCTGGACCTCTGTGCACTGTATGTCTGACTCGAAGGGTAAGATGTCTGCAGATAGAAAATATGGGATTAAGGAACTGGGTTATTGAATGTCTCTCTCTTCTTCCCTTTCTCTTCTCCTGTAGAACCCCAAAGGTTAACGCTCTCACCTTAGGTAAGTGAACGCCGTGCTCTCCATCTGCCTCGGGGCAGGGTGCTGTAACCAGTTTCTTCACTGGATAAGGGGAGCAGGCCTCTTGACTTCAGAGGACTGCTGTCCGTCGTTTACTGCACGAACGGTAAGTTTCGAGTAATTCTAATGTCTTTAAAGTCTTTAGTAATGATGTTTCTTGTTTTGCAGGGTTCCGGCGATGGCGGATGACGGGCTGAAGTGAGTTGAAGATGGAGCCCGTGTGATGAATAGAAGCGCCTGGAAGCACGTAAGTAAGCGCTTGTTGCCTGCTTCACGATGCGCTCTAACTGTCTTTTTATTTTGCAGGTACAAGTTCGGAGCGGCTGCAGGGTGCCGGAATACCCACTGGGTTAGATGTGGAAAGGAGTAATGGCACGTGAGTATTAAAGTTCCCCAATGTCTTTAAACGCACCTTGTTTTGTCTTTCAGATGCGGGATGCAGCGCCGAAGGCCTCCGGAGCGTGCGAAGAGTTGGTAAGCTTTTGTCTTTCAGATGCCGGAATGCAGTGTGAAGACCTCCGGAGCGCACGAAGAGTAGGTAAGCCTTTGTCCTTCAGATGCCGGAATGCAGCGCGAGGCGTTGGTAACAGCCGATGGACCAGGTAAGTGAAGAACTGTCACTGAAGACCGTAATGCTAACCTGTTCTTTCTTGTCTTTATAGGTGTTGCTGAAGACTGGATTCAGGATGGTAAGCCTTTTTCCTTAGGCCCAGGATCAGATGCAGAAGACACGATGAGCGTTCTGCTGCAGAGGATGCAGAATAACGCAAAGCAAGATTCATCCATCGGGTGTGGTTTAAATAGCCTCCTGTAGTGCTTAGGTGTCTCCTTCCACAGCCACGCCTAGGTAAGAAAAGAGTTCCTGCTTTCCAGAAGAGTTCCAGTGTTCTGAATCTAGGGAGTGGCTCCTGACCCACCCAACAGGAAAAGTAGTTCCAAACAGAAGAGGATCAGAGGCTCAACTGGCAGGCAAGTAAGCAGCATGGTCTGCTGCAGGTAAGTCCACCCAAGCATTATGAGCCCGGCGCTTCCAGCGCTGGGACTGGGCATATTTATGAGCCTGGTGCCACTGGCGCCAGGACTGGGTCCAAAAGGTCCCAATTGGCACTGGTTGGCACTCGGAACCTGGGTTATGGATCTGCTTCCAAGGGAGTTGGGAAAACCCTGACCTTTTGGAAGCAGAGATCATGACAGGTACTGGCTGGTGAGTTCCCAAGATATGTCCAACCAACCAAGGGAATTAGTGACTGTAACAGAAACAAAATGGGTGGAGTTCATTAAGAAGTCATTTGATGGCCCCCATAGTGTACCCCAGGATGTTAGACCCGTGGTAAATTCCATGGTTAGTGAATATATAAAAACGGTTGACGTAGAGGCGAAAATTAATCAACTAAAAGCATCCAACGCAGCCGGCCCGGATGGCCTTTCTAACCTGGTTCTGAAGGCAGACGCTCAATTATTGTGGGCACATATCCTAAAACAATTGTTTGCACATGTGTGTCGAACGGGTAATATCCCAGAGATGTGGAATAACGCCATCTTAATTCCAGTCTTTAAAAAGGGGCAGGGTGATCTCCCAGAAAACTACAGACTCTTAGCTATGCTTGACTGTAGTGGAAACATTTTTGCAAGCATTTTGCTGGAAATACTATCAGCCTGGATAGCCCAAAAGGGAGTGTTAACTTACCATCAAACCGGTTTTAGGAAAGGGTGTTTAACAATTCACCCACTTTGGACACTACTCACGCTAATATTAGATACGTAGCTTAAGCATGGTACGGCATTATATGCCTGTTTTGTGGACTTCTCTTCCACTTTTGATAGTGTGCACAGAGAGAAATTATGGGAGATGCTGGAGATGCAAATAGACCCCTCTCTGCTGTATTTTATTAAATCTCTATACAGTGGGACGGAGGTTAGAATCCGACTCTCCCAGGATGGGGAACTATCTGACCCTATAGTGACAATGAGGGGATTGAAACAGGGGTGTGCCATAGCACACCTGCTTTTCAACCTCTACTTGTCACTGCTTGCACAGAGACTGGGAGAAGAGGCACATTTTCCACCGCAATATGGGAATAAGGGTCTGCTATGTATATCATACGTGGATGAGGTTTTTATCCCTGATAGAACTAAAATTGGATTGTAGCATTCTCTACAGGCCCTTTTGGAATTTGCATCTAATGTCGCTTCGAGACCAAATATCAAGAAAACGAAAATGATGGTGTTTGGGAAAGGTGCAAGAGTTAGTAATCCTTTTGACTGCCGTTTGGGGCACAAGAAAGTAGAAATGACGTATGATTACAAATACTTAGGACTTACCATTAGGGCACCTTTTTGTGGTGCTTGTCTTTTGGAGGAGGCAAGTCAAAAAGCTTGTAACAAGTGGCTTGTACTAAAAAAGACGATTAACTCCCAAGGTGGGAGATGGATACAAGCCAAGATCCTAGCATACAAGCTCTCAATCGTCTACTATCCTTTATGCCCTTGAAGTATTCCCATGGAAATGGGTAGTATCTTTGGGCAAGTTGGAGGGAAAGATCTTCCGATCTATGCTAAACTTGCTCTCGGGTACTCCAATAAGGCCAATCAGATTGGAATTAGAACTTCCATCCCTTTTTATGTCATGGTCCCGGGCATCTTGTAATCTTTGGGCCAAGATAAAATACGCATTAGGGTGATCGGAAAGCTTACCTTCACTCACACTTCAACATTCCAGTAGATATCCAACGAGTGAATGGTTTAGCATCTTGGACACAAGGGCTACGTGGTAGTTGGAGGATATTGGTGTGACTCCAATTCCGGATACCTGGCTGGGATTTAACCTGGAAAGAATCTCAGTTTAAGCAAGGACCTATAACATTGAACAGGCATTAACCCACCTTAACACATTGAGGAAGTTCCGGGAATACAACCGACAATCTTTTGTAATGGGTAGCCCTGAATCTTATTTAACAAAAAGACGGTATCCGGCCCTGATCTGGTTTATCCTGTCAGTCAGGCTCCAGACAATATTGGTATTCGAAAACACAGGGGCCTGGGCAGGAATTCCACATGATAATAGGTTATGTAGATTATGTGGGAAAGATATTGAATCACCACGACACTTCCTAACGCAATGTGATGCTTTAGAAAGCCTCTATGGTCGGGCCTATGATAAATTCCAAAAACCTTCCTCCAATCTGTTTTGGAGTGCTTTGTTTGCAGCGGAATCGCTTGTGTTATCAACAGCTGCTATACATGTCTGGGAATTAGCCTGTTGAAATTTACTGCAAGGGATGATAATTGAAAAACTGATAGTGATTTTTATTGCGTAATATTATGGCTATCTGGTTTTGGGGAGTTAGCCTAATTTTATGATGCTGATGTAATAATGTATTTTATTGTGAATTTATACTGTGTAATTTATTGCGTATTGTGTTTTTTTACATGTATGTGTTAGTGTGAAAAGGTTGCAATGCAATCAAATGCACCCTAAATGAAATACATAAATAAATAAAGATTGCAGTTGTAAGTCGTATATTGACTCCCAAGGGCTACTGTGGGTGTGAGACACCATTGATTGGCATGGGCAATTTGAGTCCATGATGAGAGCAACCTGGAAGTGCTGGAAGGTGCTTGTTATTACAGTTTCTCTTTCCAGGTAGGGGGTCACATTTCTGAGTTAACAGGAGCCAACAGAGAATCTGTGTGGATGTTGGAAGTGCAGTGATCTGGGAGCTAGAATGATACTGTATTCAACAAAATGTACACATTAGCAATCCTACTTCATATACACCTCAAGAGTTACACACAGCCAATATGTTCACAGCACACAATACGCACTCATAACCTCTTCACCAGAACAGTATTTATGAAGCAGCTTACATCTGATCTAGTGATAATTAAGTGAACATTAACATCAACAGCAAATGCGCAAAGCACACAAAAATAAATCCACTCATACAGCAATATATTCCTAAAATAACACCCTTAAGGATCAATGATTGTCTATATATTGCATGCATTCAAACATTGCAACATACAACCCAACAGCAAACTCACTACACAGAATCGACACGCACCACACTACATGCATACCACACATACCACACCATGCACGGAGAACCCTTCCACAGTAACCTCGCCCACCACCTACCAGACAAATTCAGAACATGTATCAGTTAAACTTGTGCTTACAAACACCCATACCAATGGTGTGACAAGGAGCGCTTTTCGTTTCTATCCTCACAAATCCCAAGATCAGTAAGAAACCCTGCACAAACCTCACATGCCCAAATAGGCACACATATGACCTACTACACTTGTATGTGAAAGTCACACGCCAGATGCTGCCTGAGTCCAAATCTTTCAAGACACATTCCTGCATTTGTTTTCTTCAAAATCTTCTACTTGACTCACAAATAGAACTCTCCTTAAAACATACCCTCATAACTCCTTTCAGACATTATCACCCAAGGATCAGGCAGAACGCCTTTCAGCCACATGAACCAGCTAACCTAATAGCAAGTACACAAACCTTGAACCATCTCTATTACAGCAAAGAGGCAGCCATACACAAGTAACCAGTTTTCTGCAGGCACTAATAATGAGAGATAGGTGGTGAAATTCACAAGACATGGCCAGGGGTGTAGCACAAAATGTGGGCCCCCCCCCTGCAAACTTTGCTGAGCCCCCCATGCTCTGCAACACATCATGGGTCACACCATACTCTGGGCTGGCCTACTGCCAAAATCAGCTCCTCTCCCCAGAATTACCTCCACGTCCCTTGCCTCATAGGTAAGCACTGGGATGAGGAAGCATGGGATTAGCTATTAGCAGTAATGAAGATTACCAGTGACTAAGCCCGGTATTACATCCACTTCTCTCAACCTCATCCTAGTACTTGTGTATGAGGCAAACTATAAGTACTGTGACGAGGAAGAGTAGGATTACCAGTAAGAAATCAGAGCATTCACCATGCGCTCACATGCACACCCAGTCACCCATACATTTACATGTGCATCCTTTCACCATACACACACATCCAGACAGCCACCCATACATCCTGCACTCACTCATTCACATACACACACAAGCACGTACACACATTTACACAAAATACATTTCTTACCTTTGGATTCGTTGATCCAGGACTTGGAACGATGCCTCCAGCGCCGTGAAGCAGAAACGCTTGTTCCTGTCATGGAGCTGGAGGCTGTTAGCGGGCTGTGTCACGTATTTGTGATTTATACAAAACAAATACAAATACAAATACAAAATACAAATACAAAAAATACAAATAAAAATACGTGAGGGATGAGGTGGGAGCGGGGAGGAGACAAGTTAAGGGAGTATGCAGTGAACTGTTAATAAAGCAAGACGTATAATTTCCCTCCGGTGTCATGTCCTCATCATTTGGGCCTCTCAGGCTCAACAACTGGCAACGAGGCGGCTTCCATCGTGCGCCGGAGTCCTCCTCTTTTCCAGCGTGTGGGTGAACCCACCTCGCAGCGCTCCTGATCCAGCGTCCGACTCCAGGCTGCTTCCACAGCAGCCCTCCACACACGCCAGGCAATCCCGCCGATGCTGCGACACCCGATCCCGGGCCCCATCAAGTACACGGGCTGCATGCTCCACGCTGCTGGAGCGGATTGAAGAACCCTATCATTTCGCCTTGTGGCAATCCGCCAGTGGCCGGCATCTTCACACATGCTGGAGCACAGCAGCACATGCAGCGCCAGCAGGTGGGTGGCTCCCCTCCATCTTCCGTCACTCCTGCAAGCTCGCCAATACTACACAGCTCACTACCACGCTGCAGGCAGCTCGCTGAGGAGCGCACGCTCGAGCAAGCTGCCATAATCCAGCCTAGCCACGTGGGCCCGGCCAGCCCTTGTAACTGCAAGCCTCTGAATTTACACGGGCCTTCCCACCAGAACCACTGGGACATTTCAGAATATGCATATGAGCACCGTGAGCACTATAGTGCACAGCACTTCCCACATGCCACGAGTACTTGCTGCCCATGATATTTGACCGCCAGCAGGGGCACTACTAGCACCCACTGCCCACAAAGAGGCTCATACTCAACAGCACACGGCTGCCTCAACTAATACGTTTGCCACAATGAGTGCATCGGCCGTGCCTGCGCCACAACCTCCTGCCATGACGGATTCGCCTGGAAAGGTCCACAGCCACCTCTTGGTGCATGCCGCCCCCATTCTGCATGACCCTGCAGGCAGACAAAGACCCGTGGTGGGTGGAATGGTTAGATGACTTTAATAATTTCATTAAAGCGGCGGGTGAAGAGAACTCACCAAATCTACAAAATATGTTCCTCAACATTGCTGGGAGTGAGGCCAAGATGCTCATCAAGACCACCCGCCTGGAGGGGCAGCCAGATTTTGCGTCACTGTTAACAGCCATCAACAAGAAACTTGTGATTGAGCCCAATCGTGACTACGAGCGGTACATGTTCAATCAGTGCACCCAAAGGGGGGAAGAAACAGTCAACAACTTCATCACTTGCCTGAGGATCAAAGGGGCACACTGCCAATTTTACGCTTTTTCACTGGATGAAGCAATAGGGCTGAGGGTGATCGAGGGGTGCCTGTCCCAAACACTGAAAAAACAACTGCTCAAAATGCCACTCTCAATCGACGCAGTTCGACAGAGACAGGGGTCACGTGAGGGATGACGTGGCAGCGGTGAGGAGACAAGTTAAGGGAGTATGTAGTGAACTGTTAATAATGCAAGACCTCCCTCTGGAACAGCCTTCCTGCATCCCTGAAACTTGAGGAGAACCATCTCTGGTTCCTGAAGCACCTTAAAACCTTCGTCTTTGCTTCTACTTTCTCTCCCCCTCTCCCCTGCTCAATTCCTAATTGAAACTGCATTGAATCTGCACTGGGCCACTCTCACTGTTCTTGGTCTCTGGCCCAGCCACTTGCCCCCTGCTCTGCCTCCTTGGCAACCCCTGCACTGCGGGACTATCTCTGTATCCCTACAGCCCCCCTCCCAGCACTTGTCTGCACTTACCTTGCACTTGCCACCAGCTGGCCCTTATTATTTATCTTGTTATTCTACTACCCCTGTACTGCACTTTCCCCTCTCCCTTTCCCCTTGAACTTTCTCGTTCCCTCTTCCCATGCACTTGCACGATCTGAATGACACCTGGCCTAGTAAGATCGTTGTCTGTCTTCCCTTTGTCCCCCCTCCCTGCCTCGTCGTGCCTTGAAATACTTGTGTATAGGCGCGTTATAAATACCATATAATATCATATCATATCATATCAAGACGTATAATTTCCCTCCGGTGTCACATCCTCATCATTTGGGCCTCCAAGGCTCAACAGAGGGCTCCATGTCACAGTGTGCGAGGGACCCCTATGACTTGAGAAATAGTTTCTTTTTGAAGTCACTCTGCCGTCATAAAGAAATTATTTCCATTACGGGACCAATTACCATAACGGAAATAATGTCTTCATGAAGGCAGAAGGACTTCAAAAAGAAACAATTTATAGGGCTCCCCTGACCCATTGACATGGATGCCTCCAACCTGCCAGCCTGCCAACCTGCCAACCTGGAAGCCCCTATGCCATGGGGTGGGGGGCCTTTGACTACCAAAATAAATAGTTTCTTTTTGAAGTCCTTCTGCCTTCATAAAGAAATTATTTCCGTTACAAGAACCTATAGGAAATAATGTCTTTATGAAGTCAGAGTGACTTCAAAAAGAAACTTTTTCTTTTTGAAGTCCGAGGGGGACCCCCGCTAGAACATATGGCAGTGAGGCCCCCCGTACCACAGGTGGTGCAGGGGTCTACGCTACACCAATGGACATGACACCCCAGGGAATGCATCCCAAGGGAGCCTCTCTGTGCCCAAATCCTCACCCTCACTGAGAACACATGCTTGAGTGTTAGGCAAGGTCACATGACCCGACATCTTCCCATGAATAAACAATGATGTTTACTCATATCAGGTAGACTATAGTGTATAACCTTTCTCCACATCATTCACTGAAACAAGGCATCATGCTCAGATATGCCTCCACTTCACCTTATACTCTGACACTGACCATGGAAACTCTTGTGTAGGGGCAAGTTGGAAGACCCCAACATCTAAGAGCGATTTCCAATGACAACTGCATCAAGCGGATTGTAAGCTGTCATGCTCTCCAGTCAGAGTTGCGCTTTACAAAGGCTGCCTGACATAACATAACATAACATAACATTTTCATTTAGTTAGTACACTGTGTCAAGGACAGTTGCTTAGCAAGTTGGTGCAGTGTTCTTCTACCCTGCTTCTTTTACCTTCATCCGTCTGCTACTCTCTCTCTTGTGCCTTTAAGACACAGAAGCTGTTTATAAGACGAAATCCAGACATACTGCTTTATTTTAATGCTTGATTTTTATTTTCACTAGCACATTGGACCATACTGTGACGAATGTGAGGATGTCATTCCTTCTTCTCTCGGGGTAGACCTTTCCCATGGGGCCAGGGCAGTGCATCCACAGTACAATAGTCCCCCTGAGGCTGTTGCAACGAGGGAGGATCACACAGGGAAGGAATATCCCTATGGGATTGGGGACGATTATCATCAGAGAACGTGGTATCAATCCACTTTACCATATCCAAACTCTTTGACAAATCCTCCTTCCCCTTCCTAGATGAAGCTAATATATATTGCTGCCACGTTAGTCAGCCTAACTTATATAACAACACTGAAAAAACAGATGATAAAACGTATTGTGCAGGTAGCTTTGGGGCTGGTACTGTGATGAAGAAAAAGTACTGTGATGAACAATATATATTGTTGCCAAGTTAGCCAACCCAAATTACCTAACAACAATGAAAACGCAGATGATACCAAGTATTGTGCATATAACGTTAAGACTGGTACTGTGACAAAGAACATGCCCAGTGGGACAAGGAACACTCGCGAGGAACCAAGCGAGAAGTCTAGTTTCCAACTGCAAGTGATTGGCTCTAAGGAATACATCAGTCCGACGCGGCAATTACAACAAAGTTCAAGCTCAGGCTCAAACAAAAGTGCAGAGGAGACGCGAGTTGGTGAGAGCCATCCCCTGAAGAGGAATGGCAGGAGCCATAACCGGACGCAAGACGAAGTACGGAAGAGACAGAATGTGCAGTTGAAGGGAAGCCTCAGTCTGCAGGGATGCAGCAGACCACGCTGGATGCTCAAACATTACCGGAGCCTCCAGTAAGAATACAGCTGCCCAGGAATTGCTGGTACCACCAAGAAGAAGGCAGACAGGTACACGGGTTGCCTGGGAGCTGTGAGAGGTCCGGGGAAGCGTAGGGGTGAGGTCAGGAATTAGAGAGAGAGGGTCTGGGACCCTGATTCAAATCAGAAACAGTTGTATACTTGGCAGGAGAGTGAAGCAAGCAGATACAACACAACTGTGTCTGGGACCCTGAAGTGAATTAGAGACCGTTGCATACTTGGGAGGAGAGTGAACCAAATGGATACATCGCAACTGTGCGAGTCTGGGACCCGCACCCAAAGGCAAGATGGTCTGGGGCCATAATAAAAGAGAAATAAGAAGGTTAAGAACCCTGTAATAAAAAAGGGGAGCCCTACGCTTGGTAGCCGAGGTGCCAAGCTGATAAAATACAAGAACTTTGAAGCTAAGAAGCAATCCCTCTTGAACTGTATTGTGACTTAAGATAAGAAGAAGTCTAGGGGAAAGGAGCACAACCCTAGCATTTGGAAACTTGCGTTTTGGAACATTATTTTGCATAACGTTTTAGTACCATTGAAACTGGGAACTTTTCTGTTGTTTAAAATACAAGGAACACTTTTTGCTTTGGGAATATCCTTGCACAGTTATCATATATTATTAATGTTAGGGACAGAAGTAGGTTTTTGGATACGACAGTGACTGACCTTTTAGTTTCAAACTTCCTGACAATTTCACTAGATTGCTTAGAGGTAGGGAACCCCCTCTTAGCTTTAGGGATAGAGGGGCATTTTTCCAACCCACTTTTTCTTGATAAAAGGCTATGTAGAAAAACATGACATCTTAGTGTCCGAGCCTTACTTCTGCACCCTTATAATACATAGAAAGACCAAACAAAAAGAAGAAAAGTTTAGGTTATACCCTATATTTTCAGAAAGCAAGCAGTGTGTTTTAACTCAACGGGCTGTTTGTAAAGGCTCATAACTAAAAAATTGAAATACCAAATTCGATGAGATTGTCATTAAATTATTAAAAAACAGTAGAATTTAGAGGGATACGTTTTTACTGCTATGGGTGATGCAGCTACCTGGAAACTTCACTATTGTTAGTCAGTGGGTTATTCTACCTGGAGGCTTAATGATTTGTATGTCAACATTTCAATGATTAAAACTTGCAACGACCCTATTACAAATAACTGTAAAATCTAAAATTTGATACAGTCAACAGAGTCTGCTATAATGTGCATGTGACCCTTTCCTTTAGCAGTAAGGTAAACACACCAGTCCATATACTTCCCTTCTGTTATTCCCTGTTGCCGTGAAGCCGGCACTTTCATGAGCTAGAAATATCCATAACACCTGCCCTACACTGAAACTTAAAGTAGACAGTAGAAAAACACTCCCAACAATATCACAAGCTCTAAGGCATGAATTTAGAAAGGTTTCTGAAGGGAGAGTTAATTGTTCCTATAAGGCAACAGGGTACACATAATATTCTAGCAGATAGATTGCAGGTCAGTTCAAACCTTGACATGAAGCAAAATATTGCAATGGACACTGCCTATTAGTACAAGTAAGACTCCATCAAGGACATCCATAGACTCAAAACCTTCCTCTCGCTGATCTAGTATTGGATGCGTACTTGAAGCTCAACCCCTCGAAGACCAAATTCCATCTCCTAACCAACAACACTGAACACCCAGACATACAGACCTGGCTATCAGCCATGAACTCTGAGGGATTCACACCTTAGCTCAGCTCCTCCGCCAAGTCCCTTGGATTCCACATCGACAAGCAGTTCTCCTTCAATACACACATAGCTAAGAAAACTCATACAGCTTGGTATTAGTTCCCCCTCCTGAGAAACGTTTAGCCCTTCAAAGCTCCGGACAGCTTTAGATCCATCGTTCAAGCACTAGTCCTATCCCACCTGTATGGGGGCAATGCACTCCTGAAAGGCCTCCTGTTGTCCTCCCCTGTGCCCCTGAGAAGTGTCCTACATGCGGCTGCATGCCTCATCAAAGGTCTAAGCAGACATGACCACATCTCCCCGGCCCTCATCTACTTTCACTGGTTCCCACTGCACACACAAATCACCTTCAAGTCTTGCTGCATCATCTATAAGGCGGTCGCCCTCAAGTCACCCAGCTACCTTGTGGAGAAACTCAGCATCTCTGTCGGACAGCGCACCACCAGAAGCCAGGACACGTACGGACTTGAAATCCACTTCTGCAAAAAGGAAAGGACCAGAAAACAAGCCTTCTCTGCCTATGCTACGACTATGGAACATCCTCCCACCAGCAACAGACTCACCCCCACACTCCTACAATTCAGAAAAGAACACAAGACACACCTCTTCAAGGAATCTCTCTGCCTCAACACCTAGGCCATCATATCACCCCTCTCGCCACCTGACTCGCTAGTGGCTGCCCACACTCTCATCCCCGCCACACGGGAAGCTGTACCCCCCTCTGTGCCCCTCAGTATCCCACCCTGCGCTGTATATTTGATGTGTTGTTACCTCTGAAAAGCACTCCGTTATGCATCTGTACTGTTGCATACCTCTGTAAAGCACTCCGTTATGCATCTGTACTGATGTGTACCTCTGTAAAGCACTCTGTTATGTATCTGTATTGTTTTATACCTCTGTAAAGCGCTCCATTGCTTATCGATAAACCATACCATACCATACTTCTAATAATAATAATAATGATAATACAGGTAAAGTTGCTGTCTGCTACAAAACCAGATCTTTGTGATTAACAGAAAAAAATAAGCCTCCATTGTCAAATTCAATCCATATTGTCCAGCCATCGGAATCTGCACTTCATATCAAGACTATCTTTTTTGCCAGTTAGGGGCAGTTACTGGATGGTCCAGTGGTTTGAAATGTATTTCAATGGTGAGCCCTGAGAGGAGCCAGCAACTTTCCAAATATCTTCTAGCTAGAATCCAGTGCACCCAGAGTGTCATGCCTTTACCAATGAGTGGGTTCCCCAAAAGGCATGTCTATATTCTTGCTTCCTGCATGACCCACATGATAAGCACCTTAGATATGCCAGCATGAACTTGAGTCTGTTTTTCAGAGTACCTTGGACACAGGACAATGCATTTACTGGATTTTTTGAAAAAGACAGCTAAAACTGGCATTGATATGGTGACAGTTTTTACTGTTTCCAGGCTTTACCATCATATTCCCAGTTACATCATTTACAGATTTTGCCATCATAGGCCAGGTTACAACCATCACATACACAAGAGAATCCAGACCGCATCGTTTCTAAACTTGAGAGAATTATTAGACGTGCTATTTCACAAAAGTTACACGCCTCTACCTTGGTAGAGTATTACAAGTCTCAACGTATTCCCAGAGGTCTTAGAGTCTATCTGAGACCCACTTTATGTAGGGAGAATAAAGATTTCATTGCCAAGTGGGATCAGATATTGAACAAATGTTCACTGGACCTTATTCTTTTGACTATTCAAGAATTAGCAAAATCACTAGATGTGATAGATAAAGAAATTACCGATCTAACAGCTCAATTGAGTAAATTGAAATCCGCACAAGATCTTCAGGCTATTTTGGAAGACATTAATCAGAAACTTTCATCTTATAAACAGGACATTGAACAACGTAAACTTCGTAAGTTTAAACGTGACACTTTTGATTACCATAACAATATCGTCTACTCGTGGCAAGAGTTTTATGCCCAAAGGAATAGAACTAGATTTCCAAACCCTCGACCTACTTCCTCCGATTCAGAGAATACAAGTGAGGGCAATATAGGTGATCCTATACCAGGTAAACAAGTATCAACCCATCGACCACCAGCATCCCCTCAAAATTTAGAGAATAGTACAGTTGCATCTAATCCTGTAGGTGTATCCATTGAGCCTCCTTTTTTAGAAAAAAGACCCGACGTGGGCACAAGATCAAAAAAGAAAAACAAGTAAAGGATTCAATTGTGGTGAATATCTCAAGTAAGACACTGTCATCTAGCCAATTGGACATTCTGAACATGGGACTCTCTTTTGTCCCGACCTCTAATTCTACCCTCTTTGATGAGAAAGTTAATTTACACATATTACTCCGGAAAATCAAACTTAAACTTTTTTTCGCATCGCAAGTTGATGAGTTAGAACGGGAAGATTCAGGTGACTCATTGGAAATGAAATCCAAAAGCTCCTTTGATCCGCCAATTGACAATCCAGTTTTGACTATGTTTAAATTGAAGGTTGAGGATGACCTTAAGAAAATACATTTTCACTTAAAATCTCCAGTGAACTTGAAAGATTTTCAACTGAAAGAGTTGGAATCCTTAGCCAGAGATCTTGATCTCACGATCAAACCAGCAGATAAGGGAGGTGCGGTAGTGGTGATGGATTCTACCTTTTACCATGCCCAGTGTACCACTATGTTGGAGGACACCACCACATATTTAAAGTTGAACGGCGACCCAACACATAAAATCAAGGTAATCATTGAAAATTGTGTTAACGATGCACTTGAGAATGATTGGATCTCTGTAAAAACTAGGTCTTTCCTTTTGAAAAAATTCCCTATCATGCCAGTACTGTATGGTTTGCCAAAAATCCACAAAAATAAAGACCACCCACCATTGAGACCAATTGTTGCCTGTACTGAGAGCATTTTTGATCCCTTATCCAAATATGTTGATCGAATTTTACAACCAATTGTTCAATCTATACCAACGTATTTGAGAGACACCACAGACTTTTTGTTGAATATTAATGAATTTTCTTGCCTGTCATCTGAATGTATTCTTTTTTCAATGGATGTATGCAGCCTATATACCTCTATTCCCCATCAGGAGGGTATTCAGGCAGTAGAATGGTTATTATTGCAAGCAAGAAATGTTAAATGTGATCCACAATTAATCATTCAATTTATCACGATCATCCTTCACAACAGTTTTTTTCGATACCAACGCGATTATTACGCTCAAATATCTGGTACAGCGATGGGGTCAGCGATGGCCCCAGCATATGCTAATATATACATGTATTGGTTTGAGAAAAGATTTGTACTGGACAACATGGAATGGTCGTCAAAGATTATTATGTGGAAAAGGTACATAGATGATATTTTTGGCGTGTGGTGTGGCTCCAAAAAAGAACTGGAAGATTTTCTTAACTATCTTAATTCTGTTCATCCAAGAATTAAATTCACTTAGACATTGGGCAACCTTCTCTCCATTTTCTAGACGTACAACTAGAAATTGTGAACAATCAAATTAAAACATCTGTATACCACAAAGCTACTGACGTCAACAGTTTATTACATTACGCTAGTTTCCATTCTAAGGCAATGATGGCGAGTCTGCCATATAGCCAAACGTTACGTCTGAAGAGAATCATCACTGATTGCGATGTTTTTCAAGAGGAGTGTGTGAATTTGTCTAAGCGATTTACCTCAAGAGGGTATCCAGTGGAATTAGTGGAAGAAGCACAGGCAAAGTCACTCCCGATGACCAGAGAACAACTATTGACCGTTACAACCAAAAAAGAGAATACGGCTATCCTCCACATTTCTAAATTCTCTAGACAATAATTTCACATTAAACGAATTATCCAAAAACATTGGCCCATTCTGCATTATGATCCAACTCTAGGCGAGCTGTTTCCTGAACCACCAATGATGGTATACAAACGAGGAGTCAACATCCGAGACAAAGTTGTAAAGGCAGAAGGCACACTTAAGGAAACTCAGTTGACACTAGCCGCAAGGAAAAAAGGTACATTTCCTTGCTTATCCTGCAGTCACTGTAACAATATATCTAAGGGTGAATCTATTTCACACCCCCACACGGGGAAAAATATCAAATTACGACACTTCGCAACTTGTCGATCTACTGGTGTCATTTACTGCATCAAATGCCCATGCGGTTTAATCTATGTTGGGCAGACCGCCCGTTCAGCCTGAGAGAGGTGGACCGAGCACAAATCAAATATTCGCTGCAAGAATAACAAATCTCCGGTCTCGAGACATTTCACATCAGCTCGCCACACCATAGCCCAGATTAGGTTCACCATTTTGGAAGTTGTTAAGCGTCCCACCAGGGGAGGGGACTTTATGAGAATACTCACCCAAAGAGAGATGTTTTGGATTGACTTGCTTGACACTATTTCACCTAGAGGATTAAATGAGGAGTTTTCACTTAACTGCTTTGTTTGAATCTGATCTTTCTCTGGCAGGTTGATCTACCTACATGTGACTTCAATTAGTAGTGTTTATCTCTCTATTTCTTTCTTATTCTGTTAACTTGTGTTGAGCATCTTTTTTCACTTTATTAGTTATTTCTGTTTCACTATTTTATTTGTTTTACTGTGCACACGGGGTTACATTTGTTTCATTGTTCATGCAGTACGTTTATTCGCTTGCTTAGTTTTAGTAATTGGTTTGGAATTATTGCTCATTTATCTTTTTATTTATCCGCTGCCTTTCTCACCTATTTCCCTTCATCATCTGTTTTGCCCAGGTGTTGTGGATTCACTTCCATTAATTGGGTGCTAGTTCACGCTTTAGATTTATTTTTTGGCCCTCTTGACTTAGTTCTTCATAGATGGCGCCGTATTTTAGTTTATATTTGTTCCCTCCTCTAAATGTAAGTGTTTCCTTTTATCTTTACTATTACTCTTTACTAACGGTATACTGTGCATTCAGTGGTGCACAGCTACCGTTTGTTCCGCCTATGCCTCCGCGATTAGAACGTTCGGTCCACAACCCTGGGGGTCATGTGACATCTCTTTGTCATATGACTCATTATGAGTCATTACTACCTAACACACTTCCGGCATCAGCGTGCAGAGCTACTGGAGCGGTGACGTGCGCGGATGTTCTTTGCGTTTTTCCACGGTGAGTTTGGAAGTTCTATTTAGGCTTTGTTAGTTATGTGGGGCACTTTCATCCGTGCGCCAAGTTTAAGGCTTCTTCTTTACTTTTTGCCACTTGGTGCTTTCAATGAATGTACCTTGGACCACTTTTTCCTTGCTCAGTTTTTGGTAATTATCTTGGATGTGCACTCCATGTGCATTACCTGCCTCATGCGTTTTCTTTGGTTTGTTCTTTGTTTGTTTACCTGTATGGCACATTTCTAGAGTGATAGCCCAAGAGTTTTTGCTATAGTTAGATGCTTAGGCTAGCTTAGTGGTAATTCTTGTTTCTTTTTCTTTTTTAGTACACGTAGTACTGTACTTGTAGTTTTCCGCACAAGATTGGCATTACTTGGGTACTTCCTCGATTGACTCTTGAAGTGTCTAGGATTGAAGCTGGACCTTTCCTGATTGCTTCAGCTGTAACCCCGAATATCTTAATACAGTTAAGCGACTGCAGCTCAATTTTGTGGTAAGCAGCTTGATTGTTAACTGTCTCTCCAGCAGGTTTGAATTTTCTTTGACCTAAAAGGTTTTTGTATCACACAAGTGGCTATACATATTCATTTATTTATTACACCAGGTTTATGACCTCGAAAAAAGTTTATTTGCACCTCAGCAGTTTGTGGATTCTTCTCCACACAGCACCGCTGTACATCAGATTCAGCACGCCCGTGTTTATTTCAGGTATTTGCTTTTTTTGAGCCTACTCATTTTCCCATCTCTTTTTGGAGTCACACCCTTGGTTAAATCGATCTTTATATCTTGATTACCTATGTGTATCCTAATGTGGATTTTCATGTACTTTTATGAATTAGCTAAAATCATTGTACTCTTGCACTTAGCGGTGTTGGATTGCTCAATCTTTGTGTACATCCTTGTTTTAACATTGTGAATCAATATACTGATGTTGTACTTTTGATGCATACATTTTCAGATTACTTTGCTCCTGAAGAAGGGGTTATTCCCCGAAACGCGTAGAGCATCTGATCATCTGAGTTCACTACCACGAAATTCATCATTTGAAAATTTGGATTGTATATTATTATTTCAGTTGCTAATTTGTATATATTCTTCTCATGATCAATGGCTTATTTCTATGTGTTGAATGCCTTTATTCCTTTATGTTGATTTGAAGTGATTTTTACAGTACTTAGAATTGTTTGCTTTGATTAAAGTTTGACTTATTAGAAGATTACACTCTTTTTTCATTATTATTGACTGATAGTGTATCAGTATCAATGGTGTGCAGGGGACGGGAGTGTCTCTAGATGTAGACACTTTTCCTTGTTTCAGTACAACCATCACTTGACAGCTATCGACGTGTTATGCTATGGTAGTCTCATCATCTGATGCATACTGCTATCATAGACCAGGTATAGCCTTTACATTCCCAAGTGGTCACTGTGAGAAACCCGAAGGTGTCTCCCTGACTAGTCCCCGGGGATCTGTTATCCAGGTAGGCAGGACACGTCCTTTGCTATTGGATCCAGTTCCTGGGGGTGGACCAGTGAGGTAGGATCACCTGGATGGTGGGGAGTGGAAGTGGGACACTGACGGATGAGACACGGTATCCCCCCTTCTTATAATACCTTTTCCCCATCCTACCTCGTAGGATATTCAAACACTCTACCCCCCTTTTCCAACACTAACACTTTCGCACACCACAAAAGACGACGGACAAACACCAGAGCTGTTTACCTGACATGTCCCACCACAAGGGTCAGGCAAAGTATGGCAATTGACCAGAATCACAAACACACCTGGCGGCCTTTTCCCTTCCCCACAGGGATAAATGGTGGAGCACGAGAGCATAATACGAGCAAGACAGACCACACAATGAGAGAGCTAACTCGGCACAGCAGTTGAAGAGGAGGAGAAAGGCAGCGCAAACTGAGTGGATGACAAGGAGAGAAGCGACCTTGCTCTTTCCGATCAACGCTTGTGAAACATAAAATGAAGGAATCGTAAGACCGCCAACAATATCCAGCGTGTGTTGCAGCAGATGTCAACGGTATATAGGGCCCTCCTCCGCTGATAACCAAGCCGGGGAGAGACGCTTGCCACTGTGGTACCAACCTTGACTCCAGAGACAAGAAAAGCCAAGCAGTTCATCACAGCCGGTGAGTCGAGGGGAGAGCCGATAAGAAACCAAACTGTGTTGAACAAAAGTAACAAACGGCTAATTGAAGAAAGTAGAAAGTACTGTTAATGCGAGAGGGGAAAATCAGCTGCAGAGGAGTCAAACACCACGTGGGTGCTCACTCAGGAAACTCTGGGCGATTACCCTATTGTAGAAATTACTGTTACCAGAAGGCCTTGAGAAAGGCGAGAAAGGGGTAAGCGGGATCATACAGGGGTCTAGTAAAATCCTCTGTACAGTCGAAAGTCTTTGACCGGCAGATGACTGTGAAGCTAAATCAAGTGAAACCCGCATCGTAACAACTGTTAAAGGAATTGTGTGATTGATAAAGTTGGCAAGAGTGAACCCGATGGAGGGATGCCGATGAACAGGTGGCGAAGTCTGAAGTCCCAATGTACAGTGTGTTGACAAGAGTCAACCCGGCAGAGGGATGTCCACAGTGAACTGTTTAAAAAGACATTAAGATTTGTGAATGTCACAGAAGAAATGGTGTTGAAAGCCGTATTGAACCCAATGGAGGGAGGCTAACATTCGAGAAGGGTCTGAGCCCGGAAGAGGGGGATCCAGAGGTGAAAAGGCATCACCCAACGTGCATGCAGAAAGGAACTTTTGTTTATTATTTTGGATACATCAGGTCCTCGGAGCCTTGTCCCGTGCTCAAAACGTGGGGAAGGGAGACCCCGACTACCGCATCCTGACTTATTATTTGTGAACACTTCTTTCTTTCCTGTGAATCCTATCCCACACTCTTTGTTTGTATTTAGCATAAGGATTGGCAATAGATTTGTCTTAGTATAGGCCCTTTCATTTGACAAGACGCCAATAGGGCTGCCTTATTATTGCTCCCATCTTAGATTTAGGTTTAGATTAGGTGTTTTACCATCCGCATATACAGTTTAATAAACACCTTTGAACTGTGATCACTTGTGTCTGTCTTTACTGTTGCCACCATGAGTTCCTTACATCACATAATTGTCAGGTGTTCCTGTCATACTTATTTCTATGTTTTATTTCTCCCCTTAAATGACCTCTTTCAGCCTCTTCTCTGTGCTGGGGATGGCATGGGGAGATTAGGCCCATGTACAATTCTTTGGTAGGAATATTGAACAGATACTCACCCCATTGAGATCTTGATGACTGATCTTGGTGGGAAGGTGCATTGCCATGCCTAAGGTTGGGTGAGATGGCTGGTCTTTTCTTTGAGTAGAAGTGTCGGTGAGAATATGGTCTCTGGTGGTCAGGTGAAAGCTTCTTTGAATGGGGCAGTGTTCAATGGTTTCTTAAAAGCAGACAGACTAACAAGGTCTCCAACTAGGCGGTAAAGGCCATTTGAAAGCAAGGGCTGTGTACATTGATGGTTTCTCTAGTGTGCTTCTTGCATCTAAGTGTGGCTTGACCAATTGGTTTGGGTTTGACTGATGTGAGACGTGTAAGTATGTAGTGGAGGGGCATCTTCAATAAGTAGTGATTCTCTTTGCCCTCGCCATAATCTGTAAACTTTGGTCAACAGGTAACTTGGGTAGAAGGTCGAGGATAGGAAGATTTAGTCACATTTTTTAAGAGTAAATTAGAGCCCGGCTGCCTAGTTCTCCATACACTTAAACATGTGTGGTTGCTCTACTGTAAACTTAATTGGAAGGACCTATTTGTGAAAGGATCCGAGTTGTAGTGATTTCGGACTGGTGGTTTGACTGAAGGAGCGCAAGGAAGTATTAGCAATTTGTATTTCTTCCAGACTGCTGCTATCTGTTGGGAGAATGAAGGCTCTGCATCAATCCGAATTATGAGCTTCTTTACTATCTTTGAAGGTGCAGGCCTAGTTCCCAGATCCTGTGATCATGTGAAGGCTATGGATCCACGGTGTTGATGCCCATCACCAGGACCTCACCATTTTCTTCCATTCAGCCACAAGCAATTTTCTTTCATCCACTGATGAATGTATTGATAGTATTGGGCCACTCTGCTCTAATGTTCTAGGTCCTTTTCCAAGTACAAGTGGATCACTGTACGATCAGCATACATTTGGAATTGGTGATGGTCTGTCCAGTTGCTCACACCATTTTCCATGGTCCATCATATGGCCAGGTAGTCCAACCACATGCCGGGCTTTGCTAGTGGATGCCAAGCTATTTTCTCTATGTGCTAGATTTTGCTATCAAATGCCCAGTTACCCTCATATTTTGGCAGGCATTGTCACCTGATGATAGGTACGGTCTAGGCACTCCCATCATTTGTGAAGTAACTCCAGAAAAGGCAAGTTACTGTACTTGCATCATGTGTGAAGTATAGCTAGCACATACCAGGTATTGCCATGAAAGATACTTGCGTCATTTGCCAGGTGTTGCCAAACCTTGTCAGCTGTTTTGTCATATGCCCATGCACACACACCGTTTGCCATTTGCTGCTATCATATAAACATATACTCCCACAATGTGCTGGGTTCTGGGACCATACATCCAGGTACTTAAGTCGTTTGCAAGGTTTTACTATTATGTGGTAGGTTTTCCCAAGATAAACCCAGATTCTCAGGGACATTGTAAAGCCGTGGGCATGGCGGTCAGATAGCCAGACCGTCTTTCCGGTCTTAGTGACACCCTTTTTAGTGCTGGCTGATGCCACCTCATTCCGCTATACTGGTTGTAACCACTGCACCGTTTTACACAGTCACCTAACAGTGACAGCGCCTAAGTAAAAAATCCATGATATATTTATTTTTTATTTTGCGTGGAATCGTGTTCTGCAACAAGTATCCTATCTGCGATTTACTCTGAACCAGAGGTGTTGCTGGGGGGGGGGGGATAACGGGGCTATAGCCCCTGGTCTTTTGGTAGTAGCCACGGATAGAATCTCAGGAGCTACAACCAAAAGGCTAGCCCCCAGTCCTGACAGTTCCGACATTAGCGTAGCCCCGGGTCTTTTCCAGACCTAGCAACACCCCTGCTCTGAACAAAGGTATCGATGAAAGTAATGTTTTCTTTGGCCATTCTGTCATCTACATGATCTGTTACCGTGAAAGGCCATCTGCTTTTCAACGTGGCATGACTTGCCATGTGCTAGATACTGCTAATGTCAGTTCTATGTGCTTTGTATGAAATCCAGATATCCTGGAAAATCACTCAAATAGACATGGTTTTAAGTGCTTAAGAATTCAGGCTACAGCGAGCTGTAAACCACTGCATTAACTCATAAAGCTACATATGAGACATGGGCCCTGGTGTCAGTCTTCTGTTTCATGATGAAGAATGAGTCCATCCTGCAGAAAGTTCTCTTATAGGAGCAGCCATTTTGTAGGAGCAAGTGGAACTGTCTACATTGGGATAAGATTTATTGAATGGTTATTTTAAGAGCATGTTTTCTTCCATGTTGGTTGTACATTGAGTTTTTTTTCACGTTTGTTCTTTTTTTTTTAAATTTGTTTATTTATAGCAAGGCAGTATAGGTTACAAACAGTATCGGGTGGCAGTATAACATTGCAAAGAAAAGATTCTGGCTTTGTGTCCCTTTCCCCCCATCATTCCGGTTTTCCCGGGCCAGAGATTCAGTCTATCACCCCCGCCTGGTGCGTGCTCTCCAGGTCCCCCAGGGCCCAACGGGCGTTGATTGGCTTGAACGTCATTGCAGGAAATCGCTGATCATAGTCTAGCACTGGAGCCCATACATTCTGGAAGCGGTGCAGAGTCCCCGCTCTCGCAGCGGTGACCTTTTCCGCTATTAAAATGTCCCACAATTTTCCCCACCAGTGGGCTAGGCAGGGGCCGTCTTGCGACTTCCAGAAACGGGCCAGAACTGTCTTGCCCGCCAAGAGGCATTGTGTGAGGAGCTTAGCCCTGTTGCCGGAGCGGGGGTAGATTCCGGGGACCGGGATCCCCAGTAGAATTGTCTCAGGGTCCAGTGGGAGGGCGGAGCCGGTGACTTGTTCAATGGTTGAGAGACACCTGGTCCAGAATTGCTGGATCTTGGGGCATGTCCACCACATGTGAAAGTAAGAGCCTGGTTGACTGCAGCCTCTCCAGCAGGCGGGGTCCACTTGTGGATTCATGTGGTGGAGTCTGAGAGGGGGGTAATACCAGCGCAGGGTGAGTTTGTATGCACATTCTTTGTTGGTGACGCAGGTGGAGGAGGAGTGGGTGCGGGACCATATGTCTACCCAAGTTTGGTCATCGAACGGATGGCCTAGGTCCGCCTCCCACTGAGCCATGGATCGAGTTTTTGCCGCCAGAAAGTCCCCCGAGAAGCATCTATATATGGCTGAAGTTCTTCCTCTAGCCGGCAGATCCGCGAGGGTTAGCTCCAGTGGAGTCGGGGGGCGAGTTGCCGCCTGGAGGGTCTGGGGGTGTGAACACCAGTGGCGGAGCTGGCAGTATGTGAACCTGTCCCTCTCTCGAAGCCGAAAAGTCTCCTTGCACTGTTCGAAGGTCCGGGGTCTGTTTTCGGAGTACATCTGCCCCAGGGTTTCAAGGCCCCCGTCTATCCAATTCTGGAAGTTGCGGGGGAGAGATCCCGGGGAGAAGTCGGGATTGTGAAAGATCGGCGAAAGGGGGCCTCGGCCCCTCGGGATTCCTTTCTGCTTTAGAGCCCAGTCCCAGGAGCTTAGGGTCTGCTTCGTTGTCAGTAGGATGTCCTTCCAGCGCGCCCTGAGAGAGGGTTGGATGTGAGGGAGGAACCGGAGGGGGAGCGGGAGCTGGGCTTGCTCCAGTTCCACCCATCTGGGGCGGGCTGTGCTCGACTGCCAGGCGTGTAGGTGTGACAGTTGCGCCGCTGCCCTATAGGCCTGCAGGTCCGGGACCCCTAGGCCTCCCAGCCTGGCGTTACCAATCAGGGTCTTGTGGGGGATCCTGGCCTTTTTGCCTTTCCATATGAATTTCGATATCTTCCTCTGTAAGTCGTGGAGGGTCTGGGTCGGGAAGGGCACCGATAGAGATGAGCAGGCATAGAGGAACCTAGGGAGCAGGTTCATTTTGACAGCTGTGATCCGGCCCATTAGTGAGATCTCTTGCGTGGTCCAGCGCTTCAGGTCTCCCTCCAGCTCCTTGATCAGTTTGGGAAAGTTCGCCTGATAGGTCTCCTTTGGGTTTGCTGGGATGAGAACTCCTAGGTAGGGGATCGAGTGGTCCCGCCATTCAATCGGGCACAGACCCGTTAATGCCTCTTTTTCCTCTGGGCGGAGGCCGATTCCTAGGGCCACTGATTTGGCGAAGTTGACAGTAAAGCCGGTGACCTCCCCCAATTCCTTTATTTCGGCCAGGGCGCGTTTCGCTGAGGTACTGGCTTCCGTGAGTGTCAATAGTACATCGTCCGCGTAAAGAGCGATTTTGTGGTGGGACAGGCCCACCTGAAGTCCCTTAATGGATTCATTCCGCCTGATCTTCTGGGCGAAGGGCTCCATTGTGAGGGCGAAGAGTAGGGGTGACAGCGGGCAGCCCTGCCTTGTCACACAAGACAGAGGTATCGGGGCTGAGTGGGCGCCATTGATCCTGAGGATGGTTTTAGGCTGCTTGTAGTTCGCCAGGATCATGGCTCGGGCTGTGGGGCCGAACCCAAATGCTTCCAGGGTGCATTCCAGATAGGACCAATCGACTCTGTCAAAGGCTTTGGTTGCGTCCAGGGCCATTAAGGCAAGGCCTTGGGAGTCGCGGTGGGCGATGTTCACTAGGTTCAGAGTCCGCCGGATGTTGTCCCCTGCTGCTCGGTGAAGAATGAAGCCTGTTTGGTCGGGGTGGATTATTTCCGGGAGGATAAGTGCCAGGCGGTTGGCCAAAATCTTCGAGTACAAGTTGGCGTCGATATTCAGTAAGGCGATGGGTCTGTATGACGCCGGATCTCTCGGGTCTTTCCCCGGCTTAGGAAGGAGGACCGTCACCGACTCTTGCATTGTGGGGGTTACGGATCCCGAGACCTGGAAAGAGTTGAAAAGGGCCACCATGTGGGGGATAAGCTGGAGCTTAAATATCTTATAGAACCTCGGGGAGAATCCGTCTGGGCCCGGGGCCCGCGATTTGAGGGCCTTGATGGCTCCGTCAACTTCTTCATCTGTTATTGGGGCTTCCAACTGCTCTCGTGTGGAGTCCGGGAGACGCGTCAGGGCTGCGTTCCGCAGGTATGCCTCCTGCTTTGACCGATCTCGGGGGGGTGCTGTCATGACCTGGGTTAAGTGGTCCGAAGCTAGTTGTAGTTTCGTCTGTTCGGAGTGATGTATCACCCCCTGTGGGTCCCGGAGCCCTATAATTGTGTTGGTCCGTCTTGTTTTAGCTAGCTTGGCCACCAGCAACTTGTTGGCCTTGTTGCTTTTGGCATAGTAAAATTGTTTGGTCTTCGCCAAAAGTTGCGCAGTGTGTTCTGCATAGTGGGCCTCCAGTTTCTTCCTGGCCGAGCGAAGCGCTCTCTGTGTCTTGGGAGACCAGCCACTCTTTTTCTGGGCTTCCTCAGCTGCTCGCAAGTCCTCCTCCAGGGATAGACGGACTTGTTTCCGGTTTCGATGGTAAGCTACGCCTTGGGCTATCAAGGATCCCCTAACTACAGCTTTCATTGTATCCCAGTTATTGGCTAGGGAGGTGTCTGCGGCTGGGTTCTCCTCAAAGAAGTTCTTGATGGTGGTGGTTATATTGTCTCTGATTGACATATCATTGAGGATTGGGTCATAGAGCGCCCATCTGCGTGTCGCCTTGGCGTGGGTGTTCTGAATGCTTAGTTCCATTATTATCGGAGCATGGTCCGATAGAATTCGCTGGCCTATCGACACCTCATTAGCGAGGGCGAGAGTTTGGGGGGAAGATAGAAGGAGGTCGATTCTGGAATAAGTTTGGTGAACGCCCGAGAAGAAAGAGTAGTCTTTCTCGGTGGGGTGAAGCACCCGCCATGTATCCACCACCTCCAGGGTTCTGAAGAGCCGCAGCAGACTGAGGGCCTGACCGAACTCGCCAAGAGCAGAGGGGTTGGATTTGTCCTTAGTGGGGTCTGGAACCCCATTGAAGTCCCCTCCGATTATTGTCTGGCCTTCCGCAAAGCTTGAGAGGGAGGAGCCCAGGGAATCATAGAAAGTTGCCTGTCCCGAGTTGGGTGCATATGCCGATACCAAGGTGTAGAGGTCCCCCAGCAGGAGGCACTTGATGGCCACGAAGCGGCCCTCCGGGCACATCATGGAGTCCAAGATCTGGGGGCGCAGGTCTTTCCGAAACATAATTGCTGTGCCCCCCTTTTTGGAGTTCCCTGAGGCGAAGAACTGGCGTGGATACATGCTAGATCGGAGCCGGCCAAAGTCTGCCGGGAGGAGATGAGTCTCTTGAAGGAACACCACACCGGCCTCCTCATCTTGTAGCTTCTGGAGAATCGATTTGCGCTTGGGGGGAGAGTTGAGTCCGTTAACATTCCAGGAAAGGCATCTCAGCGTCTGGTGTTCCGGGATCGGGGAGCCAGAGGTTCCTTGCTTGGGGGATGGAGGGGGGACTCCAGGTTGTCCATTAGCTGCCATCGTGAAGAGGGTGTAGAGGTGATCTGTACCGCACTTGCAGTTTTAACAGAGGCCCCCAACGGGAGGCCAACTTTTTAACTAGCGGGGTGGGAAACATTGTGGGTGTAACCCCACCCCAGGCCAACAGGGCCAATTGTGTCTGGCAAAGTAACGTTTGCATCCAAGGACTCTAAGATGAAGCGGACCTTGGAGGGGGGCATAGGCCGTGAAGGAAGCCCGCCGCGCCGGGCGAACTTAGGACTGTGTTGGGCCGGAGTTACTGTTTCTGAATTTAGCTGAAAGGGCGTTGGGCGTCCGGGGCGCCGGAGGAGCGGAGGACATCTAGGGCCGCTCGAACTCGGGTTATCTTCTCCTGTTTCGGGAGGCCTTGGACCATGGAGGACGCCTGGGTTGGGGAGGGAGGGCTGACGTAGGGCTCCCCGAGGCTTCCAAGTCTGGGGCGGTAGTTCCCTCCGGGGAGGAGGATGTCTGCATGATTTTAGCGGCATCTTCTAAATGGGATATTCTCCGGAGGGAGCCATTATAAGAAAATTGCAGTGCTGTGGGGAAGAGCCATCTGTATTTGACTTTACGCTCTTGGAGGAAGAGGGTTAAAGGTCGGAGAGCCCTTCTTTTCTGAAGGGTTGAGAGGGAGAGATCCTGATAAATTTGAAGAGGGTGACCTTGAAAGGAGAGATCATCTCCGGACCGACTGATAGCGGAGATAGCTTCTTTTGTGGAGAAATAGTGAACTCTCGTTATGACATCCGGGGACTGGTCGGAGTCTACTCCCCGACGCGGACGCAGTCTGTGAGTCCGATCCAGCAGCAGTTGGGATTTATCTAGTTGTGGGAGGAGGATTTGGAAGAGGTCTCCTATGTAGCCTGCAAGATTTTGGTCGGGGACTGAGGACGGAACTCCCCGGATTCGGAGGTTATTCCGACGAGCTCTGTTTTCCAGGTCCTCTTGTTTGTATTCGAGGATTTCGCACCTGTCTTGGAGGGCTCTTACTGTTTGCTGAATATCTCCCATGGCAGCTGTTTGGTCTTGGGAGCGGTCCTCGATCTCACTCAGTCTTTGCTCCACTTCGGTCACCCTGTGGTCCGTTTGTTCCAATTTGGAGGTGAGTTCCGACATGCAGGACCGAAACTCGGCTTTGATGTCTGCCATAAACGCCAGTTGATCACCTCTGGTAGCTGGGGTGTCACCCTCCTCCTGGGAGATCATTGGGGTGGGAGTAACTGAGTCCGGTTTCTTTCCCCTGTCAGGAGCGGTGAGCATGGTAGCAATGTCCACGTTTTTAATAGCTTTCGACTGTCTCGACATGTTGGCGAATCGTGGGTGGGGAGATGGTTTGGAAGGCCCACCCTGTGGATGAGCGTCAAGGCTCTTGATTGAGGAAAGGGAATGCTGGTTCCAAGCTTGGCCGGTGCACAGTGGCTTCAGATAAGGGGGTGAGCTCTCCAAATCTTGGTGGTGGGCAAATGTGTGGGGCGTAGGTTCCGGTGGGCAAATAGATTGATGTGCGCCCACTTGGGACTAGGCCAGAGAGAGCAGAGCGGGTGATGCAGTGGGCCGGGGCGCCCCAGGAGATACGCAGTCGGGTCGCTTCTGAGGCCAAAGGGGGCTACCCCTCCGGAGTCAGGGGTAGCCCGGGATGGAAATGCGGCCAGGCCCGGGGGTTAGCCTAGGCGCTTCGGGGGGTGTCAGAGAGGGCCCCGGGCCGGGGCTCCAGGCGGGCAGCGTTGATCAGGCTCTTCTCCGGGCTTGCAGCTGTGGGTCACTCAACGTGGCCCGGCTTAGACCGCTCCTCCTCCGTGGACCCAGGCTTGGATCCCCTGGTGGGGATGGTAGTGGGAGGGGACCTCCAGGTCTCGGGCCTGAGCGGTGGCCCCAGATGATGGTATGGGCCGGGGCGCCCCAGGAGTGCGGCGTATGGGGTCCGGATCTCCGGGTCCTGGGCAGCGAGGGGCGGAGGCAGGAGCCCGCCGGAGGGCGGGGGAGGGGGGGTGGTGATGGCGCGGCCCCCACCCCAGGCGCTGTGGCAGGTCCGGAGGGCTTCTCCCGTGTGGCCTCGAAGGGGTGGGAGGCCAGCCCCCCACCCGGGTCCTCACCCCCAGCAGCCCCTACCTGATGGGCACCGTCCGTGCCGTCCTTCGTCAGGCAGTCGCGTGCAGGTTTGGACTGGTAGTGCGGGAAGCGGGGGCCCCCCGCGGGCGGCGCAGCAGCGCCAGGGTCGCTTCGGGGAGACCACCGGAGGAGAAGTCCGGGGGTCTGGTGTCGCTCCGCCGCGTCCCGGGCGCTCGAGGAGCTGAGCCGCGTCTGGATGAGGCTTCAGGAAGCTCTCCCCGCCCTCCTGGGCCGAGAGACGAGCACGGCCGCCATCTTGGGGAGTCGTCGCTGAGGAAGGCTCGGGGAGCCGGAGCGGATAACTTCGTCCCCGTCGGGCGTCACGGTCCCCGCTTCAGCCTGCATGGGCCCCAGGTCCTCCGACGTCCTTGGGATCAGCTGGGCTCCGGTATCGAGGTGTGGAGCCGCATTAGGGGCCCAGAAGCGGCGGGCTTCGCACGGCGGGCCTCAGGGGAGCAGCCACATCGATGGCGCTCCAAGCCACGCCCCCCTTTCACGTTTGTTCTTAATCATTAACAAAGTTTGATAAAAACCAGTTCCAGTTTTGAGAGTCAGTCACTTTTGAAGAGCCGCTCTGCAGCCCTCAAGCCGGTAAGCGATTGTTCTGGCCCAAGCAGCTAGCGGTCAGTTCTGAAGTGCTGCTCTGCAGCTTTGTTGCAGGTGAACACAGTTGCTTTGAGCAGCGGTCGGTAGTGTTACGCACAGACGCCGACACTGTTTGGTCCCTTCTACCATATCACGCAGCAGGTCTATGTTGTTAAGTTGCCGATTGTGGCGCACTGGCATTGGGTATCCCTCAAGCGGCTGTGGCGGACTGTTCTCTCTTTTTTTTTTAAACACTTTTATTGATTTTAACACCCTATAACAAACAAAACCAATAGCCATTATCCAATGACACATCACATTATACAGTTGTACAACATTCCCAACTCCCACCCTCCCATGTCTATTCCACCTGTTTTGACCTCCCATAATCCGAGTTATTCTGCTTGGACCTCCCGCCTGGCACTCATGCCGTTAATAGTGATGGTACATGTATTTGTGCCTGTGTATCATCCTGTGCAGAGGCTAATTCCTGTATTATATGTTTCCAAGCCATCAGATTCATATTCTGTTCTTCCTGGCCTTTCGGGATGCCTCTTGCCATACTACCGTTTCTGCGTGTGCCCATTTCAGAAGGTCTCTAAGCCATGTGTTTACCGCCGGGCGCTTACGTGCTTTCCATCCCATTGCAATCCTCAGTTTCGACAAAATATACGCTAATTCCCTCAGTTTGCTCATATGTCTCATCTGTTTGGGTCTCGGGAAAATAACTAGCAGGCATGCCTTAGGAATGACCAAATCTGTTGATAGGTCAATCTTGATAAATGTTTGGGATATTTCTTCCCAAAATGATCGCACTTCAGCACAGGCCCAAAACATGTGTATCAGGTCTGCATTGACCAAACCACATTTTGGGCAAGTTTGTGTCGTCTCTGTGCTAAATTTCAATATTTCCCCTGGCGTCAAATATGATCTGTGGGTAGCATATAATTGGATCAACTGTAATTTTGCGTTCCTGGACACTCTCTTATGATACCCCCATAGTCCTACTCCAAGCTTCGTCTAACAATTGCTCCCCCAAGTCTGCGTCCCACCTTTGTTTAATCAGTGTCAAATGGCCATTCGGCTTTTACCATCAGAGTCTCATATAATCTGGACACTGCGTGTCCCCCTTCAGAAATATCGTATAGTGTTTCTATTGTTAGGTCTTCGACCAGAACTCCCCCCGCTGATGGCCATTAAAGGTGTAGCCTATGTAAAAGTGCGGCGTGGGTTATGTATTGCCCCCAGTCAATTCCAGATTCCGCTGCTATCTCGCTAAAAGTCTTCGGTCTCTCTTCCGTCAATATATCTCCCACCGTGACCACCCCTTTCAGCTCCCAGTATTTCCGCAACATCAGCCTAAACTGAGTATCATCACTCTTGAGCGTCACCAGTGGGACTTGAGGTTAATAAGGGTTGCTTTTGCCCATAAAGCGGCAGGTTTTTTGCCACATTAACATGCCTAGTTTCAGCATAAGAGGAGGCCTAGGATCACGTGGAACTGTGTTCCACACCATCTCTATCAGGAAGAACAGGGTACACGCTGTTGGTAATAACTCTGTATCTTGAGTCTGTTCGTTGGATAGCCAGTATGTGGCAAACTGCAACTGGCACGCTACGAAGTATCCTTCGAAGTGCAGCACTTTTATCCCACCCTGTTCATACGGCCTCTGAAGTGTTTCTAGTGCCAGCCTACACCTCAAATTGTTGCATAGGAAGCTTTGGCAAATGGTGTTCAGCTTCCTGAAAAAGGCTTTCGGTATGTTTTATGGGACATTCTTAAAATAATATAGCAGCCTCGGGAGCACCCCATTAGTGAGAGTGGCATTGACCCAGAATTTCTCTATTTTGTCAACCGCCTTCACCGTGTTCTGTTCGTGTTCCACTGTTGGGTCATGGAAAATATCCACTCCCAGGTATCTAAATGTTACTGTTTCCCATTTAATCGGTAATACCGGTAGCGCTTCACGGGGACTTCTGCTGTACCCAGCTAGGGGGAATAAGCTGGACTTCTGTGGATTAATCGTGATCCCTCATAACTCTGCATACCGCTCAGGCACATCAAGTACGTCAAGTAAATTGGTTTCCGGATGTCGTAGACAGAGGAGCATGTCATCCGCATATAGGCAGATCAGGTGTGTGTTATCCTGTATATTAAGGCCGTCTTCGTGGTATTCCTGCCGTAGGTATACCGCTAGCAGCTCCAGGGCCAATATTTTTAAAAAAATCTGGGACCAAGGGCAGCCCTGTCTGGTTCCTTTACTTATCTCCCATTGTTCCGATATCACGGTGCCCATCTTCACCCTAGCCACCGGGCTGCTGTACAATAACTTGACCGACCTAATATAAATTGGGCCCATGCTGAAACGTCTCAGGACCGCCAACAACCATGGCCATCAACCGAATCAAGGGCTTTGACTGCATCTAGCGAGGCGACCACCAAAGGTTGGGCGCTATCCTGGGTCTGGTCTATTACGTGATGTAATCTACGTAGGTTGCATGTGATATTTCTATGAGGGACGTATCCTGAATGGTCTCGGTGTTCCAGTTTATGTATCATAGATTTCTACCTATTAGCCATTAATGCCGTCAATATTTTCCCATCCTGATTAAGCAGCGAGAGGGGTCTGTAAGAGCCACACTCGGTCTCAGATTTGTTTGGGTTGTCCCCCTCAGCGTGTTGGTGCTCCATGTATTTTTATTTATTTATTTATTAACATTTATAAAGCGCGCATCAGCCTTGAGGCACCGTGGCGCTGTTACAATCAAATGAACTCGTACCTGGTTGCAGAGAAAAACATAGGTAGGAAATGCATACTTAGGAAGGGAAGGACAGTAGCAGGCAGGGTACAGAGGTGAGGGGGGTACGTGGTTAGTTAAACAATGTGGTTTTGAGACCTTTGCGGCAAGCAGTGAGGGAGGTCTCAGCCCTGAGGGGGTTGGGTAGGGCATTCCAGGGCTTGGGAGCTAGGTGAGGAAAACCGATCCCTCCTGCTTTAGCTCTTAAAGCAGATGGGATGTGTAGTTGGTTAGCATATTGGCTTCTCATGGGACGAGAGGAGGGGTCTCTGCTGATGGTTTCCGATAGGTAGGATGGAGCAGAGAGGCTTAGACATTTGTGCTTTAAGGTGAGGGTCTTGAACTTGATTCTCTCTTTTACGGGGAGCCAGTGGGCGGCCCGTCTAGCCTTTGTAACGTGATGTCTTTTGGGGATTCTAAGGGCGGCTCTGAGCGCGTTGTTTTGGACTGTTTGAAGCCTCGTTAAATTCTTTGCAGAGGTCTCGGCTAAGAGAACATTGAAATAGTCTAATTTCGCTCCGATGGTGGCTCGGGCGATGGAGAGGCAGTTTTGGTTGGAGAGGAATGGTTTGATGGCAGTTATTAGTTTAGTGGTGTGGGCGGAGGCAGAGGCAATGGCACTTACTTGTCGTGTCATGGACAGGGTGGAGTCTATGTGGATTCCTAGGGTCTTCACCGGGGAGGAGACAGGAATAGTGGTGTTATCTATGTTGAAGTTGCAATATTTTTGGCTGAGTTTAGACAGGGTTTCTTTGCGGCCTACAAGGATGATTTCAGTCTTATCTCCACTGAGGCATAGCCCATTGGCAACCATCCATGTTTGAATGGTTGTGTAAATTTGAAGGAGGGCTGCTGAATCTCGGTCATTGGATCCAGTGAGAGGGAGGAGGACTTGCGTATCGTCGGCATCGTTTGTATAGGTTATACCGAAGGAGTCCAGTTTGTCGAAGAGAGGTTTTGTAAATAGGTTGTAGAGGGTGGGTGCTATGCAGGAGCCCTGGGGGACTCTGCAGTGGATGGTAGTGGGCGCTGCGTTGGCGTGGTCTGAAAAGAACTTCATGGCTCTGCCTTCCAGGAAGGAAGTTATCCAGGAGGAGGCCTGTTTGGAAAAGTGAGCTAAGTCGGTGAGGTGGGAGGTCAGAGTTTGATGATCGACAAGATCAAACGCTGCTGAGAGATCCAGTAGCAGCAGAAGGGCTGGTTTGCCGGTATCCATTATCTTAATTATTTGATTTTTGAGGTCTAGGAGGGCGGTTTCGGTGCCCTGGCCTTTGCGGAAACCAGATTGTCTTTTGCCTAGGATGGCGTTAGACTCTAAAAATGGTTGGATCTGGTTGTGGGCTGCTTTATCTAGGATCTTGATGAGGAAGGGGACGGTGGTGATAAGGCGGTAGTTATTAGGGGAGGAGGGATCCAGGGATGTTTTTTTTAGAAGTGGGTGGACCCAGGCTTCCTTTACGTTAGATGGGACAGTGCTTGTAGTAAATGAGGCATTGATGAATGCCGTTATGAGTGGGGCTAGGGATTTAGCACAGTCTTTGATCAGGTTGGGGGCAGATGTCCCCTTTACAAGTGGAGGGTTTGAGGTGTCGGAGGAGATTTATGACTTCTGGTTCTGAGACATGTCTGAAGGGGAAGAGGGGGATGGGAGGTTTATGGGGGGTGGTAGTGGGCATGGTCTGATGGGCAGGTTTAGGGAGTGCTTTACGTTGGGATTGGATTTTGTCTTGGAGAAGTTTGATCTTCTTTAGCAGAGCTGCCTGTATGCTGGAGCACCAGGCTTCGTCTTTAATGATCTCATCTGGGCTGGTGGATGGAGTGATGATGTCTTTGAAGATAAAGAACATTTCCTTAGATTTGGAATTGGCGTTAGTGATACAGTGGTTGAAAGAGTTAGACTTAGCTTTGAATATGGCTTTTTTGTATTGTGCAGATAGCTTTTTAAATTCTTCCAGTGTGGTGTCATTGGACTCGGCCTGCCATTTGGTAAGGGCTAGGCATTTGCTGGTGCAAAGGGCAAGCAGGTCTTCAGTGAACCAGGAGTTAGTATGCATAGATTTCTTTTCTTTTTTAGCTTCTTTCGGGGCTATGGCATCAATGGCTCTGGTGAGGGTGTGCAAGTAAATGTCAGCAAGCAAGCTGGGGTCACTTGTGAATGAGGGTTTGAGATCAGGGTTATTCAGGAGCAAGGGAAGAAGGTTGTCCTTCATTAGTTTTTTGGAGCTTCTTACCATGGCTGGAGGATCATAGGACAGTGCTTTGGTGGGGGATGATGGGGGTCTATTGGGATAGTGAATTGGATGCAGTTGTGATCAGTCCAAGGGTAGGCTGTGTTGGATACAATGGTGGTTGAGCAGTTGAGGTCAGCCAACCAGTCAAGGGTACGGCCTTTACAGTGAGTTGGGGCTGTGACTTTTTGTGAGAAGCCAATGTCTTTAAGATCTTTGGCTAGGGCTAATAACTCAGTTTCACAAGAATATCCCAGTTTACCAGACACTCCTGCTGCAGGGCGATCACCTCTCGGGCACTCCCGCTAGGGAGGTCACTTTGACCGATCATGGCTTCTAGTTTGGTTTCAGCCTTGCGTAAGTTGTTTTCGATTGTTGCCTGTACCCCGTTCGCCTTAGCAATTGCTATCCCTCTAATCACCACCTTGAAGGCCTCCCATAACGTGCCTGCTGACTTAATGCTTCCCATATTATGCATGAAGTACTCCTGCACCCTGCCTTTAAATGTTCTCAGAACTCCTCGTCTTGTAGGGATTCACTGCGAAGTCTCCCTGTACATGTGCCTTTGGGGGCAGACCCGCCAAGTAACTACCAGAGGGCAATGATCTGACAACATTTGTGCCTTATATTCCGCCCCCCTGAATTCTCGCATGAGATCTTCGCAGGGAAAAATATAATCGAGTCTAGTATACAAGTCCTGGGGGGCTGTCTAATGTGAATAGCCACGGGGCTGCAGGTGCAGAATTCGCGAGGCATCCACGAGCTGAAATTATTGCACTAATGCATGTAAGGATTTGGCCGACGGGGCCGGGTGTGTATATTTCTGGTATGACCTGTCTAGTGTAGAGTTCAGCGTACAATTGAAGTCTCCACCCCAGATTAATGTGCCGTCTATGTGCGGACTTATTAATGGATATAACGTGTGGAAGTAAGCTGTCATCTCCTGGTTTGTTGCATGTGTATTAATAATGCCAAAATCTCTATTTTCCACCCGACCCTGCAACCCAAACATCCTGCCCTCTGTATCTTGAAAGGTCTGAAGCACCTTCAAAGGGACCAACGGTGCTATCCACACCAACACTCCCCTGGCATAAGCAGAGTATGGCGAGCCCAGCGTGGTGCCTCTCCACTTTTTAGCCAAAGCAGTTTGTCTTTCTTTCGTGAGGTGTGTCTCCTGCAGCATTGCTATATCCATTTTCTGACGTCTAAGATATGTCATAATACTATTCCATTTCCTGGACATAACTCTAAGTTCCACCATCACATTTGAAATTTCAGACACTTTTCCGCAGCTCAGCGTACAAGTCCAAATATAATGTACACAGCATGGGTACATAGGCTAACCCCCAACTAACTACCCCAACTCCCCTATCCTTCCGCCTCCCAACTGTTGCTTAGCTCAATACCTTGTGCTCAGGCATTCCCACTTCTTGCCGTTGCTCCAGGGTAATGTCCTGGTGCGTGGGCACAGTAGGTGGATACATAACCTCTTGTATCCTGAAAAACAACTTTGTTTTTGGGGGTAGGTGCTTCCGCGTGGTGCATGCTTAACTAAGCGCCACATAGTGGGCTTCTGAATTAGTGATCGCATCTTCTGTGGCTTCTGACTGAAAGGGTAACCCTTGTTGTTATCGCATGTTGAAGAATCTTACTCTTCCAATGCTCCCAGTCCATAGCGCAGTCTACTTGTCGTGGCTCAGGCCCATCGCCATTCCAGTCGGCGATTCTGTGTGGCCATCCATTTGTGCGCTTCTTCAGGGTGCTCAAAGAAAATGGCTCAGCCTTTATGGAGCACCTTAAATTTGGCCGAATACAGCAACATGTATTTCAGGTTTGTCACCAGCAATCTCTTTTTAACCCCTATATAGTTCATTCACAGCTTCTGCACTTGAAGGGTGTAGTCTGGTAAGCTGTCATTGTGTCTGACCCATGTTGGATCGTTCCTCCTTTGCTTAAGTATTCTAGGATCTTCTCTCTATCACGATAGTTCAATATCCAGGCTATAATTGGCCTTGGTGGGGCTCCCGGTAGTGGTTTTCTCAACAACGATCAATGTGCGCTCTCCACTGTGAATCCCTGTGTGGGGTGCCAGACCGATTTCTTGCTGTAGCAAGGACTCTATGTATTCTGTTGGAATTCCTCCTTCTTCTCCCTCCGGAAGCCCAACAATTTGCGTGTTGTTGCACTGAGACCTGCCTTCTGCGTCCTCGGCTCGGTCTTCCAGATTCCGTACTTGTTGCTGCAGCACACTGACATCTTGAGCTGTCTCCTTAAGGGCATTCGTATTCTCTGCAACTGTCTTTTCCAGTGTACCTGTGTGTTCGGCCAATGCCCTCAAATCTTGCCTGCCTCAGCAAGTAACGTCTATACTGATAGCGTCGATTTTGGCTTCGAGAGACTCCTTCAAGGATGCTATTGCCTCCAGGATGTGTTGGTCCCCTCTTGCGGGCGCCGCCTTTGCATGGGGTGACCCTGTACTGGTTTTTTCAGCTGTCGAGGTGGGCCTGTTAAAAGTATCCATCGTCAGCTGCTTGCCCCTGCTTTTCTGGGGCTTGGAAGGCATGGCTGTTCTGCTTCTGCAGTATCCGAGACTTTGCTATAACTCTCTGCCCTGATTTCCACTGCGCTCTGGCTGCTCGGTGACAAGTGAGCTTTAGTTCACTGGTGTTCCGTTCTCCTTGCTACGCGTCCTTATACCGCCTTTCTCCTGGTGGCGGACAAGTTTGCAACCTCACTTGCTCTTGCGGCGTTCGTGCTGAACCCTAGCTGCAGTTACAAGTCCCTCTTCACCATCCGCAGGGCCTATGGCTGCCTTGGGCCCTTTGGTTTTGCCTGGTATTATCCCGTGGGGCTCAGCATGCAATATTAAGGTGGGCCCCAGTACAGCCCGTGGCTATTTTCGGATTACTCTCTAACCCGAGCCGACATGTCGTCCCCTGGGTGGCCTCACTGGACAGACCGTAGGGGGAGCTGCCTCCACGGTTCTTGTTTGTGTATGCAGCAGTCTGCTTGCCGGAGTGGGAACCTTGTAGGTTACCAACCTCCGTGTGTGTCTCACCTCGCCTGCTGCATTGTTTAGGGTTGCGGCAGAATTTATCATAGGGTAGTAGCTGCACTACTATTTTATCCATGAAATTCTGGGTTGGTTGTATCTGAACTGGGCCCCTTCTCACTTAGTTCGGCTTCATTTAGATCTCTGGGGGCCATAATGCTACATGCCGGTCCTGGACTTCTCCTACACTGTGCGATATGACCCGCCCCAGTTCAGCCTTTTTATTTCTTGTTGGGCTCTCTGAATTTCCACCTCAGTGACCCACACTGTTGCGCCACTACAGCAACTCACCATTCAACACCACGTTCGTCCCACAGGCTGTGCCCGTTGGCTCTGGGAGGACCACTGTCCTACTGTTACTATTATGCATTGCACTCTTGCGGTCTGCACTTATCTTGCACCGGGCTGCAGCGGCTGGACCGCATTGGAAGCAGCAGTGTCTTGAATTGGATGTCTGGATGCTTGCTTCCACTTTCACCCGACTGCTTTGTTAGTCCGGTCACCCCTCCTGGGCGGACCGCATTGGGAACAGCAAGTGCTTGTTTCCTCAGCACTCGATGGCGGACCACGAGGGGAACCGCAACTCGTTGTGTATACGGCCTTCCTGAGCGGACCACGTTGGAAACTACCAAACTTTGTTTATGTGTCCCCCCCCCGGGCAGAATCTGCTGGGATCTGCTAATCTTGTGCATCTGGCCCTCCTGGCCGGACTACGTTGGGTACGGCGAACACAGCTCTGTGCTTCGCATGCCGGCTGCTCTCCAAGTGCTGAGGTGGACCACAGTGGCAACCGTCCTGTTGCTTATGGATATTGCAATCCGCACCGCCCTCCTCTATTTGGGCTGGACCACAGTGAAATCCATTCGCTGCTGTTTGCCAATAAGCTACTTTATTTCTGGGAAACTAATGATGCCGCAGTGTGCAAATAGTCTGCTTCCCTGAATTCAGTTTGCCGGCCGCCTGAGGCAGCCCTCTCACGCGCTGACTCCGAAATTGTTCTAGTTTTCACAATCTACTCTGCTTACTTGCAGTCCGTTGTGTTTCCTCTGCCGTAGTGAAACACTTGCTTGTCGCAGGCAACCCAAGTCCTTTTGTCAACTGCGTGTCGGCTCTGCGCTGCCTCCGGTGTTCCTCCGGTCTATAGACTCACGCAGCACTCCTCTCAGGCTCGCCTCCGATGCCTCATCTGATCAAGCAAGCGACCCACCCTGGAATCTTCTTGCGCACCGGTCGCCGACCAATCCTGGCCAGATGCAGCTACCACTTTGTCCTCGGCATCTGGTGCGGCGCTCCGCTACCTCCGGTGATTGTAGCAGACTGCTCGTGCTCTGGTGGTGCTCGCCAGCGAGAGTCCTTTGTTCTGTGGCATCTGCCATCTTGGTTCTCCTCTCCCCTATCAGGCAGCTGACTTTACTTGCTCGTAATCAATCGTCCGACCCAATTCAACTGCACTGGTCAGACTGCAGTTGTCACGGCTTTGTTACATGCATCAGCATCCCTTTCTTCTGTACAACCGCCTCAAATAGCCACAGTTATTGCCAAGTATTATGACGGATCGGCTGTAGCCTCTCTGGAACGCTTCTTACCGCATGGCTCTTAAGCCACGCCGCAGGCGGACTGTTCTCTCTTCGGTCCACTGCTGGGATCTGTAGTCCTCTTGAAAAAAACAGAGAAAGTCTGGCCAGCATTTGAAAATAGAGGTATGTGGTGATAAAGAGTGGTACGATACAGTGACGTTGATTCACCAAAATGCCAGGGGTAGTGGAAGTGATATAACAGACCTGATGACATCACAGGAAGTGCTGCCACTTGACCTTTGACCCAGATGGCATCAGTTTCTCTTTAACCCTGGTGACATTACCGAAAGTGGCTTGCAGGTGTAAAAAAGTACATAAATACCAAATACGTAATGAAGCAGACAAGAATTTTTTAGATACCAATCACGTTTTAACAAGGGTGCTGCCTTCATATGCCATGGATGGGGTCTTGATATAATAGGGTTAGGCTGTTGGACCCAATAGTAGAACATAGGCCGTAGAAATGTTGGTTCCACCATTGGGTTCACTATTTGAAGATTTGAATATATGACAAAGCATTGAGCAATTCTGGGGCATGCTGCGACACGATTCTTGCTGAAATTGACTTAGACAAGCTTACATTGATGGAAACCCTAGTTAAGATGTACACAAAAATGTCAATTGTAAAATGGGGAAAGATATACAGAGAATGTAATAGTATACACTACAAAGGGAGCTAACCACACACCTGAGGACATATAAGGAGATGCCGTCCTGCACATTTATATGCGCTTTCGTCTTAACTTCCTAGGCTCCCTACAAAGGTGGGGTCCCATAAGAGGGATCCCTTGGCAAGAAGAAAATTGGCGGCTCTGACAAAAGCCGGGGGAAGCAGAAACACTAAAACATTGACTGATTGGCTGCCGCACAGCCCTAGGGCCGATGAAAACGTGGTTGGGAAAGTTCATAAGGAGGTTAGAGGATTTAAACAAGAAGCCAAGCGGGCTGGGCTCTTGTATGAATACTCTATCTCAATGACCATTGATTTAGTGAATATTTTAATAGTGATACACAAAATGGTGGGGGAAAATGTTTTTCTCGATTAATCCACCATAATGAAGTAGGGAAGGGAGGTGTTTGTCGGGTAGGTGGAAAATTTAATCATGGGGGTTAGAAAGGGAGGCCCCGATAGGTATATAGAAAATTATATTATATTGTATTGTGTTCAATAAATTAATGTCTGTAATGTTTGTTTTAGAACATTATGCCTGAAGTAATTTATGCCATTTGTAATGAAATAAGAGTTGTGAAGTATATGATTAAAAATGTGTTAAAGTTTTTAATAAACTATTAACATGAAAAAAAATAGGCAGAGGCACTGCCGTAGATATGTCACTTCAGCATTGTCATTATATGAAAAGTAGATCCCCTACATTTCCAGTTGCTGTGATAATACAGTATCCAAAAATTCTAACAAAATATGCAAGTCACTTTCAGTGCACAGGAGCATTAATGCTTTAGTGATAATGATTTGTCATTTATATAGCACTTTTGCCAACGCGCTGTACATCGCTCATATGTACATACAATTATTATCCCAACCGAAGTTGATACTCATTTATCAACCTCGGAAGAATGAAAGGCTGAGTTGGCCTTGCCAGGATTTGAACCTGCAGATCACACACAGATCACAGCAGCAAGCGCTCAACCCGGTGAGCTATCGTACCGCTTTACTATTAAAAATGGAATGCCACCAAAAGAAAGCATACAAAAACTGGCTGCATAATGTAAGGCAGACACATAATAACACTTGTCATGTTTGCTGTAGCCTTGATGATGCACAGTAAAAACATGCAATGCCACAGTAAGACATACCTAGACTTGCAGCACCAAAATGCCAATCTAACCACGTAATAACAATGATCATGTTTACTTTATCATAGCTGCGCAGAAAAATATTCAATTCCACAGTAAGCACTGGCTGCACCCAAATGCCAGTGTATACAAGTAATTTCACTTATTATGATTGCTTTATCAGAGATACCCAATACAAAATATCAAACTGCACTAAGAAATGGCTAATCTAGCTGCAGAAAAATGCTAGTCTAGACACCTAATAACACGTATGATGCTTACTTCATTATAGATGCCCAGAAAGTTATGCAATGACACAGTAAGAAATGGCTAGACTGACTAGACAGGTAATAAACACTATCATGCTTACTTTATTATAGATGCTTTGTAAAATCGTTGTGCCACAATAGGAAATGACTTTACTGGCTGAACCCAAATGCAAGTATTGACGGGTAATAACACTTTTCATGCTTACTTTATCATCAATGCCCTGTAAAAATGTCATGCCACATTAAGAAATTACTAGACTCACTGTACCGAAATGCAAGTCTAGACACTAATAACACATATCATGTCTGCTTTATCATGGATGCCCATTACGTGATAGCGCACCCTCCAACTGCCCACCCTCCTGACGCATCACCTATCCCTCGAACCCTCCTCCTCCAACCTCAGCCCCTTGGTCCAGCATTACCTCCATGTCCCTCTTCCTTGTCCTAGTACTTACGTATGAAGAAAGGTGTGTCATAGGCGAGTACTGGAATGAGGAAGAGTAGGACTAGGAGTAATGAAGATTACAGGTAAGTAATCTGGGTATTAAACACAAGCACACCATTCACGTGCTCATTTATACTGCACCCATACACCATTCACTCACACTCCCAGCCACCCATAGATCATGCACTCACTCAAACACATTACATAATATACATATACAGACACACATACCATTTCATGCACACACACACATATCTACAAATAAAAATACTTTCTTACCTTTTCCAAATCCATTGCTGCGCCAAGGAACTCCTATGCAGGCAAGCCTATCTCCCATGCTCCATGCACGCAAGGAACCAGCCCTGGTTCCTGTCATGCGCAGAGCAGAGGAGACAGAGCCTGCCATGTGCTGTGGGCTGGTGGGGGTGTAGGGGTTCTTTTTGAAGTCAGTTTAACTTCAAAAAGAAATTAAAACTGCAATAGAAATAATTTCTTTTTGAAGTCAGACTGACTTAAAAAAAACAAGTGACTGTAAAGAGGGCTCTCGTATGAGAGACTTCTTTATTTTTGGTTTCTCTCTGCATCCGCAGACCCAAGGTGTCACTGAGGCAGAGCCAGGGGTCACACAGGAGTCACCAAGGGTCACAATTGTGACCCCTGTGGTTCCCCAATTGATGCCCCTGGTACCATATTCAATTACACGCGCACATAGGGAAGACACATGACTGGGGCCTTCCCAACTTTCACCTTCCCCCCTCTGTGGAAAGGACTGGCTCTGGTTTCCTCCCATGTGGGCCTCCCACCTCAGAGTGAGAGGGGTACCCTCAGACAGGATCAGGCTACTCACCCTGTCGCATCATACAACTACTGAAGTGATATTTTCACCTGTAAACAGTATCAGTTATCGATATTTGTGATACCGGTTGACATGCAATGCTCTGTTTGCTGCACTACGATACACTACCCAACGTCTCTTTTTCCCCCTATCAATGAAAGGTCTAAAGCCAAACTAAGCCATCAACTCCGTGATGGGTGTGTGAGGGTTAAATATGTTGACATAAGAAAGAGTATAGTTATGTATCTTTAAATGAATGAAGTGAATGTGCAAATGTAGTGATGTGCAAAACGCAGTCCTGTGCAAAACGCAGTCCTGAATAATTATGAGTTTATAAAATGTATAAGAGGATGGTGTACATATGTTCTGGTGGGCAAAAACACAACCATACATATGTAGTACCTTAAAAGAGTATCTCAAAGGAGAAAGGTGGAACCTTGTTTTAAACTATTCTATCATTAACATGTGTGACTAGGAACAGCTAAAACAATAATATTGTCACGTCCCCGGTGCTGCCCTCCTCCCGTCACTCACCAGGCACCATTCGTTCCCATACCCACCACCCACACCAACGGGGAAGACACGGCAGGCGGGATGTCCGAGGGGGCAGATCCTCCTCTTTCCACCCATTTCCGTGCTGGCGCTTGCCATGGCGTCTCGTACATGCCCGACGGCTCCGGCGTCGGCGGCTCCAGTTTCCACGCACGGGGGAACCTGATCGCGTCTCGCTCAGACGATCACGTGACTGGTCACGGGATCGCCTGTAGCCGACGCTGGCGTCCACATCGGACGAACACCAATCACTGATGGCGTCCGTCCATCACGTGACGCCTCTGTGCGGTCACGTGCCCTGTCACGTGATCTACCTTTCATTCAAATAGAGCTGAGAGGAAACACTCAGTGCTTCACAGCTGTTTCCACCAGAGACCTGTTCGGCATTACCCTCGTTCTTCTTGTAACTCTTTGGAACTCGACCACGGACCGCTACTTGGACTTGTCTTGGATTGCCCTTCTTGTTTCGACGCATCTTCTGGACCCTTGGAACTCTTGACCACCCTTTTTCTGGCCCTGGAATTGCTCTGGATTACCCTTCTGTTTTGGCGAACTTCTACCCACGCTCCTGGCGATCACGTTTTGTCTCCTGAGTCATTTGGGGTTCACCACCTGGACCTTGGATGGACTTGCTATCTGGTCACGCTCTGGCTATCGGTGTGAGTTGGAGGAAGTACTGTACATCCCAGCCTGCTGTCGGTCTTCCCTCGTTGTCTGTTCAGGCTTACTACCTGTCCTATCATCCCCAGGGAAAGCTGTGCCATTTTTTGCTCCTTGTTTGCTTGCACTGCCATTATTGTTCATAGTATACCTGAACCTAACCTTTGCCTTACAGCACTCAGGGGTCCTTCCGGTGTTCCGGGTATCCGATTGACGACGCCACTCATCACCTGTGGCCTCAAAGATTGCTAGGGCAGTATTCTTTACCTGCTCGAGCGGTACTTGGGGACGGAGGTAGTTTATAGCTGCACGACCATCAAGGCGGATCACCAGGATCAGAACAGACTGTGAAGCCGATTGGTCGTCCAGCTATGGACACCTCAGCCGGGGACCCCGTGACGGCTCTAATGCAGGCAGTGACAGGACTCAGGGTAGACATGGCTACCGCTACTGCAACCCTACGCGCTGATATGACCGCCGCCACCACCGCATTACACCACCGCCTCGACACGGTACTAAGTACACGCCATCCCTTACCTGCAGAAGCCGAATTCGACGAACCTATTCCTCCCCAAAACCCTCCTCCTATCATACCCCCTTCCTTCCCGGCCGCTCCTGTGGTGATCCAAAACCCTTTCCCCTTGGCTACTCCCGAGCGATACCAGGGCGACCCAAAGAAATACCGTACTTTCATCAATCACTGTAAGCTCCATTTCATGTGTCGCCCTCAGGCTTTCCCCGATTCCGTATCAAAAGCAGCCTTTCTTCTCTCCCATCTATCAGGGGTAGCCGCCACATGGGCCAATCCATTGCTGGAAAACAACCACCCTGCGTTGTACGATTTTGAATTGCTGACCCAAGAGATGGCAAAAGTATTTGACACCAGGCACAAAGCGCAGTCTAGGGACATGGAATTCCTAGATCTCACACAGGGTCGCTCAACCCTCATAGAGTACATCACCCGGTTCAATCAGCTGTCTGCGGAGACCTCCTGGCCAGAAAATAAAAAGGCTGTGGTATATTACCGGGGTTTATCTGGGGCCATGAAAGATGCCTTGTCCGTGGTGCCTACGCTTCCCATAGCATATGCTGATTTGGTGGACTTAACATTGCAAGTCGATGCCAGACGATCGGAGCGACGCGGAGAAGGTTCATCCTCGTTTCCACTCCCATCCACGGCCGTTGCCACCCCCTAACCCATGCAGATAGGCGGGATCCGCAGCCCTATCTCTCACGTTGAACGAGAGCGCAGGAGAACGGACAATGCCTGTTTTTACTGCGGTCTTAACGGCCCTTTCATAAAAGAGTGCCCTCGCCGTCCAAAAAACAGAAACCCGGGTTTTCAGAAGGCTCGCCCCTAAGATCAGAGGTGGGTGCGAGTACTATCCGGAATACCTCTGAACCTACCTTTGGTCCTGTACGACCCATTATAGTACAGGCCTTTCTGAACCATGCTACTGGTTCTCACGCCGTGTCAATAGTGATAGACTCAGGTGCTACAGGCTGCTTCATCGACATAGCCTTGGCCGGTTCATTGAACCTGCCTTTGGTCACGAAAGAGTGTCCCGAACCGGTCCAGGCGGTGGATGGTACGTCTCTTGCCTCTGGCCCGATCCGGCAACAGACCGCTCCCTTAGAGCTGGTTGTTCAGGAAAACCACAAAGAGACGATATCATTCGATCTCATCTCTACCCCTCAGTTCGGAGTAATATTAGGCATTCCTTGGCTAAGACTGCACAATCCCCTCATCAACTGGGGGACGGGTCAGGTTTCATTCAAATCCGAAACATGCCAACACTACTGCCTCCTGGCAACACCTCAGTTCTCTAGTCCAGCGGGCATCCTGGGAAGCGTCACGTCCATAGCTATAGGGGACAATACAGACCATCATGATACGCACACAGTAGGGGCTGTCACGGGTGGGATACCTGCTGTTTACCGCGATTTCCAGGCGGTATTCGATAAGGGTTCAGCAGAAGGCCTACCCCCGCATCGACCTTACGACTGTCCTATCGACCTGATACCTGGCGCATCTATCCCGAAGGGTCGTATCTACTCCCTTACTCAGGTGGAAGAGCGGACCTTGCAGGAGTATGTCCAACAGGCTTTACGGCTGGGACATATTCGTCCATCGACTTCTCCGGCTGCAAGCCCTATATTCTTCGTTCCAAAGAAGGAAGGGGACCTCCGTCCCTGTGTCGATTATAGGCGCTTGAACGCCGTCACAGTAAAGAACCGCTACCCCATACCTCTGATCACTCCCTTGCTGGACAAGCTCACCCATGCCACAATATACACCAAACTAGACCATCGCGGGGCGTACAACCTTATACGCATGCGTGACGGTGATGAATGGAAAACGGCCTTCTGCTCACGACAAGGCCTATTTGAGTATACTGTAATGCCTTTTGGCCTGTGTAACGCCCCGGCTACCTTCCAACACTTTATGGACGATGTTTTTAGCGACATCTTGAATACCTATGTGATTGTTTACCTAGATGACATTCTGGTGTTCTCCACTTCCCTTGATGAACACATAAAACATGTCAGAGAAGTACTGTCGCGACTACAAAGCAACGCCCTTTACGCCAAACCCGAGAAATGTACGTTCCATGCATATCAAATCGAATTCCTGGGGTTCCATATCACGCCCAAGGGACTCTCTATGAATCAATCCAAGGTACGGGCGATTGACGAATGGCCCACTCCGACCAATCTCAAGCAGCTGCAGTCGTTCCTAGGATTCGCGAACTTCTACCGGAGATTCATATCAGGGTTTTCTTCGGTTGCGGCTCCACTTACGGCACTCACTAGCCCTTCTGTCCCCTATGTATGGTCCACTACGCAGCAATCTGCTTTTGACGTACTGAAAACCCTGTTCACCTCCGCTCCGGTATTACAACACCCTGATCCCGACCTTCCGTATATTCTGGAAGCAGATGCCTCGTCCTATGCATTAGGTGCGGTGTTATCCCAGACCTGTCCTACCACCAACCGTTTGCATCCGGTAGCATTCCACTCCCGCAAGTTCACGACTACCGAACTACACTACACGGTTACAGAAAAGGAACTACTGGCTATTAAGGATGCACTACAGGTCTGGAGACACCACCTTCTAGGTGCCAAACATCAAACCACGGTGTTCTCCGACCATAAAAATCTCCAGGACCTTGCTTCCTTGAAGTGCACCAACAGTCGCCAGGTTAGGTGGCATCTGTTCTTTGCCGCCTATGATTTTGTGGTCAAACACAGGCCCGGTGTTGGGCACGGTAAAGCCGATGCCCTGTCCCGTTCACCTGGGGGGGAGACCCTTCCCTTTTTCCCGGACACTCTGTTGGGAAAGAATCACGTTATCTGTCTATGCACACCAACACCCTCCTTGTTGTCCACTATCCGCCAATGGGCCTCTCGGTATCCGCAATCATTGGCGGAATGGGACCCAGTCATGCAAGATGGGTAACCTTTCGTTCAGGGGGGTAAACTCCTTCTACCCACAAGTGAAACCCGGAACCAAGCGTTGACCTGGTCCCACGACGCTGCCGTCAACGGTCACCCCGGACAGCTCCGCACCTTGGATCTCCTTAAGCATTGGTGCTGGTGGCCTACGATGAAGCGTGACGTACGGGACTATGTCAACACCTGTGCGGTGTGTGCCCAGGGCAAATCGCACAGGGGTCGGCCTTTGGGTCTGCTCCTTCCTCTCCCAATCCCTCCACGACCTTGGCATACGATCTCCATGGATCTGGTCACTGATCTCCCCCGCACTCATGGGTTTGACACTATTTGGGTCATAGTCGACTCGTATACCAAGTTTGCCCATTTTATACCCTGTAAGGGAATTCCCTCAGCCCCTGTCTTGGCCAAACATTTCTTCAAACATGTATTCTGCCTTTTCGGATTGCCCCAGGTGTTGGTCTCTGACCGTGGTTCCCAGTTCACCTCCCGCTTTTGGCGGGCCCTAACGGCTCTGTTGGGCATAGATGCCCGGTTTTCCTCTTCGTATCACCCGGAGAGTGACGGTCAGACCGAAAGGGTCAACCAAACGATGGAACAGTATCTACGCTGCCTCACACTTCAATACCGGGACACATGGCTCAATCTGCTACAAACTGCGGAGTTTGCCTACAACAATGCTCTGCACTCGGCTACCGGTTACTCACCTTTCTTTTCACTCTACGGTCAGCATCCTCGTGCCCTCCCCATTCCAGACTATTCCTCTTCCGACACCCCGGCCGCATCGGCTTGTGCCCGAGACATTGTATCTGTGCACGCTCAGACCTTGGTCCACTTACGTGAGGCGCAGGCTTCTATGAAGGCGGCTGCTGACAAAAAGAGGGCTGTTCCGCCCGTTTACAGGGTGGGGGATAGGGTTTGGTTGTCCACTCGTCATCTACATATCCCTGGCTGCCGCAAGCTGTTGCCTCGTTTTGTGGGCCCTTATGAAGTAGTCAAGGTTCTGAACCCGGTGGTGTTGCGCCTGGCGGTTCCCCCCGCCTGGCGGATCCACCCGGTATTCCACGTTTCTCTCCTTAAGCCTTGCCCTGGCCCTACCCGCTTGGTTTCTCCTCCTGCTCCCGTCTCTGTCTCTTCTCCCGATGTGTTTGAGGTCCGGGCTATTTTGGGTTCTCGCATTCATCGGGGTGTCCTGCAGTACTTGGTGGACTGGTTGGGTTATGGCCCAGAGGATCGTTCGTGGGTGGCTTCCCGGGATGTTCATGCCCCCCGTTTGTTGGCCCGGTTTCACCATGATAATCCCGCGAGCCCACGCGGTCGTGGGCCTTTGGGGGGGGGGCTCTGTCACGTCCCCGGTCCTGCCCTCCTCCCGTCACTCACCAGGCACCATTCGTTCCCATACCCACCACCCACACCAACGGGGAAGACACGGCAGGCGGGATGTCCGAGGGGGCAGATCCTCCTCTTTCCGCCCATTTCCGTGCTGGCGCTTGCCATGGCGTCTCGTACATGCCCGACGGCTCCGGCGTCGGCGGCTCCAGTTTCCACGCACGGGGGAACCTGATCGCGTCTCGCTCAGACGATCACGTGACTGGTCACGGGATCGCCTGTAGCCGACGCTGGCGTCCACATCGGACGAACACCAATCACTGATGGCGTCCGTCCATCACGTGACGCCTCTGTGCGGTCACGTGCCCTGTCACGTGATCTACCTTTCATTCAAATAGAGCTGAGAGGAAACACTCAGTGCTTCACAGCTGTTTCCACCAGAGACCTGTTCGGCATTACCCTCGTTCTTCTTGTAACTCTTTGGAACTCGACCACGGACCGCTACTTGGACTTGTCTTGGATTGCCCTTCTTGTTTCGACGCATCTTCTGGACCCTTGGAACTCTTGACCACCCTTTTTCTGGCCCTGGAATTGCTCTGGATTACCCTTCTGTTTTGGCGAACTTCTACCCACGCTCCTGGCGATCACGTTTTGTCTCCTGAGTCATTTGGGGTTCACCACCTGGACCTTGGATGGACTTGCTATCTGGTCACGCTCTGGCTATCGGTGTGAGTTGGAGGAAGTACTGTACATCCCAGCCTGCTGACGGTCTTCCCTCGTTGTCTGTTCAGGCTTACTACCTGTCCTATCATCCCCAGGGTAAGCTGTGCCATTTTTTGCTCCTTGTTTGCTTGCACTGCCATTATTGTTCATAGTATACCTGAACCTAACCTTTGCCTTACAGCACTCAGGGGTCCTTCCGGTGTTCCGGGTATCCGATTGACGACGCCACTCATCACCTGTGGCCTCAAAGATTGCTAGGGCAGTATTCTTTACCTGCTCGAGCGGTACTTGGGGACGGAGGTAGTTTATAGCTGCACGACCATCAAGGCGGATCACCAGGATCAGAACAAATATGTTGCTAATTAAATGATTGGTGTTGCTTGAGAGTGGTGACTGATCACCACTGCTTTCAGGTAATACTTTAATTTGAAGGTGGTGACTGTTCACCTCTATCTTAAGTTACTGTCTTATAGCATCAACTAGGCAGCATTCTAGAAACATCAGAGGTAAAAGTGCCTTACTGCCTGTCCGGTGCAATGTGGCGATACTTAGGGAACTGATAGAAGCTCTGGGGTGAATGAGGACTACGGGTGGGAAATGGAGTGGCTTATTGATCAGCAACCGTTTGGCAGTGAAAGTAACACGCCTGTGTACAAGGAGGTGGTTGAAAAGGTGTGCATACATTAGAATGTCTGTTGTTCTATTCAACCTGCACACTGACTTTGGGTTTCTTAGCATCTCTATTTTTGGTGTGTTTTGTTTTTGAGGTGCAACTTTTGTGTCTAGTGTGGTCTAATTCTATCCTTTCATTTCTTTTATGTGTCTCATGAGGAGATGGTGGATCGGTGACGGTAGAACATTTGCAATGTGACTATTTGCTTGGTACTAGCATGTTCTAGAGCGTGGCAGGCTCGTTATCAGGGGGTGGCAGCTCCAGATGGAAGGTGTCTCCGTTTTCTAGGCTGGATGCGAACGTTGTCAGGCTTGGGTTTCTTGTGTTTCTGCCACAAACTGGGCCTTATGCTTTCTTGCATAAAAGATGGAGAACGTAAGTATGTTTGGGTGTGGTAGGCCCAGATCCAAGGGTGGCAGTCTTGGACAGAAGTGTATTTTGTTTCTTGTGGTTGAAAAGAGTGTGGCATTGCTATGCTGATGTGTGAAGTCCTCACTTGGTTTCAGGATCTCTGCTCTGCGTGCGTTACATTTCATTATCTGGTGTTTGTATGTTTTTCTTTCTTTTTTTTCATTTGGAAAAGGGGGAGATGTGCATCTCTTGAGTGGGAGGAATCCATTGTGGAATGTGGAACCTGGAGGGCTGTGTGTTCCAGGGATGACGGTTAGGACACACAGGATGGGAGCCCAACTAGAAGCGTGCCTCTGTGTTGCTCTCCTGTAATAACTTTCTAACTTGCCCTGTAACCAATAAAGCAGTTCTAACCTGCACCTACCCGACTCCAGTGCGCTTCCTGACTTACCTTTTGTGTCTGGATTCATTTATTCTTTCCATCATTTTCATTGGTTTTGTCCTTTTATTCATTTATTTTCTTCTTACCACCCCATTCCTCTCCATCTCTTCCTCTGTGCAGTGTTCTAGTACTTTCTTTCCACCTATCTTCTTCTCCTTTCTTTCTTTTTTGTTCCGTCCTTCTTTCCATGCACCCTTCTCTCTTTTTTCCACCCACCCTTCTTTCTGTCCTGTTTTGCTCCTCTCCTTTCTATGTGTGTATCTTTCATTCTTATGAAAGGATTTTATTCCAGTGTCCAATGTTGCCCTGAGCTATTTTCACACTTAAAGGGTAAGAGTTCCAACTGTTTTATCTTTTCAGGTTGGAGCAATCCATAGACTTCCAGAGTCATGGGGAAGATATGGTACTGCTCTGTTTGTGATATTTAGGGACATTAAGTAAAGTTAGTCTTCTTTTATTGAAAAAAAAGATTGCCAATGATTTCAGTTTGATTTTCTGATCTTCTAATGCATCGTCCACTAGCAAATATCACAGATAAGCACAAATGGAAGACATTTAAACGGGTTGATGAAAGAAAGGAAAGTAATAATGAAAGAAAGGAGGAAATACAAAGTCAAGGAAAATGAAACAGTGTGAAAAAGGAAATAAATGAGAACAAGATAGAGGGAGAAGGAAACAAAGAGAGACAGAAAACGAGAAAGAAAAGAGAAATCGAGTAAAAATAAGGATTTTGAGAGAGGAGAAAGAAAGCAAGATATCTATAAGGTGAGGTAGCAATAAAGAGTAGGAAAGATGAAGGGAAAGAAAACGCGAGGAAAAGACAAAAAAAAGGGACACACGTGTAAGTAAGAACAAAATAAAGAAGAGAGGAAGAAGTAAAGAGAAAGAGAAAGAAAGACAAACGGAGAGAAGAGAAATCAAAAAGCTAAACGTGAAGAAGGAAAGAAAGAAAGAACAAAATAAAGAAAATAATAAATAAGGAAAGAAACAAACATGGAAAATACAAGAAAGAAGGAAAGGGAAACCAAGATGGAATTAAGGAAAGATTTATATGAGACGTGAAATGAATGAATCAATTGAAAGAATGATCCAAAGAAACCAAGATATAGAATGCATGGAGGAAAGGGGGATATGAGGATTGAGGGAAAGGTGGCGAAAAAAAGATTAAACAGAGTAAGAATTGATGAAAAAAGAGAATGAGAGAAAGATGGAAGGATAGAAGGACATGGAAAGATGTGATGAAACGGAAAAAAGATGGAAAGAAAAGAGCAATGGGAGACATAGAGATACAATTCAAGGAAGAAAACAATGAAAATGAAATATAAAGCTAGAAAAAAGAGAAGCAAAAAAGGAACAGAATTGTTTCATTGCATTTCAGAGTTGAAAAATGTTTCCTTTATAACAGCAGCCACTGCGTCTCATGGTGTAGAATGGGCCAGTCTCCAATAGTGATTCACAGGCCCTCATTCCGAGTATGGTGGTAGGCATCGAGCAATTAGCTCCATGGCTGCCTCCCATACCGGTACCGCCTCCAGCGTTGTTCAATGGGGACTTACCGGTCCATTCCGACCCTGGAGGGACCGGTAAGTCCCCATTGAACAAACCATTCCCCATTCCCATTAGAGCCCCCATAGGGCTCAGTGGGAATGGGGAGGGCACAAATAATGGGCTCGCGAATGGCTGGCCCGTTATTTGTGCCCTGGTCCCCTAACGGGACCCGTAAGGGACGTGTGGTCCGACCACACGTCCCTTACGGTTCCTGTTAGGCAACCTCGGAATCGGGTGACAGGGGATTACCGGCACCTGTCTCCTTACCGGTGCCCGGTATCCCCTACCGCCCGACTCGGAATGATGGCCACAGAGTCTATTATTGCTACTTTGGAAGAGAGAGAGAACTGACCTACTGTATGTTTCCTATTTTTCATCGTAAAACCAAAACAACAAAAAACATATATGTGAATAGCCCATGAGTAAGTAATGATTGGCCATTAAAGCAAGCAACCAATTTTCCTAGTGGCTAAAACAACATAAAGGAATTGTCGCTCCATGGCTACATTCATTACCGAACATCCCGTATCTGGTCTACAGCATTTTACTTGGTTTCTTCTGCTGTTTTCTCGTTGTCTCGTCATCACAAACCCTTTCTTGAATTGGCTCACTGGTTTAGTCCATGGCTTCTGCTTGGAGATGATTTATTCCTCACATCGCTTTTCTCATTCACTGTTTTCGCCAAAGGAATCACCTCTACTACCAGTTTTAACCGCAGCTTGAGTATAAATTGCAAGAACAATATTCTGCTTAAAATGGGTTGACCTGTGTGCCTTCTTGTTTTTGTTTAGGAATTTGAATACGCATACGCATTGTTTCATCCAAGTTATGCGTGTTTAGGCTTCTCTGTCTCAGATGTGGTTTAAAGTTTTTGAGTAATCCATGTCTGGACAGTCTTCAATACAGAAGCCGTTCATCTTTCTTAAGATGTAGGTGCCAGAAATGGACACACTATTGGAAGTAACACATTGGCCCTCATTCCGAGTTCGGAGGTAACCACGCTGCTATTTGCGGCATGGCTGCCTCCAAACTCGTCCAAACTCCGGCCAGGTGAATGGAGTAATTACCGGTCCATTCCGAGGTCGGAGGGACCGGTAATTCCCCATTCACCAGGGCCATTCCCCATTCCCATTTGAGCCCCAATAGGGCTCAATGGGAAGAGGGAAGGCCGCAATAACGGTACCATATATTATGGTACCTTTATTGACCCCGGAGTCCCTTTGAGGGTCCCTCCTTAATGCCGGCGTTAAGGAAGGACCCGCAAAGGGAACTCGTAGTAGGGCGGTAAGGGTTTAACGGCACCGGTCTCGTTACCGGTGACCGTTAACCCTTACCGCCCTACTCGGAATGAGGCCCATTGGGTCTCATTATGAATTTGCTGGTCTGGAAATAAGGTGCTGGTAAGAACGCGTACCAGCACCTTTCCGGACCTGCAACTCCAAGTCTGATGGTAGGGGCTGTGATCCACCGGTCGGCCTGACCTGCTGGTAGTTCAGGCCCTACCGGTAGACAATTGCCTCAATCACCTGCACTGCCAGCCTGTGATTGCAGCATCCTATTGTACTCCAAGGGAATGGAGATTTAGCGGCGTCTCCGACACCCTTAATATCCCGGTAATACTGGAATATCGGGTTGCGGAGACGGGGCGGTAGTCCACCGGTATCCTGGTGGAATTACCAGCAGGATACCGGGGGACTTGTAATGAGCCCCATAATCAGTGTTGTTTACAAGATCAGTTTGCAAGATAACTTTCCCGCCAAATGTTCCTATTGTAGCCAGAGTGTCTTTCATGTACTTCCCCATTTGAAAGCACTCAAGCACTTGGTTATTCGCAGTACAACTAGCGTGTTCAGTATCCAGGCACAATATGGTCAACATTGAATAAAATGTAGATGTTCCGATGGAGCAGCAGCTTTTAAGCGAAAGCTGTTTGCTTTGGCTGTTTAACAGACAGGGCCTCATTCCGGGTTTGGAGCTAACCATGGAGTAATTAGCTCCATGGTTGCCTCCGAAACCGTCCCAAATCCGGCATGGTGAATGGAGTAATTACTGGTCCATTCCAGGGTTGGAGGGACCGGTAATACCCCATTAACCTTTTGCCCTTCCCCATTCCCGTTTCTGCCCCATAGGGCTCAATGGGAATGGGGAAGGAGGTAATTATGGCACCGTAAATTACGGTACCGTAATTACCTCTGAAGTACTTTTGCAGGTCCCGTACTTAACTCCTGCTAAAAGCAGGAGGTAAGGAAGGACCCGCAAAGGGACCTCGGAATACGGAGGTAAGGGATTACCCGCATCTGCACCCTTACCGGTGCCGGTAATTCCTTACCTCCAACCTCGGAATGACCCCCAATTCACTTGAAAAGCTTTTTAGAACGTACATGGCACGGCATCCATGCAACTGTAATACAAAGATAGACAAATACGTTGTCAGGCGGTTTACCTCAGCTACAGCTAAGGATTACACTTCCATAGGAATCTTACCTAATAAAGCTGCTTTCACAGATAGGCTATTTATTGAGCGTGGACCTAGCTTCAGGAAGCAACGGAGCACTTTACAGTCATAGGAAGGAGAACAAGGTCAGGGAGCAGAGAAACAAGGGAGTTGCGAACTAACAACAGGGGAGGGACGGCAATTGTCAGCAATGGATCTACAAGTAACCAGGGGAAGAAACAGTGGGGATCAGATCACCCAGTCTCAGGGATGATGGGGAGTGAACGGTGTATGCACCTAGGTGTTTGCCATTAAAGATCATTTGTGCTCAAAACATATACGTATTATAGGCTTTGAAAAGGCAACCTGGAGGTCCTTTGAAATAGGATAATGAATGTGTCAAAGACATGTGGAACACGGGAAATAAGCCTTACTTTGCAAACGCGGAATAAGCCTTTTTTAATTGTGAGTATTTGGTGGCGATTCTGCACCGCCCATGAAGCCAAAACTATTAGCACCAGAGTATGGACAGGAGAGATGGGATGTGAGGGGGGGGCATATTGCCTGTGTGTTGTTTGCTTTCTTACTAACCCATGTCCCTGCTAAACCCTGTGACCATTACTACTATGGGCTTTTATATGGCTGCCGTTGTGATTTCTAAGAATGTTTATTTCATTGTAGGGATTAAATGATATGCATTTGCGACAAATGGATGACCCACTAGTAGTGCAGTTTACTGTGACATCAATCTTTCAATGCGTGTTTCTCGAGTATCTACCCTTCTTTGATGATGTGTCCTAATCCTTTTTCCCCTCCTTAGGTGCAGAATGTTCTGGGACATAGACTCTTACCAGCTGGATATTTTAATGTTCCGTTCCATCGTTGGCGCTGCTGCCATCTTCTACATCTACAAGTATGCCATTCTTTCCTAATAGTTGATGTCATGGAAATGTAATGCCCAGCAAATGTGTAGCTACTCTGCTTAATAGGCAGCCACGGCTCAAATCTGGAATGAAAGTTGAATTATAAGACACGTGACTGTGAACTAATCCATCGCCCGTCATTTGTTTTCATGATGCAACATCAACACTATGTTGCTTTGGAAGAGTTGTTTTTGAAGAACCATGTGCTAAATTAGTAGGATGAATACATTTAATAGGATTTGTATGATTGCTAGAATAACTACCATCTAGGCAAGAGAATGCCCACCCAACCCCCACCCATAACAACTTGAGAATGGACAATAGGATCCTCTGACTCAGCTTTTTGGATGCCAAACTCCCTGTAAGTGCCACTGCCCGCACCTCAGCACTGATTCATTTCAGTCTGTGAAGTAGCCCCGACGCCTCCCAGCACCACCACCTGGGGCAAGGCAGCAGCCCCACCTCTGACCGTTCCCTGTCGTTCCTCACCGTCTCCGCTCTCCTTCCCAAGAGCTCTGCCTGCAGCCTTAGACAGCGCAGGACCTAAAGACATCCCCAGGACCCTTCCCACGCCCCACAGGCAGAATCAGTATGCACTCTGCATTAATGAAATGCCTGCTAATATAAGAATGTGTTGGAATCACGAAAGGTCTAAGAAAATTAAGAATGATACCACTCAACCAACCTGTAAAACCTAAGTGCTCACCTGTGAAAAGAGGAACTTAGCTATCATTTGGACACTTGACAATCAAATGCATTATCAATGCCAGTACAAGTATCCTGGCCCTCATAGTATACAGTATTGTTCTCCAGACAGTGACCCGAACTTATATCAACGTTATCTGCGGCCTGCCTCCTGGGACAAGATGACGGGACCAGGAAAGCTCAGCACATTACTGGGCGACTTTGGGAACAACACTGAAACAGCATGGGCAATGATTGAGGCTTCACCCACTCCCAAGCAGTGCCAAGTCAATGCATTGGTGCAAAAACCCATTGCTGTGTTTCAGCATTAGGAGAAAACATTTGTGCAGGCACTTCCCTTTGTGGTGTTATTCTAAACTACAATTGGGGTGGGGACTCGTATTGCTCCACTGCCTTGCTTAATTTCACTAAGACCCTTCCCATTTTTTCAATTTACATTTCTTGTTCCCTGAGTCCACACATTTATGATGAGGTATTCTTGCTATAGCAGAAACACGCACATTCTCTGAAGTACAAAACAACTAAATTCCAGCAACTAGAACGGACATACAGCATAACAGCACACCTCGTGTAGTTCCTACGTGCCCTGCTTCTTCAGAAACTCTCTGGGTGCAGTATTTATGCAAGTTCAATGGTTTACGGGTGGGAGTGGTGGGAGAGATGCCAATGAGGCTAATCACATATGCTCCTTGGTAGGGGAACAGCTGGCAGTATATTGAAGAGAACTGTTTTCTGAAATGCCCCCCTCTGGCCCAGAGATTGGGGCCAACCTAGATTCCAAAGACCGTCCAAGTCGCTGGGAACTAGTTCGCTCTGGAGTGTTTCCTGGTGCTGTTCACAAAGGTGTGTGTGTTATTCTCGGAAAGGAAATACTTTGCTGACTACCTGGGAAAAGTGAAAGGGGCAATTCGAGACCTCGAGCTTCGCGGGACTTATCAGGATTTACCTTTGTAATGTTATACGCTCATTGAGAGTCACGGGATAACAACTGCTTACTTCCTGCTTGTCAAACTAGTTTTCTGAAGGATTACTCCACTCAAATAAATAGTTTGGCACCGGTTCTTTTGCAGGGGTCGGGTGGCTCGGCTAAACGCCATTATTATGCTTATCTCTACTTTGCAATTGCGTCCCACAGAGTTCGGAGAGATCATCTCCGATTCAGACGTCACAAACGCGTCACAAACGGTAATACCTAGTGTACTGCCGTCGATGACAATCGCATTAGCTCCACATCTGCTGAAATCAGATGGGGCGCTTTTTCCAGAAAGTTCGTCACCATAAAGGGCTTTAGCACTACTATTCATCAGTTATTATTTTGCTGATATTCTGGAAGCCTTATTGAGGATACAAGGTGTTTCTGGCTTTGCTATGTGTAGTATTCTAAAGTAATGTTATTGTTGGAAGTTGCCGGCTCCCTGCCTGCGCGTGAGAAAGATTGTTGGGTGAGAGCTCATGAGTGTTCCATGTGGACGGTTGAGATGATGTCGAGTGTTTGAGGAGAGTTGCAGTGCAGGGCCCAGCTTATAGTTATATTCAAATAAAGAAAGTCCTACACTTATCGTGTCGAGCATACCTCACTATGCTATCACCAGCTGATCTACCTAGCATGACCGTCACATTAGATAACCCATTTTTTGTTGCTTAGAAGTGATCCGGGTGAGCAGGGATGCCAGCCATCATTGAGATGCCCAGGTCACATTATTCACAAAGGTGGCCTGTGCATGTCCAGGAGACTGTTCAGGCCAGGGACATGTTGGGGTTGGCGCAGGGTTTTAAGCGCCATGGACTTGATCTGGTTACTACTTACTGTGGGTTTTACATGTTGTCCTGCTGTTTTTGTTTGTTGTGTTTGTAGGGGCATTACCCTTGGTTATATGTGGATGATGCCAGTACCTTTAGGGGCAGTGAGGTGCTTTCACTTCTTGCACATGCTGGGATTATGGTACACAGGATTTGCGTTTGTTTGTGCAATTCATGGACATTTTGGGGGTGGTGCAAGAACTTTGGTGCCACTACGGGACAAGAATTTTGGCGCCATTACGTCTTTTGGGTTGTGTGACATAAACTAAGCCTCCTTCACCAATCAAGAACACTAGAAGGTAAGTAGTTTACATGTAGGGTTTATTCTCTTAGTTAGTAAGTAGAGAAAGCACTGGGACATCCATGTGGTCCAGTATCATAGGTCCAACTGCCCTCAGTAGAACGTTGCAATCAAACCTACACCAACATTCCACCTAGAATGTTAGTGACATCACCGCCCTTCACCACAACACTCATATCCATAATCAATCCCACACAGATTATGACATATGTCCTTCTCTTCAACCAATACAACACACCTAGCAATAACCCTTCCCACACAAATTATGACATATATGTCCCTCTCTAAACCAACCCAATACTAATAGCTATAATAGGGCCCAGAACAGGTCATGACATATGTCTCCCTCCCTTGGACTGACACATCACCCCATGACATCACCCACCATGAGGATGGATGAACACCGCCAATAAATGTTCCGAACTAAATGGCTCATAACATCTCCGAACAGCTCCCAGCTGAGCCCTTGTACCACACCACACTTCTCACCCACATCATCTGGCTGCCCCTTAACCTAGAAACAGGCTCTGGCAGCCCCTTGAATGACCAGACAGCACCTAACTGCCCTTACCCAAAACATAGATATCATCTAAAAACCCCTTAGTACCGCCATAACAACACTAACTATTCCTAACCAAGCCCTATACAGCACCTAAATAAACCTTAAATCAACAACAGCACCTCGCTGCCCAACCGACAACCAACAGCACCTGACTGTCCCTAAAAGCACCAAACAGCGCCTAACTGCCTAATGGACAGCACCTAACTGCCCCCTCTACACCCAGGCAGCACCTCACTGCCCCTAAAACAACCCACAACACCTCACTATCCCCAAAATACCAGCAGCTCCTCACTGCCCCCGAAATTGACCAGACATCACCTTACTGCCCCTAACACAACCAGACAGCACCTCACTGTCCCCAGAAATGACCCAGACAGCACCTCACTGTCCCAAACACACCAACTGCACCCCACAGTCCCTTAAAACACCAGACTGCACCTCAATAACCTAAAGCCAACACAACACCTCGCTACCCCACCTACCAGCATGTGGACAGCATCCAGAAAACACCTCACTATCCCTATTACAAACACTAGACAGCACCTCACTGCCCCTAAAACAACCAGACTGCATCTCACAGTCCCAACAACACCATACAGCTCCCAACTGCCCCTACAACAACCAGACAGCACCTCACTGCCCCTAAAACAACCAAACAGCACCTGACTGTCCCTAACACACCAGAACACAGCCAGACTGCACCTTACGGTCCCAACAAACACCACCTCAGTGCCCTAAAACCCCCAAAACACACCAGAAACCAACCAGACAGCACCACACTGCCCCCAAAAATGACACGGACAGCACCTCACTGCCCGCTAAACAGCACCCCACTGTCCCCAAAACAACCATACAGCACTGTCCCCAAAAACAACAGCACCTAACTTAACTCTAAAACACCCAGGGCGCACTCGAATGTGCCCCTCAAACAACCAAACACCACCGCACTGTCCCTAAATACACCAGAATACAACCAAACAACACCTCACCATCCCTACAAACACCAGACAGCCCTTACTGCCCCAAAAACAACAGACATCACCTAACTGCACCTCACAGTCCCTACCAACAACCAGACAGCACCTGTCATGATCTCTGCTTCCAAAAGGTCAGGGTTTTCCCAACTCCCTTGGAAGCAGATCCATAACCCAGGTTCCGAGTGCCAACCAGTCCCAATTGGGACCTTTTGGACCCAGTCCTGGCGCCAGTGGCACCAGGCTCATAAATATGCCCAGTCCCAGCACTGGAAGCGCCGGGCTCATAATGCTTGGGTGGACTTACCTGCAGCAGACCATGCTGCTTACTTGCCTGCCAGTTGAGCCTCTGATCCTCTTCTGTTTGGAACTACTTTTCCTGTTGGGTGGGGCAGGAGCCACTCCCTAGATTCAGAACACTGGAACTCTTCTGGAAAGCAGGAACTCTTTTCTTACCTAGGCGTGGCTGTGGAAGGAGACATCTAAGCACTACAGGAGGCTATTTAAACCACACCCGATGGATGAATCTTGCTTTGCGTTATTCTGCATCCTCTGCAGCAGAACGCTCATCGTGTCTTCTGCATCTGATCCTGGGCCTAAGGAAAAAGGCTTACCATCCTGAATCCAGTCTTCAGCAACACCTATAAAGACAAGAAAGAACAGGTTAGCATTACGGTCTTCAGTGACAGCTCTTCACTTACCTGGTCCATCGGCTGTCACCAACGCCTCGCGCTGCATTCCGGCAGCTGAAAGACAAAGGCTTACCTACTCTTCGTGCGCTCCGGAGGTCTTCACACTGCATTCCGGCATCTGAAAGACAAAAGCTTACCAACTCTTCGCACGCTCCGGAGGCCTTCGGCGCTGCATCCCGCATCTGAAAGACAAAACAAGGTGCGTTTAAAGACATTGGGGAACCAGTGGGTATTCCGGCACCCTGCAGCCGCTCCGAGCTTGTACTTGCAAAATAAAAAGACAGTTAGAGCGCATCGTGAAGCAGGCAACAAGCGCTTACTTACGTGCTTCCAGGCGCTTCTATTCATCACATGGGCTCCATCTTCAACTCACTTCAGCCCGTCATCCTCCATCGCCGGAACCCTGCAAAACAAGAAACATCATTACTAAAGACTTTAAAGACATTAGAATTACTCGAAACTTACCGTTCGTGCAGTAAACGACGGACAGCAGTCCTCTGAAGTCAAGAGGCCTGCTCCCCTTATCCAGTGAAGAAACTGGTTACAGCACCCTGCCCCGAGGCAGATGGAGAGCACGGCGTTCACTTACCTAAGGTGAGAGCGTTAACCTTTGGGGTTCTACAGGAGAAGAGAAAGGGAAGAAGAGAGAGACATTCAATAACCCAGTTCCTTAATCCCATATTTTCTATCTGCAGACATCTTACCCTTCAAGTCAGACATACAGTGCACAGAGGTCCAGCCCAAAGAGCCAGCCGTGTGTTACACATCACCTTTGAAGATACGGTATACGCCCAGTCAAGACCGGCGCTTCTACGGGAATCAGGTGAGCGTTACAGAACGCAAAGCCTACCACAAAACTCCCGTCCAGGCGCTATGGAAACCTCGGATACCGACCAGCTAGCCCAGTTACTTGGGGAACTAAGGGCAGAAGTGCATGCAGCCCGTCAGGAAACGAACGCTCTAAGAAGGGAACTGATTATTTCCAAGGAGCGAACAGATGATCTCGCTAGACAATTGCTACAGTCACAAGCCAGACAGACCCCGTTACCCGCATCTGGGGGAAATCTTCCTTCTACATCCTCTATGAATCCAGTGCAGATCAACCTACCTGGGAATGTACCTCTGGCTCCGCCCGAACGATTTTCTGGTGACCCAAAGAGGTTTGCAGTATTTATCAATCAGTGCCGGTTGCATTTCTTATGCCGGCCAGCAGCCTTTCCAACTGATCAAGTTAAAGTAGCTTTCGTGCTTTCGTACCTTAGTGGCAATGCGGCAGACTGGTCGATCCCTCTAGTAAATCAAGATGATCCGGTCCTCCATGATTTTCAAGCTTTTCAGCTCAGTATGAAAAAACTGTTCGCAAGACATTCACAGGGGCAGGCCTTGGACAATGAGCTTCTTTCGTTGCGACAAGGTAATCAAGACCTTTTGGCTTATATTGCGTCTTTCAACAGACTGATAGTGGAAACTCAATGGCCTGAGGACAAAAGGATTACGCTGTTTTATAGAGGTCTACGTGGAGAGCTCAAAGATGTGTTAGCCCAAGTAGTGAATCCACCACAAGATTGTTCGGACTATATTGACTTAGTCGTTCAAATAGATCACAGACTGCAGAACAGGAAGGCCGATCGTTCCAAGTTTGATGCTCGAGTATTTTCCAAACCGCCAACTCCTTCCAAAGGAGTAGACTCCGGGGAACCCATGCAAATAGGGGGTCTGAAAGGTCCTCTAACACAAAAGGAGCGGGAAAGGAGAAAACAGTTGCAATTATGCCTCTATTGCGGAATCTCAGGGCACTTTCTTCGAGACTGTCCGGTGAAACCTGCCAAGAAGGTAGTAGGAGCTGCAGTTACCAAAGTTACAAACTCTGAGCAGGGAAACGACCTCGTCCGACAAGAATAGAGGTCCTCTTGCCGAGCGTGAAAACCAGTTCCGTGACCTCGCATTTCGTGATACCTATGGTCCTCATTAGTCCTGATAATCCGGATCGATTACATGCAATTGAAGCTTACATCGACAGCGGTGCCATCGGCAATTATATGGATCATGAAATGGTTTTGAGGATGAATCTAACTCTTTGTCCCAAGGCTGTAAAGGACGTCATTACTACGGTGGATGGTACGGAGATAGCCTCCGGGCCAGTAACGCATACCACTCAAGAGGTGATGCTAGTAAGTCAAGATGGACACCATGAGAAGATCGTGTTCGATGTGATCAAGGCCCCTCAGTTTCAGATTATTCTAGGAATACCTTGGTTAGAGAAACACAATCCTCTGATCGATTGGCGAGCAAGAACGGTCCAGTTTCCAGAATGTGTCTCTACTTGTCACCCTCCACCTGGTGTTGCACTGGCAGCAATTTCTTCAGAGACTCCCCAGTTACCTCCCGAATACCTAGAATACCAAGATGTTTTTCGGAAGGATCAGGCTAACGCTCTACCTCCTCATAGGTCTTATGACTGCCAGATAGACCTGATACCTGGATCTACTCCTCCTTGTAGTAGAATTTATGCCCTCACCGAGCCTGAGAACCTTCACCTTCGACAATACCTGGATCAATACCTGGCAAATGGGTTTATTCGTCCTTCCAAGTCCCCTGCTTCTTCAGCTTTGTTCTTTGTTCCAAAAAAGGAAGGAGACCTTAGAACTTGTATAGATTATCGCTCCCTGAACCAGATCACCGTTAAGAATAGATATCCGTTACCTTTGATCCCTGAACTCCTGGACCAAGTCAGAAAAGCATGCATATATACAAAGCTGGATCTTAGAGGAGCTTACCACTTGGTACGAGTAAAAGAGGGCGATGAATGGAAGACGGCCTTCCGCACCAAGTATGGGCTATTTGAATATCAGGTCATGCCCTTCGGACTTTGCAATGCCCCGGCCGCCTTTCAATATTTTATGAACGATGTCCTCAGAGAGCGCATAGATGTGTGTGTTGTTGTTTACATTGACGACATCCTCGTTTATTCTTCATCGGAATCTGAACATCGGAAACACGTGAAAATGGTCCTCGAAAGATTGCGTCAACACAAACTTTTCGCTAAGTTGGAAAAATGTGTTTTCAACGTGACTGAAGTTGAATTCTTGGGATTCATATTATCACCTGGCGGAGTGCGTATGGATTCAAAGAAGGTCGATGCAGTTCTCAAATGGCCATCACCATCCTCCGTAAAAGGTGTGCAAAGCATGTTAGGCTTTGCTAACTTTTACCGCAGGTTTATCCCCGAATTCTCTCGAATAGTCCAGCCCATCACTGCCTTGTTAAAGAAAAACAAATGTTTTGAATGGTCTACCGAGGCGGAACAAGCTTTCCAGGATTTGAAGACTAAATTTATCTCTGCACCAATTTTAAAACACCCTCGCCCCGAACTCCCCTACATCGTGGAAACTGATGCTTCAAGCCTTGCCATGGGGGCAGTTCTATCACAAAAGGACCCGGTAACCAATCAGTTGCATCCCGTGGCATTTTGGTCCCGCAAATTCTCGCCTCCTGAAATCAATTACACGATTCCTGACAAGGAACTTCTGGCTATCAAGTCTGCCTTTAAGGCTTGGCGGCATTATCTGCTGGGGGCCCGACGCACCGTTACTGTGATTATGGATCACCGAAACCTGCAATATTTGAAAACCGCAAAAGCCCAATCCTCTAGGCAACTCCGTTGGGCATTATTCTTTGCCGAGTTTGACTTCATAATTACCTATCGACCTGGTACAAAGAACGGTAAAGCTGATGCCCTTTCTCGGATGGGAGTGGAAGAACACTTGATCAACCCTAAACCTGTACCAATCATTCCCGAACAAAGAATTCTGGGTGTAATCGCCACAGAATCCATAGAGGAAGTTAAGGATAAAGCCAGGCAACTTGTAACTCCAGCAGACATACAGAATTGGCATCTGCAGGGAAAGGACTTTGCAGTAAAGGACAACTTATTGTATTTCCAAGAACGATTATACCTACCCAGCACAGATTTACAGAAAAAAGTAATCTCTTGTTATCACGATTCTTTAATGGAAGGACATCCCGGTATGGCCAAGACCTCAGAAAAGATCAAGCGCTACTTCTGGTGGCCGTCTTGGAAAAAAGATATCAGAGACTTTACAATGTCCTGTGGAGTATGCGCCCAAAACAAGAGTCAAAAGGAAAGACCAGCAGGCCTCTTACGCCCTATTGACATCCCACCTCGCCCTTGGCATACGCTTTCTATGGACTTCATCACCGATCTACCTCCATGCTCCGGATACAATACGATTCTAGTAATCGTGGACTTATTCTCCAAGATGGCGCATTTCATTCCGCTCAAAGGCTTGCCAACAGCAGCAACTCTGGCCTGAGAATTTCTCGAAAACATCGTCTGACTGCACGGTTTTCCTTCGGTTCTAATTTCGGATCGAGGTAGTCAATTTATTTCTCATTTTTGGCAAAGTTGCTGTCGGTCGGCTCAAATTGATGTGAGACTATCGACCAGTCACCACCCTCAGACCGACGGACAAACCGAGAGGACAAATCAAACTCTGGAACAGTATTTACGCTGCATGCTGCAACAAACTGAAAAAACTTGGAAAGACATCCTTTGGATAGCCGAATATTCCTACAATAACTCTGTCCATTCCGGAACTGGGAAAACCCCGTTTTTTCTTTTGTACGGCAGTCACCCTCGAACCTCGGAGTTGGATCCCCTCCAAGATCTTGAAACACCAGCAGTAGACTACCTGCATTCTACAATCACCCAAGCCTTTAAGGAAGCTGTTTCTCACCTTCAAAGGGCTAAAGAACAATACAAGAAAAGAGCAGATCAACATCGGAAGGAAGCCCCTCAATATCAAGTAGGGGATCAAGTCTGGTTATCCACCAAATATCTACCTCTAAAAGGGCCACGCACATTCAACCCAAGATACCTTGGTCCCTATTCCATCACTACCATAGTAAACCCAGTAGCGGTCAAGTTGGACTTGCCCCCGCACATGAAGATACATCCGGTCTTCCACGTCTCTATATTAAAACCCGTGCAACCTCAAACCCGACTAACTAAATCTCCAAAACCTACCCTAGTTGATGGAGAACTCGAATTTGAAGTCAAAAGCATTCTGGACTCCAAGATCTCCAAATCTAAACTATTTTACCTAATTGACTGGAAAGGCTACGGCCCCCAAGAGAGATCCTGGGAACCTGCTGAATATGTCCACGCTCCTCGCCTAATCAAAAGATTTCACCGAACATTTCCTGACAAGCCAAAACCCCCGGAGAAGCCCGGTTTGGGAGGGGCCTTGAGGGGGGGTACTGTCATGATCTCTGCTTCCAAAAGGTCAGGGTTTTCCCAACTCCCTTGGAAGCAGATCCATAACCCAGGTTCCGAGTGCCAACCAGTCCCAATTGGGACCTTTTGGACCCAGTCCTGGCGCCAGTGGCACCAGGCTCATAAATATGCCCAGTCCCAGCGCTGGAAGCGCCGGGCTCATAATGCTTGGGTGGACTTACCTGCAGCAGACCATGCTGCTTACTTGCCTGCCAGTTGAGCCTCTGATCCTCTTCTGTTTGGAACTACTTTTCCTGTTGGGTGGGGCAGGAGCCACTCCCTAGATTCAGAACACTGGAACTCTTCTGGAAAGCAGGAACTCTTTTCTTACCTAGGCGTGGCTGTGGAAGGAGACACCTAAGCACTACAGGAGGCTATTTAAACCACACCCGATGGATGAATCTTGCTTTGCGTTATTCTGCATCCTCTGCAGCAGAACGCTCATCGTGTCTTCTGCATCTGATCCTGGGCCTAAGGAAAAAGGCTTACCATCCTGAATCCAGTCTTCAGCAACACCTATAAAGACAAGAAAGAACAGGTTAGCATTACGGTCTTCAGTGACAGCTCTTCACTTACCTGGTCCATCGGCTGTCACCAACGCCTCGCGCTGCATTCCGGCATCTGAAAGACAAAGGCTTACCTACTCTTCGTGCGCTCCGGAGGTCTTCACACTGCATTCCGTCATCTGAAAGACAAAAGCTTACCAACTCTTTGCACGCTCCGGAGGCCTTCGGCGCTGCATCCCGCATCTGAAAGACAAAACAAGGTGCGTTTAAAGACATTGGGGAACTTTAATACTCACGTGCCATTACTCCTTTCCACATCTAACCCAGTGGGTATTCCGGCACCCTGCAGCCGCTCCGAACTTGTACCTGCAAAATAAAAAGACAGTTAGAGCGCATCGTGAAGCAGGCAACAAGCGCTTACTTACGTGCTTCCAGGCGCTTCTATTCATCACACGGGCTCCATCTTCAACTCACTTCAGCCCGTCATCCTCCATCGCCGGAACCCTGCAAAACAAGAAACATCATTACTAAAGACTTTAAAGACATTAGAATTACTCGAAACTTACCGTTCGTGCAGTAAACGACGGACAGCAGTCCTCTGAAGTCAAGAGGCCTGCTCCCCTTATCCAAGGTGAGAGCGTTAACCTTTGGGGTTCTACAGGAGAAGAGAAAGGGAAGAAGAGAGAGACATTCAATAACCCAGTTCCTTAATCCCATATTTTCTATCTGCAGACATCTTACCCTTCAAGTCAGACATACAGTGCACAGAGGTCCAGCCCAAAGAGCCAGCCGTGTGTTACACATCACCTTTGAAGATACGGTATACGCCCAGTCAAGACCGGCGCCTCTACGGGAATCAGGTGAGCGTTACAGCACCTCACTGTCCCCCAAAAACGACCCAGACAGCACCTCACTGCCCCAAAAACAACCAGACTGCACCGCACAGTCCCTAACGACATCAGACAGCTCCCAACTGCCCCTACAAACGACCAGACAGCACCTCACTGCCTAATGGACAGCACCTACCTGCCCCCAAAAATGACCCAGACAGCACCTCACTGTCCCTAACTACACCAATCAGCACCTCACTGTCCCTACAAACACCACCTCACTACCCTAAAACACCCAAAAACACACAGAACACAACCAGACAGCACCTCACTGAACTGTCACTGAATACACCATAAACAACCAGACAGCACCACACTGTTCCTAAAAGAACACCAAACAGCACCTAACTGCCTGATGGACGGCACCTAACTGCCCCCAAAAATGACCCAGACAGCAGGCCACATACATAAACACAACATAATAAATTACAGGCCATAACTGCTAAAAATAACCTACACAGCACCACCTGTCCCTTAAAACATGACCAGACAGCACCTCACTGCCCACTAGACAGCACCTCACTGCCCCCAAAAATGACCCAGACAGCACCTCACTGTCCCAAACACACCAACTGCACCTCACAGTCCCTTAAAACACCAGACTGCACCTCAATAACCTAAAGCCAACACAACTTCTCGCTACCCCACCTACCAGCATGTGGACAGCACCTAACTGCCCCTAAAACCACCAAACAACACCTGACTGCCCTTAAAACAACCAAACACCACCTGACTGTCCCTAACACACCAGAACACAAACAGACCGCACCTCACAGTCCCAACAACACCAGACAGCTCCCAACTGCCCCTACAACAACCAGACAGCACCTCACTGCCCCTAAAACACCCAAACAGCACCTGACTGTCCCTAACTCACCAGAACACAACCAGACCGCACCTCACTGCCCCTGAGGTGACCTAGGTGACACCTGACTGCCCGCTAAGTGGCACCTGACTGCCCACTAGGCAGCACCTCACTGCCCCCCCTAAAATAGCCAGACAGCATGCCACTGCCGCACAAGAGCGACAGCCCTCACTGCCCGCTGGACAGCACCACACTGCCCCCAAAATTGACACGGACAGCACCTCACTGCCCGCTAAACAGCACCCCACTGTCCCCAAAAACAACCAGACAGCACTGTCCCCAAAAACAACCAAACAGCACCTCACTGCCCGCTAAAAATAACCTAGACAGCACCACCTGTCCCCTAAAACATGACCAGACAGCACCTCGCTGCACCCATAAACACAGGGATCATGCATACATAACCAGGGGACATGCCCCTACGAACATGATAAACAAAACACTGCAGGACAACATGTAAACCCCACAGTAAGCGATAACCATATCAAAAGCATGGCGCTAAAGTCCCTGCGCCCAACCCCAACATGTCCCTGAAATGCAAAACACCAAATGCATGACAAGCAATTGTAAATGCAAAAATAACATTGATGGAAGTGACATGGCGCTAAAGTCCCAGCGCCATACCCCCACCCACATGTCCACTTCAGCCAACCTGCAAAGCAAACATTGCATAAACAAACATTACAATGTCCCATGGACCCCACACCCACAAGTCCATACTGAAAACCCAAGGATATGTCTTGACAGCAGGCCACATACATAAACACGACATAATGAATTACAGGCCATAACTACTAACATTAACCCAGGACCAAACCATAGTTGTACTAAACCCAGAGGCCACAACATAAACACAACAGCATTATAAATACACGGGCCTCCCCCACACCTACCACATAAAAAGGTCTGGACCTGACAGATCCTCCACGCCATGCGAGCCCCAGAGGTCTGGATCCAGCGCTCGCCACTTTGCCATGCTTGATGTCAAAACACCCACTTGTTGCCTCCTCCGTTTTACAGCATAAACATTGTAAACTCCCGTTAGAGCAAACACGATCCACGCATTTCTCACCAGCTCCATTGACAACCGTCTTCCTGCAGGCTTAACCACAGCGCCCTCCATTTGTGCGAGACAATCACGAACACCAGGACAATCCAGACAAGGCATGTGTCCATCCATGGCATGTGTTCCAATATTATTCCTGTGCACCTCGGAACAATCTCTTCCTAATCCTGCGCCGGCAAGACACTCACAAACAACGTCGCGTTCCAAGGGGACGTTGCGTTCCAACAGGTAGTTGCGCTCCAGCTGGGCCTGCTGTAATGCCAGTCCTCCGCCCACTGATGCTGGCCCAGCCCTTGCCGACGTCACCCGATCGGCACCCGACATCCTGAGAAAAAAAAAAATCTCTAAAGCATTTCCAGGTGCTCTCCGTCCCCTGATGGCCGCGCACCACAGCGCCACCTAGCGTTTGCAGGGGAAGTTAACACCCTGCACCCTGACGAAAACAATTCCAAAAACAGACGACCTCCGGCTCCGGACCAAGGACCCTGCCACCCCGTCTGACAGCAAAATCCTCGGACCCAGGGGCTTGCACACCCCCGCTTCCACGACGACAGTCCAGCAGACCAACGGCTGCAACCTCTGGCCCCCTCGATCTGGGCCTCCTGCCAGCAGGCTCCACAGCACCCTTCAGGCTAAATTAAAAGCCAATACAGCTGGACATACACAGAGGTATAACAGCGCCACCAGCTGCACCTCCTCCACTGGGACATCTGTTATGGGGCACCCAAATCCTTCAATGCCCCAGCACTTGCACAGCTCCAGCCCGCAGGACACCTCTGCTTCAGCTGGACCCCGACCTGGACCTCCACTGCACCGCCCGGCCTGCAGCTCCTCTGACAGCAAAATCCTCGGACTCAGGGGCTTGCACACCCCCGCTGCAACGACAGTCCAGCAGTCCAACGGCTGCAACCTCTGGCCCCCTCGATCTGGGCCTCCTGCCAGCAGGCTCCACAGCAACCCCTTTAGGCTAAACTAAAAGCCAATACACTGGACATACACGGAGGTATAACAGCGCCACCAGCTGCACCTCCTCCACTGGCACAGCTGTTACGGGCCACCCGAATCCTTCAATGCCCCAGCACTTGCACAACTCCAGCCTGCAGGACACCTCTGCTTCAGCTGGACCCCGACCTGGACCTCCACTGCACCACCCGGCCTACAGCTCCTCGTTACTGGATGGATGTCAACCTGGAAGGCAGCACTCCTCCCCAGCTGCCCCTTCCCAGCAGCACCGGAACCATCCTTGTCGCCAGTGACATAAACTAAGCCTCCTTCACCAATCAAGAACACTAGAAGGTAAGTAGTTTACATGTAGGGTTTATTCTCTTAGTTAGTAAGTAGAGAAAGCACTGGGACATCCATGTGGTCCAGTATCATAGGTCCAACTGCCCTCAGTAGAACGTTGCAATCAAACCTACACCAACATTCCACCTAGAGTCCCAGTGACATCCCCACACCAACATTCCACCTAGAATGTTAGTGACATCACCGCCCTTCACCACAACACTCATATCCATAATCAATCCCACACAGATTATGACACTGATCTACCTAGCATGACCGTCACATTAGATAACCCATTTTTTGTTGCTTAGAAGTGATCCGGGTGAGCAGGGATGCCAGCCATCATTGAGATGCCCAGGTCACATTATTCACAAAGGTGGCCTGTGCATGTCCAGGAGACTGTTCTGGCCAGCTCACTTGTATACGTAGGAAGCATGTATGGCGCTGGAGTGCATTGCATTATAATCTCCTCCTCCACACGGGGTCTGTCATTGTGAAATGTGCACAAAAAAGAAAAATGCATTTCTATCCCAGTTCGAGGGATAGTAATCAAAGTGGGACAGAAACGGTTCATGTTGCTGCTGTACCACACTTGTTTTCTGTACTTTTAAATGTGCACCCCATTTCTGAATTCTGGATGTGCATTACAATGTGTAGAAAGGCCCCCTTAATTGAGCAAAGGGCAAAGGGGATGAACAAGGGAATTTTAATAAAATCATCTATGATTAACATCCCAAGGAACTTTGTGTCTAGGACACAACTTTTTGGGCAGGAAGTGATGAGACGCAATAGCGCTTCTCATCATTTGAGCCAACAAAAGTTTGGACAAAAGGCTTCTTCCCACTGGAGGCAAATGTGATGTGTTTTTGCCCCAGGTACACAGATCATAACATTGCAATCCTACAGGACAATGATATCTCTTTTACAGAAGGTTAGAATCGACATCATAAATGCTTGACATATGACTGACGCTGCCTCAGCCCTACTGACCTTTCTGAAGTCGTTGACCGGCAGCCATGAACTCTCCCTGGTACTGAATAAATACGCTCATATTCATGAAAGCAAACTTAGCACGATTAAACTTCATGCACCCCTAATGCACGACTGACCTTTCCCCAGCCCTATAGGCTTTCATGACTTTTATGAATTTCCTAAATTGTAATATAAACCTCAATAATACTCTATGGGTTGAATTCTGAATGATGAACAGCAACTTCTGGCATGCCTGACATGTAACTGATTGTTTATTATAATGTATTATTTATTTTACTTGTTATCTGGCTGCAACGCAAACTTTAACAACACATACAAACTCATCAAAAAAGACAGAACGAAAAAAAGTCCCAAATTGATGACCATTACAAACCACTATTACAAATCATCCAGTATGTCACAGTTGATCACATATCATGTACATAAACAGATAAGAACTACACAAGAGATTAACTCATTAAACCCTACAAACAATGGAAAGGATTTTAAAATGTTCCCCATATCGTATTGTGCAGGCTTTACCATAAACATTTAATAAAGTGCAGGATTTGTGCAGACTTGTTGGCCCATCACCGAGAGCATTCTTTACACAGATTCTCGGTTCAATTCAACCAACCTAAAAAAAACAACCAGAGCAATTAAATCCGAGGCTGCACGCTCCTCTAAAGACCTCTTCCAGAAATAGTCCCAATCAGATCGACCTTCAGTACAGAAGGAATGAGAGGAATATTTCTTCCTCAATCTTCTTAGCCTTACAGAATCTACATTCCATATCAGTATGATCAGTCAGGCTATGATCAGTCAGGCTATGATCAGTCAGGCTATGATCAGTCAGCCTAGGTCTGAAGAGAGTTCCTGTTGTGTAAAGAAGATTCCAACGGAACCTCAGAAATTCATTTCTCACTGCTCGACTGGGATATATTGATCACAATGGAGCCAGAACCCCCAGACTTTTATGTTCCAATTGTAAATGTGAGAAGGTAGAATAACCATGGGCCTGTTCTATTGCTTTTATCAATCCCAAGTTTTCAGGCGATTTTTAGTTAACTGCGGCCTCATTTGTAATTCTTTGCTGTCCGAACCTATGTCCAACAGGAGAGAATCAAGCTTTTTTTCAAACTTAAAAGGACAAATATTAGTAACCCCCTTTTTGGAATCGATCATAGTTATCAATATGTCCCCAAATAGTGAATCACTTTCAGCATTTAACATTTTAAAAAAATTTCAAAACAAATTTAATTTAGAAAATTCCATAGGCCCCTAGACCTGAGCGATTGTATGCCCAATTCGTATCTGATAATTGCCCACGGTATTGAGGTACGTGCGTTAAATATTTTCCTCCACATTCGTACCTCCAATGCTGGGAGCATGTCGACAATTGCAAAATCCTGGATTACGGTTCCATACCGCAGCTTAGGGATCAGTTTCCCTTGGTAAAACTTCTGCTGGTCTGACATGTAATCTTATGATTCCTCACTTCAGCTGCACTAATTCTATCAGCTTCGGAAGGATGAAGGGCTAAGTTCTTATACAGATTCCAACCTGGGACCTGTATGTTACACACCGATCTCTGCAGGAGGTGCATTAATCTACTGAGATACCTTGCTGCTGAGTTTAATGTACTGTCCTACTTTAATACCATTCACAGATGCAGACAACTCAATTTCCCCTTGCTACCTCCCAGGCCCATTTGCACCCACCCCCCCTTTTGACTTAACCTTTCTCTCCCTTCATGAAGCCTTTTAAGTTATTATGTTTATATTTGTAGCTAAAAATCAGTCCAAACCTGCCTGAACTTCTCCTAACCTTAACTGAATATTTACGGCTCTTCATGGAGATTTGGACTAGAAAACAAATCTGCGGGAACCCACAAACCCACTCACTAGTAGATTGGCGGTAGCCCGCAAATCACTTTTGAGAAAGTTTGCCAAGGCTTAATTACCAGCTTAATCGAGTGAAACTTTATTTATTTAAGAATAGGACAATGATGGTGTTTGATAAGCATTTTAATACACTAAGGTAGACATTGGAAGAACATGCATTGGAAACAGAAGAGGCATCGATCTAGTTCAGTGCTTGTTGAGGTTTTTAGAATAGGCCGGCGCCTTTACAGGAATGTAAGATCAGGACAGTGTGAAGCATAGTGGTGGATTTCATTGTATTTGAGAACTTACATTTGGCCCCTTGTTAGAGACTGGCAATCCAAAGGTTGTGTCGACTCTTGCATAGTGGGACAGATGGTACCTATGACATTCCCTAAATGGAACATAATGGAAAATGCAATGAGGATCCGTTTTTAGCACCTTAGAAATGGTTGTTGTTTTAAGATTAACCCTCTGTATTTCTCATCGCTTTTACTTGTGAAAAGCTTACTTTTGAAGGCCAAACACAATTAAAAAAAAAGCAAATGGTAGTCTTTTTCAGCTTATCAGCTGTGGACTAGGATATTGGTAAGTTTCTTCTGTACCCCCTTTTGACCTGCTCCAAAGCTGGACTGAACTAGTGTGAAAAGTGCAGAAGAAGTGATTACCACCGATGCAAGCCAGGTAGATCTAGAAATCTAGATGGATGGATATCAACTACACAGAGAGAGATTCCACCAGTGGGTTGCGAGTGACATCTGATAGACAGCGAGGGTAAGCTTGAGTTGTATATGATATCACTCAGAACTCCGAGGTGGCATACAAACCACACTTGAAAGCATCCACCTATATTTGCATGTTATCAATGGTCCCATAGCATCCCTTTTCCATTTCTTGCTCTCCCCATGGATTAGCAGTGATCAGGGTGGAGACTGGATACATGAGTGAACTATAGAAGGCATGTAAAAAACAGGTTCCCTCTAATGTCACCTGAAGGCAACCAAAATATGAAAAAAATGACTGGCAGAGAAAATGCCATATCCCCCTACTGTGATGTCATGACAGATGATTATGCATTTCATGATCCTCTGCCATAACCTAACAGCAGAAGGACACACAATTGACAAAGGGAAAAAGTTGCTAATGGCTACCTTTTTAGAAGCCATACAAAAAATGCTATTTTTGTGGTTGTCATAGCTATTTTTTAATTTTTCTATAAGAATTGAATCATGTAGTAATTATTGCTAAAGAATATGATTATTCCTATAATTTTATTTTAATGGAGAATGAAGGGTTAATGACTTAGTATAACATTTTGTGCATGTGGATTATTTGTTTTTTGGGGAGAAAATCTATGCTATCATTAATATTGCTTGTTTTCAAGACAATTTGGGTGGTGAATTTAGTTTTTGGGATAACACGCACTGATTTACATACTTATAGGGTTAGTACTATGAACCAGAAAAGTTATCAAGTTTGCATGTTGATATGTCCGTAAATGCTGTCAGTCAAACATGATTTACTTCATCCACTACTGTTCCCAAGGCAGGGTTGTGGCACCTCTTAAAATAATCTCTGTCTATAAGTACTATTGATAACCTACCAGAGCAATACAGAGAAACATGGTCCTTTGTACCTTGCACAAAAAGACAGGATTGCAAGAAAACACACAGGGGCTTGCTGTCCAGTTGTGTTACCACAGCCTTGCCATTTTGGAACAGATGCACTGTACGGATCGAGTCACAAAGCAGGAAATTGGCTCTGCTTGTTGTGACAGAGTCAGGGAGCTGACCATGTCAGGAAGAGATGCCCCTGCGCTGCCCATCCACAGCCTGGGACAGGAGGCGTAACACAGGGTTTCCCAGGGTCAGACTTGCCCCAGAAGTGGCATGTGGGAGTTGGGGGGCCCAGTTTCTGTCTGTTCTACCTGTGCCTATCTTAGTAAACTAAGTACCACCTTTTCTTTCCCCATATCTGTTGTGCACAATGCTGGCCCGTCTTTTTCAGTTTTTCCCACAGAACTACGTCCCCTAGAAGGCCTGAAGGTGGAGGAAAGAGTGAGCAACCCAACAGATAGCGAGCGAGTGAGGAACTGCAAGACTGCAGAGTGATCTGCACATCAGACTGGCAATCTGGATGTTAGACATGACACAAACTGTAAACTTGATGGTATCTTCAGTGGGACTGCAGGGCCAACCACGTATCAAACTGACATTCCAGAATGGACTATACCTTTAATGGGATGCCATTATCCAACGCCAGGCGGACATACAAACTCTGCAATTGACTATGCTTTGAGTGGGGCGCCATTACCAAATGCCAGTTGACCCGCATACATAAAGGTGGCAGGGCTTAAAGCTCATTATATGTATTGTATTGTATTCGTCATTTGTATAGCACCATTTCCCCATTTGTATGGCCTCAGTGCGCTTTGCGGTTGGAACGCCCTCAGTACCCGCACACCATCTGTGGGAGGTTCTTAGAGTTAAATGAAAGATTCAGTGTAAGCAGAAAATGTGCTGCAAAGCAATTTGAACAGAAAGCAATGAGCAATTGTTAGAAAACAAAATGGCAATCCTTGTTATATCAAAATGGCCGTTCATTGGTAAACTCGGAAACCTGTATTCCTACCGTATCGTACATGAGGCGGTTGGCCTACGGCCACCAAAATACGTTTGCCGTCAATCATGAGAGGTATCCATTTTTCTAGACTGACAAACCCTCCTTTGGCCGTATGCCAAACGTCTCATTCATTTATTGTATCCTCCTCTGATGATGATAAGGCTAAAGCACTTATGTCTGAGTTTTGCATGCTACTATAAGCATCATCATCTTCATTAATATCTATAGCCATTAATTCTTTCACTGTTTTCATCTCCTTTGTGTCTCTGTCATCCTGGCCATAAGTTTTTTTCTCTTTGTTATCATATGCATACATCCCTTCGTACATCCCTCAGTTACCTCAGTGCAAACTAACGGTAGGCAGTGTATGCAACAACAGCACGTTATGAATATTCCAAACACCACTACTAATATCGAGATCAACTTCCATCCCCAAGAACGCAGTCTTTTAAGGGATATGCCTCCACCCACTTGCTGAATGCACAGATCACCACTAAGACATATTTCAAGTTTTGGCATCTCTCCATCTCTATGAAATCAAAATGGATTACCTCAAAAGGCATAGAGGGCGGGCCAAAACTGCCTATTGGAGTCACTGTTCCCTTTCCTACATTGTGTTGTAAAAACGTGATACAGTTCTGCAACCCACCTCTCTGCATTCTTCTTTATGTTTACATTCTGCCATACTGTAGATAGGTGCTGTATTATCTTTTTCGCACAGATGTGAGTAGGGCTGTGAGCCATTGTGACCATTGCAGTCACATAAGAATTTGTCAACATCCAGTTTCTAGTTCCCTTGTCCACCCAACAACCCGCCAGATCTAACTCAGCAGAGCCCTCTGCCCACCCTTGTATTTCATCGGCCGTGGCTTCGGCCTGTATTTCTTTGACAGTGGCAATTCCATCTTCTATCATACAGGGTACTTCATCAGTCTGGACTGTCATCATCTTAGTATTTAAATCAGTGGCAGTTTGTTTCGCAATCCTGTCTGCAAACGCGTTTCCCTCTCCTACTTTGCATGTTACCTTTTTATGTGCCTCGCATTTCACTATTGCTAGGTGCTTTGGAAACGTGAGTGCACACAGCAATTGTACAATCAAAGGACCATGTTGAATTCTGGCACCATGTGATGTCAAGAAACCTCTCTCAGCCCAGAGTCGACCAAAGTTATGAACCACTCCAAAAGCATACTGACTATCAGTATATATATTCACATTCAAAATTTCAGAAATCTCGCAGGCTCTGGTCAATGCTATTGTCTCTGCGGCTTGTGCCGAGTTGTAGGGGATTCTTTTGCTCTCTACAACGCTCTCTAGGGTAGTGATAGCGTAGGCGGCAGTTGTTGTGCCATCAGGTAATTTAAAACAAGAGCCGCCACAAAATAACTCTCCATCTGGCTCTTTCTGTGGGGTGTCACTTAAATCAACTCTCCCCTTTGTTTCTTCCTCAGTGACCATTAAGCAATCATGTCGGGGTGATTCGTTGTCACCAATTTCTTTTATGGGCAGTGGCATTAATTCTGCAGGATTCAAAGCGCTACACCTCATAATTTGGATATGGGGCGCGAATAAGATAATATCATATCTTGTCAATCTGGCAGAGGTGAGGTGTTGCGTCTGTGTCCTATTTAATAGAACGTCTATGGCATGTGGCACCATCAGAATTAAAGTATGCCCCAATACCATTCCTTCCGTTTGTTTCACCGATGCAGCAACAGCCGCGACAGATCGCAAACATCGTGGTAGTGCGCATGCTACAGGGTCCAGCGTGGAAGAGAAATAGCCGCACGGCCTATTTCTTCCACCTTGTTCCTGTGTCGAAACCGCCAATGCACATCCTTCACTTTCACACACAAACAGTCTAAACATCTTTTCATAATTTGGTGTGCCCAAAACTGGAGCAGAATATAATGCAGTTTTCAATTGATCAAACGTTCTCTGACGTTCCTCATCCCACTGTAAAGGCATAACCGCATCCTTTCTAGACAAATTCACCATCGGTTTCACATTTAACGCAAAATTACCGATCCATTGTCGGCAATACGAAGCCATGCCTATTATGGCTCTGTCTCCTTTCTGTGTCTTTGGAATAGGCATACAAGAAATACTTTCTATTCGTTCTGGCGTTAGCCTTCTCCCCTCTTTCGAAAGTAGGTAGCCCAAATAAGCTACCTCCTTTCGATTATATTGAAACTTCTTCGAACTAGCTTTATGGCCATGTGCCGCTAGGTGTGATAGTAGTAATACAGTGCTTTCTTTACAAATCTCCTCTGTGTCAGCAGCTAACAATAGATCATCTATGTATTGCAAGAGTACGCAACCCACTGGTAATTCTAGCATGTCTAGCTGTTTTTTTTTTTTTTAATATATTTTTATTTTATATATAAACCAAACGACAATACAACAGAACATAAATAAACACATTTAACAACAAAAAGCACTGCAATCCCCATCCCTCCCCCCTATGAGCCTGTATGGTGTCCGCCATCGGTATCTGCTGTGAACGGGGGGCGTCATCGCTCTCAGATTCAATTGGAGCCGACCCCGTTCCAAACAGTTCGGCTATCAACAATTTCCATGCCGCGAGGGAGCACATTTCCTCCTCCTCCCCTGCAATACTGGTATCCCGCCACACAGCCGTCTCGGCCTCTGCCCATTTTTGGAGATCCCTCCACCAGACCTCCATTCGTGGCTTATGACACTCCTTCCATCCCATGGCAATCCTACGTTTAGCAAGCACATAAGCCAAATCTTTCAATTTCTCGACATGTCTAAGTTTACGCGCTCTGGGATATCCCCCCAGTAAGCAGGCCCAGGCTGAATCCACTTTGAGCGTGACACCCTTTCCTACCAGCTTCTGCGCCACTTCACCCCAGTAGCCTGAAATTACTGGGCACGCCCAGAACATGTGTATCATGTCTGCATTCTCCTCATCACACTTGGGGCACGCCTGGCGTCCAACATCCCGAAATTTGGATATTCTCAAGGGGGTCATGTATGCCCTGTGCGTTATATAAAGCTGTATTTGCTTAAACCTGGCATTTCTCGATACTTTTTTATGATACCCCAAGGCACGCTCCCACAACCCATCTGCCATCGGGGCCCCCATCTCCATTTCCCATTCCAGTCTCAAGTGCACTAAATCGCTCCCAACCTTCGTCATCAACATCTCATACAACCTAGAGACCTCATGCCCGCCCTCCGATGTGTCATCGGCCAGGGTAGTTTCAGGCCACCTGTTCCGGATCTCCTGCACTATCCTGTCATATATCATATATTGACCCCTGTGCAATCCCGACCCTGCCTCTAATTCTTCGAACTCCATGATGGTCCCATCCTGCCAAATATCTCCCATGGTGACCAACCCCACTGACTCCCAGTATATCCGGATGATTACTCTGAGCTGCCCGTCTCCCTTCGCCAGTGCGACCAATGGGAACTGCGACACACACGGCAAAGGGTTACCCATCATCCGGCAGGCCCGTCTCCACATGTTCCGTCCCAAAGCTAGCATTCTAGGCCGCTCCCTCATGCATGCATTAGTCACCCAGATCACCTCTCGCAGATAAAAAGGGGAGCAATCCCGCCCAAACAGCCTGTGTTCAGGGGTCTCGTCGTCAGAGAGCCACCTGGACACATATTGTAGCTGCGCTGCCACATAATATGCCTCAAAGTTCGGCAGTTTGACTCCGCCCTTCTCGTAGAAGTTCTGCAGCTTCCACAGTGCGACTCTGTTGCGCGCGCCGTGCCACAGGAATTCTCTGCAAACACTATGTAGCCTCACAAAAAACTTCTTAGGAATCATGTAAGGGATGTTGTTAAAATAATGCAAAAGCCTGGGCAGTACCACCATTTTAAGCATAGCTCCCCGGCCCATCATCGCTAGTGGTAATCTTTCCCAGAACCTCATGCATTTCTCGATCTTCCCCACAGCAAGTTCAGTGTTATGCTTGTGCTCTTCCTCAGTCGTGTGATACACGTCAATTCCCAAGTATCTAAAGGAACTCGTCGCCCACGGGATCTGCAACACTGGCAACCTCTCTACCGGAGTCCCCACATAGCCTCCTAGCGGAAATAGAGTGGATTTCTGGGGGTTTACCGCTATACCGGACAACCAGGCATACCTCCCCATCACCTCTAAGACATACTGCAAATTTTCTTCTGGGTATCTTAGTTATAGCAGCATATCATCTGCATACAGGGATATAAGGTGACACTCTCCTCCTACATCGATGCCGACCGGGTCATATTGCTGCCGGAGGTAAATCGCTAAGGGTTCTAGGGCCAGGATGTACAACATTGGGGACCAGGGGCACCCCTGCCTAGTGCCTCTGCCCAACTGCCATCTCTCTGACACCACTGCACCCGTGCGGACCCTGGCTAGTGGTGCACTGTATAGCATCTCAGCCCACCTAACGTAACCTGGTCCCATCCCGTACCATCTTAGAGCCGCTAGCAGCCAAGGCCACCGAACAGAGTCGAACGCTTTAACCGCGTCCAATGCCACTATCGCCATTTCGCCGTCATCACTACAACCCCATTCGACCACCCTGTGGAGGCGTCTGTGGTTGTGAGTAATGTTCCTATTAGGGACATAGCCCGTCTGGTCAGGGTGGATCAACTTGCTGATCACTCTACGCATTCTAGTTGCCAGGACAGCTGTCAGGATCTTGCTATCTTGGTTCAGCATCGACAGGGGCCTGTAGGAGCCACAATCATGTCCCGGTTTATTTGGCTTAGGGAGCGGTATTATAATCGCCTCCCTAAGTGACTCCGGCAGCCGTCCCACCTCGTACGCTTCGTTGAGCATTTCCAGCATGGGCGGGAGCACTTCCTCCGCATACACTTTATAAAATTCACTGGGGAACCCATCTGCCCCTGGGGCCTTGCTAGTGGGCAACTGTCTCACAATCTCCTTCAGCTCTTCCAGGGTGATCGGAGCATCCAGCTCCTCTCGCTCCTCATCACTGACCTTAGGCAAGCCTACATCTTCCAGCACTTTGTCTATCTCCTCCTGGCTGCCCCCCTCGCAATCTTCGTATAAGACCTTATAGTATTCCACGAATGCCCTGTTCACGCCTTCTTGGGTGTCTACCTCCTCCCCCTTTTCATTGGTTACCGATCTGATCGGGGATCGTGGGGTCTCGCTCTTGTACAGCCAAGCTAAGAGTCGGCCCGTTTTATCTCCCCCCGCATGCAGTCTCTCAATATACTTTCTATAGTTCAAATTACAGAGCCTATCCCAATGTTCCGCACACTCCTGTTGCAATTTGGAGACCGCCTCCGCATCTGTCCCACCACCTTCCAACTCCTCCTCCAGCTCCGTCTCAGCTCTATGCAGATCCGCCAGGACTCCCCCCATCAATCCCTTAGACTTCGCAATGGCGATCCCCCGCATTACGACCTTAAAGGCCTCCCATAAGGTGCCAGCCGACTTAACGCTCCCTTTATTCACCTCAAAATAAGCAGTTATCTCTTCCCTCATATCCTCTCTGAAGGCAGGGTCCTTGAGCGCCTCCGCCCTGAGGTGCCATGTTGGTATACGCGCTCGTGGGGAATACAGCTGCCATCGCATGACCAGGGGCGAGTGGTCAGAGAGGACTCTCGCCCTGTAGTCTATATGGTCGCACTCCGCGACTATGTCTGGCGTAGCGAAAAAGTAATCAAGCCTCGTGTGCAGTAGATGCGGGGCCGAATAGTGCGAGTATTGCCTCACGCCCGGGTGTTTCGCTCTCCACACATCTACCAGGCCAAAATCCGCCAGCAGCATCTGCAATACCTTAGCCGCCGGACTGGGCTTAGCCATCTTGTCATCCGACCTATCCTCCCTGGGATTCAACACGCAATTAAAGTCGCCACCCCATATCACCGTTCCCCCCATCCCGACACTGAGCTTGGTACACAGCGTCCTAAAATATGTCGCCGTTTCCTGGTTAGGCGCGTATGTGTTTACAATGCACACTACTTTGTTCTCTACCAGCCCCCTCACCATAACCAACCTCCCATCCTCCTCCACAACCTCCTCAATTAGCTTAATCGGGACGTGTGGCGCCACCCACACCAGCACTCCTCTGGCATAGGCGGAGTATGTTGATCCTACCACTGTTCCCTTCCACTTCCTCCCTACCAGCTCCAGTTTCTCTCGCTTTAGAAGTGTCTCCTGTAGCAGGGCTACGTCTATCTTCTGCCTCTTAAGATACAACATGACTTTATTTCGCTTAAGATAACTGTTAAGCCCTCTAACGTTCCACGTTAATATCCTGAGGTCTCCCATGGCCTATCAGTAGTTTCCTCCCCCCATCCGAGGCAATCCCTCCCCACTTTGCGAACACCCAATCCCGGTTTCACCCCCAGGCTCATACAAAAACTAAAACACCCCCCCAAACCCCCACCCCAAACAACTGCCCAGCTCCATCCCTGGATCTCAGGCATCCCTGTGTTCGGTCCTCCTTGGAAAACCCAAATAGAGAACCCGACAGGGTGTCACCCCACTAACAGTGACTAAACTAAACACAAAAAAGGGGTGTAAAGAGCGGCTTCTGGAGGCTCCTCTCCTTCGCAACCATGTCCGTGCTCACGGACCACGTTTCATAACCACTGACGCGCGCATGTTCTCCAGCGAGTTCAATGACTATATTCAAGTCCCAATGTTCGTGATCCGACCGGGCCTACAGCGTTACTTATCTCGTCTTTTATTTTCCACCGGCCGTCTGAACATCTGTCTCCTGAGGGCAGTTTTGTGCATCCAGCCACTCCATGGCATCCTCCGGGGTGACAAAGAACAGCAGCTTGCTCTGAAAGAAAACCTTCAGTTTGGCCGGATAGAGCAACATGTATTTAAGCCCCGCTTCCCGCAATCTCCTCTTCACCGATCCAAAGTTCATACGACTGCGCTGTACCTGCAGGGTGTAATCGGGATAGGCAGTTATGTTCGCCGCTCCTCGTTCTATTGTGCCTCCCTTGCGGAAGTGTTCAAGGATCCTTTCTCGGTCCCGGTAATTAAGGATCTTGGCTATCACTGGCCTGGGCGGGTTTCCCGGCGGCGGCTTCCTAGTTAAGGCCCTGTGCGCTCTCTCAACCGCAAAACCCTGCGACAGGGTGCCTCCCGTGATCTCCTGCAGTAGCATGTTTTCGATAAATTCCGTTGGATTATGGCCCTCAGTTCCCTCCGGCAGGCCCACGATACGGATGTTATTCCTCCGGACGCGTCCTTCTGCCTCCTCCACCCTACTCTCCAAATTGCCCACGCGTTGCACCAGGGCATGGAGTTCACGCTTATGCACAGCGCAGTCCGCCGCGGTAGGGCCCATTTCTTTCTCCAAAGTCTCCGTGCGCTCTGCCAGAGTACGCACGTCCTGCCTTAGGAGGTTCACGTCCTCCTGCACCGCCCCAACCTGGAGTTCCATTGCGGTCTTCAGTTCAGCCACAGCGAGCTGGAGCTTGGTCTCCCAGGTCGCTTTCAGGTCTGCGATCGCAGCGAGGACCTCCTGGTTCGCACCCCCGGCGGCCATTTCCTTGGCTTGCGTTTTATCCTTGCTTTTGGCTCCGTCTGGGCCGGGAGGCGTCTTAGCGTATTCGTCGAGCGTGGGCTGTTTGGTCTTCGCTCTCAGGGGCTTGTTAGACATGTCTCCCGTCCTTCTATCCCCGCTTGGATCTAGGGCAGGGTGTCACAGTGCGCTCTTCGGGTGCCCATTCGTTATCGCCAAATCTCTGACACAAAGTTCCTTTGTCCTCCGGCTCCCCCGGCCATCTTGTCTACTACCTAGCTAAGCCAGGTCGCGTCTCACCCTTTGAGGCGCACTTTAGGCCATGAAGGGCCCGGGGCACAGTTTCAGGTCACACCGCACGCTCCCTTGCTATCCGCACGTCCGGTTACAAAGTATCTTCGGCCAGGCCCTGCTCCCTTCCCAGGTCCGCGCCGTCGGCCTCGCAGGACTGGGTGTCCTTAATGACCACGATGCACCCGAGTCATGCACCTTCAGCACCACCACGCTCCAGTGCGACCGTCAGGCGCCCAGATCAATCACCCCTTTGTTCCTTCGTTAAGCGGCGGCGGCCATTTTCTCGTTCATCGCACTCTCGCCTACAGGTCTTCTTTTAGCTTCTTGTTGCGCTCTCACGGTGCAGGTCCGTATCGAAACGTGTCCACACGTTCACCTGAGATTCATGTACGCAGTCATATCAGTCTCAGCCAAATTACATCGGTCCTTGCACGGTTTTCAGTCGGATAATGTACGGATCTTCGGGAGCCCCCGTACAGACACGTCCTTTCACATGGCTTCCTAGCCATGCCCCCTAGCATGTCTAGCTGTTCTTTCAATGCTCTACTGTAAATACTCGGACTTTCCGTCTATCCTTGCGGAATCCGCGTAAATGTAAATGATCGTCCTCCTAATGTGAACACAAACAAATATCTGCTGTCCTTGTCCACCGGAATGCTAAAGAACGCATTTTTTAGATCAACTACACTAAAGTATTCTGCTGAGACAGGTATCATGGTCAATATTGTAGTGACATATGGCACTAAAGGAAATTGTGGATCTACTACTTTGTTTAGCGCGCGCAAATCAATTATGAAACTATATGGTACTTCACTGCCTCCTTTTTTATAAACTGGAAGAATCGTGCTGTTGCATGTACTGCCTGCAATTTCTTCAATCACCCCTAATTTTACGAAATCTGTAACAATACTCTTCGATCCTTTCTCGCCTTCAGCCGAAATTCTGTATTGGGGAATTCGCGGTAGTGTAACACCCTCTTTCAAAATGATCTTTACTGGCTCTATTTTCAAGCATCCTACATCGTTGTCATGCATTGCCCATATACAGGTTGGCACTTTACTTAGTTCTCCTGGTAAAGTTTCAGACATAAATTCTGACACAGGGGCATCCTGTGGCCAAATCGTCAGCAATACCCCGTGCAATGTATAACTGCACCTAACTTTTTCAACAAATTTAATCCCAACAGGTTCTCCCCACAATTTTCTGTTAAAAGGAAAGGACAATGTTCAGTGAATGGTCCTATGGTAACTGGGACTGGTTGGGACACTGGGTTTATGACTGGTGTACCTGCGAACCCTACGGAAACATTCTTTTGCCCTGCCAGTGGTATATCCGGAACCAAGTGATGTTTTATTGAACACTTTTGCGGTCCTGTATCTACAAGGAAGCGGTGCTCCTCATTCCCGACTCTCATTTCTACGTAGGGTCCTCTCTGATTCACGAGATTAGACACTGGTTCCGATCCCTGTCCTGGGCTGTCCTATTGGGAAAATAACACATCGTCCGATGTGTAATCATTACTATTACTGTAATACGTATTTGGCTGTGTATCGAAAATGTTCCCACTCTTCCCTCTATTTCCCCCACTCTGGTTTCCATACTGTTGGTTTTGCTGACCCTGACTCTGGTTAGGAGCACTTTAGTTTTGGGCTTGGTTTTGATTACCTCCATTATTGTGGTGCTGCTGCATACTATTCCTATTTGGTCCATTCACTCCTTGGTACCCTCTGTGCTGTCTTCTCTGACCAGACCCATTTTTATTCTGCGGATGTGGACATTGCGCTCACCAATGTCCTTCCTCCTTATAGTACGCACACTGATTTGGTCCCAATGGCCCCCCCATGCATATTCAAATTACTCCTTCCTTGTGCATTCGCTCTCCCTCTATTATGTCCTGCTACTTGCTGTAGTAGCACCCGTGTTTTCAGCAGGCATGCTTTCAAGTCTTTACTCACCTGTTTTAACAACAATAATTCGTCCACCATTGCCTTCTGCTCTGGCGATGGTAACTGCTGTTGTCCATTATTTGACCCCTGCATTCCCTTCCTATCTCTCCCGATATCCTTACCCCTGTACCCAGGTGCAGTAAACATTTCAGCATAATCATTATCTAATTCATTTTTAAGTTCAAAAAGTCCATATACATTTTCTCTCACTTCTTCATCCCTCTCTCTACAGCGTGCTAATGCATTCAAATCTAACAATCGCTGCGGTGGTAATTTCCAAATTAACTGTTTCCATCTCTCCACCAAATATTCACCCATGCATTCCAACACTACCTGTCTTTCGTTGCTTCTTCGGAAGTCATACATCGAAGCCAATGCTGCCGTCCCATCATTCCCGTCTATGTACATTTCTGCCTGTTGCTGTAATTCCACCTTCCTTTCTTTGCTGATCGCACTGGGAGTTACCCTTGTGCATCTACTTTGTTCAGTCCCGCCTCTCGCCCCCGTGGTTTCTATTTCACCCCCGGGAGGGACGGATGGTACCGAGTCTGTATCTAAGGCAGGAGGTGCGGATGGAACAACAGAAGCGGGGAGTGTCTGCTGTGGGCCTGGTTGGCTAATAGGAAGTGTTACGTGCGCGGTCTGTGGCTGTGGGAGGGCTTGAGCTACAGGAGGGAGAGTTTGATCTCCGGGCGGGGTTTGGGCAATAGTTACTGACGTGTTTGGCCTCGCTTCTGATCTTGGGCCTTGTTTTGTATGGATCAATATGTTTTCTATCAATTCATCTGCTATTTGCGATTCTCGTTGTGGGTATATTTTTTCTATATCCAACTGGTCACGTCTACCTGACCTCCTTAGACTCTCAGTCCACTCCTCCTCCTCCTTTTCTTCCGCTACTTCACCTTTCGATTTTTGTCGGCGCGCATGCTTCGCTCTACTTCTAAATCGGAGCATTGCTTCCCTTCTCCAGTCCTTAACAATATCAAATGCTGCAGGACGTGCTTTCTTTCTTATCAACACCCTTTCCAGGTTATCTATTCTCGCTATCTCAAAACTACCATTAATCGGCCACTGATGGTCTTGTTGCTTTCTGGTTTGCCTATGCCAAGTCTCACAGAATATTATTGCTCCCACGCCATACTTTGCATACATCTCATACGCCGGCGTTCCCCCAGGTGGTGCAATTTTGCCATCCTCCAAACATTGTCTACCACAGCGGAAAAACCCTGCTAGGGTGGACAATACCCCAGGCATGTTTCAACCTTCCCCCCGGTTAATCAACCTTACCTAGGGCGTTTGATTTTGCAAAGTCAACTCTCAACCAATATCAGGATTACTTTGAATCGGGGAATGACTCACCTGATAAATCAATTTGTCCTTCAGGACACAAGTCGTCTGTATACTGATGCAACCAATGACGTTGTGTCTGCTTTTCTTGGCTTCCGCCTCATTTCGGGACCCTCGCCTCCTTGTTCTCTAGCCGGGTACGTCGATCAGGGATCAGATGTGTGCAGATCTGCAAAGGAATCTCTCATCTCTTCTACAGGGCGCCCCGAACACCTCTTGATCCAGGCTCGATCGTCACGTCCTCGCCGTTCTCCGTCTTTACTCAATTACAACAAATACGATGGAACAAGTGGGGGAGGGTCCCTATTTGGGCACCATCTTGAAAGGGGCCCCTAGGGGTCCCTCACGTCTATGGAAGCAAGGCGAGTCACCACACACGATAGATACGCCAGACACGAGGTTGGATTCCCAAAGCTAGGGTTTATTGCAAAGCAAATAGTCTCAGTTGGCCAACTCGGTCTCATGCCCCGCAACGTGTATCTCTAGACCTCGAGGGACGCAAGAGAGTGAATTACGTACATTAGTTACATATATACAAAATGCATATCATCCAATCAGCTATGATATGTTTAACACCCCCTTTATTGGGTTTCTTTGAACTTGGTGTGATGATGGATACTTTCGACAATTATGACACCTTCAAATATCTATTCTAGTAACAATATGCAATTTTGCAAGTGCGGAGGCATCTTTTAGTTGTTGAACAGAACACAGTGCTTCTGTTCTTGCAAGTGAGCTACATACGGGGGAAGAGTCACATTCCAGACCTTGCTATCTATGAGGTGCTATTCGTGTCCTGGGAGCCGACATGCTCTATAGGGCTCGGTAAAGGGGGGCCGTAAGAAGAGCATAATTCAAGCCTTTAGCTGCTTTATTCTAACATATTCTACCATATAACGAGACTGGCTGGCAGCTGTGAAATGATTAAATGCCCTGCGGCTCTGCTTCAAGGCTACATTCGGGAGGGAGCCGGGCATTCCTTCCCAGCGCTGCCTACGTTGTGTTTCAACAAACTCTTATTAGCCTCGCGGCCCTGCGGCCTTGTCCTTTCACGTTCAGACAACAATATTAACAGTCAAGCAGTGTAAGCAGAAAATGTGCTGCGAAGCAATTTGAACAGAAAGCAATGAGCAATTGTTAGAAAACAAAATGGCGATCCTTGTTATATCAAAATGGCCGTTCATTGGTAAACTCGGAAACCTGTATTCCTACCGTATCGTACATGAGACGGTTGGCCCACGGCCACCAAAATACGTTTGCCGTCAATCATGAGAGGTATCCATTTTTCTAGACTGACAGCTGAGGTGTCCTTAATTAGTCCTCCACCTTTTGTGATCTCTTCGAAACAATAAGGTTGTAGCCGGGTGGGAAGGCCTTGTGCGCAATGGGCTCATAATCGTTATCAACCCAGGTCTCTGTGATGAGAAGGGCGTTTGGGTTTTCTTCTGTGATAAGGTCAAGGATGTGGAATTTGTTTTTAGAGGCTGACCTGGCATTGATGAGGATGCAAGAGAGTTGGTGGTGTATGCTTGCAAGTGCTGGACTGGTCGTGTTGGGAATTGTAGGAGGGGTGGGAGTGGAGGAAGTGGTGGGTGTTGGGGGAGGGAGTGACCAGGGGAGGGCATTGGGGAAAGGGGGTTGGTCGAGGTGGGAGGGGGACGTGGTGGACGGGAGAGTGTGTGGGGTAGGGCATGCAGGGGGAGAGGTAGGCCAGGGGGGACAGGTGAAGAGGGGAATAGGGGTATGACCAGGTTGGGTGCCAGCGGGGAGGCTAGGGCCCCATAGTGAGGTGGCAGGGTTTGGGATCTGGGTTAGAGAACGGGTGATGCCAGGTGGGGCTTGACGTGCCCTAGGTCTGGGCCTCCTTGACTTGCTGGCGGCTCATGGGGTGTGGGTGAGAGTGGGGGGGGCTGTGGAGATTGGGGTTTTGGCCAGGGCTGTTCTTGCTGCGCAAAGAGAAGGAAAGCATGAGTTGGGGGTGGGGGGCTATTTGTTCGGTAGGGGTGCTATTTGTTCGGTAGGGGTGCGAACAGGGGGTGCAGGTGAGTAGCTAGTAGAGGGGGGGGGGAGGTTGGTTTACCTGGATCATTGGCCAGTGCAGTATGCTCTGTGGTTCAATGGTTTCACTCTCCATTGTGCCGCTCTCAATTGAGCAGAGCAAGATCTATTTGGAGGATGCAGCAGGTGGGAGAAGGGGGGATTGAACAAGCAAGGAGGAGGGACGCATACCTCGGAGCTTTTGAGGAAAGGGGCTGCGAGACGGGGTGGAGGGTTGGGGTGTTGGGCAGTGCGATGTGGATGGTTGGGTTTGGGCGTGGTGGTTCTTGTCAGGGCTGCTGGCATGCCAGTGTGCAGCTCCTATTTGGGCAGTGTGTGGCATGGTGTCTATCCTGTGGGTTGGATGCATCCTAAGTTCGGAGGTCACACACGTTTGGATGATGTGGTTGGGGTCGGGTGTGGGAGTAAGGGTTGTGGTTACACCAGTAAGTGTAGAAACAGAAATACCTAGATTTGGGACAGCAGCAAAATCTAGCACCGGCACCGTTAAGAATGGTGCCAGTGCTTCAGGTTTCCCATACCCATGGAGTCCTCTTGGACTCCATGGGAATGGGAAATAACCGTACCGCCGCCGCTTCCGATATCCCGGTCGCACCGCCGACCTTGTAATGAGGGCCCTAGATTTGGAACACGTGGATAGGAGGAGAAACACCTAAATGAGGGCACAACAGTGGACAGTAAATGCAGTTGCAGTACCACCTAGATTTGGGACACCTCGATAGAGGAGAAACATTTAAATGGGGGTACAACAGTAGACAGTGAACACAGTAGCACCTAGATTTGTTACACCTGGATAGCGGAACGAAATGCCTAAATGCGGGTACAATAAACACTAAAATCAGTAGCACCTAGGTTTGGGACACCTGGATAGAGGGAGAAACGCCTAAATGGGGGTACAACAGTGAACAGTACATGCAGTAACACCTAGATTTGGGACACCTGGATACTGGGAGCACTGCCTATAATGGGGTAAAAACAGTACATGCAATAACCACAAGGTTTGGATACCTGGATAGAGGAAGAAATGCCTTGCTGTGGGGTACAACAGTAGACGGTAGATAATTGGCCTAAATGCAGATTATGGTCAACTAAACAGATTTGTCGAAATGTGAGATATTGCTACATGACCCAATCTGTCTGACTGTGAGATATGGCTGACTAACACAATCTACCTAGATGTGAGATATGGTTTACTAACACAATCTACCTGGCTGACTACCACAATCTACTTACATGCGAGATATGGCTTACTAACACAATCTACCTGGCTGACTACCACAATCTACCTATATGCGAGTTATGGCTGACTAACACAATCTACCTGGCTGACTACCACAATCTACCTAGATGCGAGATATTGTTGACTAACACAATCAACCTAGATGCAAGATATTGCTGACTAACACAATATACCTGGCTAACTAACAATCTACCTTGATACGAGATATGTCTGACTAACAATTTACCAGAGCACAGAGCGCAGAGAAAATAGAAACATAAAAAAATGTAATAACAGTAATACATCTCACCACAAGGAACGCAGCTTCTGGAAAGCCTTCTTCTTCGATCTGTATTTGCATACCTGAAACCCAACTCCAGAGAAAGCCAGTGGCTTGCCCAGGGAACCAGCTGGGGGGGTGGCGGGTACCAATGGAATGAGAAGGGGGAGGTGGCCTGTTCGGTTGAGGTTAAGTTAGGAGGAGGAGGACCAACAGACCTAGCCGAAGAAGGACGGGGCAGGTAAGCATGGAGGAGGATTCCAGACAGTATGCAAGGTGAGGTATTGGTTGTAGTAGACAACGAGAGAGATAAAAGGGAGAGAAGGGTTGGGTGGGACGAAGAGCGGGGATAGAGAGTGAAAGAAAGGAAAGGGAAGGATAGAACATCTAGGCAAGGAGCACAAGGGTGTGCCAAGAAAGTACTGAGTGAGACCTGTGTGATTGGACTGCACCATTCCTTGACAACATTGATATTGGGGGACCCAGGTTTGGATCCACCTAGACTGTTCCCAGAGGAAGTAAGATGGAAAAAGCGTTTGCCTTTAGGCCATCACGGCCAGCCAGGCAGCTGCTAGACTACAGGGTTACCAATCTATATGAGCCCCTTCAAAATCATTTCAATAAAAACCCTTGAACTGTATTTCAGAGTTGGTGTGTTCTTTAGGCCATCTGTGACACTGTTTCCATGCAGGGAATCTGCCAGCATCTAAATCTGAATCACAATTTTGATGCAGGTGGAGCAGCATGGATTCCTGTGGATTGTGCCCACCCATTTGCAAGGGGAAGGTGGAGTTCATTGGGATCTGGAGTAATGGTGGGTGCCATGCTTTTTCATGGTGGATACCAGTAATGATCACCGCTGTGTGCACATGCACAGCTGGCAGTGATTACTGAAAACCTGATGTGTAACCAGCAACGTATAACTGGGATATACCTGGGTTCCTGATTCTGACATCACATCATCACTGAAAGATCACTATCCCCCAGAAAGATCCCCGATTGCGGGAGTAGTTACTGTCGGGATCTTTTGACAGTTAAGTGGTCGGCTTCATAATCGTGCCAAATTTACTTGATTTTATGACAGAAACGGGAGCAGTGATTAATACTTTTTAACCATGGTATATATACTGCTATCACCTGCTGCAGCTACTGAAAGAGAGAACACCACAATTAAGATTAATGCATCCTAAATCACAAATGTGCTGTTGATCATTTTTGGTATAAACTGTGTTTGCAATCTAGGATTTCTGGATTTCCACTTAAAGCGCTCAGGGTGATTAGGATTGCACTGTTTCCTTTACTAAACCTATCAAGCAAGCAAGCTTCCTGTAGCATCTAAATTCTAAATAGGAGCCAACACATTAAAGGAGCACGTTCAACTCCAGATTGCCCTTTTATCCTAAGTTATAGTGTAATTATTGGAGAGCACGTTGGATGCCAAGATTCGGTGTTGCCTCACTCGCACTTCCATTTGGAGATGTTTGTAAATGGAACTGATCCTTTAAGCATTCAAGTCCCCATTGCAGAAAGGGTGGTATCTATGCTGCTGGTGGTAAGTGGTATTTACCAAAAGAGGTACACTACTACCCATTACAGAAGGAGAGAACGCATTACTGAAGGTGCTAAAATTAACACTGGTGGTAGAATTAGCAATAGTGGTAAATGCTTTCTGATACATGTAAATTCCATTACCCAAGGATATCTTCATCACAGAAGACAATTGCCCTCATTACCTGTTTGCTCATCTGGCAAAGTCTAGGGGCTGTGAACTACTGGCAGGCTTGACCTGCTGGTATTTCTGGCCCTTATGGCTGATTTTTCACTGAAGCGCCGGGCACGGTTACTAACCCTAAACGCTGACAAAACGGAAGTCCTTTTCTTCCCAGCTAACACTCTGCCATACCCCTCCCCTTCTCCTCACATTCTCTTTTTCCCTTCCCAACTCCCCATTTCTCCCCACACCTTCAATCTTGGCCTTCACATCGACTACAACCTCTCCCAACATACCTCTCTCACTGCCCGCTCCTGCCGCTTCCACCTCTATAACATCCGCAAAGTCTGACCCTTCCTAACATTCCATGCTACTAAACTCCTAATTTCCTCCCTCATCTTCTCTAGACTCTTTTACTGCTCCACTGTCTTCTTCGGTCTCCCCTGCACTCATCTAGCCCCTCTTAAATCCATATACCATTCTGCCATCCGTTCACTCTGTCTTCTCTCCCCTCATGATTCTATCTCTTCTCTCTCTTCTCTTGGCTGGCTCTCCTTTCACTCCCATCTCAAATTCAACTTTCTCTGCCTCGTCTTTAAATCCCTCTATGGTTTTGCCCCACCATACCTTTCCTCTCTCCTTACTTCCTACACTCCCTCTCGCCCACTCCGCTCTGCCGATCTCTTCCTACTCACTCCTCTACCCCCACCTTGTGCCCCATTTCGCTTCCGTTCTTTTCAACTTCTTGCCCCTTTCCACTGGAACCGTCTCCCTCTCCTTATCCGCTCCATCTCCTCCTATTCCTCCTTCCGCACTTCTCTAAAATCTTACCTCCTCCAATTACCATCCTAACGCCTTTGCTGTCTCTCTCACCACGGTCCTACACCACATCCTATATCCTTGCTGCCTCTCTCACCACAGTCCAACACCACTCATGTTATGCCATTTTGTTCATGTAAATTGGTCCATATACTGTTTTCTGATACTTGATTCATACGTTGTTAATGCTTGTTATGTATTCTCTTTTGTCCTTATGTAAAGCGCTTTGGTGTAAAGCGCTATATAAAAATTAATAAATACAAAATACAAATATTCTGAAGCGTCATCAGTCGTATGGCTCTCTCTGGTGATCTGCAATCATTAAGTATTTGCATATGTCTGGATCCTAGGCAAGAAGATTATTGTGAATACAAATGAAGTCTCTGGCTGAACAATCTGTGTTCATACAGAATAGAGTCAAAAGCCTTTATCGACTTAGCTCAGAAATAGTTCTCTCTCTTCATCCGATTTACCAGCTCCACAGATCTCTTCTTCCTCAAGTGAGCATCTGCTTTTGGAAACTCGCCAATGTTCAAGTCACATTTAGGAAGCATCAGCGCTAGAACATGAACGTTCACTATAGAACATCGTACTCCGCAATCGTTTGGTATCTTCATATAAGCTCTGGATCCACAAGCCCAGTAGTGATCCATGATCACTGCTGTTCCAATGCTCATTCCTGTTACATCAAAGATTCAACCACAATTCTGGTTATCTCCAACTTTTCTTGCCCATTTTTTCTGAAGCATAATTTTGCTTTTCCCAAAGGCACTATCTGCAAAGGCCCTCCTTTTTATTCGACCCATGTCAGTAGTTTTGCAAGTTTCGTCCATAAAGGTTTGCATCCGTTCTGCACTATGTCAATGGTTGGTTGGTAGAACCCTATAACTACCCACGCTCTGCAGATGACCACTCCTTCTTCCCATCCATCTGGTGAAAGCACTGATCCCCAAATCTGTATCTGGCCTCTATTCTTCCATCTTTGAACTTCTACTACAGATTTTCCTGGGCTCTCAAGTTTCTTGTTTATTTCCCTTCTGATTCCAGCTCCTTTTACTCCATGCTGTTCGTACCTTATCACGTGATTCTTGGTATGCATCCTTAGCCTTGTCTTGCACATAATCATCTTCTTCTGGATCCGTCCATTCTGTTGCCCATTTTAGATAAGCTGTTTGGCCCATGAACTGACCTCTTGTTCGGCAGAGTGCAATGTGCAATAGACAATGGGCTGTCTGGACATCTATTTCAATAGCTATCAACATCTTAAACTTCCCCATACTATCAGGCAGGAGTGCACATACAAAACATTCCTCCTTTGAAGTTCTTCTTCCTACTTCTTTCATATGCTGATACCACATATTGTTTCCCAAATGCACCATACTATCCAGGTAATCATTCAGCTTATGATCATCCTCCCTTATACCTCTCTAAGTTTGCTTGATTGTCTCCTGGGCCTGTTTAATCATCTCCTGAAGTATGTCAGTATAATTTCTACTTAATGGGGGAATCATAGGAACATTAGTCAGTGAGCTGGGTGTCTTTGCATGTACTACTTGTGTAGAAGAAAGCTCCAGAAGCCTCATCCTATTGACATAGTATGAAGGTAACAAGGAGTCCTGTATAACTTCCATACATGACCTTCGCCCAAAAGGAAGCCTAGATTTATCTATCACAGGACTAGGTGCTTTCATATGCACATCTGGAGTAGGGATAATTCCATAAGGCCTTGGTTGTCTTGTAGTTGCCACATCTGTACCCTCCTTCTGCATAGGAAGATACTCAGGGACCCTTGCTCTATTTGGGTCCACATAATAGACGGTACGTACTGTAAGTGAGAGAGGTATTGCAATAAACAGAACACAGGTATAAATAATATGCCAGTAGTCCCATTTGACGCAACAATAATCTATTGCATGTCGTGGTGGCCTCTCGTTATTTGCCATGTTGTTGTTGCTATCGATGTTGCCCATTCTTAATCTTTTTTAAGGAAGGAAAAAGCAAACTTTATTTGGCAACATCATGAAATACTCTGGAAGTAGCTGTATCTGTTCCACAAGCTCCATGAACAACTGGCTGATTACAGGACGGTTAACAGGGTTCCTGATGTACACAAATGAGTCGTCCTTTCGCCAAACGAAATGAGGATGTTTCTCCAGTAAATAGTAAAAAACAAAGGATAGTAAGTTCTGAATGTCTTCACTTGAAAACCTCATTCAAGACGTTCTCAGTGTTCTCTCAAAATATAAATTAACTTGTTCTATAATGTCACGTAGCAATTGATTAAGTGACACCTGATTCCTCAGATCCCACAGGAACAAACAAACATAAGTTTGTCTTCCAACAAGATGCGGGCATTCCTCAATTAGGTAATAAAAGGCCATTCCAACTAATCTATGAACGTTATCATCAGATCGGGGCATTTGTGTTTTCCAAACAGTACTCACCAAGCCGGAGAACTTGCTCTATCATTGCTGCAAGCAATCTCTGTACGATTGGACCATTCTTAGGATCTTGCAGGAAATTACGAATGTTAAAAGTTCTCCCCACAAGTCCAGGGTATGCATGAAGAATGTAGAGAAAAACAGCAAGGATGATCTGATGAACGTTGTCATCGGGCACCACAATGGGCACCCTCAAAGAGAAATTCAGTGAGAAAGGAATCGGGGAACTGTTCCCTCTTCCAGTCGTCGAAAAGGAAATCCAGATCTGGCATTCAGTCCAATCTAAACAAGCTCCTGCGGTTCAAGAACAATAGCTTTTTCCACCCTTTGTTTAGCTGCTGCAAAGAAGTGTCCCGGAAGAACCACAGTCCAATGTACCCTTGATCCGTCTTATTGGACATTTTCTGCGTCCTTCTTCCTCGTCATGGATCTGGTCTGTACGTGCTGAACTACTTCTCTGATGCTTGCTTCCAACTGGGGTGAGTGTGAAGGGGATTCCCCACTGTAGATCTTCACATCTCCGAGAAATATCCACACTCGTCTTCCTACCACCTTGACTGCCGATGGCATAACGTCCTCCACAACGAAAGGACCGTTAAAACGTGGCTCATGCCATTTCCTCAAAAAGTTTCTTATTAGGATCTCAGCTCCGGGGAAAAGTTTGGGAAGATGTGGTTATTCAGGTCCGGTTGCTCTATGATCTCCATCTGCGTTCTGAGCCTCACTCCCCTTTCACTTGAGCTGATCTGAAATGACAGAGACACTTGTAGTCATACACGTTAAGTAGGCACGTAACTCAGTTCTGAATAATGCTGCTGTTGTCTGGGCATCACTTCTAACCCTTGATGGAGGAGTGAGGAGATTCCTCATTCGCCTCCCTGTCAGTGTCACGTGTGACGTAAAATGATGGTCAGAGCCTAGTCGATTTCTCAACGCATATCATGCAATGGGTAGGCAATGTAACCATCCTTTTTTTAATGTAAGCTTCAATTTAGCTATCCTTTCCTTAAGCAGGCCGTTGAGTCTCTCACAGATTCCATTCGCTTGCGGGTGATAAGTCAATGAGAACTTGTGCTTTATACTAAGCAACAAGCTTATTTGCTCAAAGACTTCATTTACAAAATGGGGGCCATTATCTGATCTCAATACATATTCCCCATCTAGGAAACACTTCTCATACAAAATGTTTGCTGCGCAGGTGGAATCTGGATGTGTACACGGAAAACCTTCAATCCACCTTGAAAAGGGACATACTACCACTATCATATATCTGTATCCATTACAGATCTGCAGCATATCAACATGAAAGGGACCATTAGGTCGTGGGATAACTCCTCTAACTGTACGCAGAGTGTGCCCAGCAGTAAACCTTTTACATACGATGCAGTTTACTACATAAAATGCAACGCATTCTACCAGGTTCAGTACAAACCAGTCCTCCACAATAGCTGCTGCCAGTCTTTCTCTAATGAAATGCGCAGGGTAGTGCAGCTGTTCCAACACCACCCTTAATAAGGCTACAGACATCCGCAGTTTGCCAGTGCTTTCTTGTCTCCATAATGCTTCAGAAAGGGGATAAGGAACACCCCGTTCGCGTCCACAGATCTTTCTCATCCTGTGGTGCTTCCCCTTGAATTTCCATCAATTGCATTTTAGACAAACTGTTAAAACTGTCATTCACTGTCATGATCTCTGCTTCCAAAAGATCAGGACTTGCCCGACTCCCTTGGAAGCAGACCCATAACCCCGGTTCCGAGTGCCAGCCAGTCCCAATTGGGACCTTTTGGACCCTGTCCTGGCGCCAGTGGCACCAGGCTCATAAAGATGCCCAGTCCCAGCGCTGGAAGCGCCGGGCTCACAATGCTTGGGTGGACTTACCTGCAGCAGACCATGCTGCTTACTTACCTGCCAGTTGAACCCCTGATCCTCTTCTTTTTGGGACTACTTTTCCTGTTGGGTGGGGCAGGAGCCACTCCCCAGGTTCAGAACACTGGAACTCTTCTGGAAAGCAGGAACTCTTTTCTTACCTAGGCGTGACTGTGGAAGGAGACACCTAAGCACTACAGGAGGCTATTTAAACCACACCCGATGGATGAATCTTGCTTTGCGTTATTCTGCATTCTCTGCGGCAGAACGCTCATCGTGTCTTCTGCTTCTGATCCTGGGCCTAAGGGAACAAAGGCTTACCATCCTGGAATCCAGTCTTCAGCAGCACCTGTAAAGACAAAGAAAGAACATGTTAGCACTACGGTCTTCAGTGGCAGCGCATCTCTTACCTGGTCCATCGGCTGCCCCCAACGCCTCGCGCTGCATTCCGGCATCTGAAAGACAAAGGCTTACCTACTCTTCGCATGCTCCGGAGGTTTTCACACTGCATTCCGGCATCTGAAAGACAAAAGCTTACCAGCTCTTTGCACGCTCCGGAGGCCTTCGGCGCTGCATCCCGCATCTGAAAGACAAAAGAAGGTGCGTTTAAAGACATTGGGCAACTTTATTACTCACGTGCCATTACTCCTTCCCACGCCGAATCCAGTGGGTATTCCAGCACCCTTTAGCTTCTCTAAAGCTCCGAACTTGTACCTGCAAGATAAAAGGGACAGTTAGTGCGCATCATGAAGCAGGCTACAAGCGCTTACTTACGTGCTTCCAGGCGCTTCTATTCCTCACGCGGGTTCGATCCTCAACTCTCATCAGCCCGCCATCCGCCATTGCCGGAACCCAGCAAAACAAGAGATATCATTACAAAAGACTTTTAAGACATTTGAAGTGCCCAGAACTTACTGTTCGTGCAGTTAACGACGGACAGCAGTCCTCTGAGGTCAAGAGGCCTGCACCCTTATCCAGTGAAGAAACTGGTTACGGCACCCTGCCCCGAGGCAGATGGAGAGCTCGGCGTTCACTTACCTAAGACATCTTACTCTTCGAGTCAGACATACAGTGCACAGAGGTCCAGCCCAAAGAGCCAACCGTGTGTTACACATCACCTTTGAAGATACGGCATTCACCCAGTCAAGACCGGCGCCTCTGCGGGAATCAGGTGAGCGTTACAGAACGCAAAGCCTACCGCAAAACTCCCACCCAGGCGCTATGGAAACCTCCGATACCGACCAGCTAGCCCAGTTACTTGGGGAACTAAGAGCAGAAGTGCATGCAGCCCGTCAGGAAACGAATTCTCTAAGAAGGGAACTGATTATTTCCAAGGAGCGAACAGACGATCTCGCTAGACAATTGCTACAGTCACAAGCCGGACAAACTCTGTTACCCGCATCAGGGGCAAATCTTCCTTCAACATCCTCTACGAACCCAGTGCAGATCAACCTACCTGGGAATGTACCTCTGGCTCCGCCCAAACGATTTTCTGGTGACCCAAAGAGGTTTGCAGTATTTATTAATCAGTGCCGGTTGCACTTCTTATGCCGGCCAGCAGCCTTTCCAACTGATCAAGCTAAAGTAGCTTTCGTGCTTTCGTACCTTAGTGGCAATGCGGCAGACTGGTCGATCCCTCTAGTTAATCAAGATGATCCGGTTCTCCATGATTTTCAAGCTTTTCAGCTCAGTATGGAAAAACTGTTTGCAAGACATTCACAGGGGCAGGCCTTGGACAATGAGCTCCTTTCATTGCGACAGGGTAATCAAGACCTTTTGGCTTATATTGCGTCTTTCAACAGACTGATAGTGGAAACTCGATGGCCTGAGGACAAAAGGAGTACGCTGTTTTATAGAGGTCTACGTGGAGAGCTCAAAGATGTGTTAGCCCAAGTAGTGAATCCCCCGCAAGACTGTTCGGACTATATTGACTTAGTCGTTCAAATTGACCACAGACTGCAGAACAGGAAGGCCGATCGTTCCAAGTTTGATGCTCGAGTATTTTCCAAACCACCAACTCCTACCAAAGGAGTAGACTCCGGGGAACCCTTGCAAATAGGGGGCCAGAAAGGACCACTAACACAAAAGGAGGGGGAAAGGAGAAAACAGCTGAAATTATGCCTCTATTGCGGAAACTCGGGGCACTTTCTTCGAGACTGTCCGGTGAAACCAGCCAAGAAGGCAGTAGGAGCTGCAGTTACCAGGGTCACAAACTCTGAGCAGGGAAACGACCTCGCCCGACAAGAATAGAGGTCCTCTTGCCGAGCGTTAAAACCAGTTCCGTGACCTCGCATTTCGTGATACCTATGGTCCTCATTAGCCCTGAACATCCGGATCGATTACATGCGATTGAAGCTTACGTCGACAGCGGTGCCATCGGCAATTATGTGGATCATGAAATGGTTTAGAGGATGAATCTAACTCTTTGTCCAAAGGCTGTAAAGGACATCATTACTACGGTGGATGGTACAGAGATAGCCTCCGGATCAGTAACGCATACCACCCAAGAAGTGACGCTAGTAAGTCAAGATGGACACCATGAGAAGATTGTGTTCGATGTGATCAATGCCCCTCAGTTCCAGATTATTCTAGGAATTCCTTGGTTAGAGAAGCACAATCCTCAGATCGATTGGCGAGCAAGAACGGTTCAGTTTCCAGAATGTCTCTCTACTTGTCACCCTCGACCTGGTGTTGCACTGGCAGCAATTTCCTCGGAGGCTCCCCAGTTACCTCCTGAATACCTAGAATTCCAAGATGTTTTCAGGAAGGATCAGGCTAATTCTCTACCTCCTCATAGGTCTTATGACTGCCAGATAGACCTGATACCTGGATCTACTCCTCCTTGTAGTAGAATGTATGCCCTCACCGAGCCTGAGAATCTTCACCTCCGACAATACCTGGATCAATACCTAGCGAATGGGTTTATTCGTCCTTCCAAGTCCCCTGCTTCCTCAGCTTTGTTCTTCGTTCCAAAAAAAGAAGGGGACCTTAGAACTTGTATAGATTATCGCGCCCTGAACCAGATCACCGTTAAGAATAGATATCCGTTACCTTTGATCCCTGAACTCCTGGACCAAGTCAGAAAAGCATGCATATATACAAAGCTGGATCTTAGAAGAGCCTACCACTTGGTACGAGTAAAAGAGGGCGATGAATGGAAGACGGCCTTCTGCATCAAGTATGGGCTATTTGAATATCAGGTCATGCCCTTCGGACTTTGCAATGCCCTGGCCGCCTTTCAATATTTTATGAACGATGTCCTCAGAGAGCTCATAGATGTGTGTGTTGTTGTTTACATTGACGACATCCTCGTTTATTTTTCATCGGAAACTGAACATCGGAAACACGTGAAAATGGTCCTCGAGAGATTGCGTCAACACAAACTTTTCGCTAAGTTGGAAAAATGTGTTTTCAACGTGACTGAAGTTGAATTCTTGGGATTCATATTATCACCTAGAGGAGTGCGTATGGATTCAAAGAAGGTCGATGCAATTCTCAAATGGCCATCGCCATCCTCCGTAAGAGGTGTTCAAAGCATGTTAGGCTTCGCTAACTTTTACCGCAGGTTTATCCCCGAATTCTCTCCAATAGTCCAGCCCATTACCGCCTTGTTAAAGAAAAACAAACGTTTTGAATGGTCTACCGAGGCGGAACAAGCTTTCCAGAATTTGAAGACTAGATTTATCTCTGCACCGATCTTAAAACATCCTCGCCCAGAACTCCCCTACATCGTTGAAACTGATGCTTCGAGCCTTGCCATGGGGGCAGTTCTATCACAAAAGGACCCAGTAACCAATCAGTTGCATCCCGTGGCATTTTGGTCCCGCAAATTCTCGCCTCCTGAAATCAATTACACTATTACTGATAAGGAACTTCTAGCTATCAAGTCCGCCTTTAAGGCTTGGCGGCATTATCTTCTGGGGGCCCGACACACCGTTACTGTGATTACAGATCACCGAAACCTGCAATATTTGAAAACCGCAAAAGCTCAATCCTCTAGGCAACTCCGTTGGGCACTATTCTTTGCTGAGTTTGACTTCATAATTACCTATCGACCTGGTACAAAAAACGGTAAAGCTGATGCCCTTTCTCGGATGGGAGTGGAAGAACATTTGATCAATCCTAAACCTGTACCTATCATTCCCGAACAAAGAATTCTAGGTGTAATCGCCACACAATCCATAGAGGAAGTTAAGGATAAAGCCAGGCTACTGGTAACTCCAGCAGACATACAGAATTGGCATCTGCAGGGAAAGGACTTTACGGTGAAGGACAACCTATTATATTTCCAAGAACGGTTATACCTGCCCAGCACAGATTTACAGAAAAAGGTAATCTCTTGTTATCACGATTCTTTAATGGAAGGACATCCCGGTATGACCAAGACCTCGGAAAAGATCAAGCGCTACTTCTGGTGGCCGTCTTGGAAAAAAGATATCAGAGACTTTATAATGTCCTGTGGAGTATGCGCCCAAAACAAGAGTCAAAAGGAAAAACCAGCCGGCCTCTTACGCCCTATTGACATCCCGCCTCGCCCTTGGCATACGCTTTCTATGGACTTCATCACCGATCTACCTCCATGCTCCGAATACAATACGATCCTAGTAATCGTGGACCTATTCTCCAAGATGGCGCATTTCATTCCACTCAAAGGCTTACCAACAGCAGCAACTCTGGCCCGAGAATTTCTCGAAAACATCGTCCGACTACACGGTTTTCCTTCAGTTCTAATTTCAGATCGAGGTAGTCAATTTATTTCTCATTTTTGGCGAAGTTGCTGTCGGTCGGCTCAAATTGATGTGAGACTTTCGACCAGCCACCACCCTCAAACCGACGGACAAACCGAGAGGACCAATCAAACTCTGGAACAGTATTTGCGCTGCATGCTGCAACAAACTGAAAAAACTTCGAAAGATATCCTTTGGATAGCCGAATATGCCTACAATAACTCTGTCCACTCGGGAACTGGGAAGACCCCGTTTTTTCTTTTATACGGTAGTCACCCTCGAACCTCGGAGTTGGATCCACTCCAAGATCTTGGAACACCAGCAGTAGACCACCTGCATTCTACAATCACCCAAGCCTTTAAGGAAGCCGTTTCTCATCTTCAAAGGGCTAAAGAACAATACAAGAAAGGAGCAGACCAACATCGGAAGGAAGCCCCCCAATATCAAGTAGGAGATCAAGTCTGGTTATCCACCAAATATCTACCTCTAGAAGGACCACGCACATTCAACCCAAGATACCTTGGTCCCTATTCCATCACTACCATAGTAAATCCAGTAGCGGTCAAGTTGGACTTGCCCCCTCACATGAAGATACATCCGGTCTTCCACGTCTCTCTATTAAAACCCGTGCAACCTCAAACCCGACTAACTACATCTCCAAAACCTATTCTAGTTGATGGAGAACTCGAGTTTGAAGTCAAAAGCATCCTGGATTCCAAGATCTCCAAATCTAAACTATTTTACCTGATTGACTGGAAAGGCTACGGTCCCCAAGAAAGATCCTGGGAACCTGCAGAATATCTCCACGCGCCTCGTCTAATCAAAAGATTTCATCGAACATTTCCTAACAAGCCCAAACCCCCGGAGAAGCCCGGTTTGGGAGGGGCCTTGAGGGGGGGGCTGTCATGATCTCTGCTTCCAAAAGATCAGGACTTGCCTGACTCCCTTGGAAGCAGACCCATAACCCCGGTTCCGAGTGCCAGCCAGTCCCAATTGGGACCTTTTGGACCCTGTCCTGGCACCAGTGGCACCAGGCTCATAAAGATGCCCAGTCCCAGCGCTGGAAGCACCGGGCTCATAATGCTTGGGTGGACTTACCTGCAGCAGACCATGCTGCTTACTTACCTGCCAGTTGAACCCCTGATCCTCTTCTGTTTGGGACTACTTTTCCTGTTGGGTGGGGCAGGAGCCACTCCCTAGGTTCAGAACACTGGAACTCTTCTGGAAAGCAGGAACTCTTTTTTTACCTAGGCGTGGCTGTGGAAGGAGACACCTAAGCACTACAGGAGGCTATTTAAACCACACCCGATGGATGAATCTTGCTTTGCGTTATTCTGCATTCTCTGCAGCAGAACGCTCATCGTGTCTTCTGCTTCTGATCCTGAGCCTAAGGGAACAAAGGCTTACCATCCTGGAATCCAGTCTTCAGCAGCACCTGTAAAGACAAAGAAAGAACAGGTTAGCACTACGGTCTTCAGTGGCAGCGCATCTCTTACCTGGTCCATCGGCTGTCACCAACGCCTCGCGCTGCATTCCGGCATCTGAAAGACAAAGGCTTACCTACTCTTCGCATGCTCCGGAGGTTTTCGCACTGCATTCCGGCATCTGAAAGACAAAAGCTTACCAGCTCTTTGCACGCTCCTTAGGCCTTCCGCGCTGCATCCCGCATCTGAAAGACAAAAGAAGGTGCGTTTAAAGACATTGGGCAACTTTATTACTCACGTGCCATTACTCCTTCCCACGCCGAATCCAGTGGGTATTCCAGCACCCTTCAGCTTCTCTAAAGCGCCGAACTTGTACCTGCAAGATAAAAGGGACAGTTAGTGCGCATCGTGAAGCAGGCTACAAGCGCTTACTTACCTGCTTCCAGGCGCTTCTATTCCTCACGCGGGTTCGATCCTCAACTCTCATCAGCCCGCCATCCGCCATCGCCGGAACCCTGCAAAACAAGAGATATCATTACAAAAGACTTTTAAGACATTTGAAGTGCCCAGAACTTACCGTTCGTGCAGTTAACGACGGACAGCAGTCCTCTGAGGTCAAGAGGCCTGCACCCTTATCCAGTGAAGAAACTGGTTACGGCACCCTGCCCCGAGGCAGATGGAGAGCTCGGCGTTCACTTACCTAAGACATCTTACTCTTCGAGTCAGACATACAGTGCACAGAGGTCCAGCCCAAAGAGCCAACCGTGTGTTACACATCACCTTTGAAGATACGGCATTCACCCAGTCAAGACCGGCGCCTCTGCGGGAATCAGGTGAGCGTTACATTCACACTCATCATCACCACGATTCTTTCATTCACATCAGGCGTGTCAAAACTTCTGAACATGCAACTCGTTTCGCTTCCTCGTCCTCGGCTTGGTGTCCGCATGAGATAAAGTCACTCTCTTAGTGTGAGTGGCGCATTTAATGGCCGCAATGCTTACTGGGAGCTGTAGTGCTCTAATAAGTCTATCCAATAATGCAGCGTGTTGCACTGGAGTGCCGTCTGCTCGGAGGTAGCCCCTCCTTTTCCAGCATGCCAGCCCTGCGTGTACTGTCGACGTCACGTAGGCGGAGTAACTGTACACTGTTACTTCCTCATCTGTGTGCTTCTCGAGCGCGACAATCAGTGCCACTAATTCTGCAGCCTGTGCTGAAAAGTGAGACGGTAGTCGTGCACTTGACGCTACTTCGAACTCCCCATTAGCCTTGTGCTTTATCACAGTGGCACCTGTATATCTTTGTCCATCACTCTGACCGATTCTAGAAGATCCGTCAATAAAGAGAATTTCGCCAGCTGCTAGAGCATTTTCCTTCACCCTTGACAGCTCATCATAGAACTCTTCATAATTTGAGAAATCGTTTGCATGTTCGCCTTCTGCCAGTGGTTCCGCTACAAACATGGCAGGGTTCACTGTTTTACATCTTACTATTTTGATATGGCAGGGTTCACTGTTTTACATCTTACTATTTTGATTGCTGGATTCGATATGACCACCTCATAGGCAACAACCCATTGGGATGTCAAAGTACCCTTAGGTTTTTCTAGAATAGCAAACAAAGCATGTTCAACAAATAACGTCATAGAACACCCCATCACTATGCTGGCAGCTTTCTCAATGGCGAACGCGGTGGCTGCCAAAGATTGTTCGCAAGGCAAGTGACCCCTCATTACTGGGTCCAGAATCCCACTGTACTATGCTAAAGGCTTGTACCCCAACGTAGTTCTCTGCGTGAGTACTGCTGTCATAACTGTACAATTTGTGTGCAAAAAGAAAAAGAATTCCTCAGCATAATTGGGAATCCCTAAAACTGGAGCTGTGCAAATTGCCTTTTTTAGCTTGCCGAATCCTTCCTCCATTTCCTCAGTCCTGTGCCTTTTTCAGAGCCTGTAACACGGGTCTTATATATGTACTGTAATCAAATACCCATGCCCTAACATAATTGCATAGTCCCAAAAACCTTTGCATATGCTTTATCATGTGTGGCTTCACAGTTTTCAAAATTGCCTCGTCCCTTTCAGGTGTAACTTTCTTTCCTTCATCCGAGATTAATTGACCCCTTCCTGGCAATACTGTAATTTCTCCTTGTCAACTTTTATATTTTTTCTCTGCTAGAATAATAATTAGATGGACTGAATAACGTCTGTACTCTTCCTCTGAGGTGCTGCAGACTAAAATGTCATCTACGTATTGTAGCACAACACTTTGCAAATCAATATTGCTTAAGTCCATCTGCAGGACTCTTTTTAAAATTGATGGGGACTCACAGTTCCACTGTGGTAATCTTGTGCTTTTCAGCTTAGTCTGTGTCAACGTAAATGACGTCAAATCTTGAGAATATTTTTGCAATGGGATTGAGAAAAACTCATTTTTCAAGTCCATCACAGTGAATTATCGCGCCTCAGTAAGGATACTACATAAATTTGTCACTGGATTAGGAACTAGAGGAAACTCGGCCTCTACAATCTGATTAATTGGGCGCATGTCTTGAATTAAACGCCATGACCCCCGCTTAGATTGCTTAATCGGATAAACTGCGGTATTGCATGGTGACTCTGACGTCACTAAGATGCCTTCATCCATCATGGCGGATATCGTCTTAAAAATACCCTCATCTGTCTCTCGAGACATGGGATACTGCTTTGCTCGAGGCAAAATTGCTCCTGGCTTCAGTTTAATTTTTACTTCTCCAACCCCCTTTATTAAGCCTACGTCATACGGGCCTGTGGTCCATAATGACACTGGCACTTTTGCCATCAAAAAATGCAGGACACTTCCGCACTATCATCATTTTTTGGGGAACTTCCCGTTGTGTTGCTCTAACCCAATAAGTAATACTCATTTCAAATATTACTTCTTCATCTGACGGGTGGTCTCTGGACATATCCTCGTCAGTGACGTCAGTCAATCTGTAGCCTTCTCCTATGGCAGTCACTGTGCTCCATCGTCTACCTTCATTATCGACTCTGTCAAGCATAGCTAGCTCTCCTTGCACTATAGCTGCTTGTAAGTCTATGGGAAAGATTTGTCCCCCCCTTCATCCATGGGTATTCTTGGCCTAAATACAATCTCATCAGGTATTCTCACAGTCTTGCCCACTAATCCTGGCAGCCATGTTAACAAAATACGTACCCCGTAGTGAAAAACCTCTGGCTCTAAAGGTGTGACTCGTATAACCATTTGTCCTGTGAATACCATGATAAATTTGCTCAGGCTTAAATAATGCATTCCTGTGTCAAACATACTATACCTTCATCGGTAAAAGAAATCATCATATTTAACTTTGTCTTTAAATCTCGGCCCAGTATATTAACTGGTTTCTGCCTTGAATACAATAATAGCACAGACATATCCTGTGAAAGCTTGAGCATTCATGGCATTTCCCGATAACAATAATTTCCCCTCTCGTGTTAGGGAGAATTCTCTGTTTAGGCTGAATTTCCTAACGTAGTCAGTCCCCCAGCAGCTTTGGGAGTTTGTTTTTTTTCTCCTGCCAAGAGTGAGACTCTTTTTACTCCCACTCTTGAACATGATTTGTGGTGTTCCTTTGAATGTTAATGTGTTTTATGGGCTATGGGGTCTTTTACTCCATAGGGTCTCATGTGTTTTTTACTATGTGTGTTACAGAGGACCCTACGTGCAGTAACACAGGGATGTCATAGTGACCCCCACCATAGATTCCATACCCTGGGACTGACTAATGTCTCCCAGGGCATGTCAAGTCACCATTGGCTTTACTAGTCCCAAATTACTAACAGAACCAGTACAAACCATCATATTGTGGACGTACTGGTAGGGGCAATTCGATTGCCCCTGGGTCTGTTATTCGAGGGGGCACTGTCCCGTCCCCCCTCGTCGAGTTTTGGCTGGTGGCAGTGGATACTACTTTTTATATTCAACCGCGAATATATCTCTATGGGATTTTCGGCAACTCGACGAGGGGGCACTGTCCAGTCCCCCCTCGTCGAGTTTTGGCTGGTGGCAGTGGATACTACTTTTTATATTCAACCGCAAATATATCTCTATGGGGTTCGAGGGAAATACTTTTTAACATAGCCTCTAACATACCGCTGGTTTATTTATTTAATATTAATTCACCGGTTGGTATTTTCTGCCAAAACTCGGTTTTAAAATGGCGTTTGTGTTCGCCTCTGTAACTCCAAACCAAAGGTCGAGCTCTTTGTTCCACTTTTGGCGGGCTTCTACACAGAAGCCCTCCAAAGTGGTACCACTCTGTCTGGGTACCACAGGTGTTGTGGGAGGGGGTTTAGGCACCCTGGACTGAGTTACCTTGGTAACTCAAGTCTCACTCTTGTGTGACTGGCCCGAGTGGTGAGCCGGCCGGCTCACCACTTAGCATGTTTGATTGACTGCTAGGCTGAGTGAATGGGGGTGTGCTGCATAAAAGCAGGGCTTTTGGGACTGGAACTTCAGAAGTCGCCACAGGACCTGAAAATCCGAAGAGGGAGAAGCTGAGCCGACCTGCTACGACAACACCACCGGTGGAGCCCTGCTGAACCGACTCACCACTTCCCAACGACAGAGGAGATCTCCCCGCTGGAGAGTCTTTTGACCTATTGTGAATACTCTGTATACTGCCTAACTCTTCTTGAGAGAAGTCTGACTGCTCAGCCACAGCTACCAGGTAAATCTGGGTGGTACAGACTGCTACCAATTGGGTTTACTGCCAACCACCTGTAGTCTTAAATCTTTTGCAGTGGTCCCAGAGGGAACTGCACAGGTTTCTGCCTAACATCTCGTATACATGAGCCTGTTGCACCCTTGTCTACCAAAAAAAAAATGATTTGCCTCCTATATTGACGTCAGCCCTTGGTTCCTCTTGAGGATTGAGAGTGACAGATAGTATTGAACACATCAAGTCACCCAGTGAGCTGTCCTATTGTGGATACATGCTTATTTCCGTGCCCGTGAAAAGATTCCCTCCTTCGACGGTGACACTCCCTATCCTTGGAGTCATTAATTGTCCAGTGCTTGGGTCCTGCTGTATCTGCATGGGTGCGTGCTCAGACTGCCCTTGTGGCGGATTCAATGGCGTCCGTTGTGGTTGCAAAGCCTGCTGCATTCTCGGCACTTGTGCTTGCTGCACTGTCTGATTTTGGACAAACCCATCCCTACGTTGTTGGCTATATGCAGGCGGATGAGTGTTTTCCCCTCCTGAGAAATTCCCATTTTGCAAAAACCCTTGACTTCCACACATGTATGCTAAGTGCCCTGTCATTCCACATGTCCGAAGGAGACTGCTAAATTGCCCTCCCTGCATGCCTTGGCTATCATTATGCGTACCCTGAAACCCACCTTTATTACTCTGGAAATGTCCCTGATTATTCTGGAAGCCTCTTCCTCGGAAACCTCCCCTACCTTGTGGTACAAATCCATAATTATTTTGATCAACCTGCCTTTGGTTATTCATCTGTGCCATGCCTTTTGCATATTGCAAACCTGGCCCTTCCCTGCTAGTCAACATTGTCACTTCTATGGCATATTTTGACAATTTCTTCTGAACTCATTTTGCTTCCTCACCTTTCCTAGCATGTTTCTTTCGATTCTTCTCCTGCAACAAACTGCAATAATGTGCAATGGTCAGTTGTATTTCTGACCATGGTTTTGCCTCCATACCCACCAATTTCTAGAGCTGTTTCTGCACTTGGTATAGATTTTCCCCATGGCTCGCGCGTCTCCAAGGTCCACTGCTCTTGAAAATTTTGAATGTAAACAAGAGGATCATCCCCTTCCTGCATCTTTCGTGTCAATATAGCTCCCATATCTGACGTATCTGGATATAGCACTCTAAGTGCTTTCCAGACTGCCGCCCTACAGCTATTAAACGGAGCTCTGTCGTGGGTGGTGTTCTGCGCAGTGATACTTGAGTATCCTGCTCTCAACCAAATGTCGTTGGCTCTCTCCCCAAGGGTAGCGTTTAGAAGACCCTTAATGTTTCCTAGCTAATGTGTTTCCTCCTGTCATTTTCTCTAATCTAATTCATGTATCAATTTCCCAGCACAAGAAGTTAAACTAGGGATTTTGCACCTAAATGATCCTTATCAATCTGCGGCCATGGTATATATTGTGGTCTCACTCCCCTTTTTTCTAACAAGGGAAACTGTGAGATCCCAAAATCACATGCAACCCCCATCGTCTGTCTGTCCATAGCAGGGACAATGGTTCTGCACCGCTTTCTTCCTGGTAGCGACCTTAGCCTGCTCACATAAGGCGGCGAGACCCCCCCTCTCACCATGGGATCACCTTCTGGGTTGATCTAGCCGTGTCAGCCGTGTCAGAGGTTAGACCAACCATCTTACTTCTCTATCTATCGTAGAACACCTATCGAGATCATATGCATCTGCTCCCTCCCCCGTTGGAAGGTTCCTCATTGTTCGCCTGACATCTCCTGGCCCCAACTTGTGTGACTTCCCTCTTTCTCGTCTCTGTTTGTTAGCTTGTCCAAAGACAAAGTTCTATGCTCGAGATTGTACGAACCTCGCTCCTTTCCGTGCAACTGCGTACTTTCAAATCAATCGTTTTTTCCTTTACCTTTAGGTTCTTTCATAGTCTTTATATCATGATAGACCTTATTGATTGTTTCTTCAATGCTTCTTGTATCAAACTCATCCTCTAGATGTGCTCTAGACGGACCTGGCATTGTTTCATGTGTCGGGAAGAATTCCTCTATGTCTTCCCATGCTACTACTGGATTAGGCTCCATTAATTCTTTCTCTATGCGATCAATGTCACGTGCCCTCTGTCTTCTCTTTTGTTCTATTTCTTCGTCAACCTCTCTTCGCTTCCTTGCTTCTTCTCTTATTTTTTCCTTTTCCTGCCTTTTCGCTTCCCTTCTCTTGTTTGCTCTTCGCACTTCCTCATCTTTGCGTCTTTTCATTCTTTTATCTCTTAATTTCTGTTCTTCCTCTTCCTCTCTCTCCCTTTCTGGTTTGTCTCATTCTTCTATCGCCTTCTGTCTATTATCGTGCTTTCTTTGCTCCTCTGCCCTTTCCTGCTTTTTCAGCTACTCATCTTGATACAGCTGTTCCCGTCTCGGTCTATCCCTTCTTTTAACTTCATCCCCTTTCAATCGTTCCTCTCGTTCTTTATCTTTTGTTTGTCTCGATCTTCCCTTTGCCTTACTTCCTCAATGCTCTTCCCACCAAGTTTGAGCAAAATCTGACCGCCCATCCATTCATTCTGAATGAGTGCTGCCTCATCAGCTTTGTCTTTCTCTCCTTTCCATCTTTTTATTTCCCGTCCTATAGCTAAGGATGTACTTGGTTGATCACCACTCTCCTTGTCCCGTAAGACTCTTTCCAGAGTTTTCTCTGGACTGTCGTCGTTGCTATGCACAGGCGACTCATATGCCTGATTGCTGTACCCTATTGCTGCCTTGAGCTCTCCTAATGGGTACAGTCTGTCATCTTTCGTAATATCGCTGTTTCCTTCAAGCGCGGCTGGTGGAGCAGAAGGCTCCTCACCCCCCCTCTTTCACTGGTTAAGCATCCAGTCTTCAGGAGGCGGGTCCTCCCTTTCCTCCTGGTACATTTTCCAGCGCTCTACACTCGCTAACCTTTTGTCTAACTTTTTTCCTGTATAAGCTGCATGCAAATATGTTTTCATATGTTGCAAAACTGCTTTTGATAGTGATCCCCTTTGTGGCCATGGCATGAACATTTTATCTGCCGTGCCTTTAACCCACTCCGCACTGTACTGTTTAAGCTTGGGTGTGTGTTTGGCAACTGCTTGCAAAGATGTATAAGTGGAGTAACATCCTCCATTTTGACTCGTCACACTGTTATGATTTTCACCTTTTAGATACGTTTCAGAAAAATAACACACTATGAGCATACACCAACCGTCGCAGCTCAACGCCTTTTACGTCACATTTTATTTCAATCTACTCATTCACTAAACATCACCATTTCAACTATACAAAAAATAAACAATTTTCAAATCTCTGTGCTTTCTTATCACGTCTCTTAAATTCTTATTGTTTCTTCACCACATATATATTATTTAACACATGAAACAAACAGACATACTTGACCGGCCTACATATATCCTCATGACTATTTCTTCATTCACGCTCTTTGTGACTATCCTTGCCCCTAAAAATACCCCGATTGGAGTGTGAGTCATTCCCTTTGGACAATCTTTAAATGTGTCCGTGGCCTACGTCATCCACTATTGGGACTCTGGATACGACTCCTTCTGAATAAGTGCTGTGACGCAGGATTCTGGGCTTAATCTAACTGTGGCGCTCCTCGTCTCACAGTCCTCAATTCCTTGGCGATCCTCGTCTCAAGTCAATTTCTTAATAACTCAACGCTCATCGTCTCGAGTTAATTACCTACTTAGACTCGACGCTCATCGTCTTGAGTTAATTACCCCAACCAACCCTCCGTTACTTATTTCCCCTTATCACTTTCTCGACTCTGCACCCATTCATGTTTTGCCACCTCACTCAGTCTACTCACCATTCGCGTTCTTGACTTCCGACCCTCGGGATAGTCACCTCCTCAACCAGCTGCTTCAGCCTTCAGTCTGCTCAGCTTCTTGTAGAAATCGGGAGGGGATTCTGTCTGAAACCAAGGGACTCGTCCCACTGTTTTGCTTTAAATTAACTACCACTATCTACAAGGAGCCTCACGTTCATTCAGCTAAATGGTGGAGGACATCTGATATTGCTGGTACCCCAAAGTTTACTAGATCAACGGTTCTTTAACCATCCTCTCTCTGCTAACATGTAAACTGGGGGTTCTCGACCCAGCCTTTTAAGATGAGGTAACAATCCTTTGAGATGGTTGGGGATGCAGACGATACTCCAACATCAATAATAAAACTAACCCAGGAAATTGCCAAACCAAAGCTGTTTTATTTTCAATTGTCTAAAACAGGGAGTTACAACGGACATCAACGACTAACGCTCAATTTCGCTCACAGTTTTCATAAAAAACATACATTTTATAGCAAAAACTCATCATCAATGACATCAACCTGCATGGCAAAACTACAAAAACTTATTGGAGAAAGTGATTGGGTCTAAGGGAACATCTAGGTATACGTTCCATAGTTGTCTGAGAAAGTGATAGGGTATCTAACGTCAGGTGGGGCAACTAAGCCCTCCCCTCAAACAGGTCCCTCTGAACGTCATCAAATACACAACGTCCCATTGGTTACACAAACTATAGGGCTCTTAGGTACCTTTGGTTAGCACCTTTACATTCGTCAGTACTTTTCCACCTACGCCAGCAGCACGCAGGCTGGTCTCCAGGTGCTGGTCGGTTGGTCTTGACCATAGCTTCCCACCAATTAGCATATCATCTATCATCACCTCTGTGGTCTGCACGTCAATTAAGGCTTTGAACTTGGCTTTGGAAATGTTTCTTGCACTGGAGAAAATGAGGGAGTAAGGGCATGCACTGTCACCTTGAGTAAATGTAGTTCATCATGATTGTCCATTTTCACCCATACCCGTGACTGAAGACCATGATTTTGCGCTCTGGTGTATTTAAAATACTATTTTTTAATGAACCTCTGACGTCTTCTGAACAGATATGATATGATATTTTATTTTTATTGCACTCATTCACAAGTGTTTCAGAGCACGACCAAGCAAAGGGAGGGGAACAAGGGAGAACAAAAACAACAATCTTACTAGGACCCGTGGCATTAAGAATGTGCAAGTGCATGGAAAAGGGGGAAGTGCATGGGGGGGGAGTGGAGAGTGTGGAACAGAGGAGAGGACAGAATAAATAATAAGTGCAATAAAAAAATCAAGACAGTGAAAAGTGCTAGTGCAGCCAGCAAGTGGCAAGTGCAGGATTAGTCAGATAGGGTATATCTGATAAGTGCAGAAGGAAAAATGGGGGACTGTATGGGTACAGATACAGATCCCAGTACAAAGGGTGTCCCAAAGGAGTGCAGGAGGGAGGCAGGTACCTGGGCCCAAAGGACAGAGGGTGGCCAGGTGCACTGTGCAGAGAGAGAGAAAACACATCAGCAGGGGAGAAGAGGGGCAAAGGCAAAAGTGAAGAGGAAGGTCTTGAGGTGCTTCCGGAACCAGAGATGGTTCTCCTCAAGTTTCAAGGTTGCCGGGAGGCTGTTCCAAAGGGAGGCCCCAACCGAAGACAGATCTGCCCCCAGCTCGTTTCTTTGAAAAACGACTGAACCTGAGGGAGTTAGAAGTAGAGGAGCGAAGGGCTCGAGAGGGGAGGAAATTACAGAGGGATAGTTGAAGGTATTTTGGACCCAGGCCCCAGAAAGCCCTGCGGACAATTCAGAGGGTTTTAAATGTAATCCTTGCATCCACTGGGAGCCAATGAAGGGATTTCAGAGCTGGAGAGATACGATCCCAGGGCTTGAGGCCAAGGACAAGTCTTGCATTCCTGTTCTGGATTCGTTGTAAAGGGCGGAAAGTGGAGGCAGGTAGATTTAGAAAGAGGCTATTACAGTAGTCCAACCTAGAGAGAATGCTTGGTGGGGTGACAACCCCTTGTTAGATGTGGGCGCTGGCTGGATTTGATAGTCCAATTTTGCAAGGTTTTGCTGATTGTGAAGGTCTAGTAAAAGTCCAGTCATTGGATCAGAAGCATGGTGATTTATTGGTGTTTAAGTACAACATAGCCAATTGGCATTGGGTGCCAAAAGTGATGAAACAAAAAGCCGATGCGTGTTTCAACCGAAGTCTTTATCAAGGCACAGGTGAAGTGGCAGCAGGCTCATGGTAGAGCTGGTGGCTGGTCGGCCTAGGTTGGGGTGCCAGGTGGAGGCTTATAGGTCTTGTCTGTGGCTGGGATCGGCGCTGAGTTCCAGATGCGATCAATCCAGAAATGAGTGTGACTGCAAACAGCAACAGGAGGTGCGCAGGGGACCGGCTGTCCCGATACTAAAACTCCTCACCCCCTTGAAACCCAACCTAGAGAGAACCAGAGCTTGTGAGAAAGTGAGCTTCTGAGGGAAGGAAAGGAAAGGCAGAGTACCTCTAAGTAGGTACAGTAAGAAGAACAAGTTACTTCTCTCCTTGTAACGTTCTTTCGACGGGATGTTCCTCCGACGTATTCCTTATCTTTGATAATACGTTTCCAGCTTGCTGGCCTTGGAATTTTTTTCTGTAGAGGGTGCTGCGCGTCGACGTCCACCGAGTCGATGTCCCTCGACGGCCACCGTATCGGCGCCAACGTCACCATGCCCATAAATAGCCACGCGCTGCGTCCGTTGCTCAGTTCCGTTTTGTAGCAAAGGAAAAGTCATGCATGAATTGGTTATTGACCTTGAAGGAGCGTAAACTGCAACCACAAGGGAAGTATCACTGCGGCGATGGATGGGAGGGGCGATAAGGAATACGTCGGAGGAACATCCCGTCGAAAGAACGTTACAAGGTAAGAAGTAACTTGTTCTTCGAAGGGATTGTGTCCTCTGACGTATTCCTTATCTTTGATAGACTCCCATAGCAGTGGCATGTAATTGGAGGTGGGAGTGAGAATGTTATGTATCCCTTTAGGGATGGACCAAATGTAATACGGCCTTGCCAAACCTGGTCTCTTGACTAGTGGAGGAATCCAGATTGTAAAATGTTGTGAATCTATGTGCGGATGACCATGTGGCAGCCGCACATATGTCTCGGACCGGTACCCCTCTTTGGAGAGCCGAAGAGGCTGCAATACCCCTGGTTGAATGAGCCCTGAGATTTTGGGGTGGCACTTTCCCTGCCAGTTTGTAACATTCCAGAATGGCCAAAATAATCCACCTGGAGATGGTTTGTTTTGTTATGGGTAGTCCCAACTTGTGACCTGAGTATCCTACAAACAGTTGGTCTGCTTGCCTGATCCTAGCCATTCTGCTGATGTAAAAGCTGAGAGCTCGCCTTGGGTCCACCTATGTAGCCTTTCTTCCTCTTTCCCCGGATGGGGAGGAGGGTAGAACGAAGGTAAGGTAATTTTCTGAGTAATATGAAATTCAGAAACCACCTTTGGGAGGAAATTAGGCTTCAACTGTAGGACAACTTTGTCCTTGTGGAAAATTGTATGTGGGGGTTTACAGGAGAGAGCTTGTAGCTCGCTCACCCTTTTAGCAGATGTTAGTGCTACCAATAGGACAGTTTTAAGCGTGAGAAATCTCAGCGAACAAGAGTGAAGTGGTTCGAATGGAGTGCCCATTAGGAAGTTTAAGACTAAATTTAAGTCCCATAAGGGAACCTGGAATGGTTTTGGAGGATAAACATTAGTTAATCCCTTGAGAAATTGTATCACTAGAGGAAGTTTGAAATACGATGGTTCCTCCGCAGTGCGCTTGAAGATAGAAAGCGCTGCGAGATAGCCTTTTACAGTGCCAACTTGAAGGCCTGAGTTTGCCAAGTAGAGTAGAAACGATAACACTGTTGGTGTACCACATGAAAAAGGGTCGATATTTTCTTCCCTACACCAGCTGCAAAATTTGTTCCAACGGCAGCGGTATAAAGACTTTGTTGCTGGCCTTCTGGCCGAAAGCAACACCTCCATGACATCATCAGGGAGATCCCAATCCTTGTACCTCACCCTTTCAGAAGCCAAGCGTGAAGGTTGAGGGTTCTGGTGTCTGGATGGAGTACCTGACCTCCCTTCTGCGAGAGAAGATTCTCTTTGAGTGGAAGACGGATTGGAGGACAGATGGACATATCTAGAAGGTCCGGGTACCAGGTTCTCCTGGCCCAATCCGTGGCAATTAGGATCATGGTTTTCCGGAATCTTCTCAACCTCCTGATCATTTGAGGAATAACAGGGATTGGTGGGAACGCGTAAAGGAGTGGAAACTCCCAGTCCACTACAAACGCGTCTCCTAGAGCTCCTCTCGGGGGAAATTCCCTTGAACAGAACAGATCGCACTTCTTGTTGGTGCTTGTGGCGAACAGATCCACCTGAGGGGTTCCCCAAAGGGCGAAGATCTCTTGAAGGACTTCCTGAGCTAGCTTCCACTCGTGGGAGAATGTGCTCTGCCTGCTTAGAGCGTCCACTGTCAAGTTCTTCTCTCCGGCTAGGTGGACTGCCGATAGAGAGATTCCTTCTTGGATTGCCCAAAACCAGAGCTGCATCGCCTCTCTGCACAGTGGCAGTGATCCTAAGCCTCCTCTTTTGTTGAGGTAGTGCATGGCCACCATGCTGTCCGTCATTATCAGGACATTTCTCCCCTGTACTGATGGCAGGAAAGCTTTCAGCGCTAGTCTGATCGCTCTCAGCTCCAATAAGTTGATGTGTAGTCTGAACTCCGATGGAGACCAACGACCGCTTATGGTCAAGTCGTTGGCATGGGCTCCCCACCCTGTGAGTGAGGCGTCTGTGACTACTGTTATCTCCGGCCATGGTTGCCAAAACAGTTCTTTCAAGATGTTCTCTGGATAGGCCCACCATTGAAGGTCGCTGGCTACCTTGTCCGGAATCGGGAGGAGATCTGTCATTCTCCCTGAGAATTGCGACCACTGACTTCTCAGTGCCCACTGAAGAGATCGCTTCTCAGGCGAGCCTCTGGCACAAGGAAGATGCAGGCTGCCATGTGGCCTAGCAACCTCAAAAAGTCGAAGGCTGGGAGACGTTGGCCATTTTGAAACTTGGCGACCATCTGTAGAATATCTTGAGCCCTCACCTCTGGTGGCGAGGCTTTTCCCAGGGAAGTGTCCAGGACCGCTCCAATGAACTGGAGTCTCTGTGATGGTATCATCTGTGACTTCTTTAAATTGAGGGAGAAGCCCAGCTTGTGAAGGAAGTGGCAGACATAATCTAGCTGGGCCTGGGCCTGTTTCGAAGATACAGTCCTGATCAGCCAATCGTCCAGGTAGGAGTAGACGTGGATCCATTCCCTCCTTAGACTCGCCACCACTACCGACATCAGCTTGGTGAAGACCCTCGGGGCGGAGGTCAGCCCAAATGGCAGAACTCGAAATTGATAATGAGAGTCACCAATTGCGAACCTCAGGTATTTCCTGTGTTTGAGATGGATTGGCACATGGAAATAAGCATCCTGAAGGTCCAGAGATACTAGCCAGGCCTGGAGCTGGAGGGCCTGAATGATCTGAAAGAGAGTTACCATCTTGAGCTTGTCCTTCCTGAGGAACTTGTTCAATTCTCGTAAGTCCAGGATGGGTCTCAGTCCTCCGTCCTTCTTTGGTATGAGAAAGTAGGGGGGAGTACCAGCCCTTGTTCCTGTCCTCTACAGGTACCGGTTCTATGGCACCTTTCTCTAGCAGGTCTATAATTTCCTGCAAGAGGAGCGGATCTGGAACCTTTAGAGAGCTGTTCCCCGGTGGATGACTCTGAGGGATGTGTAGAAAGGGTAGGCAGTAACCCTGGGCAACTGTCCCCAATGCCCAAGCATCTGACGTTATAGCCTGCCATTCCGTCAGATGGTGAGTTAACTTGCCCCCTACAGGTGTATTGTGTGGAAAGGCCTCAGAGTGGTTTGGGGGCGGCTGATGCAGATGCCGCAGGTAAAGAGCCACCTGCTGCTGCTGCGACCTTAGTACCTTTGACCCGTCCACCTCGGGTGGATCTCCTTTGGCCTCTTTGAGCCGGCTGTCCTCTGCATTTCCCGAATGCGGAATAATAGCGAAAGGACTTTCCTCTCCCAGAGGTTCCTGAGGGGCGAAAAGGAGTTTGGCGGATAGCAGCTCCTAATGATTTTGCTGCTGCTTTAGAAGTCTGCAACTTTTCCAGACTGTCATCAGCCTTTTTTTTCCGAATAGTGCCGTCAAAGGGCATATTCAAAAGTCTGGCCTGTACATCTGGAGCAAAGCCAGACTTTCGCAACCACGCATGCCTGCGGATTGTTGTACTTGCCGCCATGGCCCTGCTGATACTGTCAGTGGAATCGATGCCAGTTTGAAGTGATTCGCACATGGCATCTTTGCCATCTTTAATAATGTTAAGGAAGGCTTCCTTTTCCTCTCCTTCGGGTATGTAGTCAGCCACTGATGAAGCACACTCCCACAGTGTGTGACTGAACCTGGCGAGCGTACAGGTGGCATTGATGGACTTCAACGCCATACTACAAGCAGAGAAGACTTTCTTCGCCATAGAATCGTACCTCTTGTCATCTCTATCCTGTGGGACAGTAGGGTAAGCGGTCCTACTGCTAGATGAAGTTTCCGCTTGAACCACGAGGCTCTCTGGAGTCGGGTGTTTTGATAAGTAGTCAGGGTCAGCAGCTGCTACCCTATACTTGGCTTCTTGAGGAGAGGATGCACAAGGGAGTGCTTCAGAGGGGAAGGGAAAGATCCAGAGGCAAAAGAAAGGTTACAGAAATCGGCAAGGGCCGGAGCGAGGGTATTTATGTGGTACTTAAAGGTTTTAGAGGAACAGAGATGGACCTGTTTTGATGAGGACTTGATGAGGACTTGTATAGCAACCTCATCAGGGAGAAAAGAGGAAAAGAGGAGAAAGAGGAAGGGGGGTGGCTGAGGGAGGGTCGGCAAGCCGGAAGGAAAAGGGAGAGGATGGGCGGAGGAGAGGGTGGACAAGATATCCTGGGTTTTGGAATTAAAGTGAGAGGCAAGAGCATTGCAAAGGGCCTGAGAGGCGAGAGGAGGGGTGGAGACTGCAGCAGGGTTGGCCAGCTCCTTGCAGATTTTAAAGAGTTCGGCCGAGTGGTTGGATGCCGCAGAGACGGGGGCTTTCATGTGGCCTCTCTTCTTGGAGCAAACAGTGAGACGGTATTGTCTTCGGAGCAGGCGGCAGGCCAGTTCGTCAGAGGATGAGCAGGAAGTCCTCCATTTCCTCTCGCCCGCCCTACACTTACGTTTAAGTGCAGCTAGGTCAGAGTCATACCAGGAATTGCACTTGGCTTTGGACTTCAAACGGATCCTCATGACACAGCAAGATCATCAGGAGTAGCATAAATAGAGGAGTAGAACAGGGACAGGGCTGTGTCAGGGTGTGAGTCAGCCTAAGGGGGAGGATGGGGGTAGAAGGTGGCAGCAAAAGCCTCAACTGACACACGCTTCATGGGCCGAATGAGAGGAGTGGTGAGGGGAGAGGAGAGGGGGAGGCCAGAGGAGATAAGGACATCAAGTGTGTGACAAGCAGAGTGAGTCGGGCTGTAGGGGAGGATAGAGAGGGAGAGTGAATCGCAGAGGTCACGAGAGATCGCAGATGAGGAACAGGCAGAATCAAGATGGATGTTAAGGTCACCAAGAAGGAGGAGTTGAGTGGTTGAGGCCAGGCGGGAGGAGGAGAGGTCCGCCCACTCAGAGAGAAAAGAGGTAATTTGACCAGGGGGCCGGTAGAGAATAGCAACAGTGAGTGAGTGGCTGGGAGAGAGAGAGAGAGCCTGCAGACAAGGCATTTGAAAGAAGAGTAATTATGAGTGGGGATGATAGAGGCAGGAATCCACTCAGGAAAGATCAGGGCTACAACCCCTCCAGGCCGGTTGGATCAAGGGGCGGAGAGAATCTTGTAGCCATCAGGGAGGAGCGTGTCAAAACTCGTGACAGGGCTGGCCGTGAACCAAGTCTCGGTAAGACCTAGGACATCAAGGTCAAGTTCTTCTAGGAGGTGGCAGATGTCAGAAGAGTGTTTGACAGCCGAGCCAGAGTTGAGAGTGGCAAGATTAAAAGGTTGCCAGCCTTAAAAACCTTCTGCTGCGGGGTACAAATCAGGGGTATGCCCTGCAGAGGTGTGGAGGGAGCTTGCTATGAGGCAGAGGGGGAAGGAAAGGAGGGCAAGGTAGCCAAGGAAGGAGAGTAGGGGACAGCAGGAGATGAGAGGAAGTTGATGAGGCGAGGGAACCGTCTATCAAAGAGGAGGAGATTAGCCTAAGGGCCTTGCACCATGACAGTGCCATTCAGGTAGGCATTAATGATGACTCTGGAGGAGTCAAAGAAATCCATGCGGACATCTCAGCTGGTGCCACCATTAATGGGAGTGTAGGAGACAGTACAGAGCGCAGAGATCATATGAGGGATCCATAGATCAGGTGAAGGAACCAAGAAGAGAATATCAGTGAGGGTTTGTCTGGCAGAGGCGGTGGAATAGGTATCAGCGATGGGGAGACTTGTATTGGAAGCCAAGATATCCTTTTTGAATTCCTTGCCAGATTTAATGAGAAGGGAAGGATAGTTAATAGAGAAGCAGTTAGAGTAGACAGGAGAAACAGATAACGCCATGACCAAGTATAGAGAGGATGGAAGTAGGAGAAATATGTTTATGTTTATGTTTATTGTGTTTATATAGCGCTTTACATTATAACAACAAGGATACAATAAAAAAACAGTAAAAGCAATTACAAAATATGAATCAAACCAGTAATACAGCAAGTAGAACAATTTGCCAATGAAGATAAACGAGGGAAGAGGGGGTGGAGAGGGGAAGGAAGTGGGAAACAGGAAGTGGAATAAGCTGAGGGCGAGAGAGGAGGAGAGGGGACTTAAGAGGAACAGAGCAGGGACAGAGAGGTAAGAAGAGGAGGGTAAAAAAGGGAGGAAGGTGGAAGGAGGGGCTAAGAGTATTAGGGGAGAGTGGAGAAGAAGAGATTTCAAGGAGACACGAAAAGGAGGAATAGGTGGGGATGGAATGGATAGAGAGAGGAAGGGAGTTCCAATGGAGGGGGGCAAGGAGCTGAAAGGAGCGAAAACGAGAGGAGGTGCATGGGGACGGGGGAACAGAGAGAGAAGGAAGAGGTCTGCAGACCGGAGAGAGCGGGAGGGAGTGTAGAGTGAGATGAAAGAGGAGAGATATGCAAGATATAATATGCAAGAAAAGGTGATGAAAAGTCACTGGGCTAGCAAGTTATAATTGAGGGCCAAAAGTAATGTGACAAAAAAACCCAAATTCAATTACAAAACACACCCAGATTTGACTTTCAAAAACAACCCAAATTTCAATGACAAACACACCCAGATTTGACTTACAAAGGCAATGCTAAGGCAACATGGTTGATAGAAATGAGGTATGAGTGAGAGGCAGGTGCTGAGCCGTGGGCCTTTGGGAGCATACAGGGAGACCAGTTGGAGCAAGCAGAGGGAGGAGTAAAGGTCAATGAAGGGAAAAGGAAAGGGGGAGGGGCGGACGTAGGGAAACTAACTCATGGAGAGAGAAGTAAAAAAGTCTTGGTAGTCCAAAATCATGGTTTCTTCTTTCACACGTTTGTAGCTACTGTCTGATCATTCCAGCCCAGAGCGGCCTTGACTTCTTGGGGCTGGTCCAGCCTCGCCCTTCTTTGATTCACTCGTGTAATTCAATTGCTTTTCAACTGCGACACACTGGAAAAGCCTTTCTTTTTCTGGTCCAACTCTGCTAAAATGCATAGTGGAATCGTCCATAGTTCATCTGTTCCTATACAGATACGTTTGGTGCTTGCCGCAATCTATTCACTATATAGCCAGTCTTAAGAATACTTTGTCTGCTTGCATTACTTTGCATCTGTACACATGTAAAATTACTTAATGTCTTCATTTTTCTGTAGCATGAGCATCTTCATCTCGAGCCCGAAATGTTGCTCATCTGTGACACTTCTTCCTTAGTGCCTATAGAATATCTATGTTCTCTCGACCCTGCATCTCCTATAGGTGCGTCGGCTCTGCTTTATGTGACGTCACCAATCTGCTCTTTTGCTCAGTTTTTATGCTTCTTCCAGGATTTCATTCAAATGGCCATCATATTGTCATGTGTGTTTGTAAGGTTTCTTCAATGGGAATCTTAGTTCCAATATTCTCGTAGATACTGGCACTTTAACTGGTACTGCTCTTGTTTTGCATTCTGGTTCCAAGAATATAGGCAGCATGGGAGCATTTCCTGGGATGGGGGTACTTGGCTGCTCCTCTACACTATGCATTCTGAATATTTTCAGTGACATTAACAGCTTAGAGGATCTTTCTTCCTCAGACATAGACCAAGTAGAATTCATCAGTGACATTAGCCTCAGCGATAGTGCTTAATACCATATGGCAAGCTAGACGCCCACTTTTTGATCTTGGATTCACTCTCTCCTACGAATCCATTGAATTAAAAGCTCCGGAGGTCAAAGGGATTCGTAATTTGAAACCCTCTTCAGAGAGTGTAGTCGACTTTAAGAATTTCAAAATAACTTGTACGCAAAAACCCTGATATGAAAGATCGCAAGCTCAGATCTTGTCTGCCCCTTATCAAGATCAAATGTGACTTCAAAGTGAGCCCTAGCAATTTGAGTCGGAATCCTTTCAATGCTTTAAATTAATTAGTTGGAACACGAGAGGTCATAGCCATTTGCTCAACTCAAATATTCATTCTTTACAAGATTACGACATAATTGCACTTCAGGAAACTTGGTTGGTTAAAACTCCTGTATGGAACAACTAGTCCATCCTTGTTATACCTGCTATCAAACAAGACAAGGGCAGACGAATGGCTGGGCTTCTTATAGCTGCTAAACTCAAACTAGAGGGTTGGGCTGAACCGAACAAATATATGCAATTGGTAAAAATGTTAATCGACTATAAAGAAGTTGCCTTGCTAAATATATTTTGGAACCATCGTTCTATAGTGACAGACAGCTTTTTCAATGATGTTGAGTCATTACTGGATTTAATTGCTTTAGACACATCAGTAACGGCAACCTTTATAGTCAGTGATCTAAACCTGCATTGCTTGACCCGAGACCCCAACAATCTTACTGTTTAATCTCGCCATTGGATGTCCTTAATGTCGAATAGACAGTTTTTGATGTTAAACGGAGCAATTAAGGGCAATATACCCCCAAACCTGATGTGGCGTAGGCAGAACCAACATGCCACAATAGACTACATTTATAGTGACCGGTCAATGTTTGCTAAAATAGACAATTTTATTGTCGAGAAGCAAGATCTTAGTGATCATGATCAGTTAACCTTGACATGGCATGGGGAGATTTCCTCTCCCCCCTGCAAGGTTTTTGAATCTAATACCAACTTAGTAGTTTTGGGTGGGCGTAATCGTCTCTACTGGTCTCCCAACCAACTAAACAACCTTTATGACAGCTTGTGTTTCAAATCACTTAGATCTTCACTTTTAGAGCATGAAAACAGAGTTTATGTAGCTGCATTACAACTGTTTCAGCAGCACTTGCCAAAAGGTGGAAACCAATCTTTAGTCACAAGCATTCATTCGACCCAGTTGTTCGACAGGAACAACTATCTATCTGTTAGATTATTAAAAACCCTCCCAGTATGTGAACACATTACCAGAACTAGATCCCTTAAAACAAAATATAGGAATTGGATGAGACTAAGGAAGGGGAATAGGACAAAATGACGGAGGGCAAAAAGTCTGAAGCCCAAATGTCCGACCCCTATTTCTTCGGATATATATGTTGGGGGGGAGGGAGTTAATAAAAATGTATAGGGGTAAGGTGGGGGTCTCCCCCCACATATATATGCGAACAAATAGGGTGGGGGTAAACATACTTTTGGGACTCAGACTTTTCCATTCGGTAATTTCACGCAGACCCAAGGAAGGCCCATATGTACCAACAGGATGGCAAACAGATGCTTTCGAACCATTGCATCCAAAAAAATCAGGTGATATTGGGCTCCTGCTTAATTATGCAATTCATAACTCACAAGCATTGTTGCAAATAAACACTGTCACAGAACAAGCCTGGGTAGAACACTTTTTGGAACTTTATGCCTGCTGTAATCAAGATCTTATTCCTCCAAGCAATCTCCAGTCTGACACCAAACTATCATTAGACTTTGGGCCTCATTAGCCGGTAGGCGGTGAGCCATGGCGCTATTAGCGCCATGGCTCATGCCGGTAAAATACCGGCATCGCCTTGGCGGAAAGGGGATTTACCGTCCCATTCCAAGGTTGGAGGGGCGGTAAATCCCCCTTGCACCATTGCTCTTCCCCATTCCCATTTCTGCCCCATAGGGCTCTATGGGAATGGGGAAGGCGCTAATTACGGCACCGCAATTTTGCGGTGCCATAATTAGCTCTGAGGTCCCTTTGCGGGTTGGATTTTAACGCCTGCAAAAAGCAGGCGTTAAATCCCCCAACCCGCAAAGGGACATCATAGTAAGGCGGTAAGGATTTACCGGTACCGGTATTTTACCGGTACCGGTAAATCCTTACCGCCATCCGTGTAATGAGGCCCTATGACGTAGAGGACATCATATTCTATACATCAAGACTAAGCACTTCTAGAGCCCCTGGGTCCAACGGTCTGACCAACATTGCATTAAAAGCCAACCCAAACTTTGGGCAAAAATTCTTCATCACATCTTTCTGGAAATCACAAAATCTGGAACTATTCCTCCATCCTAGCACAATTCCACAATAGTTCCAATTTTTAAAAAAGGTAATCGCCAGTGCCCTCATAAATACCGACCAATTGCTCAGTTGGATGTTCCTTGCAAACTTTTTGCACGGCTCATCCTGAGGGACCTTAATAAATGGATCTTCAAGAAAACCTATATGATCATCATCAGACTAGATTTATTGGTACTGCTATCAATATAACTGTTATGTCTGCTATAAAAACGCAAGTTGCACAAAGCAAACATCCAGTATACATGGCTGCTGTTGATTTTAAAGCAGCTTTTTATTCGATTTCCAGAAACCTTTTATTCTCTAAAATGAAGAACACAGCCTGCCCACCGTCATTATTGCCCCTTCTATAACAACTTCATTCTCAAACATCTATCCAAGTTAGGCTCACACTTGATGGGAAGTTATCGTCTCCTATAAGCACGCACTCATCGAGGCCTAAAGCAGGGTTGCGTGTTAGCATCAACACTTTTCAACTTTTTTATTGCTGACATGAGTACCACTTTTGCTTCCATAAGTTCTGATCCCCCTAGTCTAGGCACAGCTTCCATTGCATGGCTATTTTACGCGGACGATCTTGTCCTGCTGTCCAAGTCCCGCAAGGTTTCCAAAACCTACTGTCTGCTTTGGGGGTATACGCGGGCACAAATCTTCTTCAGATCAATGCAGTAAAAACAAAAATCCTATGCTGGAAACCTGGGCGAAAAAACAAATTGAGTGTATCAAAATGGCTGTTGAATAGCGAGAAGCTTGAGATTGTGGATGACTACAAATACTTAGGCATTAGCATTAACAACCATGCCACAGATTTACCCTATTTACGTGAATTGGAACAAAAAATCAGAACATCCACCTCCCAAGCCTGCATAATCAAAGCTTAATATGCCAAATTGTCATACTCATCCATTGTAATCTTTTACATGCAAAAGGCGTCTGCAACCGTATTATATGGAGCAGAAACCAAACCCTACGAATCTGAGTTCTTTTGGACCAAACTTGAAGGCTTGTACTGCCTTACCAAAAAGTCTTCAAATGTGCATCTTGAGATTCGAATTTGGTCTTCCTTCCTTGTTTTCAATCTACAACTGGAAAGTGTGCTCATTATACAGAAAATGTATCCTGGCTGATAAACCAAACATGCTCTTGGGCAAGTTGTCAGCGTATATGCTTAATTCTGATCATACATTTGCTTGTGAATGGAGGGCTCATTTCACTTCCTTATTAGTTGAAGCTAATATCTCTAAAGAACTACTGGCCACCAACCCTACAAGAACCAAGAATACATTACGGCAATGTGATTGGGTATGTACAATTGAGAAGTGTAAAAAGTATAGAACTTTTCAAGAAGACCCATTCATAGAAAAGAAATTCAGAACAACTGAAACTTATATTCTAAGGTTTCCCATTCCTAGCTTCAGGATCACTTTCTTGTGCTATCGTCTTAATCTTTGTAAGACTAAACTTAACCAAGTAACACGTAGTCAAATGTATAAGAGTGACAACATTTGCAGATTTTGCTGCAAAGAAAACCAATCTGAAACGTTACAGCACTTGCTAACAGAATGTCCTAACTTGATGAATCTGCTGAACTTATACTTTAAACCTCACTTTAAAGAGTACAGAAACCTGACAGCAGTAGAGTTGTGACCAAAACTATTTCACACAAAACTAAAAATGGTCCAAACTGCTATTGTCAAATGTATTCATTCTTTGGATTTGGAATAGCTATTATTTTTCTGCCAAGAGAGAAACATTTCTAATCATGCTTGAAGTCGATTCAACTATGACACACTCTAAAACACTGTATTTTATCATGCTGTCTTTATTTTTTGATATTATACTCAAAGTTGCTTGGATGAATTTGTAGATTATCTATTTACCGTTAGATCACTTAATAGCTTCTCAAATTTTAATTTGCAGTTAAGAATTGTTGAATCGCTCAAGCTTTATTTGACTTAATATTGTGACCTTGTTTCTTTTGTTTTGTATATTGTCTGTTTTGTAATATGTCATGTCATGCTAAATATTGAAAGGTTGATTCATTCAGCCATAACAATACATGTTATTTATTTATTTATTTATTTACCACTGATGGTATTCCTTACAGAATAGGCCAACAGTTTCTTGTCAATTTCTTGTGTTGGCTGAGCCGTGGTCACAAGAACCCATGACCCGGTATAGCAATACATGCCAAAAATAGTATGCATTGTCTTGTCATTGTCTTGTGAAGAGATGGCCCCTGTACTAGAGTTCAGAGCTGAGATGAAGGCAGGGGCCGGTAGTGAGGGTGAAGGTTACCTAGCACACATTAGTACCCGCCAAGGGACAAAAAAGACTTTATCGGCTGCAGCAGTTCCGAACTCTGCGACCCGCAGTGTTCTTTTGTTTTTGTCTTCAGGCCGCCATGGAAAGGGAGAGGGGACTAGGTGTAGTCCTTTTGCCCCGATACATGGTGGCCATGTTTTTTCCCCCCACATATCTTTTCAATGGGCGCCATGTAGTCCGTTGTCCCGTTCCCTGCTGGCCATTTTGTTTGTTTAGCTTTTTCCCTTTACTTATCAATGGCCACCATGGAAAAGGAGAAGGGACTACATGTAGTCCCTTTTCCCGTTCCATGGTGGCCATTTTGTTTATCTTTTTGTTTTTTTACTTTTCAGTGGCACCATGGAAAGGGAGAAAAAACTATGTGTAGTCCCTCCTCCTTGATCCTTGGTGGCCATTATTTTTGCTTTTTTTTCCCGACTTTAGAAACGGTTGCAACACTGTGTCCCAACTCGAGACAAATGAATATTAGTACCCTGGTAGAACGTTCCGGGGTACTAATAGCAATAGAACCTTTGGAGGGTGGGCATTAACGGTTGGGTAATGCCCCTGAGGCTATGTTAAATACCTTGCTTCACTCGGGCTTCTAACTATTGTCCCGGAGGCATTACCCTACCGGATATGCCTCCTTTCCTCCGGGTTTATTGCTTCAATAGAGCGAGTAGTGAGAAGAACAAAGGTGAAGCTTAGAACGTAGCTTTCATGCCCCGACGGCAGACATGGGATTTAATGTCCCGCAGCCCAGGGCGTGAAAACTATTTGCTCCAACAGGAGATGAGCTCAGCGCAAGCCCATCGCCCATTGGAATGGAAAGAAATTACAAAAAAATTGGCCGCAATAAAAATAGAAAAGGGACTAGGTCCCTTTTTGGATGAAGGCTGCCATGGAGAGGCGGTTCCAAAATAGCCACTGTCACCCGAAAGGGACCTAGTCCCTTTTCTATGTTAATGTCGGCAGCCATTTTAATTTGAATTTAAAAAATTTCACTGCGGGCGGTGTATACACATTTGTGCCCAGGAAAGGCGGATTGTGATTGGTCAATCCGCCTTTCCCGGGTGTGAATGCAGCTTCTTCTGTGGTTGAAGCCTGGATTACATACTTTCTGACTGTCTAAAGAGAAGAAGAAAAGATGCTCTAACCACAGTTAGGCACCCAACATAATGCATTTGAAATCTCCGACTGATTACTGCTTTCGATTTTGTGATAAAGGCATTAATGTATGTCACTGGAGGGTGATCCTGTGACATACAAGACCCCTGGGGAGAGGAGAAGAAAGCAGATGTAATGTTGATTCAGTAATGTTAACAGTTCAGTTGAATCCTTGAATGAATGGGGGATCTTCCAGGTCATAATTTGAACAGTGACCAACATGTGTTCCCAAACCACCGAAGTCTGCATTTACACCTGTATGAGGAATCATGCCTTCTCAATTTATCTGCTGCGCTAGACTCCAGGCTCACAGTGTTTCTCTTCTTCTACCCACAGATATACAGTGAATTCGACAAGATATGTTTTATCGTTTCTCCTGTTCTCACTTGTACTTATTGTCACATTTGCTGACAGCTATTTTTGCAGGTAAGTTTCATTGTGATATTTACCCATTAGTATTTTGGGTTTAAATGTAGATTCAGAGAGATTCTCAGAATATAACAATGGAAGTGTGTTCCTGGTATTTTGTTGCTGAATTGAACACGTAAAATGCTCTTGTAAAAGCCAATCGAAGGCACTAGTGATTAGAACAATCCTGCCCACTGAAAAGAGAAACCTTCCAATATTTTAAATGTGTTGTATAGTAACCAGAGGACAGTCCCAGAAAGTACTATCAGAAGTCAAAATCGCTTCAGCCTTACCCAGGAATCAATCCGTAAATTAAGGAAAAAAAAAGCCCCACTCCCCACACACACACACACACACACACACACACAGACCCTGCCCCTTCTCCAATGTCTTTTCATAAAGCCCACAAACCTTTTCATAGTGCTACGTCTACTAATCATTTCCATCTGGGTCATTCCCAGTCTTTGCTTTTTAAAGGAATCCATGAAAAGGAGCTTCTTTAAGACTTGATTAAATTGAAGGCTTCCGACCAATTATCAATGCCCGTAGGAAAGGAATTGAGCCCATTAATTTGTAGTTTATTCCTGTAACGCTTTCCACCTAAAACAGTATATTTAACCATCATCATCATTAGTACAAAGAAAACACTATCAGTTCATGGTGGTGTTCTTTCCCTACCCAAACTATATATTTTTAAATTTTTTATTGTCTAGGAATTTGTCAGTGAACATGAAGTCCCATCAAACAATCCTTGTCGATTGTGTAGATTGCCACTCTAAAACTATACATCTGCTGATAACTTACTCAGATATTGTGCGTCTACTGCTTCTACCATAATACGTCCTATGCCAGGGCACTGATGATCAGACCGCATAGCAACTGCATTAGTTATACTCCCCCCATTATCCACTTCTGGCTGTCTCTACCTGCTACTCCTGAGGAAGAAGCTGTGGTGAAATCTGGCTTGGTTCACATGTACTCGCCATGCTGGGATACTGAATGGATTTACTGGTGCCCGCTGTGTTTCCTGCAGCCATCAAAAAAAGGTGGTCCACTTCCTACTGTTACGCCTCATCTCCTTTGATGATTGGGATGCAAACTGTAATCTGCCTTGGTTGCGTCTTTGGATGCTCTCACCGCTCATTTGAACATTGATGCTGACTACTTGTTGTCTTCCTCATTGTTGATTGGTCTGGCTTCACTGGTATCAGATTTGAGCTCAGACGAGGGGAAAGGTGGTTTGTTGGGGGGGCATGGGTTACATTCTGATGATATGCCTTTAATATGTATGAGACCATGAAACCATTATGCTCAGCTCACACAACTTGCTTGGGGTTAAATAGGGGATGAGTTAAAGAGTACATCTAATTTTGATTCAAATTTTACATTCCCTTGGGTTTTGTATGAGAGAATCCTCGATGAGATTGAATCAGCAACATCCCACCTGCAATGGAAATGGCGGGAGGGGGGCTGTGGGACACTTGCAGGGATTCTGGAGGTAGGGTTGCATTTAATTAAGCCCTCTTGAGTCTCAGGTGCCCGCATCATTGAAAGCAATTAATGTGTTCCGGTCCTCCTTGCTCAACAGTATGAATGACAAACACATGAGACAGCCCATCACTCTGTTTTTGGGATCTAGCTTATCCATGTGAAAGGCGCTCTGTCACAATAAGAGGCATTCACCTTCTCATTGCACATGGTGCAACCTTCTTCATATAGAGCTGTATCGAAGATGTTCAATGCAGTGTTTGGAGCAGCCCAATGGGGCCTTGTTACAATGAGGATCCCTTAGATTAATTAATATATAGACATGTTTAAGTGTCTCCTGAGGGTGCCTTCATTGACCTCCTCATACATCATTCTCAACTTAGTTTGCATGACCATATATGACAGATCTCATGGCCACTAGGCTGTTGAAATCAGTGGCATCTGTGAGACTCAACCCAGTGGTGCAATTGGCGAAAAGTATTCTCCTGGAACTGGTCAAATGTGAGGACAGGCAAGAGTCAGTGGCAGCATTCTGTTAAATTAATTATTGGTGAATTCAATATGTTATCCTGGTGCAGTAATCCGGATTTGTGAAAGGTCAAGGTACCTATTTAAAAAAATCCTTCCTGAGCTAATCCACATACCCAATAGGTGAATCGCAAATTTAAGTGAGCCAAGTATTTTCAAACATCACATTTTCATTATACAAATACATCTGCTACATTGGAATGCTAAAGTTGGATGATTCACCTCTAGCTCAGAGCTGGAGGTGAATCTTCCAACTTTCCGCCAAACTCATAGTTGGCCGATGCGGTAACACAGCAGAATGTGTTAATACAGCCGCATTTAAGATGGATTGGGCCTTTCTTCCTGAGTGGGTTGTATTCTCTCTGGTGTGAGCGTTCAGGGGCGTGCCTTCACAAGTAAATTGGTTGCGCCTTGAAACACTTGTGTATAGGCGCATTATAAATAACCAATCAATCAATCAATTAAACATGTACCTTTTACATAAACCTTGACATAAAAAATCACTTGAACAAAACACCAGCATACCACACTCTTGCATGCACACTGTCACCAATATACAGGCCAGCAATGTCAACTATGCACTACCTCACAAACAGATCAAAGGAGGAAAGTTTCACAGCACATCAAAAAACACACCATGACAATCGCTCGCCTGAGGGAAACCTAAAGTCCTTCCCCAGCTCTCATGCACCCTTCATCATAACACATTATCATGTATCAAAATGACATGTGCAAGTTCGCAGCTTTAACAAATGTATACATCAGGTGACCAGCATCGAACCAAACACTCCAAAACATCCCCATTATCGACACATTGGGCCTCATTACATGTCCGGCGTTAACCCTGCCGGTGCTACCAATGGGTTGCCACCGGACTTGCCGGAAACACGGGGGGATTACAACCCCGGCATTCCGGGAAGTCAGGCGCTGGTAATTGTAAATCCCCATTCCCATTTGAGGACTACGTGGGAATGGGGACCACAGAAGCACCGGCACCATTAATATCGGTGCTGGTGCTTCCCTGAAACTCTGTGTGTGGGAGCCGTTCCGCAGAGTCGTACTAGGCCGGTCCAGTAACAATGGTGCTAATGAGGCCCATTCCATGGAATCACCGCACCCACGTCTCTACTTGCTCACATTCCACACATTGCTCACATTCCACCCAAACACTTCTCCCCCATGTTTACTCCCCTAGTTGCAGCCTGTAGATGGTTTGCTGCCAAATTGCCCGCCCTCCTCAGTTGCTAGCTCCCCATGCTCTTGTATCTGTACTTGACGCACTGTGTTCTTCCCCCGTGACTTGTAAAGTGCTCCATTGCTTCCGGAAGCTAGGTCTGCAATCCTCAAAGCCACCCCCAGCCCTCTCTGACACTCTACCCAAGCCCATCCCAAAACTAAACTGGAAGCACATGCGCCAGAGTAATGGGCAATCCTGAGGCCCATTCCTCCCAGCACGGCCCCACACAAACCTATCATCTCATAACAACAATGGATTTACTAATGTTCAACTTCCAAAGACAAATGACACAATTTTACTGCATATTAAACAACGCACACCTCGCACACACACTGTACCCAATGTGCAATTTCAAAATACATAAGACATAATTGCACGACATATTAGAAAACATACTGGAGTCAAAAACAATAAATTCATGTATTTGTATCCGTGTGCCTTTAAAAAAATATATACATCACGTTAGGACAGCTATTAATGCATACCTAATATAAATGCTGTTGGGCCATTAAGGTACATGCAAATCCCTATACAATCCCTACTAATTCTGCACATACCCACTAGCAAATAAAAAAGAAACAAGATAGAACACATACATTTATTTACATATGTCTTTACAGAAACACCATCTGTCATGGCTCCACAAAAACAACCCTCTTGCTAACCAGAGCAAATGCACAGGCAGCTCTCATTGTTAACCACATTATCCAAGCCAGAGCTACTTTTCCCCAGGAGAGCAGGAGAAACCCCAACAAAAGGCCAGCAGCAGCTGAGACCAGAAAAACACTCAAAACACAACTACCATCTGGAATACTCTGTCAAACAAGACACACTCTAATGTCTGGTAAAAGAAGTCATTCAAAATGTGAAAAACAATTGAGAATTTGCTACACAAGTGAGGCTGTGAAAATCTGAGAATATGATTATATACCACTATAAGGTGATTAACAAGCAATATTTTGTAAATTCATTACAAAACCATCATCAAAACACAGCCATAGCAAAGTCACCAGCTGAGAAAAATCATAACCACAAAACCATTTTCGCAAAGAGATTACACCTGTCCTTAAAAAAGCTATACTACTAAAATCTGCTTTGATATCTATGCCCAACAGGCCGGGACCCACGTTTGGGCATACCCGTCCCACTCGGGGTGACTTACGCAATACCAAAAGGTGATGTCTGGAAGGTTTTTAATAACCACTGGCATAGCTCTGGGCACCCCTACAGTCTACAGACTATCGTTTTTCAGCCTGCCAGGCCATTACAAAAGGGGAAGGACCAAATGCAAATCAGGCTTGGTCCCACCCCAAAAGGGACAGTCCAGCCCGAACTACTAGGTCACATCTCTTCTGCAAGAGACTCCAAGCATCTGCAGACATGTTTCGGCCTCATTGGGCATCATCAGTGAGGAGTAGCTTGGATCCTAGGCACAACAGGCTAGGGACCCACGTCTGGGCATACCTGTCCCACTCTGTGTGACTTACGTAAAACCAAAAGGTGATGGCTCGAAGGCTGAAACATGTTTGGGGTTGCTTGTGTTTCTGTGCAGAGGGGACCTGGCCTAGCAGTTCGGTCTGGGCTGCTCACATTGGTGGCAGTTGCCTGACCGATTTGCATATAGCTGGACCCCTTTTGAAATGGGGCATATGGGATAAGAAACGGAGGTGTGGAAGGTTGCCCACAGCAGAGCCAGTGGTTCTGATATATACACACACACACACTCTCTCTCTCTCTCTGAATATGTGTACTGAGCAGTGGACTGTCTCAGCAGAAATGCCATACAAAATGTTCTCTGCACATGTGTGTGTTCGTGCCTTTCTGCCTGTGCTTCCCTTTTTCAGCAGTGTGCAGCAAGACTGAACACTAATGTGATATTGTGACCTTTTAACCTTGCCATTGTTTGGTGTTTCTCATTCATTATAAAACATGTTGCTTGCTGTAAAATGTCTATAAGGAAGAGTGCCCTGCCTTATTGTGGAGGTGAGAGACTGAAATGCGGCCTGGAGTTGCATATTTTCTGTGCCCTTGTCAAACGGACAAAACACTTATGGAAATGTGTCTCTGACAACAAACAACACGTCCTGGAATTCAGGCAGTTGGAATCTTATACCATTGTAGATCAGAACCTGGTGAATAATGTATCACCAGATCAGAACACTTGCGGGTGACCGACTTTTGCTTTGGATGTTTCAGCTGGCTCTACAGCACAAAGTGTACACGTTATGTTACGGTACTCTTTACACCACATAGCACTGCCGCTTGCATGACATCCAAGCAGTCTGGTTGATCTGAAACTGGGGGAGGGGTAAGGGTAGGGGAAGGAGAGTGAAGATGAAGTATAGCTTTTCTGTTGGGTTGATGCTTGCAGACTAGAAGCATCCTCAGCTCTGCATGCAGGTCTGTTTCTAGATGTTATTTCTCCAGGTCAAAGAGATGTTTTTTCTCCATAGGGGAGCCTTGGGTGTTTGTATTGCTAAGATGTATTGGCCGGGTATGGTATTTTATACATTGGTTTCAGAGCTTTAGTGTTGTTGTTTAAAGTCTGATGTGGGGGACCATTAGAATGCTTTGTGTTGACGGCACAGCTGGTCTGCATATGCAGCGGTTAAGCATGGAAGTTGAGGATGTTAGTGCAGGAAATAGTGAAGGTCAATTATGTAGGTCCCTGCTGGCAGTATAGAATGTTTGGCTTATGTGTCTTTAGGGAATTGCTGGGATGGTGTATTGGCTATTAAGTTGTGTTAAAACATAGATTTTTAAGATTTATCTGAAATTAAGGTGACCCTGAAATGTGTGGATTTCTTTTGAGGGAGTTCAGATTTTTGCCATGATGTAAGCAAAAGCCAGTCCTCTGTTTCTCTTTTGGGCGTATCGTGTGGTTTCTTGCCATTGATATGTAGGCGATTCGGAGTGATTTGAAATTGTTCCTTTTCTTGCCTTTGACGTGAGCTTAGAGCTGTTGGGTCTAAGATATAGGGCCTCATTATAAGTTTGGCGGTATGGTGCCAACGGTGCTGGTATGGCACCGTTGGCACCGTACCGCCAAACTACGACCTTTGCTCGTGGGTGCCTGACAGCCCGCCAGGTCTGACCTGGCGGGCTGTGCGGCTCTCGCGAGCAAAACTCGCGGATGCTCCGGCACTGTTATTAACTGTGCCGGTGCATCCATGCTCTCCATTCCCATTCTTCCCTATGGGGCAGAATGCGGATGGAGAGCCCGGTAATACCGGCACCCGTGAATGGGCAATTACCGGGCTGCAATACTCATAATGGCCCGGTAATTGCCCATTCGCGGATGCCGGTCCCGGAGGCGAGTTTGCCGGAGACCGTGCCTGTATGACAGGCACGGCTACTGCCAAACTCATAATGAGGCCCATAGTCTTGCTGCTGTGTTGTGGATATTTTGATATTTTTTTAGCAAAGTTGATTCTTAATAAAACCAGCAATATTATGCAAAGGTCCCATACCAAAGCAGAATAAGGGCACTATCCACTTGATCGAGAACAGTTTGTTGAACTGTTTCTTTAGCAATGTGTTGATTTGTGGTTATGAGGTAAGTCAGTGGTCCATAAGAATCACAAGGTTCTTGATCACTTTTGAGGTTCCCTGGCAAGTACCCAACCTCCTAATAAGGCCCAATGTGTTTTAGTGGCACGCCTTACACCTAGTGCTTTAAGGCAGTTGTTTATTTTAGTGTTTAGAGTGACAACCTTGCCTTTTGCTAACTAATGTCCTTGTCTTAGTTCAGGCTTAGAATGAAGTCGTACAATTATCTGAAATGGGTGAACGAACTGGATAATTATGTGCTCATACAAATTGAGTTCGGATGGTTGCGGAGGGATGGGTTCTGCCTTCATATTATTTGCTGTTGAGCATGGTGATAACTTATTTTTTTTTAATTTGTACAATTTGGTACAACAGTACAGACAGATCTTAAAGTGAGCGTACCATTGAGCACATTCTTCAAGGAATAAATCCATAACCTTTTCCACAGAAAACAACCTACTAATGCAGTGATCCCCAATGTGTAGCTCGGGAGCAACATGTTACTTGCGGCACCCTAAATTGTTGCTCACCAGCTACTCTGGGCCATGGTGTGGAGGTCTAGAAGGAAGTGCTGAAGGATGAGACCTCAGCAGTATAGCTAGGACAGAGTCCTTTATTGTGGGAGGGTGTTGGACAATGAGCCTGCTGTGGTTCCAGTTGGCTTAGTTTTGCAGCTGCAAGATTTGAGTTTGTTGCCACCATGCACATTCTTTTTCAGTAAATGTCCTTACTTATTATATCCGCATAATTGGTAAAACCCTGTCATCGGCAGATACTTTGCCCAGCTGACTAATGTGTTAATGAGCAAAATAAGAGAACCATGTTGCCATGTTTTTGTCATGGAGAAAACTAGTAGGAGCATAATAGTCAAATAAGTGCCATGCATAACTGTGATGCTGGAAATGCATTGGAGGGACAGCGCCTCCCTGTCCTTGTCCTGTAGTCCTTTTTCATTTGTTTTCTGTATTGTTTTCTGCCCAGGAGTCCATGTGGGACTCCTGGCAGTGCAGCTCTTCCTGTTTTTGGTGTGTTGTAAAGACACATGGGATACTCTTATGGCACCCATGGGTGGGGGTACAACCCTGCGCCCCTACTGTGTGTTTTTGGGCACCTGTGTGTGGCCCACAGAGAAGGGTATGGGCTGGTAAAGTTCCATGCTGAATTTGGCAGGTGCTCTGTGTATCCTCCATTTTGGGATACCCAGTCCCTGCCATTGGAATCAGTCCCCTGTGGCCTCTTACTTTCTATTTTTTTTATTTTCTTTTTTTATTCAGTGTATTTGGTTTATTAGAAACATTTCACAAATTTAACAAATGTTAACAAAGAGATCATGCATAAAAGAAAAGAAATCATGCATAAAAACTGGAAAAACCAATACGAACAGCAACCTCTAACAAAATTCTAACCTAAAAGAAGTCTCCGAAATTAGGCAAGCATTACTTAATGTGTATTAAAACAAGTTTTGAAACAAGGAGTCGCATAAAACATTACAACTTTTTGGCTAGACCAAATTAACTTTTTTGCTTTGCATCCTCATTGCTGAGATGGTCTAGCATTTTAAGAGTTTGTTCTAAAAATTTGACTTTTACAAAGTTTATTCTTGGTGTTCGACAGTCATATATTAGACTACACCATTTCTCAGAGTCTAGACCGCATAGATCTACGATGTTGCTGTTTAAGTACAGATTTCTGAGTTCTCTTAGCTTTGGACAGAATAGTATCAAGTGGCTAAGAGACTCTTCATTTCCTTTGCATAATCTGCACCTTATACAAATCTTTTCTTTGGTATATCTTGCCTTCGTTGTTCTGTTTTGGAGAACATTCAGTCTAAAACGTAATAATAGATCTCTTTGCTTACGATTTGGAAATTTTCTCAAGTAATCCGGTATAATAGACATCAGACCACAATTTGTTTTTAGGAGTGTATGAGTTTTTGACAATGCTCTTTTTGTTTCAGTGTTGGTCCAGTCCTCTGCCCATAGCATTCTTTTGACGGCTTTTGGCTTTTCAGCCAAGGTTTCTTTCTCTAGGCTTGACTTCTTTAAAATACTGTCATTTTTTCTTTTACATTCTTCAACAACCTCTTCTGTGAAGTTGTTGTTTTCGCAGAATATTTCAAATTGAGGTGGCATCAAGTTGTTCATTGTTTTTCTATATAACATCAGCTTATTATAGCGGATGTATACATATAGAGCAGTCAGGCCGAGTTCATGGCGACTTAGCGTCATTGGTGTAGCTTTCAGTAACGGCAGGATATTTTTCCAGAATAGCCCTTCCAAAGCATTCCAGAAATCCTCTGGGATATTCATGCAAGTTTCTCCTCCATATGTTAGTGTTGGCATTACTTTAAGCCTGTAGAATGTTATTACTGGTCGGAGGGAAAATGTCCCGTATCTTTTGTTGATAATATTCGCTTGCGCGATTAGTTGTTTTGTTTTCGTCTTTAGCATCCTTTTCCAGGGCTCTTCATTTTTTGTCCCGCTTAATTGGATACCCAAGTATCTCATTTCGCTACACGGCTTTATTTGCGATTTGTTCACAGACCATTATTCGTTCTTGCCTTTTTTCATCTTTTGTCACCAAATATCAGTATTTCTGTCTTTTCTGCATTTATTTCAAGATCCTTTCTTTCTATGTATTTTTCAACCTGATTTAGGGCTCTTTGTAGGCCAATTTGTGTGTGGTCTAATATAATCAGGTCATCTGCATATAATAGATGGTTGACCGGTCTGCCATTTAATCTTGGTGGAAAAGTTCTACTATTATCCAGGCAGTATTGCAGATCTTTGATATAGAAGCAGAAGAGAGTAGCGGCTAACGGGCAGCCTTGTTTTAGGCCTTTTGTTGTTTTTATTTCCTTTGATAGGTTGCCACCTTGGTTAAGTTTGACTCATATAGAGGTTTTAGTATACAGTTCTTTGATTGCTTTCAGGAGATCTGTAGGGCAACGTTTAGTGGCCAATTTTTCCCAAAGCTGTCTTCTGTTTACACTATCAAAAGCTTGGCGCAAGTCAATGCTGGCTGTATATAACTTTTGTTTATTTGTGAATGCTCTTTTTTTCATTAAACCTAATATCAAGGAGATTTAGGCTACACCCTACGGTTTCGACAAAGCCCGATTGCCGTTTGTCATAGATATTTGTATCTTTAATCCACTTTTTTAATCGTTTTAACAGAAGTGTATCAAACATATTTCCAACACAATCCAGCAGGGCAATTGTTTCAGTAATTTTTAGGTTCCATCCGATTTCCTTTTTTAAAAATAGGAACAACAATGGCCGACTTCCATGATTTTGGGATTTGTCCCAGCTTGATGATTCTCTTAAACAGTCTTTCACAGAAAGTGGCCCATTTTTCTGGATCTTCTTTTAACACCGCATTAGATAGGCCGTCTGGCCCTGGGGCTCTTGATGAACTTGCTTTTAGAATTAGCAGTTTTATATCTTCTTTGTCGAAGGTTATATCCCAAGATCCGGCTTCATTTTCATTTATATTACTTTGGAAGTCCAGTTTTTCTGTGTCATTGATCAATTTTGTGAAGCGTTCCATACAGCCAGTTTCCCGGAATAGGATTCATAAGAGCTGCCGCTGATTGTTTCTCATTTAGCAGATCCCATAGTATCCCACTGTTTGCATTGTCTATTGCTTTTTGCATAGCTTCAGCATCCTGTTGTAACAGTTGTATTTTATGGGACTGCCAGTTTTTGTATTTTTGTTTTCTTTTCCGGATCAGTTATTTTGTTTCTTTGCTATTTTCTGTTTTTAATGCGTATAGATCTTTTCACAGTTGTTTCTTTTGTATCATCATCTCTGGATCATACACATGTAATTTTTTGACTTTTGGTTTCATATATTTTCCAGAGCTTTGTTTGAATATCTGTAGAGACATGTCATATTCTACAGACATTTTTTCTTTAGCTTGCCACTTATCCAGATTTTGTAATACAATGTCAAAGTCGTTTCTTTTTAACCCTAGGCGATTTAATCCAGATTCCAACTCGATTCTAGTATTCCATACTGGATTTAGTCGTGTTTTACAGTGGGAAAACACGGTAATGATTGGTTCATCATCGCTGTGAATTGATGGTATTACACAAAAACTCTGGATTTTCGTTAACAGTTGCTCCGAGACAAACATGTAGTCCAGTATATTACTCAATTTGCCATTAGTCCAGGTGTTGATGGGTGGGATATCTCCCTTCATATTTCCATTTAATCTATGCAGTCTCCTCGCTTCCATTTCGTCATTCCACATTTGTCCACGTTTGCATTTTTGGCAATTATTTTGATTTATTTAATTTTGTGTTAATCTCTTTACCTCAAAACAGTTTGCGTTAAGATCCCCGCAGATGAGAATATTCATGTTTGGTGCACCTCTTTTTACAATCCAAACATTCCATTATTTGATCTATGAATTGTTCACTTTCATTTTTTAGGGGATGCCAGTATACGTTCAATATTAGTAACGCTTGTGTAGGCCTTGGGGATGCCGACTGAAATTGCACTACTGTTGCCTCTTTGTACGAGTTGATGTTTATGGATTCAAGCACTGTTATTCCAGAACCATTTTTAACTAAGGTAGTAGGCCTGCAGATGGTCTTCCAAGCAAGCCTCCTTTCGCCGGATTGCATAGTACGGTGTATCCATCCTTAATGGGTGCGATTTTCAGCCATGATTCTTGTATGCATATTATTTCAAGGTTATTAAGAGTTGGATTGAAATCATAAAAAAGATGGCGGAATCCTCTAGTGTTCCAGCTTCCTATTTTCCATTGAATTTCTTGGGATTCCTTGAGTGGCTACAATTTCGGTTTTATGGCAAGAGTGCCAGCTATCCAATTCCAATACTTCGGATCATCTTTTGATGTTTGTGTTGTATTGTTTGGTTCAACTGTATTTTGGTTTCTTTCTATGGTTATTTTTATTTTGTTTAAGCTTTCCTTTTCATGCCTTTGAATTTGTTCTCCATTTCCATCTTCCTTTAATTGCCGTTGCGATGATTCTGTGATCTGTTTCGTTATGTGACTGTTTCCGCGTGATTGACTCTGATCATATTCATGGTTCTCTCTCTGTTTTAACATCACTGTCTCACTTCTTTCTTTGTCTTGTTTTACTCCATCATATTTAAAAAATTCTCTGTTGATTTGCTCGGTTTTGCTATATTCACAGGCCCCTGGTTCTTCATCGGCATTTTGCTTAGCACCTAGTTTTGTGATCTTAAAGCCCAGTATTCTGAAGTTTTCGTGAGCCTCTAGCATAATAGAGGCAAGTATAACCGAGTTTGTCACTATTTCAACTAGGTCAACACGAGCTTCAACAGGGAAACTTACAGACAAAATTTCCTCTGATTTTATAATTTTTAATTGAGGAATATATTGTAGGAGTTTCATGATGGCTGATCTATTTAGTATCAGCCCATCCGAATTTCTTGCCAATCTCTCAAGTATCACAACTGTGTTTGTCCGTGGTTTTGGTTTTGGCTTAGTCCATTTGTTGTTTTGTCCGTTTTTTCTTGAGATTCCGTGTCTTTCAATCGGTGTCCTTATTTCATTTCCTGTATTTTCTTGGCGGACAATGTTCATATTTTCAAGTGATAACTCTTTAGGCATGGAAGTTTCCTTAATTTCTTTATTCATTTCTAAATATTTGGCTGTGCATTTTTGCAATTTTGCAATGGCCCGCTCCGAGTCTCCACACTGCTGGAGCCTGCTATCGTTGCCAGCAGGGACGCAGGAGCAAAAAGGTAAGTGGGGTAGGGAGGGAGGGAGGGAAGGAAAAAGAGAAAGCTTACCCGAGTCCCCGGCGGGGGGCAAAGGCAGCCTCTCAGTCGTGGGGAGGCTCAGAGCGGGGATGGCCCCGCTTCGAGCCTCCTCATTGGCTGAGGGGCTGCCACGCCCCCGCCGAGGGCAAGGCGGCTGGAATCCCGGCCGAGAATCATTGTTGCATTCTGATTGTCTCTCGCCGGCTACTAATGTTAAAGAAAAATAAAGCTAGAAACATTGATTTTCCAATTGTTTTTAATTTACATAATGGATTGTATGATGAAGAAAAAAATGCCACGCCAATGAGTCGCATAGAAAATGCACCTCACAACGATGCGAGTAGACACCAGTAATGTCCAGTTTGCATTGCATCACAATCGTTGTGTAAGATTGTAAACGTTTCAAGCTAGAACACTAAAGCATTTAAAATGGCGTTCTCTAGAAAGCAGTTCGAAACACCTCGCCCTTGAAGCTTATGGCGTAGTAGCTAAATAAGGCCTCTTGTTTTCTTAACCTGTCTCCAGCACCGGCTCACCCCGGCTGGGAGACAAGTCAAAATGGACATCAATAAAACGGAGATAGATGTAAACCAGAGCTGTGACTCACAGCTCTGGTTCACATCCATCTCCTTTTATTGATGTTCACTTTGCTATCTGCCAGGTCATCAATTTCACCGCCCCTTTTGCAGCCACTGGGAATGTACAAGCACAGTTGCTGGTCTCTGTGAGCTTGAGGGGTGTCGGGTGGTGGGGGTTGTGGCAGCGTCAGGTTTTCTTTCCAGGATTTCCAATCAGATACCGGCACAAGGCCTCATAAATCTTAATTTTGAGTGACCCAGGTGAATTCCAGTGCGCAGGGCCCCCTGAAAGCCGATCAGGCCTCTGCTTACTTCAAAAGCCCTCTGTGCGTGACAAGCGAAGGATTCGACACATTCGCAAAACAGGTATCTATTAGTCTTGAAACAAATGGCCTTAAAAAGAATGTTAGACAATGGTTTAGCGCTGCCTCTACACCGATTACACTGATGAATGGCGAAAGGAACGAATAACGATGGGGACTTGCCCAGCAGGGAAGCAGACTACAGTATAGGAAGTATGGACACACACATTTGCAGAACACTAGTTCATCACCGTGGTATTGATGTGAACGACCACAGATGTTTGACGTCTCTTGTTTTGCTGATTCTGCAGTTTAAATGAGCTCTTGAGCTCAGTCAGTGCTCACTTGGGGGCCCTGCTTTGAGATGTTTCAATTTGCAAGTATTGTTTGTCTTAATGCTGAAATCTCTTGTGGATAGATTTTGAAGTCGTTCCCCCACTATGCTCCCTCGACCCCTGAGCCTGACAAAGTTAGTGTTTCCAGATTTATTTAAACAATATGCACCAAATGAAGGATTTCAAAAAATCTGATTCATTGCAGAGAAAAAATAAATAACCCGCCATAAATTACTTTGTGGGCAGAGTCAAATCAAGCGCTGGATGCTAAAATGCAGATAAAAGGCAATGGTTAACAAACGGCATTAATATCAGACTGATTCAAACGTCAAGAACTGTGCAAAAAAATCCCAGAAATTCCCGCACTTTGAAATGCAGGCCGCGGCCCGCGACCACTCCCGCGTCATGCTATGATGCTAAGCCTGGCCACCAGCCGTGCCGGGCCTCGCTCTCTCCCTCGCGCTGCCAGAGCTTTCCTTGTGCCGTTTTATATTTTCGGCATTTTTTGTCGAAAAATGCTGAAAATATAAAACGGCACATTTTGGAGATTCTAGTACGGGTAGCAGCACGCCTGCTTGGCCCTTGTGGACCGGTCCGTGGGCCACGGCACAGACCAGGGGTAAAGAAAGGCCCAGGCAGCCCCGCCTTGGTGGTAGCGGGCGGCCCGCTACCACCAATGCCCTGGCCCCCGGGGAGTGGGAGTGGGACAGACACACAGGGCCCCAAGATGACGGCAGTCAGCAACACTGAAAGACGTGTAGGCGCTGGCCTACACGTCGTTCAGTGTTGACTGGGGCCGTGGACCAGTGTTACACTCCCGACTTCCCGGGCCTAAAAACTACAGAAACAATGATTCTACTTACCACGGCGCCGGCAAGCAAGCTCTGGACCAGAACGTCACTGCTGGGCTGGTGGCCTCTGGAAAGGACAGCAGCTCAACAGTCGCGTGACTCGTTGTGTGTAGAAAGAATCAGGGAGAGACGTGTGAAGGTGGCGCAGGTGCACGCACACTCCCTGTGATCTGCATAGATACAGTATTGTCATTGGCTGTTTGCCAGCCAATGCAAGGGTTGTCATTGGCTGGCAAACAGCCAATGACATTACTGTATCCATGCAGGGGAGGGACTCAATTTCATTTCCTGCGCTGTTTGCGCCCATTTTATACTGGCGGGGCCACCCCTGAAGCGCCCCACAAGCCTGGTAATTAAAGGGCCTTACGTAGAGTGCGTGGAGCTACGAGCTCCATGCACTCTACTATTGAAAAAACAAGAGTAAATTGGGACGCGCCCCGCTGTGAAAGCCGGGCCGGCCCTTATTGTTATGCACTAACATACCGAATGTTGCCTTGCCACAGCGCCCCAGCGCTGTTGGCAAAGGAAATGCATCTTCTAAGCTAAAAGAGATTCAATCAGAGAAGTTCTCTGATTGAATCTCTTTTAGCTTTTCTCTTTCTTTTCTGGGGGGGCAGCGCCCGGTCGCCCTATGATAGCAACCGCCACTGGGAGGGTGGCAGAGAGGCAATTCCAGAGGGAAGCCCCTGCTGAGGGTAAAGATCTTCCTCCAAATCTCTGCTTGGTGAACCAGCTCGCTCGCAGAAGGTTGGAGGTAGATGAGCAGAGGGCTCGGGAAGGACAGTATTTAGGTAGGCATTGTTGCAGATAGGTAGGTTCCAGGCCACAGAAAAACTTGGACGATGCAGAGGGTATTGAACTTGATCCTTGAAGCCACGGGGAGCCAGTGGAGGGATTTCAGGACTGGAGAGATGCGGGCTTTAGGACAAGGATAAGCCTTGCGGTTCTGTTCTCGATGAGTTGCAGAGGGCGCAGAGCCGAGGCAGGGAGGTTGAGAAAGAGGCTATTGCAGTAGTCGAGCCTTGAGAGAACCAGGGCTCTGGAGACAGTGAGCCACTGGAGGAAGGTGTTACGCTCACCTGGTGTCTGCGGGGACGTTGGGGCACAGTCGCAGCCCTCCCTGGAAGTGAATTCGCCTTGTCAGGCTTCCTCCCCTGCTCGTGTGTGGTAGACTGCGCTGGTTGTCGGCACTGCCCCTGTTGTTTGATGAAGGCGAGCTCTCTGTCCTGCTTCTCACAGCAGGGGCGCGATGCATGGACCGAGTTCCTTCACTGATCCAAGTGACGTGCGTGGCAGCCCAGACCGGCTGTGGCTGATCCACTCCTAAAGGTAAGTGTCTTTTGGCTTTTAAAATATTGTAGTTTTGATTCTTGATTATTGTCTGTATCCTTGTAATAATGTATTTCCTCCACATTCTCCCAGTAGGTGGTATGCAGCCCAGCGGTAGTTGCGGTGCAAGAGGCAAGCCCAAATAGGAAGAGAATGGAGTTCAAGATGTCCCAACAGATGGTGAGTGTTGGTTTTAGGTCAAGCGTGAGGTTAAGATTAAGCGCGACCTTAAACATATTATCTTAAAGGTTTCTCGCCTTATCTTTGTCTTATTGCCTTACAGGCACTGTCTGTCACAACGTCGAGTTGGAGCGCTGCTACCCAGAGGTCTGGAGATGGAAGATGGATGCCTGACCCCACGAGGATGTGTGCCGAAGGAAGTGGATGGCAGGTAAGATGAAGATGAATGCCTTACTCGCAAGGATGCATGCCGAAGGAAGCAGATGGCAAGATGAGTGCTGCAGCTGATAGGGCGAGGCAGGTAAAATGTACTCTGGAGAGTTGCTGAAGACAGGAAAGGTGCGCTCTGGTTGGTAGCTGAAGACAGGTAAGGTGCGCTCTGGCTGGTAACTCAAAACAGGTAAGAAGCGCTTAGGTGGCGGTGAGCGTTACACTGCAATAGCAGAATAACGCGAAGCGCGTGCTGGGACACAGAGTTGGCTTATATAGCCTGCTCTGGCCACGGCCATACTCATGACTCATCGGGCCCACCCTGGCATTCCTGAAAGGATGGTAATACGTGCATTCAGGATCCCCAGCAGCCACTCCCGACCCAAAGCACATGGTTTCCCCTGCAGGAGAAACCAAGTACCTGCAGCAAATAAAATGAGCTAGTGCACATTTATTTATGAGCCTGGCACCAAAGGCGCCAGGACTGAGTCCAGTTGGGTTCTCCTAGTTGTATTGTCCCCAAGGGGCAATAAAAGATTGTGTTGTCCCTTGATCTTGTGCCCTGATGGTGCTGTGTCTGGGGTTCTGGAGCCATGCCCTTTGCCATGACAGCACTCCCCCTCAAGACCCTTTTCTCCAGGCCCTGGCTTGGTGGGGTTGTTGCGATGTAATTGTCTGCTCAGCTGTGGAGCGTGGACGAATTCACTGGGTTCCCATGTACGATCTTGAGGTCCATAACCTTTCCAGTCAATAAGGTGGTACAGTTAAGATCCCACTATTTTGGAATCCAGAATAGTTTTTACCTCGTATTCCGGTTCTCCTTCTATGATGTCAGGCTCTGGTGCGGCTTCAATTCAAATACCTGGTTCCATTGGTTTCAGGAGTGAAACATGGAATACTGGATGGATTTGCATATTGGATGGTAATTCCAATTTCATGGCAGCTGGGTTTATCACGGCTTTGATGGAATAGGGTTCCAGATACCGGGGACGGAAGGCTCGTGGTCCTTTTAAAGGAATGTTTTTGGACGCTAACCAAACTTTGTCTCCGACCTGGTAATGTGGGGCCTCCCTTCGGTGTCGGGCTGCAAACCTTTTCTGTTTTCCTTTAGCTCTAGTCAAATGTTCAGTTGTGTGATGCTGGAAATGTATCAGAGGAACAGGTCCTCCGTATCCTTGTCCTTTACTGCCTTTTATCATGTGTTCTGACTTGTTTTCCACGCAGGAGTTCATGTGGGACTCCTGGCGGTGCAGCTCTCTCTTTTGGTTTTGGTGAACAGACCAATGGGGTACCCTTATGGCACCCATGGGTAGGGGTACAACCCTGTGCCCCTAGTGTATGTTGTTAGGCACCTGTGTGTGGCCCACAGAGCAGTGTATGGGCTGGTGGCAGCTCCATGCTGAATTTGACGGGTTCTCTGAGTATCCTCCATTTTGGGATACCCAGGCCCTGCATTGAAATCAGTTGATTCCTGATAGGAAACAAGATGGCCCCTGTGGCCTCTTGCTTTCTATTGCCTGTTACCTTGTTTTCCCAAAGTCCTGGGAAGCCCTGACCCCGTCCCTTCCCCCCGACCGGCTGTTGGGTAGAAGTTCCATATATGGTGTTGTTGTGAAGTGCTGACCAGACTGGCTGGAGCCTTCCCAATGACTGTATGTTGTGGGTACGTTTGTGGATGGGACCTGGGTGAATGGAGTGTGTGACGAATACGCATTCTGTGTTGTGGGTGTCTAGTATCTGGTGTTTGACACAATGACTGAGACAGACCATCCCGAAACTGTTATGAATGCAGTGTGGAGTGTTGAATGGCTGCTACTTGTCCCAATACACATAACTTGTTGTGAGTGTCTGGAGAGAAGTGAATGGCCTGAATGCACTATGCACCTGATTGGCTGCCTGTCTGCATGAATGCCCTTCTGACCGATTGGTTGCCTGAGTGTGACCCAGCAGAATGAATGGGAGATCAACTAGTATATCTGGGGGCCTCTCACTGCTAGAATTCGTGTTCAGAAGCTGAAGTCCACTACGACGAGTAACTGGAGTAACTGAAGCTTAACCTTGAAGCCCTGATGGAAGACAAGAATTGCTGTTGCTCTCCTTCATCAATCTGAAAGCTGCTGTGTCTCCAAGGACTGACCCAGAGAGAACCTGGTAAGGTGCCCTCTTCCCGAGCTACGAGGGACCATCGTGCACCAGCTGATATTTGCCAAAGCTCTCTGGTAGACAGACCTTCAACAGGCTGCCAACCTGAGATGGGGACCGCCGCGGAATCACAAGGAGAAGCACCCGGACTGTTGACTGCCACCGTCGACGACTGCCGTCGCCGACCGGAGCCGCTGTGCTCCCGTTTGCCTAAGAACTCTTGATTCAAGGACGCTCACGTCCGCATCGCCGCCCGCTTTATCCCGCTGGAGAAGGCCAGACCGTCTACGTGCCGAGGAGTATCCACCGGTGGGTTTCTCTCCACCCAAGGACCAAAGAGACGCCGATGACTCGACGCCCCTGCTGGGCCACAGTTCTTCAAACTCTTTGCGGTCCAGAACTATCGACATTGAGGTGTCCCGCACACCTCCTCCTTGCAGGACGTCTACGCTCCGTCGCTGATGAGCACCGCTAGGAGCGAAGGTGCCACTTCACCGCCCTAGTTCACTCTTCTTCTCACCGGACGTTCGATGACCTGTAGCTCCTGCCTTAAAGGGCGTGCACTCAAGAAGGGCCGTCAATTTCCCCGACGACAAACTCTACAACACCAGGAACTTTGGGGTTGCTGAACTATTGAAAAGTCTTGTGTGAACAATATATGGACTGGGCTTGTGATATATCTTTATTCTACAGGTTGCCAAGGTGGGGGGGATCTACACACAGAACTGTGTCTAGGTATCGGGGCCAGTATTCTGCCAATTGCTCACCAACTTCTTTTCTCTTATATCTATTGTTGGTTTCCTTTACAAACTGATTTGTGTGGCATCCAACCGTACAGTTGATGCACTTTAAAGAGATCTAATAGTAATTCTGCTACCACGTAGAACTGTATATTTGCCATTATAGATAACTGAGTACAAAGTGAGTTATCGTGATATTGTACATAACCTTGAATATTAATTATATAAAGACTGTGTTTTAACTGTGTTTTAACTAATACAGTGTGCGGACATTCCTTTGTGGGTGCTTGGGGACTACACTGTACTTAAGAACCAGCCTGCATCACCTCCTGAGAAGCTAGGCCTTGATTGCTCAACTACGTTACCAATAATGGAGAATCTTGGCTGGGGACCTCTGTGCCTCTCCTCTGCCGTATAGAGAGCGGAAGTACAGACACCCCCTCAGGTCCTTTACACTGGTGGCAGCAGTGGGATACTTATGGTTTTAAGAATCAGTGTATAACCATGCCACTTACGAGGATATCTGCACTTTGTTAAATTAAGGTTTAGTTGTGTGCAAGATAACTGCATTACAAGCAATGGAATCTATTGCGAATGGCAAATTGACTCAGATGAGTTTAGAGGCTCTCCAGAGTGCTTGTGAAGCCAGGGAGTTAGACTTTGTGGATAAATCTAGGGCTGAGCTGATAGCTGCCCTGGTGGACTACCAGATTCATTGTGAAACTCTTGAAGGGGGGGATGCAACCAATGAGGACTCTACCCCGAGGGTTGTCACCAAATCAGATTCTGGGAATGCCACCGTTCCTGCTGCCTCTGTTCCAAACCCCAGCAATTCCTTGGAGCTTGAATTATTAAGGATGAAATTGGCCTTTGAATATCGCAAGTTGGAAATAGATGCTGAGCTTAAGAAAGAGGAGTTGGCACAGCAAGTGGAACTCAAAAATAGGGATCTTGAACTCAAAGACAAGGACACTGAATGTCAGCGAATCCAGTTAGAGAAAGCTCGAGTGGAGACTTCAACTAAACCAGTTGAGAGTGTCAGGTCCCCAGCAACCAAGTTTATGAAAGATTTGGTTGGTGTGTATGTGGAGGGTTCTGATATCCTCAAATGGATTGAAGCTTTTGAGAAAGATTGTGCAATTCATGATGTTGATAAGAGAGATTGGGCTAAGTGTTTGTTAAGTTTGAGTGCCTCAAACTGGATATGACTGTATTCTGAAACTGGGTGTGGAAGAAAGGGGTCAGAATGAGTGCATGAAGTCTGCTTTGATTGCCAAGTTTGGCAAAACACCTACCCAGTACCTTAAGAGGTTCCGGGATTTTAAGAAACAAGAGAATGTGTCTTGGATGATGGGGTGGATTGATGGTTACAAAGTGAAAACGTTTGTTGAATTGTCCCACCTCTTGTTTTTTGAGCATTTTTCGGAAGCCTGTTCACCAGACCTGCGTCAGTATGTTGCTGACCAGAACATTTTGTACCCCTTTAAGCTGGCTAGGTTGGCTGACAAGTGGGTCTCTCACCGGGTGTCCCTTAAGGACTCCAGTGGGAAGGACAAGGACAAAGAAAAGGGGGCCTCTCAGAAAGCTGAGGAGTCCCAAAAGCAGTCACAGTTGGGTAAACCAAAACCTTCCTCTCCGAAGACCCAAAAACCTAGTGGGGATAAGTCTGTTGTTGGTGGGAGTAAGAGTAGTAGTCCGCCTGCTGCAAAGCAGGGTCCTAGTGGTTCCAGTACCATACCCCACACTCACGGCACATGTTGGGATTGTGGGGTTTTGGATCACTGAAGGGGTGACCCCAAGTGTAAGGGTAAGGCACTTGGAGTCCAGGCTGTCAGCCTGACCTATCCCTACTCCGTACCTGAGGTGGAGGCCACTGTCCTCCCCTCCTCTACTGGAATCACCTTCGGTGCTCCCGTAGAGATTTCCTTAGGGTCCATTGGGGCCTGGGACCAGTAAGCAGAAGTACTGGCGACTATCCCACAGAACACTCGTAGGTTTTTGAGAAGTGGCCTGTTGAATGGCCAGCCTTCTACTGGTTTGAGAGACACTGGGGCAAGCATGACAGTGATGGACAGGACCCTGCTCAAGCCAGAGGACTATGTAAGTGCTCCTCTGAGAACCACCAGGTTAGCTTGTGGGCCTCCCAAATTATCGCCTGTAGCCTTAGTCAACATTACGATTGGAAACAAGACAGCAAAGCTTCCGGTCCTGGTTCAGGACAACATGCCTGCGAACATTTTGCTAGGAAACGATTTGGTCAAGTTGGGGATGATCACGGATGGTCTACCCATGGCTGCTGTGGCGGTCACCCGATCGCAGGTCACACAGGGTCCGGCTGCGAGCCCGGTGCCCTCACCGATGGGGAAACCCAAGGCACGAAGGAAATGGAAGAGTAAGAAACTCTCAAGGGCATGCTAGGCGCTTTGGAAGATCCCTAAGGAGGAAATGGGATCTCCTCCTGCCATGCCTGCTGTTTGCTTACAGAGAGGTGCCTCAAGAGGGTGTTGGTTTCAGCCCCTTTGAGTTACTCTTTGGACATCCCGTGAGGGGGGTCCCTTGCCTTGATCAGAGAACGTTTGGAAGCCACCCCTCCAGGTCCCGCCAAGCAAGTGGGGGACTGTGTTAGGCCTCAAACGGAGGATGACACAGATGATGGGTCAGGCAACAGCGAATCTCAAGGCCAGCCAGGAAACGATTGTTAGGAAACGATTTGGTCAAGTTGGGGATGATCACGGGTGGTCTACCCATGGCTCCTACAATTGGAGACAAGACAGCAAAGCTTCCGGTCCTAGTTCAGGACAATGTGCCTGCGAACATTTTGTTGGGAAACGATTTGGTCGAGTTGGGGATGATCACGTACAGTCTACCCATGGCTGATGTGGCGGTCACCCGATCGCAGGTCACACAGGGTCCGGCTGCGAGCCCGGTACCCTCGCCGATGGGGAAACCCAAGGCACGAAGGAAACGGGAGAGTAAGAAGGGCACCTCTGTGGAGGGAGCCCCTGCTCTTCCTGCTGTTCCTACAGCACCCATTGGGATCCATGCTCCGGACGGGCTGGATCCAGTGGTAAACCCCATCTCAACTCCTGTGGGAGAAGAGCCAGAAGACTCTCCTGTGGGAGAGGTTCTCAATCCGGAGGATCATCCCGACTTTCAATGCTTGTTAGCTGAAGGGGGACCCTCCCGGGCGGACTTCTGTAAGGGACAGAGAGAGTGCCACGCCCTCAAGGGTATGAGGAAACAAGCCCTGTCCCAGGCACAAGGAGAAGTGCCTAGGACATTCCGGATTTATTGGGAGGGTGAGCTCCTTGTTAGTGAGCCCACTAAGCCTGAATCTGGTGCCCTCAAGTGGTTGGTGGTACCCCAGGTTTACAGGCCCTTCCTGTTGCATTTGGCGCATGAGGTGCCCTTAGCTGGTCATCTTGATACCAAGAAGACTAAGCAGAGGCTCTCTGCCCATTTCTACTGGCCCCGGATGGGAGTGGAAGGGGCATCCCACTGCAGGACCTGCCCAACTTGTCAGTTGTCTGGCAAGACTGGAGGCAGTGTCATTGCCCCACTGCAACCATTGCCAGTGGTTGGCAAACCGTTTGAGAGGGTGGGCATCGACATTGTCGGTCCCCTTGACCCTCCCACTTCAGGTGGACATCGGTTCAACCTGGTCTTGGTCGATCATGCCACCAGGTACCCTGAGGCCATACCCCTTCGGACTATTACTGCCAAAGTGGTTGCCAGGGCTCTCCTGGGCATTTTCACCCGTGTTGGATTCCCTAAGGAGGTTGTCTCTGACAGAGGATCCAACTTCATGTCTAGTTACATGAAAACCATGTGGAAAGAGTGCAGGGTAACCTACAAGTTCTCCACCTCTTACCACCAATGGTCTGGTTGAGTGATTTAATAAAACTCTCAAGGGCATGCTAGGTGCTTTGGAAGAGCCCCTAAAGAGAAAATGGGATCTCCTCCTGCCATGCCTGCTGTTTGCTTACAGAGAGGTACCTCAAGAGGGTGTTGGTTTCAGCCATTTTGAGTTACTCTTTGGACATCCCGTGAGGGGGCCCCTTGCCTTGATCAGAGAAGGTTTGGAGGCCACCCCTCCAGGTCGGGCCAAGCAAGTGGGGGACTATGTGTTAGGCCTCAGAAGGAGGATGACACAGATGATGGGTCAGGCTACAGCGAATCTCAAGGCCAGCCAGGAATTGAACAAGTAATAGCATGACCTTAAAGCATCGCAAGTGGATTGGATTCCAGGACAGGAGGTCCTCTTGATTGAGCCTACCAAGCCTCGAGCTTTTGCAGATAAATGGACTGGACCCTTCAGGATAATCTCCAAGATGGGCAAAGTCAATTATCTGGTTGACATGGAAGCCCCTGAGGTAGCCCCTCAGGTATTCCATGTTGACAGGCTCAAGCCTTTCCACAGGCGAGCAGAAGTCTCATGTCTCTTGCTAGCTTCAGAGCAAGAAGAGGATGAGAGTGAGCCCCTTCCTGACTTGCTGCATAGCAACCCTTAGGATGGCTCAGTGGAGGGAGTACATCTCTCTCCCGATCTGACGACCGAGCAGCAGAAGGCCTGCAGGGCTTTGCTCCGGCAGTATGCCTCTCTGTTTTCACTGACACCAGGCCTTACACTGTGGTGTAGGCACAAAATTGACACTGGTAACAGTGTGCCTGTCAAAAGCAGGTGCTACCGTATGTCAGATACAGTTAAGAACCACATCCAGGCTGAGGTCGCCAAGATGTTGGATCTGGGTGTTATTGAACCCTCAACCAGTCCCTGGTCCAGTCAAGTGGTCCTTGTCTCCAAGGCAAGTTCCCAGGCAGGGACAAAGGATTGGAGGTTCTGTCTGGACTACGAGGAGTCAATGCCGTCACCAAAACTGACACGCACGCATTACCCAGGGCTGATGAGCTTGTGGACACCATAGGTGCTGCCAAATTGGTGAGCACCTTTGACCTTACCTCAGGCTATTGGCAAATAGCTCTGACGGACCATGCCAAGGAAAAGACGGCATTCTCAACACCTGGGGACTCTACCAGTTTAGGGTCATGTCTTTTGGGTTGAGGAATGCCCCTGCCACCTTCCAGAGATTGGTCAATCATGCGCTCAGTGGGCTGGAAGCCTTTTGTGTGGCTTACTTAGACGACATTGCCGTCTACAGTTCCGCCTGAGGAGAGCATTTGACAAATCTGGATAAGGTGTTGAAGGCCTTGAAAAGGGCTAACCTCACTAACGAGGCCACCAAGTGCCAGATAGCTCAGGGGAAAGTCACATATCTTGGTCATGAGGTAGGAGGGGGTCAAATCCAACCTCTCCCCAGTAAGGTACAGGATGTACATGACTGGGAGACTCCCACTACTCAAACCCAGGTGAGAGCCTTTTTGGGCCTCACTGGGTATTATCGCAATTTCATGGCAGACTATGGAACCATAGCTGCACCCCTGACAGCTCTGACTTCACCCAAACAGCCTATTAAGGTTAATTGGACTGAAGACTGTCAGAGGGCCTTTGATGGCTTGAAAGAAAGTCTGTGTAGGGTCAAATCCAACCTCTCCCCAGTAAGGTACAGGATGTACATGACTGGGAGACTCCCACTACTCAAACCCAGTTGAGAGCCTTTTTGGGCCTCACTGGGTATTATCGCAATTTCATGGCAGACTATGGAACCATAGCTGCACCCCTGACAGCTCTGACTTCACCCAAACAGCCTATTAAGGTTAATTGGACTGAGGACTGTCAGAGGGCCTTTGATGGCTTGAAAGAAAGTCTGTGTAGGGCACCTTGTTGTGGGCGCCTGACTACAGCCGACCTTTTATCCTCCAGACGGATGAGTGTGACACCGGATTGGAGCTGTCTTGTCCCAGTTAGTTGTCAAAGGGAGGGAACATCCTATCATATTCATCAGTAGACAACTCAAGGATAGAGAACGTAGGTGGGCTACTGTTGAAAAGGAATTAGCATAGTTTGGAGCCTTAGACATTTTAGGCCCTACCTTACGGGGTCTACCTTCAAGGTCCAAACAGATCATAAGCCCCTGAAGTGGCTTATGCAGATGAAGGGTGAAAACCCGAAACTGCTCCGGTGGTCCATTAGCCTACAAGGGCTAGACTTCACCATAGAGCACAGACCAGGGAAGAGTCACGATAATGCAGATGGCCTTTCCAGAAGGTATGTTGACCGTCTGGATGAGGGTGTCTATCTCGTGGGAGATTAGGCACCCTAACCTCAGTCTGGGGGGGCGACTGTGATGCTGGAAATGCATCGGAGGGACAGGGCCTCCGTATCCTTGTCCTTTACTGCCTTTTATCGTGTGTTCTATTGTGTTTTCTGTCAGGAGTTCATGTGGGACTCCTGGCGGTGCAGCTCTCTCTTTTGGTTTTGGTGAACAGACCCATAGGATACCCTTATGGCACCCATGGGTAGGGGTACAACCCTGTGCCCCTAGTGTATGTTTTTGGGCACCTGTGTGTGGCCCACAGAGCAGGGTATGGGTTGGTGGCAGCTCCATGCTGAATTTGACGGGTGCTCTGAGTATCCTCCATTTTGGGATACCCAGGCCCTGCCATTGGAATCAGTTGATTCCTGATAGGAAACAAGATGGCCCCTGTGGCCTCTTGCTTTCTATTGCCTGTTACCTTGTTTTCCCAAAGTCCTGGGAAGCCCTGACTCTGTCCCTTCCACCCAACAGCCGGTTGTGGTGTTGTTGTGAAGTGCTGACCAGACTGGCTGGAGCCTTCCCAATGACTGTATGTTGTGGGTACGCCTGTGGGTGGGACCTGGGTGAATGGAGTGTGTGACGAATACGCATTCTGTGTTGTGGGTGTCTAGTATCTGGTGTTTGACACAATGGCTGAGACAGTCCTGCCCGAAACTGGTATGAATGCAGTGTGGAGTGTTGAATGGCTGGGTACTTGTTCCAATACACATAACTTGTTGTGAGTGTCTGGAGAGAAGTGAATGGCCTGAATGCACTATGCACCCGATTGGCTGCCTGCCTGCATGAATGCCCTTCTAACCGATTGGTTGCCTGAGTGTGACCCAGCAGAATGAATGGGAGATCAACTAGTATATCTGGGGGCCTCTCACTACTAGAATTCGTGTTCAGAAGCTGAAGTCCACTACGACAAGTAACTGAAGCTTAACCTTGAAGCCCTGCTGGAAGAGGAGAATTGCTGTTGCTCTCCTTCATCAATCTGAAAGCTGCTGTGTCTCCAAGGACTGACCCAGAGAGGACCTGGTAAGGCGCCCTCTTCCCGAGCTACGAGGGACCATCGTGCACCAGCTGATCTTTGCCAAAGCTCCCTGGTAGACCGACCTTCGACAGGCTGCCAACCCGAGATGGGGACCGCCGTGGAATCACAAGGAGAAGCACCAGGACTGTTGTCCGCCACCGTCGATGACTGCCATCGCCGACCGGAGCCGCCGTGCTCCCGTTTGTCTAAGAACTCTTGATTCAAGGACGCTCTTGTATGCATCGTCGCCCGCTTGATCCCACTGGAGAAGGCCAGACCGTCGATGAACCGAGGAGTATCCGCTGGTGGGTTTCCGCGCCGAGGAGTATCTGCTGGTGGGTTTCCTGCCACCCAAGGACCACAGAGACGCCGATAACTCGACGCCCCTGCTGGGCCACAGTTCTTCAAAGTCTTTGCGGTCCAGAACTATCGACATTGAGGTGCCCCACACGCCTCCTCCTTGCAGGACGTCTACGCTCCGTCGCTGACGAGCACTGATAGGAGCGAAGCTGCCACTTCACCGCCGTAGTTCACCCTTCTTCTCGCCGGACGTTCGATGACCCGTAGCTCCTGCCTTAAAGGGAGTGCACTCGAGAAGGGCCATTGATTTCCTGACGACAAACTCTACAACACCAGGTACTTTGGGGTTGCTGAACTATTGAAAAGTCTTGTGTGAACAATATATGGACTGGGATTGTGATATATCTTTATTCTACAGGTTGCCCAGTTGGGGGGATCTCCACACAGAACTGTGTCTAGGTATCGGGGCCAGTATTCTGCCAATTGCTCACCAACTGCTTTTCTCTTATATCTATTGTTGGTTTCCTTTACGAACTGATTTGTGTGACATCTAACCGTACAGTTGATGCACTTTAAAGAGATCTAATAGTAATTGTGGTACCAAGGAGAACTGTATATTTGCCATTATAGATAACTGAGTACAAAGTGAGTTATCGTGATATTGTACATAACCATGAATATTAATTATATAAAGACTGTGTTTTAACTAATACAGTGTGCGGACATTCCTTTGTGGGTGCTTGGGGACTACACTGTACTTAAGAATCAGCCTGCATCACCTTCTGAGAAGCTAGGCCTTGATTGCTCAACTATGTTACCAATAATAGAGAATCTTGGCTTGGGACCTCTGTGCCTCTCCTCTGCTGTATAGAGAGCGGAAGTACAGACACCCCCCTCAGGTCCTTTACACTGGTGGCAGCGGTGGGATACTTATGGTTTTAAGAATCAGTGTATAACCATGCCACTTACAAGGATATCTGCACTTTGTTAAATTAAGGTTTAGTTCTGTACAAGATAACTGCATTACAAGCAATGGAATCTATTGCGAATGGTAAATTGACTCAGATGAGTTTAGAGGCTCTCCAGAGTGCTTGTGAAGCCAGGGAGTTAGACTTTGTGGATAAATCTAGGGCTGAGCTGATAGCTGCCCTGGTGGACTACCAGACTCATTGTTAAACTCTTGAAGGGGGGGATGCAACCAATGAGGACTCTACCCCGAGGGTTGTCACCAAATCCACCAAGGTCCTCTGTGCCTCTCCTCTGCCATATAGAGAGCGGAAGTACAGGCACCCCCCTACGGTCCTTTACAGGCTGCATCTTTAAGCATCTGCGTGACAGTCTTATGTAAGGTTGTTACTGCCGGCATTTCCAATTCGTCAAGGGAATCAAAAGTGGCCGTTCGAGGGTGTCGACCATACACCGTGTAGAATGGGGTCTGTCCGGTGCTAATGTTAATCGAATTGTTGTAGGCGAATTCGGTCAGCCAAAGTATGCCTTTCCAGTATTCCTCGGTTTGTTGCAACATATATCTTAGATATTGCTCCAAGGTCTGGTTGGTCCGTTCAGTTTGCCCCTCGGTTTGAGGATGGTGACTAGTGGATAATCAGAGATCAATTTTGGCTATTTTGCAGCACCCACGATCTGATATTAGTAGTGATGGGAATTCATGTAGCCAAAGGCGTCAGGACTGAGTCCAGTTGGGCTCTCCTAGTTGTATTGTCCCCAAGGGACAATAAAAGGTTGTGTTGCCCCTTGATCTCGTGCCCTGATGGTGCGGGGTCTGGGGTTCTGGAGCCATGGACATGACAGAAGGTGAGAAAAGGAATAGTACCCCTGAGGAGGTGCAGCTGGTAGTTGGACTTTTTAGAGATGTCCGAAATGTGAGTAGAGACAGAGAGGGTGGAGTCGAAGATGACCCCTAGGTTTTTTGTCTCGCAGGTAGGGTGCGGGCGCAGGGCCAAGGGAGGCCGTCCAGAGTGAGAGTGTTAAAGCGGGAGCAGGAGTCCCAATGCAAATGATCTCAGTCTTACTGGCATTGAGGCAGAGGCCGTTTGCAGCGCACCATGTCTGAATTGCAGACAGACAGTCAGATATGAGCGAGGTAGAGGAGGTGGCTGAGGGTAGCCTGTAGGAGAGTTGCTGGTCATCTACATAACACTGACAGTTAGAAATGAAGGTGGCAATCACACGTGCCAGGGCAGCCATGTAGACATTGAAGAAACAGGGGGATAGGTTAGAACCCTGGGGAACGCCACATGCTGAAAGAGTGACAGTAGAGAGAAAGGGCCCAAGATCCACCTGGGATGGGCATTCGGAAAGGAAGGAGGTTAACCATGCCAGAGCCTGACCTGTGATTCCCAGGGTGTCACGAAGACGTGCAATCAGGATGTTGTGGTTTACTGTGTCAAAGGCAGAGGAGAGGTAAAGAAGAATGAGGACAGAGGGAGTGTTAGTGTCAATATTTGAGAGCAGGTTTTCACAGGTGTTCAGAGGAGCAGTTTCCATGCCTCTGGATGCTCTGAGGCCAGACTGATGGTCGTGGAGGCATCCAGCAGATTCAGTGTGGAGGGTGAGCTGAGCGATAACCAGATTCTCCATGTGTTTGCCCAAGAAACGGCTGATAGAGATGGGATGGTAGTGTCAAGGAGGCAAGTGTCAAGGAGGTAAGCTGCAGATGATTGTAATGAGCGAGGGGAAGAGTACAGAGTGAGATGAGAAGTCGAGAAGAATAAGAATAGATGAATGGTTTGCAATGACGTGCAGAAGGGATGAAGTTGCTGGCATTCAGGAGAGCTGTCACAGTAGAATGCAGAGGTTGAAAGCCAGATTGAATTGGGCCCCGGAGGTTGCAAGTATCAAGTGTTTTGATAGAATACTACTCGCTCTAGGATTTTGGAATAGTGTGGTAGAAGAGAGACAGGACTAAAGTTGCCAGGCCAGTTTGGATTAAGACCAGGTTGAGTGAAAAGTTGCATCATAAAGAGGGAAGTTCAAGAGGGAAGTAAGATGTAATGTATCAATGGGAGCTGTATGCTTCACAATGGGTGGGGACAGTGGGTCAATGGGGGCGCAGGAATGGTTAGTCATGAGGGGTAAGGCAAGAATCTTATCAGGGTTGGTCGGTGCAAAAGAAGACACAGTAATGGGAGAGGAGGGAAGGTGGTGGAGAAAAGTGAGCAGGTGGAGGGGATAGAAAGTAAGTAGCGAGGGTACAGCGAATGGTAGGCATTTTAAAAGTAAAGTAGAGAGAATGATCATTTGCAGAAAGAGTGGAGCAGATGGAGGAGGACTTGGGAGGTGAGAGAATTGAGTCGAGGGTTTTTTGCAGGTGACTGAATTGGGTGCATTGAGACAAAATGAGGGAGAGATAAATAGCTGAGGAGTAGTTTTGAAGAGCAGTGAGGTAGAGTTGGAGATCTGAGGAGTGTCTTGATCTTTGCCAAGTGCAAAGCCTTTTGTGCATCGTTGTTTTCAGGGTGCGGATGAGAGGTGTAATCCAAAGAAGTGGAGGGAAGGATTTAGGAGTAAATGTGGAAAGAGGGTAGCGAGATGAGAAGGGAGCATTGAGAGAGAGCAGTGTTAAAGTTAGTGAAGGCTTCTTCAGTAGATGGATGGTTTAGGAAAGGAGGGAGTGGTATAGGTCAGAGAGGTAGGTAGGGAGATTGGAGAAAGAAACTTGCACTTAGTAACAGTAGTATTTGATGGAGTGAGGATGAAGCAGGAGTGGAGATTGAGGCAAAGGCGATAGAGTGATTAGAGGGAGAAGGAGCGGTCGAGATATTAGAGGCGGAGAGTTGAGAGGAGATACGCATAAGGTAGAGGGAGTTTCCATTTGAATGGGTGGGCAGAGAGTGGACAGAAGAGAGTGCGTGGTGAAGGAGACAAGAGTTAAAATCAGTGGATAGAGCATCAAATAGAGAGAGTGGAGGTCAAATTCACCAATGACAATGAGGTGGGAATCAGGAGGGAAAGTGTCAATTAGTTGGAGAGATGCTCAAAGAACTGACCTACGGGACCAGGGGGCCGATAGTGAGAGATAATATGTGTGGCATAGGGAGCAGTGATAGTGGATATATTATATTCGAAAAAGGGAGAATCAGCAGAAGATGGGGGAGTAGGAGGGATAGAAAGTTTGGAATATGAAAACAGACTTACACCCCCACCCCTTCGAGTGAGGCGGAGAGAGTGGGTGAAGGTATAGGCAGGGTCATGAAGGACAGCAAGGTTTGCAGAATCAGAGGGGAAGATCCAGGTTTCTGTCAGTGTAATGTGGTCAAGAGAATGAGAAAGGAAGAAGTTGAAGGTAAAGGAGGTTTTATTACAGACAGACTGCCCGCTCCAAACTGAAATAGAAAGAGAGTAAAATGAAGAAGCATAGCGACGTTGAGTCTGAGAAATAGAGAAGGACTGGGGTTATATGTGAGAAGAGGAAGTGTAATGAAAGCTGGGTTTGAAGTAGGTTTTGTGAATGTAGAGAGTAGTGAAGCAAGAAGAGGGGTGTTGTTGATGAGAAGAAATTATAGGGATGGGAAGAGAGTTGAGATCGTTCTGAGTGGAGGAGAGTGTAGAGAGACGTAGAAGGGAAAGGAAGAGCTAGCATGAGAATAGCATGGTGAGGGGGAGGCTGAGAAGAAGCAAAACATGTGTACTTAGACAGGTAGCTGGACTCAGCAAAGCAAAGCCTCATAGGCAAGAGGCTGAAGGAAAAAGGCTGGTAGATTTCCCTTTACTCCAACGTCCTTAACTGAAGACGCCCATGGGCTGGACGCCCACTTGGAGCTACTAAATGATGTGACAGGGCAAAGTCATACTAAAATGACCACCGTTTTTGGCGCCAGGACCCCGGTCACGTGATCTGAGACCAGTGCCCCCAATTGGTGGTTAGAATGTAGGCATGTCTGTGGGAAACTGGGAGCAAGAGTTGTTGCTGGGCTCTCCAGTGGATAAAGTTACCTTAAGATGTCCACCGCTTTTACATCTAGGACTGCAGTCATGTGATCTGAGAGAAGTGCCCTAACTGGTGGTTAGAATGGAGGCAGGTCCATGGGAAATCTGGGAGCAGTGCTGGCTGGAAACTGTTGTTGCTGCACGTAGAAAGACCTTTCAAAGATCGCGGTTTATGGGTCAGATGTCACCTGAGCAGCCCCTAGATTAATTCTGGATGCTTCTTGTAGGTCCCCTGACATTTGCAGGCAGCCTTAGCCAAATGTAATTAGTTCCTCTGGTGGTGTTGTAATGAGCTCTGTTTGCTCTCATCCCAGTTGAAGCACCTTTTGGAGGTGGAAAGACCTTTCAAAGATGTAGGTTTTGGGGTCAGGGGTCACCCGAGAAGCCCCTAGATGAATCCTGGATGCTTCTTGCATGCCCCCTGACCTCTGAAGGCAGCTTCATGTAGTGGAATGAGTGTCTCTGGCGGTGCTGTAATGTGCTCTGTGTTGCTCTCAGCCCAGTTGTAACCCCTTTTGGAGGTGTAAAGACATTTCAAGGATGGCGGTTTTGGGGTCAGAGGTCACCTGAGCAGCCCCTAGATCGATTCTGGATGCTTCTTGCAGGTCCACCAACCTCTGCAGGCATCTTGAGGCAGATGTAATGAGTGCCTATGGTGTGGTTATAATGAGCTCTGTGTTGCTCTCAGCCCAGTTGAATACCCAGGCAGATTTATCCCAAGTCCTACCATCAAAGTCAACTGCGTTGAATAGTATGCAACATCATCAATAAAATATCTGCATATAAGGCCGCGTTATGTTCAGTATGCTTGTTGGGAATTCCCCTTATTTTTGGATTCAATTGGCCAAGGGAACCCTGCTGTGTACCTCTAGAGATCAGTATGTAGCGTGATTAGTGTCTGTGAATACATATCCTTGCCCTTGGAAACGTGTAACAGGCCATCATTCGGGCAATGAAATTGAGACCAAAGCCAAGCGTCGAGGAAATAAAACCCCAGGCAACTATATGCACATGCTTGTTGACGTTGAGCGCCAGAAATGTCCTAAGGACCCTACGCCGGCGCCCAATCTCCTCAACATCTATGGCTCCCCTAATATTATCATGCATACTTTGGTTGACAATGAATCCAGTCTGATCTTCTGATTGAGAAGTTAGTTAATTGCCATTTTCGTTTCTTCCTTCGTAATAGGAAGCTCCAATTGGTAACAGAGCTTTTGGAAGAGCTTGTGAAGCGAAGCAGAAGTAAGATAATCGTCCGATAATCGTCCTGCTCTTCAACGTCTAGGTTCTTGAAAGTCAGCAAGCATTCATAAAAAGTTGAGAAAGTCTCAACTTCTCTGCCTCTGTGAACAGCAAGACCCTGCTGTCATCCTTGACACCTGTTATGTGATTTCTGGATCTTTATCTTCTCAGTTGATATGCCAACAGTTTGTTAGCGTTGTTACTATGCATGCAATAATATTGTTTAGTACGTAGTAGGGATGTGGCAGTATTAGTAGAAATCAGTGCTTCCAAATGTGACCTAGCTATCCTCAGCTCCCTATTATACTACATACAGCAGATCCCTGTAGGGGTGTGCTTAATTTGACGCACAATTAACAATGTATGTAGAAAACCTACATTTATTGGAAAATGTGAGCCTAGTAAAAACAGTAGACGTGCAGGAATTGACAAACAACATGCATGCTTTGATTTCAGAAAAAAAATGTTTGTAAATGCTACCTGACAAAAAGTAAAGTTAGAGATCAAATGATGTAACGGTGCTGTTATGCATCTATCATGCATAACGCAAATTTGTTTTGACACAGTTTAACAAATGGAAAAGGGAACAAGTCTTCCAAACATACATTGTAGTTCTGGATTATATTACACCAGGTTCAGTGTCGTCATGAACATAAAGACAAATTCTGGTGAGAGAAAGAAAGGAATAGTGCAAACCACAAGGGTAGAGAAACCAGTTTAGATGTAGAAAATACATTGACTCAAGATGCTTGAGTTTCGCCCGTATGTGTCATTGTGTGAAATGAAGCCCAGCCTTCATCAGGACATTAGAGGAAAGGAGGTAGCAGCTCAATACTGGATTGGTGCAGAGAAGATAATTAATAAAACCCTCACTATGAGGAAAAGAACATTAAATAGTCCTGTATCAGTGTTAGTGACAAGTTGTTATCATTATGGCGCCCATAAGGTGCAAGCAAAGGTTGAGAAAGGAGGTTCCTTTTTGGAGCTAGTTTAGGACATTACATTGGTTTTGAGTTCCATACATGTTGTTCGTGTGTTCCAGTGAATGGAATCCAGGAATCTTGAATGTGCACTCCTCTCTGGGGATCCAGTTCTGCAGGAATATAATGAATAGAGTCAATAGGGCATGGACAGCCTGTGCCTGGTGGGCACCCCTAAGTGTGGGTCTTCATTTGTAGCTGATATTGAAATAATTAAAGCTTGCTGTGTGCAGGACGCTTTAAACATCCGATGAAAGGTTCTTGTCAAAAACCTGTGTTTGAGAAAGGCAGAAAGGCAGATAAGACTCTGAACATGTACCTGCACATTGCAAATATTTGTGTATCTAGCGAACAAATTCACAGTTGTGGTTTCTTGCTGTGTTTAGTCCAGCGCTGGGGCATACATATATCAGTCTCTCACCAACAGTGATGAGACCTCGCTCAATTGTTGCTTGGATATTTAAATAAAGGTGCTGCAGCGCCTGGCACTAACTGCCTATAAGCCACTGGGGATTTAGTTTGGGCATAGGCCATTCCTGTTCGCGCACCTGAGTCTCTAGACACTCCCTAGCTTGTTTTCTCGATTTGATTTGAGTGTTTGATACATTCTTACCATATGATGGCCTTCATAGCATCCCACAGCACCCCAGCCGGAGTCCCATCTGTATCATTATCAGCAAAATAGTTAACAATAGTTGTGGCAATTTCATTATGCACAATCGGGTCCTGGATGAGTGGGCCATATGGCCTCCACTCATGCCTTGGGGCCAGACGAATCCCGTTTATGCGTAACGTAGTTGAAACTATAGAGTGATCCAAGAATAGTCCAGGGCCAATGTCCGAGCCTGAGTGAAAAGGAACCAGAGAGGCTGACAGCAAGAGGAGGTCACTTTGAGAAGAGACACTGTGAACGTGTGAGTAATGCGTATATTCTCTTTCAGTCCCATGAAGGAGCCTCCATCCATCAACAATGGCCACCTCCTGCAAGACCCTTAGCAAAGTGAGTGCATTGTGGTAATCTGCAGGAGTAGATGCAAGCATTTCATCTGCCTCTGGATCGGGGACCAGATTAAAATCTCACCTGAAAATAGGTTTGCCCTCTGCGAAGGCTGCGAGGGTTGGAAGAAGTGTTTCCAGAAAATCGTGTTGATTGTTATTTGGTAAATACCAATCTAACAGGGTGGCCCAGTATGGTTCCCCTCAGTAGGAGGTACCTCTCGCTAGGATCTTTCAGCAACCCCTTTTTAATAAAGGGGATGTCTCTCGATGTGAGAATTGTGGTGCCCCTTTTTTGTATACGGCGGAGGCAAAGTATTTCAAGGGGAAAGCCCTGTATCTTAGCCTGTGCTTGTCCTGTAATATCAAATGAGTTTCCTGAATCATGACAATACTAACATTGGACGCTTGGAGCCTCCTCAACATTGACAATCTCTTACCTGGACAATGCAAACCCTGAGCATGCAGGCTTGCTATCTTATAAGTTTCCCATCCCATCATCTGGGCCTAAGAGATAAAGTGAATCAGGTCACGTTGCTGTCAAGATTGCAACGCTTATGCTGCAAGCGTGCTCCGTGCATAACACATAAGGACTCATAACTAAACTAATTAACCCTTTTAGAACAATCCCTCCATCCCCCAACCTTTCCCAAACCCAGTTCCCATTGGAGCAAAGCAGCCATCCCCTTCTGCCAAATCAGGCCTCAGGGATAAGGCGGGCGGGATCTGCTCCCACACCACCCCTTTCAGTAGTCAAAGTCAACCACCCCAATGTATAGACTAGGTGTGGATGTCATAGGTTCGGCTCAGCTACCCGCTCCACCTGGATGATATTCAGAAGATGGACAGCAACTCCTCAGTCCTGCATTAGGGTAGCCTATTTCGGCTTTAAAAATCACATTTTTATGAATCAGGCTGTATTCAGCATCAAGAGACTGTCACACATGGAGTGTGAGATTCTGTACCAGTTCCACTCATTTTTCTGCGAGCATGCCTTCATATGACTTTAGTCCAAGCTCCCCTACGGGGTGTGCGATCCTCAGATTGAGCCCTAGTTGATCTAGTGGTTGAAGAGGGTCACGAAGTCGGGTTCATGAGGAGCATAGCTTCGTGCATGGTTGTAACAGTATGCCATTCTCCATCAAGAGAACAAATCACTGCGAATGGATAACTCCATCGATATCTAGTGCCCTTCTCTCATAGCCAGGATGTAAAATCACTTGAGGGCTTAACTCTAAGCCAATGTCAAAGGGGCGATATCCTGCAGCAAAATAATTTTCGAGCACCTGAAGATGACTTCTGGGGTCACCCTGGCAGCAGTCATGATATCTTCTTTCATTCTGTAATAGTGGACTCTGGTCAGCACGTCCAGAATCCACGTCTTGTGAAATTGAGCCATAGAGAACACTCAGGTCCAAATCCTGAACCTTCTATGGCATGCCCTGAAGCCGAATGTTATTCCTCCATGACCTGTTCTGTGACTCCTCCTGCGCGGGAGTAGCATGGAATTTTGGGCCTCCAACCCCTCCACTATTTAGTCAGCTGAGACAGCTCATACAAATTCTGACAGATACTGTTGTCCAAGTCATCAATGCGAACTTCCGCAAAGCCCATGCGCTTGTCGACTGTGACCACCTTTTGCGCGAGCTGACCCACCGTGCCTGGTATTTCTTTCTTTAGTTCAGAGAAGTTTTGCAAAGGGTCTGATTTTGTAGTAAGTGCAGACATATCTCTCTGCTTCCGGGCGCATATAGACCTGTGCCTCCACCAAAATGTCAATCTTCTTGTACTTATCTTGGTTTTGCATCAAGGCCAATAAGTCGCTGCATTTGCCTCCTTTTGGCATTTTTTGCGACATTGTGGCAATTTCCAGTTCAGTGCGGCTCAAACACAGGGCCAGTGGGTCAGGCTCCTAATCAATGATGACCCACAGTCCAGAATCAATTCACTGAGGAGACCAATCCCTCCAGCAACCTTTATGGAACCAGACTGTCACAATAGAATTAAGGGAGGAGGATATCAATCCTCTCTCCCGAACCACAGAAGCCGAATGGATCGACCCTCCCACCGTGGTTGGCACGGGCGCCTGGATTTTTGAAGTACAGGTAGCCACGTGGCAGCCAATGGGGGGAAGAAGGAGTTAGGGGAAAGGGATGGACTAATAAAGGTAAGGAAGGGAAGACAACTAGACATAAACAGCAAAATCACATATAATTCCTGACTTGATACTGTAATACCCTGGAAACCTAACTTGACTCTCCCTTCATAAACTAGTAGGACATAACATAAGTTTCACAAAACACATGGAGCAGTATACATGATCTTTCGAATGTTAGTGACCATGACTTACAAAGCATGACTTAAAGCTACATCAAACATATAGCAAGCAATGACACTGACACAACAACATGCCCCAGTTATGGGTTGACACAAACCCCTGTACATAGAACAACGCTTTCCCCTTGTGGAGAAAACAATGTGACTGAGGAATGCAGACTTAGCAGACTTTTGGTCATTTCGGATTAGCAATCATATCCATGCCATAGTTCAGACCGTAGCATCCAAACATATGGTTAATAGTAGCAAGTAGCACAAAATATACTATTAAGAGGGCACACTTCAAGAAAGCACACTTAACTAATGGTCCAGACGTTTCCTCATAACGCCCGACAACAACGAGTTGAAGCGCTGCTCAATACATGTCACTGCCGCGGCCCAGAAGGACACAGAACACACATAAACACTTAAATGAGTGTCCGGGCGCCTCCTGAGGCTGCCCCGGACCTGACGGAAGAGAGCGGATCACACATTAGCCAGCGTTCACCGCCGCGGCTCGGGAGATGCGAATGCCACCACACATGGTCAGCGATATTCCTTCAGCTGCCTCGAATTGCCCGCCCCCGCCTCTCTCTTTGCTGCTCCGCTGCTGCTGCTGCCGCCGCCCGTGCTCTCCAACATCAATCATCAGCACCTGAGCATGGGCGGGCGGCCGTTAAGAGCACATTCTCCTAATGCAAAGTGCCTGCAGCTGGTGGCTCGCTTCAGAAAACTACACCCATTCCCCATGCCTGCTGGGAATTGTAGTGTTTTCTCCTATCTAGGCAATACACGTCTTCTCCTGCACCACAACCCCTGATTCCTGACAGTACCTCCCCTTCCAGGGCTCTTCCCAGGACCTGCTTTTTCTGGATATTTTGCATGAAACATTCTTACCAGGCGAGGAGCATGAACTGCACTAGCATGTTCCCAGGAACAATCTTCCAGTCCATATCCAGCCCACTGGATCAGATCCCATAAAACTTGCCTTCTCCTTTTCGAGTCCAAAATCTTCTTTACCTCATATTCCACCTGACCTTCTTTGTGGATGGCTGGAGGTCTCTGCACACATGTTCCAGGCACTGCGGGTTTAAGCAGACACACATGGAATACTGTCACAACCCATTTCCTTGACCCTCCCCCGGGCAGGTCCATGGGCCAGGAGGGGTCTCGGTTCGGGCCCCCAACAAGTTTAGGCATCCTTGGCCAAGGCCTTCTTGGGGCAAGTCCTGGCGCCTTTGGCGCCAGGCTCATACTTAATGAGACTTGTGCTTGGTGCTGGGGACTACTTTTTCAATGCCAGTCAACATGGAGGCATCCAGATAGCTTGGCTCCTGGGAACCAAGCTACGCGGTATAGTGTTTTGGGTGTGGTAGCCTAGGGACTACTTTTCCTGGACTATTTTTCTTGAGGCTATTTAAACCACACCCGATTGGAAGAACACGCTTTGCGTTACTTTGCGATCCAGCAACGTGACGCTCACCGTGTTCTGCAGCATCTGCAAACCTCAGATGAACCGCACCTGAAAGGACAAAAGGACATAGTTATTAGCAGCAGCTTACCTGAGATTCCACCGTTAGCTGTCCACTGCTCCTGCGAGCAGCATCCAAGGAACAGCATGCCTCCTGGATCGTCGAACCTGCAAGAGAAAAAAGAGACATTAGACAATACATTTGAGCCGGCAGCTTACCTCAAGTCACCCCTCGATCAGCACCGCTCTGGAACTCCTTGCTCCGGTGAACACCACAACCTGCGGGAGCAAAAGACAACAGGTTAGCAAGGCAAGACATCATCATAGCACTGCGCAAGCACTCACCTACCGCATCAAGGCGCTCTCGAAACACCATCACTCGCCGGTGAGTCCAAAACCAGCCAACGTTCCTTCCGCGCACCTAAAGAGAGAAAAAAAGACATTAGCAAATCAAGGAAAGGCTTACAGTATGCAGTAATAAGACCTACCTGAGAGACTCAAAAAGGGAAGCATCAGTGAAGTAACTAGATTGCATTCGCCCACAGAGGACAACGTGCCCCTGCCAAGAAGGCAGGACAGAGAGCACGCCAAAACCCAAAACAAGGTGAGGAAAGGTCCGGGAGGGGCCGCAAGCATACCCGGTGTTGGGAGGCTCATACCCCTGTTGCCCACACTTGAACATTGCCCACCTGTTTTCCAGACAGAACTTCCCCGCTGATTAATCCAGGGAGTGACCGAGAGGGGGTACCAGAGTCCCGGCAGCTAGGTGGCGTCCCCGTGGATACTAGGTGAGCGTAACAGAACGTGAAGCCTGCCAAACCTATCCACCTGGGCGCCATGGAAACATCAGAATTAGACCAATTGGCCCAATTGTTGGGAGAGCTTCGTGCCGAGGTTCACTCGGCCAGACAGGAGACTAACGCTCTTCGGAGAGACTTATTGGTGACTAAAGAGCGTACCAAAGACATTAGCAGCCAAGTGTTGCAATCCCAAGCGGGTCAGATGCCTCTACCTGGGAGCAACCCACCGATGCAAAATCCTAGCATGTCAACCACAGCCTCACATCCGGTACAAGTCGTGTTACCAGGTACAGTTCCTTTGGCACCACCGGAGAGGTTTGCTGGAGATCCACGAAAATACGCAACTTTCATGAATCAATGTTGCCTCCATTTTCTTTGCAGGCCGGGAGCATTCCCAAATGACCAAGCCCCGGTAGCTTTTGTTTTATCATACTTAAGTGGCAGTGCCGCAGATTGGTCGGTACCATTGGTATCCCATGATGACCCTTTATTACATAACTTTGGGAACTTCCAGAGGGAGATTGAAAAACTCTTTGCTCGCCATACCTGAGAACAAGCTGTGGACAATGAACTCCTTTCCCTCAGACAGGGGATTCAGGACCTACTAACATATATCGCCACTTTCAACCGATTGGTTGCTGAAGTGAGGTGGCCTGAAAACAAAAGAACCACACTGTTTCACCAAGGCCTATGAGGCAAACTAAAAGACGTCCCAGCTCAAGTGGTTGACCCTCCCAGGGATTGTTCAGAATTCATAGACTTGGTAGTACAACTGGACCACCGGTTGCAAGATCGAAAGGCAGACTGTTCGAAAATGGACATACGGCCAGTGTATGCTATGCCTAGAGACAATGCACCTCGACTACAAGAGAATACTGTGGAACCCATGCAAATCTAACAAAACTAGAATGAGATAAAAGGAGGCAACTACAACTATGTCTGTACTGCGGAAAGTCAGGGCATTTCCTGAAGGACTGCCCAGTAAAACCTCAAAGGAAGGTCGTTGGAGCCACCGAAAAGGATGAAGAGAAGGAGTGTTAGTCGGGAAACTGCCTAGCTCGGCAAACATAGAGGTCAGTTTGTCGAGGAAGACACCGACCTCACACTTTGCAATTCCGGTGATCTTAATCAATAACCAACGGTCGTGAAGGATGAATGCCATTGAAGCATACATCGACAGCAGAGCAGTTGGGAACTATATAGATCAGGACTTAGCTGCAGAGATGGGGCTTCCCCTATGTTCCAAGCCGACTACAGACAAGGTAACCACAGTGGATGGAACTGAAATCGCTTCCGGACCCGTAACCCAGCGCACAGCTGAAATAACCTTGCTGTTCCAGGATGGACACCGAGAGCTTATTTCGTTCGATCTCATCAAGGGACCTCAATTCCGGTTTATACTAGGGATGCCATGGTTAATCGCTCACAACCAGTGGTCGAAGTGAGCAGGAGCGGTCGGGAGCGGTGCTCCTCTACTTTTTACCTTTTACAGCTCCTATACTTTTATTTTAAAAAGAAACCGTTCCGGAATGGTTTCGTTTTAAAATAAAAGTGCTGCAAGAAGTTGAAACTTGCACTTTAAGTGCACTGCACTGAACGTTCCCTTGAACAGCAGGTGCAAATGTTTGGGTGTGCGTATTGTGTGTGGGAGGGGACGTGGCGATGGGGTTTGTGGGGAGTGGGTGCAGGCCAGCAGGGAACATAGTTCCACTACTTCTTTTTGTACACTTCGACCACTGCTCACAAGCCTTTGATTGACTGGCGGGCAAGAAAATTAACCTTTACCAGCAACTGCTCTCCAGCCTATTATTACCAAGGACCAAAACCCGCTTTCAGTATCTCTACGACTCCAGAAGTGGCAACTTTGAGAGTGACTTGTACCTTGCCTGAAGAATACCAAGACTTCCAGGATGTATTCCAGAAGGACCAAGCAAACATGCTACCCCCCGCACAGGCCCTATGACTGCCAGATTGACCTTGTTCCCGGTGCTCAGGTTCCTTGTGGCAGGATTTACGCTCTCACGGAACCCGAAATCCTTCATCTGAACGCTTATTTAGACCAGTACCTCGCAAACGGATTCATCCGCCCATCCAAGTCCCCTGCAGCCAGTCCTTTGTTCTTTGTACCGAAAAAAGAAGGGGATCTAAGAACCTGTATTGACTATCGCGCATTAAACCAGATCACTGTAAAGAACCGTTACCCCTTGCCCCTCATCCCTGAGATACTGGGCCAGGTCAAAGATGCCCAGATTTACACCAAACTGGACCTTCGAGGAGCATACCACCTGGTGCGGGTCAGAAGCGGAGACGAATGGAAAACTGCTTTCCGCACCAAATATGGGTTGTTCGAATATCAAGTCATGCCCTTGCAATGCCCCTGCAGCGTTTCAGTATTTTATGAATGACGTTTTGAGAGAGTTAATAGATTTCTGCGCCCTAGTGAACATAGATGATATCTTAGTGTACTCAACTTCAAAACAGGATCACGTCAAGCACGTCCGTTCAGTCCTCTGCAAGCTACGGGAACATCGTTTATATGCAAAACTGGAAAAGTGGTTTTTCCACGTCACCGAAGTTGAGTTTCTGGGTTTTATTCTTACACCGGGAGGCATCAGAATGGACCTGCATAAGGTGGACGCCATTTTGAAATGGCCATCACCAACATCCGTAAAAGGGGTACAAAGCATGTTGGGCTTTGCGAATTTCAACTGCCGGTTCATACCAGATTTCTCACAGGTTGTACACCCAATCACCACCTTGTTAAGAAAAAATAATAAAAAATTTGCCTGGACCGAAGAAGCAGAAAGAGCCTTTCAGGACCTCAAGAAAAGATTTACCTCTGCACCAATCCTGTGACATCCTCGCCCCGATCTCCCCTATGTCGTGGAGACAGACACTTCCAGCATAGCAATGGGAGCTGTCCTCTCGCAAAGAGACCCAGTAACAGGGCAGCTTCATTCAGTGGCCTTTTGGTCGAAGAAATTCTCCCCCCTGGAGATGAATTATGCCATCACGGATAAGGAACTTTTGGCGATCAAGTCCGCCTTTAATGCCTGGCGGCATTACCTTTTGGGGGCCAGACACACCATCACAGTTATCACAGATCACCGAAACCTGCAATATCTTAAATCAGCCAAAGCCCAGTCATCACGCCAATTGCGGTGGGCCCTTTTCTTCGCCAAATACGACTATGTCATCCCTTTTCGACCAGGGGTCAAGAATGGAAAATCTGACGCACTCTCTCGCACAGGCACTGATGACCTGGTATATACGACTCCAGATCCAGTCCCCATCATACCGGAAGACAAGATCTTGGGTCTCACTACGGCCTTAACCCAAGCTGAACTTAAGAACAAGATTCAACAAACTATGAACCCAGACACCCTCCTCGCCTGGCAAGCACAAGCGGAACAAAATTCCATATTTACCTTTTTTTAAAGATCGGTTGTACATACCCACCAAAGACTTACAACAACAACTTGTTGCTAGTTACCATGATTCCCTGATCGAAGGGCACCCAGGAATCACCAAGACTCTGGCCAAGGTAAAACAAAACTTCTGGTGGCCAGCCTGGCGCAAAGATGTCATTCAGTATGTTGTGTCCTGCAGAGTCTGTGCGCAAAACAAGTCGCAAAAACAAAAACCATCCGGTCTTTTACAACCTTTTCTTCGCCGAATACGACTATGTCATCACTTTTCGACCAGGGGTCAAGAATGGAAAAGCTGACGCACACTCTCGCACAGGCACTGATGACCTGGTATATACTACTCCATATCCAGTCCCCATCATACCGGAAGACAAGATCTTGGGTCTCACTACGGCCTTAACCCAAGCTGAACTTAAGAACAAGATTCAACAAACTATGAACCCAGACACCCTCCTCGCCTGGCAAGCACAAGGGGAACAATATTCCATTAAAGATCATTTACCTTTTTTTAAGGATCGGTTGTACGTACCCGCCAAAGACTTACAACAACAGATTGTTGCTAGTTACCATGATTCCCTGATTGAAGGGCACCCAGGAATCACCAAGACTCTGGCCAAGGTAAAACAAAACTTCTGGTGGCCAGCCTGGCGCAAAGATGTCATTCAGTATGTTCTGTCCTGCGGAGTCTGTGCGCAAAACAAGTCACAGAAACAAAAGCCATCCAGTCTTTTACAACCTTTAGACATTCTACCCACTCCCTGGCACACTCTTTCCCTCGACTTCATTACTGACCTGCCTCCTAGTCAAGGATTTAACACCATCCTGGTGGTAGTGGATTTATTCTCTAAGATGGCGCTTTTTTTCCAACTCAAAGGCCTCCCTGACGCACCCACTTTAGCCAAGGTATTCCTGGGCGGTATTGTAAAACTACATGGCTTCCCTTCAGTCCTGATCTCCGATCGAGGTAGCCAATTCATCTCCAACTTCTGGAAGAAATGTTGTACTATGGCACAAATTGACGTCAGGCTATCCACTACCCATCACCCCCAAACGGACAGACAGACCGAGAGGACCAACCAGACCCTCGAACAATACCTACGGTGCATGTTACACCATGAACTAAGAGACTGGAAAGATTTGCTATAGATAGCAGAGTACGCATACAATCCTTGCACTCCAGTACCGGGCAAACACCCTTTTATATCCTTTATGGTAGACACTCATGCACCTCAGAATTGGATGTCCCAACAAGCTTGGAAATGGCAGAAGTAAAAACTCTTCACACCAACATCACTCAGGCTTTTAAAAAGGCCCAAGAACACCTTAACCTCGCCAAAGAAAAACAAAAGCGATTTGCCGACCAACACCGAAAAAAGGCCCCAGACTATCAAATAGGAGACAAGGTTTGGTTAGCTGCCAAGTTTGTACCCATCAAGGGAACCCGAACTTTTCAACCCAGGTACTTAGGACCTTACACCATCAAGGCAATTATCAATCCAGCGGCCGTCAAACTAGATTTCCCACCTAACCTACAGATTTACCCGGTATTTCATGTATCCCTACTAAAACCAATGCAACCCGGTACACGGGTTGAGACGCCACCAAAACCCATAATTATTGACGGGGAACCAGAATTTGAAGTCAGAAGCATCTTGGATTCCAAGTATTCAAGGGGAAGGTTATATTACCTAGTCGATTGGAAAGGATTCGGACCCCAAAACAGATCCTGGGAACCCATGCACCACGTTTGCTCAGAAAATTCCATCGCAGCTTCCCAACTAACCAGGGCTGGACAGAAGGAACGCCTTGAGCGTGGCCTTGGGGGGGAGTGCTGTCACAACCCATTTCCTTGAACCCCCCCGGCGCAGGCCCTTGGGCCAGGAGGAGTCTCGGTTCGGGTCCCCAACAAGTTTAGGCATCCTTGGCCAAGGCCCTCTTGGGGCAAGTCCAGGCGCCTTTGGCGCCAGGCTCATACTTAATGAGACTTGTGCTTGGTGCCGGGGACTACTTTGTCAATGCCAGTCAACATGGAGGCATCCACATAACTTGGCCCCTGGGAACCAAGCTATGCGGTATAGTGTTTTGGGTGTGGTAACCTGGGAATACTTTTCCTGGACTATTTTCCTTGAGGCTATTTAAACCACACCCGATTGGAAGAACATGCTTTGTGTTACTTTGCGATCCAGCAACGTGACGCTCACCGTGTTCTGCAGCATCTGCAAACCTCGGATGAACCGCACCTGAAAGGACAAAAGGACATCGTTATTAGCAGCAGCTTACCTGAGATTCCACCGTTAGCTGTCCACTGCTCCTGCGAGCAGCAGCCAAGGAACAGCGTGCCTCCTGGATCGTTGAACCTGCAAGAGAGAAAAGAGACATTAGACAATACATTTGAGCCGCGGGCTTACCGCAAGTCACCCCTCGATCAGCACCGCTCTGGAACTCCTTGCTCCGGTGAACACCACAACCTGCGGGAGCAAAAGACAACAGGTTAGCAAGGCAAGACATCATCATAGCGCTGCGCAAGCACTCACCTACCGCATCAAGGCACTCTCGAAACACCATCAGTCGCCGGTGAGCCCAAAACCAGCCAACGTTCCACAGTGGACTTCCGTGCACCTAAAGAGAGAAAAAAGACATTAGTAAATCAAGGAAAGGCTTACAGTACACAGTAATAAGACCTACCTGAGAGACTCTAAAAGGGCAACATCAGTGAAGTAACTAGATCGCATTCGCCCACAGAGGACAACGCGCCCCTGCCAAGAAGGCAGGACGGAGAGCACGCCAAAACCCAAAACAAGGTGAGGAAGGGTCCGGGAGGGGCCGCCGGCATACAGGGTGTTGGGAGGCTCTTACCCCTGTTGCCCAGACTTGAACATTGCCCACCTGTTTTCCAGGCAGAACTTCCCCGCTGATAAATCCAGGGAGTGACCGAGAGGGGTACCAGAGTCCTGGCAGCTGGGTGGCGTCTCCGTGGATACCAGGTGAGCATACAAATACCGGGTGGATTTTTAAAGTTTTAGGCAAACATAATTTTACAGCAACTTCTGACACATTTTTGACAATTTCATAGGGTCCAATAAATTTTGGAGCAAATTTTCGAGATCCTGTTAGAGGCAAATTATGTGTGGATAGCCACACCTTATCCCCAACCTTGTACTGAGGAGCCTCCCATCTCTGTTTATCTGCAAACATCTTATATTGAGTCTTTGCGTGTTCAAGATTGTCTCGAGCCTTCTGTCTGATGGTCAGAGGCAATTGTTTTCTGTCTTGGAGTATTGGAAGGATTTCTACATCTGGTAGCTGCCCCGGTAACATTTCCTGTACCTGCCCATACAGGCACTCATTGGGAGCCATTCCCAGAGAAACATGTTCAGTATTATTATAGGTTAATTCAGCTAACCATAATGCTTGAACCCACGACTCCATTCTGTCATGTAAATAACAGCACAATTATTGTTCAAGCGTCTGATTCACTCTTTCCGTTTGTCCATCTGTCTGAGGATGATAACTAGTGGACATGGCACAATTGATTCCTAGCATCTGACAGAAGGCGCACCAGAACTTTGATGTAAACTGTGGCCCCCTATCTGAAACAATAGTACGTGGTAATCCATGAAGTCGAACCACATGCTGCAGAAATAATTCAGCCAACTTCCCTGCTCCTGGAATGCCTCTGCAAGGCAAAAAATGAGCCTGTTTAGATAAGTAATCCACTACCACCCATATTGTATCGTATTGATCATCCGGTGGTAAGTCTGTGATAAAGTACATTGATATGTGTGTCCATATTTTAGTTGGAGTAGGCAATGGTTTAAGTAGACCTGACTTTTTGGTATGATCTGCTTTACTTCGTACACATGTTTCACATTCCTGCACGTACCTAGTTACCTCTCGCCTCATATTTGGCCGCCAAAAGTATCTTTCTACCAGAGTCTGTGTCTTTTTACTACCCAAATGTCCGGACAAGGGTGAGTTATGACACCAATGCATAGCCTTTCTTTGTAGTTCCAAATCAGGCAAATATAACCACCCATCATAGTAAGGGAGGTTATTTTTAACTGTTTCCAAGGGATTATTCACTCCCCAACACTTTTGATTCCTCATTGCCTGTTTCACCTGCTTCATCAACTTGGAGACAACTGCACCTACCACCTTCTCTGCCGGGATTATAGATTTTGTCTCCGGTACCACGTTGTCCATATTTTGTTGACGAGATAATGCATCTGCCTTTCCATTTCTTTTCCCCCGGCCTGAAGGTCACCACAAAATCAAACTCATTGAAAAATTTGGACCACTGTAATTGCCTAGGGCTCAATGTGTGAGCAGTCTTGAAATACTGTAGATTTTTATGATCCGTCACTACCACCACCTGCTGCTTGGCTCCCAGTAAATAATGCCTCCATTCCAAAAAGGCTGCCCTAATAGCTAATAGTTCTTTATCTGTGATGTAATAGTTTTGTTCACATGAAGTGAGTTTTTGTGAATAGTAGGCCACTGGGTGCCAAATCCCTTCTGGATCCTTCTGAGATAACACCGCACCTATTGCCACATTGGACGCATCAGTTTCCACTTGAAACATCCTATCAGGATCTGGATGTCATAATACTAGGGCTGAGGTGAATGCCATCTTTAGTTCTTGAAAAGCCTTTTCAGCCCCCACATCCCAACAAAAACTTGTTGCCTTTCTTAACAATCTTGTTTTAGGTGTCACAGTCTGTGTAAAATTAGTAATAAATCGTCTATAGAAGTTAGCGAAACCCAAAAAAGATTGAATATCTTTAATACACTGGGGTGTGGGCCAATCCAGGACTGCTGGCACCTTGCTTTTGTCCATAATTATCCCTTCCGGGGTCAATATGAAACCCAAGAACTCCACTCTTTTCACGTGAAAAGCACATTTTTCTAATTTCACATATAACTGATGTTCTTTTAATTTCTTTAACACTGCCCTTACATGGCTCACATGCTGCTCTTGTGAATTGGAATAAATTAAAATGTCATCAATATATACAATAACAAAAATGTCCAAAAACTCACATAATACCTCCTGCATAAAAAACTGAAATGCTGCAGGAGCATTACATAAACCAAAAGTCGTAACCAAATATTCAAATAATCCAAACTTAGTTCTAAATGCAGTCTTCCACTCATCCCCTTCCTTGACCCAAATCAAATGATATGCTCCACGTAAATCAAGTTTTGTGTACACCACTGCTGTCTTTACTTGATCCAGCAGTCCAGAAAGGTAGTGGATATCTGTTCTTTACCGTCACCTTGTTTAATGCACGATAATCAATACATGTCCTCAACGTACCCTCTTTTTCAGAACAAAAAACAATGGGGATGAGACTGGTGATGTAGAATGTCGAATAAATCCTTTCTGTAACATATCATCCAAATACTGTCGCAGATGTTGATTTTCTGTTTCCGTTAATGCGTATATTCTGCTACATGGCAATTTAGCCCCTGGTTCTAACTCTATGACACAGTCATATGGTCTATGGGGTGGCAATCTTTCTGCTCCTCCTTTGTCAAAAACATTCACAAACTCTTGATATTGAGCCGGAACCTGTAACCCCACGGCCCCCACCACTTGAACTGCTGGTGGCTGATCTGCCAAAAACAATGCCGGACTCACCTCCTCCTTAATGTGACCTATACATTCTGGACTCTCAAAAAAACACTCCCTAGCCGCCCAGTCAATTCTTGGATTATGCTGAGTCAACCAAGGAATTCCTAAAATAAGACCAAACTGGGGAGTTGCGATTAAATCCAGTACAATTTCCTCCACATGTCCTGACTGACACCTCATTTATATGGGTTGAGTTTGCTGACAAATGGGTCCTGATATTAAAATAGACCCATCCACCGACTGCACCCCTTCCACCTGAGTCTTTTCTCTTAATGGCAACCCCAACCTTTTCGCAAGTCAATGTCAATAAAGTTTCCAGTTGCTCCCGATCTACCATAGCTGACATTTGTTTTGTACAGGCACAAAATAAAGTTACTAGAATATACAAATGGGAATTACCTTTTCGTGTAGTATTTGCTACCCAAGTGGGGAACCTTTCTACCCCTGAGCCCGACACCTGAGTTCCCCCCAAGGCCGGCCCAAGCCTTTTCCCGACTCGCCTTTGCTCTTCCCTCCGCCACCTACCTTCGTGGGAGTGTTTGGACTAGTACGAATATAATGTCCAGGTTGACCACAGTACAAACACAAATTATTCGCTTTTCTCTACTCCTTTTCCATAGCCGATAATGGCCCCCTCACCCCTCCAATCTGTATAGGTTCACCCTCACCATTCCTGTTCACCCTTCCTCTATCCAACCGTACAAAGGGTACCACCTCTGGTTTTTTCCTGTCTCCCTTTCGTTCATTGATCCGATGATCCAACCTTAATGCCAAGTCAATCATAGCTGTACACGTGTTGGGCTGAGGCTCTACCTGTGCCATAGCGTCTTTTAATTCTTCTTTCAATCCTTGATAAAACAAAACTGTCTGTTTATTTTCTGGCCAATCTGTTTCAATTACCAGTCTATTAAAGTGTGTCACATAAGAGACCAAATCTCTGGTAAACTGTTTTAGTGCCAATAACTCCTTATCTTGTGCCAATGACACTTCCCTTCGATCAAACAATCGACCAAATTCTGCCAGAAAATTATCCCAGTGATAAAGTAACGGGTCATCTTTTTGTACCAATGGCATCGCCCAAGCTGCCGCATCTCCTGTTAAGTATGAAATTACAAAGGCAGTCCTCGCTTGAATAGTCTCAAATGCAAAGGGTTTAAAAAGAAAATATAACCTACACTGGGTCAGAAACATCATGAATTTTTTAGGGTCTCCGGAAAATCTTTCGGGCGCTGCCAAGGGCACACTACTAGGAGCTTGAACCACTACAGTGGGCGCTCTAGCTACTGTTCTGCCGGTAGAGGACCCTGCTTCCTCCAACGGAGTCCCTTGTGCTACCAATCCTTGCACTTGAGCCTTCAAAGTACTAGATTCCTGTCTTACATGTACCAATTCCACCTGAATATCCTGTAGTGCCTTCAGCACTTCTGCTAAAGCGGGAGGGTTCTCCATTTGGCCTGGGTGGTTCAGTAATCCTGAAATCGGGGGCTGATGATTCTGTCACAATAGAACTAAGGGAGGAGGATATCAATCCCCTCTCCCGAACCACAGAAGCCAAATGGATCGACCCCCCCACCGTGATTGGCACGGGTGCCTGGATTTTTGAAGTACAGGTAGCCATGTGGCAGCCAATGGGGGGAAGAAGGAGTTAGGGAAAAGGGATGGACTAATAAAGGTAAGGAAGGGAAGACAACTAGACAAACAGCAAAATCACATACAATTCCTGACTTGATACTGTAATACCCTGGAACCCTAACCTGACTCTCCCTTCATAAACTAGTAGGACATAACATAAGTTTCACAAAACACATGGAGCAGTATACATGACCTTTCGAATGTTAGTGGCCATGACTTACAAAGCATGACTTAAAGCTACATCAAACATATAGCAAGCAATGACACTGACACAACAACATGCCCCAGTTATGGGTTGACACAAACCCCTGTACATAGAACGACCCTTTTCCCTTGTGGAGAAAACAATGTCACTGAGGAATGCAGACTTAGCAGACTTTTGGTCGTTTCTAGTTAGCAATCATATCCGTGCCGTAGTTCAGACCGTAGCATCCAAACATATGGTTCATAGTAGCAAGTAGCACAAAATATACTATTAAGAGGGCACACTTCAAGAAAGCACACTTAACTAATGGTCCGGACGTTTCCTCATAATGCCCGGACATCAACGAGTTGAAGTGTTGCTCAATGCATGTCACTGCCGCGGCCCAGAAGGACACAGAACACACAAACACTCAACTGAGTGTCCGGGCGCCTCCTGAGGCTGCCCCGGACCTGACGGAAGAGAGCGGATCACACATTAGCCAGCGTTCACCGCCGCGGCTCGGGAGATGCGAATGCCGCCACACATGGTCAGCGATAGTCCTTCAGCTGACTCGAATTGCCCGCCTCCGCCTCTTGCTTTGCTGCTCCGCTGCTGCTGCTGCCGCCGCCCGTGCTCTCCAACATCAATCATCAGCACCTGAGCATGGGCGGGCGGCCGTTAAGAGCACATTCTCCTAATGCAAAGTGCCTGCAGCTGGTTACCAGCGCGCTTCAGAAAACTACACCCATTCCCCATGCCTGCTGGGAATTGTAGTGTTTTCCCCTATCTAGGCAATACATGTCTTCTCCTGCACCACAACCCCTGATTCCTGACACAGACTATCGCCACCGTTGTTAAGGCCAATGGGCATGCAGATATATCCTAGGGAGGAACCTGCCGTCAAACATGGGACATTAGAGTAGAGTGATATTTTCTCCCTCCTTTCCAGTGTAGGGCATACCAACTACTGTTACAGTCAAAAACATCACAGGGATGGCAGGAGAGTCAGGTGACAAAACATACCTTCATGTAATGATCGTTCTGCTGCACCTGGCCCTTAGAGGTTAGGGGTCACCACACTGAGCGCCAGTCCTTGAGCCTTCACCAGTGCTCATCAATGATGGGGAGCAGTGGAGGCTGGGCGTAGAATCCACCCCAACACAATGCTTCAGAGTCCCCCTTTTCCAGTGGATGACCTCCTCAGTCAGGTCCAGATCCCCAATCCAAACCAACAGCCAGCCAAGCGTCTTACCCACACACATATGGGGCAGTGACATGAGCCGCTTAGGCACAGGGACCACTGCATGAAGAGGAGCCAATGAGTCTGAAACGGGCTGCAGTTTACGGCACCATCTTTGATTCCCTCATAAGCCGGCGTTGCAACAACAGAGGACTGTGGGAGCTATCCGGCGTCGCAACCGACAGGATTAAGGCTTTGTGGGACGGCAGTTGGCCCTTTTTCGCCCGGTCTGACAGAGCTCACATCGAGCAAGTCCACTGAGCCTCGAGCCTGCCTTTGGGCCTGGTGCGCTTTATAAATAAATAAAAAACAAATACAAATATAAATACAAATACTGAACTAAATGCATTTTTATCCTCCTTCCAAATTAAGTAAATTTGAAATGTTCCTACTATGTAATGGCAAACTGGCAGATCCTGTACGGTATCTTGGGAGCAACAAATTGTGTTAATGAAATCTAGGGATTGATAACGTTGAGCACTGTGAAGTTCATAATGGTCTCAGAGACTTGTGCCAGTAGAATACTGTTCATTTTCATAAAGGGTTCATGCATGAGTGTCAATAGTTTAAACTTGATCCTGTCACCAAAAGGGATCCAGTATAGCCTCTTAAGGATATGACCACGCCTGTGACTGTTAGTGGCAATATGAGCTGCTAAATTTGGCAGGGTTTGTACACATCGGAAAGCCTGTTTAGTAGATCCAGCATATAAGCCATTGCGATAATTGATTTTAGACCCAACTATTGCCTTTGCTAGGCTTTCATAATGTGACTCTGACAGCAAGGGGCTCGGTTGTCTGAAGACCATAAGAGGATAGTTTGTGGAACTCGGAGTGTTACTGATTTGAGGTACCATAGACAGTGGAAGAGTCCATAATCATCCAAAGGGTTTTCAGCTCGTCCATAATTTGAGTTGGATAATTGAAGAAAATAATTTCACAGAGGGGGGTGATTTTCCTCAGTCTCATGGGTTTGGGTGGAATCACTAATGGATCTGTATTTGCTTGATTTAAGCCAAGCCAGTTTGTGGACATCCAAGTAGAAATTCTAGAAAAGAAAGATTGAATGAAAAACAAATTGTCTTTGGGCATCATTTTAATTTAAAGATTGTTTGGGTGTCGTCTACATAATTATGAAAAGCAACATCTAGAGCGACTAATTGTTAATGTAGAGGCTTGACATATATATTGGATAGTAGAGGAGAAACACATGACCCCTGAGTGACATCCCACGTCATAACCTCTGATTTAGACGTATACTCATTCTTTTGGTTAATAAAAGACTCAAACCACAGTACTGACCTATCTGACACCAAGTCAACTTCCTTTAAGCATTGCAATAAAATAGAATGATCTTAACTATCAAATGGTGCATACAAATCCAGCAGCATAAGCATACCCGTGTCACCCGCAGCCGATATCTTTAAAAGGGTATCCTTTACATCAACACCATCTTTTTACTTCTATAGGGCCAGAATTCTGATTTCCTATCTCCTAGTAACTGTGTTTTTACCAGGTAAGCCTGGGAATTAATGTTGGCAGCCTTGTCCATAATTAAGCAATATGCCCCAAGCGGCGGGGGCATTACCGACTCAGGTAATGCCCCGGGGCCCATAGTTATAGGCCCAGAGTGAAGCGAAGGCCTTAACGAAGGCCCCAGGGCATTACCAGAGTCGGTAATGCCCCCGCCGCTCGGGCATATAGCTATTAGTACCCCGGCCCGCAAAAAATGCATGACACTAAAAGCTTTATTTTTTCCCGAAACACTGCAGCGTTTCGGGGGAAAAAAAGACGTCAAAGAAAATGGTCGCCATGGAAAGGGAAAACGGAGTCCGTTTTCCCTTTCCATGACGGCCATCGGGAGCGGACGCGCTGGAAACAGAAGCGTTTCCAGCGCGTCCGCTACTGAAAAAAAAGAAGGTAAGTGGGGTTGGGAGGGCGGAAGGGAGGGGAAAGGGAAAAAAAAGAAAAAAAAAAAAAAACGTACCTGGGTCCCTGGCGGGGGACGATGGAAGTCTCCAGCCGTGTGGAGGCTCGGAGCAGGAATGGCCCTGCATTGAAGGGAAGTTGGGTGGGGAGGGCAGGGAGGTGGGAGGAGAGAGGGAAGGAAAACAAAAAAAAAGCCTTACCTCTGTCCCCGGCGGGGGGCGAAGGTAGCCTCTCAGCCTTGAGGATGCTTGGAGCGGGCATGGCCCTGCTTCGAGCCTCCTCATTGGCTGAGGGGCTGCCACGCCCCCCGCCGGGGACAAAGGCTGTGGAATCCCGATGGAGGGATTCCCGGCCTGGTAACGACTCGGCGAGGGCCAATCAGAATGGCTCTTTCATTCTGATTGCGCCCTCGCCGGGTACTAATATTTAATAGAAAATGGACATTGGAGATAGGTTTATACCTCTCCTATTCCAGGATTGCTTAGCAACTATGGAATACTTGATTCTTTAACTAAAGCATTAATTATAAGTAATACAATTTGATTACCTGATAGTGCCACGGATCTTCAAGACAATTGGTCAGATTTGAACTTAACATGATGTTTTTATATTCGATAACAGTTTGATTATTATATACAAATGGATCTGTAGAGGCTCCCAAGTTGGTCACTAATACCCTTAGAGATGGAAAAGCCTTAGTTTCAGAACTCATGATTGAATCACCTATTGTAGCTTGTATGTTGCTTAGATTGTTTAGGAAGAATTGTTGGAACATACTGCACCAATCATTAGATGACTCTTGTTGGCTTTGGGTGAGGCATGTATGTGTTCATCCAGGAATATAAAAAGGGCTTCAGTGGAATTTGCTGCCTGATCAATTTTGTTTGGCAGGTACTGGCTTTTTGCCTCAATAATAGCCAATTTATATTTAGATAAAACCAAAAAGCAGGTGGGCGGGGGGGGGGGGGTAACAATCTGAGGTGCGCCTGGCCTTCAAGTAGAAAATAGTAGTCAACCGCATCAGAGACAACATACGAGGCTCCCCTAGACCTCCTAATAAGAATATCATTAGATGAGAGGTGTATGTCGTAAAATCACGGGATGGTGCCGGTGTTTCCACTTCCCCATTCCCATTGAGTCCTATAGGACTCAATGGGAATGGGGATTTACCGAATTCCGCCTCCGGAATTCCCAGGACACCAGGGCTGTAATGCCCTGGTAATTCCGGGAGTCACGGAGGCGGAATGGTAATACGAGTCCGGCGGTAACCGAGCCGGAAAAAACGGCTGGTTGCCGCCGGACTCGTATTGAGGCCCATTGTTTCCATATATTGATTGACATATGTGATGCACAATGACATATACAGAAAAAATGATTGGAAAGGAAAACAAAATAAAACATATGCATAATGACAGATTATAGCATAGTGTTAAAAGATATATATAAAGGTGTACATACCAAAATTCAAGTCAATGATAGGCAGGATGGGCAGAGGAAGAGGGATGAGATCAATAAGGTTTGTTACATTCTAATCATTGTTAAATACTAAAAACTCTTGAAAAAAAATCTCATGTTTGTCTGATCTGATTTTCAGAATGCGCGTGCCATGCACGTGCCATGCACAAATACACCTAAGTACCAGGCGTATGTCGAAAATATCAAAGTTTGAAGTGAACAATTTTGTGACTTGTCCTAAAAATGTGTTGGCTTTAGACTGTAGAAAAACACAATGCAAAAAACACCCTTTGAAGCAACTTCTTTTTTTCAACATGAAAATGTTTGTCACATTTCACAAAATGTAGTATATTGTATGCGGCCATGTTTTATTTTAGCTCAAAGCTGCTGAACTTCAGTGGACAAGGTCAAAAGTTACAAAATAGCGTTCTAATTTTTCTATGCAAAAGTATAATTTAACATTAACTATGTGTCTTGATCATGATTCACTCTCTGCAAATTTTATCTACTGACTATTTATATTTTTATGTTTTATTGTTTTTATTAAAAGGCCTTGTCGAAATAAAGACGGCGAGGTAACACAGAACGGAATGTTTCAGTCACTGTTTCTCAAACCAGAAGGGTAAGCATTTCCATTCAAGCTCAGCATTCTCAGTACACACGTTTCAAGCCATATTACAACTGCGTAAAGAAAAAAATGTACTCCCCTCTCCTTACATGGTCTATTTCATTTATTTGAAACCTAACATTGAGCAGCTTGCAGGTGCATACCCTCCTATGGGAAGCCACTGCCCACCATTAACCAGCAGCCACAGTTCACAATACTTGGAGAGACATTCGATCTGTGACTATCCAAATAATAACCTAGGTACAGTGACAAAGGAATCATCTGGGACACACTTTAAGCAGTGCTTCCTGAATGCCTTAACTTTAGAGTTATGGGAAACAAACAGCAAAAAGTGCACACAAAATACATGCAACCAAACTACGTAAAGATACAGACACAAACCAAACTACGTAAAGACACAGCTCCTTCACAAGCATTATGGTAGGACCTACGCATCACATCTTTACTTTTTTACGTGTACAAGTTAAACAATAAAAAGGAGACTGCAAAGCTGTAACATGTGGGGAAATCACATGGATACAAACTCAACACACAAAAAAACATTAATGAAAAGGGGGATAAAATCTTAACACATTTTGGCATTTCCAAAAGAAAAACTATGACGATGGAACAAATAAAAGGGTTGGGATCATCACAAATAGTCAAGGACAAATTAAATATAACCATCAAATAAACAATTTGCAGTTCATCAGCAATTTCATGAGATTTATTCCCCAAAAATAATTGATGTGGACATGCTGCAACCTTTAGAATAGTTATAATGGTCAACACATCGGAAGCCTAATCACAGCAAACACAAATCAAGACAAACGTTAGGTCCTTCCACACAACAAAGCAGTGGGACTAAGTTGCACACCATCAGAATTGTTTTCAGCATTTGCAGTGGTCTTTTTGTTTTCTGTGATTTATCTGAGCAGGTGCTGTGTGACGGAAGATGGCAACAGTGAAAATAAAACATCCTGCTAAGGAAAACCGAGGCACGCTGCCTTCTTCCATAGGCTAATAACTGAGATATGTGTTGGGCCTCATTACGAGGTGGGAGGTAAGGGATTACCGGCACCGGTGCCGGTAATCCCTTACCTCCCTACTACGAGTTCCCTTTGTGGGTCCTTCCTGAACGCCTGGTTTTTGCAGGCGTTAAGGACGGGACCCGCAAAGGGACACTAGAGCTAATAACTGTACCGCAATTTGCGGTACCGTTATTAGCGCCTTCCCCATTCCCATTGAGTCCTATGGGGGCTCAATGGGAATGGGGAATGGCCCTGGTGAATGTGGAATTACCGTTCCCTCTGACCTCGGAATGGACCGGTAATTGCTTCATTCACCAGGGCGGAGTCGGAAGGGTTTTGGCGGCAGCCATGGAGCTAATAGCTCCATGGCTACCTCCAAACTCGTAATGAGGCACAATAGGCCTCATTACGAGGTAGGTGGTAAGGGATTACCGGCACCGGTAAGGACACCAGTGCCGGTAATCCCTTACCACCCTATTCCGAGGTCCCTTAGCGGGTCCCTTCCTTAACGCCTTGTTTTACCAGGCGTTATGGAAGGGACCCGTTAAGGGACTTCAGAGCTAATAATGGTACCGCAAATTGCGGTACCGTTATTAGCTCCATCCCCATTCCCATTGAGTCCTATGGGGGCTCGAATGGGAATGGGGAATGGTTCCCGAAATGGGGACTTACCGGGTCCTCCAAGGTTGGAATGTCCCGGTAAGTTACTATTTCGGGAACCCGGACCCGGTATGCGGTAAGGGGGTAGCCATGGTGCTAATAGCACCATGGCTACCTCCTACCTCGTAATGAGGCCCAATACATTTTAGGAGATCAGTAACGGATGAGATTTGGGTAGCGGCTGACTCCTCTGCTTTTTTTTCTCCCCACCTTGACAAGTGGATTTCAATTTTCGATAGAATTGAGAGATCCATGTTCTGTTAGTATAAGAAGTGCTTCCAATGAGTATTGGATATTAAGAGCTACTAGCAAGTGAGCCCCAATCTCTAGATATTTAACGAAAGTATATTTCTGACCAGAAATGAAAATGAAAGCAGTCCAACAGCCTCTGAGGTTCCCTAGAAACTTAATTTCTGTTTTCATGCTGATTCGACATGTTTCATCTTGACAAATAACAGGCCAATATGTCTTTTGCCACATTGGGTTACGTTTTGACAATGCAAGAATTGCTATGAGCGTGCATATATCTGACCAAAATTTAAAAAAGGAAGTTGAGTATTCAGTACTTCTTTTTTTTAAATAAATGGTGGATTTCAAATTTTTCAGCGTGAATCTGGCCTGTCTTCTTATGTCATTTTATAGAAAGTATTAGGTGTCTCTGGGCTTGATCACTGATCAAAGCCAGCAGCCTGTTTCCCATGGCGGCCCAAAAGTTAATATGGAAGTCTGGAAATGCAAGCCGATCCTGGGAGTTAGAACATTTGATCTGGTGAACCAAAAAATCTTGTGCCACGACCTATGCTCTGCCGCAAACTTATCGCCCAACGCCGCATCTTGGGTAGCCTCCTTCCTGAAGTCTTTTCTGAAACCGCCAGCTCCCCCATCACTTGCAAAGTGCCCCAGGGCTCTTGCATATCCCCCACCCTGTACAACATATACACCAAGCTCTTCTTCGATCCGCTAGACTCCCTCAGCATCACAGACACAAACTATGCCGACAATACGGAAATCCTGCTACCCCTTTCCCACAACTACATAGACGACTCCCACGCACTAAACATCATCTACCTATCCATTCAAGCATGGATGGCAGCAAATGTCATCTGTCTAAATGATGAAAAGACGGGGATCTCGGCAATAGGGCCTCCTTTGGTCACCAAAAACCTCGGGCCCCAATACGTCAACTTCACCATAGACGAGCTACTCATACCTGTGTCCACATCGCTGAAAACTTTGGCCGTTTTCCTTGACTCGTCACTCTCCCTGGCACCCCAGGTAAACGCCATTGCTACCTCAGCTGCCTATACGATCAAGCTAATCAATGCAGCCTGACCTTTTCTAGCCCCTAACAATTGCCTCACTATTGCTAGAGCCATCATTGGAGCCAGGCTATACTATTGCAATGCCCTTTTAGCTGGCACCACGGCTCACAACCACCGCAGGGTCCAAGTGATCCAGAAAAATGCGATCTGTGCGGCCTTCAGCATCCCTTGAAGGGAGCACATATCCGAGACCCAAAGAAACGCCCTTTGGCGGCCCATAAAGGAAAGGATCATCTTTAAAACACTGTCCACCACACACAGCTGTCTTTCCAACTATCCCCTCCCTACCTCTCTCAATGCTTTGTGTGGTCCCAATCCTCTAGACCCATGATAAGGCTTACACCCACAGACTGGTGCTTCCGTGGCCGCACACCAATGGAACTCGCTCCCTCCACACCTACGTGTAATTAGTTGTAACAGCACCTTGATGCCTAAGGGTTATGTGTGCTTGATAAATGTAAAATAAAAACATTAAAATAAATTGTGCCCTTTTTTTACTCCGTTTCAGTTTTTTAACCATGCCACTTAAAGCCAAGTATTGCCCCTTTGCAGAATGTTAAAAACTATTCTGGATCCATAGAACACGAAATATATATTTAGGAACCATGATAGTTTTGTCGCTTTAATCCAATTCACTCTGCCAATTATGGATGAAGCTTGGTTCTGACATTATTTCACCAATTTGAACGTTTTAGCAATAGTGTTTCAAAATTGGTTTCCTAAAATAAATCAGCATTTTTTATCAGAGTTACTCCCAGATATCACGTCAAGGCATAGGCTTATGAGGATTGCTAACTCGACCCTGATGATGTGTAAATAATCATTGCATCTGGATATTGCCCCATGTATTGCTGCTATTCTTTCGTCGCCATAGTTGCTTCAGAGCTTTTGGGCTTATCCGTTGAGTGGCATACAGGCATATCCAAGAACAAAGTTTGACGGAGGAAAGAAAATGCAGACAGGGAGATAAGAGGATGGCAAAGAAGGATATAGATGATACAATCAAAAAGGAGGCAGGAAGGGTAGAGGAATGTTGTGATAGCATTGTCGTTGCATGTTGGTCCTCTTAGATGGACCATCATTCTGCAAAAGAGAGAGGAGAGGAGGATGTGTCCTCAAGTGTTGTGATAATGGGGTTGTGTTTCGTAGGCAAATTTGGAGAATTGTTAGTACATGTAATGCTGGATGCATGCGTGGCTTGAGAGCATGCACAAACAGTCCTGAAGGTTTGGTGGCCTCTTTGCCAGGGCATCTCTATATGTTGTACATAAGGTCAAACTCCAGAATGTTAATTCTGAGACTAACAAACCTGAGCCCATAGCGGCCTTGTCAGGGATAGACTGTATGAAGGTAAAAGTGTTTGGTAAGAGAAGGTAAGGGAATGGAGAGGTCAAACTAATTAAGCAATACAACCCAAGTGGGGGTGCATTATCAGGCCAGGTAATGCCCCAGACCAGTTAGACTCATGAGCAAAGCAAGAGCTTTAACAATAGCCCAGGGCATTACCTGCCCCGGTAATGGCCCCCTACAAGGGTTATATTGCTATTAGTATCCCGGCACGTTGTACCGGGATACCTATAGAGTTTGCCTTTTCTCAACTTGTAAAACAAACTACAAAACAAGATGGCCACCATGCATCAGGGAGATGGGAACTACACATAGTCCCTTCTCCCATTCCATGGAGGCCATTGCCACGTCGGGAATGCACTGGAAACTCTAGTGTTCCCAGCGCCGGCGAGGAACCAGGCAGAAAAAGTAAGTGGGGCAGGGCTGAGGGTATTGGACATGATGAAAAGGGGGTGAGGGTGGGGGGAAGGGCATGTGAGGGAGAGTACACTTACCTGACTCCCAGTGATGGAAGATGCTGGCCTCCAGCTCAGAGAAAGCTCGGAGTGGGGGTTTTACTGTGTGGTAAAGCCCCGTTCTGAGCCTGCTGATTGGCTAGGAGGCTGCCACATCCCCCCCCACTCCCCCACCGGAGTACTAATATGGTAGAATTGAAAAAGCCTGGCACCTTGATGTCAAAGAGGATATTATTGAGAGTTTCTTCCATATTCTGTCATGCTAGAGTTTATTGAAGTTCATGGTGAAACAGTGTCTTGCCTGACTTGGGAGTAGGCTATCAAAGTATAGTAATATGTACCCATCTAAAGAAAGAAAATATACCCTGAGCACACTATGCAGGTTGTGTTCGTTAGACTTTGCAAAAGGCGGATGTGAATGTGTGACAAACAGTGTAGGTATGGAGAGTAGTATGTCCTCTTAAATGCAGTGACAGTCTGACACATCAGGGTCGGTCTAATCGCCAGGGTATTAGTGTGAGCCTGGGTGTGTTGAAACTATGCACACGCCCACCTTCTTGCTCCCTAGGCCATGGATAGATGATGGAGGAGTTGGGAGATAGAGACAGACAGCATTTGAACTTGGAGTGGGAAGGAAAGACGGACAATGTGGGGAGTTTGCCACACATACACAGTGCAAAGACTGCTTGGTGCATCGTGGACATACAGTGTGCAGAGGTTGATCGAATGAACAAGGTACAGGGTAATTTTGAGGAATCCCAGTAAATGAGGCACAACAACACATCCCTCCGCCACCACATACAAGTTAAAGGCAGTAGATCCCAAGTTGTTTGTGTGCAAACCTTGATCCGTCAAACCCCCTTAGTGGCAGAACAGAGATCAGGAGAGGGAAAGTGATGGAAAAAGCAGAGGGCAAGGCGGGGATGAGGGGTAAAATTGTTTGGGTGAGTGGAGAGGGTCAAAGAGATGGGATTGGAAAGCAGAGTTATGCACACAAGCAGGAAGTGGACACATTCAGAGAGGGACATTCTGGCAGGGAGGGACACAGAGACAGGGTAGGTATGAAAAGGGACAGATTGTGAATGGGTGAGAAGGAGAGAGGGGCACAAAGATGGAAAGTGGGTGGGTTACAGGAAGAGAAAAGGGAAACAGATGTAGGGGCAGGAATGGAAGAGGAACAAAGACATGAGAGGGGAAAAAGGGACATAAAGCAAAAAGTAAGAGATGACAAGCTCTCCAAGTGGCAATGTTTAAAATGAAAGACGGACACAGAAATTAGAACCTGTTGGGCAAGCCACACACAAATGGGAGAGCGGGGAGAGATGGAAGAGGGAAACTGAGATGGCGAGTGGACATGGAGCTGAAGAGGTGTCAAGGGTGGGTTCACAGGTATCTCCCCAGTGATTCTTCTTGCTCACTTTGAAAAACCAGTTATAGAGGCATTCAGTAGCTGGGCGCAATATTTAGCATTCTGATCGGTGGCATCACCTCACCAAACTCATAGTGGAGAGTTAAACAGTCTTAATGCTGCTGATCTGACAATTGGGGAAAACGGGCTTACCCCTTTCCAAGGAAGCATGGTGGATGGTGATGCATTTAGACATTTTATAAAATTGAGTCAAGTATTGCATCTAAAACCCATGTTACCAAATTGGTGAACAGTGGTATGGTAGGGTGCAGTCCTTTATTGATCGCATGCCCTCTGCCGAGCTGGGCTTTTGCAGAGCACTCAAGGTTCCAGTGGCCATGTGTGAGAAGGCCACTCAGTTCTGTTTTTGCTTGGAATTCTAGGACTTGTAGTTTCCCTATCTTTAGCGTGGGAAACAAATAAAAAAACACACACGCCCCAGAATAAAATGGGAGAGAAGGGACAGGACAGGACTGACAGTCACGCACATCCATGGGCAAACGTCAGAGCTCTGGCCTTTGAAGGAAGGTGGGAAGTTATGCCTTCCTTTGTCTCAAGTTGGTCCATACTCTTTCATCCCTGCCTTTTAACAAAGTGCCCACAGAGACTTCTCTGTTGCACTGGCCCGGAAGTAGTCGGCAGCAGAAATAGTGAGAACTACCCCATCTGCCCAGCAGTCTACAGTTTCTCTCTCCTCCATTCAGTCCACTTTCTGTTCATGCAGCACCTGACAATATAGCAGCATTTCAGAAGAAAGCGGCAGAGACATCAAATGTTGCTTACAGCCGTAGACCTCGTGCAGTTAAAAGAGAAAAGCGCCCTAAGCTGTTGGTAGAGCGAATTGCAAAGTGAGAGGGATAAAAATTGCTAAAGCACTTCTTTTGCAAACATCGCTTGACATTGATACACCTTAACACGAGTAATGGTATTTGCACACAAGCAACATTGTTTGTCAGGGTAACCTCCAGCAAAATAAAAAAAATGGGCCTCATTACAATCCTGGCGTTAAGGGGTTAACGGCGCCGTAAAAGGCTGCGGCGCCGTTAAACCCTTAACGCCCGATTCACACTTTGGGCCTCATTACGACCCTGGCGTTGGACCATGGTGCTGTTAGCACCATGGTCCATGCCGGATTCCGCCATGGTGGATGGCGGAATTACCGCCCCATTCCAAGGTTGGCGGGGCGGTAAATCCCCATTCACCATGGCCCCTTCCCCATTCCCATTTTTGGCCCATAGGGCTCAATGGGAACGGGGAAGGCGCTAATTACGGCACCGTAAATTACGGTGCCGTAATTAGCACCAAGGTCCCTTAGCGGGTTGGGGCCTCATTATGAGTCAGGCGTTAAGGGGTTAACGGCGCCGTAAACGGCGCTGACCCTTAACGCCTGATTACAAGGTCCCTTAGCGCCATGGTGATTTTAACGCCTGCTTTTTGCAGGCGTTAAAATCCATGGCGCTAAGGGACCATGGTGCTAATTACGCCACCGTAATTTACGGTGGCGTAATTAGCGCCTTCCCCACTCCCATTATGCCCTATGGGGCAAAAATGGGAATGGGGAAGGGGCCATGGTGAATGGGGATTTACCGCCCCGCCAACCTTGGAATGGGGCGGTAAATCCGCCATCCACCATGGCGGAATCCGGCATGGACCATGGTGCTAACAGCACCATGGTCCAACGCCAGGGTTGTAATGAGGCCCAATATGTATCAGAGCTCCTGGAAATCCTGTAGTTTGCCCGTTGGGATAGAAGTCACATCTTTCTTTCCAAAACCTAAAGATAACAGAGACCGGAACTAGACTCGGGTACCGAGTGAAAATGACAGCGATGGAACTATTTGCCTATGCGGGCATTGATGGTATCTTCTCTGCCAGTCAGCTTGCCGAGCAGTCCCTGCCAAGTTCCGGGATCAAAGTTAGGTACAACTGCGATTCTAATAACAGCACAGGAATGAAGTAATGTGTGGGGTTTCCCACGCACTCCTGAAGATGCTCAGATGTGTTTAGAAGCCTGCCTGCTGTAACTAAATACTGGGATGGATGCAGATACGACCAATGTCCTGTGATCACCTCATTTATTTCTGCCAAATGCCTCTTACTCCACTATTTAGGAAACCTCAAACTTGTATATAACAGCATGGCATGATGCTAGCACCCGTGTCTAGTGGTTCTCCTCCAGGGCAGATATTGGACACCCTGTCTTTACCAAGGACCTACCCCTTTTGTCATAATTTCTGCGCCTACTTGTACGTCCTCGGCAACACTGGTCTGGGCAGCACCTAACTCTCCTTGATACCTTTACACCAGAGTCCTCTTATAGCAGGATTGTATCTAAGACCTGCTGTGGAGTCTAATTTGAAGAGATGTGTGGTCTTGTTCTAGACGCCATGTGTGAATCGCTACAAACTCATGTGAATCCCTAAAGAACTATCCCCTCACCCTGGCATTCTCCAACCCCATCTTCGTTTAGTGCATCGCTGACCCAGTACTTCACTGTCCTTTGTCATCCGTTCCCCTGGTTACTGCCATAATAATTTCCCCATCAGAGCTCAATTCCAGTCTGCTCGATACCGCCTCCTATCAGCACACCACCCCTTTATTCTGCGTGTTTCCTTTTGCCAGCATCTGGGTCACCTACCGTGCCTTTAACTCCCTTTTATAGAGTGAAGCAAAAACAGCATGTACCTAATGTGGCTAATTAGAACCATTTCCCAGCCAACATTCTCAATAGTTTTGGCACAGGTGTTGGACGCACATCGACACATCTAGCTGGCCACCACACAGGCCAGGTGCATTCAGCAAAGGTAAGATTCTATGCCATTGCCAATTTCCCTAATGTAATAGCAGCATTAGACTGTACACATGTGGCATTGGTGCCCACCATGCAGTGGAGCCTGCATACTGGAATCGTAAACAGCACCGTTCCATGAACATCCAGATGACCTGAGATGCGGATGCTTGCCACTGATCCCTCAGCAGGATTGGCTGACACAGAACGTACAGGTTCACTGCGCCAGAGGTTATGCATCGCGAGGTTGATGGCCCTGGACATTGTCTCATGTCTAGCAGACATGTGTTCAGCCAACCACCGTACGCTCTGCATCACGGGCCTGGCTGACCTCTTTCCTCACTAACCGCCCTTCACAGTTGCAACTGGGCCCTTTCTCCTCCGCCACCTCACTCTCTACCTGCGGCATCCCCCGTGGCTCTATCCTCTCGCCGCGGCTCTTGAATATCTATCTCGCCTCTCTGGCTCACCTGATCTCCTGCTTCTCTCATTTTCAGTGTTATGCTGATGACACAAAGCTTTCCTTCAAACTTCCTTCCACTGCCTCCTCTTCTTCCTCTCTCCTCCCAGACTGTCTGACTGCCATCCAGGCATGGTGTGTGGCTAACGATGTCTGTATTTATGCCAGTAAGACGGAGATCCTTCTTATTGGGACACCTGCGCCCTGTTTTCCTCCTACTCTCTGGCTGCCCTCGTTGGGCCCTCTACCCTCACCAGACTGTGAGGCCAGAAATCTTGAGGTCATATTCGAATTGTCTCTCTCCTTCACCCCTCACATCTTGGACCTTGCCAAGAAGGCCCACTTCCACTTTCACCTCCTTGGAGGCAGTCTCCCCTTCCTCGCGTTTCCCCAGAAGATCAATGTCTCCAGAGTACTGGTCCTCTCTAGGCTGGACTACTGCAACAGCCTCTTTCTCAATCTCCCCCTTTCCTCCCTACGGCCCCTTCAGCTAATCCAGAACAGGTCTGCAAGACTTACCCTTGGACTCAAGCTCAAGGACAATATCTCTCCAGCCCTAAAATCTCTTCACTGGCTCCCAGTAGCTGCAAGGATCAAATTAAAGACCCTCTGCGTCACCCACAAGGCTTTCTGGGGCCTGGGACCACACTATATCCCATTTTCTTGCCCTAAATTCTCTCCTGCTAGAGCCCTCCGCTCCTCTAACTCCAGCTCTCTGCATGACAAACACTTCTCCAAACAGAGAGTATGGGGAAGGTCTCTCTCTTCGGCTGGTGCCTCTCTTTGGAACAGCCTCAGTGCCCCTCTCAGACTTAAGACAGACCTCCTTTAGTTCCAGAAACTCGTCAAACCCCTGCTTTTCTCTACCTCTTTCCCTCTTTCCCTTCTCTGCTAATCACCCCACTTCCTCTGAAACTGGCGGCCTGGTCCTTCATGATTCTTACAGGTCACCAGGCCATCTACCCAGTCCACACCAGCCCCCTCCCACCCCTTCAGCACTACCCTTGCGGGCCCCTGCCTGGCTGCTGTGCATCCCACCCTGGGATTCCTCCACCCTAGCACTTAGCCAGTGGCCTCCTCCCTTGGCACCCTGTGGCACTTCCCTCCTGGGCTCCCACCAGCACTTGCCCATACCTTATTCCCTTCCCCTCCCCTCCCTTCCCCATCTCCAGCGCTTCTCTGCACTTGCACGTCCAAATGTCATTAGGCATAGTAGGACCACAATTGTACATTTACAGTTTTTGCCATTGTTATTTACCCCCCTGCTCCCTCCCCACTTTGCCTTGTGGCACCTCAAAACACCATTTTGTTGTATAGGCGCCTAACACATGCTCAATAAATAAATAAGGGTGCTGCTGGCAGTTGCATCTGTATTGTGCCGCACAGTGACACAGTCAGTCCAAAGAAGTAGCCACATGCCTGGAGGCACCCAGCACTGCATCACACATTGCCTGCGAGTGTCCCAAATGCTCCTGGGCTATCTGCTGCATTGCCTCCTGGCACTGCTCAATCTGGGTGAGACGGATAGGGCGCCTTCCCTCAATGCCAGATGCCTGGCCGGCTTGCTGCTCATCATCCTCAGTTTCGGAATCTGTGTACTCAGGACGGTGATAATGGAGGGCATTGCGAGATGACCAGGGGAAGGTGTGGACTGCATGGTCGATATGCTGGGCAGGGGGGATAAATCCGGGACATCTGCCTCCCAGGGGAAGCTGCAGAGGTTGAGGCATTGGTGGAAGACTCAGGTGCCGCTGTGTCAGTGGGTGCAGTGGCCTGGTCCCGTGCCTGCATATTGTCGCCACTTGGGTGGTTGGGCTGGCTGTCATACTCCCCAGCAGAGGTGTGAGGTCCTGCAGACCCTGTATGTTATGTTATATGCATTTATTAAGCACTCAGTCACCTGAGGGTATCATGGCGCTATAGAAGAGAGGTCGAAGTCCCTAAACCAGCAAGCAATCGAAAACAGGTGAGTTTTTAAGGCCTTTGTAAATGCCAGATGGTTGGACAAATTCTTCAATGTGCGGGGGAGATCATTCCATAGCTGGGCTGCAGCCACCGAGAATGCCCGGCCCCCAATGCGAGTATGCCTAAAAGAAGGGACATAACAGACCTGCCGTTGCTGAACACAAGCATCTAGCAGGGCAGTAGCGAGTAAACTTAGCACAAAGATATTCAGCTCCTAGATTGTGCAAGGCGTGATGTACCAGGCATAGAGCCTTGAACCTGATGCACTGACAAACAGGTAGCCAATGCAGAGAACGCAATACTGGTGTGATATGAGCCCTATAAGGGGAGCCTGTGGCAACATGCGCAGCTAAATTTTGCAAACACTGGAACCGCTGGACTATGCCTTTAGGCTGAGCCAGATATAATGAATTGCAATAATCCAGATGACTCAGTACTAGAGCTGCCACCAAAGGGGAGCACCTTTCTTAATACTCTAAGATGGAAGTGGCCTCCCTGGCAGACCGCCAAGACTTGTGCCTCCATGAAGAGAGTGGCGGAAATAACCACACCCAAGTTCTCTACCTTGACCACTGGAATTGGAAGGGGGCCAAAAAGAAGAAACCCAGAGACAGGGATCGGGCGGGGCACCACCAGGACCTCTGTCTTGTCTCCATTAAGTTTCAGCCAATTGTGGTAAAGGCCTGAGTTGGTGGCACAACTGTGACAGGTGTGCCTGTGCCCCCAGAGATGGCAGCAACAGTGCCCTTGGACAGGGGTGTTTTGCTGATCTTGTGCACACTCCCCTTCCTGGGTGCAGCATGTCCTGTATCCTTTTTGCCAGTTCCTGGGGAAGGTGTGCAGAGTTGCTGCTACCTTCAATGGGCCCTGGGTGTCTTGTGTGCCTGTTGGGAGACAGGACATAGTGCATCAATACCTTGATGGAATTTAGTAAGGAGTGCTCTCATTTAGTGTTCTATGTACAACATGGATCGTAGTGTGCTATGGCCTCATGGGGGCCTTCTTCCTGTGGCAGACAGTGTGATGGTTTACTGGCTTGATGGTTGTGTGTGCATATTGACAGTCATGAATGTGTGCTTTGCTTGGTCTGCAGTGTCATGTTGTGCAAGCTAATGTGTCTCCATGTAAGGCTGGCCCAATGTTGCTTGTGTATCCTTTTGTACGGCCAGCTGAGCGATGCCCTGCAAGCTATGGTGATGTGAGTGCAGCATTAGGTGGGACACAATCTTCATGGAGACCTTGCAGCTACTGGTCTGTTGCACTATTTGTAAGTTTGAGCCAAGAGGTGTTGATTTGGTGGTGGTGTGTCATGTGATTGGGTGACTGTCCATAGTGCTTGCTGTTTCATGGTATTTATATGTGTCCTACATCATGACCACTTCTTTCTACATGGTGAGTATTTAAGGGCTTCACACCTTCAATGCCTCCTGGTGTGCTGTCCTGCAATGTCACACTGATTGCTTGTGCATTGTCTGGGTTACTTTAAGGTGGATGCATGGATTTATGTGTATGTCAACATGCTATTGGTGTTGTTGTACAATGGGCACTTTATACTTTATTCACTCATTATTCACTCATGTACTCACTGAGGTGGTCCTGGCTGCTGGCTATGACCTCTGCCAATACCCCACCCTCCAGGTCCACCATGTGGAGGATGCTGCTCACCGTCTCCTCCAAGGGTATGAGCTGCAGCTTGGAGCTGCAGCTTGTCAACAGTTCCTGCAACACTGGCTGCTGTCTCCCGACGGTGGTTGGAGATGATGGTGCTGACTCGGGCTTTGAGGTTGTTCCACCTCTTGCGCATGTCCTCACTGTCCCGTAGGAAATGTCCTATGGCCACCACCTTGTCCCTGATTTCAGGCCAGATATCGTTCTTCCGCAGCTGGGACGTTTTGCGGTTTTGTGACCCATACAACACCTCTGCATGGGCCACCACCTGCTCCACAAGCACACTGAGCTCCTGCGCCATGAATTTCTGCTCGCGTTGCTGCATTTCAGGCACCTTTCCCTTGCCTCCTGACATTATTTTTGTGCCTTCTGGGGGTAGATGGCACTTCCTTAATGGTGATTTATAGTGGATTGAGTTTTTAAAGATGGCCACCGGAGAACTTCCCGTTCATGTCATGATGACTTCCTGTTTGGCAGTAATTCCGTCAGTGGGATTACCATACAGTAATTCCATTAATGTACAGTGGTAACAGTAATTTTGCAAGATATTGGCAGATTTATCGTTGGTGTTCTGTTTTTCATCCGTAATTCTGCTGTTTTTATTTTTTATTTTTATTTGTTTATGGTTAAAATAAACCTTTACAAAAGAAAAATACATTTTCCATCTGTACAGTTTTGAATGCGTACATATAAAAACCTTAAGAGTTTAAAATACATTTTAGTAAAAAGTGCAAATTAATAAACAATTCATTGTCATTTAATACATAGGCATCATATCGTGCTCACTGCCTGTTTGTTATGGTTAATAAGAGATGAGTTCATGCTCCAATAAGTGAAAAGTGAGTCACCCTCAATTACATTTCTACACATGCTCATTCATAAGATAGCAGCAAGCTTGATACAAAGCAACATCCAATTTGGAGACTACATTTTGGTGCGGGCCCAGATGGCAGCACCCTTATTAATACCAATTAGAGTATTGTTTCACATAGTAGAATATCACAGCACAAATTGTGTTAACATGCTGAGAGTATTAATTTATAATGTGCTTCCTGCACTCCAAAGTGTAAAATAAAATACAATTGATTGCATACAGATCCTAGACCAACTTCTATCACCTCAACACCTCTAAGCTGGTTACAAACCTATTGCTAGTTCCGCTTCAATATCTCTTTTACGTGTGTACTTCGCATATTCAGTGTATGTACTGTATTCCTTGAGCCGAGCTATAGTGCGAATCCAGTCCATCTTGAATATCCTTTTCTTCACGTAAGCTGGTCTAATACATAAGTCACTATTTGACACTATGAGTTCATCAAGAAGACCGTGCATTTGCCTATGATATTGATTTAGGGAATCGACTCCTTTTGACTGCAAAGCTTCTTACAAGTCCTGATAAAGAGAGTTTTTAGGTGGATTTTAAATTTTGGAGTCATTAGATAAGGCACGCCATTCCGCTCTACAAGACAGTGGGCCTCATTACGAGTTTGGCGGTAGCCATGCCGCTATTGGCGGCATGGCTGCCGCCGAAATCGTGTCCGGCTCCGGGTCCTCAGAATGAGGAATTTCCGGGCCATTCTGAGTTCGGAAGGCCCGGTAATTGCTCCCTCCAAGGACCCGGGCCCGGTAATTGCTCCCTCCAAGGACCCGGACCCGGTCCTTCCCCATTCCCATTTCAGACCCCATAGGGCTGAATGGGAATGGGAGAAGGAGCAAACAACGGGCCATTATGAGTTGGCCCGTTGTTTGCTCCCTCTTCCCCTCGCGGGACCCGCTATGCACGTCTGGTGAGACCAGATGTGCAGAGCGGGCCCCGCGATAGGAACTCGTAATCGGGCGGTACGGGGTTGACGGCAGCAGCACCTTTACCGGTGCCGTTAACCCTGTACCGCCCGACTCGTAATGAGGCCCAGTGAGATTAAACCAAGTTTGTGACGAATTACACAGTTGGGAATGGAGCACGCAAGATGTAGTGCGTCTTTTATTAATAGCACCTGTAAGGGGTCAAGTTGTTTGTTAAGATTAAACAAGCACATATCCATTGTGTAAAGGAGCACAGCTTCAACTTTAAGGACAAAAGAAATCACACAACGGAAGTAATGAGAATTTACAATACTTTGCAGGAATCCATTTCAGTTGATATGATAGAGGACAGGCTTTCAGATTCAACCTGTCACTCCACAGTTTGATGGACGATGCGTTACTCATGTAGTATCCAAGATAAATAATCTCAGGAGTTTGGGAGATGGAAAACTCCCTCAATCTTCCATTTGTATTGCTTTAACTTTCTCCCTGCATTAAATACCTTCATGCTGGTCTTTGCGGAGTTGGGTCTAAAATTGTGGGATTGGGCAAATTCCTCAAAAAGATGCAACTTCGCTTGTAATCCCGATGGTGTGGGATTGAACAGGATGATATTGTCTGCGAATGCTAACCAATGCAAACGCAGACTACCAACTTTCACAGCGAACATTCCTGCCTCTTTCCACTGATGATCAAGGTCACACAAATAGAGATTGAATAGCGTTGCTGCCAAATTACAGCCCTGCTTTAGGCCCAAATACGTCCTAACGGATTCAGTGTGCGCGCCTTCCCTAGTTACCCTAACCTTGTAAGCCGTCTGATTGTGGAGCAAAGCAATCCAAAAAATCAGAACCGCAGGGATACCTAGTTTACGCATTTTCTCCTATAACAAGTTTCTTACAACTGTGTCAAATGCTGCGGACATGTCAATATTTGCCAGATACACTGGACATGCAACCTTCATTTTGGTGGCAGCTAGTGTATGCGCCATAACAGTTGCGTTTAGCACAGTACTCATTCCCCTCCTAAATCCAATTCTGCCAGAATTAATGTTACCACTGATGGGTGATGCACGCACCCACCTACTCATGATTCGGTGGAAGACAAGTCAGTTATAGACTTGGAACAACCCTCTGAGCCCAGAGCAACCCCAGGTTCACTAAAACAGCAATTAAGCACAACTCTATCTTTCATTCAGGGAACACAGTTGTACTGCCTCACACAGATTTCCACCCAGATGGAGGAGAAAGACACCTTCAAAACACGGGCACCTCCATCTGGCAGAGTTGCCAGTAGGAGCCGGGGGCTTGTGTTTAGGAAGGCTGGAGACTAGAGAGCAGTGGCAAAAGCAGAGGCTGGAGTGATGGAGGGTATTGGAAATGTGGTTGTAGTGCAGAGCAGGAAGCAGTGGAGCGAGCTAAAAGAACCAATGAGGAGTTGGTAATATCAGAGGGTGGGAGTGGGCAGAGAGAGGCAGTGGGAGATTAGAAGGTGAAGGAGGAGGTGGTAACAGAGAGATAGAAGGGGTAGGAGGTGGTGCAAGTTAAGTGAGTGACAGAGCAAGTGAGGAGCACACTTGCAAGAGAAGGGGATAACATTTCGACACAACATTGAAGGTAAAGGGGAGGTAGTAGGAGCCAGGTTACAGGAGAAAGTGGTGAGACCTGAGGAGAGGGAGGTGGTGTTAATATTACATGACAAAAGAAACACAAAGGCAGTAACATCGAGGGGGGTACGGGGGAATGTGATAGAGGAGCTGGAAAACAGAACCCCACGAGAAGCTGGTGGACATGAAGGTGGTACAGAGGAGGTGGAAACTGTGATATCAAGGGTATAAACTCCAGAAGAGACAAATCCCAGAGGAGGTGAAGTATTGGGCGTGGTAACTACAGGCAGATACCAACCTTGCCTGGGTGGTAACGCCCTGAATGGTGAAAGGAGGGATATAAACAACAGAGGGCGAATGAAGGACCGATGCAAAGGAAGAGAACCAACAGTTAACCTGACAAGGCAGGTACCCCTGAGCCCAGTCAGCAATAGGCAGGGCCAGATAGCCATAGGTTCGACGAGAGTCCTGAGCTTGTAATACAATTTCTTAATCATATTTTGAATTTAAATTGACTACACTTCTATCAGTCCAATACCTATCGAAAACTAAGACTCTCACAATATCCCTGGTTGAGATCCCCTCCAAACTTGGAATCTCTTAGTAAATGCAAAATATTTGTCCTATTCAAAGTCCAGCATTTATTCTCTGGTATCACACTTTCAAAAAGTATTCTGTAGTGATTATCTAATTTGTTCCGCTAAGTTTTTGGTTTCCCTTGTACATTTCCCCTTCTACCCAATAGCTCTGGGCCCAAGGGGCGCTGCTCAAGGGGGCATGTAACAATCCACCCCGCAAGGGTTGTAATTCATTCTTCGATAATTGTTTGTGTACCCCAATAGTTTGTTGACCTTCTCTGGAGGAAGCTTGTAAAGAATCCAAATATTGGCACAAAGCAGCCGTCGGTTTTGTATTCAGAGATGACTGAAGAATTGGCTCTGAATTCAGTGCCCCTTGACTTGATGCTGAACAGCCTCTTGATATCATTACCCCAATTGATGGTGAGTCACAATGTACTTCCCTAACCATTGTGGATGGCATCATCTGCTGATTACCCGCCAATGGTTGTCTAGCAGCAGGTTTCAACAAGTCCAAATACACAGTCAAACCATGTTTCATTACTGCCACTCTCACAGCTGTAGGCATAGGTCCCAATTTAATCTGTAAATTCGGGGATGTCTGCAATGGCATAAATGCAGAGTGCTCCTTATTTGACTATTGTTGGACTCCTCTTGTTTTAGAAATGTTTGAGAGACCTGATTTGACCAGTGGTTGGGACAGTAATGAATTCACAAATTGACGGGAAGAGTACGAGTTCACCTTTTTGGTTAGATAATTCTTTGGTTTCTTCAATTGTTTGATCTTTCTTTGAGGGGTTTTAGCCCCTTTGCCTGAGATTCCATTGAGGTGACAACGCTGGGTGGATATAACCACATTCTGAATGCTCCTGCATCCCGGTACATCATCCAAACAAATTACTTCCAAATTCTGACCTCGGGATACTATCACCTCTACTGCCACCTGAGGGAGTATCCCCTCTTCTGGTAACAAATTCCTAGCCTTTGTCTGAGTCTGAATAGATGTTATCTTAGACTATTCAGTAGCTGAGAAAAAAGCCTCTTGACAGTCAGGAAGTACAATCCTGATCATGCTGGCAGCTTTAACTGTTTGGTCCGCAGACGTATTAGTACCCCCCCAAGCAATTGGCATGTGGGCAACATTTCCATTTACAGCAGATAATTGTTCTTGTCCCACTTTCTCCATTTTTTTAAAAATTTTGATTAGAAAGGAAATCTTTCACTGTCATATGGAGTTTGATGTTATCAAATTTAAATAGCAGGGATTTAAGGAGGATTGAATTAGATTTAGCTTCAAGTTTTAAGCCCTCGTACAGACACCAATATACATAGTACCTGATTTATTTCGATTAGTGAATTTGCAACAGGAATATCAACCCCTGTGTTAGAAGAGAATGGAATATCAGACTTCCTCGCTAGTTTAAAAGATGGGGATGAGTCAAAGGAGGACATTGAGGAGTTGAAATCGGGCACATAGCACTGCTGGGGATCCAGGGGAGTATCATCCCAACTGTGGGGGGATACGGGGGAGTATCATCCCAACTGTGGGCCTCAAGAGGAAGACTATGATCCTAAGGGCCCTAATAGACAGTTATTCCCTACTGGTAATGCCACATTTTCATTATTTCCAATTGGTCCCCGGCCAGTTCTAATAGTTTGTTTCCCTAGATGGAAGGAAAGCTTCAATTGCATTGGAGTGTGGTTTTGTCTGTTGGATAAGTGAATCTCCCAAAACTGGGGCCAGTTGTGACTCTGTTTGTCCTGTAAAAGGATTCACAATTTTATTCTCTGCCAAGACAGGCACATGGGATACACACAGTCGATGGCGGTAGTGGCATATTCACAGCGGCAAGAATTTCCTCATCAGATACCAAGATCAAGGGAGAAACACAAGGGATTATAATTTCCCCACTCTGTAGGAAATACATGTGAGTCAGTCACAAATAATGGAGGGTTACTATGCTAAAAGATTCAGTGCTTCGAGCCTACTTCAATGTAAATTCCAGTAGGTATCTATAAAGTGTCCACTAGGACACCACAACACAGAACACGCTTCATCCAACTTACGTTTTGTCCGGAATCGTTAATATGGTGTTTCTTCACAGCTGCTGCCGTCTGTTCAAAGGACGTTTGGCACCACAAATTTTCAAGGCAAAGGAAGCGAGAGTAAAGGTCAGACCCTGGATCAGTGTGGGCCCTAGACAGCAAGCTCCATACAATGGGCGTATGACGATCTCACCTCGTCTCCCCGCCGATCACGGCAATCACTTAAAGCACTTTGTTTCGCTTCACTTCCGGCAGGGTTCTTATGTGCAGAAACTTAAAAGTTATAGTGCACGAGATACCATGGGATACCCAGCTTCCAGTACTCCCAGCCCGCAGCTTTGCAGAGCTATGTCACAATCATGGCAATCACTTGACATACTTTGAGTGATAATTAAGTATTCAGCTGAAGCTGAATAGCTCATTTTCAGACAGAATTCGGCTGAATACTTACTCAAAGCCGAATTTCAGTACACCCCTAAATCATGGTAATGTTTCTGTGGCGTGAGTAGGTGTTTGTTGGTCTCGTATGGTTTGCAAATCAGATTTTACTATATTGTCTGCTCAGTTCCTTGCCCTCCTGTGTGCAAACCTTGGGGTTTCCTTTGTTATTGTCTTCTTTTCATTGTCCTTTTGTAATGTGTTAATGTTTCAAAATGATTTACTTGTGGCTTGAATTACATATTGGGTAGAAAAATGTATAATGAATGGAAGCCTTGTGCTGTCTGGAGGCAGTTGTCTTTCTTTCCTATGTTTTTTTTGTAGAGTTGTACTGGAAGATGAATTTTGCATCATGCTGGAATACTCTTGATGGAAATCTTCATGACCCGTTGTAATTCTATGTATTGTTAGCAGTTTTCTGTAAAGCAAAGATGCTTTTCTTTTTGTTCTTCACCCTCAGATTCTTAATAGATCACACTCAGTTCTTTGAGAAAGTCAGGAAGTCCTTGTCTGCCTAGAAAGCCAAGTCAACCTTTGCATATATCCCCTTGTGATCTACTTTTGAATAATGATCGGTCAAACAAACCGATCCCCCTAATACAATCGAGCATCACTAACCTATGAAATATTAAGATGAACAGACATAGGACTTCAGTGGCAACCAATAATCTGCATACCTGCCAGATCTTCCTTCAACCTTTAATGATATGATATGGCATTTATAACATGCCTATACGCAAGTGTTTCAAGGCGCGACGAGGCAAGGGAGGGGGAACAGAGGGAAGACAGAGACAACGATCTTACTAGGCGAGGTGACATTGAGATCGCGCAAGTGCAGAGGACGGGAGAAAGGGGAAAAGGGGACGGGGGTAGTGCAGTACATAGGATAACAGTAATAAATAAGACAATGAATAAAAAGTGCGGTCAGCTGGTGGCAAGTGCAAGGGTGAGTGCAGACAACAGATGTCAAGTGCTGGTAGGGGGCTGTAGGGATACAGACACAGTCCCTGGGTGCAAGGGTGGGCAACTGGCGGGTAGGGGACCTGAGCCCGAGATCAAAGGGTAGCCAGGTAACCAGTCAGTTTCAGTTTCAGCCAGGAGATCAACAGGGGAGAGGCTTCTATTTCTGAAGGCATCAATCTATATAACTCGCTTTTTCATACTGCATTACTTTGAGAGTCTGTGCTCAACCAAACTCATGCAATGAGCATCTTGGTGGAGACAATAGCATAACATATTAGGATTCTCTCCTTCCTTGTAGCCTACTCCTCTTTCATAACCCCAGAAAGGATCTGTCCAGGACTTGCTGCTACCACTCTGCCGAAACATGAGGTTAGCACAGATCTCACTGTGGTCCTTAGTTGTGAAACTGCTCCACATGTGCGAAACCTATGCCATTCATCCACCAGTCGACCTCCATGTCTTCAACAAGCTTCTTTACCAGTTTGTACAGTCTCTTGGGGATAAACTATGACCTACGCAGAGTGAACAAATGGTGCTTCTCAGGACTAGAATAGACAACACAATACAACATTTTAAAAGGCTGACCCCACATTGCCGCACATCTTTCGCTGGAAGCTCCAGGTCCTTAGCCCACCTCTTGCAGAAGAATATCATTCTCAATTAATATTCTTTGACCCAAATGAACATCCTTCTGATTGTGTATGCCATTCCACAGTTTAGACATTATAAGGCCTCCTAGGAAATTTCACCAAGCTGAAATACCATTACTGCATTCAGTATTCATATGGTAATGGTAATATGAGTCAGACATATCCTTCAGCTATTCTCTGTTTTGGAGACTGGCAGGGAACTGATATTCAGAAGTATCACACGTTTTACCATTACCACCAAACTCTCAAAGAGGCTCAAGGTCTTGCTGACATTCCAGCAGCAATGTGACAGGGTTCTTGGCAGCAAAACTGCTAAATTATCTGGATTTGAAATTGTTGATTCAGTTTCATTAGTATTTACTGACCTTACCTCCACGTTCCTGTCTTCACGAGAGCTAGTGGCCATCTATCAGAAGTGGGGATTTCCAATAGGTTTAATCTCTGAGAGTTTGAGCTGACATACAAACTATGGCAAAGTGGCACTAGAACCATTGGCCAACCTGTTATAAAGTAGCATAGGTGACCAAACCTCAAAACAAGACCTCCAGGACTACATTGAGGTATTAAAGCATTAATTAATGGACCCAGTCGTTTGAACTGCAAATCCCCTGACAATAAAATGTCCTCATAACAGAGATTTGAGCCATCCATTGATAAATATGTAGATTGGGGTACTGAAGCTCTACACTTGACCACTGGGAGAATCAGTTTCGAAAGAGAATTTCTGGGATTTTTGTTGAACCACATAAAGGTCACTCTTCTATCTCAATCCGCAAAGATATGTTTCCCTGTATACATTGGAATACAGTCAAAAAAGAAAAATGTAATTTGAAATGACATGCTTTTTAACGGGATTAACTCTGTCAATACTTGGTAACGACAGGCTTGCCTATTAATTCAATTAGGTAGTAAAAGCTTGTGGAACCTTTAGGTAATTAGATATCATGAGGTCTTTCAGCTTGCCTGTAATGTATTTGCCTGATTTTGTAATCTATCAATTGGCTTGAGATGCTTCCGACCAGGAGAGTATAGATGCTTTGTCCTCATTGACTTTGTACTGCAAAATGAGATTGTCTGCATAGAGGATGGTCTATATGGTCCAGTATTTAAGCACCAGAGGCTTGGTCTATAAGCACAAAAAGGTGTTAAATAACAGCAAAGCAAGGGAGTGTCCCTTGTAATGCAAAAACCTCTCCATAGGGAGCTATTTATTATACCCAAACATTCATTCTTCTATATAGAGCTTGGACTACCCATAAATAGCTCGGTCAAACACATTCTCAGATTCTGCCATACTGATCATGATTGGGATTCTCACAACCGGCAATACATCCATTGTCAAAGGTAGTGTGTGCAACAAGCCAGAAATCTGCCCAACCCGTAAAAACCCCAAGTTGTTCTATGTGTATGATATAGCTGACCTTACTCTATAAACTATTTGCAAGCATGGAGGTAAATACCTTTACGTAAAAGTTAATAAGGGAGATCAGTGGAAATGACCAACATTTGCAAGGTGGTTTATCAGGCTTGATGTCTAAAGATATGTTAGCTTGCCCTTGCCCCCAAGAAGGGGGGCATAGGCCCTTACCTAGAACATTATTAACAAGAAAACCAGGTGAAGGCGCAGAGTTGTCGCTGGATCTCTGTGCAGCTCGACAACAAGCCCATGTGCCCCTAGAGCTTTACCTCACTTACTATCCATCGATGCGTACTTGACTTCAACGATCTTGATCTTATGCCCTAGCTCAGCCTGTGCTTCACATGGAAAACTGGGCAAATCAAGAACCTGGAGGTATTCCTGTCTCTCCACATCCGATCCAAAGAAGCCATCTCCATATGATGCAGAGGTGCCTGCAAGACCTCAAACGTTACTGTGAACTCTTTCTCCATAATTCGCTGCAGTCTCTGTTCATCTTTAATGGTGTCAGTTTGCGCTCTATTTGCCGGTGAAATGCCTCTTTCTCACCAAATTCAAATAGCTGTCTCTTATGGGTCACCAGTTTCCAGATGTTAAGCTTATAGCATTCCCTTATGTACACAACATTGGGCAACACCTCTTCTTTTCTGCAAGGACTGACCTGTGCATCTGCTTTGTTCTTCACACGATATCCTCACATTAACCACTCCAAGTTGGCTCCACATTTTCTCCTTTCCTTCTCAAGAACCTAACCCCTCCCTCCCCAACAGGCCCCCAGGACTGCTATAGCAACCTTGAGGGGGAGTTATCCCCCATGTTGTTATCCCTGAAATGATTACTCATGCGCTCTGTGCTCTGACATGTTGCCTTGCAGTCAGTGTCCAATAGGAGCTTTCTATCATTCACCCGCCTATGTGTGGTTCTCTCTAGCATTTCAGCTAACGAAATACTCAAGTCCACGAGGGAATGTTCTGAGAGTTGTCTTAGTATATACCAACACCCCTAAACCTCTCCTCTGGCTGTTTAACAATCACAAATAGTCTCTTTGGGATATTTGCTGGTATTTCCCACAGTAAAATGAAAACCTCTCACTGCAATGTCTTCTACGCAATTTATCAATCAGCCCAAATGTAATTATAATTATCTTCACTTGATTTCTCACTTTAATAAAGTCCCTTTTCCAAATGCAGAGCTAATTGGATACTAATTTACCCACCCATTTAACTGGATAGGGACATTTTATAAAGTTGCTCAGTTAGCCTTTTTATGGATGTGATGTCATCTACATTTGGATAATAGTAGTTGGCCACCGTGAACTACTCCCCAACTTTAACCATCTGGACAATGGCACATCCCAGAGGAAATCATTGTTTTTACGCCAGCATAAAAGTCTCATGCTGGTGTAAAAGAAAATTGTTTTTGAAGGCAGAGGACAAACGCGAGACTGCAATGTAACTCCTGCACTGCCACCTGTGCTTTGCCTTCAAAAACAATGAAAATCCCCCAGAGCGTGAATGGAGGCATTAAGACAGGTGTAACACCGTTATGCCTATCTTTAGTGCTTCCATTTAGGCTCATGGGGGCTCGCAAATGTGTCCTTCTGTGTGTCTCTCTGCCTTTATTCCCGGCTCCCGTGTCCATACATTTTAATTATTTTTTATTTTCCTCAGATTTTTTCTTTTTAAAATTCCATTATTTTACCATTTGGACTTGATTTATATGCTTGACCTTCCTGTTTTTACACTTTCTCTAGGTTTTAGCTATTTTAATATTTTTCTGTTTGATAAATATTTAGTATTTCTGGCAGGAAAGTGCATAAAAAAAGAATTAAAAAAAAACATATTGCAATTCAGTCACTTTAGATCACTTGCCGGAATATTAGGTGATTGGTGTTGAAAGTCCATTGGTGGGTCAAGTTGATGCCTGCTAATTTTTATCCAGCACTCTTCTTCTCCCAGGACCGTAACATGTCACGTGCTTCCAAGGTTTGACCCTTTCCCCTGTCCATCTAGATATTTATATGAAGTTTCTGTGAGAACTGGGTGCCAACTGTTTCAGATTTCAGAGCAGCATGTTTCTTTTTCGTTTTGACGACACCCAATTAAATGGTAAGGTGTCCACCATGTGCAGAGTTGCCACTCATTGACTTTGACTTGAATGGCAGTTGTGAGTTTTAAATGTAATCCATGTTTGACTAAGATTAAACGGTTTGCCTCGGCCAGGTCCTATTGCTCAACCCTGGTAGCCCTTTTTGGGTGTAGATTGTAAAGCTCGCACTGTTATGCCTTTTTCTTAGTTGGATTCCTTACAAACACTAAACATTCTTTGCATTGACCAGTTTTCTAAAAAAAGACCAGCTACAGCAGTTACTTAAATCTCGGGGAAGCATTTAAACCTTTCATACCAGTGTAATGTAGCTCTACCTGGCAGGTGTTGATAATGGCGTACAGTGGAAGAAGGGAATGTATTTCTATAGAGAGTCCCAAAGTGTGTGTCCCGGCCACTGAAATCAATTTTCTATTCAGGTGCCTTCTGGCTCCCGGTGATGGGGAGTATCTAATTTCCATCAATCCCGGCTTCTTTATATTTGGTATCATTTGAGGATCAAAGTAAATAACTTGGGTACTTGGGTGCCTATCAAGCCCTGTTGATGAAGCAAGCATCATATCTTTGCTGAGGTGAATAGGGAGATGCCGAGTACAGATCAAACACAGCTAGATCTTCCAAGAGCCTAATCATCTTAAACTTAGAACCATTTGCTCCTGGATTTTGGAAGGCTCGCTCTCTCACTTCTTTTTGCCCAATTTCTGAAGAAGTAAAAACCACATTAGATTGGTTTGGTTCTCAGAAACCAAACTTTGTGTCCTACCACAGAAGAGCGTGGCCCTCACTCACTGATGCTTTACTGAATGCAACCATCAGTAGCTCAGAGTGTAAGCCTACCTCACATAGTTTAACTATTTGACTTCTGTATGCAAAAAGCACACAACTATCTCACTGGACTTGCACTGCTCCCTTCTTTTTTGCCCTATCTCTTTGTTAAAAAACTAAAAGGAAAATACAAAAGCACAATCGTAAAAAGTTTGGTCTCCGGTTTTTATTCACAGGCCCAGCTCCAGGATTCTATGTATAGGGCAGGGGTAGGGGGTGGTGTGGGCATGAAGGTACATGGGGCCAAGAGACAAAAGGCATTGGGACAGCTAGAATTTCAGATGGACTGTGACAATGTGAACAGTTTTAAAATGTTAAGGATTTAATGTAAGAGCCAATAGGTAGGTTTGAAGCACATGGAATTTTCTTTTGGGGGTCTGAGTACTACAAAACAGTGCCATAAATATGAAATAAAGAGCCCATTATTGCAAGCTTCTACCTCTAAATGCAGCATATATTATCAGTAGAGACAGAAAATGCAAGCGATGCATCACCCAATCTTACAATCATTTTACAAACAAAATACGTTTTAACCTGATGAGTGTATCACACTTTATTTCCCCATTTCACGAGGACCAACACCTCAGACATGTTTGTGGTAGTTGGTCCATGTACCACTCATGAACATGAAAAGATTGCAACACTCTCCCCAATATTTTCTTTCTGCCAAGGGGCTTTACTCAACAGGGTGAGAGACCTGCTAATGCTAAAACCGTGGCCAATCACCCTCACAGGTTTTTTGTTAAGGGCTTCACAGATAACTTTAATTCTAGGCCGGACCAAAGGATATGCTCCCACGTGCCCCAAATAGATTACACCAAAAAAGGGTGGGTGTGGCATCTTAACACACCATTGTTAATATTGAATATGCCTTATGATGGCACCTACAGGGACTGGACGGGAAATGGTAAACACATACACTCCCTCTCAAGCTCAGTAAGAATACACAATGGCACTGCCATCTCCCCCTTACTCTTCATTGTCCAAGATATCCAACTGTTCAAGCATTCAATACATTCGTGGTATCTGGTCAATCGAGGAAGAGAAGAAAAGGTTAGGGAGGCCCCTATTGCTGTTTTATGGTCTAATTAAAAACAATGCAATTGTCTGACTTTTAGAAATGTATGTTAACTTCTCTCCTATGTGCGCCTTTAACACTTCGAAGGATTTTACAGTTCTGGATTGAAGATCACCAAAAAGGTGATCCCTTATAGACATCCCAAATCACCATTCAGGAGCCTTTAGCTTGCGCCTAAGCGTGTTCCAGATATTACACATCCTGGATGGGTTTACATTGTATTTCCTAAAGAACCATGGTGATTGAAATGTAAACAAGAATCCAGGCATAGTGCAAGGTTGGATGACTGATTCAAGTCGAACTGCCTCAAAAGAGCCCTCCCCTCTAGGATCTATAACCCTCTGGAGGCAGCCAATGTCAGCTGCTAAGACATATTTTTGAAATACCGGGGGAGCCCATTTCCCTGCCTGTAGGGATCAGGAGCATGTATGGCTGATTATTCCACTTTATTGGCGAGCCCAAATAAAGGGAAACACTAGGGCATCAAACCGATCAGAAATGGTGTCTTAATAGCCAGTGTAATTGCTGAAAGAGAAACAACATAATGGAGGATAGTTATTTTTACCATATTAATTAATCTACAAACATCATAGGTAGGGACTTTCATCAACCTAACCATAATTAAATTCATTTTTTTGCAAGACAGCCTTTTAGTTTGAAACAAAGACTTTTATTAGAAGATGATACCTGAAACCCTAGATCTTTTTTGGGGCTGTTGAACAATGATCTGGAAACCCAGTTAGTGTGGCAGGATTTCTCAACATTGATCAAAGTATTCTTTGTTTTTAAATTGTTCTTTTTCAATCCAGCCATCTGTGAAAACATGCTAGATTGCGCATGTTCCTTTTAGGTTAGATCGCTTTGTCTTAGGAAAATGTTTCACATCATCAGCATAGACCCTAACTGGAGAGACGAGTGGGAATAAAAAAACCCCATCAATTTCCTAATTCTACTGAATCAGAGTGGCCTAGATCAAAATATTGTGTGCAAAAAGTAGCATGGAAAGGCGGATTCCTGTCTGGTCCTCTGTTCCAGAGTCACTTCCCTAATTATCCCACGATCAATAATTGGGTCAGGTTGGGCTTCATTACATACTTTAAAGGACTGGTGATGTGGGAAAAGAAGAACTCAAAGAAAGAGAGGTATAGCCGTGGAAAGGATGTGAACAATAGCGATCCAGAAATGCAAAAAAAAGAAATAGACCCTGAACTACAAAATGCATACAAATGTCAAATGTAAAAGGCATTGAATGAACAAAGAATGAAAATCAAATATAACCACATTTAATTTAGGAATAAATAGTGAGGCAATACATAAAAAATGATCCAACAAATCATTGAACAATAGGAGTAGTTGAAATATAAAGCATTCAAAATGTAATCTTTCTAAGAGGGAATCAGGAGGCAAGGATATCTTTATTGAGCACTTTATAGATCTCCAAAAAGACATATGGCATCCTTGCCCAGTCAACTGTTAGTCCACCGGTTTAGGGATGCCTTAACTTCTGTATATCAGAGGCTGACTGGACTATTATAGTTATGGCTGTCATGCTAACGGTCTACCAATTTTAGAGCTTTGCACGCCTTCTGGACATGCTTTCTGTATTCAAGAGTTCTTTTTGGAATATATTATTTCTTCATTTTTCTCTAATCTGATAATTCAATAATTATCGACATGCTGTTCTGCCAACTGATAACCTTTGTAGTGACTTGAATCACTTCATTTGATCTCTGCTCTCTTCCTTTCTTGTATGTATCTCCATTGAGGTTACCCAGCCCCTCATTGGCCTCCCAGACCACAACAGAGGACACATTATCCTCAAAAATAATAAAAGATCTCTTTGGTCAGCCGAATAACCCCAATAACATTCGGTTCTTCTTCCCGAAGAATGGAGCAAAACCACCAGCAACTTCAAATTCAAGTGAATAGTCACATAACAAAGATGGTACTATCTTTAATTTTGTGCACGTTAAGCTTTTGGAAATGAAAAAGTAGTCTTGGATTGCACTACAATATAGGTTGGAATCTGTATGGGTTTAGTGAGCCTAAAATGTATCAATCGAAAGTCACTAATAAGGAGAGGTATGAAGGTATGAACTTGAATCCACAAGCTCCCAATAGCTATTGAAGATCTTTTGAAATCTGTCCATCTCATTTGAATATCTTTGCCAATGAGACATTGTTTGGGAAATAATGATAGAATTAAAGCAACTTGGTACAGGTGTTGGGGCATTAGATGTAGAGCTCCAACAACACACAGTAGAGTTTTTACCCTTAGTCGTGGTTAAGAAAATAACCCATCTACCTTGTTTGTCGTATTCAGCCCTCAGTAATGTATTTGGTTGTAAGAATGCCAGTGAATGGCGTGGTTGTTAGAGGAACACTGACAAAAAAAATGCAAGCAGAAGGTCCTTGGAGAAGCATTGAGAAATGGCTAGTTGCTTCTCAATAGCAGCAAGGGTGAGAAAAAAACCTGCCAGAGCAAAGACCGAGGGGACGCATAAAGAAGGGGAGAACAGAAAGCAAAGGACAAGTTGCAGTTTCTTGGGGTGAGCAGTGCCGCTCAAGGGATTATTCAGGTGCGGATCTGACAAGGAGAGTGGTGCTGGAGACAATATCAGTAGTGGACCTAGGAATTTAGATCAGACGCTCAAAGCAAGATGAGAAAGCCAGGTTGACAAAAACCGTGATACACAAGAGAGACGTTTGTGACCAAAATCTGTTACATTGCATTAAGAAAGTGATATTGACGGGAAATGGTGCAGGCTAAAACATGGATTATAAATTCATTACTTTATATACCACTGTGGTTCGGGTTTGGGGATACTGCAGAACAAGACTTTGCGGGTTGTTTTTCCTCCATGCTTGGCTGGAGATTTTCCTACCATTTGCCTCCAAAAAATGGGGGATATACAGTGGGCATAATAACAGCGCATGGCAAATGCTCCAGAACCGCAAAAGAGTGCTATGGACTTCATGAATCTGGGCTAGCTACACCAGCCCACCACTAATAATTTGGTGGATTTACCACCAAACCGAGTGACTGTAACAGGAACAGAGTTTAGCAGACTGACCACTGGCAAATCTGCCAAACTCTTAATCAGGCCTTTGTCTCCAGATGAACCCAAAAGTCAAATTAAAAAGGGTACTAAACTAGCTTGCAATTGTCTAAGCTTTTTAAAACATTCCACTGTTTCACCAGCAGCCATCTTAGACTTTATCACAGGAACGTGTCACTGCCAGCACCTCTGATTCATGTCTGTTCAACTTGCATTTGGAAACAGAAGAACAATCATCCTCGAAACCCAGTCCCTCAGACACATTTTCTTTTGGATCAGAAATGAGAAGCAGGAGGCCACCAGTGCCACTTGCCATCTTAGCTTCAAGAGCACTACTTTTTATGTCACGCAGTTCTGTATGTCACCCAATATTTCCCAACAGTGTTTCAGATATTAGAATAATATTAAGGGGATTAGTGGCAACCCTGCCCCATGCCTCTTCTCAGCTCATATAGTCAGAAACGAAAGTGTTCACAAACATGGATGCATAAGGAGAAGGCTGTGTGGCCTTCAAAGATTTGCAACCATTTTGGACCACATCTTCCAGCAGACCTAGCCAGAATTGTCAATGGTTAGAGACCACGGGATTTGCATCTACCCAGATGTTTTGGAGTACTGGTTGCAGACCCCACCCAACATAGACTTCATGTATTTTTCAATATAGTTTGTTGAGGGTCGTGGGCTACCACAGGTGAATAGTTCAGTTGTGTTGCATTTGTATCAGCTGCTACCGGGCATGAGAAGTGGGATTGGCTGTCCCTCACCATTGCTGCTGATGCTTCTGCAACCCTCCCACGTAGCCCTCAAAACTCACACCCTGCTGTAAATTTAGCAATATTTCACTAGGTGGCAACCATAATTATTGCTGTCCCCACTTGAAGATGGTTGCCAGCCTTGAATTGGCACAGTGTCTTCCCAGGCTTTAGCAAACATGAGCGCTTCATCCATTTCACCACTGACTCTTACCCCAATTGTCTCCTAACTCCCAGGATCTTGTAGAAGTGGCCAATGAGGCCACTCTCAGCCCATGTCTCACCAGGATGTTCAACGTGGGGAGTGGCCCTGGACCACAGAAAAGCTGGCTGTGTGAGGCAAATTACTTCAAATTGCTTGTTATTTACCAGCAACAAAGAAACACAATAACGTACTCGTAAGCTCTCTAGAGGGTAGACAAATACTAGCTACAGAGATAGATATACATTGACATAACACTTTTCAAAATAAAATTGCCATTCGTGTTCAGCATACACAAGTCATCTTTTCACCCTACGCATCGCAGTTAAAATGCACGCCAACGTATAAATCAGTGCAATGATAATTCTGCTTAAAAGTGTTCATATTGTCTGTGAATTTAGTTTTCCTTTCTGCATTTAGTCTACATATATCCTTATTTATTTAATGGCTCGTGAGATAAGGTGTGTCCCATTACAGCGTATCAGTCCGGTGAGAGTCCTACTAGTACGAATGAGATCATATCGCTAATAGGTTTAAATGCTTAATTACTCAAGAGGTATTAACACATTCCACTGACTAACAAGCAGCCAAACTGCTGCACGCTACCGTACTTCTGTAAAGTGTGTAGGTGTACATGAGTTGTTCATTTTTACGAACTGTCACCATGGGGATAGGGAGTTTTTGCCGCAGTGTAGGGGGTGGGTTTAGGTGAATAATTAATTATTTTAGGGGTTAAGTGAGGGGGTAGGCTGCAGGTCGTCTCCCCCGCATATATTTACGGCAAAATCCTCCAGTAGAAAACAAATTTGATTTCTACTTCGATAAAAAATAATTTGAGGAAATCACATAGCGCAGCTACAAAGGCATCTGCAGAGTGTATCAATTCCCTTAACTTCTCAACCATTTATAATGTTACTCGATTACCAGGGCGTCTGTCAACTCTGAACATAACCCTTCTGCAACTCAGCAGCATCCTCCCCACATGTTATCGCTGCCGGAACGTGGGACCGCTTTTTCCTCCCTTCCATTCTGCTGTCTTGGAGGGGTAGAGACACGTTGTCACGATGGCAGCATGGTAGTTTTAAAACTAGGCAAGAGCGTTCACTGCACCTCTCTATTTAAGATAGTCTCCACATTGATCAACACCATGTCCTGCTTGCCTTCTGCCACGCCATCTGAGCAGCTGTGCAGAAGCCTCAGGCTTTCTGGAAAAGATCATCAAAATCGAGAGCAATGTGAGGGACCTCTGATCTTCTCATTATTAGTCAATGCAAAATGGAACCTGCCGGGATACTTCCTTCACTCTTCAGCAAATTCGCATGAAAGGAATCCTGAACTTAAATTCCAAACTGAAACACATTCATTGGTAGAGCCTGTGCCAGTGTTCCTTCTGCTTTAGCACCCATCTTTCCTCAACAAGGGCCTTGTCCATTTGATCAACCTCAGCTTTGCAGTGCCAGCTACCGAAATTTACAATAAAACTCAAGTTGCTATTCAGAGCTCCCGTTTACTTATGCCAAGTCTAATACAACTCTTGTTCCAATAGAGGCTAAGAGATGAGCACCCAGAGACTCTTCCAGGTGTTGATCCATTACAAGCATTCTAAATCAACCAACCAATCCCAGATGCTTTTTCAAAGGTTACAGATGTCCCAACCACTCATGGACTGTATCCACAAATAAGATATGCTGTGCCACTCCTGTACTGAAGCAAAATCTCACTTTGGGCTGTAGAAAAACAGTGCTTGAGTTTCAGACACTTGTGGGGTCACTGTTAGCCAACCATTACTGTTTGTGATTCAACGGGATGAGGTAGTCTTACCAAAAGCAGACATTTTAAGACACATTTTGGCAACTCCTGAATTCAAAAATTACCTGATTGCACAACTTTATTGGCAGCACTGGTCATACTACCAAGATGGAAGCTGCACTGGATCAAACAGGACAGGTGGCAGTTGCACTACTTCTGCTAGCGCCATAGCAACATATCCAAACAGCGCTTCCTTCATACTCATTTGAGCTGCTGAGGTAGCAGGAAGAGCTAGAGTTTAACTTTGATAAGTGTTATGAAAAGTTATGACAAGTGTTCTGTTGATGCAGTGCCAAACTTTAAGCTGTGGTGCTACCAGTTCAGTACAATTCTGGGGCCCTGCTGTTTTACAGCTGCGCCATTATGTTAGTGGCACAAGGCACACATAAAAATAGGGCCCAGAATTATAAATTGATAAACCATTCACAGGGCGGCATTAATGTATTTTGGCGGCTCTGTGGAGCAGTTTGGAGGATCACACATGTTAAAATGAGGTGTGTTTGCACAGGTATTGTGAACCTAAGAGGCTGCAAGCAGCGCGCTGTGCATCTGCCCCACCCTTACAAGCAAGAACCTGAAATAGCCTCTTCACCAGTGGTAGCCTACCTGGCATCCTCCACAATTTGGCTTACAAATCCCCTGGTCCCTGGACACTTACTATGCCAGATGGGGCTGGTGGAAGTTGTAGAGATTTTCTGGTGTATTATGTTGGTATTGATTGACCACTTGCAGGGACTGAGACAACATTTCTGAAGAATATCCTTTGGTTGCCCACGGCGGCCCCGAACATCCCAGTGCTTTTGGAAACTGGTTTGGAGGGGTTTGAGATGATCTGTAAATTACACCCAGTCCTATACTGGGCTCGCCTCTGGTCTAATCCTCACCTTCGAAAATACAAAGAGGCAGTTACAGATGTTTTGTCCCAGCAGGGTGGCAGCTCCATAAAGTGGACTGCCTATGTGAAAGGATATCTGGGTTTGCTGGGTATGGAGGATTACAGGTCAAATCCCTCAATCATCACACCGGTTGAAAAGGAAGCAATCAAGAGCGCAGCAGGGTGAAAGGCGCAGGAGGACATCCGGGGAAGACCCATGGCTTCTGAGCAGCTGGCTGGATATCTTTCAATAAAGATGCGGCGGGCTGCGAAGAACACCTGGACTATGTCTCACCCAGGTGGGAAAGAGCATTATATTTGAAGTTTCGTATTGGAATCTTGCTGACTTCTGTATTTCAACATAGATGGAATATTGCTGTTTCTGCGTCATGTATCCTTTGTGGTCAGTTTGAAGAGACAGTACAACACCATTTGTTACTCTGTCCGGCCACCAAGCCTCTGAGGAAGCTCTCCCTGAAGCCTCTCTTCTTAAACCGTGGATGTCGGTCCCTAGCTGGTGCTATAGTAATTTGCCTGGACGCCTCGGATAAAGAGGCTGTGCTTGCCACTACAATTTATCTGAGCTGGGCAAGAAAAATGTATAGGAGGAAGGCTAAATTGCTGAACAGTGTCATGGGGTAAAGACATCTTTCTGTACGAGCTGCTATTGTCTGTATAATGTTGATCTGTTTTTTTTTGTTTTAAGGTAAAGCACTGATTGTGTAATTTTAGTTGAGTAATTATGAGCTAAGCGATTGTGACGATGCAACTAATGTGCTTTTTTACTTTTCTGTGAACTGCTTTTATGACTATTTTGTCGAAAATAAAGCAATAAAAGGAAAAAAAAGATTAACAACTGAGATGGGTAAAGACCATTACAATAATTGTGATTGTGATTGTGTAAGGAAGGGGTAACCGATTTCCACTTTTTATACGATGTATATCCTGCTTTCCCGACTTGAATTTGGTCCCCCATAAACGAAAATATAGGGAAATACCCATTTTTTATAATGGTTGTAGAGCAAAAGAGCTGCAGGGCATGGTAACAGGCTGGCTAGCACTGATCTGCGCAATGTTGTCCCACAGTTTTTTAATGCATCCTATTATATACCCTGGGTTTGGCAAGTCTCGCTCCTGACTCAAGGAATATGAGGTACGTCCATTTGTATTCCCATATCTCTCGATCCAAGAGGCACACTAATAAGCTGAAACGCTGTCCTCAAATGGTCAAAAATAAAAGATCGAATGACCATTTGATCGAAGTCAAATGGTTGAAAAAAAGGTCATTTTTTTTTATTTTTTATTTATGTATTTATATTTTTTTTTAGTTTTGGTTGGTTAAAAAATATTTTTAATAAAGAAAAAGGGGGGTTGGGGGGGGAACGCCCCCATAAAATAAAAAAATAATAATGAAAAAAAATCGACCTTTTTTTTCAAACATTTGACTTCGATCAAATGGTCATTCGATCATTTCGTTTTCGACCAGTTGACCTACAACCAGCTGAAACATCACTAGCCATAGAAACCCTTTTCCAAACGTAATTATGTCCGTCTAGGCTGTAAGACACGCACCAGCACCAAGTTATGCCTTAGTGAAGCATTGTAAATAGTGATATATTTAGCTACTGTGTACATTAGCATAAATGTACAGATCGCATGGGAATATTTCAAATAGTTACAAAAATGTTTGTTGTTTTGGTTTTGTCTGTTATGACCTGTGTGCGAGTAAAGCCTTGTCCTGGAAGATCTGTTTGCAACCTACAGTCGCAGGTTTCAGCCCTTCATCCTCTCGGGATTGATACATTGAGTACTTTCAATTGGATGGGAACAGTGTCAATTACATCACTTATAAAAGGGCTTTAGATGCTTTATAATGCTTTCATGAAGCGTGGGCCAACCCTGGGCATCTGAATGAGCTATAGAGGAAGCTAAAGCACTTGCATTATTTTAAACCAGCTCATACGCAAATTATTTTATAATGCTCAAGTACAGCTTAACTCTGGCTTTCCTTTCTTGTCTTTACATTCGAAACTACGACAAACCAGACATCATGTGAGTATTGATCAGCCCTTGCGTTTTTTAAAGAATGTATGTGCCTCTTGTTAGGAAATATTTCATAATTGTAGGTAATTTTCCTTCCATATGGCAACCCCCAAACTTTTTGCTGTTGTTTTACACCCTGATCTAGACTTTGCCAGTGAAGCGCAGCCTTCCGCCGCACTCCTCTGGGCTTTCGCTCCATTCTTACGGGGAAACTGACATGCCCTTAAGACAGTCAGTACTGGGAGACTTTGTTTCCCTTAGTACTTTCCTCATGTTGCAGCTTTTGAGCAACATGAAACAAGAGTGCACCGTAACTTACATTACCGCGCTCTTGGGTCTCTAGTCATTCCAATGGCCCTAGAAACTCTTGCTGGACTTATCATGAAATGTGCAAGTGTGTCATGGACGGGACTGGTGGCAGCTATCGTTTCGTTGTGTTTTGAACCCCTTTTTGCCATGTTAACCGCGCTTCCCGCGTTTGGCCCAAATGGGTGGCCTGGCCTCCAAAATGACCATGCCACGAGGTTCTTTGTCTTGTCCGCTGACCATCTTGCTCCTTCACCTTCCCCCAGGTCGATCCGACCCGGGGCAGTCCTTTTTTGGTCATGCACTTTCCCGCGAAACACATCGCTTTCGCGGGCTTCTGCATGCCTTGTGTGTGCCTCGAGGATGTGGGCTGGGATGTCTGTTCCCAATACACATACTGGGTGCCAGAGAGTCTAGAGTGTCTTGAATGCCTGGGACCACCGTGGTCCGTGATAGGTCTCCTTATGGTGTGAGTGTTTTGTGAGCAGATCTCCCATTGGGTCCTCTCCGTTTTGGCGCGTAGGGAACTCTGGATAAGAGGAGGCTGGAAACACCACTAGCATGTCGATCTCCTGAGTTCTCACGAACGAAGGATAAGGAGCCAAGTATCCTGCAACTAAGAAGCTGAGTCGAGGAATCGCTGGTGACCCGCTGAAGGTTTGGCACACTGTACTGCTGTCGTCCTGTGAGACCCCTCTGCCTCTGATCGAACGAGAAGGCCTGTACTGGCGCTTCGACCCTTTAGAATAGTGGGAACAACTATTCTCGGCATCTTCACCAAATCCTGTACGTAAGCCTTTGGAAGCGTCCCTGGGTCATCCAGTGGACTGAACAGTCTATACAGGAACCTTGCTCTGTCACCGCCGTCTGGCTTACTGCTAATCCCGTGTCCTCGGCACTCTCACACAATTCGTACACTTGGCATTCCCAGGTCTGAAGTGAGACGTGTGCTTTGGGACCGGAATACCTGCGGTTACCGAGTTGCCCTGCTGTGGTAACAAACCTGTGCGTGTTCGCTGCATTTGGGACACCCTCGACCCTGACTCCTGCTGTCACAGAATCTACACGGCGTCGAGACATCCTGCTGATCGCATCTGAACCCGCAAGTACCAAAACTGAACCGGAGAAGCCAAGGTCTGCCTGCATCGGGGACCGGTGAGTAGTCAATACCCTAACCGGTCGCCATCCCGCAGGAGCCTGTGGCTCTCCACCGCTGTCGTAAACAGCAACCCTTTTCCACAATCGCGCCCTGCTTCTGCCCACAAGTGGAGGCCGTGCTTGAGTAGCGGAGAACTGTCCATCATCGTTTTGTTCACCTCTCTGAACTGCCTGATCTCCCTGAAGAGACTCTCCTTTGCCCGTTGGCACCCGCGTGTGCAGGTACTTTTGAGCACAATGCTCCACTCTTCGTAGGGCTCGGACTTCCTTCTAGTTAGGTGGCCTCTGATGTCGAACTGGGTCTAACGATTACTTGCACTGCCTGTTTTCCTCCCCATCTAGATGGTCTGCTATTTCGTGCTTTTAACTCTTTAGACCCCTTGGTCCTGTATATATATTGTATTGCTTGTGATGTGTTGGATTATTGGAGTTTTACTGTGATTATTTACTATGGTCGATGTTACAAAGGCCTTGTAATAAATGAGTCTATATTTTTAATATAACACCTGTCTGGAGTAATTTGTAAGCGTCCTTGCTTTGTGTGCTCATTGCGGGCTTTCAGTCACCCTCACCCCTCTTGAGACCTAGTCTTGACTGCCGCCATCGCTACCCTGATTGGTCTGGCTTGTCCAGAGGTTACCCTGTTCCAAGAAACTAGGCTGGCCGTCTGAACCTCTGCCCCTCCAGGACAGAGTTCAGAAATCCATCTTAACAAATTGGTGTACAGCTGTGGGATACGACTGAAGGTATCCAGTGTTGCGCACGAGCGAGGGCATTTCAAGTTATTCCTAACAGGACACGTAGGGAATTGTCGTAGTATAACTCTTTAAAGGCCATAGTCCTATCAAAAAGTATGGAAGCAGGTACCTTGTTAACTTTAACTGCTTCTAAATCCGAAACATTGAAAAAGATGTGTGCTGAAAGAGGTGTCTTCTCGCACGGCACAAAAATGGAAATGATCCAAAGAATCATGGCGTGGCAAGAAGCTCAGCTTAATGCTATAAGTTCCGAGGACAGTGCAGAAGGAGGTGGGGCTGCTCTCACTGGAAGAACTGACAGTTCTGCCGCTGCACTAGTCCACCACGACCATGAGGACAGGGAGGATGAAATGTCCAATGTTTCCTCTGCCAGTGCTGATGGGGAGGGCATACTTGAATTCAAGAAGCAAGAACTGCTGTTTAGGCAGAAGGAGCTTGATTTCAATATGGCCAAACTAAAAATCGAACAGGCAGAAAATCAGAAAGACAGGGATTACCAGTTGGAACTGGACAAGCTTCAAGTTGCCAATGGATCCAAGGGTCCTGGACATGGGTCTGGGGCCTCCTCTCATCCACGGTTTCCAAAAGATCTGCTCAGTGTGTATAAGGAAAATAATGACATTATGGACTGGCTGAATACATTTGAGTATGCATGTGAAGTTCAACAAGTTGACAATTCTGATAAAATTGCCTGGTTACTCAGCAGACTGCCCCATTCTGGCTGCAGTGCCATTATGGAAATGTCGAAGGCTGAGCGAGCAGATTTTGCAATGTTGAAGCAAACTCTCATTTTAAAGTTTGGAAAGACTCCTGCCCAATATTTAAAACGATTCCGAGAGTATAAGAAAAAAGAAGGTGGTACTTGGGTATCTTATGTAACCGAATCCATAAAAAACTTGACTGGCTGGGTCGAAGGTTATAAGGTTTCTACCTTTGAAGGTATGATAAGTCTTGTCATGCTGGAACATCTTTTTGCATCTTCTTCCCCTGAGCTTAAACAGCATTTGGCAGATTCTAAGGAGATAGATCCAAAGAAGCTTGCCATTGCAGCAGATTTATGGGTGTCACATCGAGTGTCCCATAAGGACAAGACTCATCCTGGTAAGCAGGAGGAAGGGAAAAAGTCCAAAGATAAGGAGGGTGGAGAATCTGATAAATCTTCTTCTCAAAAGGGCCACAAAAAGAAAAATAAGGGTAAGACACAAGAGAACTCACAGGCCTCCGAAACAGAACTCTGGTTATAATAAGCCTCCCTATGTAAACAGACCCAATGGATCTTGTTTTGCTTGTGGAGCAACTGACCACGTGAAGGGGGATCCCCAGTGTAAGGTTAAACCTTTGGGGGTCCACTCCGCTAATATGGCCTTCTCCTCCTACGAGGAAGAAGAGATTACAGGAGCATCCTTCTCCTCAGACTCCTTCCCCAGTGGGATAGAAGCTGAGGTAGTTTTAGTTTCCCTGGGTTCCTGGGAGCCTAAAGTCGCAGAGGCTTATGCTAGGATTCCAGATAATACCAAGCACTACTTTAAAGACAGTGTGCTGATCAATGGAGTAGATACTCCAGCTCTTAGGGATAGTGGGTGCAGTCGAACTGTAGAGGATTCTACCTTGGTAGACTCAGAGGAAGTTGCCAGAGCAACTCTGATGCCCACTTAGTTGGCTGACGGCCCACCTTTCATGTTCCCAGTAATACCTGGAAATCTTACTATCAATGGTACAGCAGTCAGGATTCCAGTGAGCATTCAGAGGAACGTCCCAGGAAAGGTCTTGTTGGGCAACAATCTCCGAGCGTTAGGGCTCGTGGGAGACACTGCCGACAGACCCTGCACAAGGTCTCAAACCAGGGCAGCACTGACCAAGCTCAGTGAGCTGCCCCAGCCAAAGGGGAAACCCAAGGCTAAAGGAGTCAGAAAACCAAAACGAGGGAAAGAAAATATTCCCCCGAACTCACCTACCACTGCGGTGGAGGAAGTTGGTCAGTCGCCTGGACCTGACGAGGAGGTGGCAATACCTGAAGTATTTGACCCTAATTACCATCCTGAACTAAATGACTTGTTAGTAGAAGGTGGTCCTGACAGGGAAGAATTAAGTAAAGGCCAACGTGAGTGCCCATCTCTGGAAGGCCTAAGGATACAGGCCTACTCCCAGCTTGAGGTGAACCTCCTGGGAAGCATCATATTTATTGGGAAGGTGGACTCCTGTATAGTGAGCCCACAGAGTCTACAGAAGGAGACCTTAGGAGGTTGGTGGTTCCCATTGCTTTAAGACCCTTCCTCCTGCAGCTGGCGCATGAATTGCCCCTTGCTGGTCTCCCTGGTATTAAGAGGACCAAGCAAAGGTTATCAATGCACTTCTACTGGCCCCAGATGGGGATGCAAGTAGAAAGTCACTGCAGGAGTTGTGCCTCCTACCAGTTTTCTGGTAAGAGTGGCTCAACAATCCAAGCTCCATTGGTACCACTCCCAGTTGTGAGAATACCATTCGAAAGGGTAGGGATCGACATTGTTGGTCCCCTTGACCCGCAAACATCCTCAGGCAATAGGCTTATCCTGGTGCTGGTCGACCATGCTACCAGGTATCCTGAGGCCATCCCATTAAAAACTGTAACTGCCAAGTCAGTTGCAAAAGCGTTACTTGGCATCTTTACTAGGGTTGGCTTCCCTAAAGAAGTTGTGTCTGTCCGAGGCAGCAACTTTATGTTGAAGTATATGCAGGCTATGTGGAAGGAATGTGGGGTCACCTACAAGTTCTCTTCCGCATACCAGCCCAGACCAATGGTCTGGTGAAACGGTTCAACAGAACGTTAAAGAGTATGATTGGGGCTCTGGAAGAACCCCAAAGAAGAAAATGGGATCTTCGTTTACCATGCTTGCTGTTTGCCTACCGAGAGGTACCACAGGAGGGTGTTGGCTTCAGCCCCTTCGAACTTCTGTTTGGTCACCCTGTGCGGGGACCCTTAGCCATAGTCAAGGAGGGATGGGAGATGCCCACTCCCCCTATTACTACCAACATAGTAGACTATGTGTTAGGGCTCAGAAAACGGATGGTACTTCTGATGGGTCTGGCTAGTGACAAGTTGAAGGCAGGACAAGCCCTGGTGAAACATCGGTATGACCAGAAAGATTCCCTCATCAACTTTACACCTGGTCAGCAAGTCCTGATTATGAATCCCATAAGGCCTAGAGCTTTACAGGATAAATGGTCAAGCCCTTAAACAGTGCTGGAGCCCCTGGGGAGGTCAACTATTTAGTGGACCTTGGAAGGCCTGGACAGGCTCCAAAAGTGTTCCATGTAAATAGGCTGAAGGCTTTCGTCCCAAGAGTCGAAATCGCAGCACTGCTACTGGCTTGAGATGTTGAAGAAGAGGAGTCTGAACCTCTCCCCGACCTGTTCCAAAGCGGTCCTTCAGATAGCTCCTTTGAGGGTGTCCGAGTGGCCCCTCACCTGACTTCTGATCAGCAGGCTGAGGTGAAAAGTTTGCTTAGGCAATTTTCCCCCCTGTGTTCGCAGTCCCCTGGTTTGACACCTTGGTGCAAACATAACAGACACAGGAGACAGCGTACCTACCAAAAGTAGAGGATACAGAATGTCAGACAAAGTACGGTCTTACATTAAGACAGAGGTCAACAAAATGTTAGATCTTGGGGTGATTGAACCCTCTACTAGTGTTTGGTCCAGCCCTGTGGTTTTGGTTCCAAAGGCAGGTACTTCTGAATTGAGGTTCTGCGTAGATTACAGGGCTCTGAATGCTGTCACCAAGACAGATGCACACCCCTTGCTTCGAACAGATGAGCTGGTGGATACCTTGGGTGCCTCCAAGTATCTCAGCACGTTCGACCTCACTGCGGGCTATTGGCAAATAGCACTAGCAGAACATGCCAAGGAGAAGACAGCGTTCTCAACTCCAGACGGTCTTTACCAGTTCAGGGTAATGCTGTTTGAGTTGAAGAATGCACCTGCCACTTTTCAGAGGCTTGTGAATCATGTGTTAAACGGGTTGGATAAATTCTGTCTTGCATATCTGGATGATATAGCAGTTTTCAGCGCCACCTGGGAAGACCATGTGAAACACCTCAAAATTGTGCTACAGGCTCTTCAGAAAGCACACTTGACCATAAAGGCTAGTAAATGCCAGATTGGACAAGGCTCCGTGGTTTACCTTGGACATGAAGTAGGTGGAGGGAGGATACAGCCTCTACCCAGTAAGGTACAAGCAGTACAAGACTGGCCTACCCCCACTACACAGGCCTTCTTAGGACTCACGGGGTATTACCACAACTTCATGGCAGACTATGGTAGCATAGCTGCCCCTCTGACTGCTCTCACCACTCCGAAGAAACCCAAGAAGGTAACCTGGACCGACGAGTGTGAGAAGGCCTTCAATGGCTTAAAAGACTCCTTGTGCCAGGCCCCTGTTCTCAGGGCCCCTGATTACCAAAGACCTTTTATTGTGCAGACAGATGCCTGTGACACTGGGATAGGAGCTGTACTATCGCAAGTAGATGAGAAGGGTAAGGAACACCCTATTGGTTTCATTAGTCGCCAGCTTAAGGACAGAGAGCTCAGATGGTCCACAATAGAGAAAGAATGTTTCTCTGTTGTGTGGGCCCTACGGAAGCTGAGGCCCTACCTCTGTTGGACCCACTTCACTGTGCAAACTGACCATAAGCACTTAAAGTGGCTAATGAACATGAAGGGAGAGAATCCAAAGTTGCTTAGGTGGTCCATAAGTCTACAAGGCTTTGACTTCACTATTGAGCATAGGCCAGGTGTCCAACATGGCAATGCTGATGGGTTGTCCAGAATGTTTAACCGACCTGAACAAGAAACTCATCCAGGGGTGGATTAGTTCCCCCTTGTCCTTACTCTGGGAGGGGCGAGTGTTAGGAAAGATTTCATAATTGTAGGTAATTTTCCTTCCATGTGGCAACCCCCAAACTTTTTGCTGTTGTTTTACACCCTGATCTAGACTTTGCCAGAGAGGCGCAGCCTTCCGCCGCACTCCTCTGGGCTTTCGCTCCATTCTTACGGGGAAACAGACATGCCCTTAAGACAGTCAGTACCGGGAGACTTTGTTTCCCTTAGTCCTTTCCTCATGTTGCAGCTTTTGAGCAACATGAAACAAGAGTGCACCGTAACTTACATTACCGCGCTCTTGGGTCTCTAGTCATTTCAATGGCCCTAGAAACTCTCGCTGGACTTATCATGAAATGTGCAAGTGTGTCACGGACGGGACTGGTGGCAGCTATCGTTTCTTTGTGTTTTGAACCCCTTTTTGCCTTGTTAACCGCGCTTCCCGCGTTCTGCCCAAATGGGTGGCCGGGCCTCCAAAATGGCGATGGCACGAGGTTCTTTGTCCTGTCCGCTGACCGTCTTGCCCCTTCACCTTCCCCCAGGTTGAGCCGACCCGGGGCAGTCCTTATTTGGTCATGCACTTTCCCGCGAAACACAACGCTTTTGCAGGCTTCTGCATGCCTTGTGTGTGCCTCCAGGATGTGGGCTAGGATGTCTGTTCCCAATACACATCCTGGGTGCCAGAGAGTCTAGAGTTTCTTGAATGCCTGGGACCACCGTGGTCCGCGATAGGTCCACGTATGGTGTGAGTGTTTTGTGAGCAGATCTCCCATTGGGTCCTCTCCGTTTTGGTGCGAAGGGAACTCTGGATAAGAGGAGGCTGGAAACACCACTACCATGTCGATCTCCTGAGTTCTCACGAACAAAGTATAAGGAGCCAAGTATCCTGCAACTAAGAAGCTGAGTCGAGGAATCGCTGGTGACCCGCTGAAGGTTTGGCACCCTGCACTGCTGTCGTCCTGTGAGACCCCTCTGCCTCTGATCGAACGAGAAGGCCTGTAATGGCGCTTCGACCCTTTAGAATAGTGGGAACACCTATTCTCGGCATCTTCACCAAATCCTGTACGTAAGCCTTTGGAAGCGTCCCTGGGTCATCCAGTGGACTGAACAGCCTATACAGGAACCTTGCTCTGTCACCGCCGTCTGGCTTACAGCTAATCCCGTGTCTTCGGCACTCTCACACAATTCGTACACTTGGCATTCCCAGGTCTGAAGTGAGACGTGTGCTTTGGGACCGGAATACCTGGGGTTGCCGTCTTGCCCTGCTGTGGTAACAAACCTGTGCGTGTTCGCTGCATTTGGGACACCCTTGACCCTGACTCCTGCTGTCGCGGAATCTACACAGCGTCGAGACATCCTGCTGATCGCATTAGAACCCGCCAGTACCGAAACGGAACCGGAGAAGCCTGGGTCTGCCTGCATCAGGGACCGGTGAGTAGTCAATACCCTAACCGGTCGCCCTCCCGCAGGAGCCTGTGGCTCTCCACCACTGTCGTAAACAGCAACCCTTTTCCGCACTCGCGCCCTGCTTCTGCCCACAAGTGGAGGCTGCGCTTGAGTAGCGGAGAACTGTTCATCATCGTTTTGTTCACCTGTCTGAACTGCCTGATCTCCCTGAAGAGACTCTCCTTTGCCCGTTGGCACCCGCGTGTGCAGGTACTTTTGAGCACAAGGCTCCACTCTTCGTAGGGCTCAGACTTCCTTCTAGTTAGGTGGCCTCTGATGTCGAACTGGGTCTAACGATTACTTGCACTGCCTGTTTTCGTCCCCATCTAGGTGGTCTGCATATTTCGTCCTTTTAACTCTTTAGACCCCTTGGTCTTGTATATATATTGTATTGCTTGTGATGTGTTGGTTTATTGGAGTTTTACTGTGATTATTTACTATGGTCAATATTACAAAGGCCTTGTAATAAATGAGTCTATATTTTTAATATAACACCTGTCTGGAGTAATTTGTAAGCGTCCTTGCTTTGTGTGCTCATTGCGGGCTTTCAGTCACCCTCACCCCTCTTGAGACCTAGTCTTGACCGCCCTCATCGCTACCCTGATTGGTCTGGCTTGTCCAGAGGTTACCCTGTTCCAAGAAATTAGGCTGGCCGTCTGAACCTCTGCCCCTCCAGGACAGAGTTCAGAAATCCATCTTAACCCCGTCACCTAAATTGTGTAGAGTTATCTTTGGTGTAATGAAAATGTTAGGTGTGCTGCATCATTAAGTTCCAGGCGGTAAACACATACACTCCCTCTCAAGCTAAGTAAGCATCCACAATGGCACTGCCATTTCCCCCCTTATTCTTCATTGTCCAAGATATCCAGATATCCAACTGTTCAACCATTCAATATATTCTTGGTATCTGGTCAATCGAGGAAGAGAAGAAAGGGTTGGGGAGGCCCCTATTTCTGTCTTTTGGTGTAATTAAAAACAATGCAATTGTCTGAATTTTAGAAATGTACGTTAACATCTCTCCTATGTGCACCTTCAACACTGCGAAGGATTTTACAGTTCTGGGTTGAATATCACCAAAAAGGTGACCCATATAAATGTCTCAAATCACCATTCAGGAGCCTTTAGCTTGCGCCTAAGCTTGTTCCAGGTATTACACATATCCTGGATGGGTTTACATTGTATTTTCTAAAGAACCATGGTGATTTAAATGTAAACAAGAATCCATGCATAGTGCAAGGTTGGATGACTAATTCAAGTAGAACTGTCTCAAAGGTGACCTCCCGTATAGGATCTATAACCCTCTGGAGGCAGCCAATGTCAGTTGCTAGGACATAAATTGAAATACTGGGGGAGCCCATTCACCTACCTGCATGGATCAGGAGCGTTTTTGGCTGAGTATTCCACTTTGTTGGCGAGTCCAAATTAAGGGAAACACTAGGGCATCAGCATTTCTCAACATTGATCAAAGTATCCTTTGTTTTAAAATTGTTCTTTTTCAATTCAGCCATCTGTGAAAACATGCCAGATTGCTCATGCTCCTTGTAGGTTAGATTGCTTTGGCTTCAGAAAATGTTTCACATTATCAGCATAGACCCTAACTGTAGAGATGTGTGAGGATAGGAAACCATCAATTTCTTACTTCTGCTGAATCAGAGTGGCCTAGATAAAATTATTCTTTCCAAAAAGTAGCATGGTAGGGGGATTCCTGTGTGGTCCTCTTTTCCAGAGCCACTTCCGTAGTTATCCTACGATCGATAATTAGGTCAGATTAGGTTTCAATACATACAATAGAGGCCTGGTGATCTGGCAAAAGAAGAACTCAAACAAAGAGAGGCATAGCCATGGAAAGTATTTAAAACAGCGACCTGTGAACAATGGCGATCCAGAAATACAACAACAACAACAACAAAAAACAGACCCTGAACTACAAAATGTATTCAAATGTCAAATGTAAAAGGCATTGAATGAACAAACAATGAAAATCAAATATTACCACATTTAATTTAGGAATAAATAGTGAGGCAATACATAATAAATGATCCAACAAATCATTGTACAAAAGGAGTAGTTGAAATATAAAGCATTCAAAATGTGAAACATTTATAGAACACCAAGCTGGAGTGAACTAGAGAAAGTGCCCATCTCCATAGTCAGCTGTGACCCACTGAGGGGTTATGGAACTCTTGGAAACCAGTAGAGAAACTCAGATAACCTCAAAGAAATACACCTGGAGCCACACTTCTGTGTTGGCTCACATGCACATTAGTGTTGTAATGTAAAAAAGAAGAAGAAACTGGTTCATTGCCAAATATGGGCATGAGAGCATTGTAAAAAAGCTGACAGCTCAGGTTTCGGCTATAGATGGCCAGGTTGATTTCTAAAGCCAGGCCTTCCTCAGGGCAAACATCACAATAACATCAATAACAGCAGGTGTGAAATTCGTAACTAGTCATGGTAATTCTAATAGTTATGCGATTATTTCAGTGCTGAAGACGCCCCCACAAGGCCTGGGTCCCCACATTGCTTCAAGTAGAGCCTCCAAAAACACTGGACCTCCGTGAAGCCTGAGTTCTGAGGTAAATTAACTGTACACTGCAGAATGTGAAAGGCACTGTATGAATCATGAAGCCAGCGTGGCTGTTTTGAAGGACCAGAAAGGTCTGTGAGCGGCGACTGTGTGAGTCGGAGCCGTACAAGCACAGGCAGGTTGTCCTTTAATTATTTCACATTTTGAATGCCTTATATTTCAACTACTCCTTTTGTACAATGATTTGTTGGATTATTTATTATGTATTGTCTCACTATGTATTCCTACATTAAATGTGGTAATATTTGATTATCATTGTTTGTTCATGCCTTTTACATTTGACATTTGAATACATCTTGCACATCTGTCAAAAGCAGACTGGTTTATCTAATACCCCCATGAAACTGCCCAGTTCAGCAGGTCAAACGCTTTCTCTGAGTCCAATAGCAAAATAATCCCAGTATAGTCTGCTCCTATTGACAATCTAAACATGTCATGGTTATATGTAAAAATCTTCATATAGATTTTCTGATCACTGTTCAAAAGTATTATAGGTCTACATGACCCGCAATTCTTGTAATTATTTCTATGCTTTTGGAAATTCACAATATGAAAATTCTTGAAAGATCTTTATAAGATTTCCCTCCTGTAATCTTTCTAACAGGGAATCAGGAGGCAAGAATATCTTTATTGAGCACTTTATAGAACTCCAAAAAGACATATGGCATCCTTGTCCAGTCAACTGTTAGTCCCCCGATTTAGGGCTGCCTTAACTTCTGTATATCAGAGGCTGACTGGACTATTATAGTTATGGCTGCCATGCTAATGGTCTACCAATTTTAGAGCTTTGTACGCCTTCTGGACCTGCTTTCTTTATTCAAGAGTTTTTTTTGGAATACATTATTTTTTCATTTTTCTCTAATCTGATAATTCAATAGTTATCGAAGTGCTGATTCTGCCAACTGATAACCTTTGTAGTGGCTCTAATCACTTCATTTGATCTCTGCTCTCTTCTTTTCTTTTATCTATCTCAATTGAGGTTACCCCAACCCCTCATTGGCTTCACAGACCAAATCAGAGGACAACTTATCCACAAAATTAATAAAAGATCTCTTTGGTCAGTGGTATCACCTCAATAACATTCGGTTCTTCTTCCCGAAGAATGGAGCCAAACCGCCAACAACTTCAAATTCAAGTGAATAGTCACATAACAAAAATGGTACTATCGCTAATTTTGTGCAAGTTAAGCTTTTGGAAATTAAAACGTAGTCGTGTCTTGCACTACAATATAGGCTGGAATTTTTATGGGTTTAGTGAGCCTAAGATGTATCAATTGAAAGTCACTAATAAGGAGAGGTATGAAGGTATGAACTTGAATCCAATAGCTATTGAAGATCTTTTGAAATCAGTTAATCTCATTGGAATATCGTTTCCAATGACACATTGTTTGGGAAATAATGATAGCATTAAAGCTAACTTGGTACGGGTGTTAGGGCATTAGATATAGAGCTTCAACTACACACAGTAGATTTTTTACCCTTAGACTTGGTTAAGAAAATAACCCATCTACCTTGTTTGTCGTATTCAGCCTTCAGTAATGTATTTGGTTGTAAGAATGCCAGTGAATGGCATGGTTGTCAGAGGAACACTGGCATACAAATGCAAGCAGAAGGTCCTTGGAGAAGCATTGAGATATGGCTAGTTGCTTCTCAATAGCAGCAAGGGTGAGAAAAAAACCTGCCAGAGCAAAGACCGAGGTGACGCATAAAGAAGGGGAGAACAGAAAGCAAAGGACAGACTCCAGCTTCTTGGGGCAAGCAGTGCTGCTTGAGGGAATCTTCAGGTACGGCTCCCACAAGGAGAGTGGTGCAGGAGACAAAATCAGTAGTGGACCTAGGAATTTAGATCAGACGCTCAAAGCAAGATGAGAAAGCCAGGGTGACAAAAACCCTGATATACAAGAGAGACGTTTGTGACCAGAATCTGTTACATTGTATTAAGAAAGTGATATTGACAGGAAATGGTGCAGGCTAAAACATGGAATGTAAATTGATAGAGCACGTTAAGAAAATGGCATTAAAGAGAGACCTTCCCTTCTGGCACATGCAAGTAGAAGTCCTAATAAAGCACCCTCGGATAGTGAAACCAAAGGAAGACATGGCATGCAAGCACTGGAGCAGAACTACTAAAGCAACTTTCAGATGCAGTAAAAAGTGTCAATAATAGATTTACCTCCCCTTTACCCTTAGTTTATATACCACTGTGGTTCGAGTTTGGAGGAAACTGCAGAACAAGACTTCGCTGCATGTTTTTCCTCCATGTTTGGCTGTAGGATTATCCTCCCCTTTACCCCCAAAAAATGGGGGATATACTGTGGGCATAATTATCGCTCATGGTAAATGCTCCAGAACTACAGAAGTTTGCTATAGACTTCATGAATCTGGGCTAGCTACGCCAGCCCACCACTTCTAATTTGGTGGATTTAACACCAAACCGAGTGTAACAGGAACAGAGTTTAGCAGATTGACCACTGGCAAATCTGCCAAACTCTTAATCAGGCATCTGTCTCCAGATTAACCCAAAAGTCAAATTAAAAAGGGTATAACTAGCTAGCAATGGTCTAAGCTTTTCAAAACATTCCACGGTTTCACCACCAGCCATCTCATACTTAACTATATCCCAGGAACATGTCACTGTCAGCACCTCTGATCCATGTCTGTTCAACTTGCATTTGGAAACAGAAGAACATTCATCCTCGAAACCCAGTCCCTCACACATTTTCTTTTGGATCAGAAATGAGAAGCAGGAGGCCACCAGTGCCACCTGCCATCTTACAGTCAAGAGCACTCATTTTTATGTCACAAAATTCTTTATGTCACCCAATATTTCCCAACAGTGTTTCAGATATTAGAATAATATTAAGGGGATTAGTGGCAACCCTGCCCCATGCCTCTTCTCAGCTCAAATATTCAGAAACGCAAGTGTTCCCAAACATGGATGCATAAGGAGCAGACTGTGTGGCCCTCAGAGATCTGCAACCATTTTGGACCTCAACTTCCAGTAGCCTAACTAGAATTGTCAATGGATAGAGATCACAGGAGTTGCATCTCCCCAGATGTTATGGACTACAGGTTGCAGACCCCACCCAACATAGACTTCATGCATTTTTCAATATAGTTTGTTGAGGGTCGTGGGCTACCACAGGTGAATAGTTCAGTTGTGTTGCATTTGTATCAGATGCTACCGGGCATGAGAAGCAGGATTGGCTGTCCCTCACCATTTCAGGGTTCCATGTTTTAAAAATGCGGCAAAAATTGTTGTGAATACATAATATAACTGCAAAAATGCCATGGTTTTTTGTGCCACAATCATGTAAAGGATGCGGGGGACACCCCCGCAATCCCCAAACCCATTATACCATTTAAGGGCTGTGGGGGACACCCCCAAAACCCCCGCACCCCTTAAATGGTATAATTGGGAACAACTTTACCGGGTCAAACCACTTCATTTTTGCCGCAATTTTATTACCCGATACCCATTTCTGCTGATGCTTCTGTAACCCTCCCAAGTAGCCCTCAAAACTCACACCTTCCTCTAAGTTTAGCAATATTTCATGAGGTGGCAACTATAATTATTGATTGTTCCCACTTGAAGATAGTCGGCAGCCTTGAATTGGCCAGTGCCTTTCCAGGCTTTAGCAAACATGAGCGCTTCATCCATTTCACCACTGACTCTTACCCCAATTGTCTCCTAGCTCCCAGGATCTTGTAGAAGTGGTCAATGACGCCACTCTCAGCCCGTGTCTCATCAGGATGTTCAACCTGAGGAGTGGCCCTGCACCACAGAAAACCTGGCAGTGTGCGACAAATTACATCAAATTGCTTGTTGTTTACCAGCAACAAAGAAACACAATAACGTACTTGTAAGATCTCTAGAGGGTAGACAAATACTAGCTACAGAGATAAATATACATTGATATAATACTTTTCAAAATAAAATTACCATTCCTGTTCAGCATTTTCAAGTCATTTTTTCACCCTACGCATCACAGTTAAAATGCACGCCAAAGTATAAATCAGTGCAATGTTATTTCTGCTTAGAAGTGTGAATATGGTCTGTGAATTTAGTTTTCCTTTCTGCATTTAGTCTGCATATATCCTTATTTGTTTAATGGCACGTGAGATAAGGTGTGTCCCATTACAGCGTATCAGTCCGGTGAGAGTCCTACTAGTACGAATTAGATCATATCGCCAATAGGTTTTAATTTTTAATACTAAAGAGGTATTAACACATTCCACTGACTAACAAGCAGCTAAACTGCTGCACGCTACCGTACTTCTGTAAAGTGTGTAGGTGTACATGAGCTGTTAATTTTTACAACTGTCACCAAGGGATAGGAAGTATTTGCCGCAGTAGATTTCATTGAGGTGCCGCAAATATATGTAACGGGTGGGTTTAGGTGAATAATTAATGAATGTAGAGGTTACGTGGGGGGTGGAGGGTCTGCAGATCGTCTCCCGCACATATATTTCCAGCAAATTCTTCCAGTAGAAAAAAGATTGCGTTTTGAAGAAATCACATAGAACTGCTAAAAGGCATCTGCAGAGTTTATCAATTCCCTTAACTTCTTAAGTATTAATGTTACTCAATTACCAGGGCGTCTGTCAACTCTGAACATAACCCTCCTGTAACTCAGCAGCATCCTCCCCACATGTTCTCGCTGCCGGAACGTGGGACCGCTTTTTCCTCCCTTCCATTCTGCTGTCTTGGAGGGGTAGAGACACGTTGTCACGATGGTATGGTAGTTTTAAAACTAGGCAAAATAGTTCACTGCACCGCTCTATTTAAGATAGTCTCCACATTGACCAACCCCATGTCCTGCTTGCCTTCTGCCACGCCATCTGAGCCGCTGTGCAGGGGCTTCAAGCTTTCTGGAAAAGATCATCAAAATTGGGAGCAATGTGAGGGACCTCGGTTCTTCTTCTCATTCTCAGTCAATGCAAAATGGAACCTGCCGGGATACTTCCTTCACTCTTCAGCAAATTCGCATGAAAGGAATCCTCAACTTAAATTCCAAACTGAAACACATTCATTGGTAGAGCCCGTGCCAGTGTTCCTTCTGCTTTAACACCCATCTTTCCTCGACAAGGGCCTTGTCCATTTGATCAACCTCAGCTTTGAAGTGCCAGCTACCAAAATGTACAATAAGACTCAAGTTGCTATTGGGAGCTCCCCTTTACTTATGCCAAGTCTAATACAACTCCTGTTCCAATAGGTGTTAGGATATGAGAACCCAGAGACTCTTCCAAGTGTTGATCCACTACAAGTATCCTAAATCAACAAACCAATCCCAGATGCTGTTTCAAAGGTCCCAGATGGCCCGACCACCCATGGACAGTATCCACAAATAAGATACGCTGTGCCACCATTGTGCCTAAGCAAAATCTCACTGTGGGCTGTAGACAGACAGTGCTCGAGTTTCAGACACTTGTGGGGTCACTGTTAGCCAACCATTACTGTTTGTGATTCAAGGGGATGAGGCAGTCTTACCAAAAGCAGACATTTTAAGATGCATTTTGGCAACTCCTGAATTTAAAATTACCTGATTGTACAACTTTATTGGCAGCACTGGTCATACTACCAAGATGGAAGCTGCACTGGATCAAACAGGACAGGTGGCAGTAGCACTACTTCTGCTAGCGCCATAGCAACATATCCAAACAGCGCTTCCTTTATACTCATTTGAGCTGCTGCAGTAGCAGGAAGAGCTAGAGCTTAACTTTGACAAGTCTTATGAAAGGTTATGACAGGTGTTCTTTTGATGCCTTGCCAAAATGTAAGGTGTGGTGCTACCTGTTTAGTGCAGTTCTGGAGTGCTGCTGATTTACAGCTGCGCCATTATGTTAGTGGCACAAGGCACACATAAAAATAGGGTCCAGAATTAGAAATTGATAAACCAGTCACAGGGCAGCATTAATATATTTTGTCGGCTCTGTGGAGCAGTTTGGAAGATCATTTATATTAAAATTAGGTGTGTTTGCAGAGATCTTGCGTACCTAAGAGGCTGCAAGCAGCGCGCTGTGCATCTGCCCCACCCCTACAAGCAAGAACCTGAAATAGCGTCTTTACCAGTGGTAGCCTACCTGGCATCCTCCACAATTTGGCTGACAAATCTCATGACCCCTGGACTCTGACTATGCCAGATGGGGCTGATGGATTTTCTGGTGTATTATGTTGGTATCGATTAACCACTGAGATAGGTAAGGACAATTACAATACTTGTGATTGTGTAAGGGAGGGGTAACCGATTTCCACTTTTTATGCACTGTATATCCTGCTTTCCCAACTTAAATTCGGTCCCCCATAAACAGAAATATAGGGAAATACGCATTTTTTTTGTATCAGTGTTGTAGAGCAAAACATCTGCAGGGCATAGTGACAGGTTGGCTAGCACTGATCTGCGCAATGTTGTCCCACTGTTTTTTAATGCATCCTATTATACACCGTGGGTTTAGCAAGTCTCGCGCCTGACTCAAGGAATATGAGGTAGGTCCATTTGTCTTTCCATATCTCTCGATTCAAGAGGCCCGGCGAAGGATACTAATACGCTGAAACATCACTAGCCATAGAAACCCTTTTCCAAACGGAATTATATCCGTCTAGGCTGTTAGACTCCCCCGAGCAAACACCAAAGCTATTGGCAAGTTATGCCTTATTGAAGCATTGTAAATTGTGATATATTAAGCTACTGTGTACATGAGAAGAGCACATTATCAGAAATGTACAGATCGCCTGGGATTATTTCAAATAGTTACACATTTTTTTGTTGTTTTGGTTTTGTCTGGTATGACGTGTGTGTGAGTAAAGCCTTGTCTTGCAAGTTCTGTCACAGGTCTGAACCTTAGCAGGGCCGACTCAGCCCTTCATCCTCTCGGGATTGGTACATTGAGTACTTTAAATTGGATGGGATAGTGCCACTTACATCACTTACAAAAGGGCATTAGATGCTTTATAATGCTTTCATGAAGCGTGGGCCAACCCTGGGCATCTGAGTGAGCTACAGGGGAGGCTAAAGCACTTGCTTTCTTAGCCAATGTATAATATATATATATATTTTTTAAAGAAGCATGTATGCAAATTATTTTATAGTGATCAAGTACAGCTTACCTCTGGCTTTCCTTTCTTGTGTTTACAGGCAAAACTATGACAAACCAGGCATCATGTGAGTATTGATAAGCCCTTGTGTTTTTTAAAGAAAAACTTCATAGTTGTGTGTGCCTCTGTCCCCTAAATTGTGTAGGGTTATCTTTGGTGTAATGAAAGTGTTAGGTGTGCTGCATCATTAAGTACCAGGCGGCAAACACATACACTCCCTCTCAAGCTAAGTAAGAATCCACAATGGCACTGCCATTTCCCCCCTTATTCTTCATTGTCCAAGATATCCAACTGTTCAAGCATTCAATATATTCTTGGTATCTGGTCAATCGAGGAAGAGAAGAAAAGGTTAGGGAGGCCCCTATTGCTGTCTTATGGTCTAATTAAAAACAATGCATTTGTCTGAATTTTAGAAATGTATGTTAACTTCTTTCCTATGTGCACCTTCAACACTTCAAATGATGTTACAGTTCTGGATTGAAGATCACCAAAAAGGTGATCCCTTATAGACATCCCAAATCACCATTCAGGAGCCTTTAGCTTGCGCCTAAGCGTGTTCCAGATATTACACATCCTGGATGGGTTTACATTGTATTTTCTAAAGAACCATGGTGACTTAAATGTAAACACGAATCCATGCATAGTGCAAGGTTGGATGATGGATTAAAGTAGAACTGCCTCAAAAACCCTCTGGAGGCAGCCAATGTCAGTTGCTAAGACATATTTTTGAAATACTGGGGGAGCCCATTCCCCTACCTGCAGGGATCAGGAGCGTGTGTGGCTGAGTATTCTACTTCGTTGGCCAGCCCAAATAAAGGGAAACAATAGGGCATCAAATGTATCAGAAATGGTGTCTTAATAGCCAGTGTAATTGCTGAAAGAGAAAAAACATGATGGAGGATAGTTATTTTTACCATATTAATTCATCTACAAACATCATAGGTAGGTTCTTTCATCAACCTAACTGTAATTATTTTTTTTTTTTTTACAAAACAGCCTTTTAGTTTGTAACATAAACACTTTTATTAGAAGATGATACTTGAAACCCTAGATCTTTTTTGGGGCTGTTGAACAATGATCTGGAAACCCAGTTAGGGTGGCAGGATTTCTCAACATTGATCAAAGTATCCTATGCTTTTAAATTATTCTTTTTCAATCCAGCCACCTGTGAAAACTTGCTAGATTGCGGATGTTCCTTGTAGGTGAGATCGCTTTGGCTTTGGAAAATGTTTCACATCATCAGCGTAGACTCTAACTGTACAGACGTGTGGGGATAGAAAACCATCAATTTCCTACTTCTGCTGAATCAGAGTGGCCTAGATCAAAATATTCTCTGCAACAAGTAGCATGGTAAGGGGGATTCCTGTCTTGGTCTCTGTTCTAGAACCACTTCCCTAATTTTCCTACGATCGATAATTAGCTCAGATTGGGCTTGAATACATAACATAAAGGCCTGTTGATCTGGGAAAAGAAGAACCCATCCAAAGAGAGGGATAACCATGGTAAGGATTTAAAACAGCGACCTGTGAACAATGGCGATCCAGAAATAAATAAAAAAAGAAACAGACCCTGAACTACAAAACTTATTCAAATGTCAAATGTAAAAGGCATTGAATGAACAAACAATGAAATTCAAATATGACCACATTTAATTTAGGAATAAATAGTGAGACAATTCATAATAATTGATCCAACAAATCATTGTACAAAAGGAGTAGTTGAAATGTAAAGCATTCAAAATGTGAAACAGTTGTAGGACAACCTGCCGGAGTGAACAAGAGAACTAGAGAAAGTGCCCATCGCCATAGACACCTGTGACTCAGTGAGGGAGTATGGTACTCAGGGAAACCAGTCAAGAAATCAGATAACCTCAAAGAAATATTCCTGGAGCCACACTTCTGCGTTGGCTCACATGCACATTAGTGTTCTAATGTAAAAAAGAAGAAACTGGTTCATTTAAAAATATGGGCATGAGAGCATTGTAAAAAAGCTGATGACTTGTGTTTCGGCTATAGACGGCCAGGTTGATTTCTAGTGCCAGGCCTTCCTCAGGGCAAACATCACAATAATAGTAGGTGTGGAATTTGTAACTAGTCATGAGAATTCTGATAGTTATGCGATTATTTTGGTGCTGAAGATGCACCCACAAGGCCTGGGTCCCCACATTGCTTCAGGTAGAGCCTCCAAAAACAATGGACCCCCAAGGATCCGGAGTTTCGAGGTAAATTAACTCTACACTGGTGCATGTGAAAGGCACTGAATGAATCATGAAGCCATCGTGGCTGTTTTAAAGGACCAGAAAGGTCTGTGAGCAGCGACTAGTGTGAGTCGGAGCCGAACAAGCACAGGCAGGTTGTCCTTTAATTGTTTCAAATTTTGAATGCATTATATTTCAACTACTCCTTTTGTACAATGATTTGTTGGATTATTTATTATGTATTGTCTCACTATTTATTCCTACATTAAATGTGGTAATATTTGATTATCATTGTTTGTTCATGCCTTTTACATTTGACATTTGAATACATCTTGCACATCTGTGAAAAGCATAGTGGTTTATCTTATACCCCCATAAAACTGCCCAGTTCAGCAGGTCAAACGCAGTCCAACAGCAAAATAATCCCAGTATAGTCTGCTCCTATTGACAATCTAACCATGTTAGATAAGTTATATGTCAAAATCTTCAAATAGATTTTATTATCAATGTTCAAAAGTATTATAGGTCTATATGACCCGCAATTCGTATTATTTTTTCTATGCTTTTGGAATTTCACAATATGAAAATTCTTGAAAGATCTTTATAAGATTTCCCTCCTGTAATCTTTCTAACAGGGAATCAGGAGGCAAGAATATCTTTATTGAGCACTTTATAGAACTCCAACAAGACATCTGGCATCCTTGCCCAGTCAACTATTAGTCCCCCGATTTAGGGCTGCGTTAACTTCTGTATATCAGAGGCTGACTGGACAATTATATCTATGGCTGTCATGCTAATGGTCTACCAATTTTAGAGCTTTCACACCATCTCGATCTGCTTTCTTTATGAAAGAGTTCTTTTTGGAATACATTATTTGTTCATTTTTCTCTAATCTGATAATTCAATAATTATCGATGTTCTGCTTGTGCCAATTGATAATCTTTGTAGTGACTCTAATCACTTCATTTGATCTCTGCTCTCTTATTTTCTTTTATGTATCCCAATTGAGGTTACCCAGCCCCTCATTGGCCTCCCAGACCACATCAGAGGACAAATTATCCTCAAAATTAATAAAAGATCTCTTTGGTCAGCCGAATAACCCCAATAACATTCGGTTCTTCTTCCCGAAGAATGGAGCCAAACCGCCAACAATTTCAAATTCAAGTGAATAGTCACATAACAAAGATGGTACTATCTCTAATTTTGTGCAGGTTAAGCTTTTGAAAATTAAAATGTAGTCGTGTCTTGCACTACAATATAGGTTGGAATCTGTATGGGTTTAGTGAGCCTAAGATGTATCAATCGAAAGTCACTAATAAGGAGAGGTATGAAGGTATGAACTTGAATCCACAAGCTCCCAATAGCTAGTTAATCTCATTTGAATATCTTTGCCAATGAGACATTTTCAAATTACAAATAAAAAATAACCCATCTACCTTGTTTGTCGTATTCAGCCATCAGTAATGTATTTGGTTGTAAGAATGCCAGTGAATGGCGTGGTTGTCAGAGGAACACTGGAATACAAATGCAAGCAGAAGGTCCTTGGAGAAGCATTGAGATATGGCTAGTTGCTTCTCAATAGCAGCAAGGGTGAGAAAAAAACCTGCCAGAGCAAAGACCGAGGTGACGCATAAAGAAGGGGAGAACAGAAAGCAAAGGACAGACTCCAGCTTCTTGGGGCAAGCAGTGCTGCTTGAGGGAATCTTCAGGTACGGCTCCCACAAGGAGAGTGGTGCAGTAGACAAAATCAGTAGCGGACCTAGGAATTTAGATCAGACGCTCGAAGCAAGATGAGAAAGCCGGGGTGACAAAAACCCTGATACATAAGAGAGACGTTTGTGACCAGAATCTGTTACATTGCATTAAGAAAGTGATATTGATGGGAAATGGTGCAGGCTAAAACATGGAGTATAAGTTGATAGAGCACGTTAAGAAAATAGCATTAAAAAGAGACCTTCCCTTCTGGCACTTGAAAGTAGAAGTCCTAATAAAGCACCCTCGGAGAGTGAAACCAAAGGAAGACATGGCATGCAAGCACTGGAGCGGAACTCCTAAAGCAACTTTAAGATGCAGTAAAAAGTGTCAATAATAGATTTACTTCCCCTTTACCCTTACTTTATATACCACTGTGGTTCGAGTTTGGAGGAAACTGCAGAACAAGACTAAGCTGCATGTTTTTCCTCCATGTTTGGCTGTAGGATTATCCTCCCCTTTACCTCCAAAAAATGGGGGATATACTGTGGGCATAATTATCGCTCATGGTAAATGCTCCAGAACCGGAGAAGTTTGCTGTGGACTTCATGAATCTGGGCTAGCCACACCAGCCCACCACTTCTAATTTGGTGGATTTAACACCAAACCGAGTAAGTGTAACAGGAACAGAGTTTATCAGATTGACCACCAGCAAATCTGTCAAACTCTTAATCAGGCCTTTTTCTCCAGATGAACCCAAAAGTCAAATTAAAAAGGGTACAACTAGCTAGCAATTGTCTAAGCTGTTCAAAACATTCCACGGTTTCACCACCAGCCATCTCAGACTTAACTATATCCCAGGAACATGTCACTGTCAGCACCTCTGATCCATGTCTGTTCAACTTGCATTTGGAAACAAAGGAACATCCATCCTCGAACCCAGTCTGTCAGAAATCTCTGCACTGGCTCCCAGTGGCTGCGTGGATTAAGTTCAAAACCCTCTGCATCATACACAAGGCCTTCTGGGGCCTGGCGCATCAATACCTTCAACTCTCACTTCCTAAATATCTTCCTTCTCGAGCTCTTCGCTCATCCGCCTCCAACTGCCTCAGGGTCAGTCGCTTCTCCAAGCAAAGAGTTGGTGGTAGATCTCTTTCCTCGGCTGGTGCCTCCCTCTGGGACAGCCTCCCTGCCTCCCTTAAACTTGAGGAGAACCATCTGCGGTTCCGGAAGCTCCTCAAAACCTTTCTCTTTGCTTCTGCTTTTTCTCTTCCCCTCCTCTGCTGACCTCGTAGCTGTAATTGGAACTGCACTGGCTACCTGGACAACTTCTGATCTCGGGACCAGGTTCTCCCCCACCAGCGTTCACACCTGCACTTACCCATGCACTTTCCACATGTTGGCCACTACTTACTTATTGTTATCATCTTTGCCATGTACTGCACTGTCTCTGCCCCTTCCCACGCACTTGCATGATCTGAATGACACCTTCCTAGTAGGATCGTTGTCAATCCTCCCTTTGTTCCCCTCCCTTGCCTCGTCGTGCCTTGAAATGAGAAGCAGGAGGCCCACCAGTGCCACCTTAGCTTCAAGAGCACTACTTGTTATGTCACAAAGTTCTGTACGTCAACCAATAATTACCATCAGTGTTTCAGATATTAGAGAAATATTAAGGGGATAAGCAGCAACTCTGTCACATGTCTCTTCTCACCTCAAATAGTAAAAAACTAAAGTGTTCACAAACATGGATGCATAAGGAGCAGGCTGTGTGGCCCTCAGATCTGCAACCGTTTTGGATCACAACCTCCAGTAGCCTAACCAGAATTGTCAATGGTTAGAGACCACAGGAGTTGCACCTCCCCAGATGTTTTGGACTACAGGTTGCAGACCCCACCCAACATAGACTTAATGTATTTTTCAATATACTTTGTTGAGGGTCTTGGGCTACCACAGGTGAATAGCAGTTGTGTTGCATTTGTATCAGCTCCTACCATAGGAATTGGGATTGGCTTTTCCTCATCATTGCTGCTGATGCTTCTGCAACCCTCCCTAGTAGCCCTCAAAAGTCACACCCTGCTCTGAGTTTAGCAATATTTCACGAGGTGGCAACTATAATTATTGATTGTTCCCACTTGAAGATGGTCGCCAGCCTTGAATTGGCACAGTGTCTTCCCAGGCTTTAGCAAACATGAGCGCTTCATCCATTTCACCACTGACTTTTACCCCAATTGTCTCCTAGCTCCCAGGATCTTCTAGAAGTGGCCAATGAGGCCACTCTCAGCTTGTCTCTCACCAGGATGTTCAACATGAGGAGTGGCCGTGGACCACAGAAAAGCTGGAAGTGTGCAACAAATTACATCAAATTGCTTGTTGTTTACCAGCAACAAAGAAACACAATAACGTACTCCTAAGATCCCTAGAGAATAGACACATACTAGCTACAGAGATAAAAATACATTGGCATAATACTTTTCAAAATAAAATTGCCATTCCTGTTCAGCATACACAAGTCATCTTTTCACCCCACTCATCGCAGTTAAAATGCACGCCAAAGCGTAAATCAGAGCAATGATAATTGTACTTAAAAGTGTTCATGTGGTCTGTGAATTTAGGTTTCCTTTCTACATGTATTCTACATATCCTTAATTATTTAATGGCTCATGAGATAAGGTGTGTCCCATTGCAGCGTATCAGACCAGTGAGAGTCCTACTAGTATGAATGAGATGATATCGCCAATAGGCTTAAATGCTTAATTACTCAAGAGGTATTAACACATTCCACTGACTAACAAGCAGCCAAACTGCTGCAAGCTACCTTACTTCTGTAAAGTGTGTAGGTGTACATGAGTTGTTCATTTTTACGAACTGTCACCAAGGGGATAGGGAGTTTTTGCCGAAGTACATTTCATTGAGGTAGAAATCATCAAATGTTTTACAACGGATTTTGCAGCAAATATATGTACGGGCTGGGCTTAGGTGAATAATGAATGTAGGGGTTAAGTGGGCGGGGGGGGGGATGCAGGTCGTCTCCCCTGCATATATTTGCATCAAAATCTTCCAGTAGAAAAAAAAAATTGATTTCTACTTCGCTGAAAATAATTAAAAGAAATCACATAGAACTGCTACAAAGGCATCTGCACAGTTTATCAATTCCCTTAACTTCTCAACTATTTATAATGTTAATCGATTACCAGGGCGTCCGTCATCTCTGAACATAACCCTCCTGAAACTCAGCAGAATCCTCCCCACATGTTCTCGCTGCCGGAACGTGGGACCGCTTTTTCCTCCCTTCCATTTTGCTGTCTTGGAGGGGTAGAGACACCAAGAGACATTATCACGGTGGGAGCATGAAGGGGTAATTTTAAAACTAGGCAAGGGCGTTCACTGCACCTCTCTATTTAAGATAGTCTCCGGATTGACCAACCCCATGTCCTGCTTACCTTCTGCCAAGCCATCTGAGCAGCTGTGGAGGAGCCTCAGGCTTTCTGGAAAAGATCATCAAAATTGGGAGCAATGTGAGGGACCTCGGTCCTTCTTCTCATTTTCAGTCAATGCAAAATGGAACCTGCCAGGATACTTCCTTCACTCTTCAGCAAATTCCCATGAAAACAATCCTCAACTGAAATTCCATACTGAAACACATTAATTGTTAGGGCTTGTGCCAGTGTGACTTCTCCCATCTTTCCTTGATGAGGGCCTTTTCCATTTGATCAACCTACGCTTTGCAGTTCCAGCTACCAAAATGTACAATAAACTCAAGTTGCTATTCAGAGCTCCCCTTTAAAATCAACCAACCAATCCCAGCTGCTTTTTGAAAGGTTCCAGATGTCCCAACCACTCATGGACTTTATCCTCAAATAAGATACGCCGTGCCACCACTGTGCCTAAGCAACATCTAACTGTGGGCTGTAGACAGACAGTGCTTGAGTTTCAGACACTTGTTGGGTCACTGTTAGCCAACCATTACTGTTTGTGCATGATTGTACAACTTTATTGGCAGCACTGGTCATACTACCAAGATGGAAGCTGCACTGGATCAAACAGGACTGGTGGCAGTAGCACTACTTCTGCTAGCGCCATAGCAACATATCCAAACAGCGCTTCCTTTATACTCATTTGAGCTGCTGCAGTAGCGGGAAGAGCTAAAGCTTAACTTTGGCAAGTGTTATGTTGATGCCCTGCCAACATTTAAGCTGTGGTGCTTTGGCATGGGAACTGCAGCAGCAATGCTACCTGTTCAGTGCAATTCTGGAGTCCTGCTGTTTTACAGCTGTGCCATTGTTAGTGGCACAAGACACACCTAAAATAGGGTCCAGAATTATAAATCAATAGTCACGCGGACAACATGAATCTATTTGGCGGCTCTGTGGAGTAGTTTGGAGGATCTTTCATGTTAAAATGAGGTGTGTTTGCACAGGTTGGTATGTACCTAAAAGGCTGCAAGCAGCGCCCTGTGCATCTGCCCCACCACTATACACAAGAACCTGAAATAGCGTCTTCACCAGTGGTAGCCTACCTGGCATCCTCCACAATTGGGTTTACAACTCCCATGACCCTGAACACTGACTATGCCAGCTGGGGCTGATGGAAGTTGTAGAGCAAAACATCTGCAGGGCATAGTGACAGACTGGCTAGCACTGATCTGCGCAATGTTGTCCCACTGTCTTTTATTGCATCCTATTGTACACCGTGGGTTTGACAAGTCTTGCTCCTGACTCGAGGAATATGAGGTAGGTCCATTTGTCTTCCCATATGTTGCGAGCCAAGAGGCCATGGGAAGGATACGAATAAGCTACAACATCACTAACCATAGAAACCCTTTTCCAAACGGAATTATATCCATCTAGGTTGTAAGACTCCCCCCCAGCTCTAAAAAAAAAAGTGAAAACACCAAAGGTATTGGCAAGTTCTGCCTTATTGAAGCATTATAAATTGTGATATATTTAGCTACTGTGTACATGATAAGAGCGCATTAGCAGAAATGTACAGATCGCCTGGGATTATTTCAAATAGTTACAAACATTTGTTGTTTTGGTTTTGAATGATATGACCTGTGTGCGAGTAAAGCCTTGTCCTGGAAGATATGTTTACACCCTACAGTCACAGATCTGAACCTTAGCAGGGCCGACTCAGCCCTTCATCCTCTCAGGATTGGTACATTGAGTACTTTAAATTGGATGGGAACGGTGCCAATTACATCACTTACAAATGGGCATTAGATGCTTTATAATGCTTTCATGAAGCGTGGCCCAACCCAGGGCGTCTGAGTGAGATACAGGTGAGGCTAAAGCACTTGCTTTCTCAGCCAATGTATCATATACAAAATAATATATATTTTTTTAAAGCAGCATGCATGACAATTCTTTTATAATGACAAAGTACAGCTTACCTCTGGCTTTCCTTTCTTGTCTTTACAGACCAAACTACGACAAACCAGACATCATGAACCCCGTGTGAGTATTGATCAGCTCTTCATGTAGGGTTATCTTTGGTGTGATGACAGTGTTAGGTGTGCTGCATCGTTACGCTCCAGCTGGTTTTTCTGGATGTTTCTATGGGTAAGCGTGACTGAATTTGATATGAGTGTGTATGTTGTTTGATAGGGCATTTAATAGGGTTGGGCTTCTCTTCCATTGTAGTGGTCATTCTCATGGGATGCTTCAACCTCTTGAGCATGAAACAAACCCCACTGTTTTCAACTTGAATCCGCCCTTTCAGGCCAATTTCTGGTCATCCTCTTCAGACCCCCTCCTACACGCAAGCACCCTGCTGGCTCTCATCTTTCTATCCTCTCTTAGCTCGCCTCCTACATCAAGCCGCCCTCCCACACTCCAGGGCATCTCTTCCTCCTCCCCTGGGACACCACACACACACCCTTGATTACCAAACTAAACTATTCCTGTAATGAAGTCAGGTGCCCGACCCCACCCAGATGGCGGCCACCCTGTGAATCATGAAGGTCTCCTGCAAGGTCCTTGGTGTCGGAGCCATGTGCTACCTGGAGTCCCCTCCCAGCCATTGCCCCCTCAGAGGCTGAAGACATAGGCTATTGAGACCTGAGCTGTAATAAGGCAACTTCCCACTGGGAACACAGCTGTCCCGTGGGACCAAGAGGAGAACCTCTTGCCAAGACCCCGGCTTAGTAAAAGACAATGCTGTGGTACGCTGTACTGTGATGTGAGGTCCCTTATGCCAGAAGGGATCCTCATGGGAAAATGTGCCACAGGGTAAAACATCCAGAAGGCTGCTGTTCCACTGTGCTTCAAACCATGAGACTTTGCAGTCTCCCATATGTCAGAAAGGGTGTCTGGGAAGGGTAGGTATCCACTATGATTCCCGCATATTCAATATCTATTACTTACATTTGGAACAATGCCTAACATGAAGTATACGCATGTAGTTTAAGAGAAATTGTATTGTCAAATTTCAAAAAGCAGGCGTTAAACTCACCATGGCGCAAAGGGACCTCGGAATCAGGCGTTAAGGGTCGGCGCCGTTTACGGCGCTGTTAACGCCTGATTCGTAATTAGGCACATTGAGTTTAAATGGCAAGTCACCTGTACATTTTCAAAACATTCTATAGCTCACTTTGTTCACTCTTAAAGTGAACAACAATAAGTGATAGTAAGGAAGCTTATTAATGGGCCACATGATGTTTTCATTTCAGGGATTTAACCCATGACTATTTAACTCAAACTACTAAATCATGAATACTGAATCAACATTACTAGGTAAGAGGAAAACAACCCTTATATTTAAATCACCAGCTCACCTTTGGTTTTCCATATATTGGAAATTTTGAATAGTGTAATGGGACACTAATTACTGACCAATTGCTTTCTCATTTTTCTTTCTTTATTGTATTATTTGTTGCATTTTCTCTTTGTCATCCATCCCTAACACTCCTACCTTTGCCCCTCCCCCAATGGCCATCCATTAACATGTAATCATGTAATTGATATGATTTTTTTAAAATGTGTATACAACTATTTGGGTTTTTTGTTCTTTTGTTTTTGCAAATGCAATGTCAATTTTGTAAATGGGATTTGATCAGCCCTGATTTGAAAAAGACGCTGGAGACGTCGAAACACGTGTAATCACAAAGGGCACCTCTAGAATTTATGCACAATTAAAAGTTCAAAGCCTACAATTTGGAGAACAAGAGTCATTGTTTGCTTTTTTTCTCCTCAACAACAAGGGCGCATGTCAATAGTTTAAGTACCACAGTTTGTTGTATTCTCAATTCAAACGGAGTAAGGGAGCCAAGGAAACTCCGTTGTTAGACAGTCATGCGACCGTGACCTGTCAGTCAGCAATTATCATGTAGGGCGCTGAGGTCCACCTAGAGGGGAACCCAACAAAACAGGCTCCTCATATACAAAAAGACATATGCAAATCAGGCCTGGTCCCACCCCAAAAGGGGAAGTACAGCCGGAACTGCTTGCTCACATCCCTTCTGCACGAGAGCACAAGCAACCGTTCAATCTCATTGGGCATCATCAGAGAGGTGCAGCGTAGGTCCACAGGCCCAGCAGTGCACGGGACCCACATCTGAGCATACTCAGCCCAATCAGGGGGACTACAGCAAAACAAAGAGGGGATGGCTGGAAGGTTTAGAATTATTCTTAACCTCTGGCATTGCTGTGGGCATCCCTCCAGACCATCCTTCTTCAGCTGCCAAGCCACTACAGAAAAGAAAGGGACAGACCATATGCAAATCAGGCTTGCTTTAACCCAGTGACCTAATAAATGTCCAGAACGACTATGGATGACCCTCTCAGATTGGTACAATTGACGGTGAATGTAATGTATCGATAATCTATTTAAACAGTGTGCCGTTTGCAAGAGCATTGCCCCGTATTCTTGTGATAATTAATAATCATTACTTTTATTTATTTTAAACATTTTGCGAGCACAAAGAAAACACAACCTGTAATATAGTACAAAAAACATTTAAGAGATAACCAGGACTGATCGCACACACTGAAATCAGATGGAGGAACACAACATTTAATAGAACACAAAGAATAAAGCTACATATTAGTTACTTTAATTTAGGCATGAATATGAGGATAAAAAGATAAATAGCAGTCAATAATTAAGCACAGAGGTTTTACCAGTTGTGGAAAGTATAGTAGAAACACCATCCACCGCCACTGCCTGCAGCCACTCAGCAACTGGCAAGGATCAAGTATTACTGGAGAAATCGGGTAGTGCTTGGCCATCTAGGACTCAGTTCTCTGAAGATAGTCCTTGAGCTATCTAATGTCCTGCACTCAAGACACCTGAGGGTACCGCTGCATAATGACATCCACATGCACAGGCAGATCCACTTCTGTGAATCCCGCCACTCGCAGAGCGCTTCGTTTCGACTCACCTACCTGCTCCCTGGCCAACTCTGCTTCAAAACGAGACGAGTAGCTGCACCTGCTTGCTCACCGCCACCTTGCAGGAGGCAGCATACAAGCCATGGTGTGATCCAGCATCACTGGGCACAGACAATGGGGTAAGTGAGTAAATAAAGTTTATTGTGGATAAATCCATACACAATGATTTAATCCAAATAAATGCAAAAAAGGAATTCATCCAAAAAATGAACATCACATCACAGCACTTCCTAAAAAAAGACATAAGACATGAATCAAATATATATATTCCATTTTACTAAAATTCCAATGTGCTGTGAGATTTTATTTGTCCTAATCTGTAAGGTGAGGGTTAGAAAATTGCTTTGGGCTGCATCCCCTCTCATATCTTGAGCCATCAGGACGTATTGATATTGATGGTTTATTTGTATAGCGCCTATAAACACATGTGTTTCAAAGCGCTTCAAGGGAGGGAGCAAGGGAAAATACAATGACATTCTTACAAGGCCTTGAGACATTAAGAATGTGAAATTAACTATCGTACTAGGCCTGATGACGTTTCAGATAGTGCAAGAGGCTTTGACAATGATAAGGAGGGAGGGAGAGGGAGGTAGTAGATGAGAAACAGATGAGAAGCGACTATCATACTAGTCCTGATGACATTTCTGGAAGTGCTGGAGATTGACAAAAGGTGAGGGAGGGAAGGAGGGAGGGAGGGGGGAGAGGAACATAACAAGCGACTATCATACTAGGCCTGACAACATTCTGGTAGTGCTGAAGATTGACAAAAGGTGAAGGGGGTGGGGGAGAGGAACATATCAAGCAACTATGTACTAGGCCTGATGACATTTCTGGTAGTGCTGGAGATTGACAAAAGGTGAAGGGGGTGGGGGAGAGGAACATATCAAGCAACTATGTACTAGGCCTGATGACAGTTCTGGTAGTGCTGGAGATTGACAATAGGTTAGGGAGAGGGGGGAGGGAGGAAGCCGAGGAGCATAACAAGCGACTATTGTACTAGGCCTGACGACATTTCTGGTAGGGCTGGAGATTGACAAAGGGTGAGGGAGAGGGGGGATGGAGGAAGGAGAGGAACATAACAAGCGACTATTGTACTAGGTCTGACGACATTTCTGATAGAGTAAGTGCATAGAATATAGTGAGGGGAGAAGAGAGAGGGAAAAGACAGGGAGAGGAAGCGAAGACTGAGAAGCAGTGAGTGTGATGAAAAAAGAAGAAGCAAAGCCGGTGAAATACAGTCTTGCAGAGCACATAAGCAAGTGGAGAGAGCACATCAACTTGTAGAAGACGATACTGAACACATAAGGTTGCAAGAGAGCAGCGAGTGCAAGCCAGGATTCAAGTCATAAATGAGTACAATATGATTCAAGGTCAACATGATTACGTGATGCTTAAGGAAGTTCAGCATGAGAGTGATGAGATTCGAGATGGGTGAACCAACATGAGTCCCATGAGTCCAAAAAGTCAAATCAAAGCATCAGCAACAAGGCGGTGATGGTGTCACCATAATGTGTCAATACAACTCCCACAATGGGCAGGGATGGATTGTCAATGCAGGGGGGATAGCAGGGGAGAGCTGCCTTAGGGGGAAAGGGGGAACAGCAAGATGAAGGATTCAAGCAAACAGGCAACACATGCATACAACAGGGGGGGCAGCGAAATACAAGATGCAGGCATACACACTTCACGTGCATACAAAAGGGGGGACAGCAAAATACAAGGGGGCAGACATACAGACATCACATGCATACAACAGGGGGGGCAGCGAAATACAGGGGCAGGCATACAGGCATCACATGCCTACAACAGGGGGGACAGTGAAATACAAGGGTCAGACATGCAGGCATCACGCGCATTCAACAGGGGAGGTTAGCAAAATACAAGGGGCAGGCATGCAGACATCACATGTATACAACAGGTGGGGGACAGCAAAATACAAGGGGAGGGCATTCAGCCATCACACGCATTCAACAGGGGAGGTTAGCAAAATACAAGGGGCAGGCATACAGGCATCACATGCATACAACGGTTGGACAGCGAAATTCCAAGGGGCATGCAGTGTTATGGTAGCGGACAGAGAGCAGACAAGGGCCTTTGTCGTCGGCCTTGGCAGAACGGGCTGGCTTCCGCCTCCCAGTATTTTGCTGATTGTTTAATAAAGCGTAGCCAACCACAGGGTGGGGAGCAGGCAAGGCACGTGGCTGCTCAGAGGGGCTGCAGGGGAACAGCCATCTTGCAAGGGCAGGAAGATAGCGCCCAAGCATATAAAAAAGTATTCTGATCCATTTTAAAAATAAACTTATTGACATGGTGACGCGTTTTTGTAGACAGTATGCAACAGATGATGATTACAAGTTGGAATCACAACAGACATATGTATAGTCATGCTGCATACAATGATATTCAGGGGGCCTTACCCCAGCAGGGCCTGAGCGGGGCAATGTCCAGCCAGCAGTGTGGAGAAAGGCAGGTGTGTGGCAAAAGATGTTTCTCCACGCTGTAGAGATGCAGAAATGAAGAAGAGGAAGGAACAACACTGTCGGGGCCTCGTCGCAGGTCTTGGTAGAACGGGCCAGCTCCCGCTAAAGGTGATTGGCTAATATTGCATAGCCAACCACAGGGAGGGTAGCAGGCAAGGCCACGAGGCTGCTCAGAGGGGCTGCAGGGGAGCGGACATCTTGCAAGGGCAGGAAGACAAGGCCGAAGCAAATGTCGGCAATGCAACATTGTCTACGGTTAAACATTTGAGTTGCAGAATTAAGCTGAGCGTGTCTCATACCAGGTTCAGAAAAACAAAAAGTGAATGTTAGTCTCAACTTGTATGTTGTCACACTTGCAGAAACAATCCTTCTCTGGGAGACAGAAAGCTTGGTTATGGCTAAAGGGAGCTGGTTACAGTGTAAGCTAGTGATACATCTCCTAAATTTGCAATTGTGAACCCAGAAACAATAAATATCATTACTTTTACTCAATTCAGCCCAAAAGATTCCATATTAAGTGAGTATGCTTTAATCACAGCATTCTTCAGCGCCCCAGAAGGGCCTGCCACATTATAAAAAAGTGAGGCGTACCAGAAATAATCCAAAAATAGGCAACCCACTGGCTTCTCCAACCACCATCCTGAACCTGTATATCTTGAAGGATAAGCCGAATGGAACCCCATTTCATTTACCCAGATTGACCACCACAACCGCACTGGTGTAACCTGTCGTTAATAAATTGCGAGGTTCACATGAGTCGCAAGATACAAAGGTTCCGTATCTGTAGATTCCATCACACCCAATAGAGGCCTCGGAAGCTTAATTTCTCATTTGGCGATTGGGGGTCTAGGATGAAGTTGCCAGCACACCTGCAGCATATCGAGATATGCTGCATGATTTTACTCATAGCTTTTAAGAGCGGGTAAAACAATTTTCCCACCACAGGTATGTGAAACTTTTAGAATCCCCAGATTAGCCTAGTTAGTAGACACCATGACCTTCTCAACTTGATGTTTGCAGGAATTCTGAGTACCTAATCAAAAGATAATCAAAGATACTAACCCTAGCTAGTGAAGTACCATTGATGCTAAAAAACAAATCGCTCCTTTCCTTCTCCTGTGATAGGTTATGATTTAGACACATTGAGAGACATACACTGTGATCCCATGAACAGACTATACCCATCAAGCAAGTCGAGTACAGTCGTCCCCAATAGGAGAACGTCTTGAACGTAAGCTTAATCAGGGAATCAACCTACGCAAGACCCTCGGAAAAACAGTGGTGCTCAAGAATGGGGCTACTACCCATCCCTGGCAGGCCCCTTGATTGATTCAAAAAGTATCTGTAGATTCCCTACAGGGGACAGGGGAAGGGATATGGGTCGCATTTAGACAGAACAGCAGGAGTAGAACATGTACTGCCATAACCCTACTAAAAACTCACCCTTCTGCATACACCTTCTCAAACTTTAAAATAAACACAACCATACCTCTAGAGCAACACAAACCGCACGCAGTTCACAACACCACAACAATGAAACAAACCACATATAGCCTTGCCCAATACCACATAACTACTACCGGCTGAAAAACACACCTATGCTCAGTGACCGGTTTCTCCAAACTGAAGCTGCCAATGTGGCTATATATCTCCAATCCTGGGCTTTCATTAAAAAGAAAAATGCCTTTTGGGGGTTGTAGTGTTGGCTACCAAATAAATCAAGTGGACTACAAGAATACAATAGTTTGTAAAGAGAGAGCCCAGAGCTGCTAACCTAGAGTGTTGGTGATATGGAACCACATGGCAATTCAGTGGTTTCTGAGAAACCAGCAGAAAGAATGGCTGGTGCTTGAAATGTGTTCAGAATACCTGAATATGGGAGGTGAAGCTAACAATCTTCTCTCACCACCTAATCTTCCAATCAGTTGTATAAGAAGACAACCTCTGCGCCACCCAGGTGTGCGTGGGGGGGAGCGTGCAGGTGTAATGCTACATTCTAATCGGTATCAACCCAAAAGGTCGTATCCAGAAGACCGTGTACATGGTTTTCCCGCTTTAGGCATATGTATGAAATCATGAATCTGAAAATAGTGAGGTAGGTGTGCGCACTCCTACTTTGGTATTTTCGGGGCTGCGGGGCCCTCGCACCCATGAAAGTGAATGCGGGGGACATTTTTTAAAAAAACTGCAAGATCGATCTGCAAAATGCGAAACAGTGGGCCTCAGCATTTTGCAACTCGATCTTTTCGTCCTACGTTATTTTAACGTACATCCATTCTAATCAGCGCTTTCTCCCTTTTTCAGAAGGACAGACGTGATGCTTGTCACGCCATGGCTGGCTCCTGTGGTCTGGACCAGCACTTTCAACAGAGTCATTCTGAACAAGTTGTTTGAGAGCAAGAACTGCAGCATCGGCCTCAGCGTATTTGCTCTGGGCAGGTATGAACACCGGAGATGTTATCTCCAGTACACTGTTAAGTTATGCGCTTATTTTCAATCACGTAGCTTTTCATAGCTAGTCACTTCTTCCAGGGCCAGTTTAATGCTTTCACATAAAACACAAACACTGTGCACTGCACACTGGCCTTCTTGGGAGGGATATGAGGGCATTTTAAGTACTAGTGACTGACATTCTTCCTTTGGGCGTTCCCTGGTGATTGCTTTCCCGATTCTCTCAATTCTGGGTCCACCTACCGTTTAGGCTGGATCACCCCTAGCACCGGGCTGGACGCCATTGTCGGTATTGTTGTCACTGCTTCTGGTGATACTGTGGTTCAAGGCTCCCCCAGGCAGCACGGCCTGGCACAGCACTTCAGCCTGAGGATTTGTACCCGATAGGCTGTTATCAGGGCATAACTCAGGCCTTTTCTGTAATTAATTCAGAGGCAATGACAGTATGCGTCTGGCATGAGTACGCAGAGACCCTTTCTGGGGTACAGAATCCTGCGACAGTACTTTGTATCTGATGCGTCTGTATAAGGGGCCGGTCTAGCACTTCCCGGCAGAGGTCCTGGCAGGCATGTGGGATCCTGTTGAGCATGTTTCCCAGGCCTGGTCTTCTCAATGCAGGTTGGCTTCTTACCTCTGGCCAATGTGTGCACATATCTCTGTGTCTAAAGGGTTCCACACAGGGGGAATCCTGGGCCTTGCATCACTCACTCTGACCCTGGGTTATAAGAATGCATTATCCCCATGTTGTTAAGGTTGGGTTCCCCAGCCCCATAAGGCATGTATGAATTAGGGCTAGCTTTTCAGGAAGGGCATGTGTATTTTGTCACACTTGCAGATTCTTCTAAGCCTAGGACTCTGTAGCCCAGATTAGGGGCAGAGACTCGGTGGGGAGTCTTGCAGATCTCAACCTGTGGGGCCACCAGAGTGGGCCGGCTTTCGTAGGATGCAGAGTCTCCTACGAGCTCTGGAATTGAGAGAGACATCAAACTTCTTTGCAGTGTCAGGGGCTTTGCTGTGCTGGCTCTCAATCTTCTGTCTGGGATGTCAACACTTCTGTGGCCCTAGCCATCACATCCTTCATCATTATTCTCTATTGGAGGAGACAGGAACGCTTGAAACCCTGTACGTTACACTGTGCCTGCTTTCTCATTGCTCATCAGTAGGTATGCTCTGCCCATCTTCCCCTTTCTGGTCCAGCAGTGTCATCCTCCCACTGCAATACCTGAACTTGTGCTTCTTTTTTTTAAAAACCTTTATTTTTGGTATTTAGCGCACCGAACAAATACACACCCACATTAGGGTGGATTATCAACTTTGCGCCGTTAACTTGGACCCTTTCCATCCCCCTCCCCGTGCTCTCCGCCCGCCCCCCTCTGCCCCCCTCTGCCGCCACAAGGCAGATATGCTGGTGGGCAACAATTCGCCCCACTGAGTCCTCGTACCAAGGGTTATTGGCCTGACTTCAGACTGTATCAGGGTGTGTTGCCTGACTCCGAAGTGCCTGTTGAGGAGGTTTCTTCTTCATTTATCAGAAAAGTTATCAGCGGGCCCCAGATGTCAGGCGGGCGCGCGTGCTGAGGGAGAAGTTTAATGAAGTCTGCCTCTACATCTTGGTAATAGAGTAGGTCCTTTCGCCAGGCTGTGTAGGAAGGAGGGGGGCCGCGGCCCCATGCCAGGGCGACTCTCCTGCGGGCCAGTGTTAGTAGGACTCCGGCCAGTTTCCTCGAAGGAGCGGATAGCAGTCTGGTCATCCCCAGCAGGGCTGCTGTGCATCTCGGTTGTATTGCTTCTCCCACGATTGCCGTTGACGTATCTAGCACCCTGTTCCAGAAGGGGGCTACCTCAGGGCATTCCCATGCCAAGTGTATAAAGCTTGCGGCTATGGTTCCGCATCTCTTGCACTCTGCCTGGATGTTGGGATGGTGTTTGATAGCTTTTTCCGGTGTGTGGTATGTTTGGTGGAGGAAATTGAAATGAATACGTTTGAGCCGGGAATTAAGTGCAATTTTCTGAGTCTGATTCAATATGTAGCTCCAATCTGCGTCTGTTATATTTGTATTTAGCGCTTTTTCCCATCTGGTTTTCGCCCCAGTGTTGACGGGGGGTGTTCCAGCGGTTAGAGTTTTGTATATTTGCGACACCAACCTGCCGTCTCCTTGTGCTTGAATGACATCGTGCAGCAATTGCCTCGTAGGTGGTTGACGCGGGAAGTCTGGCAGATGGGTCTGCAGGGTGTAGCGAGTTCGGAAGTAGAGGAACACGTCTAGCGCAGTGTTGCCCCCTTTCTGTTTGGCTTGGTCTGGTGTCATGAAACCCTCTTCTGTGAATAGATCCCCTAGGTATTGTATATGCAGTTTATCAACCGACTGGTGAAACACTTTCTCTGATGTAAGAGGGATCCCAGGGATAAATTTGACTGGCAAGAGGGGACCCTTGTGTGCACCCCCAGCTTCTTTGCCACAGTCCTCCAGATCTTGTATGTTGTGAGCATCACGTTCATCGTGCGATTGGGAACGGGGAGCTGGGCGAAGACCACTGCAGTCAGGAAGTTGGTAGTCGCCAGGGCTTTTTCCACCTGTACATGAGGGCGGATTGTTTGCGTTGCATACCAGTGGCTGAGATACTGTGCTTGGGCTGCCCAGAAATATTTTTCAAGGTCAGGGAGGGCCAGTCCGCCGCTGGACACGGGGAGTGTCAGTATTGTATACACCACTCTAGCTGGTTTGCCAGCCCAGAGTAACTCAAGGACCAAGCTTTTCAGCCTTTTCAAGAAGGATTGTGGTAGTAACAGCGGTATATTGTTGAAGAGGTACAGTAATTTTGGCAACACTACCATTTTGACTAATGAGGTTCTGCCCCAGAGTGTCAGTGGAGCACCTCTTCATAGTTATCCCGGAACACTACTTGATGGTTTAGCGACAACTGGATCCCCAGATATCGAACCCCGGCGGTTCTCCACGTGAGTCCGAAGTCATCGGCAAACTGTTTTGTGTCTCGGGTCAGTGGGAAGACGACTGATTTTGAATTATTGATTTTCAATCCGGAGGCCGCCCCAAATTTGATGACTTCCCACATGACCGGGTTCAGATTAACCTCCGGGTCACGTATATATAGGGCCAAGTCATCGGCGTATAAGGACACTATGAGCTTGTGTGGGCCGATGTGAGACCCCTCTGTTGACAGAGTTCCCGCAGATTGGAGGCTAGTGGCTCCATTACCAGAGCAAATATTAGTGCAGAAAGAGGGCACCCTAGTCTTGTACCACGCTGTAGGTTTATTGTGGATGATTTTGCCGTGCCCACTACAATATTAGCTTGTGGATTGGTGTATAGGAGGGAGACGAGCTTGATGAAGCGGGCCCCCAACCCCATCCTGGTGAGAACCAGGAACATAAACGGCCACTCCACCAAATCGAACGCCTTTTCTGCGTCCAACAGGACTGCAATTGCTTGGTCTACTGGGTCCAGAGCCTCGATGATTCCAAACATTCTTCGAATGCCGAAGGTCGTATTGCGGCCTGGTATAAAGCCTGCTTGGTCAGCCAGCACCAGGGCAGGCATCAGGGGCATCAATCTATTAGCTAGGTTCTTGGCGAGAATTTTATTGTCCAGGTTAAGCAATGAGATCGGGCGGTACGAGGTGCATTCTTCTGGTGGTTTTCCTGATTTGTGTAGTAGAATGACATTGGCTTCGCGGGAGGAGTGAGGAAGGGACCCACGCTCCAACGCTTCCTCATATACTGCTGCCAACAGGGGAGCCAGGGTTTCTGCAAAGGCTTTATAGAATTCACCCGTTAGGCCGTCAGGGCCTGGTGCCTTGGAGGATGGGAGGGTTTTTATAGCTGCTCTGATCTCTTCCTGTGAAATCAGTTCGTTCAGAGGTTCGCGTAACTGATGCTCGACCCAATATGTTCAGTGTCTTCTAAGTATTTCAGAGGGAGGTTCGAGTCTTTCGGGAGCCTGGCGCTGTAGAGATCTTGGTAAAAAAGCCTAAATTCTTCTGCTATCTTTTCATCCGTGTGGACTTCCTCTCCTTGCCTGGTTCTGATCTTTTCGATTTGGGACTGCTTGTTGTCGGCTCTGATTAGATTTGCCAGTAGAGCTCCTGGTTTCTGGCCATCACCATATTGACAGACTTGGCTGGTGCGGTATAGAAACTTAACCTCACGTTCCGCTGCTGCGTTGAATTTCTGCAGTTCCGTTTTTATAGCGACTGCAGATTGCGGGTTGGTTTTGTTCGGATTCTGGATCTCGAGTTGCTTCAATTTATTTTTGCTGGTTGTAAACTCGCTCCTAATAAGCTTGAGAATGCCATTTTCCTTGGCGAGGCAGACTCCTCTGATGAAGCATTTTAAGGATTCCCAGATTGTACCTGCTGAGGGGACCGACCCCAGGTTGGCCTCCAGGAACACGTCGATCTCCTCTCTTAGTTCGGATGCAAAGACCTCGTCCCGAAGTGATCCCTGTTTAAAGCGCCAACGCAGTAGTGGCGGAGCGGGGTTGGCTGGTTTGAGCTTAAGGAGGATTGGTGAGTGGTCTGAGAGTGTTCTCGGGTGGATGCAGCAGCGGCCGCATGACAGGGGGGCGTTTGTTGAGGTGAAGAAGTAGTCAATCCTGGAGCTTGTATTGTGGACCGTCGAATGAAAGGTGTGTTCACGCTGTTTCCCATTTGAGACTCTCCACGAGTCTTGTAAATCAAACGCTCTACAAATTTCTTTTATCTGGAGACTGGCCTTGGAGGGTGGATATTGAGCGGTCGTCGATCTGTCCCTTACAGGATCTATCGGCGTGTTCATGTCTCCGCCCCAGACAATTGTTGCCGGGTTGAGCGACGAGAGCTGTGTTAACACCCAGCCAAAGTTGTCGGGGCCATCTATATTCGGAGCATAAGAATTAACAAAGGTCACTTTCTGACCTGCGATGATGCCCCTCACCAATAGTGCTCTGCCTTCATCGTCTTTTGCCATGTGTAGTAGCCGGAAACTGAGCCGCCTGTGTATGAGGATGGCGACTCCTCTCGAGTATGTGGAGTAAGATGAAAAGTATCTGTGGCAACCCCAGCTTTTGGCCCACTGGTGGTCCTTCCCTTGAGTAAAATGAGTCTCTTGAATCAATGCTACGTCCACTTCGTGGCGCCTTAGGTATTGCAGAATTTTCCTAGATTTAGCCGGAATGTTGCCGCCTCTTATATTCCACGTTAGAACATTGAATGGGACGACTTAGATTTTATATCGTGCCGTGTTTCTGGTTTCATGGGTTGCGGAGGTCTGGCCGTATTTGAGCTTACGTCGGGGTCTTCGCTCCCGGGCTGTGGGCCCCGGTGCGGCGACGGGTTCGGCAGCGGGCAGGGAGCTGGCGAGGAGCAGGACAGTCGTGACCCGGTGGCGCTTAACTTTCCCCTTAACAGCGAGGGGATCGAACTACGGGCTAACCTCAACAGGCCCGAGACGTAACTCTCCCCTGGGCGGGCAACCCCAAACTGGCCCGCCGGGAGTTTCTGAATTACCCAACACAAAACCAAGAAAGCCCATGGAGTCACCATGCCAAGGCGTTAGATTACACCTCGAATGTACCGACTCAACGTAGGCAAACAGTAACTGAACAGTAGCTGTGCTGGGGGCACCTGGGGCCTCCCAAGTGACCTTGCCCCGACTCGTACTGCTGTAAATGAACTGGTTTACTTTGCGCTGCTGTGCCGCATTTTGTGCGTAGCTTTGAAGTGCCTTTTAAGGAGGATTCCTGGGGTTCCTGTCTCTTTGAGGTCTGGGGCGAGCCTGGTTCTGATCTGGGAGACCTAGGCGATCCAGGAACAGACGTGCTTCGTCTGGGCTTTGGAAGAACTGGACCCTCCCCTAATGCTGGATTCTCAAGCGTGCTGGGATAGAGCATTGAATACGGCAGGTGGTTGTTACGGAGTCTCTGTTTGACATTAGCAAATGTTTTCCTTTGCAACTGTACTGCTGGGGAAAAGTCGGGATAGAGGTGGAATGTGTCCCCGTCGTGGCTTAGCTCGCCCTTTTCCCTGGCGAGACGGAACAGGGTGTCGCGATCTCTGTAATTCAGCAACCTCGCTATTATTGGCCTGGGAGGAGCGCCTGGAGCTGGTCTCGTCACGGGAATCCTGTGGGCTCTCTCAATAATAAATAGGTGGGACAAGGCCTCACGGCCAAATAGATTGATGCATAGAGATTCCACAAAGTCTTCCATTTTCCCCTGCGTTTGCTGTTCTCTCACTCCGACTATCCACAGGTTGTTCCGCCTCGATCGACCCTCTAAGTCCTCACACTTGGCAGTGGTTAGTTTCATCTGTGTTTCCAGCTGAGAGACTCTGATGGTTAGGGTTGCCAAACTATCATCGAGATCCGACACCCTTTGCTCCATCTCGTTCATGCGTTCGGCATGGGAATCCATGCGATGTTGTAGGAGATCGACCTTGGACGCTAGACCGTCCATTTTGTTACTCAAACTGCCAATGCCTGCTTTCAGGTCCAGAAGGATTTCTTTTATTTCAAAGGGGTTCTCCGCGACTGCTTCCTGTTGGGGGCAGACAGACGAAGAAGCTTGGTCTTCTTGGTGGGGCAGAGCCCTGGGGGTCGTGCCACTTTCGAAGTTCAGCTTCCTCTGCGATTTATCGTATTTCCCCATCGTGGCTGCGGGATCGAAACAGCTTAAATTTGGGATGCGGGAGGTCTTGCTGTGCCCTTTCACCCCTCTTGGGTCCACCTTCGGGCTAGGTTGAGCCTAATAGGAGATTTAGCGGCAGTACAGGAGTAGGGTGGGGGGGGGTCGGTTCTCGTCGTATATGGAGCCCTCCTCAAATGGCGCAGATTCCACGATAAGTTTCGTTGCAGGACTGATGTGTGACGAGGGATATCCGCCCTATGGGCTTCTTAGAATGAGGAGCCGACTGTAATGGGGCGCCTTTGATAGATGTCCGGGATGTTTAACGTTGGGCCTTTCGGGCAAATCTAAAGCAGGAGGAGGAGGAGGGATACTCTAATGTCCTTACACCTGTGTAGTAGTACAGGGTTCCTCAAGCGCTCCACGCGCACGGGTGTGTCAACAATCCTTGATTGGCGGGGGCTGGTGTGTGAGTTTAGCTGGGGGAGCGTGTCCCCACCCCTCGGGGCAGCTCCTGGGGAGAGTCGCAGTCTCTCCACCCCTCCTTACCTCCCGGCAGCCCTGGGACGCCACCAACTGCGCTCGATTCGCACAGGGCACTCTCTCCTAATGCTTCTCCTGATCGGGCTCCGATCACCGGACGGGCTCGGTGGAGGAGGCCGGGCTCAGATGAAGAGGCCGCTGGAGGCGCAGCCGCACGCCGGCTCCTCGCGTCGCTGCTGCTCCCTCTGGTTCTTCACCGCCTTCTTCAGCAGGGGGGGGTGAGACAACGCTCCACGGCCCATGGCTGGGAAGCCGGCTGCCGGAGCAGATGGGGGCGGACGATGAAGCAGCCCAATCCACCGACTGCTATCTCCGCTGCACGGGGGGGGAGAGAGGAGAGTCAGGATCACCCAATGGTTCGTCACCGGCCAGGGCGCGTTCTTCGGACCGCTGCTGATCTTTCTCCCTCACTCTGGGCACACTCTCCGTAGACAGCACAGGAGGTGCTCGATGTCTTGTAGTTAGACTGGCCGGCCCTGGGAGCGTGGAGTCGAGTGCGCTGTTCGGCAGTCGGGCCGCTTGGGCTGATTTTCGGGCAGGGAGCGCCGATTTTCCTCCAAATTTCGGGAGAGTGTTGTTAAGGAGGCTAGCACTTCAGGGACAGGGGTTCCGGGACACAGCAACGCCAGGAACCGCAGGATCAGGCAGGATTGATGCAGGGCTACACGGGAGCTGAGACTTAAGCGGCCATCTTGGATGGCCCTCTAGCGCCCTCCCGAACTTGTGCTTCTTGATCTTTCAAGCCAGGGTGAGGTGGGACAGATGGTGCTGCTGAATGCATGATTATGGCCTTTAATTTAGCGTACACGCTGCTGTGGCTGATGTAAAGGGCCCTCTAGCCACATGTCACCCCTTACCCCTGGCATGTGTAGGTGCTGCCAACATGTTGCCACTAATGACACACAGATGGCCCAGGTTTTGTCCATTGCTACATCCTCTCATTGTATTTTCCTACCTCCAACCAACCCTGAGAATTTCTCTTCCATAATATTCTCTGATACCGTGGCATCATTTACAGCCACTGAATGGTAATATCTGGGTATTCTTCCTCCTTCGTCACTGACCAGAAATATCATGGTGTGCATATTTTATGCAAGGTGGTTACTGGGATTCTTTGTAAACTGGGTGGCCCTACACTTGCGCTGTGAATCCCTAATCTAATTTTGGCTGCGTCCACAAACCAATAAAGAATAACGGAATGAGCCCAACTGACCAGACATTGGGCCTCATTATAACCCTGCCAGTTTGGTAATAAAGTGCTGGTATTTACGTATACCGGAACTTTACCAGACCGGCAAAGTACAAGTATGCCAGTGGGGGTAACCAGACTTACCTCCAGCCAAGAGCTGGAGGTAACTCAGTTCCCCACTGGTATAAAGCAGCTGGTATTTTCGGAACCGGTATTGCAAGTGCCGAAAATACTGTAAAATCCCCCCATGGAGTCTCATGGGACTCCATGGAATGGGGATTTACTGCCCTTTCCGCCACCTGTAATATCCCGGTGTTACCGGGATATCAAGAAGGAGAAACGGTAGGTACGTTAACCAGGATACGGGCAAACCAATAATGAGGTCCAGTGTATTGATCGTACTTTTCCATTAACCAATACTACGAGGATGAGGGCTGGCGCTAGGCATGAGCATTCTCTGCGGTCTTCCGGTTTCCCATGCTGATGGGTGCTCCACAGGCATCGGCTGTCCCTTGCATACTAGATGGTCTTAAGAGTGGAATCTGGGGGGGTGGGACTGATTTCCATTGCAAGGCCCTTCTTCGTACCCCTAACCCCACCTACGCCCCGGCAGACAACTCCCCCTACATACAGAGGCCCTGCAGATCTTCCCCACGAGGCGCTGTGGACAATTCTCCTCCCACTCCCTCACCCGAGGGTCTTTGTCAGTAGTAGAACATTTAAATGGCAAACTTGTTACTATTGCCGGTTTATTGGAGCAACTATTGTTTCTGAAAAGATCCTAATACGCTTTATGTTTGGGTGATAAACTCACACAAAGCTCCAGTTAGGTGCCCAAACATGTGCCGTCTTTCATGACAATTAAAGTGTGTCACACAAAACACCCCCTGTAAACTGCCTTATTTCCATTACTGCTTGTCTGACAAACAGAAAAACAGTTTGCTGGAAATGTCCTTCCTCATATGAAACAAGAACTGTGCCTGTGTCAAATGAGGACTATGAGCTGGTGACCTTATCACACATTGGCCCTCATTACGGGTCCGGCGGTAACTATGCCGGTAAAACCGGCAGGTAGCTGCCAGACCCGTCAACATTTACCGGCACCTGACTTGCCAGTAACACCGGGGTATTACAACCCCCGGAGGCCGGTAAGTCAGGCGCCGGTAACATGTTGTTCCCCATTCCCATTTTAGTCCCATAGGAAGGAAACAGCCCCGGGGGTGGACGCCCTAAGCATGGCAATGCAACTTAGAGTACTAACTTGGAATGTGAGACGGTTGGGGTCATACCTATGCCGGAACAGGATCAGGTCCTATCTTCGCAGGAAGAAGGTTGCAATGCTCCAAGAGACACACCTCTCAGTGGAGGACCAGTCTAGGCTGCAGGAGTACTGGGGAGGTCAGGGACTGAGGGCCCCATATTCCAAATTCGCTAGGGGAGTGTACACTTGGATCAACCCTGAGGTGCCCTTTCAGATGATAGGAAGTGAAGCAGACACGGACGGGAGGTATTTGATATTGTGGGGAGTGCTTGAGCAAGTAGAGATCTGCATAGTCAACACGTATTTTCCAAACCACGGTATTCCGCCCTACCTTGAAAGGCTGCAGATGAAACTGGCGGGACACAGAGACGGCCTTTACATATGGGGTGGGGATCTCAACTGTGTCAGGGACTTGAACCTAGACAGATCCGAACCCCCGCAGAAGCGAGCGGACAGAACCTCTAGGGCAGAGGTCACCAAACAGTCGATCGCGGGCGACTAGTAGCTCCTTTTCAGTCACCCGCACTGAAGATACGGAAAAATAAACATTTTCCTAAGTTATATTATTTAATGGTACCGTGTTCAGGATCCGAACCCTGGTCCCAATTGCAGGCAGAGAGCTTGGCTGCTGTGCCACTTGGAGCTGCTTGTAAATCCACTGACAGATGTCAGTATCACGTTCTGCTTCTGCAGGCCGCCTGTAGTACCACAGTTGGCCTTGTGCGCCCCCACGACACTGTCTTGCTTAAGCAAGCTGCTCTTGTTTGCCAGAGATGTTGGAGGGGCTGGGGCAGGATCAGGATCATTGGGACCACATAATGAAAATATCACAGTAGCACTGCCGCTCGCCTGGAAATGTTCAAAATAATATTTATAAAATGGTGCAATTTCCTTCATGTGGCTTCTTTCCAAATTCCACACTGTACATTTCCAATTTAAATCACTTCCATGACACAGGTACACCCACTTTTAGTACATTAAGCGATCCATAGACACACTGTACAGTAGAAACCTACCAGGATAGCTCAGCAGGTTGACAGACCGATGCTGAGATGTTATATATTCAAAACTACAGGTTGTTAATCGTATGACTTTTTGCAATGCCTTATAAAAAAAAGTGCTATACAATGTGTTTGCCAGGGCATGGGTTGGGCTGGTTGCTTGCTTATATTCAGGGCTGAGGTGGGGATATTTCTGCACCTGTAGTGAAAATCAAAAGTTGGCACCCATGAACCCACAGTTTAATTTCCTAAAAACTGCTGTCAGCATAACAGAAGCATTTATTTGTGATTAACCAGTTTGACAAGCATATAACATCTTTATAAATATAACTTGTGCTAAAACACAGAGGGGCACACAAATAATGATAATGATGTGTTATTTATATAGCGCCTTAATCCAAAGCGCTTTACAGAGCACATATTTACATACAATATCACCCAACTGAAATTGGTACTCATTTATCGACCGCAGAAGGATGAAAGGCTGAGTTGGACTTGCTGGGATTCGAACCTGCAACCTGCAGATCACGCTCATATCGCAGCAGCAAGTGCTCAACCTGCTGAGCTATCTTACCGGCAAATAGCGGAGTATGTGTGGTGTCTGACAAAAATAAAATGTCAAAGAAAACTTGTGAACGCAAGCAGCATTTTTCAATTAGGAAATTACTTTTTATTTTTATTTTATTTTTTGGGGAAGTGTGAAATGCACATTTGGAAAACAATAGTGTGCCTAGCATGTAGAAAGCCTGCATACAATGCAAAGGAAGGGGCACAAAAATTACAAGATGTTTGTGTGGTAATCCAACAAATATCTGTCTTTTTGAGACAGCTACTAATAAATAATAATGCAACAAAGACGTTTTTGAAGTTCTTAATATATTCGTGAAGGCATATGTTAGTCCATCTGTTTATAGAGGGGAAATAATCGAGCCAAAAAAATATTGGTAAAAATTCTGAGGCTTATAAATATCCCCACCCCGATATCGCCCGCTAGTAGCTCCCCACTGTTGGCCTCTGCTACAAGTAGCTCTAGCTAACGTAAAGGTTGAAGACCCCTGCTCTAGGGTATTGAACAACCTGCTGGAACAACTAGACCTTGTGGACGTCTGGAGGGAACACCACCCCAAAGACAGAGGATACTCATACTACTCCTCCCCACATAACCTCCATACGAGAATCGACTACATATTTATAGGCAAAACGCACCTACCTCAGGTAGAATCAATACAATACATGGGCAGATCGATCTCGGACCACCCCCCCCTGTTAATGTGCTGGGCATTGAAGGGCCCTAGACCCCCTATCCCGTTATGGCGTATGGCCACGGAGGGACTGACGGACCCAATATTTAAAGAGGAACTCGGAGAAAAATTGGTAGAGTATGTCACCACTAACAGTGGCAATGTGTAGCGCTGGAGCACGGTGTGGGGGGCCCTGAAGGTGGTAACGAGGGGAGAGGTTATAGCCGGGACAGCGGGAATCAGGAAAATGCTGAAGAGAGAGCTGGAGGAGAGGGAGGAAGAAATAAGGCAGGGAGAAGTTAATAGCTCGGGAACTAGAGAGGAAGAGGAGCATTTGCAGGAGGCACGGACAAATTGTCACCAGGCTTGGGGACGGCTAGCAAAATTTGACTACACAACACGTACCACCAGAGCACACATAAACGGTGACAAACCAGGTAGGCCACTGGCCTGGCTATGTAAGCGAGAGCACCCTAAACACCCAGTGACCGCAATAAGAGACATGAAGGGAGACATGAGAACAACCCAGCACTCCATAAACATCACATTTGCTGACTTCTACTCCACACTATACGCACATGACACCCAAGTGCCGCTGATAGACATACAAGACACCCTAGAAGAGATAGGACTCCCCAAGCTGAGTGAGCAACCACGAGACCTATTAGAAGAGGCCCTCACGCCTGAGGACATCACAGACGCCATTAGATCCCTGGCCACATGCAAAACCCCAGGAACGGACGGGCTCCCCCCAGAGTTCTACAAAGCATACGAGACAACATTAGCCCCACTGTTACACGAGGTATATCAAGAGGCCTACGAGACAGGAACCCTACCCAAGACCATGAGAGAGACGCTAATAGTCCCGATACCCAAACCACACAAACCAGCCAAAGAATGCGATTCTTACCGACCAATGGCAATGCTAAACTATGACAGTAAGATACTGACCACCATACTGGCCAAGAAATTGTCCAAAGTGATAGGAAGCCTGGTACACAAGGACCAGAATGGCTTTGTGCCGGCCGCAACACAACTGCCAATTTGCGTAGACTACAGCACATTATAGCACACACAGAGGGAGGCCAGGAGCATATGGCAGTGATGTCATTAGACGCCATAAAGGCATTCGACTGCATCTACTGGGAGTGGCTGATAGAGGTGCTAAGGGAGTTCGGATTCAGGGAGGGATTTGTGCTCTGGGTCAAGATACTGTACAATGATCCCACAGCCAGAGTGAAGACGGGAAAATGGGTTTCAGGAGCCTGGAACATACAAAGAGGCACCAGACAGGGCTGCCCCCTGTCGCCCATGCTCTATATTTTGGGGTTGGTGCCAATTGCAATTTATATTAGGAAGCAATTCTGGGATGCTGGAATACGAGTGGGTAGGGGGCACCATATTATCTCACTATATGCGGAGGATGTCCTGATCTATCTGAGAGACCCAAAAAACAATGCCCCTACAATCTTGGAAGTGCTAGACAACTTTGCACATTATTCGGGGATACATTTTAGCAGACAGAAATTCTGCATGTTTCCACTGGCGGGCTTGAGGGAGGAAGTAGTAGACAACCTACCCCAATTTGGGATAAAGTGGCAGCCGGACATGTTCAAATACCTGGGGGTCAAGATCAGACATACACCTGAACTCACACACGAGCAAAACACACTGACGGTAACTCAGGGGCTTCACAACTCAATGAAATTCTGGTCTAGGCTTCCGCTCTCAATGATGGGAAGGGCATCGATAACAAAGATGATTATACTGCCACGATACCTATACTTCTTCCAGACCATCTGTCACTACATCAGACCGGCATTTTTCCGAAAATTAGACGCCCAGATTAGAGACTTCATATGGGGAAAGGCACATCACAGACTGGCATTGAATATTCTAACCCTTCCGCATGATGCAGGGGGCATACAGCTCCCGGACTTTGAAAGGTACTATTTGGCAGCCCAGCTTAGTCATGTCACCACATGGTTGTCGGATGAGGTCACCAATGAAACCGGCCTACTGAGCGATCTCGTCAAACCTATAAACCTCAAAGAAATAATATGGGTGCCTCCGGATGGCGCCGGCAGAGCACCCCCATTGGCTAAACTGGGCAGACTAGTATGGGAAAAAGTTAAAACCATCACACACTCGAAGAACCTTTACTCCCCTGAAATGCCAATAATGACAGACATGAGTATGGCACTAGCTGATATTAACACTCTCAGGCAATGGGAAGGACTGGGTATATACGCCTGGGGAGACATGTACGAGGATGGGGAATTCAGAGAGCTGGAATCACTGCACGAGATAGAGGGCCTACCCATGGGGCAATTCCTATGGTACCAGAAGCTTAAACATGAGGCTAAGGTGAGATGGAGCGACTGGCCAGAGGAGCCAACAACGACCCCTCTAGTGACAGAAATGTACAATCTGAGTGACGGGTGGAGGCCGGTGTCGAGAATCTACGCGCAACTAAATGATAGGCCCAACCCCCAGGGCGCCACACTGAAGACCAAATGGTCAGCCGCTCAGCCCTGCCTCCTGAAACCGTTTCCTGTTATCTGTTATATGTGTTTTTGTAGTGCCCTCACGCCTTCGGGTTCATGGCCGCGCTATACAAGTATATTAAAGTAAAGTAAAGTAAAGGAAACAGACATTGGCAAAGAGATTTTAGAAAGGGGGGGAGAATGACACTGATGTAATGCCAATTTAAAAATGCCAATAAAAATATTTTGAAATAAATAGGACTCAATGGGAATGGGGAACACGGATGCACCGGCACCATTAATAACGGTGCCAGTTCTTCCGTGAAGATCTGTGGGCGGGTGCCGGTCTGCCTGGCAAGTCAGACCTGCCGGGCGGGAGGGTACCTGCCCGCCAGAATTGTACTTTGCCAGTCCGGAAAACAACAGTGCCGGTACACTTGTAATGGTGGCCATTATCTTGTGTTGTGTGCCTTCAGGCCTTCAAAGTACAATTGCAAAGCCCAGAGGAAATGTTTTAGCCCCACTTGCTTTGCGTTCTGGCCGTTTTTTATTTGAGATGGGTAAAATAGAGCTACAATCATACTGTGTATGCTAAAACATATTTCTATAGGCATCTGTATATTTGTGCGGTTGATTTAATCTGATTTTTCTAGTATTCAAGTCATTGCTGTGAAAGAGTCTATTAAGCCAAACACATATTTCTACCAACTAGATGTGGGTAGATATATGGTCAGGTGCCTAAGTTACAGGTTGGTCTCCCATCACGGCTTCACCACTTGGCTACAGTATGTGACCCTGGCCAAATAATTGTATCGCATGTTCACATGTGGCAAAATTAGATTGCCCCAGAAGCAATTTAGTTCACAATGTATGCTATTCAAAAAAGTCTCACTTGTATCACAGCTGCACATATAATAATAATAATAATAATAATAATAATAATAATAATAATAATAATAATTTCAATAATAATAACCATTCATACATTGCCCATCACAAAGAGTATTTGTCTCTGGGCTAACTCATGGCAACTATCAAAGACTCATATGAGTCCTGTGATTTCACTTTTGGTAATGTCAATAAATGTGTGTATGGAGGGGACGCTCATGTTGTTTGCCGTACAGGGCCACGCAAATCCTGGCCTTGGCAGGGATCTTTAGTCTCTAGATCTGTATTTGCTCTCTCAGCTGTGCGTCTATCCGAGCACTTCTTGAATTCTGTTCATATGGGAGACTGAGCAGTTTTCATATGACAGAAAAGAGATACTACACATCTTATATTGTGAAACAGCACCCAGGGAGGGTGTGCGGACCAATCAGCTTGCTCCAAATGCAGAATGAAACTATTGATCAGAGCCCACGTTCATAGAGCACTGGCCACTCTTCAGTAGGCACCTGCAGAACGTGTGATGTCGTCATGGAATACTGACATGAGGTTTGAGTGTGAGTGTTCTGCAGGTAAGCGTTAGCCAGAGAGAGCTGCAGGGAGGCAGAGTGAGGACTGCCTAGGTGTTGGTGCCGGTTTCCTAATATGCCTACTTACCAACGATCTACAGAGTGATGGACAAGGACAATAAAGAGGACTTACCTGTTGAGTACCGACAACTCTGTGTCCATCTTTTCACCCCACAACACACTCCTTTCACGTGCCAGCCATTTGCCTACTTGTCCTCCCACTGCATCTTTCTCTATCTCCGGACCATCCCACCAGCTCACCGGTCCCCCTGCACTCTTTACCTCTGGTCTCTGGTTATCCCCCACTAGCTCTCATCTGTGCCTCGCACACTGACTCCTATGCTAGCCGGCTCCTCCGCTCGCTGGCTCCTCCGCTCGCCCTGATAATGGAAGAGCGCTGCTCATAGCCACGGCTTCCATCTCACAACTCACACACTTTGCCCAGGGCTACTAATTGTAATAATATCCACAGCGGTGTTGTGATGTAATCCTGTGTTGTTGTCCTGATGCTGTTCTCGAACACACAGAAGTTCGGGAACAGTGTCAGGAGTGTATTGCTTGCCGTTATAGAGGGTGCACCCACCATGGGGCTCTCTACAATAAATCTAATGTTTCCCATGTAACTTTGCCAAGTTATTTCCAGAGCGACATATAACAATTGGTGATGAGGAGCCTGAGAGCCTCAGGAGGAAGCAGAAGGTAACCCAATCCTGCATGCTCTCAGTAGGAGGTCGCATAAGAAACCAAGACAATCTCGACCCGGACCGGTCACAGGAGCATCTCATTCATAAGGTACCGTTGGCGGGGGCAAAAAACTCAAGGGAGAGATTTCGTGAATATTAAGGGAATTACCAGAAGAAAGATGCATCGCCAGCAAAGCGCAGCATCTTTCAAAAGCAGTGTGGCGGGCATTCCCCATTTCATTCAAACTTTAGAGTAAAGGACCCGCAAAATGTTGCTGGCATAACAGCCATTTTGTTTGCCCACAGAGCATTGCCCTAGCAACACAATCATCCCGCCAATGCTACGGTACAAAAAAAAAATATTTACAGGACAAGTCAGTAACACTGCAATGCCGCCTAGTGGGAGCATATGAATATTTAAACAAAATGAACAGATGAACAATTGGAAAAGACACGTAGTCCACATGGCATGTGTCATTAGAATAGTAACACCTGTTGCTCTGCAAAGGTACACAAATAACAAACGCTTGCTGGACAATTTGCAAGATACGAAACGATCAGCAATAAACGATAAAGACTACACAGACACGCAGGCAAAAGTTACAGTGAACAAATAATAACAGAACCATGCAGAATACTCCAGCCCCAAACCCGGGGAATCCTACCAACCCATGGGAACAATGGGTTGACACCTTTCAAGTATACCTGAGAGCAATTGGTGGCACAAAGTTCAATGATAACTTGAAGGAGGCCACGTTGTTAAATTGTATAGGGGCTAAAGTGCTTCGGATTTTTCACACTCTACCCGACCAGAATAATGCTGATGAGGGGTCAGGTGATTCAGCTAGCACTAGCAGCAACAGACATTATGAGAGTGCCCTTCATCCAGAAATTTCAGGAATAAGACAAATGTGGTACTCGAGAGATATCATTTTTTCTCACTGAAACAAAACAGGGGAGAATCAGTTGACACTTATATGGCAGTGTTAAGAGGATTGATGGCTACGTGCAGGTTTACAGGAGTAGCAGAGGAATATTTAAGAAACCATTGAGTGCTACACACTGCAGATCACCACATACAACAAAGAGTATTGCAAGCAAAAGATCCAACATTAGAACAAGCAATAGAAATAGCAAGAACTATGGAGTTAGGAGAAAGATGCATGAGGGTTGTACAAAGTAAACAAGATACCACGGAAATCAAAAGCAGAAAAGCAGAAAAAGATGAGAATAACGAAGAGGCATTAGTGGCTCTGATAAGAAAAATGTCAACGGCAAATTCAAGAATGAAACCCAGGAGAGAGAGAGAGAGACATTCAACAGGATGCAAAGACGTTGTTACAAGTGTGATTGAGGCAGACATATAAATGCTGATAGAGACTGCCCAGCTTTCTCAGCCAAATTCTTTAGATGCAGTAACATTGGACATTTTGGAAAGGTTTGTAGGAATGGCAGAGGAAGAGGAAGAATAGGTTTGTATGCAAATAATAGAGTGCATGAAGAAACCAATCATCTTACAGGCACAAGCATCAAAGCTCTCGAAGAAATTGGTGGTCCAAGCAGCCTTTTGTCTATTGTGAGTGGTTAACAAGAGGACATTCAAATTTTAACAATCACTCCAAATGAAAGAAAAGGCCCATGGGTATACATGTGCATAAACAAGGTGCATACCATATATATATATATATATATACAACCATAGACGTGACAGCTTTTATTAAAGAACTAAATGGCCGTTGTGAAGAATTAGGGATCACAAATGTTAGAGCGACAGGATATGGCAAAACTCCCATCAATATTATTGGTTACAAATGGGTCCATTTAAGTTTTGAAGGAAGAGAGACCTACTGCAAGTTATATGTGGCAGAAAATGATTCTTCAGTAGTAGGCTGGTGGGAACAGGCAACACTACAAATTAAAATACATCCTGGAGAAAGTATTCCAATACTAAGCATATCACCTGAGACTTACGACACAAATGAGAGTTTGGCTAAATGTTTTCCTCAAGTATTTAATGATGGATTAGGGATGCTAAAGGGTTTCAAACACAGCATTGTTTTGAAGAGAGGAGCCAAACCAGTGGCACACAAGGTGAGAAACATCCCATTAGGTACAAGAGATGCATTACAAAAAGAATTGATGAAATTGTGTGAACAAAGTTTTATTGAACCTATTGAATGTTCTGAGTGGCTATCCCCAATAGTGAGTGTGCAAACCAGACAATTATATAAGAATGTGTGTTGATTTACAGGACTTGAATGCAAACATATGGATTGATAGGCATCAATTACCCAATATTGGAGAGATGTTGACAACTATTAAGCCTGCCAAATACTTTACAACCCTTGATTTATTGTCAGCATACCATCAGGTAGTCCTGGATGAAGAATCAAAACATTTAACATCATTTGTTACTCAGTTGGGAGCCGTCAGGTATAAGAGGATTACTTTTGGTTTGGCATCAGCCGCAGCAGTTTTCCAAAGACTGATGCAACAACTTTTCGGAGGTCTTGAGGGTGTATACTATTTTCAGAACGATATCTTAATTGCGACTATGACCGAAGAGGAACACAACGCCAAAGGTTTAGGGGTATTACAAGTCGTGCAGGAGAGAGGCCTCACCCGAAAGATTGACAAGTGAAAAATCAAGATGAGAGAAGTAACATATTTAGGCCACATCATAAATGCGGAGGGGATCAGTCCAAAGAAAAGTCTGGGAGAAACCATATCGAATATGCCTGCCCCGTCAAACAAGGACCAGTTACATAGCTTCCTGGGACTGGCTGAATATTATTCAAAGTTTATACCACATTTCACAGACAAAACAATGCACATGAGAGAGCTCATGAAAAAAAAAAGATAAGATTTATATGGTCAGAGTCATGCCAAGAGGAACTGGAGCGTACTAAGAAGAGCATTAATAGTGTACCAACATTAAAAATGTTCAATGTACAGCCTGCAACATCATTTTGTTTGATGCCAGCAATATTGGTTTGGGTGGTGTTTTGGAACAAACTCAAGAAGGCAACACAGTACCACTAGCTTTCGCCTCACGAGTTTTGAAGCGTGCAGAACCAAAATATTCCACTATAGAAAAAGAAGCTCTTGGTGTAAAGTGGATTCTTGAACATTTCAGAGGGTTAATTTGGGGTCTTCCAATAGAGCTAAGGACAGATCACAAACCGTTGATACATGTGTTAAATACCAAGAGTCGACACTTAGTACCCCCAGGATTCCCAGATGGATTTGAGATATGATGCAATTCAATGTGAAAGTAGTGTATACACCTGGCAAATCTAATATAGTGGTGGATTGCTTCTCTAGACTGCCATGGGACGATGTTGGACAAGAGGGAGGGTGTGGTGATGAGACGGACACGGGATGCATCATTACACACATTTAGTCTAGTATAAGGAGAGAAGAATGGGCCAGGGCATCTGCAGAAGATGTGGAGCAACATCTTTTGCACCAAGCGATACATGAAGGATAAAAAAGGGTTGACCACAGTTTGAAAGATTATGTACAGATTAAGAATGAGATTTCCGAGGATACCACATGTGTGTTTAGGGGTGACTGAATTATTCCACCTGTTTCATTAATGAAAGAAATTACTGATCTTGCACACGAAGGTCATCTGGGAAGATCCCAAGAAGAGGAGAGTGAGGGAGAACTACTGGTGGCCGGGAATGTGGAAAGAAATGGAGGAGTTGGTCAATAACTGTATGGCTTGTGCAGCAAGTGACAAGTGCAAAGAAATTAATGCCACACCATTACATCCGTTCGAGATCCCACACATGGTATGGAAAAAATTGGCCATTGATGTCACAGGGCCTTTTGAAACACTGGATGCTCAAAAGATATACATAGTAGTATTATTGTATTATACCTCAAAGTGGGTTGAATGGGGTATTATGGAAGGCACGGTTACCACAAAGAAGATTGTGAGATTTTTCGAAGATGTGTTTAATAGAGAAGGATATCCGCAAGAGATTATATCTGACAATGGGGTTCAGTTCATGGCAGAAGAGATGCAATCTTTCCTAAAAGACAGAGCAATTGAACATACAATCACTTCACTGTACCATCCCATGGCCAACGGATTGGTAGAGAGAATGAATGGCTTTGTAAAAAGTATTATACAATTGGCCATAGCAAATTCATTACCTTGGAAGAACACATTAAAGAAGGCATTAAATGCATACAGAATGACTCTACATTTGGCTACAGAGGAAGAGCCTTTCACCATGATGAGAGGGAGAGTAGCATTGAATCAGAAGAGGCCATCGTGGGTAACATCAAAGAGCCACAAGAGAATAGATATTGAGGATGTTGTGAGGAAGGTGAGAGACAGAGGAAGTATAAGGAATACTATGATAACAAACATGTGAAGAAAAGTAATATTAAGGAAGGTGATTGGATTTGTGTGAGAGAACCCAAGAGGTTGTTGAAAGGCTTATCCATATTTAGAGAACCGCAGCGAGTGATGAAATCAGAGAAGTCGGTGGTATTGGAAGATGGAAAGAGATGGTCATGTGATGATATGGTGCTGTCAGAGAACTGTGAGGAAAGGAATGAGCTGCCACTATTGGGTGAATATTAAGATCAAGTGAGAAATGAAAATCAAAAACTGAGTGCACACATGGAGGCAGAGAAGACTAGAGATGTTAACCATGGAAGGGAAATGTCATCCAAGAATAGGAGAATTTTTCAGAGCTTCAAGGAGGCCTAGATGTATTATTAAAATACCAATTAATCTCCAGTCACCATGGGACATTTCATCAACCAGACTAGAAATAGATCATTTGAAGACTATGCTCAATACAGAGTGTATACTTTTCTTTCAGCATGCATTTGTGTGTTTTTCCCATGCTTGCCTTCCCTTCCTTGACCTCCCCCTCTCTCGCTTTCCTTTCCCTTCCCACCTGGTTTAAGGTGCTTGTTTACACTCACTTTGTTTTTCTTGTTTAACTATGTGGGGGAGATGTTGTGATGTAATCCTGTGATGTGGTCCTGATGCTGTTCCCCAACACACACACGTTTGTGAACGGTGACAGGAGTGTATTGCTTGCCGTTATAGAGGGTGCACCCACCTGGGGGCTCTCTAAAATAAATCTAATGTTTCCCATGTAACTTTGCCAAGTTTCTTCCAGAGCGACACATAACAGCCAGCCGGTTGGATCAGCCGTTAATGACACTGAGTGTCCGCCCTGCCCATCCAGTGCACTGTCACAAATAACCGCATTAGGTCAGGGAAAGGAGGACAAAGCATGTTATTAGAGGTTGAAGAGGTCAGTGGGGGAATTACAGAGGATGTCGTTAGAGCGCTGGAGTATCTAGTGAAAGCGTTTAAGGACCTCCATATCAGAGGTTTGGTGAAAGTGCTGAAAAAAGTATAAAAACACATACTTTGAGGGCTTAAAAAATGTAAAAGGTAAGGCCAGTGAATGACAAAACTGTCGATGGTTATTTGAAAAGGGGTTTGATAGAATGCATAGACTATTCCATTAAGGGCTGATGTACATGGCATGCTCATATTGAACACAACAGTGCATATGACGGATGGATAGCTCGACACGTGACGTAGCCTGTGTGCCACTGATGAGCAGATGCCGTCTGGACAAGGGTACTGAGCCCCATGGGTGACTCATACCATTAACCTTCCCAGGTTCCAAATGGAGTACCACAAATGTGGGTAATAATAATGGTAAATATAAACACAACTTACCAAACACTTTAGTTTGCAGTGCCATGCAAAACACCAACTATTAATATATATTTCGAAGGGATTGTGTCCTCCGACGTATTCCTCATCTTAGATATCTCCTTCCAGCTCTGCTGGCCTCGGAAATTTTTTTCTCTAGAGGGCGCTGCGCGTCGACGTCCTCCGAGTCGATGTCCTTCGACAGCCGCCGTATCGACGTCGACGTCATCCTGCCTATAAAGGCCGCGCGCAGCGTCCGTTGCTCAGTTCCGTTTTTCCGCTCTTACTCAGTGCCTCGGAATACCGTTGCTCAGTTCTTAATCAGATTAATCCTATTTACCTCGAGTTATTCGATTCGTACTCGATGGCTTCCTCGTCGGAACCGACAACTCCTCGATCCGGCTTCAAGAAATGTCGAGATTGTGGGAAAAAGATGTTGTTGACCGATCCTCACAGAATTTGTCTGTGGTGTTTGGGAGCTGAACACCATTGTTCGGAGTGCGAGGACTGTATGTCCATGACAGCTAAGGCCCTGAAGGAGCGTAGGGGGAAGCTGGAGAAAGGTAAGACTTTTAAAGCTTCTTCTTCGTCGACGAAGTCGAGACATTCGTCTCCTCGTCACCATTCGCGCTCCAGGTCTTGGAGTGGGTCTCATCACTCCTCGAGATCGAAGCACTCGAAGAGGAGACGTCGAAGATCCCCTTCTCCATCTTCCTCTTCCTCTGTTTCGCCAAAAAGAATCCCTTGCCCCACGAAACATAGTTCCCGGGCTGAATGGGAGGAATTCCGAAAAAATATGATGAGCGTCTTCGAGAAAGCGGCCTCGACCCCCTCGAAGACTGCCAAGAGCGATGCTCTGGTCGAAAGACCCGGAGGTCAAAAACGCCGCGAGTCGCAGTACCCGGCGAAAGAAACCTCTCGAGCGCGTCTCGAACCCTCGAGCAGGACTATGACCTCCAAACCTTCCTCGAAGGTTCCGTCGACGCCGTCGACGAGGGTTCCGTCGAGGTCGATGTCTTCGACGCCGTTGTCGAAGGGACCTTCGACACACGGGTCTGTCGACTCGACGCCAGCTTCGACACCGGCGTCGACGCCAAGAAAAGTCACGGTTACCACACATCCAGTGACTATCCCCAGGCCCTCGACGTCGATGGCTTCGATATTGTCGAGTAGAATTCCAATTCTGTCGAGGTCTTCGAGGTCTCCGCCTCTGTTTTTGACGCCACGCTCGAAGCCTTCGACGTCAGCGTCGACGACATCGACGTTTTCGAGGCCAATAATGACAAGTTCGGCACCCTCTGCCTTGGAAATGGGATTTACTCCCTTTATGAGTTCAGAACAATTGAGAACTATATCCTCAATTTTAGAAGAGGGTGATTTGTCTGAACAGGAAGACAGATTTGAGTTACAGGGACCTGTAACCCCAGTTAGAGAGGAATTTTCCTCTGAAGAGCGCAGATTAAAGGATCTCCATGATTCCTTACATGAGGCAAGTGGGTTAGACACTTCCCCTGAGGTGGAGTTTGCTAAGCCAGACCCGGGGGGAGCATGCTGAAACCCCCTACAGAGCCTTAATGGCCAGGATTACAGAGTTCATGGGGTGGTCTGCACCTTCACAATCTTTCCAACAAGATGACCTCACGGATATTCTTGACAAAGGCCCACAGGAGGATCCTGTGGTGCCTTTTCATAAAGCTCTTCAGAGAAAGATCATGACAAACTGGGAAACCCCAGATGTAGTACCAGCAGTAAATAAAAAACTGTCTACAAAGTACAGGGTATCTTCTACAGACCCAGAGTTTTTGTCTAAACACCCATCCCCAGAAAGTCTGGTGGTACAGGCAGCATCCTCTACTGATGTCAAGACGGCTTATCCTACCGTCCCACAGGACAGGGACGATAAAAAATATGATGCTATGGCAAAGAAAGTCTTTTCAGCATGTAGCATGGCGTTAAAATCTGTTAATGCTACTTGCACCCTTGCTAGGTTCAGCCATACACTTTGGGAGTGTGCTTCTACAGCGGCTGACTGCATCCCGGAGGGAGAAGAAAGGGATGCGTTCCTGAATATTATACATAAAATAAATAAAATAAAAACGACCCTGTTCATCTAACAATTACATGGCCTAGCCCTCATAATTGTATTGTATGATGTATTATGTAGTATATCTGATCACAGGTCACTGCCTCACTGTAACCCAACGCACAACCTGCACACATTGTAACTAAGTCTTCCTTGCAAGTAACAGTGCCACAATGCCCCTGGGCTGCCTGCGCGCTATATAAATTTAATAAATAAATAAATAAATACAGGACGGTAAAGACGCTATGTGCGAATCCCTCCAGATGGGCATTGATTCGGCTGACAGTATCAGCAGAGCAATGGCGGCAAGTACATCAACCAGGAGATTCGCTTGGTTGAGAAAGTCGGGTTTTGCCCCAGATGTGCAAGCCAGGCTCTTGAACATGCCATTCGATGGCTCTTCTTTGTTCGGGAAAAAGGCGGATGACAGTTTAGAGAAACTGCAAACTTCAAAAGCAGCAGCAAAATCCCTAGGAGCTGCAATCCGTCAGACTCCTTTTCGTCCCACAGGAACCTCTGCGAGGGGCAAGTCCTTTCGCTTCTACTCTGCATTCGGAAGAGGTAGAGGACGACCGGCTCAAAGGGGTCAAAGAAGATCTACCCGAGGTGGACGGGGTAGATATTCAAAAGCCGCAGCAACAGCAGGTGCCTCTTTACCATCGGCATCTGCATCAGCCGCCCCAAAACCACTCTGAGGACTTCCCTCACAGGACACCTGTAGGAGGCAGGTTGACTCAACATCTGACGGTATGGCAGGCTATCACGTCAGATGCTTGGGCATTGGAAACAGTTGCACAAGGTTACTGCCTGCCTCTCCTACACATACCTCAGAGTCATCCACCGGGGATCAGCTCTCATAAAGCTCCAGATCCGCTCCTCTTGCAGGAAATTTGGGACCTGTTAGAGAAAGGTGCCATAGAACCGGTACCTGTAGCGGAGAGGAACAAGGGCTGGTACTCCCCTTACTTTCTCATTCCAAAGAAAGACGGAGGAATGAGACCCATCCTGGACTTGCGAGAATTGAACAAATTCCTCAGAAAAGACAAATTCAAGATGGTCACTCTTTCTCAGATCCTCCAGGCCCTTCAGTTCCAGGACTGGTTGGTATCTCTGGACCTTCAGGACGCTTATTTCCATGTGCCTATCCATCTCAAACACAGGAAATACCTGAGGTTCGCAATTGGCAACTCTCACTATCAATTTCGAGTGCTGCCATTTGGGCTGACCTCCGCCCCGAGGGTCTTCACCAAGTTAATGTCGGTAGTGGCTGCAAGTCTAAGGAGGGAAGGGATTCACGTCTACCCCTACCTGGACGATTGGTTGATCAGGGCTGTTTCTCCGGAACAAGCTCAGATCCAGCTAAATCACGTGTGCCACTTCCTTCACAGACTGGGCTTCTCCCTCAATTTAAAGAAGTCACAAATTATACCATCGCAGAGACTCCAGTTCATAGGAGCGATCCTGGATACTTCCCTGGGAAAAGCCTCGCCACCAGAGGTGAGGGCTCAAGATATTCTACAGATGGTTACCAAGTTCCAGCATGCCCAACGTCTCCCAGCCTTCGACTTTTTGAGGTTGCTAGGCCTCATGGCATCCTGCATTTTCCTAGTGCCAGAGGCTCGCCTGAGAATGAGATCCCTCCAGTGGGCACTGAGGACTCAGTGGTCACAATTCTCAGGGAGAATGACAGATCTTCTTCAGGTTCCCGGCATGGTGGCTCGAGACCTTCAGTGGTGGGCCTGTCAGGAGAACATTCTGAAAGGAGAACAGTTTTGGCAACCCTGGCCGGAGATAACAGTAGTCACGGATGCCTCACTCACGGGGTGGGGAGCCCGCGTCAACGACTTGACCATCAGCGGTCGTTGGTCTCCATCGGAGTCCAGACTACACATAAACCTGTTAGAGCTGAGAGCCATCAGACTTGCGCTGAAGGCGTTCCTGCCAGCTGTACAAGGGAAGAACGTCCTGATAATGACGGACAACACGGTGGCCATGCATTACCTCAACAAAAGAGGAGGCGTAGGATCACTACCCCTGTGCAGAGAGGCGATGCAGCTCTGGTTTTGGGCAATCCAAGAAGGAATCTCTCTATCGGCAGTTCACCTAGCCGGAGAGAAGAACTTGACAGCGGGCGCTCTGAGCAGGCAGAACACAGTCTCCCACGAGTGGGAGCTAGCTCAGGAAGTCCTTCAAGAGATCTTTGCCCTTTGGGGAACCCCTCAGGTAGATCTGTTCGCCACCAGCGTCAACAGGAAGTGCGACCTGTTCTGCTCAAGGGAATTTCCCCCGAGAGGAGCTCTGGGAGACGGGTTCATAGTGGACTGGGAGTTTCCGCTTCTGTATGCGTTCCCACCGGCCCCTGTCATTCCTCAAATGATCAGGAGGTTGAGAAGATTCGGGCAAATCATGATCCTAATTGCCCCCGATTGGGCCAGGAGAACGTGGTACCCGGACCTTCTAGACTTGTCCATCTGCCCTCCAATTCGACTTCCACTCAGAGAGAACCTACTCTCACAGAAGGGAGGTCAGGTTCTCCATCCAGACATCAAAACCCTCAACCTTCACGCTTGGCTTCTGAAAGGCTGAGGTACAAGGATTGGGACCTCCCTGATGATGTTATGGAGGTGTTGCTTTCGGCAAGGAGGCCAGCAACAAAGTCTTTATACCGCTGCCGTTGGAACAGATTTTGCAGCTGGTGTAGAGAACAGAATATCGACCCTTTTTCATGTGGTACACCAATGGTTTTGTCCTTCCTACTATATTTGGCAAATTCAGGCCTTCAAGTTGGCACCATTAAGGGCTATCTCGCAGCGCTATCCATCTTTAAGCGTACTGCGGAAGAACCATCCTATTTCAAATTACCCTTGGTAATACAGTTTCTAAAGGGGTTAACCAATGTTTATCCCCCAAGACCATTCCAAGTTCCCCTATGGGATTTAAACTTAGTACTAACTTTCCTGATGGGTACACCTTTCGAACCTCTCCATTCTTGTTCGTTAAGATTCCTTACCCTTAAAACTGTTTTATTAATAGCACTTACATCTCCTAGAAGGGTGAGTGAATTACAAGCTCTTTCTTGTAAACCCCCTCATACTATATTTCACAAAGACAAAGTTGTCCTGCAAGTGAAGCCTAATTTCCTCCCAAAGGTGGTTTCTGAATTCTATATCACTCAGAAGATTACCCTACCATCTTTCCATCCTCCTCCTCACCCGGGGAAAGAGGAAGAGAGGTTACACAGGCTAGACCCTAGGAGGGCTTTAAGTTTTTACATTAGTAGACTAGCCAGGATAAGACAGGCAGACCAGCTGTTTGTAGGTTACACAGGTCACAAGCTGGGGTTACCAATAACTAAGCAGACCATTTCCAGATGGATCATTCTAGCCATTCTGGAATGTTATAAACTGGCAGGGAAGGAGCCCCCTCAAAACCTTAGGGCTCACTCGACCAGAGGTATTGCAGCTTCATCGGCCCTCAAAAGAGGCGTGCCGTTTAAAGACATATGTGCGGCCGCTACATGGTCGTCTGTCCATACCTTTACACGTTTTTACAATCTGGATTCCTCCTCCAGTCAAGAGACTAGGTTTGGAAGGGCTGTACTGCATTCTATTCATCAATAGAAGACAGCGTGAAGTCAGTACTCCCTCCTCCGATAATAGAATACTGCTATGGGAGCCTATCTAAGATGAGGAATACGTCGGAGGACACAATCCCTTCGAAGAACAAGTTACTTCTTACCTTGTTACGTTCTTTTGACGGGATGTTCCTCCGACGTATTCCTCATCGACCCTCCCATCCATCCCCGCAGTTCTACTATCCTTGTTGTTGCAGCTTACGCTCCTTCAGGGTGATTGGTTAGTCCAGAAAGTATTATTGTGGGCTACAAAAACGGAACTGAGCAACGGACGCTGCGTGCGGCCTTTATAGGCAGGATGACTTCGACGTCGATACGGCGGCTGTCGAAGGACATCGACTCGGAGGACATCGACGCGCAGCGCCCTCTAGAGAAAACATTTTCCGAGGCCAGCAGAGCTGGAAGGAGATATCTAAGATGAGGAATACGTCGGAGGAACATCCCGTCGAAAGAACGTTACAAGGTAAGAAGTAACTTGTTCTTTTAATGTTTTGATTTGTTCTCCACCTATGCACTTTTCAACTGGCTAGAAAATGCCTTTCAAATGTACACATGCTACTTTCGTCAAAAACTCGTAACTGTCCATTCTGGTGTCGCACTCATAAACCAAGAGCCCACCAGATAGCCCTTTGACACCCCAATAGAAGACATCCTAGTAATAGGCCGGGACTGGGGGATAGTGTTGCATGTGGCAACGCCTCTCTCGGGTGCTTACTCATGTTTTTACAGCACCTACAGACAGCTCCTTCCCTAGAACTACTGTACACAATGGGCCTAATTCACAGAATGTTTTCCAATAGGGATTTGCCATTAAAAAAACGCTTCTGTGAGTTAGGCCCCATATCTGCTTCTGTCAATTGTTTTATATTAGTCCTTCAGCAAGTTTGATCACTCTCTACTGTTAAAGTGTCTTATCTCCATCACACAAAGAGTTTCAACCAGGTTGACCACATCTGTGAGGAATAGTGTCGAACATCGCCAGAGACATTGGCCTCAATACGAATTTGATGGGATCTCGGCGGGAAATCCGCCAAGATACCACCAAACTGTAATACTGTTACCGCCACTTGGTTACCGCCGGATTACAAGTGGTGGTAGTGTTAGTCCCCATTTATTTGGAGTCCATAGGACTCCATGGGGCATTTTGACGGAATTACCACCGCAGTAATTCTGCTGAAATTGGCAGGAATGTTGTCAGATTTACCTCCAGCTGGAGGTGAATGCTCCAAGTTTACGAGTTGGGCCGTGTGGTAATACAGCGGTATACACTAATACTGCTGCATTTAACCTGCACTGCCCAACTTGTAATGAGGCTGATTGACTACATTTTACTGACAAACACAAGGCTTAGGCAACACTGTCTTTTGAACTCTTTATCGAGCAAAGCTTTTTTAGTTTTTGTTTTGTAAAGCATCTTTCTGAACATCTTGGGTTGGAACGACTGAAGATCAAGGCTGAGCTGCTTGCTGAAAGTCAACACACACTTAATGCTTGGTCTTTGATTGCGGGTGAACATTCCTTGGAAAGGGCTGCAGGGGACCTGCACGTATGTTTAAATGATCATGGGTTAATACATATTTTAGAAAAGCAAGAAACAAGTCATCCAGTGTGAACCAAGAGAAATCTAGGTCTTGTGACAGTCAGGCACAGGAAAAACAGGCAACTGACTTTAGAAAAAGGCCCTTCAGGACGGAAAGCCTGAAGCGGGAGCGTAGCGAGCAGTATAAGGAGTCCTACAACACATACAGATTTACATAGTGGTGACGTAGGCAGAATCTGACAGTACACCTCCATGTCGGACCTCCATGCTGGTCCCCGCTGACCACTTTCTCTTCTAACTTAAGGCCCCTCATCTCATAACCAGTGCTCTTACGCTTCATCCCAGCCCTGGAAACATCTATGCGTAAACAATTCTGCAGTGGGCTCAGCACAGATAAAACTGTACAGTCCTGCAATGCGTAACCTACAAGAAGACTCCTTGTTTTGGTAATATAGATCATTACCTCTATTGGTGTGTGTGATGGTTTTGTCTACATCAACTTCTTAAATAGTTATTCATGTTAATTGAGTACTCTCAGAACGTTATGGTGTCACAAGTTGGAACAAATTACGCAAAGAGGATATTCAACTGTATGGGCCTCATTACGAGTTGCCCGGAAAATCCGGCTCAATTACCGGCATGGCGGGAAGTGCGTGTCCGTGCACTCAAGAACCCGCTAACAGCGGCCGATCACAAGTGCGCGAGCATGCGCGTCCCCCCATGCCGGTAGTGAAAAAACCGCCATCCCGGTAACGGCCCACCAACCCCCCTATGCCGGCATTGTGGCTTGCGTCCACTCCGTAATCGCCTTCAATGAACCACTAAAAACCGGCATGGTAACTCCGGCACGGAATCACTGTGTTCGCAAAACCGGACCCGGAAATTACATCATCGCTCAGGAACGGGAAATGGGCCGGCAGCCATCTATAAAAACACAATCCATTGCAATCCTCCACAACCACCACTCCTCCCGTGTCGTTGTGTGTCAGAATAGCATCATCATGTCCAAGGCCAGCAGGAAATCCACACAGAGGAAGAGGAAGCAGCGTTTCTCGGACGCTTAGCTCACCATGCTCGCCAACACCCTGGAAGAGCATGCTGACATAATCCGCAGCACAGACCTAAAGCATGCGGCCCAAACCCACAAAAAAGAGGTCTGGCTTGAGGTCGCTCAGAGGGTGTCAGCAGTGGGTAGCGCCCCAAGGAGTGTGCGTGACTGCCGGAAGCACTGGGACGACCTCCGCCTCCGTGTCCGGAGGATCCTGTCGGAGAACCGGAATGCCGCAATGGCGACAGGCGGTGGCCCACACTCCCCAGGCAAATTGATGCCATGGGAGGAGACGGCAAGTGGTTTCATCGACCCTGAATCCATTGAGGGGATCGGAGATCAGGAGGCCGGCGCAGCAATCACCACAGAGGAAGGTGAGTGTACCATCACAACCACGTATTACGACACATGATGTGGCCCAACTGATGGGGAAGTTAGAGTGGGCAAGGTGATGCATCAACATATCCATAGAATAATCATTGTCACTCCCTGCACCACATGGACGCTGAGTGACGACCCCAATCCCAACAGAGGTGCCACATGACCCAACCATGCCCATGCACCCACCAAACAGAGACCAAACTAATGCTACCCCACCAGCCATGCATTGATTCCCCACATACCTAAAGCAACAACCCAGAAATGAAATGATGGCTGAATGCATGAACATATCCCACCGCAATTCATCATAGCTTCCATTTGACAACATCACTGATGACCTGCATCTCTTCTAACCCCAGGCACCGATGATGAAGGTGGACCACTGGACAGGGGCGCAAGCACGTCCAGTGCACGCAAGGGGACCAGGGCCACCACAACCCACCCGGCCAAGGAAATGACATCTGCCAAAGCCAGTGTGCCACGCAAGGCACCAACCCTGCAGGGGACACCTGCACCCACTGTACAAAAACAGAGAACCACAACAGTGGGAGCCGTGCCGCCAGCCACCAGGGCCGTTGTGTCCACAGAGGTGGAAGATGATGCAGATTTGACTTCTGGCACACCCACCACAAGCCACATTGCCAGCCCCCAACCTCTTGCGGAGTCTGAGTGCCTCAATGATCCCTGTCTACATGACTCCGACCTCGGGGAATCAGACTATGCGCTGTTTGAGGACAGTGCCCCGGACGAGGGCTCCGCACAGGCGCCTTCCACCACCCTGCCAGCCATCACCCTGCCAGCCACCACCCTGCCAGCCGCCACCTTGCCAGCCGCCACCTTGCCATCCACCACCTTGCCAGCCACCACTCTGCAAGCCACCACTCTGCCTTTCTCCACCCTGCTAGCCACCACCCTGCCAGCCACCACCCTGCCAGCCACCACTCTGCAAGCCACCACTCTGCATTCCTCCGCCCGGCCAGCAACCAGCACACCTGCGGACGACACCTCATTGGAGTCCCGCCTGACAAGGGTAGAGGCCCGGCAGGAGTCCATGCTCCAAATCATGCACCAGCAGGTAGAAGCAGGGAAAGAGGCCATGAGTGCCATTGTAACGGCTATTACAGCCAATACTGCTGCAGTGGAGGCACATACGTGTGCCTTCACGGAGTGCATGGGGTCACTGACAGAGGCCCTCCTTGCAGGTAACGCTCAGATGCAGCGGCCACACCTTGCCACAGACAGTGGATTGACAATAGATACTTCCGCAACAACTACCCCTACCACCTCGTCGCAATCCAGTCCAGTGCGTCTGATGAGGAGGAGCGCACGACGGTCGGCCATGGCACCCCCCGAACCAAAACTTCCGAAGAAATGAATGCACGGACAATGACATTGTGGAGAACCACATTGGGGAAGGGAGCACTGTTCGTTGCACATATGGGAACACTTTGCATCTGTGGGGTGGGAGAGGGAGTTCACAGGGGTGTTTTGAGGGTTTGTGGGGTGGGAGAGGGAGTTCACAGGGGTGTTTTGAGGGTTTGTGGGGTGGGAGAGGGAGTTCACAGGGGTGTGTTGAGGGTATTATGTCCGCCACATCACGTTTGATTGAAATACACCGTAGTGTGCAAGCATATCCTTGTTTGGACTTCATTCTTTTCAGACATGTGCATTCATTTTGTTTGGTGTACAGTGGGCCAATTGGGAACATCAAGGTGTGCATGTCCTGATTCAGTGTGTCGTAGACACATTACTCACATCATCCATGTGTTCTATGGATTGTGTATATTTTGCATTGGCGTACAGCATGTCTATCCCGTGCAGCACGTACTGGCAGGGGGACTCCTTCGCCTCTGTCTCCATCCCCTTCATCCTCACCCAGGCCATGCCTGTGAATGTGAGGTGGCAGTGTTACATTCCTTCAGACGTACATATTGTGCAGCATGACACAGGCCATGGTGATCTGTGCCACCTTCTCCGGCCTATATAGCAGTGCCCCACCAGACCTGCTGAGGCAGCGAAACCGCCCCTTCAACAGGCCAAAGGTCTGCTCAATCACAACACGGGTACGGGTGTGCACACGATTGTACTCCTCCTCATGGATGTTCTGCGGGTTACGCACAGGGGTGAGTAGCCATGGCCTCAAGGGATATCCTCCATCACCTGCAAGCAGACTCAAATAGGTGTGTGTCACTCTGAACTGCCACATTCAGGCAGCACCGTCATGGCGGCAGCTATTTGGTGTGGCCATGCACATGTCCCTGTAAGCATGAAAAAATGTTATCTAGGTGCAATCTATACTGTCATGAAGTGTGGTAGTCTGGATGGCGTTCAATAGATGATGCAGGGTGTAATCATGCATGCTGAGGCAGATATGCTGTGGTAGTGCAGCAATGTTTTGACTCCAATTCATGCTGTTCATTATTTACTATGCATGGTCACACTGCCCACATTGCCACACTTGCCATCCTGTTCATTCATTTCATGCATTGCTTGCCATCACCAGGGTGGCCTGGTTGTGCCTCTTACTTGTTCTCATCGATATGCATTATTTGTGATATGTGGCCATGTGAAGTGTCATGTACCGTTTGGCTGGGTCAGGTGAGGAGTGTTTAGCTCTGCATTAATTCTCCACTCACTGGCTATTGCCACCCAGGTGTACTATTAACCCCCCCTTTCCCACCCTGGTGAAGCATCCCCCCCCTTTCCCACCCTGGTGAAGTATACCCTCCCTTTCCCACCCGGGTGCAGTAGCCCCCCCCCCCCTTCTGCATCCGCACACATGAGTACCCCACAGCATGGCCATGGGCCTGTTGTGCAACTCACCGACAGCCAGGCACGTGGTCCGGCATGTTGCTCCATGTGACAGGGTAGCGTGGAGTTGCGCAGTACCATGGCATCATGTGTGGATCCAGGAAATCGGGCGCAGCAATGGGTGATGATCTTGGTGGAGTCACATACCATTTGCACATTGATGGAGTGGTATTGCTTGCGATTGCGGTACACTGCCTCTATGGCATGGGGGACTACCAATTCCACATGGGTGCAGTCGATGGCACCAACACAATTGGGCATGCCTGCCAGTGCATGGAAGCCTACTTTGGTTTCGGCTATCTGCCTTTTATTTAAGGTGTCAGTAGGGTTGGGGTTTGTCCTAGTGTTCCCAGACACTTCACAAGGACACTGTATGTTTTTCTTTTAGAGTTAGTCTCCAGAGGACCTTTTACTTTCTTCACCTCCTCCTTCTCGTCTCCTAGGCGAGAGTCTTTACCTTCGATTCTCTGCTGCATTTGGGCACTTCCTCCTCCTCTCTATTCAGGACCTCTGCCCTTTCTTTCTCTTATCAGGGCCCCTTTCCTTTCCTGCTCTGCCTTCCCTTGGTAAGAACATTCGTCTTGACCTTCTATGTATTTCCTTCTATGGCAAATGCCTCCACCTTTGCTACCTTGCCCTTTTCTTGACTATGGTTGTGCTACATCTCTATTCACCTCCTGTTTGCAAGCCTTGCAAAATCCACTCCCTTAGTCGAGTCGTTTTTTTACAATGGTAGAGTACCATTTGCTTGGTACTCGGCTTTGCTGGTGAGTACAGTGAAATTCTGGGATATGTAAAACTTTTACTTGATATTTACTACAAATAAGCTTTGTTTGCAGTAAATATGTAATATGTTTCACTGTGTGTGGTTGGCCTCTGGATGACTGCAGTGCAGCAAACATGAATTGGGTTTATAGTGACACACACGATTTTACAGAAGTGCTGGTAAATGTTTGGTCACCCATCGCCATGGGTTGATTGCATTTCTTTTTTTTCCAAACTTGTATTTTATTGAAATTCGACAGTAATACAAACACACAATAAACAGACAACTGCAGGTGGCAATGCACCTTCGAGTCCCCTTTTCTGTCAAACAATAGTAATAATTTCCCTCCCATTACAAACAAAGAAAAGGGAAAAATTTAATCATTGACCTCTATTCACTGTGACTCGATAGGTCAGGGCCTCATTACAAGGTCCCCGGTCCAGACAAAAGGACGGTAATACCGGCACCAGCATTTTTCCAGACCCGGGAAACACAAGGGGCAGTGAATTACCGGGAGGCCTGACCTTCCGCAACCTCAGGCCCCTACCGGAAAATCATTTCTGGAATCACCGGTATTACCAGTGCTGGTGATTCGGCAATCCCATTCCATAGAGTCCTGCTAGACTCCATGGAATGGGAACTTAACGCTGTCTCTGCCACCCATAATATCCCAGTAATACCGGGATATTAGGTGGCGGATACGGTATGGGCAGTTTATCAGTATCCCGACTGTAATTCTGGCGGAATACTGGGAAACTTGGAATGAGCCCCATACATTCTTGAATTCTCAGGTTCCCCAATTCACTCTTATCTTTCAGTGTTAAGCTATTCCAAGGCTGGTCTTTTAAGTAACTGTGATCTATGAAACATAGGTCCCCTATCCTGCACATAGTCTAGGAAGGGTAGCCATGTGCGGATGTAGGCATGGTGTCCGATATCAAAACCGGAATTCTTTCTATTGTTATAATCGCCCAAACTTTAACCCATCAATAGGAAATTATAGGTCCCTCCCGAGTCTTCCAGAACCTAGCTCAGGTTATTCTTACCCCCATTAGTCAGTGAGAGATTAATACTGCCCTAGGCCCTGATATAGGGTAGGTGTCATCTTCACCTACATCCACTAATAGGATGACTAATGGGCTCAAAGGGAACAGTCAACCTGAGTTGTCCTTTATTTTGGGCAACATTTATTTCCAGAAAATGTGTATTGATGGGCAACTCCACCACATGTAAGCCATGTCCCCCTGTTGACCACAGTTGTGCGAGCATTGGTCTGAGCTTTCAGCATGAATACTATGTAGTATTTGAGGAGTCATATACCAATGATAACATAATTTAAGAGCCCCTTCTTTTATCAGTGTGCACTTAGAGCTCTTGTGCACTTGCATGCATATAAGCTGACAGAATTCCCATGGTATGTCCATCCCTAATTCCTGTTTCCATTTGAGCATGTACAGGAGTTTTTCCCCTTCTGATGGGTTTTCTAGGAGTCTGTAGCAAGTGGATATTTTCTTCATCCTCAATTGTTGCTGTATCGCAAGTTCTAACCTGGCCACGGCCCTGGTGCCCGCTTGTTTCACCTTTGCATTAGAAACCAAATCCCTACTTTGCACATAACAGAAATGTTCTATATCACGAAAGATAATGTCTCCTTACATTCGTCAAATGTAAGAGGGTGATCATCTTTATATAATTCCTGGAGTTGCAGTGCACCCAGTCTCTCCCAGTTCGCAACAGTCCCCTTGTTCAATCCAGGGGTAATTTCTGGATTCTGAGTGACTGGTGATAGAGGACCGAGTCCCATCCTAAATCCCTGCAGATACCCTGCTGTAGCCCAATGACATAGAGTGCAGCTAGTAGTTGTTAAGAGTCCTCCTTCGGCTCGTCTAGCCTCCTTTGGGAGGAAAGAAAGACGGGTCAGTGGAGAATTTGACTTGGACTGTTGAATCTCTTTCCATTTTGGGTCTCTCCCTGTTTATGGCCAGTACAATATTGGGGCTTATTGAGTTGCTTAAAAATACCTCAGAACCAAGGGGACATTCAGCCCACCCTCCCCCTTTGATCTGAGAAGTACTTTTCGGGGGATTTTTGGGGTTTGCCTGCTGAAATGAAATTCCCTATCGCTCTCTGAAGCTCAGATAGGTCCTTATCTGGGATCTGGAGTGGGAATGGCTGGAATATATCAAGCAGTTTCAGGAATCGGGTCATTTTTACTGCTTGCACACAACCCAACCAGGAAATCTCCTGTAAATCCAACAGGTCAATTGTTCCTTAGTCTCTTTCCATAGTGCTGGAATATTAGCTTTCAAAAGACCGTCATATTTCAAAGTGATCTCAACTCCCAAATATTATGGGCCTGATTCATGGAAATGTTTCCTATGGGATTGCGCCATTATAAAACACTTCCATGAATCAGGCCCTATATCTCTAGGTCTGCCCATGCAAACACAAACACCCACCTCAGAGCTTTGATAGTTTCTGGGGATTCTGTGACATTAGGACCTATAGACTTTTCGTTGTTAATTTGGAAGCACCCCTGCCTAGTTCCCTGCTCATTTGGAAATCTGGCAAGTCCATTGAATGTTCAGCCTCACCTTCATGTTGGGGATAAAAAAAATAGATATATATCTAGTGATATTAGGGCCAAATCCAAACTCCTTCAGTACAGCTTCTAGATATTCCCAACTCATGCAATCAGAAGCCCTACGAGCATCTAGCGATAGTATCACCAGGTTATCGGGTCTTTGGGGGGGCTATTGCTATAAGATCCACCAATCTTCTTATGTTATCATGTGATGTTCTATCCCTGATAAAACCTGTTTGTTCATGATTGACCAAAGACGGGAGAACTTCCCCCAATCTGGAAGCGATAATCTTACTATAAATCTTTGTGTCCATGCTAAGCAGCGCAATCATACGGTATTTCGTGCAGTTCTCCGGGTCATTCCCAGGCTTCAGTGGTAATGTTGTGAACCCATCAGGCCAGGGACTTTATCATTTGGAATTGAGTGGATAACTTTTGCCACTTCCTGTTCTGTTATCAATGATTCCAGGGACTCATAGGGCCTCATTACGAGGCTGGCGGTAAGGGGTTAATGGCACCGATAAGGATGCCAGTGTCGTTAACCCCTTACCGCCGCATTACAAGGTCCCTTAGCGGGTCCCACTAAGGCCGGCTGGTAAAAACAGCCGTCCTTAGCGGGAGCCGCTAAGTGACCATGGAGCTAATAACGGGCCTGTTATTAATGGGCCCGTTATTAGCTCCCTCCCCATTCCCATTGAGCCCTATGGGGGCTCGAATGGGAATGGGGATGGGTATTTTGAATGGGGATTTACTGGGTCCCCAAGGTTGGAATGACCCGGTAAATCCCCATTCAAAGAACCCGGACACGACTTTGGAGGCAGCCATGGCGCTAATAGCACCATGGCTACCTGCAAACTCGTAATTACCCCCATAGTCTTCTCTCTAAACTTTGGGCAGGTTAGCTGAAGTGAGAAATCTATCCCTCTGATTTGGGTCCCCCAGGTTTCTGTTTGTTGCCCCCTGAAAGTAATCTTCCACTATTTTAAGCTCCCCACGTTCTGCAATAGTCCTCACCCCTTCTTCATTTTTTTTTCTTGTGCTCTCTGTGCTCATTATCCTCTCCCCTCTCCCACCCCCACCAGCTTCCTGATTTCCCTCCCTCCCACCACCCGCACCGCCCCCCACACCTATGATTGGGCCTGGAGCCCTACTTCTTCCATCCTCCAACGGCAGCCCCACGGTCCGTGCAGCCCCTCCGGCAAAGGGCCCAGAGACAAAGGGCAGCTCCTACAGTGACAGCTCCGGACTGTGCTTGCCTGTGTGCACTGGTGCAGCATGCAGCGCAGCCATCAACCAGCAGTAACTGACAAGGTAAGGAAGGTGTGGGCAGGGGGAACAGCAATTACCGTTCCTTATTAAACTGCTCAAACTCCCTTTTTACTCCCTTACTGTTAGGCAGAATCATATGCAGTACCCTTTGGGAACACCACACACAATTAAGACTACAAGTGTAAGTACAATTTCACCTCTGTTACAAGCCTGTACTACACAGTAAAGTGGTAGCGATGGCTGAGCAGCCAGACTTATCTCAAGAGTAAAGTGAGCAGTACAAGAAGTTACACGAAGGACATCAATTACTATGGTTCAAATAAAAACTGATTCAAGGTTTCTGAGTAAAAGAATATACATTTATTTACACCATCAGTTATAAAACAGTTCACTATCATAATACAGCAGGAAAATCACAATCTTAATATACTACAATAACACCCAATCAGTTCTGGACAAGTAAAGCTCAAACTGAAGTGTGAGCAAAATGGCACTCCAGCAATTTAAAAGGGAGAAAAGACAAGGTTATTCAAAATCAACAAGGCCAACAAGTTATAGGCAGGGCAATCTAGAAAAGGCTACTACAACTAGGATTCAAGTCAATAGGCCTAGGCCAATGTTAATGGTTCAGAGTCTTTGCAGAGGATCACACAGTTCAGAGTAGTTTGCAGTTAAGTCTTTGCCAAGAGTTCAAAAACAAAGTTGGTCGGAAGAAAAGTTATTTAAAGGAGAAGAGAAGGACAAGCCTTTGGAGAGGCGAAGGATTTCAAGCACTTTCACAGCGGTCGCATGCAACTAACGACTGGATTTGCACAGTACCTTAAATGGAGAAGAATGCTGTAGCTGAGGCAGTTGATCCTGGCAGTTCCTGCAGGCTCACGGTTCCTGAAGCTTCAGTCGTGGTGACGAGAAGGAGGACGTTTGGAGGCTCCTGCACTGCCCAGGGAAGTAGCCAGCAGTGGAGCAAAACATCGAATAAAAGGTGTGCTCCGTAAAACCCAAACAGGTTCCGTTCCTCCTGGCTATCCGGTTCACTGCAGCGATGAACAGCAAATTTGACCAGGAGCGGGAGGCCGGCGTTTGGCGAGCTGGTTGGTCTCACCAAGCTCAAGGGAAGAAGATTCCTTGCTGATCTTCTGTGTCGTCGAAGTTTCGGACGATTCGGACCTGCAGCAGGGCTTCACAGGGAGGTTCAGTAGTTGCAGCTGTCGTCTTCCTTCAGCTTCTCTTTGGTTCTCTCGATCCAGTGGCGACTCTGCCTTCCAGTCCCAGAGACTGGCTTTTTATGCACCAAATCCCCCATTCACACAGCCTGGCTGTCAATCATACAGCAGGGTGGCTGTCCTGGCAGAACAACCACATAGCCAATCAAACTAGAGCATGACTTGGGTCTCCAAGGAGACCCTGTGCAGGGTGCCTCAAACCCCTCCCTCACATCCTGTCCACCCAGACACTCAGGTGCCTAAGGAGGGCTTCTGTGCAGAATCCCACCAATAGACGGCGAACAAAGGAACCAAACCTGATTTGGCACGCAGAGTAAAACGCGAGAAAGAACTTTACAAAAAGAAATTGCGAATAAACCCGACCGGAACCAAATAAAATAAAAGGGGTCCAGCGGGTTACAGTTTGAGGCTACTACCATAGCCTCTAACGGTACCAAGGCTATTTTCATAGCCCGCGGTAGAATAAAAATGGTAGATACCACTGCCACCAGCCAAATCTTAGAGAAAGGGGAACATAAAAATGTCCCATGAGAATTAGACAAAAAGGGATAACTATTAACCTTTCCAAAACTCTATTGGAAGATAGGGTGTACTGGGTCTGTAGTTTTCAAAAGACTAGTAAAGTCAATGGCAACTTTACATGTTCTAGGAGACAGGAGTCAATCCCAGAAAATGGAGTTTAAAGTGGGAGGTCTAAAAAGACAACCCTTTGCCACTGCACTAAAGGTGCTGTGTGACACACTGTAAAAATGCCTATGGAGTGGGTTTGTTTGTTTGTTTGTTTGTTTTATTTCTAATGCGCTCCAGACCCGTGGGTAGAAGGGCGCAACAGGTAGGATAATGCGAAGCTTACAAAGTTACAAATTATACAAAATACAATAATATTATACAAATTATACAAGATACAGCAATAATATACAAATTATACAAGACCGGAGTCGTAAAAGTCAGTGAATTGCACAAGAGATGGTGCAGGTAACATATCATAATTCAGCAGGAAAACAGGGACCAGTGTGGTGCCTGGGAATAGCGTGGACCGGTGACTAGTGGTCGTTGGAGATAAAATGTTGGATGGCGTTCCTTCTAAATAGTGGGTAAAGTTGATCTGCTCTTAAGTTGTTAGGTAATAGAGTCCAAGTTTTAGCAGCCTTCACAGGGAAGCTATTGCCACCAATCGTGGTTAGTTTAAATCTAGGTACTACTAGACAGTTGGTGTTGGTAGCTCTGGTTGGTCTGATAGAGGTTGTTCTCTGTATTTTGTTCATGAGGTAGCTTGGGGCGGCATTTTTGAGAGCTTTGTGTGTCAAGGAGATCGTTTTTAATTGTATTTTGTGGTTTGTGGATAGCCATTTGTATTGCCGTCTGGTGGCGGAAATGTGTGCTCTTTTATTTATGCCAAGCGCTGCTCGCGTTATTTTGGAGCGTTTGTAGTTTCTGGATGGTTGATTTATTAGCACCACTGTAGAGGGCATTACAGTAGTCAATCCTGGAGAGAATAAGTGCTCTGGCCAGCTATTGTTAGAAAGGAAGGGTTTACCTGCTCTTATAAGTTTGCAGGTATAGGCGGTGGAGGAAGCCAAAGATTTAAGCTGTTTATTAAATGAAAGTGTGGAATCCAAGTAGAAACCAAGGGTTTTTACTTCCTTGGAGACCCTAATAGTATTTCCATCGATATTAAAGGATGAGAATTCCTGGCCTAGTTTTTTGGTATTTATGTGTGTTCCCAGGAATATCAGCTCTGTCTTGTCGTCGTTCAAGCACAAGCATGTGTGGCCATCCATGCTTGAACAACGAGATATACCCTGTTCACCAACTCCGAGTCCTTCCTATGATCCCCGGAAAGTGGGAGGAGAATCTGTGTATCATCTGCATAGTTAGTGTAGGTGATACCCAGAAGGTCCAAATCGTCGAACAAGGGTTTGGTGAAGATATTGTATAGGGTTGGTGAGACACAGGAACCTTGGGGAACGCCACACAATATGGGGGTAGGGTCAGCAGCAGCCGATGGGGAAAATACTCTCATTGTTCTTTCGCTGAGGAAAGATTCTAACCACTTGATGGCCTCAGAAGAGAAGTGGGCAGCAGAGTCCAGGTGCCTGCAAAGGACCTTATGATCGACCAAGTCGAATGCGGCTGAGAGATCAAGTAAGAGCAGGAGTGCTGTTCCCCCTCCATCCCTCAGCTCATCGATTTGCGTCTTTAAATCGATTAGGGCGGTTTCCGTTCTGTGTAATGGGCGGAAGCCAGATTGTCTAGCTCCTAGGAGCTTGTGCAGGTCAAGGTGTTTTTGTATCTGGATATAGGCGGCTTTAGCCAATATTTTAAGGAGGAATGGCACAGTGGTAATGGGGCGATAGTTGGTCGGGATGAGTGGGGGATGAGTGGGTCTAAGGTCTGTTTTTTGAGAAGTGGGAGCACCCAGGAGTGTTTTAAATTAGCTGGGATAGCACCTGATGTGAAAGAGGCATTGTTTAATTTTGAAATGAATGGTGAGAGGTCTCTGGCCGCATCTTTTATTAACTGTGCTGGGCAGATGTCACCCTTACAATTGGACGGTTTGAGTGAGAGAATTATTTTTTCTACTTCTAGTGGAGAGGTTTTGGAGAAGTGAAATTTGTTGTTTGCCTCACTATGAGTTGAGGTATTAGGGGAATGCATGCTGTAGATTGAGCATATCTTTTTTTTGTTGTATTTTGGTTTGGAGTGTGTTAATTTTGTTTGCTAGCGCATTTTGGATGTCTGCGCACCAAGTCTTGTCCTTGGTAACTAAGTCTGGTGTGGCTATTGGTGACTCTAATTCTTTCAGTATGGAGAAGAGTTCTCTCATGCTAGAGTTTGAGTTAGTGATCCGTTCATCATAGGAATTCTTTTTGGCGAGGTGCACTTCTTTTTTGAAGTGTGAGGAAATGGAGGTTAGTTTTGCTTTATTTTCGATTGAAGGGCATAGTCTCTAGGAGTTTTCACTTTTTCTTTTTAGAAGTCATAAGTCTCTTAATTGGGGCGTGAACCATTTGTTAAGGTGCGCTTTGGGTTTACTTTTTCTGAGTTTGAGCGGGGCAATTTTGTTCAGTGTATTGAGCATAATCTTATTATATTCTTGGACTAGCGTACTAGGGTCTAGATTGTCAGGTAGAGCGTTTAGCGTAGGTAGGATAGCAGGGATGACTTTTTCCACTGTAATACTTTTTTTATTTCTAGTAAGACATGGGGGTGCTAGCAGTGAGACCGTAGGAGAGGGTCTGACTGTAGATAGGTTAAAGGCCACAAGTGAGTGATCTGTCCATGATTGAGGAGAGATGGAGGTGATGGAGACTGTGCAGTTGTAGTCCGCTATCCAGTCCAGTATTCTCCCTTTAGCATGAGTGGGTTTGTTGACTTTCTGAGACAGGCCTGAGGCGTTGATGATATTGGCTATATCTAAGGCTTGTTTGTCCATAGGATCATTAAAGCCAAGGTTAAACTCTCCTAATAATAGACGCTGGGAGGTAGGTTTAAGGTTGTTGGTGATTAGACTATACAAGTCCTCCTCAAAGGTGCAGAGAGGACCTGGGGGTCTATATATTAGGTGGATTGTGAGAGTTTGTATGTTGTTTATCTGGAATTTAACCGAGATATTTTCACAGGATTGTAGGATTTGAGGAGAAGATGTTCTGAGAGAGAGGCTCAATTTAGAGATAATGGCGATTCCACAACCTCATGAGCCGTCCCTATCTTGTCTTGTTATGGTATAGCCTTCTGGAATGGCTAGCATTAGCGATGGGCCAGCTGCATTGTGTAGCCAGGTCTCGGTTACTGCCAGGAAATCCAGATTATTTTCTGTAATAAGGTCGGCTATGTCGAGGGCATGTGCGACAAGGGATCTCACATTGAGGAGTGCTCCTCTGAGTACTAGTGTCTCTTTAAACATGTTAGCTTGGCTGGGGGAAGTTAAGTTGGTGTCTATGAACTTGTACTTTTGTCTTTTAATTTTAGTGGCATTTGTTATTACAGTCTGGTGAGGTTTTTGTGGGTAGTTTGTTTTTAGGTTAGTTGGTGGTATGGTTCTTCTCGGTAGTTCATATAGCTGTGTGAGTCTTGTGCGGAGTTTAAGATTTCTGTCTAGTAAGGTGCATGGGAGGAAGGTGATGGTTTCACCTCTGGTGCTAATGTTATTCGGTAGAGAGGACAAAAATGTACAACACACAGCAGAACACGTGTAAGAGTGGGAACAAAAGGCTCACATGCTTACCAGATAGACAAATTAAACCCTACAAATCCAGCAAAGCTACTGAGGGACTGACAGGTAAGAGAAGTTAGCCATTCTGAAGAATTCTCCCTAACACCCCTGCCCCCCAGACTAAGGGACAGTAGGATTTAATCCACTCCTGGATGAATCTCTTCACTCTACTAGGTCAAACATCCTAGAGGCCATTAGCATTTTGGTGGCGACATCCTGTCCTGTGCTCAATGGTGAAATCAAACCCTTGCAGGCAGATTGACCATCTTAGTAGTTTTGGGTTTTCCCCTTTCATTTGCATTAACCATCTCAAGGGTTGGTGGTCTGTCTGAATCACAAAAGTAGATCCATACAAGTATGGTCTAAACTTCTTCAGAGACCACAGAATAGCAAAGCATTCATGCTCAATGGTTGCCCACCTTATTTCTGGTTCATTCAGCTGCCTGCTGATGAAGCAAATGGGGTGCTCCCTACCTTTCTCATCCAGTTGATTACGGACTGCACCTATACTTGGAGGCATATGTCTGCACAATGAAGGGTTGGTGATAATCAGGAGCTCTTAGGACTGGAGCTTGACAAAGGGCTTTCTTCACGTTTTCACTCTTCATTCCATCTGACCTTCTTAGGGAATTTTGGAGAGGAGACTATATGCAAGAGAGAAGCTATGGTCCCATAGTTCTCTATGAAGTTCGTGTAGTACCCATTGAGACCTAGTAAGGCTCTCACCTGGGTTTGAGTAGTAGGGTTGGCACAGTTTTGTACAGCTTGTATTTTGCTAGGCAATGGCCTTATTTCACCTCCTCCTACCTCATGACCAAGGTAGACCACTTTGCTCTGACCAATTTGACATTCACTTGCCTTTATGGTCAGCGGGACCTGCTCAAGAGCCTGCAATACATATCCTAAGGGGTCAACATGTTCTTTCCAAGTAGGGCTGAACACTGCAATGTCATCCAAGTATGCTATGCAGAAGTCCTCCATCCCATTCAGAACTTGATTAACCATCCTTTGAAACGTAGCAGGTACATTCTTTAATCCAAAAGGCATAACCTTACACTGGTAGAGGCCTGCTGGGGTTGAAAATGCAGTTTTCTCCTTGCCATGGTCTGTCAGGGCTATTTGCCAATAGCCTGACATAAGATCAAATGTACTGAGGTACTTGACTGCACCAAGTTTATCCACCAGTTCATCTGTCCTTGGTAAAGGATGGGCATCAGTCTTTGTGACTGCATTTAGAGCTCTATAGTCCACACAGAATATTAACTCCTTGGATCCTGCCTTTGGTACTAGAACAACTGGACTAGACCATGGACTTGTAGGTGGCTCTATAACCCCGGGATCAAGCAGCTTGTTTACCTCCTCCTTTACATGGGTCCTTACATGGTCTGACATCTGTCACCACTGCTTTTCACAGGTAAACAGTCACCAGTTAGAATCTCATGCCGGCCCTAAGGGGTCAAGCCTGGTGATAGTGAAAACAGGGAGGCAAACTTATTTAACAGAAACGTGCACTCCTCCTGTTGTTCAGATGTCAGATTAGAAGAGAGATTAACTCCTATTTTCTCATCTAAAGGCTGGCCTCTGAGTAGGTCGGGTAGAGGTTCACATCCTCCTCCTCCTCTTGAGCTGAAGCTAGAAGCAAAGTCCACACTTCTGTTCTCGAGACATAGGCCTTCAAACAGTTGGTGTGAAATACTCTGGGAGCCTCCTTAGTTCTGCCTAAATCCACCATATAGTTTACCTCTCCACGTTTTCCTACAACTTTGAAGGGTCCTATCCACTTGTCCTGCAAGTCCCTCTGCCTTGTTGGCACCATAACTAGCACAAGCTGGTCTTGAGTGAACTCAACCATTTTAGCCTTCTGGTCATGCCAATGTTTGACCAGAGCCTGACCTTCTTTCAAGTTATCATTAGCTTCTGCATCATGTGCAACATTCTTCTCTGGAGACCTATCACATAGTCAGTCATTCTGACTGGCTTGGGGGAAAGAGCACTCTCCAACCCCTCCTTAATCAGGGCCCAAAGGCCCTCTGACTGGATGGCCATAAAGAAGTTCAAAGGGACTATATCCAACTCCCTCCTGAGGGACTTCCCTATAAGCAAAGAGAAGGCATGTCAGTAGAAGGTCCCACTTTATTTTAAGGGGTTCTTCTAAAGCACCAATCATGCTCTTCATAGTACGATTAAATCTTTCAACCAGTCCATTGGTTTGTGGATGGTAGGCTGTAGAGAACTTGTAAGTGACACCACAGTTTTTCCACAGGGCTTGCATGTAGTGGGACATAAAATTGGACGCCCTGTCGGATATCACTTCCTTGGGAAACTACTCAGGTAAAAATACCAAGTAGAGCCTTAGCCACAGCCTGAGCTGTAACAGTTCTCATAGGTATCACCTCAGGATATCTAGTAGCATGGTCTACTACAACCAGGATAAACCTGTTTCCTGAAGATGTGGGAGGGTCAAGGGGACCAACAAGGAACTCCCACCACTGGGAGAGGCACCAATGGTGCCACATTCTTGGGTCCACTCTTGCCAGAGGTTTGGCAAATGTGACAGCTCCTACAGAATTTGCCAACTTCTGCACCCATTTTAGGCCAGTAGAAATATAAGAAGAGTCTTTCCTTGGTCTTTTTGAAACTCAAGTGACCAGCCAAAGGTATCTCATGGGCCAACTGTAGGAACTGGAGTCTGTTTTCTAGGGGCACTACAAGTCTTTTGCAGTCCCCAGGGATAGACTCAGTCGGTTCACTGTAGAAGAAGCCATCTTCCCAATGCAACCTGTGCTTCCCAGGCTCTTGCCCATCGAGATGAGTAGCTGCTTGTAGTCGAAGGCCTTCAAGAGTAGGACACTTCCTTTGTCCTCTGCTCAAGTCTGCCCTGTTGGGTCCACCTTCTGCCAGTAAAGACTGCAGCTCAGGATGGTCAGCAGGATCCAGATCTCAAACTAGAGTAAGGTCCTCTTCCAGATCTGATTCTTCAGTAGCTGGATCAACCACACAGGGTTGTACATCACACCCAATCTCAGCTGGTGGAGGAGTCACAGGGGTGACTTTGGACAATCTTGGGAATGTCCTGGTTGGTAGCACATGTGATGCTGGAAATGTGTCGGAGTGGCAGGGCCTCCATATCCTTGTTCTTTACTGCCTTTTATCGTGTGTTCTGTCATGTTTTCCATGCAGGAGTTCATGTGGGACTCCTGGCGGTGTAGCTCTCTCTTTTGGTTTTGGTGAACAGACCCATGGGATACCTTTATGGCACCAATGGGTAGGGGTACAACCCGGTGCCCCTAGTGTATGTTTTTGGGTGGCCCACAGAGCAGGGTATGGGCTGGTGGCAGCTCCATGCTGAATTTGACAGGTGTTTTGAGTATCCTCCATTTTGGGATACCCAGGCCCTGCCATTGGAATAAGTTGATTTCTGATAGGAAACAAGATGTCCCCTGTGGCCTCTTGATTTCTATTGCCTGTTACCTTGTTTTCCCAAAGTCCTGGGAAGCCCTGACTCTGTCCCTTCCCCTTGACCGGCTGTTGGGTGGAAGTTCCATATATGGTGTTGTTGTGAAGTCCAGACTGGCTGGAGCCTTCCCAATGACTGTATGTTGTGGGTACACCCTGTGGGTGGGACATGGGTAAATGGAGTGTGTGGCGAATACGCATTCTGTGTTGTGGGTGTCTAGTATCTGGTGTTTGACACAATGACTGAGACAGCACTGCCGAAACTGGTATGAATGCAGTGTGGACTGTTGAATGGCTGTATACTTTGCCCAATACACATAACTTGTTGTGATTGTCTGGAGAGAAGTGAATGGCTTGAATGCACTATGCACCTGATTGGCTGCCTGCCTGCCTGCATGAATGCCCTTCTGACCGATTGGTTGCTTGAGTGTGACCAAGCAGAATGAATGGGAGATCAACTAGTATATCTGGGGGCCTCTCACTGCTAGAATTTGTGTTCAGAAGCTGAAGTCACTAGGAAGAGTAACTGGAGTAACTGAAGCTTGACCTTGAAGCCCTGCTGGAAGAGAAGAATTGCTGTTGCTCTCCTTCATCAATCTGAAAGCTGCTGTGTCTCCAAGAACTGACCCAGAGAGGACCTGGTAAGGTGCCCTCTTCCCGAGCTACGAGGGACCATCGTGCACCAGCTGATCTTTACCAAAGCTCCCTGGTAGACAGACCTACGACAGGCTGCCGACCGGAGACGGGGACTGCCCCGGAATCCCAAAGAGAAGCGCCCGGACTGTTGTCTGCCACTGTCGACGACCGCCGTCGACGACCGGAGCCGCTGTGCTCCCATTTGCCTAAGAACTTTCGAATCCAAGCACGCTCTCATCCGCATCATCGCTGCTGTATCCCGCTGGAGAAGGCCTGACCGTCGACGCGGCGAGGAGTAACCGCTGGTGGGTTTCCCAAAGACCACAGAGACGCCGACGACTTGACGCCCTTGCTGGGCCACAGCTCTTCATACTCTTTGCGGTCCAGAACTATCGTCATTGAGGTGCCCCGCATGCCTCATCCTTGCAGGAAGTCTACGCTCCGTCGCCGACGAGCACCGCTAGGAACGAAGCTACCACTTCATCGCCGTTGTTCATCCTGTTCTCCGTCGGATGTGCGACGACCCGTGACTCCTGCCTCAAAGGGAGGACACTCAAAAAGGGCCGTCGATTCCCCGACGAGGAATGCTACAATGCCAGGTACTTTGGGGTTGCAGAACTATTGGGAAGTCTATTGTGAACAATATATGGACTGGGCTTGTTATATATCTTTATTCTACAGGTTGCCCAGGTGGGGGGATCTCCATACAGAACTGTGTCTAGGTAACGAGGCCAGTATTCTGCCAATTGCTCACCAACTGCTTTCCTCTTATATCTATTGTTGGTTTCCTTTACAAACTGATTTGTGTGACATTTAAACGTACAGTTGATGCACTTTAAAGAGATCTAATAGTGATTGTGGTACCACGTAGAACTGTATATATTTACCATTATAGATAACTGAGTACAATGTGAGTTATCGTGATATTGTACATAACCATGAATATTAATTATATAAAGACTGTGTTTTAAATAATACAGTGTGCGGACATTCCTTTGTGGGTGCTTGGGTACTACACTGTACTTAAGAATCAGCCCACATCACCTTCCTGAGAAGCTAGACTTTGATTGCTCGTCCATTGCTACCACAATAGAGAATCTTGGCTGGGGTCCTCTGTGCCTTTCCTCTACCATATAGAGAGCAGGAGTACAGACACCCCCTCCAGTCTTTACACTGGTGTCAGCAGTGGGATGCTTATGGTTTTAAGACTCAGTGTATAACCGTGCCTCTTACAAGGATATCTGCACTTTGTTAAATTAAGGTTTAGTTGTGTACAATATAACTGCATCACAAGCAATGGAATCTATTGCGAATGGTAAATTGACTCGGATGAGCTTAGAGGCTCTCCAGAGTGCTTGTGAAACCAGGGAGTTAGACTTTGTGGATAAGTCTAGGGCTGAGCTGATAGCTGCCCCAGTGGACTACCAGACTGATTGTGAAACTATTGAAGGGGGGGATACAAACAATGAGGAATGCCACCATTCCTACTGCCTCTGTTCCGAACCCCAGCAATTCCTTGGAACTTGAGTTATTAAGGATGAAATTGGCCTTTGAATATCGCAAGTTGGAAATAGATGCTGAGCTTAAGAAAGAGGAGTTGGCACAGCAAGTGGAACTCAAGAAAAGGGATCTTGAACTCAAAGACAAGGACACTGAATGTCAGCAAATCCAGTTAGAGAAAGTTCGAGTGGAGACTTCAGCTAAACGAGTTGAGAGTGTCAGGTCCCCAGCAACCAAGTTTATGAAAGATTTGGTTGGTGTGTATGCAGAGTGTTCTGATATCCTCCAAAGGATTGAAGTGTTTGAAATGGCTTGTGCAATTCATGATGTTGAAAAGAGAGATTGGGCTAAGTGTTTGTTAAGCAGAGTGCCTCAGACTGGATATGACGGTATTCTGAAACAGAGTGTGGAACAAAGGAGTCAGTATGAGTGCATGAAGTCTGCTTTAATTGCCAAGTTTGGCAAGACACCGACCCAATACCTTAAACGGTTCAGGGATTTTAATAAATGAGAGAATATGTCTTGGATTTACTGGGTGAGTGCTGCGCACATGAACATGATGGGGTGGATTGATGGTTACAAAGTGAAAATGTTTGTGGAATTGTCCCACCTCTTGTTTTTTGAGCATTTTTCGGAATCCTGTTCACCAGAGCTGCGACAGTGTGTTGCTGACCAGAACATTTTGTACGCCTTTCAGCTGGCTAGGTTGGCTGACAAGTGGGTCTCCCACCGGGTGTCCCCTAAGGACTCCAGTGGGAAGGATAAGGATAAAGAAAAGGGGACCTCTCAGAAAGCTGAGGAGTCCCGAAGCAATCACAGTCGGGTAAACCAAAACCTTCCTCTCCTAAGACCCAAAAACCTAGTGGGGATAAGTCTGTTGTGGGTGGGAGTAAGAGTAGTGGTCTGCCTGCTGCAAAGCAGGATCCCAGCGGTTCCAGTACCGTACCCCGTACTCCCGGCACTTGTTGGGATTGTGGGGCTCTGGATCACCGAAGGGGTGACCTCAAGTGTAAGGGTAAGGCACTTGGAGAACAGGCTGTCAGCCTGACCTACCTTACACCGTACCTGAGGTGGAGGCCACTGTCCTCCCCTCCTCTACTGGGATCACCTTTGGTGCTCCCATAGAGATTTCCTTATTGTCCCTTGGGGCCTGGGACCAGTACGCAGAAGTACTGGCGACTATCCCACAGAACACTCATAGGTTTTTGAGAAGTGTCCTCTTGAATGGCCAGCCTTCTACTGGTTTCAGAGACACTGGGGCAAGCATGACTGGTGGACAGGACCCTGCTCAAGCCAGAGGACTATGTAGGTGCTCCTCTGAGAACCACCAGGTTAGCTGGTGGGCCTCCCAAACTATTGCCTGTAGCCTTAGTCAACATTACGATTGGAGACAAGACAGCAAAGCTTCCGGTCCTGGTTCAGGACAACATGCCTGCGAACATTTTGCTAGGAAACGATTTGGTCAAGTTGGGGATGATCACGGATGGTCTACCCATGGCTGCTGTGGCGGTCACCCGATCGCAGGTCACACAGGGTCCGGCTGCGAGCCCGGTGCCCTCACCGATGGGGAAACCCAAGGCACGAAGGAAATGGAAGAGTAGGAAACTCTCAAGGGCATGCTAGGCGCTTTGGAAGATCCCTAAGGAGGAAATGGGATCTCCTCCTGCCATGCCTGCTGTTTGCTTACAGAGAGGTGCCTCAAGAGGGTGTTGGTTTCAGCCCCTTTGAGTTACTCTTTGGACATCCCGTGAGGGGGGTGCCTTGCCTTGATCAGAGAATGTTTGGAAGCCACCCCTCCAGGTCCCGCCAAGCAAGTAGGGTACTGTGTGAGGCCTCAAACGGAGGATGACACAGATGATGGGTCAGGCAACAGCGAATCTCAAGGCCAGCCAGGAAACGATTGTTAGGAAACGATTTGGTCAAGTTGGGGATGATCACGGATGGTCTACCCATGGCTCCTGTGGCGGTCACCTGATCGCAGGTCACACAGGGTCCGGCTGCGAGCCCGGTGCCCTCGCCGACGTGGAAACCCAAGGCACGAAGGAAACGGAAGAGTAGGAAGGCCACCTCTGTGGAGGGAGCCCCTGCTCTTTCTGCTGTTCCGACAGCACCCATTGGGATCCAGGCTCCGGACGGGCTGGATCCAGTGGTAAACCTCGTCTCAACTCCTGTGGGAGAAGAGCCAGAAGACTCTCCTGTGGGAGAGGTTCTCAACCCAGAGGATCATCCCGACCTTCAATGCTTGTTAGCTGAAGGGGGACACTCCCGGGTAGACTTCTGTAAGTGACAGAGAGAGTGCCATTTTCTCGAGGGTCTGAGGAAACAGGCCCTGTCCCAGGCACAAGGAGAAATGACTAGGACATTCCGGATTTATTGGGAGGGTGAGCTCCTTGTTAGTGAGCCCACTAAGCCTGAACCTGGTGCCCTCAAGAGGTTGGTGGTAACCCAGGTTTACAGGCCCTTCCTGCTGCAGTTGGTGCATGAGGTGCCCTTAGCTGGTCATCTTGGTACCAAGAAGACTAAGCAGAGGCTCTCTGCCCATTTCTACTGGCCTCGGATGGGAGTAGAAGTGGAGTCCCACTGCAGGACCTGCCCAACTTGTCAGTTGTCTGGCAAGACTGGAGGCAGTGTCCTTGCCCCACTGCAGCCATTGCCAGTGGTTGGCACACCGTTTGAGAGGGTGGGCATCGACATTGTCGGTACCTTTGACCCTCCCACTTCAGCTGGACATTGGTTCATCCTGGTCTTGGTTGATCATGCCACCAGGTACCCTGAGGCTTTACCCCTTCGGACTGTTACTGCCAAGGTGGTTGCTAGGGCCCTCCTGGGCATTTTCACCCATATTGGATTCCCTAAGGAGGTTGTCTCTGGCAGAGGATCCAACTTCATGTCTAGCTACATGAAAACCATGTGGAAAGAGTGCGGGGTAAGCTACAAGTTCTCCACCTCTTACCATCCCCAGACCAATGGTCTGGTTGAGAGGTTTAATAAAACTCTCAAGGGCATGCTAGGCGCTTTGGAAGATCCCTAAGGAGGAAATGGGATCTCCTCTGCCATGCCTGCTGTTTGCTTACAGAGAGGTGCCTCAAGAGGGTGTTGGTTTCAGCCCCTTTGAGTTACTCTTTGGACATCCCGTGAGGGGGGCCCTTGCCTTGATCTGAGAAGGTTTGGAAGCCACCCCTCCAGGTCCCACCCAGCAAGTGGGGGACTATGTGTTAGGCCTCAAACAGAGGATGACACAGATGATGGATCAGGCAACAGCGAATCTCAAGGTCAGCCAGGAATTGAACAAGTACTGGCATGATCTTAAAGCATCGCAAGTGGATTGGACTCTGGGACAGGAGGTCCTTGTGATGGAGCCTACCAAGCCTCGAGCTTTGGCTGATAAATGGACTGGACCCTTCAGGATAATCTCCAAGATGGGCGAGGTCAATTATCTGGTTGACATGAGAGTCCCTGGGGTAGCCCCTCAAGTATTCCATGTTAACAGGCTCAAGCCTTTACACAGGCGAGCAGACGTCTCATGTCTCTTGCTAGCTTTAGAGCAAGAAGAGGATGAGAGTGAGCCCCTTCCTGATTTGCTGCATAGCAACCCTCAGGATGGCTCAGTGGAGGAAGTGCATCTCTCTCCCGATCTGACGACCGAGCAGCAGAAGGCCTGCAGGTCCTTGCTCCGGCAGTATGCTTCTCTGTTTTCACTGACACCAGGCTTTACACCGTGGTGTAGGCACGAGATTGACACTGGTGACAGTGTGCCTGTCAAAAGCAGGTGCTACCGTATGTCAGGTACAGTTAAGAACCACATCCAGGCTGAGGTCGCTAAGATGTTGGATCTGGGTGTTATTGAACCCTCAACCAGTCCCTGGTTCAGTCCAGTTGTCCTTGTCCCCGGGGCAAGTTCCGCGGCAGGAACCAAGGATTGGAGGTTCTGTGTGGACTACCGAGGAGCCAATGCCGTCACCAAAACTGACGCGCACCCATTGCCCAGGGCTGATGAGCTTGTGGACACCATAGGAGCAGCCAAATTTGTGAGCACCTTTGACCTTACCTCAGGTTATTGGCAAATAGCTCTGACGTACCATGCCAAGGAAAAGACGGCCTTCTCAACACCTGAGGGATTCTACCAGTTTAGGGTCATGCCTTTTGGGTTGAAGAATGCCCCTGCCACCTTCCAGAGATTGGTCAATCATGCGCTCAGTGGGCTGGAAGCCTTTTGTGTGGCTTACTTAGATGACATTGCTGTCTACAGTTCAACCTGGGAAGAGCATTTGGCAGATCTGGATAAGGTGTTGCAGGCCTTGAAAAGGGCTAACCTCACTATCAAGGCCACCAAGTGCCAGATAGCTCAGGGAAAGTCACGTATCTTGGTCATGAGGTAGGAGGGGGTCAAATCCAACCTCTCCCCAGTAAAGTACAAGATGTACATGACTGGGAGACTCCCACTACTCAAACCCAGGTGAGAGCCTTTTGGGGCCTCACTGGGTATTATTGCAATTATTTTGTGGCAGACTATGGAACCATAGCTGCACCCCTGACAGCTCTGACTTCACCCAAACAGCCTAGGAAGGTTAATTGGACTGAAGACGGACAGAGGGCCTTTGATGGCTTGAAAGTCTGTGTAGGGCACCCGTATTGTGTGCGCCTGATTACAGCAAGCCCTTTATCGTTCAAACTGACGCCTGCAACACTGGAATTGGAGCTGTCTTGTCCCAGTTAGATGAAAAAGGGAGGGAACATCCTATCATATTCATCAGTAGACAACTCAAGGGTAGAGAACTTAGGTGGGCTATTGTTGAAAAGGAATGTTTTAGCATAGTTTGGAGCCTTAGGCATTTTAGGCCCTACCTTACGGGGTCTACCTTCAAGGTCAAAACAGATCATAAGCCCCTGAAGTGGCTTATGCAGATGAAGGGTGAGAACCCGAAACTGCTCAGGTGGTCCCTTAGCCTGTAAGGGCTAGACTTCACCATAGAGCATAGACCAGGGAAGAGTCACGATAATGCAGATGGCTTTTCTAGAAGGTATGTTGACCGTCTGGATGAGGGTGTCTATCCCGTGGGAGATTAGGCACCCTAACCTCAGTCTGGGGGGGGGACTGTGATGCTGGAAATGCATCAGAGGGACAGGGCCTCTGTATCCTTGTCCTTTACTGCCTTTTATCGTGTGTTCTGTCATGTTTTCCGTGCAGAAGTTCATGTGGGACTCCTGGCGGTGCAGCTCTCTCTTTTGGTTTTGGTGAAAAGACCCATGGGATACCTTTATGGCACCCATGGGTAGGGGTACAACCCTGTGCCCCTAGTGTATGTTTTTGGGCACCTGTGTGTGGCCCACAGAGCAGGGTATGGGCTGGTGGCAGCTCCATGCTGAATTTGACAGGTGTTCTGTGTATCCTCCATTTTGGGATACCCAGGCCCTGCCATTGGAATCAGTTGATTCCTGATAGGAAACAAGATGGCTCCTGTGGCCTCTTGCTTTCTATTGCCTGTTACCTTGTTTTCCCAAAGTCCTGGGAAGCCCTGACTCTGTCCCTTCCCCCTGACCAGCTGTTGGGTGGAAGTTCCATATATGGTGTTGTTGTGAAGTCCAGGCCAGACTGGCTGGAGCCTTCCCAATGACTGTATGTTGTGGGTACACCCTGTGGGTGGGACCTGGGTGAATGGAGTGTGTGACGAATACGCATTCTGTGTTGTGGGTGTCTAGTACCTGTTGTTTGACAAAATGGCCCTCATTCCGAGTTTGGTGGTAGTCATGGCACTATTTGCGCCATGACTGCCACCAATAACGGGTGGCAGTCCAACCTTGGCGGGACCGGTAAGTCCCCATTGCACCAACCATTCCCCATTCCCCTTGAGCCCCCATTTGGGGGTCGTAGTGACCCCCAAACATAGACTCCATACCCTGGGACTGACTACTGTCTCCCAGGGCAGGTAAAGTCCCCATTGACTTTACTAGTCAAATCCTATGAACTACACCAGTACAACTCATCTTACTATGAAGGTACTGGACGGGGTTAATAGTTTTTCCCCTATGTTCATTTTCGAGAGTGCGCCCTACAGTACCTCTCTCAAAAGTTTCTGGCTGGTGGCAGTGGTTACTACCATGAATATTCGACCACGAATATTTCTCTATGGGATTTTCCCATTGTTCGAGGCTACCACTTTTTCTGACAGCTTCTAACATACCGCCGGTGCATTTTAATATTAACTTTGCTCCGGTAGGTTTTATTTGCCAGAACTTAAAAATAACTTCTTTCTCATCCTTTCTCTACAATCCTAACCCAGGTCCGGGATCCTTTGTTCGTCCGTTTGGCGGGCTTCTGCCCAGAAGCTCTCCTTCCGGCGCCACTGCGTCTGGGGTGGGTCCATTGAGTGGGAGGGGGAGTAGGACCCCTGGACAGGGTTGCCTCAGCAACCCATGTCGCACTCTATCCTAATAGGCTGGAGGGTCTCCCGCCAAGATGGCCACTCCACTGTGTGAATGACAGCTAGGCTGTATGAATGGGGATTTTTTTGCATAAAGACGTTACCACTGGAACTAAGAAGCTGAAGAGGCGAGACAAAGACATCTGCAACAACTGAACCACCGGTGAAGGCCTGCTGCAGCGTCTCACCACTTCTTCTCCACACGACGAGAGAAGATCTTCATCTGTAAGAGCCTTCTTCCCTTGAGGTGGTGGGGCCAACCAGTTTGCCAATTGCCTTCCTGGACCTGCCTTGGTCGAATCTCCCATACCTTGTACTCGGAGGCCGGATAGCCAGGCACCAGTCCACCCGGACCGCGATTTAAAGGAGCGTATCTTTTATTTGTCAGGCAGCAGCGCGGCTGGTTTCATCCCTGGGTTGTGCAGTAACTCGAACCTTCCTCCACGACGACGCTGCCTATGAGTTCATTCAAAATTGGATGGCCTCTCACCTACTCTGTCTCAACGATGATAAAACTGAAATCCTCATTGTCTGCTCAACCTCCACACTTCGCAACATTGATCCAGCTTACAAGGAATTCATCATCCATGGGAACCGCATCACCACCTCTACTGCTGCCAAAACTATGGCCGTCTGCCTGGATGCCAACCTCAATCTCTCACATCATGTGACCTCAATCGCCTCAGCAGCGGCTTACACAGCCATACTGCTTCATGCCAGCAGGCCCTTCCTCTCCACTCCCAACTGCCTAACAATAGCAAGAGCCATCACTGTAGCCAAGCTCGACTATTGTAAAGCCTTATTTACAGGTACCTCTGAACGCAACCTGAACAAACTCCAGACGATCCAGAATAATGCCCTCTGAGCAGCATCGGCCTCTGCAATTCGGACAATATCTCGGAAGCCAGGAGAGCTGCTCACTGGTTGCCCATCCGGCAAAGGATAACATTCAAAACATTGTCCCTGATCCACCAATGCCTCTCCAACACTGCCCGACGTACCTATCACAATGCATAGAGAAATACGCCCTGCCCATCCCCTGAGATCGTCAAACTCTCACCTCCTGAAGACCCCCAAATTCAACTGCCTCTGAGCAGGGGGCAAGAACTTCCCGGGCATGGCGAGCGAACTTTGGAACAATCTTCCACTAGCTCTCAGGGAACAACAGGCCTACTGGACCTTCCGCAGAAACTTAAAGACGTGGCTGTTCAACGGACTGTATTCATCCTAAGACTATTGCATCCCCACTGCTTTGCCCCCCTTCTTTTCGCTCCTTTTTTTAATGTAACAAGTAACTTTATTCCTTTGTACCTCTACTTCGTGATGTAACAAGTAACTATGTACCCGAATGTAACCAGCGCTGAGATACGCATAAATAAATAAATAAATAATGTTGCGCAATCAATTCCACATTTCTCTGCCTGGGTGAGGGAACTTCCCAAATCCTTGCTGTGGTTCCAATATATGTTAGGCGTCAACCTCCAGGGACCGTCCCAATTGACCGCCCACCCACCCACAGATTGCCATAAGGGTTGAGTGCATTTCTATGAGGTTGAGATATAAACTAAGTTGCTTGGCCTGTCAGCTCTAGCAAGATTTTAAAGAATTTGCAAGGCCTGTTTTGGTCTCCACTTCCATCTCCTTCATTTTCTGTATTTTTGGTTTCTGGCTTTTAGTCCCCTCTGATCTCCATGTTTTACAATCTCTTCTATCTGAGCCTTACAATCAGCCTCTTGAAGTATCTTGGGAGCAGGCACGTCTTCTCAGGTAGGGCTCCCATGCTGCAGTCCCCAACTGGTAATCCTGGGACCCCAAGGTCCCTGCCAGCTCTACATTCCATTCTCTCACTCACCATTCGACAAGCAATTGCAAACACACAGATAAGATACAGATCACTACACAGCTGCCTTCCTAATAGGAAACAAACCAGAATAATAATCCCACTCTAAGAAAGGCTTACTCTCACGAAACACAAAACAGACAAGACAGGAAATAAACATGTCGAGAAACTAAACACCCTTTTACCACGACCTGCCACGTCACAGCCTTAGGTCTGCCACACCCGAGAACATAACGTCCACAAGAGGACAAATGTGTCCCTAAAGGGCACCACCTACGTCTAACATCTGCAACCTTCCAAATACAAAAATCTTGCTCCTTCCGCCTGGGTCTGCCACCCCCTGGCCTAGGACTGCCACTCCTAGTACACCCTCACACCATAGCAAAGACTCCAACGCCGCTACTAAGAACAACCACTTTCGCATTCCGACTTCCTGTCAAATCACCCACAAAACAGACAAGCCAATCAACCAAACAAACTAGCATGCACGACTGTGACAACCACGACCGCTAAAACACTAATGCCTAACACACCTGAAGCACGCTTAACCCACCTAAAACATCCAGCACCACCTCCTGTCCTGAAAGGGAAACAAAAAGGCAGAAAAATTATAGGAATCGATAAACTAGACAATGAACACACAAAACAAATTGAACCACAAAAGAGTGGTGCGCCATAGTGCACACGAACAGAGGTAGGCCACACCATCTGCCTGTGTAATGCAGGAAACGTAACTACGAAATATAGGGCGCTAGTCCATTACACAAATATGGGATAGCTACTCCCATAAATGTGCCTCCAGATAGTAAGAATTGAACATAATAGTCATACTCAAAACATCTCTCATAGGTTCTCTTTATCATTTCAAATCTCCATGTAAAAACTTGCTCTCGAATGCCTCCTACTTCCAAGGCTACCAGTGCCACAATGGGCCGCTAAAAAAAAGAATTCCCTTAATTTCCTGAGGAATCAGTGGTTTCCAAGCCACATCTGGTATCTCTAACAACTACACCAAAGGTGCATTTTGGCCCAATAATCCACACATTATTAGTTAAACAACTGCACGTCGTGTGCTTGGCTGCCAAATCCATTCCTCAATTAAAACTCTAGCTAGATGGAGGACTACTTCTCCCACTCATGGCGCAACTAAGTGTTTAAACCTCCACTTACTGAAACTTAAACTCCAATACACCACTGTATGCACCCTATGTGCATCTACTTCACAATTTATAAAGCGCCTATACCACTACATACTCTCAACGTGCTAAACACCTAGTGCTCACTCACACTAATCACTGCCCTACATAGTGCTCACTCGCACTAATCACTGTCATACATAGTGCTCACTCACACTAATCACAGTCATACATCTAGTACACATTCACACTACATTACAAATATGAATTATCACCACCACACCCATTGCTGCATTGAACATATCGTAGGCCTATGTTGAAAGATAACCACTTAAAATGCATTTTACAAATTCTCACTAGCAGTGGTGATCAGTCACTGCCAAGTGGACATCAACCTCAGCATGACATAAGCATTGTGAAACATGAAGCCTGGAACATGTACGTTTCAAGCACATGATGACATTTTTCTTTAAATATCTCCATTAGGGTTATCTACGCATTAACGTGAATACATCTAGAGCTTTACTAAGCACTCTAACATTTCACCCATCACCATTGCACACAAGCAATACTACAGTCACCTCTAAAAATATACACAATAGTGTCCTAAATAGCAATATAGACTAACAGGGTAATTCATGGAATAAATGTGCACCGAAAAGGGGAGCGCAAGCGTGAAAATCGCAGCACACGCATGCTAAAGCCGCGCACGCAGCCCTTTGTCGATTCATGGAATGCGCTACGCGTGTAAACCCTGGGATGTGCACGAAATCCGTGGGTGGCACACGCGGGCACACACGTCACCAAACGCCGTGCGCGTCGCGCACAAAGCGCACAATGTGTAGCGCACACAAGAAAAGTGGGCGGAACACGGGGCATAACACGCGGAATGGGGAACAACGCGTGAAAATGTGGGCATTACTGGGGAAGTACGGGAGGTAAATGCTTGCAATGCCTACATGCGCGCTAACAACACGTATTCATGGAATCGAACAGGGGAAACCCGTGCGCCAAAAAAGACACGCTAATCTGGAAACACGTATGCCATCAGGAAGCAGGCGTAAGCGGCCCACGCAGCATAAAAGTGCTTGCAAACAACAAACAAGCACATACGCTACGATGAATATACCGTTCCTCGCAGCCATGGTTGTGGGACACCACAGGAGGAGGAGGATAGCCAGGCCCCTTTTTTACCCAGGACCAGCCTTTTTGGGATGCCTGATGACCAGGTCTATGGGTGGTACAGGTTTCCACCACTAATAATCCTAGAACTGGTCAGAGAGTGGGAGGATGACCTCACATCACCCACCCTGTGCTCCCAAGCACTGAGCCCCTTGGAAAAGGTGCTCAATGTACTGCACTTCTTGGCAACTGGGTCATTTCAGCGGACAAGTGCTATAGTTGGGGGTGTCTCACAGGCCATGCATTCACGCTGCCTACACCAGGTGTTGGCGATCATGACTGCACGCCCCTCAGTCCGCAGGCACATATACATGCCCAGAATACCTGCAGAAAGGCAGGCAGTCGTCCAGGACTTTTTACAGGGTGGCACACCTCCCCAAAGTGCTAGGTGTCATTTATTGCACCCATTTGGCTCTATGTTCTCTCAGGGCCACTGAGCACATCTATCGAAACCGCAAGCACTGGCATTCCATCAACGTGCAGGTTGTATGTGATACCAAGGGAATCACCTCAGTATATGCCAACTATCCGGGGTCCAGCCATGATAGTTTCATATTCTGAATGTCACTCCTAAACCGGGACCTGGAAGCTGGGAGGTATGGCGACACATGGCTAATTGGTGAGTATAAATGCCTCTGCACATGCATGCATGTCAGACACTGAGAAATGGGAAAACTCCACTAATGACAACCATTATCACCTCCCCAGGGGACAGTGCCTACCCTCTGAGCACCGACATGATGACGCCAATACGGAACCCCACCACACCACCCGAGGTAAGATACAACACAGCCCATATTGCACCCAAGGGCATAGTGGAGCGCACATTCGGAGTGCTGAATTCACACTTTCGCTCCCTTGACCACTCTGGTGGGCAGCTGCTATATGCACCCCCAGTAGCGTACAGGATCATAGTGGCAGCATGTGTCCTGCACAACGTTGCAACCTGGCGGGGCGTGCCGGTGGACATGGTGGTGCCCCCACATCCCCAACCACATGCATGGCCGCTGCGCATGGGAGGTGAAAGGGCACATGGTGAGGCAGCTCGTACCCACCTTGTGGCAAATTTATTCACCTAAAATCCCACCTCTGCGGAGTGCACTCAGGCCTGGCACATACCAGCTGACAATTTATGATGATGACAAAAGGGACAATCAACTGTCACAACCATACCACCCTGAGATTGTTTACCTGGAAGTGCTACATTGTGTGCATCCCTAGCTACTTAAACACACCCAATGCTGTGTCAGTAAAAGGCACACATTCATGCAGCATGAATGTCTACCCCCTTGCAAAACACTACAACCAAATAGTGGCATGTCACCCAACCCCTCCCTAACCCCATCTCAGCTACCCAGCACACCATGGCATGGCATGCGATGTGAAAGCAACCAAATTAATGCACATCACATGACACAAGTGTCACAAAGTGCACCGTCCCAAATGGAAACAGGCCACAGACAATTGCCTCTCACTAATGAAAAAAAAAACAGCACACATGAACAAATACTTACCAGCAAGACAAAACATCCGTACAGGATCCAACAGTGGCAACATATGACAGTAAAAAATGAAAGTAGTGCAAGTTTCACAACCTGACAAAGGCAGCACATCAACCCCTTCCAACTGCAGTGTGTTGCTGGTAGGCAAATATGGCAGTGTACTGCATACAACATGAACTGCATCTGCAATGGAGACAGGCTTGTTAAGACATGAAGAAGCTACACGTATATATGCAAAAATTCCTCTATGTAAATCCATATACAAATCCACCATGCAGTGGAGAAATGAACAACAATCCCCACTAGGGATGTATATACAGTTTGGACTACAGACTGCCCACACAATTTATGGGAGCCCAATGCCTCTGTGTAAGTTACTGTCACTTGGTCACACCCTTTGCGAGCCCTTGGAAAGGGGAAGCAGGAGGCGTGTGTGTGTCAGGAACCCAAGTTTCTAACCCAAAGACAGGACAAGCCTGCATGTGCCCAGCTGGAATGCACAGTGGATGCCTCGGGGGGCCACACAAAGCAACACACTGTAACATGAATTCACAATCTGAATGAAAATGGTTATGAACAAAAAAGTAAATGCAAATTAAATAAAGAAAAAGTAAATGTAAAGTAAACCAAATCAATTAAATAATAAAGTAAAAATCAGAATCCAAATGAAATAAAAATAAATGTATGAAAATTAAAATAACAAATTTAAAATAAAATGAAAATAATAAATAGAAAAAAGAAGATGAAATAAAGATAACAAATGAATTAAATACCAATTCAATTTTGCAATTCGGAATGAACTATGAAAAAACCAAAAGAAAAACAAAAATCAAAAATGCCCATGTGTGGACCAGGGAGGGGGTCCACTCAGGAGGGATGAGGTACAGGGTGCACCCCAACACCCACATGCGTGGATGTTGAGAAAAAAAAACAAAAAACCCTCCATGGGCTCATGGTCCACGCAAAGCCCTGGCATGCTCCTCCATGGCAACAAGCATGCAGATCTGAAAGGTTTGGTTCTGCAGGATGATGTTACGGAGATCCCCATGCAGCACCTCACGGTTAGCACGCATTTCTGCCTGCAAGGCCTCGCGTGATGCCTGGATCTCCTCACGGGTTGCCTGGAGCTCAGCTGAGAGTGTGCGTGTTAGCTGCTCTAGCTGCTGTTCTGACCTTGTACTCTGGGACACCTCAAGTGCACCCAGAGTATCTCTGACGGACCTGTGTTCTAACCTCAGGGCATCCCTGTGGGCCCGTGACTCTGCAGATATGGCTGTGCACAGAGTCTCCAGTCCAGCCCGTCGGTTCCTGTTGGATGCCAACATGTCCTCCCTGTGTGAGCGGCAACTGGACTCTGTTGCCTGCTGCTGGAGCTCCACCTGCCTTTCAGGGGGGAGAATGGAAGTGGCCACCCTATCCCTATCCACGGCCTGAGCCATCCTCTCACACGATGACCCCTGTTGTGCTGCAATAATGTACATGGAGTTCTCCCACACAGTATTGCCTGGTGATGCATGGCCACCGCGTTGGCGGGCACCACACCTGTTTGGGGCAAGGTGATGTGCACCTTGCTGTGCTGGCACTGCCTGAGGCTGCAGGACTGCATTCCTCCTTTGATCTGCTGGCCCAGGAACAGGAGCAGATATTGTGGAGTGTGACCGTGCATCCGTAACCGCCACAGGCGGACTTTCCAACACTGAATGCCCGATAGAGGGGTCTACCCCCAGTGCAGGTGGGTTGGACAGAACAGCATTCCTGCAGAAACACTCACCTGCGACGGGACATATGTCTCAATGTCAGATTCAGCACCTGATTCATAGAGGTCTCCGGAGGTGTACCCAGAGACACCCGTGGACAGGATGGTCTGTAGGAGTAATGGATTTTCACCCACCACCACCCCACGTCCTCCACTGGTGCCTGGTTGTGGCTGTAAGTACTCCTGCCTCTGCACCTTCTCCTCCTCCTCAACAGCATCTAATGCCTCATCACCTGCAAAAATATAAAAGAAAAGTAATGAAAACAGGCATGAGCAGCATAGCCCACACAAATAGGCATGACGAGGTAGACATCGAATACATAAATGACTCATGTCACACATGACAATAACTCTGGCATACATGCACTGGCAATGAAGTGGAAGGGGAGCCAAAAAGCAGACACTGAGGACTACAAGATGGAAAAGCAACACATGTGCTTCATGCTGCTTAGTACCTGCATCGCACATCACCCTGTGAGTGGCATGGACAATCCACCTACATGACACATGCCAGCACACAGATGGCACGTAGCATAGTCATAGGAGATTTGACAAGGACACTCAGTTGGTAGCAAATCAGTACTGTCACCCATCCATGTGAGATGGACATCATGAAATAGAACATGCAAAAGAGTGTGACAAAACACACATGTGCCACACGCTGCAACAAAGCCAGTGTTCACTAATGCAGTGATGGGAGGCACATGGATACATCAATGGTTGGTCACTTGGACATGACAGAAGCCAATTGTCATGTTGAACATTCAAACAGGGCCCCAAAGTGATTGTGTGCAGGGCATATGTAGGTGCACAATACTCAATCAGCCTGATTGATGAAATCATTCCCATAATAAGTAAAGAAATGTGGGGCATTGTGGGGTGTAATCTATGTCTGAAGTATGTTAAATTTTGGGCACAACATGTTTTTTTTATTTATTTAACATTTATAAAGCGCTCACACAGCCCGCAGGCATCGAGGCTCTGTTACAGGAATTGTTTTTTTTTCTTAGTTGCGTAATTGTGGGTTTTTTTTGTCTTAGTTACGTATTTATACCGCGCTTAAACACCCAGAGGTTTCTAAGCGTGAACCCAGGGATCGAACCTGTTGTTGCTTCGTGTCGTCTTGCTTCCAAGACGCGCACGCTGCCGCTGAGCTATCCTCCCGGGACGTGAGGTTAAAGCCCCATGTGTTAAACATGCAAAGGATTCCCCCAATCAGGCAAAATGAACAGGAAAACAGTATGAACAATGTTGTCGCATGATAGAAGTTGAAAGGCAAGTGCAGTAATCAGGTGGAAATGTTTAACTGCGGTCAGAAGGGATACTGTAAAACCCAAACCCAAGGCCAGGGGGTGTTTTGGAGGTACCACATTGGTGACCCATAGCAGTCATGACTACACAGCCTCACCTGGCACTCAATCAGAACATATCACCCAAGCAACATACACATGGTTTGCACACACATGCATGGTCACTCACTGGACATTGCCTCAAGATCTGGTAGGTCTCCCACGCCTTGGATCTGATCCTCTGTGATGAAGCCTCCAGCGATAGACTCATGTTCAGTGAGAACTTCCTCCTCTGGTGGAGACCCACTGCCAGTCATCAGAGTAGAGACATGATTGGAAGCCAGCTTGTTGTTTGCTCTGCGTTTGAGGTCATTACACCGCTTAGAGCAATCATCAGCTGTGCGCCTCAAAAATCCAAGGGAACTAATCTGGTCCGCGATGCACTGCCAGTGGGACCTACGTTGAGCAGTCATAGTCTTGCATCCTGCAGTCACCAGCATTTCGCGGCCATGGGCCAACACGTAGCCCACAAGTGCATCTAGTTCCACATCATTGAAAATACGCTTCCTTGACGTGCCGGAGGGGGGAGCCGTGTCTGGGGTCCCAGCCTGTACCGCAAGAGCACCCTTCTTCCTCTTGAGAGGTGGTGCGGACCCTGAGTGGCTTACGCCGCTCTGGTTGGTAGGGGCTGAAGCGCAGGTGGACTGGGCAGTGGAAGTAGCCAAAGGCATGATGATCAAAGGTCTCACTGCAGGCATTGGCTGCTGGGTGATGTTGGCAGGACAAACCTCGGTGTGATGGACTTGGATCAGCAATGTCCCGGCTGGGTGACTCGGAGCTGGGGTGGATTGAGCTGCAGCTGCCCCTGCAGCCTCCTCACCCTGGCTACTTGGGGCGGCAGATGATATTGCTGCCCCGGATCCACGTGGCCTGATGACAGTAACTTTCACCGCCACACGTGGCTTTGACTTGGTGACACAGAAGTCGGCCTGGGAGTCATCCTGTGCCGATTCGGTCGACAATATGGGCCGGGTTAAGAAGTATCATATATTAGAAGGAAACCCTTCCGAAAACAATTACTCCCTAGCGTAGTAAAAGGAACCTCTACCTTCAAGAAGGGATTATAGAGACAAAACACAATAGCACAAGGTAGAGAAAAAGTAGTCAGCAGCGACCAAATATTATCACAAAATACAGCTTTTATTAATAATTATTAAAAAACATCATAAAAAACATACAGATGTTAAAACCTAGTAAAAATAAAGTGCAAGTGACACAATACTCACAATCAAATTGTAACAATTCATCTCTAGTCATTCAGTAGACTAGGTACAAGACTCCTATTGACACATTAATGTAGTATATACAGGAGGAAAAAATATTGGTCAATGACGACCCAAATACAGAGACCAGTAGATCTAATCCCTGGTATTATGCCTCGACATGTTTCAGTTCATGTGATTTCTTGAGAACTTTCTTCAGGAGGAAGTATTTTGATCCGTCACTTTCTTTTTAGCGTTCACTGCAGCACTTCATAATTCTAAAGTGCTTAACCCAAAAGGAGGTGCTACTGAAAGACATTTAAAATGCTCTGTAAATCTACAAATTAAATACAGGGAGAAACAGAATAGATCTAAATAGGCAGGGTAATCAGAGAAACAAATACATCTTATACCTAGCCTTTGGGGTCGAAGTAGTATAGGGGAAAGCTGGACAATGTTCCGTCTTCAAGCACAAAATGCACCCATTGCAGATTTAAATTCTGTGGAGATACATACGTATCATATCAGAACCTACTCTTTTGAACCTACATAAACTGACTGTCAATTTTGAGTCCGCGTTCACATCTACATTACACATATGTCGATTTACAATAGGTCTCTGGATTTTAAAAAACAGAACAGAAAACACCCACACAGATATCGCCTTGAGTGGGGTTAGAGTATTCCCAAAAAAATATAACTATAAACACTAGGAAAACAGAACCCTTAGTACCATGATGACTCAGGTCGCTGTGGGAAAAACAACAGAAGGAGGAGACGTAAAATGTCTCTTACCTCAAGGTGAAGCAAGTGGCGCCAGAAAATATAGATCTAGTCTTGGTGGGCAATGCAATCAGGGCGTAATCCTTTTCACTCCTCTCCATACAGTTTAGAGAGAATCAGAATGGGGGATAGAATCCACTACAAGGAAAACAGTGAAAAAGACGGGGTTTCAAAAAGACAAATCCCACAAACAAAATAAGGACACACTCGGACTATCAGGTATGCCAAGTGGCAACAAGGGGCTAATTCACAACCTTAAAATAACTAGTGACCCAGAATAAACCGAGTTGAAAATGTACAGGACAAACAACTGACTCCGTAATAAGGTATATCGCGTGTTCGTGCTTACCTGCGCTTGCGTTAGTTAAATACGTGTCTAGCGGGTCCCGCAGTCTGCAAGGAGTGTGCTCCAAAAGGTTTGGTCTTCAAAGGTAGAATGAAAGCAGGCCCTATATCCCGTAGCAAAAAAAGGCACGTATGTTTTTTAAATTATTATTCCCGACAGCGCACAGGAGAAAAGAGCAGCATAATTAGCCATATTGGAGTAACCTTTGTTAGTGTCTATGAGCGGGCTGGGTCTGTTACTAAAAAACTCAGACCCCTTGCCATTTTGGAATGGTCCCCACAAGAGATAGGCAAGTCCTTTGTTAGTGTCCATGAACAGGCTAAGTCTGTTACTGAAGAACTCGGGCCCTTAGTGGTGAAAGAGCATATTACACAATACAAGGCAAACAATGGAAAGCCTGATGTTAACAGGATACATGCACTATCTAAGCTTATTTATTTTTATGCCACTCAATTGCATCATTTAACCCATAGAGATCACTACGGGTTAGGAAAATAAGCTGTTGTTCTTTTTGTAGAAGTTTAGAATTTTGAATTGATAAGGTATCAGCTCTAACAACCAACAGTACTGTCCAAGTGAAGCTTTCAAAATTGTGGGCTTTATCAATGAAGTGTTTTACCATGGGTGCCTGGAGAGTTTTATTCTTAATGCAACTTTTATGTTCATTAATTCAAACTTTGATTTTACGATTGGTCTTTCCAATATAATGGAGACCACAAGGGCATGTGACCATGTATACTACATGGTCAGTATTGCAATTTGAAAAGGATTTCTGAGTCCAGATTAAATCACGACCTATGTTGACTTCATGAGATTTAGATGTGGTTTTACATGCCACACATTGTCCACAAGGATAGTGGCCTGTGATGGGAGGAAGGCCCCAGTGACTAGTAATGCTGGTCTTAGGTACAGAAGGGTTACGAAATCTGCTTTGGCTAACTCGATTACCTATAGAGGTGGATTTGGTATAAGCAAAAAGGGGTACATCCGGATCAGATTTAGTAGTTTTGAGCACTTTCCATTGTTTAGAGATAATCTTGCGAATGGCTAGACTGTGATTAGTGAAAGTGTTCACACACACTATTCTATCTTCCAAGTTCTTTTTGGGTTTAGCCTCCAGTAAAACTTATCTGTTGTTATTAAAGGCGCTCAAGAGTTTAGCTTTAAGATGTTCAGCTTCTTGTTCATAGGACTCTCTGCTAGAACTGTTACGTTTTAACCTGAGAAATTGCCCATATATATTGGTCGCTGCTGACTACTTTTTCTCTACCTTGTGCTATTGTGCTATTGTATTTTGCCGGGTTAAGAAGGCCTGAGCTCGGATGGTGCCAATTGTCTCTCCCCGACCCATGGGGGGGGGCTTAAGTGTCCCTGATTGGTCCTCCACACAATAGCCTCTTGGGCCACCCTGCACATCCTGGCCACGTCCCCTACCGCGGACACCTCTTGTAGGTCGGCCACCTTTGCCTCCCTTACCACTTGGTCGCCCCCCAACCATGGCACTGATGTTCTTGTGCGAATGGGAGGTGTAGTAAACAATTGTCCTGGGCAATTGGGGTGAAAGGGGCAGGGTACTAGATGGAATACGTACCCTAGTGCTCTAGCAAGGCTGTCTGTGACCCCTGGGGGAAGATGACGGGTCACGCATTGCTCAGGCACCCCAGAAACAAAATGTAATGTGCACGCAAACCCTGGTAGCCCACGTGCATGGAATAAAGAACCAGCACTACGCTGTGGCACCCAGAAACACAAAAATGAGCGTACGCACGGTACACGCAGGCTACAATGACCTCTGAATGGGAACGCGACACAAGGGGCAACCACAGTTGAAAAATACGTGCGCGACTCACCGTCTGCCTGGAAAAAGAAAGTGAGCCTGGAAAAAGAAAGTGAAAAAGAAAAACACCCCAGCCAAAAGAAGAATTGAACGCTGTCTGAGTATACAAGGAGTACAAACTGGAACCGTTGTGTAGTAATCGCGTGTGAACCGACAAGAAGTACAAGAATCACCCACTTGCTCTCCACAAAAAGCAGGTACAAGAAAATGGCATCCTACACGTACCTTTTAACCCAGCCCAAACATGCAACGTCAGATACGCGCATACGCGCTAAGGGCCTTTCCTCCAATTACACACAGTGACACCCAGACGTGCAGTTTTTGCACGTCTACAATCAACATGTACACGCTAAGGGCCTTTCCTCGAATTACACGCTGTCGTGCAGTTTTTTCACGTGCCAAATCACTCCATATCAAGCTGGCCACAAGACAACACACAGAAGACCACGCTCCTGCCCAGTAGGCTATTTCCCTGCCCCCCAGAATCCCCAGCATGCTCCCACCTGCCATCTGCTGCTGCCTGCCTGCCTGCTGGCCACGTGCCCTGCTATTTGGTGCCTGCACGTCAGCCATCTTCAGGAGTCCAGTTGCTGTGACCACCCCTCCTGGAACAGAAGACTCCCGACTGGTTTTCCATCGCTCCACAGCCCAGCCCCAGGACCCAGTTGCCCACCCACACTTGCCTCAGGGGTTGCCATGTCCAACACAACACCATCTGGCACCAGTGGCAACCCCCCAGCAGAGAGGCAGAGGACTGCCAGCTTCACTGCCAATGAAGTTGGCATCCTGGTGGAGCAAGTCCTGGGGCATTATGATGCCCTCTTTGGAAGTTCACGCGCCGACAATGAAGGACGGAAGAGGATCTGGAAGGACATCGTGGCTACCATCAACGTGGAGGGGGTGGCAGCCCACGACACGCAACACGTCCGGAAGCGCTGGGAGGACTTCAGGTCCAGGACCCTCAGCAAGGCCCGGAGCCTCTTGAAGGCAGCGCATGCAGAGGGGTGCCGGGTCCGCCTTACCACCATCCAGATGAGGGTCCTGGAATGCATACACCCAGCACTCCACCTCCAGATCCTTCAGAGCAGACCCATCCGGAGTCGAGCGGTAAGTGTCCATGCGCACTGATTGGACGCTGTACATGTTGAGGTGTGGCAGGAGTGTGCAGGTTGGACATATGTCTTGGAAAGCCTATGTATGGATGTGTATGTACAGGGACATGAGCCTGCTGCATGTGAGTCCAGTCATGTGTAAGGCACATCGATGGTGTATGTGTTCAAATGCATGGTGCCCAAATGCATGTGTGGGTGCACACATGTTTAGATTTCTGTGTATGTACTGTGGCATGGTTGTGGTGTGACACATGGATGCTTGTTCCACCTTCATGTATGTGCACAATGTACATGTGCGTGTGTGTGTGTATTTGACATGTGTGCCACTGTGATACACCATGGATGCCTGTGACACTGACATGTAGGAGGCTGATTGGCAGATGTGACATGGATGCCGATGATTTCACTGCGACCGGTGGTGGAGATGTACAGATGCATGTATGTCTGGTGGCGTGTGTGCATGTGTTCGGCACTCCCCGTGTTGCATGTGACGTCAGGCTAACCTTCGGATGCTCAAGCTGTGTATGTGTATGGATGGTGCTGCTTGCTGCAACATTCCTGTTAATTTGCGCATGTGTGTGGGTTCAAATCAAATGTGTGTTGGGGAGTGTGATGCCATGTGTGAAGTTTGCCACTGCCAATCATGTGCAACTGTCATGTGTGTATCAGACCATTGTACAGTGCCCTGATGCCTGTGTTCTATCTCTCCCTATATGCAGCGTCAACTGATGAAGAGGGCGGAGACGGTGCTGTGGAGCACAGTGGCAGGGATCGCACCGCCAGCCGGAGACGCAAGGCCCAGCTCCCCTCCCATGTTGTCATCTAGTTGGGAAGTGAAGAGACTGGTGCCGCGTCCGCGGCTGCAGCTGCCGAGGGTAAGTCCAAGAGGCGGAGGTCGGAGGTGGACTCCTTGGCAGCAGAAGGTGCAGCTGAGACCCCAAAGGGGCCTATGGAGGAAGATGGCACGGAGTCATCCAGGTTGGTGGGGGGTTTGGTGGAGGATGAGGCCGTGAAAGGCCCACGCATGAGGTCTGGAGGGGGGATTCCACTGGTGCTAGTGGTGCAGTCTAGGGGCAGGGACAGGAGGCAGCAGAGGCGGCCGCAGAGGTGCCTGTGTGTAATCCTGTCCCCGATCCTGTGACTGCATCATCCCATATCAGCAGGGATGCCTTCGTCCAGACCCGTTTTCAGGGAGGGGATGCGCAAACAACAACTGGCCTTCCTCTCCCTGCGGACGGGGCAATCCGGGACCGTGTTGAGCCTGTCCTGTCTGGGGTGGCGTTGCGTCAACATGGCATTTGGGATGACGTGCAGGGTTCTCGTAAGGACACTGCACGTTATTTTGGATGCCTTGTTGACCATGTCGACCTACTAGAACGGGTCACCAGTGCTGGCTTCCTCCGTGTGCTGGACCTTCTACCGACTCCCTCCTCAACTGAACCCCCTATGCGCCAGTCGTCCTCCGTGCCATCTTCCTGGCCAAGTATCACGTGGACACCCTGTGGAGCTGCCCCTGACCCAGCGGCCAGGCTGGTAGAGGACACATCCCTGCCACAGTCGGGAGTCGGAAGCCCAGCAGGGGTGGCCACCACATCAACTGGACCCCAGCAGGAGGAGGACATACAGGCATCAACAGGCAGGGCACATGCACCGCAGCAGCAGGCTCAAGGTGGGAGCGATGATGGCTCGGGGCCATCAACATCAGAGGGGCATGCATCAGCCGGAGGGCAGGAGGACCCTGGTTTGGGAGTGTCTTCCATGTGGCAGCGGTTGTTCCAGCAAATAGGTGCGGTGCGGCAGCGGGCGGAAGAGGCACGGCTCACTATGGTCAGGGCGGAGAACTCCATGCTCAGGGCATTGAGGCGGGCTGAGTGCCTCGAGGCAACTCGCAGGGTGTTGGAGGAGGCTATGGCTGCATCCCTGCGAGACCTCGGGGCCAGGGAAGAGGCCCGCCTCCGGGACGTTGAAGAGGAGTTTGATGATGCCCTGGCCCGGAACATCAACAAGTGAGCAGTTGGACCTGCCCGCCGCCTTTGTAAATAGTTCTATAGGTGTAAGTTTCCTTTCTATTTTTTTTTCCTTTGGGGTGCATGTGCTATGCCCCGCCTTTTTGTATATAGTTATTTTTTAGGTAGGATTTAGGTTAGGTTTCCTTTGCATTGTTGGGCTCATTGACTCTTGGATGTTCTTTTGTACATAGTTTTCATCCTGGATTTCATTTTCTTGGACCCATTGTGGAATACTTTGCTGTTTTTAAACTCTGATTTTTTTTTGATGGACGGACTCATTGGAGACATTTTCCTTTGGATTTTATTGGTTGCAGCATTTATTTATTTTTATCATTTTTGGACTTCCGGACTTGGAATCATTCTTTTCATTATTGTGTGCTTTTGTTTCATTAATTTCGTTAATTCTTTAATACACTTATTTTCTATACTTTACTCGTGTGGTCTTCTTTCATTTGTTTTGTACATGTCACAGTGTGTTTTTTCACAGTCATGTGTCGCCATTGTGTGGGTCTGAGGGACATGTATTCATGGGCATGCTGGTTATTTATTTTGTATCATGACATTGGGAATTCAATGTGGGGTGTTTCGACTGGGATGGCGTGGTGTGGGATTTGGGTGGCCATAAGGGCCATGGGTCTGGAGTGTGATGATGTGTCGGGTGGGGGGACATGAGTCGTGGCCTGCTGGTAGGTGCCCGTCAATGGTGGGTGGGTGGTTGGGTGGGGGACATGAATCGGGGCCTGCTGGCAGGTGCCCGTCAGTGGTGGGTGGGTGGGGGGACATGAGTCGGGGACTACTGGCAGGTGCCCGTCAATGGTGGGTGGGGGGTGGGTGGGGGGGACATGAGTCGGGGCATGCTGGCCGGTGCCCGTCAATGGGTGGGGGGACATGAGTCGGGGCCTGCTGGCGGGTGCCCGACAATGGTGGGTGGGGGGACATGAGTCGGGGCATGCTGGCAGGTGCCCGTCAATGGGTGGGGGGACATGAGTCGGGGCCTGCTGGCAGGTGCCCATCAATGGTGGGTGGGTGGTTGGGTGGGGGACATGAGTCGGGGCATGCTGGCAGGTGCCCGTCAATGGGTGGGGGGACATGAGTCGGGACCTGCTGGCGGGTGCCCGTCAATGGTGGTTGGGTGGTTGGGTGGAACATATGAGTCGGGGCCTGCTGGCAGGTGCCCGTCAATGGTGGGTGGGTGGGGGGACATGAGGCGGGGACTAATGGCAGGTGCCCGTCAATGGTGGTGGGTGGGGGGGACATGAGTGGGGGCCTGCTGGCAGGTGCCTGTCAATAGTGGCTGGGTGGGTGGGTGGGGGACATGAGTCGGGGCATTCTGGCAGGTGCCCGTCAATGGGAGGGGGGACATGAGTCAGGGCCTGCTGGCAGGTGCCCGTCAATCTTAGGGGACATGAGTCGGGGACTACTGGCAGGTGCCCGTCAATGGTGGGTGGGTGGGGGGACATGAGTGAGGGCCTGCTGGTAGGTGCCCGTCAATGGTGGGTGGGGGACACATGAGTCGGGGCCTGCTGGCAGGTGCCCGTCAATAGTGGATGGGTGGGTGGGTGGGGGACATGAGTCGGGGCTCACAAGTGCATGGTGCCATGTGGGCTGCCTACAGGGCATGGTCAGGGGTGTTGGGTAGTCCCCTGTGGTGTGGGCTGCCTACAGGGCATGGTCAGTGGTCTTGGGTAGTCCCCTGTGGTGTGGGCTGCCAACAGAGCATGGTCAGGCGTGTCTGTGGTGTGGGCTGCCTGCAGGGCATGGGAAGGGGGGTAGGGCACTCCCGAGAGGGGCAACAATGACAAATTGTGCGTAAAACTTCCCACACACCCCCCAAATACACGTACCCCGCTCTCGCCAGGACTATCGTGTGTGAAACTTCCTGCGTACCCCCCAAATACAAGTTCCCCGCACGCCCAAGGCCTATCGTGTGTGAATCTTCACGCGCACCCCCGAAATACACGTACCCCGCCCGCCCAAGGCATATCGCGTGTGAAACTTCACGCGCACCCCCGAAATAATAATGTGTGTGAAAAACCACATTGTGACATGCACAAAACAAATGAGAGAAGACCACAGGAGTAAAGTATAGAAAAAAAGTGTATTGAAGAATTAACAAAATGAATGAAACAAGAGCACACAATAATGAAAAGAAAGATTCCAAGTGCGGAAGTCCAAAAATGATAAAAAGAAATAAATGCTGCAACCAATAAAATCCAAAGGAAAATGGCTCCAATGGGTCCATCCACCAAAATAAAGTTGAGTTTTAAAAAAGCAAAGTATTCCACCATGGGTCAAAGAAAATGAAATCCAGGTTGAAAACCATGTACAAAAAAACATCCATGGGTCCATGAGCCCAACAATCCAGAGGAAACCTAACCTAAATCGTACCTAAAAAATAACTATATACAAAAAGGCAGGGCATAGTCCATGCGCCCCAAAGGAAAAAAAAGGAAACTTACATTTACAGAACTATTTACAAAGGCGGCGGGAAAGTCCAACGGCTCACTTGTTGATGTTCTGGGCCAGGGCATCATCGAACTCCTCTTCAACGTTGCGGAGGTGAGCCTCTTCCCTGGCTCCGAGGTTTCCCAGGGATGCAGCCATGGCCTCCTCCAACTCCCTGCGAGTTGCTTCGAGGCACTCAGCCCGCCCCAATGCCCTGCGTATGGAGTTCTCTGCCCTGACCATAGTGAACCATGCCTCTTCCGCCCGCCGCCGCTCCGGATCTATTTGCTGGCCCAACCGCTGCCACACGGAAGACACACCTAATTCAGGGTCCTCCAGCCCTCCGGCCGAAACCTGCCCCTCTGATGTTGATGGCCCGAGCCATCATCGCCCCCGTCTTGAGCCTACTGCTGCCGTGCATGTGCCCTGCCTGTTGATGTCTGCATGTCCTCCTCCTGCTGGGGTCCAGTTGATGTGGTGGCCACCCATGCTGTGGCAGGGATGTGTCCTCCACCAGCCTGGCTGCTGGGTCAGGGGCAGATCCACAGGGTGACCAGGTGATACTTGGCCAGGAAGATGGCACCGAGGACGACTGACGCATAGGGGTTCAGTTCAGGAGGGGGTCGGTAGAAAGTCCAGCACACGGAGGAACCCAGCACTGATGACCCGTCCTAGTAGGTCCACGCGGTCATCGAGGCATCTGAAATAACGTGCAGAACCCTGCACGTCATCCCGGATGTCACATTGATGCAACGCCACCCCAGCCAGGACAGGCTCAGCACGGTCCCAGATTGCTACATCCGCAGGGAGAGGAAGGCCCGTTGTTGTTTGCTCATCCCCTCCCTGGAAACGGGTCTGGACGAAGGCATCCCTGCTGGTGCGGGATGATGCAGTCACAGGATCGGGGACAGGATTACACACAGGCACCTCCGCGGCTGCCTGTGCTGCCTCCTGTCCCTGCCCCTGGACTGCACCACTAGTACCAGTGGAATCCCCCCTCCAGACCCTGTGCATGGGCCTTCCACTTCCTCCTCCTCCATCAAACCCCCCACCAACCTGGATGACTCCGTGCCATCTTCCTCCATAGGCCCCTGTGGGGTCTCAGCTGCCCATTCTGCTGCCGAGGAGTCCACCTGCAACCTCCGCCTCTTGAACTTACCCTCGGCAGCCGCAGACGCGGCACCAGACTCCTCACTCCCCGACGAGATGACAACATGGGAGGGGAGCTGGGCCTTGCGTCTCTAACTGGCGGTGGGATCCCTGCCGCTGTACTCCACAGCACCCTCTCCGCCCTCTTCATCAGTTGACGCTGCAGACAGGGAGAGATAGAACGCAGGCATCAGGGCACTGTACAATGGTCTGAAACACACATGACAGTTGCACATGAGTGGCAGTGTCAAACTTCACACATGGCATCACACTCCCCAACACACATATCATTTGAAGCCACACACATGCGCAAATTAACAGGAATGTTGCAGCAGGCAGCACCATCCATACACATACAACAGCATGAGCATCCGAAGGTTAGCCTGACGTCACATGCAACACGGGGAGTGCCGAACACATGCACACACGCCACCAGACATACATGCATCTGTACATCTCCACCACCTGTCGCAGTGAAATCATCGGCATCCATGTCACATCTGCCAATCAGCCTCCTACATGCCGGTGTCACATGTATCCATGGTGTATCAGAGTGGCACACATGTCAAATACACACACACGCACATGTACATTGTGCACATACATGAAGGTGGAACCAGCATCCATGTGTCACACCACTACCATGGCACAGTACATACACAGAAATCTAAACATGTGTGCACCCACACATGCATTTGGGCACCATGCATTTGAACACATACACCATTGATGTGCCTCACACATGACTGGACTCACATGCGGCAGGCTCATCTCCCTGTACAGACACATCCATACATGGGCCTTCCAAGACATATGTCCAACCTGCACACTCCTGCCACACCTCAACATGCAGAGCGTCCAATCAGTACGCATGGACACTTACCACTCGACTCCGGACGGGTCTGCCTCTGAAGGATCTGGAGGTGGAGCGCTGGGTGTATGCGTTCCAGGACCTCATCTGGATGGTGGTAAGGCGGACCCGCCACCCCTCTGCATGCACTGCCTTCAAGAGGCGCCGGGCCTTGCTGAAGGTCCTAGACATGAAGTCCTCCCAGCGCTTCTGGACGTTTTGGATGTCGCGGGCTGCCACCCCCTCCACGTTGATGGCAGCCACAATGTCCTTCCAGATCCTCTTCCGTCCTTCATTGTCGGCGCATGAACCTCCAAAGAGGGCATCATAATGCCCCAGGACTTGCTCCACCAGGATGCCATCTTCATTGGCAGTGAAGCTGGCAGCCCTCTGCCTCTCTGCTGGGGGGTTGCCACTGGTGCCAGCTGGTGTTGTGTTGGACATGGCAACCCCTGAGGCAGGTGTGGGTGGGCAACTGGGTCCTTGGTCTGGGCTGTGGAGCGATGGAATACCAGTCAGGAGTCTTCTGTTCCAGCAGGGGTGGTCACCGCAACTGGACCCCTGCAGATGGCTGACGTGCAGGCACCAAATAGCAGGGCATCTGGCCAGCAGGCAGGCAGCAGCAGATTGCAGGTGGGAGCATGCTTGGGGTTCTTGGGGGCAGGAAAATGGCCTTGTGGGCAGAAGCGTGGTCTTCCGTGTGTTGTCGCATGGCCAGCTTGATACGGAGTGATTTGGCATGTGAAAAAACTGCACATCAGCATGTAATTCGAGGAAAGGCCCTTAGCGCGTAAGCGTGTCTGTGACGTAATGCGTGTGGGCGTTTCCCTCCACAAGGGTGCATGTTGATTGTACATGTGCTACAAAAACTGCACGTCCGGGTGTCACTGCGTGTAATTGGAGGAAAGACCCTTAGCGCGTATGCGCGTAAGTGATGTTGCACGTGTGGGCTGGGTTAAAAGGTACACGTATGACACCATTTTTGTTGTACATGCTTTTTGTGGAGAGCGAGCGGGTGATTCTTGTACTTCTTGTCGGTTTACACGCAATTACTTCACAACGGTTCCAGTTCGTACTCCTTGTATACTCAGACAGCATTCAATTCTTCTTTTGGCGGGGGTGTTGCTAACGCGCACACACGCGTCTTTTTCACGTTCTTTTTCCAGGCAGAGGGTGAGTCGCACATGTATTTTTCAACTAAGGTTGCCCCCATGTGTTGCGTTCCCATTCAGAGGTCATTGTAGCCTGCGTGTACCATGCATACGCTCATTTTTGTGTTTCTGGGTGCCACAGCGTAGTGCTGGTTCTTTATTCCATGCACGTGGGCTACCAGGGGTCGTGTGCACGTTACATTTTGTTTTTGGGGTGCCTGAGCGTTGTGTGACCCATCATCTTCACCCAGGGATCACAGACAGCCTTGCTAGAGAACTAGGGTACGTATTCCATCTAGTACCCTGCCCCTTTCACCCCAATTGCCCAGGACAATTGTTTACTGCACCTCCCATTCGCACAAGAACATCAGTGCCATGGTTGGGAGGCGACCAAGTGGTAAGGGAGGCAAAGGTGGACGACCTACAAGAGGTGTCCGCGATGGGGGATGTGGCCAGGGTGTGCAGGGTGGCCCAAGAGGCCAGTGTGTGGAGGACCAATCAGGGACACCTATGCACCCCCCCAATGGGTCGGGGAGATGCAGCTGACACCATCCCAGCTCAGGCCTTCTTAACCCGGCCCATATTGTCGACCGAACCGGCACAGGGTGACTCCCAGGCCAACTTCCGTGGCACCAGGTCAAAGCCACGTGTGGCGGTGAAAGTTGCTGTCACCAGGCCATGTGGTTCTGGGGCAGCAATGTCATCTGCTGCCCAAGTAGCCAGGGTGAGGAAGCTGCAGGGGCAGGTGCAGCTCAATCCACCCCAGCTCTGAGTCACCCAGCCGGGCTTCCAATCATGCCTCTACTCTGGTGACTGGCAGTGGGTCTCCACCAGAGGAGGAAGTACTCACAGAACATGAGTCATTCGCTGGAGGCTTTGTCACAGAGGATCAGATTCAAGGCATGGGAGACCTACCAGATCTTGAGGCCATGTCCAGTGTGTGGCCATGCATGTGTGTGCAAACCATGTGTATGTTGCTTGAGTGATGTGTACTGATTGAGTGCCAGGTGAGGCTGTGTAGTCATGACTGCTATAGGTCACCAATGTGGTGCCTCCAAAACATCCCCTGGCCTTGGGTTTGGGTTTTACAGTATCCCTTCTGACCGCAGTTAACAATTTCCACCTTATTACTGCACTTGCCCTTCAACTGCCATCATACCACAACATTACTCATACTGTTTTCCTGTTCATTCTGCCTGATTGATGGAATCCTTTGCATGTTTAACACACATTTTTGTGCCGTTGTGCCTCAAATTTAACATACTTCAGACATAGATTACACCCCACAATGCCCCACATTTCTTTACTTATTATGGGAATGATTTCATCAATCAGGCTGATTGAGTATTGTGCACCTAGACATGCCCTGCACACAATCACTTCGGGGCCCTGTTTGAATGTCCAACATGACAATTGGCTTTTGTCATGTCCAAGTGACCAACCATTGATGTATCCATGTGCCTCCCATCGCTGCATTAGTGAACACTGGCTTTGTTGCAGCGTGTCGCACATGCGTTTTTTGTCACACTCTTTTGCATGTTCTATTTCATGATGTCCATCTCACATGGATTGGTGACAGTACTAATTTGCTACCATCTGGGTGTCCTTGTCAAATCTCCCATGGCTATGCTACGTGCCATCTGTGTGTTGGCATGTGTCATGTATGTGGATTGTCCATGCCACTCACAGGCTGATGTGTGATGCAGGTTCTATGCAGCATGAAGCACATGTGTTGCTTTTCCATCTTGGAGTCCTCAGTGTCTGCTTCTTGGCTCCCCTTCCACTTCATTGCCAGGGCATGAATGCCAGAGTTATTGTCATGTGTGACATGTGTCATTTATGTATTCGATGTCTACCTCGTCATGTCTATGTGTGTGGGCTATGCTGCTCACGCCTGTTTTCATTACTTTTCTTTTATGTTTTTGCAGGTGATGAGGCACTAGATGCTGTTGAGGAGGAGGAGAAGGTGCAGAGGCAGGAGTACTTACAGCCACAACCAGGCACCAGTGGAGGACGTGGGGTGGTGGTGGGTGAAAATCCATTACTCCTACAGACCATCCTGTACACGGGTGTCTCTGGGTACACCTCCGGAGACCTCTATGAATCAGGTGCTGAATCTGACATTGAGACATATGTCCCATCGCAGGTGAGTGTTTCTGGCAGGGATGCTGTTCTGTCCAACCCACCTGCACTGGGGCTAGACCCCTCTATGGGGCATTCAGTGTTGGAAAGTCTGCCTGTGGCGGTTACAGATGCAGGGTCACACTCCACAATATTTGCTTTTGTTCCTGGGCCAGCAGATCAAAGGAGGAATGCAGTCCTGCAGCCTCAGGCAGTGCCAGCACAGCAAGGTGCACATCACCTTGCCCCAAACAGGTGTGGTGCCCGCCAACGCGGTGGTCGTGCACCACCAGGCAATATTGTGTGGGAGAACTCCATGTACACTGTTGCAGCACAACAGGGGGCATCATGTGAGATGATGGCTCAGGCCGTGGATAGGGTGGCCACTTCCATTCTCCCCCCTGAAAGGCAGATGGAGCTCCAGCAGCAGGCAACAGAGTCCATGTGCCGCTCACACAGGGAGGACATGTTGGCGTCCAACAGGGACCGACGGGCTGGACTGGAGACTCTGCGCACAGCCATATCTGCAGAGTCACAAGCCCACAGGATGCCCTGAGGTTAGAACACAGGTCCGTCAGAGATACTCTGGGTGCACTTGAGGTGTCCCAGAGTACAAGGTTAGAACAGCAGCTGGAGCAGCTAACACGCACACCAGAGGGTGATGACAGCGACGGCAGTTCTCCCACTGTAGGGTAGCCGGCAGGCCAGGAGACCATGGAGGGTTTTTTAGTTTGTTTCTCAACATCCATGCATGTGGGTGTTGGGGTACACCCTGTACCTCCTCCCTCCTGGGTGGACCCCCTCCCTCTGGTCCACACATGGCCATTTTTTTATTTTTTTTTTTATTTTTGTTTTTCTTTTGGTTTTTTCATATTTCATTCCGAATTGCAAAATTGAATTGGTATTTAATTCAGTTGTTATCTTTATTTCATCTTCTTTTTTCTATTTATTATTTTCATTTTATTTTAATTTTAAATTTGTTATTTTAATTTCATACATTTATTTTTATTTCATTTGGATTCTTATTTTTACTTTATTATTTAATTTATTTGGTTTACTTTACAATTACTTTTTCTTTTTCTTTATTTTATTTGCATTTACTTTTTTGTTCATAACCATTTTCTTTCAGATTGTGAATTCATGTTACGGTGTGTTGCTTTGTGTGGCTCCCGTAGGCATCCACTGTGTATTCCAGCTGGGCACATGCAGGCTTGTCCTGTCTTTGGGTAAGAAACTTGGGTCCCTGACACACACACCACTCCTGCTTCCCCTTTCCATGGAATCGCAAAGGGTGTGACCAAGTGACAGTAACTTACACAAAGGCATTGGGCTCCCATAAGTTGTGTGGGCAGCCTGTAGTCCAAACTGTGTATACATCCCTAGTGGGGATTGTTGTTCATTTCTCCACTGCATGGTGGATTTGTATATGGTTTTACATACAGGACTTTTTGCATATATACATGTAGCTTCTTCATGTCTTAACGAGCCAGTCTCCATTGCAGATGCAGTTCATGTTGTATGCAGTACACTGCCACATTTGCCTACCAGCAACACACTGCAGTTGGAAGTGGTTGATGTGCTGCCTTTGTCAGGTTGTGACACTTGCACTACTTTCACTTTTTACTTACTGATGTTTTGTCTTGCTAGTAAGTATTTGTTCATTTGTGCTGTTTTTTTTTTCATTAGTGAGAGGCAATTGTCTGTGGCCTGTTTCCATTTGGGGCGGTGCACTTTGTGACACTTGTGTCATGTTCTGGGCATTTATTTGGTTGCTTTCACATCGCATGCCATGCCATAGTGTGTTGGCTAGTTGAGATGGGGTTAGGGAGGGGTTGGGTGACATGCCCCTATTTGGTTGTAGTGTTTTGCAAGGGGGTAGTCCTTTGTGCAGCATGAATGTGTGCCTTTTACTGACGCAGCATTGAGTGTGTTTAAGTAGCTAGGGATGCACACAATGTAGCACTTCCAGGTAAACAATCTCAGGGTGGTATGGTTGTGACAGGTGACTGTCCCTTTTGTCATCATCATAAATTGTCAGCTGGTATGTACCAGGCCTGTGTGCACTCTGCAGGGGTGGGATTTTAGGTGAAGAAATTTGCCACAAGCTGGGTACGGGCTGCCTCACCACGTGCCCTTTCACCTTCTATGCGCAGCTACCGTGCATGTGGTTGGGGATGTGGGGGCACCACCATATCCACCGGCACGCCCCGCCGGGTTGCAACATTGTGCAGGACACATGCTGCCACTATGATCCTGCACACTACTGGGGGTGCATGTAGCAGCTGCCCACCAGAGCGGTCAAGGGAGTGAAAGCATGACTTCAGCACTCCGAATGTGCGCTCCACTATGCTCCAGGTTGCAATCTGGGCTGTGTTGTATTTTACCTGGGGTGGTGTGGTGGGGTTCCGTATTGGCGTCATCATGTAGGTGCTCAGAGGGTAGGCACTGTCCCCTGGGGTGGTGATAATGGTTGTCATTAGTGGGGTTTTCCCATTTCTCAGTGTCTGACATGCATGCATGTGCAGAGGCATTTATACTCACCAATTAGCCATGTGTCGCCATGCCTCCCAGCTTCCAGGTCCTGGTTTAGGGGTGATATTCAGAATATGAAACTATCATGGCTGGACCCCCGGATAGTTGGCATATACTGAGGTGATGATTCCCTTGGCATCACATACGACCTGCACGTTGATGGAATGCCAGTGCTTGCGGTTTCGATAGATGTGCTCAGTGGCCCTGGGAGGACGTAGAGCCACATGGGTCCAATCAATGGCACCTAGCACCTTGGGGAAGTGTACCACCCCGTAAAAGTCCTGGACGACGGTCTGCCTTTCTGCATGTGTTCTGGGCATGCATATGTGCCCTCGGACTGAGGGGCGTGCAGTCATGATCGCCAACACCTGGTGTAGGCAGCATGACTGCGTGCCCTGTGAGACACCCCCAACTATAGCACTTGTCTGCTGAAATGACCCAGTTGCCAAGAAGTGCAGTACATTGAGCACATGTTCCAAGGGGCTTAGTGCTTGGGAGCACAGGGTGCGTGATGTGAGGTTATCCTCCCACTCCCTGACCAGTTCTAGGATTATTAGTGGTGGAAACCTGTACCTCCCATAGACCTGGTCATCAGGCATCCCAAAAAGGCTGGTCCTGGGTAAAAAAATGCGGGCCCTGGCTATCCTCCTCCTCCTGCGGTGTCCCATGACCACGGCTGCGAGGAACAGTATATTAATCGTAGTGTATGCGCTTGTTTGTTGTTTGTGCGCACTTTTATGCTGCGTGGGGCTGCTTACGCCTGCTTCCTACTGGCGTACGTGCTTCCGGATTAGCGCTTCTTTGTTGGCGCACGGGTTTCCCCTGTTCGATTCCATGAATACGTGTTGTTTGCGCGCATGTGGGCGTTGCGAGCATTTACCTCCCTTACTTCCCCAGTAATGCCCACATTTTCACACATTGTTCCCCATTCCGCGTGTTACGCCCCGTGTTCTGCCCACTTTTCTTGTGTGCGCTACATGTTTTGCGGTTTCCCTGTGCGCGTTCCGCACAGCGTTTGGTGATGTGTGTGCCCGCGTGCACCACCCGCCGATTTGGAGCACATCCCAGGGTTTACACGCGCAGCGCATTCCATGAATCGAAGAACGGCTGCGTGCGCAGCTTTAGCACGCGTGCGCTGTGATTTTCACGCTTGCGCTCCCCTTTTCGGTGCACATTTATTCCATGAATTACCCTGTAAATCTGCGTCCATCACAACAGCACGTCAGCATGACAAACTTGTTCAGTCTCATTGAAACCCTGCTGTCTGAAACTTCTGAGTGTGACGTAAGCACGCACAGCACGTCTCAAGGGTCCTTTTTCCGCTCCGGTTCCCTTGTCATCATGGAATGCCATGGGGTTAAGATTCCGGAGGACGTCATAGCACAACACTGCACCTCCTATGTCATCATTCTCACAGGAGAGAGAGTAGGAAGCAGAACTCTGTTTGCCAACTGCAGTCACAATTGGCTTGGAACAGCTTACACAGAGCCCGAAGCATTATGGATGATGCGACCCTTCTCAATCCACAAGCACCAGTTTTTCCTTGCGCCCCTCCATTTGTCCTTTTGCCCCAAGGCATGGCTCAGGTAAGGCCCAGGACACCGGTGAATACAAACACAAAGGCTTCTTTATTAGTTGCATATCAAAGTAAGAAGATATAAGCAGGAGAGATAGGCAGGCACACCTTCTCAGGTAGAGCTCTGCTGCTGCAGTCCCCGACTGCCAATCCTGGAACCCCCAAGGTCCTTGCCAGTTCTACATTTCATTCTCTCACTCACCATTCCACAAGCAATTGCAAACACACAGATAAGACACAGCTCAGTACACCTCTCACTTCAAGAAGTAAACATTCACCACTCAAGTCTTACAATCTGCCCAGAAATATTCCCCTCTCTTTGGGTCTTACAATCTGGTCTTGCACTCCAGGTCTTACAGCCAGCACAGCAACCTTTCTCTCTCCTCCAGCAATCTTCTTCCTCTTGAACACCACAACTCGCCTTCTCTGTGTCACAAAACTCCTTTCCACTCTTGTCATGGGAGCCAACCCTTATATAGTGCCTGGACTGACTAGCTTCCATCTTGTAGGTTAGAGGAGTCACATGCCCGCTCTGGGAGTGCTCCATGACTGGAATGCTTTTTAGTCGTAAATGTATGGGGGAAGCCTTTAAATGGGGAGCCACCACCTTGGATCCCACTTCAGACTCTGTTTGCTGATAATGGGGTTTGAGCTGCTGGTTTGTTCCCCGGTTTGTGCTGTGGAATTTCCCTTGTCTGCATTTTTTTTCTTTTTGGTTATCTCTTGTGTCAAACAGCTCAGAGCATGTATTGACCATTATTCCTGTAAGGTGGAAGTTTGGAAAAATTGTTTCTACTTTTGTTTGGTTCAGTGCTGGTATCCTTTCCCTGGCTTTTAATGGCAGGAGTGGCTGCAGGTTATTCTGTTTCCCTTGTGCTGGCGACTGTGAGGGAGACATGAGTTCTCGCCTTCCCAGTGTTCCTATTAGTGTGGGAAGGAAGTGGGGCTCTGTCCATGTGTCCATTAAATGTATGGGTGAGTATTAGGCATCCAGCTGCAACTCTGGAGATCAAATGGGTCATGGGTGTTTGTTCCCCAAGACTACCCCTTTTGGGTGTGGACAACACGCCAATGGATTATGCCAGTCATCCCCATTATCTCCCTGATGCGAAATCTGTAAGTGTGTTTTGCTAGTCTGGTCTGCGTTTTCCTTTGTTGGGAAAAAGGGATTATGGGCAATATAGTCCCTTTCTTGTTGGTGTGGTCCATCTGTCCAGGGATGTTTTTTCCAGCCTTCTTCCTGATCTAGGTAACCTGACTAAATCTTTTGTGTGGTCCATCCTCCCTAGGGTCCAAAATTCCACTCCCTGCATTCAGTCCGGCTTTTTGTTTTGTTCAAGAGTGGTATTATGGGGCGTATAGTCTTTTTTTCTAGTTTGTTTATCCCATAGGGATTGTTCTATGACTGGGGGAAATGCTTTTACTGCAGACAACTGCTCTGGTGTACTTGAGGATACCATACCCGGGTCGGTGTGCTGAAGTCAATGCGGTAACATCATCACAGGAAAATAATAGGTTATATTTAATATCGTTATCAGAAATGGGATTGTAGTTTAATCAGTGACATGATTGCTCCATATATAATATTGATGATTATATTAATACTGGGCCTTTAAATGGTGCATACTGGAAGCCAAATTGTCTCTTGCCTTACTCGTGGCTAAGGGTGAGCAAAATGGTTTGGCAAAACTTCAACCGCCCACATTTTGGGTGGTTTGAATCACATAAAATGTTCAAACTTCCCTGGAGCAGAGGCGTATCCAGGATTTTCCAACAAGTGGGGCCTGAAGCTCATGTTGTTGGGGGCTACTGCAGTGACATTCACATCTGTAAATGCCCACACAGCACTGCTGAGTGGGCATTTCCAGATTTTCGTTGGGCCTTGCTTGCTCAGGGCCTAGCGTGTCTATGCCTCTACCCTGGAGTTTGACCCATGGTGTGTGAAACCACCCAGTATGGAAAAGATTAAGGGCCCTGGCATTTGTGCATATAAAACTTTGCTGGAAATAGAAAGTTCAAAGCATACACAGGTACCGGGGGTTGCTGAGGGCTATCTGGGTGGAGCAAGGAGCCAATAGGGGATAGTGTGAGGGTTAGGAAGCTAGTTAGCACGCCAAAAGGGTAGCTGCAGAAATGTGTGGGTCTGTCAGCTGTTGGGTGAGTGACCTGTGGAATTTCAGGTACAATGTAGAGGAGCAGCCAAGTGCCCCTGCAGGAAGCCCCGCCCTTCACACCTATATGCTGGAAGCCAGAGATCGTGCCATGTGTGACACCAACAATTGTGACTATTCCCCGTCGAGTCTTTGAGAAAAGGTATCCACTAAGAAAACCTTATCTGATATATCCCTGAAGAGATGATAATCTCATGGAGGATGTCCCTGAAGGAATATGAAGAATGAAAGAAAGGGAAGTTGGTGACATCACAAGAGACGAGTGTGATGCACTGAGAAGGATGGAGGAAGAAAAGAGTGTATGGACCCTATAGAATCTAATGACGAAGTAAAGAGTTGAGTAACCTTTCATATGCGAATTGAAGATTGCACGTGTGAAGAGCACTGCAGAAAATGCAAGCCGTTAAATAAATGTACAGATGCAGCAACACAAGTAGACTAAGTGATCATAGAAGCTGGCTTTAGGTAGTGAATAGACTGCAGGCGAAGCCACCATTATATAGAAGCTGGACATTAGTGTCACAACTTTAGTAAGTTTAAACCCCATGAAGAGAAGAGCTGAAGTTGTGTCGCAGCAAAGAATTAGCCAAGACACTGCAAGACTCTGGAAAGGTCGTCTGTCCTGATTTCAGAGCTGAGCCAGCCAAGAACTGGTTATCTGTTCTTGGAGACAGTGAACATGAGAAGCCGAATCATATCTTGTCAAGGTACAAAGAAAGAAAACCATACCTGCCAAGTTTGATTAATTTCAGACAATTAAATTCTGTAATATAGGCCGAATCGTGGTCTCCTGTCACGTGATCCAAGGAAGGAAATAGAGTTTCCAGAAGCATGCTCACACTCCCTTATATTCTTAGAGGCAAGGATACTTTGCAAGGCCAAGTTCAAAGACAATCTTCATAGCAGAGGGCATGGGTGATGAGAGATGATGGGCTAATTGGGTAGGGAGGTACAGTCAAGTCCACCTCCTGGCACCCCCGGGGTTTCACTTACGTGCTGCTAGTGAGCCAAATGTTCCAGAAGGGCACAAGCATGTCAACCAATTGTAGAGGGCCATATAACAAAGGGCCTTATAGTTTGAGAGCCAATGACATACAGTGTATCTAATAACTGTCGAAGATGACTTGCACTAGGGGTGGACATGAGTTGTCCACCAGACTGTAGAGACCCAATCACAACTCGACCCCTTATAGAAAGTATACTTAGATGATCCTTTTTAGCCAACCACAACCCCCGTAGGTTTTTCTTATTTGCCACGTAGTATGACATCACATATGACACATTTTTACTATATAAGAGTCATTTTTTATGAAAGTTATGCGGAGAGAAATTGCTGTGTGACATCTGTTGATGTCAGTTGTAACTCCTTGTTTTAGACAATTGATATTAAAAGAGTAAAATGGACTTTGCCATCTTCCTGAGTTGGTTTGATTATTTGGTTTAAGAGTTGTTCTGCATTCCATCCACTGTATGACACGCTACCCGTCTAGGCCCTAAATTCAACACTTTTGGGGAGTACTCATGGCAAAAACACTACTGAACTATGCTCTGCTTCTTACAGAAAAGGCAAATATATTTAAAATACATTTTTAATAGCATAAGTATATGAAACATCTGCACAGTTACAAACATGCCAATACTTTTACTGATAATGGCACCCCCCTTGTTTTATTTGTGCACCATAACATTATTTCTATAGACATCACTGATTTTAATATCGCAGTATGAACTGTAAAGTCACCAATGCAGTGCGCATATTGAAGGACAACAATTTTGGGAATATTGCTAATAACCCCACAGTCTCTCCTGTCCCTCTGATTCCAAAACTGCAAACCCGTGAATCTTCTGGCTAAAAACTGACATTTTGTTTCTAAAGAGCATACATATTCTTCCCTGAGAAAAATGTAATTACCTCTACGTAATTTACCGTTAATTGTAGTTTTAACATTTTTACAAGTCCTTCACTAACTCACTTGTTGTTTTCTGCAAGTCATAATCCTTTTGAGCCTAAGTACCTATGATGTGGTGGAGAGACAAAGTGGGTTACAGTCAAAGCAACATACAGAGACATTTAACCCTAAACAACACCAATGTGGTATCCATGAAACCCCAAGTTCTGCCCATCCTGGCCCTGCCCATCACCGGCCCTACGAGGCCATCCTAGTTGTCAGCATACAGTAGAGGGTCTAAGATGCCTTCTTTTGTTTGAGCCTCGAGACAAGCCAACACAATTGCTAGCATTTCAAGAAAGCAATTTTTGTTAATCATAATAATTGTGATTCTTCATGAAGGGAGCAGTCCCATGCTTACAGGGGGCTACCCATTAAAAGTCACTGGAGGGGGACATGGTGGATGAAGGCTTGTTGGATGATCCCTTTGAAGTCTAAGGAGGTATCTAGCTTATTTGGGGGTGAAGATGTTTTTTTAGGTTTAACTTCTTAAAGTGAGGTACACAAGAGATGCAGGGAACTTGGGAGCTAGTCTCACATAATAGAACCCAGAATTAGAAACCTTTCTTGGTGCTCAAGACGGTGACACGCCACATTTTACGGCCCAGTCAGGGCTTTAAATGGGCTGGGGCTTATTGTTCAAAAACTGGTCTTGAGCCGGGGCTCCGCTCCCTCAGTCCCTCAGAAGTGAAACCCGATGGCGGTGGGGACAGCCCACTGTGAAAGAAATGCATGCAGGGAAGCTCTATGTCTGCTGTAGGTTAACTGGTTCCAAATGTATATATACATATATATATGACTAGTAGATTGCAGTCACTTTACTGGTGGGGTGTTATCATAAATGAAATAAGTAGAAAGGCCAATATACATTATGTGCTCTGAAGGGTTGCAGACTTGAATCACTGTCTCAGATATGTCTAATATAAACATTTGTGTTTGTTCTCATGTTCCCAAAATGCTCTTTGGATTTCTACAAAGCAACAAGCAGTTTATATAGGTGTTATTTGCCTTCCCCTTTCTCACAGGTACTCTCCTGGGTGTTTTCAAGGCGGGCTGGAGATGTCTTGGATAAGTTAACACCTTGAGGTCTGTCAGTGTCAGCAAAAGTACATTTAAAGTGATCCGGATTTTAGTTTGAGAAGACTGGAACCTCCCTAGTGAATAGGTGCATACTATTAGTCCTTCCTTGCAGGGGGTTAACTGTATGCAAACAAGACCCCCTGAGACCATGCAGGCCCAAAGTACATCAAGGCATAAAATAAGCAGTGTCGCGTAGCAATTTGCTATGCAATTCTGCAGGTTTGCTAATTAAATTGACACTTGTGTAGCAAAGTTAGCTATTTAAGTTTCCTTGTTCAATGAAAACATAGCTTACCCTGAATTCCTCTCTTGCCCGCAAGGCTTTCTCGACCCTCTTTTCTCTGTTCAGTGCAAGTTCAAAGGGGCTAATGGACAGCGAGTACAGCAGTACTCACCTGCTCCACTCTTAAGTGCCAAAGGCATATGTGGGAGTGCTAGACAGAAATGTGTTATTCTTCTTCAAATAATTACAAGCCAGAAGTACTCGGGATAATGCTTTAATGAAGCTAATTATATCCTGTCTGACAAAGACCAGGATATGTTAACTTTTTTTTTAAAGACAGTCATGCAATTCCATTCCTAAAAGTGTAAGTTGTTACATATGCATAATTACAGTACTGCTACTGTAAAACACTGCATTGTCTCCATGCTTTACAGTAAAGGTTAATGTATCTAAATCTCATAGTGTCAACTACATTTGGTTTTGTTGGGCGAAGATGCATCATAATGACACATGAACACTTTGAAAATGTTGATACAGTCAAATGCTTTTGATGGCAAACCTAGTTCTGTGACATGCTGGTTGCATACATCTGTGAAATTGTTGCTCCACCAATAAACTGAATCCCCAAATTCCTTGACATTCTATCTTATCACTCTGCGGCTTTATACCAGCTACCCTGAAAGTGAAATGGCCGTAAAGTACGATTTTTCCACCTAGTTTTCCTAGTTCTCTTCCTGCTCTGTGATCCACTCTGCTTAGTCTTTTAGTTTCTTTCCTCTTACATAATGAATACACAAAGCTAACTAGAGGTTTCGGCAAAGTTGTGATCAATAGTTCAATCCAGTCTGTACATCTACAGATCTACTGGAATAATGCACACTGTTGATAGCCTCCAGAGTTCGCTTTGCTCTATGATTATGATTGCATTATATATTAGCACCTGCGGGAGAGCTGGCCAAATTGTTTTCATGGTCTTTTTTAATATCTATTTATTTGTGTCCATTCATGCAGCAAACCGTTTACATTTTACATACTCAAGGAGTGATCGAAAAGTCTACCTTCCCACTCGAGTACACTTAATAAAGGGCAAGTACCGTTTACAGGGAATGTAAACCACTTTAAGTTAGCATTTACTTTGATGCGAGGAAATGTCAAATACAAGTTTCACTGTGCATGGCTAGCTTCTGTGTGGCAGCAGTGTGCCAAACAAAGTGGGTTTGTAGTGATCTGCACCTTTTTACTGTTAGCGCATTTCAATTTTTTGACAACCATTGCCATGGATCGAGTTATTTCTCTTAAGTCGAATAGGTAAACTAAGTTACTCGAACTGCAGGTATAGTGGAATTTTAAAGAAGTTGCAAGCCATTCCTCATCTCACTAATTTCTCACTTCAGCGGTACACAAACATGCTGTACTGTTGCTCCTTTTATGTCTTGGGTACAAATAACTTCTGGTGACAAACATATTTGCTAATCAAATGGGCTTGTCTGCTAATCAAGAACTTTTTGATTAGCAAACTCTGCTAATCAATTTTTGAAAACAAATATAGGCCTTGTACATTTTTGCAGGGCCTCAGGATGTATTGTTTCTTGGTTGCAGTTGGCCCTGCCTAAGTCACCTGCCTCTCCTTTGGGCAAGACCCCTTTCCAGAGCTCACCCTCGATTTCTATCCCACTTAAAATGATGGGTATGGTGGCCCACTGTCCCGTATTTTGCAGGGCTGTGCCAAATTAGAGGGCTGTTTCCCGTGTCCCGCACACAGTCTGTCTGGGGCAGCAAGAGTCCTGACTTTGTGTCTCTGTCGATTATCAGCCACACGTGTGCTAATTCTTTGCTTTGCTCTGCGTGAGTAGAGTATTACAATAAGAGCAATTGGAAGCTGATGCTCAGACATCCAATGGTCTGGCGAAGGGCTATTGTCCCCCTAAGTGGTATGAATGGTTGGTGAACAAATGGGAGGGGAGCATAAGGCTGCGTACTGTGTGGCATAATGACTCAAACAGATGACATCATGTTGTGTTGTATTTTCTTTCAACGTTAATACAGTTTTAAAACCCAAACAAGATTTGTTTAGGTCAACGTCAGTTTGCAGGATGCTACTGTACGTTTCTATTGAGAATAGGGACAATAAATCTATAATCATATTCTTTTTGCTGACATTATTCTGTAACAATGTATAATATATATTGTCCGGTTTGTTGCTTATGGAATTTGTGTACTTTTTGAGGCATTGCTTTAAAACAAATACATTTTTAAGCTCTTGAAACCCAAACCTTATCAAATACTTAATGAACTATGGCAGGGAGGATATTTGGGCAAATGCCTGAATTACAGACTGGGTCCAAATCCTTGTATTACCACTTAACCAAAGTGTGTGACCCGGTACAAATCATTTAATCTTACTGTGTTTTATCTGCCAAATTTGGGAGTCTCTAGAAATGCTGCAGTTTGGCGATTTTGCTATTTAAAAAAAGTCCTCTATTATTGTTTGCTAGACATGTATAATATCGTTCTTATCAAACATATGGAATGCTAGTGACCGTTCATGTACTGCACAGCACAAATGTAGCTGTCTCTTGCTGTCTCTTGATTTACACATCGAAACATATTTTAATGTTGCTACCAATGATGCTCTAGCATCAAAGACTGCTGGCACCCCTGTTAGTTATATTTTCTGTGATGTCACTACTGATGATGCCAATATGTATGCAAATTTGGGGGTGCGCATGTTTTTTGCCACAAGGGGCCTCTGAAATCCCTATAGAGGTCTACCCTCTGTATGCATAACAATCCTACAGTTATTTTTTGTGCTATGTATCTATTAAAACCCCTAACCCCCTCATGTTACCATAAAAGTGCACACTGTGAAAGAGGGGCGCAAATGTCGCTATACAGTCCGCACCACAAACTGCTTCTGATGCGCCTCCACGTCTAAAGTGTCCTGCAAAACCATTTTGTAAAGTTATCGCCCTTAGCACTGGGACCAGTCATACACCCCGCAAACAGGGATCGCGTCTTTAAATAAATGATACCGTTCACTGTGTAGTCGTGAGTGATCTACCTATATGTTAATTGAGTTTAATGAAGATTCCCCCTGCTAATAGCACAGGGAGCTCTTGATTCTATTAAAGACAAGGAGGCGAGCATTAAGCTTCATCTTCTTTATTCTCTACTCTCCAGCAGTTTCAACAAATATAACTTTGTAAACTTTAAATTTAAACATTTTTTTTGTTTTTTTTTTAAAACATACATCAAATCCCATAAATCCTGTAGTCCCTTAGTCTCTGGCCATGTGACCTAGTCCTTCCTGTTCCTCTGTCCTTCCTCTTCTTTGACTGCTTGAACTTGTCCTTTCTCTTTAACTGCGCACTCAACTGTTGAACTTGTGCTGAACTTCCTGCTTTGTACCAGTTTGATCTCTCACATACGAGCTCTCGAGGCTGTTCTAAGCGACCTGCTCTGATTGAGGCTTTCAGCTGTTCTTTTGCTCATCTCCTAAGTCAATAAGAAACAAAATGGTATACGTTAGGGCGGGAATACACACCCTATTCTGGAAGAAATAGCCATGTTAATTATCAACAGTACTTCACAACGTGTATTTCATTATTGCATTCATTGTGTATTTGGGATGGGAATTTAATGCTCGCCTCCTTGTCTTTAATAGAATCAAGAGCTCCCTGCGCTATTAGCAGGGGGAATCTTCATTCTATGTCAAGACGGAGGCGAGCATTAAGCTTGTTCAAAGCTTCTTACTACTACTTCTGCCATTCCATTAATAGGTCGGTAGTAAAATGTTCTGAATGTCGTATCACTAGCCCAGTCTGTGGCTTTCATGAAGTCTTGTAATGTTGCGCCTAGTCCTAGTGCTTTCGAGGTCATCGCTCCTCTGACTGAGTGTGCCCGAATCTTGTCATGTCTACGCCTGCTAAACTCATAATGTTTCTGATCCACTGTGCTATGGTGGCTGTTGCTACTCCTCTGTGTGGCTTTCTGCGCGCAATTAATAATTGAGTCGTCCCTGCCAGTCTTAGTTCGGCTGTTTTATTTTCATATTCTTTTATACATGCCGCTACGCACCATTTCGGGTGCTCCTGCATGTACGTGTATGTGATGGTACTAGAATCTGTCTTAGTTCTTCTGGCTAAGCTGAACGTCACGCCTTCCGGCCCCTATGTTCTTCTATTCACTTCTAAGACTCTCACGTCTGCTACTCTCCTGCATGACACCAAGCATAGTAGCATGGCTAGTTTTTCGGACAGCTGTCCTAGAGAGAGATACTTGTTGTCGGGCCAGTCCGCAAATAGTTTCAATACTATTGCTACGTCCCATAGAGATTCATATTTCGGGTGTGGTGGTTTCCTGAATCTTATTTCTCTTAGTAGCTGAATTACTGCTACGTTCTCTCCCACCGGTACTCCTTCCACCGGTAGGTGGCCTGCTGATATCGCAGATCTGTATACCCCTATTGTTCTGTATGCTTTGCCGTCCTGGAGGAGTTCCGCTAGGAAATTCAAGATCTCGACCAGAGGGGCAGAAACGGGATGAATATTTCTCCTTCTGCACCATGCCGACCACTTGTTCCAAGCTGCGTCGTAGCTCCTTCGAGTTGATGGAGCCCATGACTCTGTGATGAGACTTACAGCTTGTGACGAAATGCCCAGGAGATTCCAGCGTCTCCTGCTATCCTGCACGCCATCAATGGAGTGTCCCCTTCACTCTCAGAGGGTGATATGACCCAACTGGGTCCGTGAGGAGGTGTTCTCCTTGGGGCAGTATTCTTGGGTAATCTACCAATAATTCCATGAGTGCTGGGAACCATACTTGGGATTTCCAGATCGGAGCTACCACTATCAGGTCCGCTGTCTCTCTGCGTACCTTTGCTAGTACTCGGTTCATCATTATGAATGGGGGAAAAGCATAAAGCATGTGCTCCCTCCAATCTTGTAGGAAAGCGTCCACTCCGGCTGCCGCTGGGTCCAATCTCCAACTGAAGAACCTCTCTTTCTGAGCGTTCAGCCTGGACGCAAACAGATCTGCGTATATTGGGCCCCAGATCTTTTCCAGTTTCTGAAAAATCATCCGGTCCAGCATCCAGTCGCTGGAGTCTGAGAGATGTCTGGAGTTCCAGTCCGCTACTACATTCAACGAACCTGGTAAGTATTCGGCTACCACCGAGATCCCATTTCTAGGCAGGAATGCCAGAAATCCTTGGCTATTTCCGCCAGCAATTTGGACCTTGTCCCTCCTAAATGGTTGATGTATTTAACTGCCGAAATGTTGTCCATTTTTAGCAGGATACAGGAGTTCACTTTCCCTTTCGTAAATGCCCTGATCGCAAAGGATCCAGCTAGTAACTCTAGACAGTTTATGTGTAATTGCAGTTCCGATGCGCTCCATCTCCCTCCTGTCTGGAGATCCCCGCACCGGGCTCCCCAGCCTGCTCTACTGGCATCTGATTCTATTATCAGGTCTGGGCGGTCACCGAAGATGGCTCTGCCGTTCCAGGCCTCCATGTTCGCTAACCACCATTCCAATTCTGCCCTGGACTCTTGATCTAAGAGTACCAGTCGGTGGTAGTGTAGACCTTGCGGAAGATGCTGTATCTTCAGCCTCTGAAGGGCTCGGTAGTGTAATGGCCCTGGGAAGATTGCTTGTATTGATGCCGCTAATAAGCCTACTACTCTCGCTATGGTGCAGAGTGATATGCTTGTTTTGCTGAGACATGCTCTTATTTCTCTCTTTATGTCTCTGATCTTTTTGTTTGGGCGTTCCAGTGTTGCCGACCTGGTGTTTATAATAAACCCTAGGAATTCTATCCTCCTCGCCGGAGCCATCTCCGACTTCTCCCAGTTCACTAGGAAACCTAACGAAGTTAAGAGGTGTACTGCCCATTCGGTCTGGTAGACTAGAGTCCCTCTGCTGTCGGCCATCAGCAGGATGTCGTCTAGATAAATAATCATGCAAATTCCTTTCCTTCTGATCGCTGCGCTACCGGCTTCATTACTTTCGTGAATGCCCACGGCGCCGAGGAGAGCCCAAAAGGCATCGTTGCGAACTGCCATAATTGCCCGTCCCATTCGAATGCTAGGAATGGACGGAAATCCCTCTGTACAGGAATCGTCAGATAGGCGTCTTTCAAGTCTATTCTCGCCAGCCAGTCGTTCTGTCTGAGCGTATCTCTGAGCTGGTGGATTCCTTCCATTTTGAAGTGGTTGTAGGCCACCCAGCAGTTCATGTGCTTTAGATTTATCACTGGTCTCACTTTGTCTTTTCGGTGAACCAGGAACATGTTGCTCACAAATCTTGGAGGCGCTATGCATGGTTCGATCGCCCGTTTCTCTGCTAGGTTTCGCAATTCCGAGTCTAGCAGCTCTTTCTTGGTCAGCGTAGTGACTACGGGGCGTGGCGCTTGGTCCTGAACGGGGGTTTCTGTGAATTCTATACACATGCCTTTTACTGTTTGAAGGACCCAAGCGTCGCTGGAAAGCGAGTGCCAGTTTTCCCAGAATATCGCTGTTTTCTTCCCCCCTACTGGTGGATATGTAAAGTTTCTCACCTGTGGGGAAGTTTTGTCCTCTTCCCTGTCCTCTGCTTCGTCTTCCTCTAGGAAAGCGGCCTCTTGGGGGAAAGAAGGTATCAGGCTGTCTGGATTCCCAGTATTGGTTTCTGTTATACTGAGGCCTTCTGGATGCTTGGTATCGACCGGTCGAGCGACCTCTGTAGCAACCGGCCTGCCAAAAACTCTCCCTGGGAAAATTTTCTTCATCGAAGCCTGAGCTTTTTCCAGAGAGGTGTAGGTCCCTACAAACCTCCCCATCTCCTTACCAAAAGTCTCTCCGAACAATAGGCCCTGCGCTGCCTCGCCGGCTTCGTATGACGACAGGTCTCCTAGTTCCCGGTCTATTTTCAAAAGGAGGCCTCTCCTGCGCTCCGATGAAATCGCGCAGTTCGCGTTTTCTAGTATACATACGGCCCGTGGGCCCAGTTCGCTAGCACTCCTGGGTCTACCTCCTCGCCTGTATCTCTGGCTCGTTCGGTTAGGTCCATTATTTTAGCTAGCGGGCCTGCCAGGTCGAGGAGTTTTTCTTGGCAGCTTCTCCAGGAGCGGTCTATGCCGTTTCTTGGGTCTCTGTTCGATTTGGAGACGAACGACAACATCTTAGGGTCCAATTCCGGGGCTTCCGCCACTTTGCCCGGCAGGTCTGGTCTTGGACATTCAGCCCTCAGTCTTTGTCTGACCTCTTTTTCGAGAGCTTTCCTCAATCTCTGCGTCATGTATTTCGCCACTCTCGGCGATGGCACCCATCCGAGGATCTCGGATTTCTGATTTCTTCCGGTTGGAACATGTCCGCCGTTTCGTCCTCTAGGTGGTGGAGCTTTCGTTGCCTTTTCTTAGGCAGAGGTTGGCTCCCCTTATCCCCTTCGTTATCTGCATCCGCTTGAGTGGATGTGGGTGATATCGGCGGTTCCTCTGTACAACCCATATTGTCTTCCCCTGGGTAGGGGGTCTGGAGGCTCGGCACCTGGGAATCTTTCATGAATGCTTCCTTTAGTCTGAGGAACGTGTCCGTAGCCTCTGGGGCTCCTGTACTCGCCCCTGTCGGTTGGCCCGGGGGGTCAGAAGAGCCTTTGCTCTTCCGGGCCCTGTTACACCCCTTAGGGTCGTTAAACGTTGCCCTTGTGGACGTGCTGTCTTCCTGCTTGGTGCGTTCTTCCTTCTGGCTCAGGAATAGTTCTATGGTAACTAGCCTTTCTTATAAAGGCCGCACTCCTTGGGCCACTGCCTCTGTCAGTGAATCTCCCAGCACTTCTTTGAAGCTATAGGCTAGGTCTTCTTGGTAGACTGCCTCCTGCTCCTCTTCGCTCCACTCGAAGTTCGACATTGTGCTGGCCGGTGCCTGAATCAATACCTGTCTAGGTGTAGTGGCGTGTCCACAGATTCACTTTGCTCGAGGTTGCACCTTCCTTATACAATATGTATGTTTGCAGGATATATCTTCCCGATTTGCCTGGTAATACTCTATAATCGTGCGGCTCCGCTGTCTAAAGCCACGCCCCCGCGTAGGAGGCGTTTGCTATTGGCGCATTCGCTGCGCGTGTCCGTTTCTGCTCGGCTCGCAGGGAGTTTCCCGCCTTTGTAGAGCTCTGCCCTTCCAAGGGTTGGGGCTGCGATCTCGCGCTCTGCTCGGTGGTACGGCCGGCTCCTGAGGTGTCGTACATTACGACCCGGGGCCTCCGAATCCCCTTTTAAACACTAAAACACTAACGCTCGCACGCTCTACTATACATGTTTATTCTAATATTGTCCATGGTGTACAATTCCAATTACGTTAATGGCATAAAACACGTTTTGTCAAGCGAATAATACAGAGCTAAGATAAAGAGGTACTTATCTTGTGGAGAGCAGGAAAAGAAGAGGAAGGACAGAGGAACAGGAAGGACTAGGTCACATGGCCAGAGACTAAGGGACTACAGGATTTATGGGATTTGATGTTTCTTTTAAAAAAAAAAAAATTTAAATTGAAAGTTTACAAAGTTATATTTGTTGAAACTGCTGGAGAGTAGAGAATAAAGAAGATGAAGCTTAATGCTCACCTCCGTCTTGACATAGAATTCCACAGCTTCATGTCTACTCTTCTTCATCGACCCTTATTACCTCCCGCGCCTTCCAATATGGTTTATGCTTTCTGAGAGTCATCCCCACTCACCCACCCACCAACTTCTAGAGAGGCCCCTGTGAATGTCACCTTTGATAACAAGGTGATCTGCAAATTGCTTTAAACGGGACATCTCGATGCTGTGCCAAGATCTGTGCAGCACAGATACACCTTCGGTAGTCAGGGCCATAGTTGTATTCAAATGTTATTTATCTGAGAACATTCCAGGATGTAGCCGGCCCTGTACTGACTATGGCCCTGATTCATAGAGAGTTTTCCAATGGGGTTTTGCCATTATAAAACACTTCTGTGAATTAGGCCCTATGAGTGGGATTACACTTTGAGTATTTTTTTACTGTTGTACAGATTGCTGAAATATGATGTTATTTGTTAAGTTTCTGTTTATATACGTATATGTTGTTGCATTTCCTTTCCCCCGAAGAAGTGCTAGGATCCAAAATGTGCTCTGTGTGTTTGAGGGTGTTGACAGATTCTTCTAAACACTTTAAAAAAAATGTCTCAAGTAAAAGAAAATATGCGTACATTTATTTCCATTAGCATGGACACGGGCTGAAGAATGATCGACCGTTCTCAGTTCAGTTCAGTGAAGAGTTTCTGCTGAGTACAACCACCCTGCATACGTTTTGATTTTAGGCTTCCCATTTCGTTTAGGGGAAGTAAAACGTGTGCATTACCAGAAGGTCACCTTCTCCCTGGTAATATTTCTCACTTCATGACTTCTACCCAGTGGTCGAAGTGAGCGGGAGCGGTTGGGAGCAGTGCTCCTCTACTTTTTTAAATTACGTTTTACAGCTCCTATACTTTTTTTTTAAAAAGAATGGTTTTGTTTTAAAATAAAAGTGTAGGAAGACGTTGCAGCTTGCACTTTGAACGTTCCCTTAAACAGCAGGTGTAAGTGTTTGGGGGGTTTGTATTGTGTGTGGGAGGGGCGTAGTGATGGGGTTTGTGGGGAGTGGGTGCAGGCCTGCAGGGAAGATAGTTCCACTACTTCTTTTTGTACACTTCAACCACTGCCTCTACCTTTGTTGGGATGCACGTTCAAATTCCAGCCCCTCCCAAACGATTTAAGTTGCAAAAGATATATTAAAACAGGGGAAATAAACACAAGTGGGTACAGAGGGGTGGGGGAGTTCTGCGAGCATAGATGAATAGTCCGGTGTGCTCTGACTGTAGAAATTCAGGTAGGCCCAAGGTAAACTAAAAGCCACTTCAGTGGAGTATACAGTGTGCGCATTACACAACTGGTGCAAGTCTGCACCCTATAACGAGAAACACTGAAGTACCATCATATTCGACGTTAGGTTTGGGCCCATGCAGGCTGTGTTGAGAACACAGAACAATGGGGCCTCATGCCCGAATATCCCACCCCAGGCGAGGTAGGGGACACGCACACACACACAAATGTATCTTGTTAGAGCTTTGAGAAAATAGAAAGGAACGTGAACGGCCTAACACGAGTAGGGATGCGGGAGGTCATGAAGGACAAACCCAAGGGAGCCAAGGCAGAGGTCTTGAGCTGCCAAAACACACCTTGAGATTTAAGACACGAGCACCCCCCCAGGGATAATGGCCATCCCATTTGAACTACCAGGTATCTGTGAGCAGACCGCCAAAATTCTACACAAATTAGACTGAATAGTGAGACCTGCAGAAGAACCAGGCCTGCCCTCTCCCCACGCCCCCGGAAGGAGCAACTGATAACTGGGCAGCAGAGGGCAACTGGGCCCGTGATTTGTACCAGGGAGAACAAAGGGTGATGCCAACGTACATAAGATTGCTACAGGGAGGCATGGTGGGGGTGCCTGTGTGTCTGGGATGAGAAAAGAGTTGCTTTGTTCGAGAGGACTTAGCTAGCCTCAAAGTTATTCACTGAGCTCATGTTGACGACCAGGTGCACATCACGTGATTAGCCATAAGGGTAGGGCAATGATCTTAGTAACCTAACCAATCACCTAACAGCAACCCAAGGTGAAAAGACCAAAAGCCATGTGTGAAGGAGTTGGAGTCAAAAGATGATGTGGCCAATGTAATGGGATGTCATATGTAATCAATAGTATGTATATAGGTGGCAGTCTATGAGGGTGAGGGATGAACACTGCACATTGTGTGCATCATAGATGACGATTTTTGCCGTTATAATGTGCTGTCTGCTTTGAAGAAGAGAGGGCTCTGCAGCAATGGACTTTTATATACCCTTTTGCCATTTCCTTTTTGTATACAACCAAAGCTCTTGCTCTTCTCACAAAAAGGGTGCACCAATCTTTCTTCCTTAGAGGATTGTTATTTATCTGGTTGTTGGAGGTTTACCCTACACTCTTGCTCTCCCACATCACTGTGGTCTACCCACATCTTTCACGCACAGCTCAAGGGAGTCATGACTGTTCCACAGGTAAAAAGAGAACTTAAGGTTGCCAAGGTTTACAGGCCACGTATTGAATAATTGATTCCGTAGGGAAGATCAAGAGAACCTTATGAAGTGAGGATTGTGCCCAGGTTAATGCTCTGTCTAATCTGACATCTTACAGTTGAGTTTGTGGAAGAGTTTCCAAAAGGAGAACATCAACAAAATGCTCAGAAAAATGATATGTTTGGTGAGAAGCTGAGGGCGAGGTTGTGAACTATTGAAAGCAGGGCCGGCCCTAGGAATTGCGGGACCCTGGGCGTCAAAAGGTGTGGGCCTTATTTGCATAAATAGTAACATTTGCAATATTACAAGAAATTATATTATAGAATGAGCCTTTAATGTGTCAAATTATCATGGGAAGTTAAATGATGCGTTACCAAGAGTAAGGCAGAATCAGGGCTTTAAGTGGGCCAGTGCTCAGTCTCCCAAAACCTCAATCCAGCCAGGGCTCTGCTGGGCCCAGACAGCCACTTGCTTTGAATGTATTTCTTTTCAGGGGGGTTGGTACTATAATATATACATAGGTGCTGAGTACATGGGACAGAGGATATAATTGCACACATTGTCCTTGTTGTGCTTATGTAAATCAGTGGTTGTGGCAGGGTTCCTGTCACCGTTCCTGCTCGGTTCAGGCGTGTTGAGGTGTTAGAATGGATCTTACTAAATTCAAAATGGAAGTGAGCCTCAATAATGGACCACCAGACCATTGATTGGATGGAGTGGGCAGGCTAAATCTGTTTTGTGGGTGCAGGAGTTGCAGGGGGAGCGAGGGGATCCAATAGCGGAATTCTGCAAAGACAACTCAACAGGTTAAGGGACTGTTGCTGAGATTATCAGGCCGATTCATGGAATAAATGTGCGCCGAAAATCCCGGCGCAGAGGGGCCAATACGTGCGCTGCGCCGAAAATTAGCGAAAAGCGCAGGGAAACCAGCGCACGTCGATTCATGGAAGTCCGTGCGCAAGAAAAGCAGAGGACGTGCGCTGAAAAAGCGTGCGGCGCAGGCCGGCGCACAGGTCAACCAACGTCGTGCGCCACGGCCACTGCGCTATCACTCCGAGCGCAGCGCACAGCTCTAAAGTAGGCGGAACACAGGGCGGGACACTCGGAATGGGGAATAAAATGGGGCACAACACTCGGAATGGGGAAGAATGTGGGCGGCACGGGGAAAGTATAGGAGGCAAGTGCGCGGAACGCCCACACGCTCGCATACAACACGTATTCATGGAATAGAATAGGGCAAAAAAGCGCACGCTCAAAGCAGCGCACAGGCACAAACAGGCACAAACACGACCGCCACAAGAAAGCAGGCGGTAGCGTCTCTGCGCCTGCAAGAAATGTGCGCTAAAAGGTGCGCCAACAAATAGCACCTATATACAGACATGATCAATGTCCAATACTGTGGCCCTCCAGGACAAATGACGTACAAAGGGGTACCCACAAACACAGACACGCGCTGAGAGAAAAAATAAACGTGTGCGTGCATACCGGGGTGCGTGGGAAGTTGCACACGCGATATGGCCGGGTACGTGGATTACAGGGGTGCGCGGGAAGTTCCACACGCGATTAGTCAGGGTACGTGGATTGCAGGGGTGCGCGGGAAGTTGCACACGCGATATGGCCGGGTATGTGGATTTCAGGGGTGCGCGGGAAGTTCCACACGCGATTAGTCAGGGTACGTGGATTGCAGGGGTGCGCGGGAAGTTGCACACGCGATATGGCCGGGTACGTGGATTTCAGGGGTGCGCGGGAAGTTCCACACGCGATTAGTCAGGGTACGTGGATTGCAGGGGTGCGCGGGAAGTTCCACACGCGATATGGCCGGGTACGTGGATTTCAGGGGTGCGCGGGAAGTTCCACACGCGATATGGCCGGGTACGTGGATTGCAGGGGTGCGCGGGAAGTTCCACACGCGATCAGTCAGGGTACGTGGATTGCAGGGGTGCGCGGGAAGTTCCACACGCGATTAGTCAGGGTACGTGGATTGCAGGGGTGCGCGGGAAGTTGCACACGCGATATGGCCGGGTACGTGGATTTCAGGGGTGCGCGGGAAGTTCCACACGCGATATGGCCGGGTACGTGGATTGCAGGGGTGCGCGGGAAGTTCCACACGCGATTAGTCAGGGTACGTGGATTTCAGGGGTGCGCGGGAAGTTCCACACGCGATATGGCAGGGTACGTGGATTACAGGGGTGCGCGGGAAGTCCCACACGCGATATGGCCGGGTACGTGGATTTCAGGGGTGCGCGGGAAGTTCCACACGCGATATGGCTGTGTGCTCCCAGGCATTACCTGTACACCCTCCACGGCCCCTGCAGGCAGCACACACCACAGGGAACTACCCTGCACACCTGCTCATGTCTCCCACCACCCCCACCCCCCATCCACCAGGGACACCCTCCACCAGGCCCCCACCCATGTCTCCCACCACCCCCACCCCCCATCCACCAGGGACACCCTCCACCAGGCCCCCACCCATGTCTCCCACCACCCCCAGCACTGTGGGGAACCTGCCAGCAGGCCCCCACCCATGTCCAACCCATGTCTCCCACCACCCCCACCCCCCATCCACCAGGGACACCCTCCACCAGGCCCCCACCCATGTCTCCCACCACCCCCAGAACCCAGGCAAGGATTGCATGCACCCACATAGTGAATGCAATCACATGACACAACCCCAAAGGCAAGTATGCAAAAGAACACATGTCCGTCACACACACATACACAATGGGTGCAAGTGAATGTCAAAACCCATATCATGACATGTAAGAAACCAAAGAGAAAATAACACAAGTGTAAGATAATATAAAAATGTATTAAAAACACAAATCAAGTAAACCAATAAAACATACAACTATGTGGCAAAGTAAATAAAAGGTCCATGTCCGAGAACAAAAATGATAAACCAAAAAACAAAGGATTAAAAAATCAATATAATTTGTCCAAAGCAAAACCATGTAGTAGGAAATCAAAGAAAAACCATTACGTCATGGTGTAAACAATAAAAAAATTAAAAAATGTATCTCCCAAAATATAACAATATATACAGGAATGTTCCAGGGTCCATGAGCCCAACAGCACAAATGAAACCTAATACTAACTAATAAAATAAATATGTACAAAAAAGTGGCCATTGTCCGAGCGGTCCAAAATAATAAAAATAAATAAAGGAAACCTAGCACTAACTAACTAAAAAACTATATACAAAGGCAGCGGGCTAGTCCTGCGGCTCACTTGGTGATGCTGGCCAGGGCATCCTCGAACTCCATGTCAATGTCCTGGAGGCGGGACTCTGTCCTGGCCCCGAGGTCTCGCAGGGACAACCCCATGTGCTCACCAAAATCCCTGCGAGCCTCCTCGAGGCACTCAGCCCGCCTCAATGCCCGATGCATGGAGATCTCCGCCCTGGCCATGGCGAGCCGCTCCTCTTCCGCCCGCTGCCGCTCCGCACCTATCCGCTGGCCAAACTCCGCCCACACGGAACACACCGCCATGCCAGGGTTGCCCTGCCCTCCGGCCGATGCCTGCCCCTCTGATCTTGATGGCCCTGAGCCATGATGCCTCCCACGTCGAGCCCGCTGCTGCCTCCGACGCCACTGCCTCTGCCAGCACGACGGCATCCAGGCTGATGGTAACCACCGACGCCGTCGTGCACGTGCCCTGCCCGATGATGCCGGCACATCTTCCATCTGCTGGGGTCCACTTGCTGTGTCGTCCACCCCTGCTGGACCTCCGACTCCCAACTGTGGCAGGGATGGGATCCCCACCGAGCTGGCTGCATTGGTCGGGGCAGGTCCACAGGGGGCCATGGTGGCATCTGGGCCGGAAGACGGCAAGGAGAACGACCGTTGGATAGCCTGCAGAGAGGAGGAGAGGGCCGTCAGATTGGCCAACACATGCAGGAACCCCCCGAACATGGCCGATCCCAATTGGGCCACGTCGGCACGGTGCACTTCGTGATGACGTGCGTGCTCCTCCCGGGAAGCACGCACGTCATCACGAATCACAGCCGTGCGCATCGCGACCCCAATCAGGACCTGCTCCACGCGGCCAGGGGTTCCCACGGCCGCAGGTGGAGGGGAGTCAGTTGACATGGACATCCCCACTACCTGCGGACGGGCCTGGGACGGGGCATCCCTGCTGGTGCATGGTGGTGCACTCACAGGGTCAGGGACAGCGACATGCACAGGCACCTCCACGGTGACCTGTGCTGCCTCCTGCCCCTGGCCCTGGACTGCACCACTTGCACCAGCAGGGATGCTCCCACCAGGCCCCATGTGTGCACCAGTGTCGGCCTCCTCCTCCTCTGTGCAAACCACCAACCTGGATGGCTCCTCACCGTCTCCCGCCGTAGCAGGCCCCTGTGGGGGCTCACCCACCCCTTCCGCTGCAGCCGTGGGGGCATCCCCGCCGCCTTGCTCCACAGCGCCGTCTCCGCCCTCTTCTTCACTAGCCGCTGCGTAGAGGGAGACAAAGGACACAAGCATCAGGCTACTGTAAAATGGTCCCCTAGACAGGAAGCAATAGCAGATGAGCACCCCTGTCAAGTACACTTCCATCATGTCCCTCCACAACACATGGGTCAGTCCAGGCAAAACACACACAGTAACAGGCATGGTGCATGCCATGCACATTTCCATGCATGTCCAATTGACTCTTGAAACATTCAATGATATGTGACTCACATGCATCATGGCTCATGCATATCACATGCACACACTTCACCTCAGTCACATCCATCTGGCCCCAAACACAACGAACACAGGCGAAACAAGGGTTAGTTGGGTGCGTCACAGAATCTGTGCATTGTCACACACATGTGTCATGCATCCATGGCATGCACAAGTCACAGACACGCAGGTCAGGCACACAGACATGGCTACCATATATGTACCTGGCATCAGCACCCATCCTTCACCCCCATCCATGTCCAGGTACAGAGACTGGCATGCTTTCATGTCCTAAATCTGCATAGGGCTCTCCATGCCACATTTCAACACATGCAACAACCATGTGGGTCACACATCACTGGTCGCACATGCATTACCATGATGTCCCTGCACACATACATGCATACATGGCCCATGGCACACATACAGGCAAGTATCATAGAACCAGCACACCGCAACATGCCCTGTCTCACACAGTAATGCTTGCACACTTACCGCTCAACTCCAGACGGGCCTCCCTCTCAAGGACCTGGGCGTGGAGCGCTGGGCGTACGCGTTCCAGGACCCTCTTCTGGATGGAACTCATGCGGGCCCGGCCCCCCTCCACGAGGCGCCGGGCCTTCACAAGGGTCCTGGACCTCAAGTCCTCCCAGCGCTTCTTGATCTTCTGGACGTTGCGGGTTGCCACCCCCTCCGCGTTGATGGCAACCACACAGTCGGCCCAGATCCTCTCCCGTCCTTCCTTGCTGGCGCGGGACGATCCAAAGAGGGCATCATACTGCCCCAGGACATGCTCCACCAGGACACCAACTTCGGTGGCAGTGAAGCTGGTGCCCCTCTGCCCCTCTGGCCTGGGGTTGCCACTGGTGCCAGATGTCGAAGTGCCCGACATGGCAACCCCAGAGGCAGGTGTGGGTGGGCAACTGGGTCCTGGGGCTGGGCTGTGGAGCGATGTAATCCCAGTTGGGAGTCTTCAGTTCCAGCAGGGGTGGACACAGCAACTGGACCCCTGCAGATGGCTGATGTGCAGGCACCAAATGGCAGGGCACGTTGGCAGCAGGCAGGCAGGCAGGCAGGCAGCAGCAGATAGCACGTGGGAGGCTGCTCAGGGCACTGGGGGGGCAGTAACTCGGCCTTCTGGGCAGGAGCGTGGTGTTCCGTGTGTTTTCGGGTGGCCAGCTTGATACGGAGTGATTTGGCACGTGAAATTCCTGCACGTCAGCGTGAAATCCGAGGAAAGGGCCTTAGCGCGTAAGTGCATCAGCACGCATACGCGATTCTATTGGACCAGAGTCCCTCACCGCGTAAGCACGTCTGACGTGATCCGCACGGGCGTTCCCCACTCAGCACGTGATGACGGAGCACACGTGGAAATACTGCACGTCAGAGTGTCATCGCGTGTAATTGGCCAAAAGTGCGCGTACACGCGATTGGCCAATGTACGTGTATTACATCGCGTGTAATTGGCCAAAAGTGCGCGTACACGCGATTGGCCAATGTACGTGTATTACATCGCGTGTAATTGGCCAAAAGTGCGCGTACACGCCATTGGCCTATGTACGTGTATTACAGGGGTGCGCGGGCACTTACACACGCAAGTACGTCAGCGCACCTGTATGCCTGCTGCGTGGGAATTTCCACACGCTATTGGAGTGGGAACTAGATTCCAGGGGTGCGAGGGTCACACGCTCGCCTAGAACACACGCAAGGCATTAATTTGCGCACTTATCAATAAACAAGCCAGATGCCAGGATGAACATACCGTTCCTAGCAGCAGTGGCAGTGGGCTACCAAAGGAGGAGGAGGAGGAGAGTCAGGGCCAGAATATTCACACCCAGAACCAGCCTATTCGGGATGCCTGATGACCAGGTGTATGGGAGGTACAGGTTTCCAGCACACATCATACTGGACCTGGTCAGTGAGTGGGAGGATGACCTCACATCACCCACCCTGTGCTCCCAAGCACTCAGCCCCCTGCAGAAGGTCCTGAATGTACTGCACTTCTTGGCCACTGGATCCTTTCAGCGGACAAGTGCCATAGTGGGTGGTGTGTCACAGGCCACGCAGTCACGCTGCCTACACCAGGTCTTGAACATCATCACTGCACGGCCATCAGTCCGCAGGCACATATATCTCCCCAGGACTCATGCAGAAAGGCGGACGTGCATCCAGGAATTCTATGGTGTGGCTCAATTCCCCAAAGTGCTTGGTGCAATTGACTGCACACATGTGGCTCTACGTCCACTCAGGGCAACAGAGCACATCTATAGAAACCGCAAGCACTGGCATTCCATCAACGTGCAAGTTGTATGCAATGCCAAGGGAATAATCACATCAGTATATGCCAACTATCCCGGGTCCACCCACGACAGCTTCATCTACAGAATGTCTACACTATGCCGGGACCTGGAGGCTGGCCAGCATGGAGATACATGGCTGCTTGGTGAGCATGAATGCCACTGCACATGCATGCATGTCAGATACTGGGTCATGACACAACACCACTAATGATACCCATCACCACCTCCGCAGGGGACAGTGCCTACCCTATCAGCCCCCACATGATGACCCCAATCCGGAACCCCACCACGCCACCCGAGGTAAGGTACAACACAGCCCACATTGCAACACGGGGCATAGTGGAGCGCACATTCGGAGTGCTGAAGTCACGCTTTCGCTCCCTTGACCGTTCTGGCGGGCAGCTGTTATATGCTCCCCGAATAGTGTGCAGGATCATAGTGGCAGCATGTGTCCTGCACAACGTTGCAACACGCCGGGGCCTGCCCGTGGACATGGTGGTGCCCCCACATCCACAACCACATGCACGCCCGCTGCGCATGGGAGGGGAAAGGGCACGGGGGGTGGCAGCCCGTACGCAACTGGTGGCCAACTTCTTCACCTAGGAATCACAGTGCTGGCTAGTGCACACTGCTCTGGCACATACCATCTGACAATCAATGATGACACTACCTGACAATGTCACAAAATTACTTGACAATAAACTGTCAGATACACATCAGCCTGAGATTGTTAACATGGAAGTGTCACTATGTGTGCACCCCTACCTACACATACACCAGCAATGCATCACAACGAGAAGACACAACTCCATCAATCAAATATGCATTGCCACAGGCGATTCACTACATGACAACATTGCCATGTCACCCATTCCCTTCACAGTCCCGCCACTGAGGACACCATGTCATGGTATGTGAGAGCAAACAAACTGGCCATCACAACATGACACCGGTGTCACAAATAGCAGTGCCCCAAATGGAACATAGCCGCACTTGAACAGCTAACCGCGCTGGAGCCACTACTACACACCTGTGTAAGAGTAATTTCAATCAAATTACACACCAACCCACCCTGAAGCCCACCCAAACAAGACACAATGCATGTAATCAATGGTAGTCTCATTACCTGATTCTGCTGGTATGTCCTCACCGTCCAGATGTACAGTGATGGCGCCACGCAAAAGTGTCAGTGCACATCTACCGACATGTAGTCTGACTCCAGAGAGTATGCCCGTGTGAAGAACTGTGTGAAATACCTGCAAAACATGAGCAACATATGTAAGTAGAGGCACATATCAAACCATCATGCATAGTTAGGTGCAACAACAATGTACACTATGAATGTCTACACAGTATTGACTATGGACTGGCCAACAGCTCATGGGAGTCCAATGTCACCGTGTAATTTGCTGTCACTTGGGCACACCCTTTGCAAGCCCATGGAAACGGAAGCAGGAGGGGTGTGGATGTCTGCTACCCAAGCATCTAAACCAAACTCAGGACAAGCCTGCATGTGCCCAGCCACAATACTGTGTATGCCCAGGTACCCACACAAGGCAACACTCTTGGAAAAGAAAAAAGAAAATTGAGAAAAAATGGCCATGAAAGGGCCGGCGGGGGGGGGGGGGCACCTATGAGGTCCGAGGACAGGATGCACGCCACAATCCACCTGTGTGGATCATGGGAAACTAAAACACCCCATAGGCTCGTGGCCCACACGGCTACTCTGTTGTGGGAGATGAGTCGCTATCGCTCTGGCCAGACCCTGCAGCTGACTCAGGAGGTGGGGGAGCTGCCTCAGAAGATGGTGTGACAATGGGAGGCAGCCCACGCAAAGCACGAGTTTGCTCCTCCATGGCTGCAAGCAGGCGGGTCTGGTAGTTCTGGTTCTGGGTTATAATCATGCGGAGGTCCCCATGCAGTAACTCCCGGGATGACCTGACCTCCGCACGAGTTGCCTGCATCTCGGCCGAGAGCGTCCGTGTCAGACGCTCCAGTTGCTCCTCTGTCCTTCTATGGGATGAAGCCTCAAGCTCTAACAGGGTCGACCTGAGGTGATGGAATTCTTCCCTCAGGCCTTCCCTGTGGCGCTGGGACTCCATGGAAAGTGATTCCCGCAGAGTCGCCAGTGCCGCCCGCCTGTCCTTGTTGGACGCCAACATATCCTCCCTGTGTGCCTGGCAGATGGACTCTGTAGCCTGCTCCAGTCGCTCCATCAGCCTTTCTGGGGGGACAATGGAAGTGGCCACCCTATCCATGGCCTGTGCAATCATCTCGGATGATGCTGCCTGTTGGTTGGCCATACCGTAGATGGATTGCTCCCAAGCGGTATTGCCAGGTGGCATACGGCCACCACGTTGACGGGCACCACACCTGCCTGGGGCAAGGCGGACTGCGCCTTGCTGTGCCGGCAAGGCCTCAGGCTGCAGGACTGCATTCCCTCTCTGATCTGCAGCCCCAGGAACAGGATCAGAGATTGTGTGGTGTGGCCCTGCATCCGTAACCACCGGAGGCTGAGCTGCCGACACTGACATCCCCATTGAGGGCAATGGCCCGGCTGCAGGTGGGTCGGACAGAGGAGATTCTCTCCCAAGAACACTCACCTGCGACTGCACATAGGTGTCATCCTCCGAGTCTACACCTGAATACTGCTCGGGGGAGGAACCCCCAGAGACACCCCTCGACAGCACGACCTGCAGCACTTGTGGGTTTTCACCCACAAACACACCACGTCCCTCACTTGTGGAAGGTCGGCCCGGGTTGCCCTCCTGGGACGGCTCAACCACCACATCCCCAGCATCAACAAGTGCTTCGTCCCCTGCAAAGACATGAAAGAGAAAAATGGAAACAGGCATTAGCACCATGGCATGCAACAAGGGCTGATGAACAACAGAGGCAGTAGTTCTACGACACATGTCCCACATGACTGGGAGACCTCCTATGCATTCACCATCACTGGGTCTGTAGGGGAGGCTCAGGGCATACAATGTACAGATTGGAGAGCAACGCCTGCTCACCATGCTGCCTAGCACTGCCATCACACATTGGCCGGTGATTGCCATGTCAAAGGCACATGCCATCACACACATGGCATGTGACATAGCCACCAAGTGAAGAGGGAGAGGAGGGCAACTTTTTTGGATTTCTACCACTCTGGTCCTGACATTGCATCATCACATCAATAAGTTGACATGTTGTACATGGATCTGCTAGTCCAAATTGGCCACGATGCACAGTGCCTTGTCTACATCAACAAAATGCAGTAAACAATGAGATTCCACCTCCCCATCACCTGTAAAGGAATCATATAGCATTCGTGAAGCACCGGTCCAGAAATGTATGAAGGTACAGCGGAGCACTGAGGGGTGGTGGGGCAGTAGGGGATGCCAGTCAACAATCCTACTGGTGCTGGTGTCATTCATGTCACGCAAGTGCAGGGGTGGGTGGCACATGAAGTGCAAGGGGAAGTGGCGGCTGGAAGTGCTGTACAAGGTAAGTAGGACTTAACGTCAAGGGCAGATGGTGTTAGGCGCAGACAAGTGCTGGGGGGGTGGCCTATAGGGGTACAGAGACAATCATGCAGTGCTGTGGGCTCGGAGGGGACAGGGGAGGTACACACTGCATCTGGCTCGGCAAGGTCCTTGCAGATTTCTATGTGTCCTGCAGAGTTGTCACATGCCGCAGATATGTGCCCTTGGATTGGGGATCTCATCTTGGTGAAAAGGGTGAGGCGCTATTGCCTTTGGAGCATGTGGCAGGCCAGTTTGCCAGAGGATGAGCATGATGCAGGACATTCCCTCTCTGCCACCCGGCACCTGTGGTCTGGGTTCACAAGATCCGAGTCATGCCAGGACTCTGCATTGGCATGGGGCTTCAGACAGGTGGTCATGACCGTGGCAAAGACATCCAGTGTACCTGACATAGAGTGGAGCATGGAGTGGGCCCTGTCAGGATGGGAGTGAGCCTAAGGGGGAGCTGGATGGGGGGGAGATTTTGGCAGCATGAGCCTCGACTGACACACACTTCATGGGTTGGAATACCAAGAAGGTGTGTGACAGTGGTGAGGGTGGCTTTGCCTGTGGGGTGGTGAGGGTGAGCTGGGAGGAGAGGAGAATGTGATCACTCCAGGAGAGAGGAGTGCAGAGATGGACGGAGAGGGGAAAGTCAGATGAGATCAGAGCATCAAGAGTGTGCCCTGCAGAATGAGTAGGGACAGACGGGAGTCTAGAGGGTAAGAGGGAGTTGCTGAGGTCACAGAAAGGTCACGTGGGGGGGTCAACAAGCATGCAGGTGGATGCGTACAGCAACAAGGAAGAGGATTTCTGTGTCTGGGGACATGAGTGAGGAGGAGAGGTGAGGACACTCAGAAAGGAAGTAGTACATTTGACCAGTTTTCCCAGACACAGTACGCACAGTTTGTGAATGTCAAGGTGTGGTAGAGAGAGACGTCACACAAGCCATTCCAGAGTGGAGTAGGTCTAAGTAGGAGTGACAGTGGCAGGAATACCCTCAGGGAAGCCAAGGGCACACCCCCCCTGCACAGTAGTGGCGGGCCAAGGAGAGGGTCTCCTGAACATCAGGTAGGAGTGTGTGAAGGATGCAGACAGAGCTGGCCGTCAGACATGTTTCCATGAGACCAAGGATGTCAAGGTGCATAACCTCATGTAAGTGACAGATATCGGAGGAATGCCTGATGCAGCCGCAGTGAAAGGAGTGTAATTGTGGAGGAGGTTGACAGCCTTGGAGGACTTACGGGGAGTGCTAGAGATCAGAGGTGCAGCATGTGTAGGAGTTGGAGTGGGAGGCGGAGAAGGATCATGGGAGGGTGCAGGGAGGCAGTGCAGGATTGATGAGGAGAGAGGAGGGGGGACAGCAGGAGAGGAAAGGAAGTTGATGAGATGTGGCTAGCATTTCTCAAGGAGAATGAGGTTGGCCTAAGGGCCTTGGACTGAGATGCTCCCATTACCATGCACATCAATTGTGGCCTCTGAGGATTGGAAGGAGGCCAGGAGTACACCCCAACGGGTCCCACCATTGATGGTGGAAGAGGAGCAAGGAGAGAGGACAGGGACCATGTGAAGGGTCTATGGGACAGGCAAAGGCATGTATGAGCAGATGTCAGTGAGAGTTGGCTTTGAGTAGGCTCAGATGCACTTGTCAGCAATAGGGTGGGTCGCATTGGAGGGCAGGGTGCCCTCATTTGACTGTTAGCAAGCAGGTGTCGTGAGTAGGGCACGATGGTCTGAACTGTAGAAGTCAGGGAAGATAGACCATGAAGAGCAGCATGGAGTGTGAGGGAATGGGGCTCGAAACCAGACGGTACCAAAGCACACAGGTAGGAGGTGGATGTCAAGGCAACATCCACAGTATGACAGCATGTTGGTTGGCATTTATATACAGAGGACGCATTAGCATGTGGTATCATTGCATGTCAGGCATGTGAAGATGAAACTTGATTGGCTGGGGGAAAGTATAGGAATGGTATGTAAGACATCAGATGAATAGACAGGGGAGTATGAGCAACAATGTAGTGACAAAATGACAATTCAAGGGCAACTTCCATGGTGTAGGGCCATATGTGCACTGTTGCCAGTTGGGATAGTGCTGTGGGCAGATGGTGTTGCACTGAACATACTGGATGAGGCACATGGGTGCCACTATCTACTCTGCCACACACCCCCTTGACAGGCACCCAACATGAATGCTTCACACACACACCATGCACATGGATAATACACACATGCATGTGCACTCACCGGATGATGCCTCGTAATCAGGGAGATCTCCCACACCTTGGAGTTGTCCCTCGGTGACGTAGGATCCAGCTACGGACTCGTGTGGTGTGAGTTCTATTTCCTGTGCTGGGGACCCACCTCCAGTCACCAAGGTTGCGGCATGACTTGAGGCCAGCTTATCCTTTGCCCTGCGCTTAAGGTCATTCCAGCGCTTCTGGCAATCACTAGCTGTGCGCCTCACTACTCCAAGGGCACTTATTCTGTCAGCAATGGTCTGCCAGTGTGCCTGGCGTCTGGCATGTGTGGTCTTGGACCCTGCAACGATGACCATTTCCCTATCATGATCTGACACATACTGAACAAGTGCATTCAGTTCGGCGTCTGTGAAGCTTGGCTTCCTTGATGGGCCGGACTGTGCAGCCGTGCCTGGGGAATCAGCCTGTGCCGGACGTGCACTCTTCCTCTTGCGCTTGGAAGGGGGTGGGGATCCAGAGTATCCTACGCCGCTGTGGACACTAGGGGCAGGAGCCGTGGTGGACTCAGTACTGGGTGTGTGGGATTGCACACTCAGCATGGGAGTAGGTGCAGGCATTGGGGGTAGTGGGATGGGGTCAGGCCTGATCTGAGGTGCATGAACTAGGACCGACACAGTCTTGGCAGGGTGTATGAGAGGTGGGGTGGATGGAGCCACACCCTGGCTATGGGGGCCAGCAGATGACCTATCTGGCATAGATGCGCGTGCCCTGATGACACCAATGTGCACCGGTGCACGTGCAGTGGACCTGCTGACCTGGATGTCAGCGATGGGATCACCCTCGGACAGGTCTGCTGCCACAATGGGCTGGTCCGACAAGGGCTGATCAGGGTTGGTATCAGCCACATGACCCTCAACTCGGCCACCTTTGCCACCCTTACGGCTTGCACGCCTCCCAACCATGGCACTGATGTTATTGTGCGTATGGGAGTCGGTGTGCACAATTGTCCTGGGCAATTGGGTGTCAAAGGGGTTGGGTACCAGATGGTATTCGTACCCTAGTGCAGTGGCAAGGCTATATGACACCCCTGGGGAAAGATGACGGGTCACGCAACGCACAGGCACCCCAGAAAAGTTAAGGAACGTGCACAATACCCCTCCTAGACCACGTGTGCTGATGGAAAACCCTGCACTACGCTGTGGCATCCAGTAACACAATGAACGTATGCGTGTCACACGCAGCCTAGAATGACCTCTGAAGGGGTAGGCTACACACGGGGCAAGCACAGAAGTTAGATACGTGCGTGACTCACCGTCTGCCAGGTAAAAGAGCGTGAAAAATGAGCGCGTTTGGTTGGCAACACCCCCGCCAAAAGAAGATGTGTACGCTGTCTGAGGAGACAGGACAACAGTAGAAGGGGACACTGTTTGAGGGAACAGGCCCAGGTAAACCAGTACAAGAGGAAAAAGAGAAAAAGCTGTCAGAGGTAACAGGGAGTACGAACTGGAAACGCCGTGAAGTAAATCACGTGTGAAACGACAAGAAGTACAGAATTCACCCACTCGCTCTCCACGAAAAGCACGTACAAGGAAATGGTGTTCTACACTACCTTATATACAGGCCCACACGTACAGCGTCACTTACGGCGTGTACGTGCTTGGCTCATGTTCACCAATCACACGCTTTGTCACTTCTGCATGTGGATCCTTTTTCACCAATCACACGCTTTGACACTCCTGCGTGTAGCTCACTTTTCACCAATCACACGCTTTGTCACTCCTGCGTGTAGATCCATTTTCACCAATCACACGCTTTGTCACTCCTGCGTGTAGATCCATTTTCACCAATCGCACGCTTTGACACTGCACGTGCAGGTAACTATAGACGCACATATGCTGGTGACGGGTTTTCGCGCGATTCGCTGAGTGTGGGGTTTTCACGTGCAAAATCACTCCCTATCAGGCTGTCCACGCGTTCAAACACGAAAGACCACGCTCCTGGCCAGGAGGCCAAATTACAGTCCCCCAGAGCCCTGAGCACGCTCCCACCTGCCATCTGCTGCTGCCTGACTGCCTGCTGGCCACGTGCCCCACAGTGCTGGTGGGTGGGGGTGGTGGGAGACATGGGTGGGGGCCTGGTGGAGGGTGCCCCTGGTGGATGGGGGGTGGGGGTGGTGGGAGACATGGGTGGGGGCCTGATGGCAGGTGCCCCTGCACTGCTGGGGGGTGGGGGTGGTGGGAGACATGGGTGGGGGCCTGGTGGAGGGTGCCCCTGGTGGATGGGGGTGCAGGGGGACATGATCAGGTGTGCAGGGTAGTCCCCTGTTTTGTGGGCTGCCTGCAGGGGCCGTGGAGGGTGTACAGGGTACACCTGTGAGGGCCCACCCAGCCTATTCGCGTGTGATAATTCCCACGCACCCCTGTAATACACGTACCCTGGCCAATCGCGTGTTGAACTTCCCGCTACCCCTGTAATACACGCACCCTGGCTGTTCGCGTGTGATAATTCCCGCGTACCCCTGTGATACACGTTCCCTGGCCTATCGCGTGTTCTACTTCACGCGTACCCCTGTAATACACGTTCCCTGGCCAATCGCGTGTTGAACTTCCCGCTACCCCTGTAATACACGCACCCTGGCTGTTCGCGTGTGATAATTCCCGCGTACCCCTGTAATACACGTTCCCTGGCCTATCGCGTGTTCTACTTCACGCGTACCCCTGTAATACACGTACCCTGGCCAATCGCGTGTTGAACTTCCCGCTACCCCTGTAATACACGCACCCTGGCTGTTCGCGTGTGATGATTCCCGCGTACCCCTGTAATACACGTTCCCTGGCCTATCGCGTGTTCTACTTCACGCGTACCCCTGTAATACACGTTCCCTGGCCTATCGCGTGTTCTACTTCACGCGTACCCCTGTAATACGCGTTCCCTGGCTGTTCGCGTGTGATAATTCCCGCGTACCCCTGTAATTCACGTTCCCTGCCTAGTCGCGTGTAGAACTTCCCGCGTACTCCTGATTTGAAGATTGCCCGCTTTGCTTTCCTTGTTTGCCTGCCCTGTGAAGTGGTCCAGGGTTAGCGCAGCCCTTAGCGATGATTTAGCGATTTTGATGGCTTTTCCTTGCGCGAGGGCGTTCTTGGGGGCGTTACTGGCGCTGCTGCAGGCTCGCTGCGATTCTCTGCGCCACGGCTGGTTTGGGAGCATGAAATCCATGAATACGCTGTGCGCGGAAATCAGTTTTAGCGCACGTGCCTGGCGCAGACTATCGCAGGCGCACGCTATGCGCCAGCCGCGTGCGCTACTTGTGCGCTGGATTCTATGAATTACCCTGTGAATATGTTTAGGACTTCCTGTAAATAATATGGCTTTTTTCCTGTTCTTGATGCAAAATGTGCTGTAAAATGTGTTGTTTCGACCTAGGGAGATGTAAAGCTCTCTTGTGCCACTCAGCGTGGGAATCTTTGCTCATCTAAAGGTGCCACCAATTAATAGATGCACAGTAAGTGAAAACATCTTTAAGTGAAATAAACAAAGTTAGTTCAATTGACCTCTCCCCTTAGAAGAAAGTGCACAAGACAAATGAGCATTTGCCTTAAAAAAATAAAATCAACCTAGAAAAATTATCTGAGAGAAGAATTTCCCAAAACTATGCTGGTAATGTATAAAAGGCACCCACCTTTTAAACCAACAGTATAGAATGAAATATTACATTGAAAAAAAATCCAATTAGTAGATGCGTGCTTTGATCTCCATTTTATGTGGTCTTTTGGGTAAGTGTCTCGGCTGGAAACATTCTTTTTGAATGCTGGTCTCAAGCATGCAAAGGGGGTTGCGTACGCCATTTGAAAAAAGTGGGCAGACCTTTTCCACCAACGTGTTGCCGCGACTTGTACCTTGAAAATCAGCACAGGTCCAGAACCAGTGAAAATAACCCCTCCAGTCACCAGGAATGTAACCTCTCCCACCACATCCTGGGAAAATATTCATGACTCACTTGCCCTCTCATCCTTTCCCCTCTTACCCCCATGTTTGGCTTTCAACTATACTCTGTTTTATAAAGGTTACTTGAAAAGTACACAAACTATAGTAAAGTAATCACACAATGCGATAAATCCTTATAGAAATATGCGTGGGAAAAAGTGTACAATTGTGGTATTATTCCCCCCCATCTTGAATGGAATACTACAAATATTAGAATGCAATTCAGCAAGAGGCAAACAATGGCCTGAGGCTTTTGAAAATGTACTTTCAAGACTCATAACAAGAGGTAATGTGCGAAAATGATACCTCTTTGGGTTTCAATGTTTAACAAAGACATGATGTGAGGGAAATGTTACATTGTGCCAGAAATTAAGGTGTGTTAAATATGAACATGTGAAAATAAGTCAGCTATTTGAAAACTGTTTTGTCGGATATATTTAATTGTCCTGGAGGAGGGCATAGGTTTAAGCAGCTAACTGTTGCTTGCTTGTGGTTTCAAAATAAAAATGCCCCTTTGCCCTTCATAACATGGAAACGTTAAGAGTGTCTTACCAAAAGAATCGTCTCTTAAATGGCCCATCACTTGTAAATCGCTCCCATTTTAAATGCTCAGCTTGAAGAGAGAAAGTGGTAAGCAGTATTTATGGGGCCTGCAGCGTCTGCTGTGCCTTTGGAGGAAGATATTCGTCTCGAGAGTTTTGCAGCATGACGTTGAGAGGTGACACGTTGCCTCCCTATGACAAACAGAAAATGGAGCCTCCTACATGGAGGCAGCACAGCCACCCTTGAAAACAATGTTACTTAATATTCAGGAGGCCAGTAGCTGGTCATGCCTCAGGCCGGCCCTGATTGAATGGCCCTGGCTACGTGTTCACTGCCTCTTCAGAAGTCAGTGAATGTGGCCCTGGCAGTCTATCAGATCCCTACGTCAGGGTGGGAATGCTGCTGGTAGAAATTCTGGTGGTGCTTTCTCTTAAACCCTACTATGTAGGGGCATGAGATGCAGCTTTTTAGATGGTGGGGAAAACAAGCAGCAATGGGTCGGAGGGTGCAGTGACGTTCGCTTTTCTGCATAATCTCAAAGGCCTGCGTCTTAAACACAGGTGGCTCCTCCAAACAGTGAGATCTCTAACTGGGTTTGGAAACTGAAATGCAGGTTCCACAGACAGGACCGGCCCTGGCTAGGCAACAAAACATATGTGGGGCCTCTAATTTGCATATGTAGTGACTTCAGTGACATCACAGAAAACGAAATCACAGAATGAGTGTTTAATACTCGAGTGGATCATGGGAAGGTACATTTAAAGTTACCTTAATTAAGCCAAGAGACAAACTTTGCCCTGTCTAGTATATGAATGGTCACTTTTATTATTACATTTGTGGTAGTATCATGCATGCAGTTTGTTTGGAGTAGCGGATAGTGTGAGCTGAATATATTTTGAAGACTTCTAATTTTGGCAGATAATAAGCCTTATTAGTTCCCGGCAGTGTGAATCCACCGGATACACTTAAAATGGATTGGCTTGTTTCCAAGCCATACCACAGTGTAATCCCGTGGGCGCACGTACGTACCTGCGTTTGTTCCCGGCAGGCGGCGTGGCAGTCCCTTAGCCAATGAGGAGGCTCGAAACGGGGCAATCCTCGCTCCGAGACTCCACATGGCTGGAGGCTGCCATCGTCCCCCGCCGGGGATTCAGGTATGTATTTTCTTTTTCCACCTCCCTCCCCTGCAAAATATCATCATCATCAAAAAAGTATATTTGGAAGTAAATCCATAAACCATATTACAGACATTGCAGAAAAAACATAACAACACTCAATAATGATAAAAGGACAATTCATCATAAATCTAAATTCATACAATAACAGAACATTAAAAACAGACAAGATGAAAAATGCATGTGTTCAAATCAAATTGCAATCAGTTTGTTCCGCCGGTGCCAGGCTTTTCTTAGAAACTCTACACAGCCCCAAGCCACAGGAGATGTCTCAGCTCGGAGCGGGTATATCAGGGCAGTTCTTACCTGAATGAAGTCTGCGGTTCTGAGCAGAGGTGCAATAGTCCCTTTTCTGATATCATGGTAAGCCGGACAAAACATTACAAAGTGCAAAAGGTCCTCCTCGGGCCAAAGACAAAGCGGGCAGGTTGGGCACTGATCCGTACATAACCAGCTCTGCGTGCAAGACCTCAGCCATAAAGAATTAAAGCGTGCCCGCGTCAATGCCCAGCGGTCAGAGGGTCTATGACTGTGCTACAGATATGACTTAACACTTGAAACACTTGTTTATAGACGTGTTATAAATGCCATATATCATATCATATCATATCATATCATATCATATCATATCATACCTTCTGCGGCTGAGATAAGCATGTGCTTTCTATTTGCCTCGACCCTGAGCACCATGGTTTCTCTATCCAACATAAGTATACACCATTAAACAATTGCTTATACTTTTTCACTGTGGTTGGTGACAAAAAGATAAGAGGACATAGCAAATGTTGGGCATTCAACGAAGAAATACATTTGGTTATGTACAATAACCACAGAATTTTGAGTTTAAAGGGACTGGACATCAGAGCATTTATGATTGTGTGTGTTAGGGCTGCTTTTGGGTTCGACCACACTGCTAACCAATGAGACAAGGGGGCCATCTGCCATTCATCACCAATGTGATGGCTGCCAAGTTCCATGTGTGTGGCAAAATTTGGTGCAGAACTTGGTAAGCCTAACAATTTTTTAAGAAAGGTGTTTTCAACAGATTCAATTTGGGTGCCCTTCTCCATGCCCCACAGGGCAGCCCCATAGCTGGTGGATGCCTGTTTGGGCTCTGTACACTTCCAAGACCATCTTAATTGGTTGTCTCTAACACATATTCTGGAACCGGGACAGGCCCCTGAGAGCCGGCCTCATTCTCAGGCACTGTTTCTCCATGTGGCTGGACCCCCGCCAATTTTCGCTAAAAGTCACTCCTAGATAATCAAAGCTTGCAACCTTGGGCATTGGTTCGCCACCACTCCAAATTGTTTGCATCTTTAGAAATCTACCACCTCTACGCGAGCAAGCCATTAATGCAGATTTCTTGGAGTTCACTGATAGTTTAAGACTTGACATGAATCGAGTATAAGTGTCCACCAATTGTTGTAAGGCTATAGGGGTCCGGGAAATTAAAACCATATAATCTGCGTAACCCAATACTGGGAGCGGTAGCCCACTCACCTTGATGTAGTGTGCATGACTTTCCACCAGCGCCCGATAGACTCCATTGATATAAAGAGCAAATAGCACCGGTGCAACCACACACCCTTGTCGGACATCCAGGGTAACTCCAAAAAAGTCACTGTGCACTGACCTTGTTCCGCAAATCTAACACAGGCCAAGGTGTTTTCATGGATAATCTGCAACACCTTCACCAACTCCTCCGGGCATCCCATGGACCTGAGCACACCCCACAGCAGCACCCTGTCCACCTTATCGAATGCTGTTCTCAGGTCCATGAACGCCAGTTAGAGTTGTTCGCCACTAACAAAAATGGATGTTACACCCACCAAATACAGATTTAAGGCCTGGTCTCGAGTCCCCAGTCCTGGGCGGAAACCATACTGTATATCTGCGAGCACCTTACTATCTGAGATCCACTGTTCTAGGTGCTCCAGAACCGCCCGGCCAAAAATGTTAAATGAGGTGTCTAACAATGAGATTGGCCTGTATGAAATTGGGCTTGTGGGTCACCTTTTTTAAAAATGGGGTAAATTATTGCCTGACGCCAAGAAGGTGGAAATTCACCAAGTTTAAGTAAAGCGTTGAAACTTCTGGTCAGCAAAGGGTCCCACATGTCTGGTTCACCCCTGAAGAGGTCTGCTGGAATTGCATCCGAACCCGGTGCACGATTATGTTGTTGTTTAGTCACAGCCACCTGGACCTCCTTCACAGTTAGACGTAAGGTGGTACCAAGGGCCCTTTTGAACCCCATAAATGCCTCTGCTTTATATAGAGAGCTGAAGTGGTCAGACCAGGCTTTCGCAGTCACATTATTCTCTATGTATCCTGGCTCTTTTGTAGGTAGGCCCATCTGCCACGAACTCCCAAAATGTTTTGGTGTCCCTGGCAGATACCGCTTGAAGGAGCTCTTGCCATGCACATTCTTCTAGATACATTTTCCTTTTTGCCCGAGTAGTTTTATAACGTGCACGGGTACTGATTATCTTACCTATGGTGCTATCCCTTGCCCGTAAAAGCTCCTTTAGATTATGCTGGGCTTCACGGCAGGATTCATCAGACCAGCTCTGTATGTTATTTCTCCCTGTTATAAAGTCCATCTGGAAGTGGTCTGTTAAGAAATTATTGATTTTTTGGGAGATCGGGATGATAACCCTAGGATCCACTTCCTGGGAGAGTATGGGGACGATTGATTACATGTTTGCGTGGACCACCTTGGTCTGAGTGGCCATTGGGTCTATTTTGGCCCACTTCACGCTGCGCTTGCAGAGGGGGTTAATTTCACAGTGGTCCAGATACGGTAATCTTGGGTGTGACACCACCGGATAACCAACCTTTAATACCAGCCTCAAGGGGTAATGGTCACTATGCAGATTTTCTAGGATATGAAACTCCACAATGTGTGGACAGTCCTTTGCATAGATACAAAAGTAATCTATTATAGAAGTTGCCCTGGGTGCCATGATACGTGGATTTCCCTGGACAGTCCAAGCCAGCACGTCCATTTAAGGAGCGGTTGCCCCAATCCAAGAACCAAGCGCTAAACTGAAGTCCCTTAGTAATGGTTCTTTCGTCTGTCAGTTGGATCAGTGCTATCCCATAGATGAAATCTTCGCCCAGGTCCACCATCTCATTGTCAATCCCACTGCCCAGTTTTGCGTTCAAATCTCTGCCCAATATTAATAGCGGATTTTGACTCCCTGTAATTTAGCATTTTTATATAGCTGTAGGTGTGCACTCTGAGTCAATGAGATCCTTCAAGGCACATGGGAAACCTTTGTTAAGAGTATGTGGACTATTCTAAAAGTTCATCAGAATTAATTCTCAGCCATATTCGGGGCGCGCTCTAGTGCACTGTAGGGTCACATTATTAGTTTCCCTAATAGTTAGTACCAGGTTAAGTGAGGACTTAAGCAAAATTGCCATGCCACCATAGCAACAACCTCTCCCACCCTTCTTTGCAGCAATACTTTTTGAAACATAACCATCCAAGGAGAATGGCGAAAGAGCCCATGTCTCCTGGAGGAGTATTATATCGTAATGCCTAAGAACTGAGACAACCTCAGGTTTTGACAGTTTATTGAGGGCACCCACTATGTTCCAGGACAGAAATGACATTGCTGTACTTAGGTTGAGAGCTGGATATTCGCTGGTTATGTTCTGTTCCACAGAGCCCGAATGGGACTCTGCCGCCACTTGGGCGACCTCATTTAAGACACGGAGTCAATCTGTCTCTTCTCGGTTCCCAAGGGCCTCAAAGCAGTTTGCCAAAGGTATATCACCCCTGCTAATCAGTGTTTTATCCTCTCCCCTGCCTACCAAAGCCGTAGACCCTCCCCATACATTGGGGTACATGGGCTTATGCAGTGGCAAACAAGACACAAATTGGGGTGAGTAGAAGGCGGTCAGAGGAAAAAATGCACTAGTGGAACCAGTAGTTTTGCAACTCCGCCACTCTGGGTTCAGGAAGGTAACCAGATAGTCTAACATGGCCGGAGCAGTCATCGAGACTACAGCACAGTCCCCCTAAGTCCGCTTAGGTTCCTTCCCCATTTAAGGTACCCTACGTGCCATCGGGTTAATCTTCATCCTTGGGAGTCGTGTGTTTATCCATTGGGATGTTTTATTTATGAGGGAGATTGTGGTCTCTACAGTGCCGTGGTCCAAACGCGGCAGTCCTGTGATCACTCCCACCAGTGGTGCAGCTTCCGGTGGAAGATTAAAAGCCGATTGTTGTGCCGACTGCCCTGTGCCCTTGGAGATTGTGTGAGAGCCAACTGCAGAGGTCACTCTTGGGGCCCCAGTTCCCCACCCAGCGCGTCCTTCAACTGGGGGCGTGTTCTGTTGTTTGTGGCCAGGCACTTACGTGGCCAACACCTGTGGTGTTGATACCACTTGCCCTCTCACAGGGAGAGTATTGACGGTACTTGGCAGTGGAAGGGCAGGAATTATTCCCAGAGACTTAGATTCCAAAGGACCAATTATTCTATTCACCAGATCTTTGAGTTCTAGAATGTCATTTTTCAGCCTTTGACTAAGTCATTTAAGATGCAGAGTGACGTACTTAGTGTGCTTTTGAGGGATGTAATGGTGGAAAAGACGGGAGCCAGTTTGTTATCCAAGACCTCCTCCAGTATTTTAAAATCACTGGAAGCTGAGTCCAAAGAATCCTTCACAGAAATTGGAGCTGGTTTGTTTTGGAGAGTGCCCCCCATATCCCCTGTGGATGGTTGCCATCCCCCTAGACGGAGTTCCAGACTCAAAAGCTGATCCCCATCAGTGGGATCCCGTGCTACAGCACTAGAATTAGGGCTATCCCTGAGTCACTGAGATAGGTTCGAGAGTGAAATATATGGGGAAGGGAGGGATGGCTTTATGTTTTCCCGATCACTGGAATGAAGAATGGCAACCTCAATTGCCCTTTCAGTATGCTGAATCCGTTCTGCTATTTTCCCTGCCATTTGTTTCAGATATTCATTTAAGGTGGGCTGGTCCAAAGGCAGTTGGCCATTTTTGACTTTCTTTCATTTTGATTTGATGGTGCTTGTGGCGTCTGTGGGGCTGCTAAAACCAGCTGCTAGGCTACACTTGCTTTTTTTTTGTTTTGTTGGCCACCAAAGGCGGGGGTTTAGCTTTACGCTTAGACATGGGTCGTCGTAACCGTCAACCAGACTACACAATAATGTGCACGTATGCTGCAGTGCAAAATAATGCTTGTAAAGTGCAAATACAAGCGCAAGGACAAAAGGGTACCAACTTAATAATACACAAAGTGGGCTTTCACTTCAGTTAGCTCAAAGACCTTCACAGGGCATACAAATTAAAACACGTGCAATTTAAGAACAATTCAAGGGCCTTCGCATGGCATGGGAATAAAAAAAACAAATGCAAATTAAAAATAATAGGCAGATTTAAAACACACAGCTGTAACAGGAACGTAATAATTAAGCAGAGAGAAACCAGGTGATGGAGGTAGAGGGAAATAAAAAAAACCTTGCAGCCCCCCAGCCTGGTTTACACTGCACTCCAGCAAAAGTCTCCCCGAGACGGCTGTCAAGATGACAATTAAAAGACAAGATATTGTACAGATTCTAACCAAGTGCCAGTGGCATTAAAAGTTGAGGATGTCTAAACCAATCAAAATGAGAGAACAGACGTCAGAATACAGAGAGCCCCCGAGGACAGGGAACACCCGACAGCTTGAGGAGCTGCCAGAGTCCGTCTCCCCCTCTCCCGCCCCTCCCTCGGATTTTCAAAGGGTTTTAGTTTTGGAGGGCACAATAGCACTCAGCAATAAACAGCCCGGACAAATAACAATCAATGATGTTCAAACAGACTGTATTAGGCTGTGTTTTAGGGAAGGTAGGGGGCACAGAATGAAGCAAGGAGTAAGAAATGGAGAGTTCCAATAGGTGCAAATGTGTCAGCTGAAGCCTAATGCAGTGAGTCCTCTGCAACAGCAGAGGATGGGAGAGAAACCTTGCAGACTCCCTCCTCGCAGACTGCAGGGACTCAACCAGAACACGTTATCCTACAATGTGTCCGGCATACGATGTGAGGTGGAGGAATGCCCGACAGGCTAAGGGGCATCCATAGTCCGTCTCCCCCTCCTCCCCAATGCAGGAATAAGCAAGTTCAACTGAAAGTACCAATGTGAACCAATAGAAGCCAATCCAGCCCAGGCGGTAGGTGCCCTGGAAAAGTCTCAGCTCATCGGCTGCGCACAATGGAAACCACGACCCCCCTGTACCAGAAAGTGACCATGCCCGGCTCAAAGCTGCCCAAATAAGAAGGTCAGCCTGTGTAGGCAATCCGTTGCGGGGAGAGCCGTACAAATTGGGAGGCACACAGGTGGAAGAATTAGTGGAAGAATTAGTCAATTCAAAAGGGAAAAGCCAAGTCACGTACTCCACCAACTTGGTTTGTCTTCAATGACAATGCTGCCTCAATGCTATGCAGGGAAGCGCCCCCCAAAAGGTGGTTTCTCAATTATTCACCAATCCAGCCCAAATGTATTTGCAGCGTGTGTTTGCAGAAAACTTGGGGTGGGGGGCTGCCCACCATCAGAGGTAAAACCAGTCACGTAGATCCGGAAGAGTGTTAAATGTGAGGGGTGACTCAGAGGGCAGTAACCGTGGGTTCAAACAGAAGGAGGTGGGCTGTTTTGCTTCCTGCACAGACTGAGCTGACTTCAGAAGACTCTGCCCCACCAAGATATGTCCAATACTTCCATAACACCCATGGACAGCCACAGACAGTCTGCGTCCTTCACCGGCGGGCTTCTGCCGCAGGGGTGAGTACTGGTGGGTTTTGTACCCTCCTCTTCCCCTTCACACAAATTTGCGGCAAAAAGGCGCCGTGGCCTAACGGGCCGAGAGCTCCAGAGACCCAGTAACAGCCAACACAGCCACAGACAGCCTGTGCCCTTCACCGGCGGGCTTCCGCCGCAAAGGTGAGTACTGGTGGGTTTTGTACCCTCCTCTTCCCCTTCACACAAATTTGTGGCAAAAAGGGGCCGTGGCCTAACGGGCCGAGCGCTCCAGAGACCCAACAGCCAACACAGCCACAGACAGCCTGCGCCCTTCACCTGCAGGCTTCCGCCGCAAGGCTGAGTACTGGTGAGTTTTGTACCCTCCTCTTCCCCCTCACACGAATTTGCAGCAAAAAAGGGGGCGTGGCCTAACAGTCCAAGAGCTCCAGAGACCCAGCAACAGCCAACACAGCCACAGACAGCCTGCACCCTTCACCTACGAGCTTCCGCCGCAAGAGTGATTACTGGTGGGTTTTGTACCCTCCTCTTCCTCCTCACTCAAATTCGTGGCAAAAAAGGGGGCATAACCTAACGGGCAGAGAGCTCCAGAGAACCAGCAACAGCCAACACAGCCACAGACAGCCTGCACCCTTCACCTATGGGCTTCTGCCGCAACGGTGAGTACTGGTGGGTTTTATACCCTCCTCTTCCTCCTCACTCGAATTCACAGCAAAAAAGGGGGTGTGGCCTAGCGGGCTGAGAGCTCCAGATACCCAGCGACAGCCAACACAGCCACAGACAGCCTGCGTCCTTCACCTGCGGGCTTCCGCAACAAGGGTGAGTACTGGTGGGTTTTGTACCCTCCTCTTCCTCCTCACTCGAATTTGCAACAAAAAGGGGGCATGTGCTAATGGGCCGAGAGCTCCAGAGGCCCAGCAATAGCCAACACGGCCACAGACAGCTTGCGCCCTTCAACTGCGGGCTTCTGCCCCAACGGTGAGTGCTGGTGGGTTTTGTACCCTCTTCTTCCTCCTCACTCGAATTCGCAACAAAAAAGGGGGTATGTCCTAACGGGCCGAGAGCTCCAGAGACCCAGCAATAGCCAACACGGCCACAGACAACCTGCGCCCTTCAACTGTGGCCTTCCGCTGCAAGGGTGAGTATTGGTGGGTTGTGTACCCTCCTCTTCCTCCTCCCTCGAATCCGTGGCAAAAAGGGGGCGTGGCCTAACAGGCAGAGAGCTCCAGAGACCCAGCAACAGCCAACACAGCCACAGACAGCCTGCGCCCTTCACCTGCAGGCTTCCACCGCAAGGGTGAGTACTGGTGGGTTTTGTAGCCTCCTCTTCCCCCTCACTCGAATTTGCAGAAAAAAGTGGGTGTGGCCTAACTGGCCAAGAGCTCTAGAGACCCAGGAACAGCCAACACAGCCACAGACAGCCTCCACCCTTCACCAGTGGGCTTCCGCCACAAGGGTGAGTACTGGTGGGCTTTTTACCCTCCTCTTCCTCCTCACTCAAATTTGCTGTGAAAAGGGGTGTGGCCTAATGGACAGAGAGCTCCAGAGATCCAGCAGCAGCCAACACAGCCACAGACAGCCTGCGCCCTTCACCTGCTGGCTTCCGCGCCTCAAGGGTGAGTACTGGTGGGTTTTGTACCCTCCTCTTCGTCCTCACTCGAATTTGCAGCAACAAGGGGGTGTGGCCGAACAGCCCGAGACCTCCAGGGACCCAGCAACAGCCAACACAGACACAGACAGCCTGCGCCCTTCACCTATGGGCTTCAGCCGCAAGGGTGAGTACTGGTGGGTTTTGTACCCTCCTCTTCCCCCTCACTCGAATTTGCAGAAAAAAGTGGGCATGGCCTAACTGGCCAACAGCTCCAGAGACCCAGCAACAGCCAACACAGCCACAGACAGCCTGCGCCCTTCACCTGCGGGCTTCCGCCGCAAGGGTGAGTACTGGTGGGTTTTGTACCCTCCTCTTCCTCCTCACTCGAATTTGCAGTAGAAAAGGGGGCGTGGCCTAATGGGCCAAGAGCTCCAGAGATCCAGCAACAGCCAACACAGCCACAGACAGCCCATGCCGCAAGGGTGAGTACTGGTGGGTTTTGTACTCTCCTCTTCCTCCTCACTCGAATTTGTGGCAAAAAAGGGCGTGCCCTAATGGGTCGAGAGCTCCATAGACCCAGCGGCAGCCAACACAGCCACAGACAGCCTGCGCCCTTCACCTGCGCGCTTCCACCGCAAGGGTGAGTACTGGTGGGTTTTGTACCCTCCTTTTCCTCCTCACTCGAATTTGCAGCAAAAAAGGGGCATGGCCTAACAGGCCAAGAGCTCCAGAGACCCAGCAACAGCAAACACAGCTATAGACAGCCTGCGCCCTTCACCGTCGGGCTTCCGCCGCAAGGGTGAGTACTGGTGGGTTTTGTACCCTCCTCTTCCTCGTCATTCGAATTTGTGGCAAAAAAGGGGGTGTGGCCTAATGGGCAGAGAGCTCCAGAGACCCATCAACAGCCAACACAGCCACAGACAGCCTGCGCCCTTCACCTGCACGTTTTTGCCGCTAGGGTGAGTACCAGTGGGTTTTGTACACACCTCTTCCTCAGTCGAATTTGTGGCACAAAAGGGGGTGTGGCCTAATGGGCCGATAGCTCCAGAGACCCAGCAACAGCCAACACAGCCGCAGATAGCCTGTGCCCTTCACCTGCGGGCAAACTATCCCCTCCCCGCCTTCCCAACCCCACTTACCTTTGTTTTTTTTCCTTTTCCGGGTGCGAACGCGATGGGAACACTTCTATCCCCAGCACGTCCGCTCCTGATGGCCGCCATGGAAAGAGAAACTGACTCCGTTTTCCATTTCCCAGCGGCCATTTAATTTGGCATTTATTTTTAATTTATTTTTCTGTTCCGAAATGCTGCAGCGTTTCGGAACAGAAAAAATGCTATTAGTACCCCGGTCTAACGGGCTGGGGTACTAATGGCAATAAGCCCCAAGACGGCGGGCCAATACCGCCCGCAGTAATGCCACCGGGGCCTTCATTAAGGTGTAACTATGGGCCCCAGGGGCATTGCCTTGGGCAGTATTGGCCCGCCGTCTCGGGGCTTATTGCCATAGTGGGATGAAATGATTTGCCATGGGGCACAAACTTTGGTTAGTTGGCGAAGCCGGGATTTCGGACACGTCTGTTACTCGGGCACCTGCACAACTCTTCCCAGCTGTAGATGATAGACAGTTTGTTTGGTGACATTCTTTTTGCAGCTTTGCCTTGAAAACAACCTCTGAATGTGGAATGGAGTGCAAAGAAATGTGCTCGGTTTTGCTGCCTAAAGTTAATTGTTGCTTTTGCAGGAGTTTCATGATTGCTTTTATTTTTATGGAGTATGTACTTGGCCTTTTTGTCCAAACTAGCAATATGCTTTTAATTCACACGCTACAGATGATGATAATTTTTCCTGTCAAAAGATTGAATATCCAAGCAATAACACCGACACAATCAGGGCCGTGTGGAGGAGCGACTGAATTTTTCCCCCTAGGAGCAGGAAGGAACAACACGCTACGCTAGAAACGCACATTTTGGCTTACTGCACAAAAACCCAGACTCATTTAAAAAGTGGAAAAGGTTGCTTTAATGTGACAGTTCAAAGCTTACAATTAAACGCTTACCTGGTTCCATGGCCTTACAAACTAAAGACATATTTAAACAACCAATTAACTAATTAAACATTTTCATTTTCCCCCAACAATTAAATAATTAAATAAAGCCATTTCCTACCTAACTGTCCCTTGGACCCTACCGTCTCCTTACCCCTTTTCCAGGCGTCCCGCTTTCTCCCCGGGGCCATGCCCCTCCAGGCTCAATACCTGTTCCCCCGGGGTGGCCCGCTTGTGCAAACAGCACCACCCCATCCTTTCCAGTGTCATTCCCCCATTGTGCTTCCCTCCCCCACATCAATAGGGGCCATGCCCCCGGCACCAGAAAAACCCTCCCCGGAGGTGTTCTTTCTGCCCCCCCCCCGATTTTCTTTACCTCCAACTCTTTAACCAATCTCCCAGCCAAGAGCCCAGGTCCGCTAGGTAATGATTATTCCCATAAATCGACAAGTGTACACCATCCTCTCTAAAGATCATGAAACCTTCATACACTATTTTGTTATGTTCCATAACGTGTACCGCCACCGAGGCACAAAACTTAACCATCTCTCTGTTGATCCCTTTCCTAGCCCGCTCTATCGCTCCCTCACTCCTCGCCCCCCTCCACACTCTCCGCGGCAACAGCTTAGTCCTCACTACCGCTGCTTGCGGCCACATTTCACACACCCAGACTAAATCCCTTTTCATTTTCCTTAGCAGAGCCACCCCCGTATCCCTTACCAGGTCATTCTCCCCAGCATGAATAATCAACACCTTTGGAGCCCCATAGCGTTCCCTCAGCCCAGTCAACATCGGAAGCAACTGGCCCCAGCACAGGCCCCCTAGACCATGCCATTTTACCACCACATCCTTATAGCTGCAAACCAGTTGCCTACCAAGAACCCTCTTCTCCGCCTCTTTCCCAGCCCACTTAACAATTGAATGGCCGACAATCCACACTTGCGCCAACTCCCCCTCCTTTCGCACAGCATCTGAAAAAGAAATTACAAAAATCACTACCAATCAATACATTCTACCAGCTGTCAACCAGGTCCTCTGCCACCCTCCTTCAAAATTCCCCTTTATCAAACTCCCTGACATACCCCTTGTATCTTCCGGACCTCCAACGCCCCAGGCTTTTCACCTTATCCTCCGACAAACCCAGCCTATTACCTTCAGATGCTGCACCCATCCTAAATGAAGGTGTCCCAAAATCCCCCGCCCTTTCTCCTACCGCTACCAGCGCCTTACGCAATACCCCCAGGACTTGTGCCGCTGAAACCGGCTTCCCATCCTCATGCTTAAACACTAACCCTGTCTTACCCCCACAATGCTCCTTCCACAACCTGCCTGTCTGAAATGGGCATAAGTCCTTGCTCCCCCGACCCAACAAAACCCAATGACCCTTTCCCTTTTGGTCCGTCTTAGGCCTCTTAATCCTGATGTCCAAACCCAATTCTGTAATTTGCACCTCCTCCCACTGCAGTCCCCCCAAGCTCCCTTTTCCCCCCACCAACTCCGACACCCGAAAAGCCCCAAAGAATAACCACATAAAACAAGTCGCAAACAGCTCCCCTTCCCATACCGACCAGCAAACTCCCTCCACCACCTTAATCAACCTCTGCAACAATTCTGCCGATATCGGCTTCCTCTTATCCTTGCCCCTCCTACTCTCCCTTGCCCATCCTTCCAACATCCTACTTGCCATTTGCCCCCCACTCGGCTGAAAACCCCAAAACCATTTCCCGTAGTAAGCAATCCCGGCTAACTTCCCTGCTATAGTTGCTCTTGACCAGCCCCTGTCCTTGCACCTCAGGAGGAAGTTCATGACATCGTCCCTCCTCCGCTCTTCCGCATCCCATCTACCCTTCCAACTACAAGCTCCCCCCCCAATAAAATCCTCCCAGGCCCTCCTGTATGACTCCTTAGATGCCCCGGCCAATGAACCCTCCACCAAAGCAAGCGCACTCAGCTTCCTATCTTCCACAGCTCCTCCGGAATCTGCTGCCCCTCCTGATCCGCATCTGGAGCCAATCCACGGAATCTCTGCCATTGAAAACGAGATAATGCATCAGCGATGCCATTATCCTTCCCTGGCACATGTGTTGCCTTAAACACCACATTCCATTCCATGCAGCGCAGAACAAACTCTCTCATCAGTCTTGCCACCCTCTGATCCCTTGCTGACTGCCTGTTCACTACATGGACCACGCATTCATTATCAACATTGAAATTCACTTTCTTGTTCTGCAAGTCCTTCCCCCACAACTCCAATGCCACCTGTAAGGGGAAAAATTCAAGAAATGCTATACTCCTTCCCTCCTTCAACCACCGAGCTGGCCACTTCTCCGCACACCACTTCCCCCCCCCCCAAAAGACTCTGAAACCTCCTGCTCCTGCTGCATCAGAAAATATCTGTACTTCCCATGTCACCGGATCTCCCTGCAACCACATTGACACCCCGTTGAATTTCTCCAAAAAACGCACCCAAATTCTGCAATCCTCCCTCACTGCCCCCGATACTCTTATCCGATGATGTGGGCACTTTGCTCCCGCCATAGCCCTCACCATGTTCCTACAAAACGTCCTCCCTGGGGCCACCACCTTGCATGCGAAATTCAGATGCCCTACCAATTTCTGCATCTCCACCAACATAATTTTCTTGGCCCCTACCGTTTTCTCCAGCAGTACCACCAGTTTGCTCACCTTGTCGTGCGGCAAGCGTGAGGTCATGTCCACTGAATCCAGTTCAATTCCTAGAAATGTCAACACCACTGCTGGCCCTTCTGTTTTGTCTTCAGCTAAAGGCACCCCCAACTCCTCCATCAGCTCCTGAAACAACTTTAGCATTTCCCTGCACTCCCCCTATCTTTCTGCCCCCCTAATGAACAGAAAATCATCCAGATAGTGCAGCACACTCTCCCCACCCAAATTAAATGAGAAAACCCACTGCAAGAAAGAGCTGAACTGTTCAAACAAAGCACAGGAAATTGCGCACCCCATTGGCAAGGCTTTGTCTATGTATATGTGGCCCTCGAACTGCAAGCCTAACAACCAAAAGTCCTCCGGGTGCACCGGCAATAACCTGAAGGCCGCCTTAATGTCGCACTTGGCCATGAAGGCCCCTCGCCCTTCTTTCCTTAGCAGCTCCACCGCCTGGTCCACACTTGCATACACAACCCCACATTCTTCCGGGGCAATGAAATCATTGACCGACTTGCCCTCTGGCCATGACAAATGGTGTATCAATCTGAACTCCCCCGGAGCTTTCTTGGGCACCACCCCTAGTGGGGATATAACCAAGTCACCCGGCAAGTCCTCAAACGGCCCTACTATCCTACCCGTCTCTATCTCTTTGCTCAATTTCTGTCTTACCACCTCAACATTTTCTTTGGCTGATTTCAAATTTTCAGCCCACCGATGCACCCTTGGGCCCTGGTACCCCAATCTGAAACCTTGACAAAACCCCTCCCCCAAGATTTTAGCCCCTTCCCTGTCCGGATAAAATTGCAACCATTTTTGCAGCACCCCCACTTTAATTGGAGTAAAAGCTTTTCCCCACAACCCCTCTACCTGCACCTCTCCCCCTACCCCTGTCCCCCTGTTGGAAACACTGAGTCAGAGGGTGTTTTCCTCCACACTTGCTACATTCGTGCCTGAACCTACACAGGGTCCTTGTGCAGCCGTCCTTATTAAACGCCCAGCACGCTGCTGAGGACTGCCCTCAGCCTCCTCCCTCCACCCCCTCATGGGCGGGGCGACCAAGAAAGGGCCGGAAAGGCACAGGCAGCCCACTTGCTGTGTGCACCGTCGGGGCAGGCCTCGTTGGCGCCATCCATTGCAGCCAAAGATCCATGTCTATCTCCCCCCAGACCGCCTGTCTGTCCTCCGCCATTCTCGCTCTGAATTCCTCGTCATACCTTACCCAGGCAAAGCCCCCAAAACTCGTGAAAGCCTTCCTAATTACGTCCATATATTTAAGCAGGGCCATGCACCTCTCTCGGAATTTTTCACAATAAACACTGGCATAAATGATAAATGCCAACGTCCAATTCTCAATATTCACCGGGACCCTTGGGCGCGAAGCCAGCTCCCTCTCTTCTTCTTTAGACCCCTCCTTTGCTCTCACTTCCCTATGGAACAATTTAAAAACATCTACAAATTCCCCCGCCTGAATCTTCTCCCTGGTTGCTGCCATCAAGTGCACCCCCAACGCTTTTGTTATCCCCATGTATGACAGTTTTTTCTCCTTGCTTTTTACCTCCACCTCCTTTTCCTTTCCAGCTTGCACCTCGAGCACCAATGGCTCTACCACCTTGTCCATTTGGACCTCCGCTGAGCAAATGCTCTTCTCTGCCCCCAAGGCTCCAATGGCCTGTACACCCACTTCCTTCCTTACCCCTTGCACCCCAGACCCTTCATTTCCCACCCCCCTTTTTGTGACCCCTCTCTGCCAAGCAGATGACCAATCCCTCTCCCGCTCACCTCTTTCCACGCAGGCCGTCTGCAGTCTGGCGTCCACACCAATGCTCCTCATCTCTTTTCTTAGAGGGCTCCTACTGCGGGGACAAAACATGTTAGCAGACTCACCCAGCCAGTAATTCCCCTGACCTCTTGCCCCCCGGCCACCCTGCACCTGTCTCTCAAGATCCCCTTCCAAATACTTTCCTCCTCCCCCCTTTCCCTTACTACCCTATAACCCTCTACCTCCCACTGCCCCACATAATCCTCCAATCCAACTTCATCACCCCTTAAATACCATTGTGGATGCGAGCTCCTGCCCAAGTTGAGTTGATCTTCTTCGTGCGAGCCCGGGGTGTCCGCCCAGCAAACTCCTTTGACGTCTTCTCGGCGGGGCCGCAGAAACCCCTGCCTGGTCCTCTTCTCTCGGGCGAGGCGTGCCGACCTCCGCCCTGGAATCCTCATCGCTAGGGGCCGTGCTGCACCCTCTAGGCTCTCCTTGTGCTGACCGAGGAGGGGCCGTTCTAAAACCCTCCACCTCCACCTGAAGAGCAGGGGCTGCGCCGCGCCCTCCGCCCTCACTCCTTCCACCCAGGGGGGCCGTTCCGCACCCCTCCTATCCTCCTCAATTGATGGGGACCTCTCCCTCCTTCTCCCACCTGCACTCTTCTGCAGGTATTTACCCCCTCTACCTCTCTGCCCTGTCACCCCTTTCTGCGCCCCATCCCCACCCCCACCGTTGTTCCCCTGCCCCACCTCTTTTTGAACACTCCTAGCTTCCCCAGGGCTATCATTCACTCCCTCCCTCCTTAGTTCCTCCCCCGCAAACCTTTTTCCCCGGACGCCCTCCTATCTATCTCCCTCCTCAGCTTCCTGCCCCTGGATTCCCAAAACTCCCCTCTCCCCGCCGCAGGGGCGCAAGCCACCACTGCCGCGAGAGCCCCATCAGCCGCAGCTCTCCGCTGCGGCCTGCCCCCACCTCGCTCCGCCTCACCTGTGACCTCCCCCACCGCCCCTTCCAGCTGGGCCTTAGACGCCCTGCTGATAATCTCCAGGGCCTCCCTCAGAGCCCTAGCATCTACCAGCCCCTTCTTGATAGCTCCCTGGCCCACCATTGTGCACCCCTAATCTGGGTGAGCACTAAAATATAACCCTTTGAACGAAAACTACCTAACTAAGCCCCCGAGCCAGATACCTACCCGTGGAGCACTACCCTAGCCTAGAAAAAACCACAAGAGAACAATTGGGATATAAAAACCCAAAACGCCCACAAGGTTTACACAATCTATCTTTCGAAAATAGAAAATATAGCACCTTATTATTCTGGAAAAAGATTTTTTTTTATTTTTTTTTATTTTATACCCCCCCTTTTATAAACCCTTGCCCTAAAGGACCCCTACCCCAAACCCTGACTTACACGAGAAAACAGCCCAACCAGATCCCAAAAAACCAAATTGGGGCCCAGAAAGACAGTAGAACACTGCCCCCTGGCGGCACAGAACCCACACCGCACTGGCCCAGGAAAACTAACGCTGTCCCTTTAAGGGAACTGCAGTGCCCTCTATCCCCTGTTTAGCGCTACCGCGTATACGCGCGACCTGCCTTAGAGTGCCCTAATAAAACTAAAACAGCCCTAACTACCACACAACAACAGACCCCCGGTCCCCTTCCCTGAAGGAAATCTGCTGCTCCACCTAAACGAGCGCAGCGAGCAGGACCACACCGCAGGGTGCAGAAAAAACAATCTGGTCCCTTTAAATGGACCGCACTGCCTCCCCTTGCCCGAACGAAGCTACCGCGTCCCTGCCCAACGCAGCTCCGAGCCGCAAGACGCTGCTGCCTGTGTGAGCCTGACTAACAAACACGGGGAAAACCTACTGAGGTGCAGCAAAGGAAGCTGCTAACCCCATGCTCCCCCTTCTCACCAGCAAACACGGGACCTGCCGGTAAGCCGACAAGGGGTGTCTTATCTACGGCACCCCTACTATCCGATCCAATACTGTCTATGTAATTTTTTTATTTTTTTTTTATACTACCCACTACCTAACCGCCCACTCTACCAACCCTCTGCTGCCTCACCTGGCTACCTCTCACGCCTGAAGGCCCCGCTAATACCAGGGAAGGCTCGGGAGCAGGCAACAGGACTTGACAATCGCCAAGTCCAACCGTCGCCTGCCTCCCGATCCTTCCCTGGACCCTTAAATACCCCTGGGCGGCGCTCTGCCCCCCCACGGCCACTCGCTGGCCGTGTGCAGCGCCAAAAACCTCCCCAGGGGGAAATGCTTCGCGTTCCCCCAGGGGCCCCCTTTTTGGAATCTCTCACTGCATCGTAAAATTGAAATCTGTGGCGGATTTGTAAGATGCAGCATGGCTGAAGTCAGCAGACACAGGTGCTGTGTGTTATTAAAGAACACACCGATGCCATCAATCGGAAGTTTATGGTGTTATTAAATCTATGCTCCAGCCAACACCCGCAAATGAGGAATAGGCGTCCATTGTGTCAGGATTATTGTTTGATCCCTTATGAAGAGGTGGTCAAATTGTGTCAAAACGTTGAAACCAGTTGGTCCTGTCCAAATGCCTGGAAAAGGGATTGCAAAAATTAAATAGTACCCACTCTAGGATATATGTACACCTGTTAATTGTATTGTTATGGGCCTTTTATGGTTGAGCTAATTGTGTGTTTGATTGTGAAGAGTGGATGCAGATATGATATGCTTGTTGGTAATGAGGTATTCTTCCCAGTACAGATGTGAGAGATACATGTTTTTTCATTTTTTGCCTGCACTGAATTAATTGTCTTTGATTTATTCATGATTAAATCATTATTTGTGTATTAATTACATACATCATTTTGATATATTTGTAAATCGTGTCCTCTGGATTTCTCTCATCTGTTTTACAATTAGTATATTTTCAAAACATAAATTGAGCTCCATACCTCTGTCTTCAGCTGTGGCTGCAGTTTCCCAGGATGGCAGGGCAGGGATTGGGCCTGGGGCCGCTTTGAATTGAGCTTTTTAATAGGACCGTAAGCTGCATTTACTAACTTTCCCTAAAAGCTACACCAGTTCTAAACCCCTGCCCCTAACACTGCAGCCCTTCCTCTAACACCTCAGAGCAGGGTAAACACAAGTCCAAAGGCGGGGAAGACCCTTCTGAATCGGAGAGGATCGGCTTAAGGCCAGCCACTTAACCTCTGCAAGGAGTCTTGGCCTTCACTGTGTGGTGTGTAAGATCTCTAGTCGTATTCTTATCTCTTCGAGTCCTTCTTACATGGACTTGCCTGTGAGAAGGGGCGTAGGCATGCCCTTCTTTCTATGAGAGGGGGTATAGACTTGACCATCACCATTCGAGAGGGGGGCATAGACTTGCCCTTCTCCTTGTGGGAAATGGTGCAGACTTGCTTTCCAACCTGCCTGCAAAAGCGTTATGTAATCCATGTGAGAGAGAGGGCATACGCTTGCCCTGTAGGTGTCAATCCTCTAATTGAGCATTCCTTTCTATGCACCGAGAAGTCAGCGACACTAACATACGTGGTCAGTCCTTAGCCACACCCTCACGTACCCGAGAGGGGGGTCGTCTTTGCAAAATACGTCTTCCCCACAGATGGTATGCAATGCTCTGCAGTCATCTCTGCTCTGCACATGCTCTGCTCATTTTACACAATGCCTGCACACCGCCTGCAGCACCTTAAACAGAGTCATCTTGTTAACAGCTTTGGAAGGCTCCCGGGCGTGCTACCCCCTCTGATCCTGGCCATCCGTGGAACATGTGGAAGCCCAGTTAGTTCAAAGGGTCCTTTCACAATTATGTCCAGTAAATCAGCCACCAGTGCCAAGCAACTGCTTAGTGCTTACATATAGCCCAGCCTGCGCTCACAGTCCACAAAGTGGCACGGGTCCCAGCTTCAGGCATATCTCTTTGTCTCCCAGTGGTCACTATGGGGATCTGCAGCTATCTAGGGGACATATAAAAAACAAGATGGATCTGTCCCCACTTTGCCCATGGTCTCATTTGAGGTTCCCTGGTCCTGCCAACCATCCGACTGGCATTCTCAGCTGTGGCTGGCCATAATCCTACAGGCACGCCCCTCTGACAGGTGCATGTGGAGCCACTGCTCCTAGAAACACCAGCCACCAGAAGCTACAAGCTCACAGCACCCTAGACACACAATCAGTCACATGGCTACCACTACTATTTTCTGGGCAAGTGACGCCCAACTCAACTCATTCTCCGTGCACTATGAAAACAAGCTGAACCCAGAAGATCTTTTCATGATTAGCTTCGGGGAAGGGCTCAGAAGCAAAATGTGGATTTTGAAATACTGCATTGCTGAATTCCAAGGGATGTATGCCTTAAATTCACCAGTCGTATGAGCTCTCCAGATCTGGATCCACCCTAGAAGCCATGTTGACCATGTGCCAACTGCTTCTCATTTTAAACCAATCTGGACATTGTGTTTGGACATAAATTCCTCTCATGCTCATTAAGGCCCTGAGAGAAATCTATTTGAATGGAAGGGGGTGCAGCAGATCCCAGAGATTGCAGGGACATCCACGGGGGGCGTGGTCTAGTTGCTATGTTGATTTTGGAACCTGGAGAGTTAGGATCGTATACCGGGATCTTCCTGTGCCTAATTGTGGATAGAAAAAACGCGAGAAAATGATACCGGTGGTGAGCAATGTGGAAATGACCATGCCAAATATGTATTCTTTATTGCGTTTCACTGAATGCTCTTTTTCCATTTTGTGGAGGGAAGGGGTGTATAGCTTGATGTTGTTCTACCAATCACTGTTTTTGGCAATCAGGCATAGCTTGCATGTAAAGACATCAATACAAAACCTGTGTCTTAGCCAATTATATCTCTTCTAAATAGATGAATCCCCACCACACATGACCTTAGGTTTCTTTAATTGTGAAAACAATGTATACAGTGCACAGAATAACCCAGTGTGAGGCTGCTACTGTATATAGCACTGACTCCAGAAGAAAGGCCATAAAAGTGGAGGATCCAATCCAAGAAAATGTCCCCAAGCAACTCCAGATCGAAGTGCACATGTGTGTGGCTGTGCATGCGTATGTATGCACCATCAAACCACAAACTTCTTTGCTCCATTGCAGAACTTAAAAGCATTGTTTTGGGAAACTGTGGTATGTTTCTCTCCATTTCTTTTTTTTTAACACACTTTCATCTCTTGATTTCAGCTACACAAAGCTATTGAAGAGGTTCTTGGAATCGTCCGATAAGTTCTTCATGGTGGGGCACAAGGTGATTTATTACGTTTACACAGATCAACCAGAGGACGTGGAGTGCATCACGACCCAAACAGATCGGCAGTGTAAGATTTACAAGACCGCATCCTATGACTCCAAGATCAGAGTTTTCATGAAGAGGATGGAAATCCTGCACCTCGATATCAAGTCTGGGCTCATCGATGTGCAGTACTTGGTATGCGCGGATGTTGACCTAGTCTTCCAAGATGATGTGGGTGTGGAAATTCTGGGTGACCTTGTTGCCACGGTTCACCCCGATTTCTACAAAACTGGTCGTGATATATTCACATATGAGCGTCGGCCGACTTCCCAAGCGTACATCCCAAGAGAAGAAGGCGATTTCTATTATCAAGCCAACTTGTTTGCTGGCACTGTGGAGGAAATTTACCATCTGACCAAAAGCTGTGACGAAGCCATTAAAATAGATGATTCCAAAGGCATTGTTGCGGTTTTCCATGATGAGAGCCATTTCAATAAATATCTACTTTACCACAAACCCACAAAGATACTGTCTCCAGAATATATATGGAGACGGGGCCTTCCTCAGACATCGGAAATTAAAACTATACGAATTATTCATGGTGACAAAAATATATAAATCGCACCTTTTGACCTACTTCTTTTATCTGAAAATCAAGAGTCCTAGATCCGATCACCCGTCTAGAAATGTGTACTTTTGAGGAGACAGCAATGAATTCTGCCCTGGAAGGAAATACACTGGAAGTTAAGACTTTTACCTTAACTGATTGTCTCCCTAAAATAACTAGGGGATGGTTCTTTAAAAGTGAAGCTGCTGCTCAGAAGTGATTAGTGAAGATCCTCCAGTACTGACTAGTCGCCTGGAAGTAATTGTCTTAGGTTAACAGTCATCTTTTGAGAATGGTTCAACACTGATTTGTGTGGCCACATTGCCTGTTAATTCACTATTTTGTATGATAAGCATACAAAATTGTTTACGCTGATTTTAATGTACTGTTCACTGTTTCTTTGTGAAGCGCGTTGGTAAAAAGCGCTATATAAAATTCCATAAAATACAATAATACAAATGTTATTGGTGATTCCGGAGGGAGACAACACCTGGATTGTCATCGCTAACCAAGTTTCTATAACAATACCAGAATGGTGTCCTTATTGTGTAAATCATCTTGATTTAGACCTTTTACTAATTTAGATGGCAAAAGATTAATAAAGCGTAATTGTCTTGCCATATGGACATATACTTGCAGGGGGCTGTGGGCGTGTTTTATTGGTGAATGTGTCCTTGCTAACACACGTTCTTGTATTAAAATGCAGCGAATTGTTAATGTGCCACCTGTGACAAATATTCTAGAAATTAAATGCTGAGGATTGGTTGTGTTTCTTTGTGTTATTTGTCCATGTGTGCACAAGTTCTCATGTTTACATGTCTTTCTTTTTTATGTGTTTCTTTTTCTAAAGGTTTCCTGTATATGCATGTTATTTGTGTTTACGTGGGGAAGAGTAGTTGTAGTTTGGCTCGTGGCGTAAGAGGGGAAATAGCCACTGTGTGGAAGTGGAGGGCAGTCCAATAAGATCTTGCATATGGTTCAGATTGTGGTGGGGGCGGGTAACTGAACATGGATCTTTTTTCTTAAGGCTATTCGAAACTGCGATAGTATGTTTCGGGTGAAAATATGAAATGACCATGTTAATTTCCTTGGGGCAATGTGACACTCACATAATAACGTTCTTGCAGCAACATAAAATGAACAGGTCACTCTGGATCGCGCACCTTTATCACTAGAAAAGGTTTATATGTTTACAGGGTATTTGTGGAGTGTTATGGAGAAATTCTGGGTGCAGGGAAGAAAAATACAGCTTTGGCACCAAAAGCTGTTACTTGAACAGAAACAAAAAAAGGGTCCTTTTGTAATGGGCACACCATCTATACTGAGGTAAGTCAGTCAATAGATAGTTTGTAAAGTCAATGAATTCTATTCTTGCCTTTTGGTTACAATTACGATATGAATGACAATGTACAAAATTCAGTTTATGTTTTCATCATTAATCAACAAACAATACTGATAAAAATAGTACTATTTATTTATTTATTTGTAGAGCGCACTGCAGCCCAAAAGCATTGTGAGCTCTACACGTTTCGGGATCAACCCATGGCCAGAAGCAACATTCCTCTAACATATATGTGTGTCTTCAGAGATACATGGGTCATCTAAGAAATAAATAAAGCATATAATAGATGTATGTTACTGACAATTCTTGATACATGTATTTAGAGAGAAATAAATGAGGGGTAAACTCATATTCCGTTTCCAGTTACCTGGCTGACTTCACGGTGTTGAAGATTCATCAATAATTTATTCTCAATGTAAAAATGTTCTGATCCATAGCGGAAAGAGACTCTCCTCCTAAAGTAGGGATAATATTGAATAACAAACTGTAATTATGTCTAAGATGCTCGACCTCTAATCAGTAAGATGTCATTCATGAGGCTACAGTGCAAGCTGCAGTGCATACCTCACAATTAGGAGAGGGGTTGAGATTCACTGTTGAGTATAGTCCACTCACTGGAGACCTTGTGCTAGGCCCTGAAAAATGCCTAACGATCTGTAATAAAATCAATGATAGCGAAACATAAGCCTCTTAGTCATTTACTGTCAATTCATGTCTGGCTATTTAAGGTATATGTGACTCACCCATGTTAATGGAATGGTAAAAAAAACAGTGTCACTAATTTTCTTGTTCATGAAGATCTACCTGTTAGGAAAATGTATTCTGGTTGAGTAAAATGTAAGTAAACAGCCTATTTTGTAAATCCGGTAAGATCAAAGTGTCTTGCCAAAATCTCACCTATTGTGCACCTCAGGGCTGTATAGACGGCCAGGTGCAGTGTTTTGAATTGAAGATCACTTTAAGTGCTGAGAAGATTCACTCAGAGCAGAATCTGTAATGTAAAAAAGAAAAAAATCTTTCTGTGTCAGCTATGCCTTATTATAGGGCAACTCTAGTTGAACAAGAAGGAACTCTGTTAGCGGGTTCAAGAGCAAGCGAGCTCCTTCCCAAAATGACTGCTATTTACATTGTCTGATAGCCGTTATACACGTGATGACAAATTTGGAAGAACGCCATTGTCATAGGATAAATTATAACGATCGCTTTCAAAGGCCAGTATATGTAAACCTATATGTCGATCCCTGAAGTGGGATAAAAATACTTCTGTGAATACAGACAAAGTTAGTTCCTTGTATTTTGTATGGGCAAAGCCAATTCACTAAAACGTATATCACTGTGAAATCAGCACGGGTGGGTCAGAAACAGAGTTTTGTGTTGGAACAGTGTAGTCACAGTTCACAAATGTGCTGCCTGCACTTATCCCATATATCTCAAGGTTCATTATCCATATCTCCCAAATGCTGAGTTCATCTCGTCTAGTAACAACCTTCTGCTCACACCACTGCATGTAAATAGTTACATCAGCATTGCACATTTAGTGAATGAATCATATGCAGACAATGGTGACAAGTGCTTTAGAAATGTCTAAAACAATGAATTGTAGGAATTAGGTGTCAGATGCTACAGTAATATGACTATCCTCCTACTCCTAGTAGTTTCCTACATGAGTGCTAAAGGCAAACGTACATTTTCTTTGTTTTTAAAAGGACAAACGTGCCTTTATTCCATCCTGGGACACGCGTCGGGAACAGGAGTCAGTGTTGATTCTGAATCAAAATTGAAGACGGACTCCTGTTCCCAATGCAGTGTTGCAGGATGGAATAAAGGTACCGTTTGCCTTTTTAAAAAAAATGTGTTAACATCGCCTTTAGAACTCGTGTTACTCACGGGTGCTAAAGGCGATATGCACCTCAGTGGCGTACTGACCCTGTCGATAATGGCACAGCTGCCTGACTTAACAGACCCTTGCTTCGCTCGGGCCCTTCACTTGGGCGGCGAGCCATTTCCGGCAGGTTCGGCCCACCCCTTAGGCCATATCGCCTCATTAAGAAACTCGCAGGTCGGCCACAATCTGCACCTAATTTCTCTGCCCTCACGGAACTGACGCTCCCTTTGTTAGAGGATTGATATTACTTTAGAGCCAATTACCTATTGACTTTGTTTGTGGAATAATCCTAAAGTTGCACTAACGCACTTTATTCTTAAAGTCTGTCTATCAAATACAAACTCAAAGGCTATACCTTGCTTGGTATTTTAAGTCTTACTTGCTGAAGATAAATGCACTTGATCACTTTAGAAAACCACAGCAAATGGGCAAACACTGTGTAGTTGCTTTAAAAAGGCAGCTTAATGCTGTCATAGAAGTGGAAAGAGAAGGCAAAGAGTTATATATACACTCAAATCAGAACCATTTGATACTCCCTGTGTCCAGCGTTCAGAAACATCTCCTGTGCATTATTTCATAATGGAGAGCTGTCTTATCCCCAGAACAAGGTTCAACAAACTACCAGTAAAATCTGTGTGGTCTAATTGTGATGACCCAAGTTGCCTCCTTTGTGGGGCCGTTAATGAAGATTTTTGGCACTTTCCTTTCTTCTGCTCAGCTATACTCTGGTTAGAAGAAACACTCTGATCCCGATCATCAGAGAGTCTTGTAGTTGTCAATGCCGTCTGGCATTATATTATTTACTGTCCTACATAAGACCCGCCTGAAAAAACAAAGAAACTCAGCCTCCCTGAAGATTGATGAAGTCATAAAAACGTGCGTTAGGAGGAGAAGCTAAAGACTGGTAACAGAGTGCCTGCCTTCACATCTTTAAACTACATAAGGCAACCCCTATACTTCAGGAGTAAGATTATGAAAGCACTTGAGGACTAACCAATACACACTAGGCTGCAGCTGTATATATTGGTAGAAGGAATACAATCAACTGATATATTCTATTTAGTCCCACAGATTATGTATTTCATGATGCTTTGATGACACCTTTTATGTCGAAATAAAGCAATATCGATTGATTTATTGATTGCATATCAACCTGTGAGTGACAGTGGACTGGATGCTGATCCCAACCATGGAACGTCCAGCACAGCCCAGGCACTGGAACTGTGAAGGTCAATCACCAGGACATTGACGTGACTGCACAATGCAAGGCAATCTTTAGGCGACTAAGGTAAATGGAGGAAAGCTGGGATTGTCCAGAATTACTTTCTGCATGGCAAGGCAAAATGCGGGAGGACATTCGTAGGGATATGAAAGATGGAACCAAGATGATAGAGCAGCACTCTTCCCTCCTGTGTGCCCCCCCAAAGGTGGATTGTATGAGGCAATCACTGTGGGAAGGCAGAGTGTGCGGGGGGCTTCTGAAACTACCTCCCATGGGTTGCAGGTACTGTATACTATTAAGGAAAGGGTCAAGCAGTCCATCATTCAGCTGCAAACATTGGTGCCAGTTGAGCCAACGCCATTCACATCTGTAAAACCAACTGAGGGCTCCTTAACTACAAACCCCTTGTGACTTCCTGCAAAAACAGCCCACTCTCCATCCCCCGCTACATAGATGTGGCAAAAGGGTATTTTAGCATTGATTGTCTCATTCTCATAGTTCTTGAGGTCAGTGAGGATGGGGGTTTGAGGGGTGTGTTAGGGTTACTTTAGTGGGTGAGGCTGTAGATGTAGAGGGATGTGTTGGGGATGATTCAGTCGGTGGGCTTGGGGCAGAGGGGTCTGTTGGTGGTGATTCAAATGCTTGGGGTGAGAGGTTTAGCCACTATTGATATGTTGTGAGAAAGGCATGGTGCTCAGAAATAGACACAGACACAGGGATACAAGTTTAGAAAACCTTTATTTATAGAAATGTGCTTTGAAAAATGCCTAACTTGCCCGATACCTAAATGGGAGTAGTCTCGACCATTAAAATAAAAAAGAAAGAATAGTCCAAATATCTTTCAAAATTAAATAAGCTGTCTGTGTCAAATTTAAGCTTGCTCTCACTCTCTGACTTAACAATGTGTAGTGTATTGTATGAAATATATAAGTGTCTGAAAAGAACATCAGGATGGTCCTGGAGCTTCTTCTCACCTCCCTTCCCCAAGCTTAAGTCACTCTGGATCTCTAAAAATTCTGTTTGTTTCAAATGGGTCACAAAAAGGCAGTTCAACAGTTTTCTTATTTGGCACAGTTCGTGTACTTCTCTGAGGCGTCCCGCGCGTGATTCAATGCTTTTTAGTATATCACAGTTCAACTTTAACAATGTTCTCTTTCTCAGGCTTCTCCCTCCTGATTCAATGGTTTTTAGTATATCACAGTTCAACTTTAACTATGTTCTCTTTCTCAGGCTTCCCTCACCTGATTCAATGCTTTCTAGCATAACACAGTTCTGATTGAACATTGTTCCTGGGTGGATAGTACACCGACAAGTTCTAGTTCCTTGTGAACTCATTTAATCATTCAGTTCTGTTTCATTCGATCCCCCTCGGGGTCATGGTTTACTCAATATTCTCTTCGGTAGCCTTCACCGTCGGCATTCACTTTCATCAATTTTCTTTAACTCACTTTTCACCTCAGCGATGCTTTGCTTAACTTTACATTTCACAGAGACTTTCGATAATGCGGCATTCCACAGTACCACTTTGTTACTTTGTTTCATCACAGTTTAAAACAATTGAAGCTTTCTTTTAACGTACCTCGCTTCTTACGCGTAACCTTGCTTGCAACTGTTATCATTTGCGGCTTTACAAACCAGTACTTTAAACTCACTAGCTGTACTTTAACAACGGGTCCTTCATGATTCTTTTATCCGAGGTCAGGTTCTCTCCTGTCCTGCCCCTCATACCTTCGGGGGCGGCCTCATGGTCTCAGGGAAACAAGCAATCTCTTGGCACATAGTTCGGAGGGATTAAACAGTGTCTCGGCTTCCTTTAACGTACTCTTTTGGCTTCTTGGAGACACGCTCCCTCTCCACGCTTTCTCCTGCTTCCACCTGCAGCCTTATAACATCTCAGTGTCCCATTCTCTTAAGCCTGGTTCTCAATAGCCCCTGCTCAGCTGCTCACCATCTCGCCTGCTCTCCTTATCGAACTCGCCTTGCCTTCATGCCTTTCTGTGCTCCCTTTGTGAACCTGGGTTCCACCTTTTATATTTAGTTTGGTTCTCAATTGGATTCAGATGTTTATGATCATGATTAAGTGCTTGACTTCAACTGGCCTTGTTAGAGGGACATTCATAGAAAGAGAAATATTCCTTTGATTTTATTTTTAAATGTTTTTATTGGAATTTGTAAATGTACATACATAGAAAAAGAATATCTGTTAAGCAACTTCTTTGGGTCACATCGTCTGATGCATATGTTGTGTGCCAAATAGTCTTATAAAAATACAACAACAAATAAACAAACCAACAAAACAACAACGTTGACTGTCCCACCGTGTATTAAGGCCTTGTATTCCTCGTTTCTAGGTTAGGGGCATGGGTCTGAAGCTAGTTCTCTGTATTTGTCCACTCAGGACGGGGACAAAGTTGGGTGATTAGGTTTGATGGGCCGTTCTTTGCTGGCTGTTGTCTTCTGGGGTTCGGGGGGGACAGGCTCAGGGGGGTTTATAGGTTGTTGAAAAGATCATGTTTCTCAGGAGGGCCCTCCAAGCCTCTAGCGTGTTGCTCACGTCGTCGCCTCCCCGTCTGTTCCCCTCCTCCCAGGCTCTGGTCTCAGCCGTGGTCCACCTCTCCATCTCTTTGATCCAGGGCTCATACCTGGGGCCTGCTGGGGATTTCCAGGCCATGGCAATTGTCCTCTTGACTATCACGCAGGCCATATCCATAATCTTTGCTAGGTGCTTGATTTTAGTTAATCTTGGGTAAGTGCCCAGTAGGCACTCCTTGGGTGTCCATTCGTATGTCTCTAGGCCAGCGTTCCTGCAGGTTTGTTCGGCGGCCTGCCATAGTTTCTGAGATTTGGGGCAGGTCCAGAACATGTGGATCATGTCTGCCAGGTCTGAGGAGCACCAGGGACATTTTGGGTCGGCTGTGTTGTTGAACGTGGATATCCTGTGCGGGGTCATGTATGTTCTGTAGAGTGTGTTCAGCTGGATCAGTCTAAACCTGGCATTCCTAGATAACTCCTTTGGGTATATCAGGGCTCTTGACCACTCGGTCTCCGTGATTTCGGTTCCCAGGTCTGTCTCCCATTTTTCTTTCAGCCTCGTGCTCTTTGGGTTGGATCTGTTGTTTATTTGGGTGTACAACCTGGATGTCGGTCTCCATCCGTCGCTGAGTTCGTATATTTCCCTCAGGAGGGGATGTGTCTCTGGCTCCTCGGGCCATTCGGCCCAGTTCTCTTTGGCTGCATGTTTCACTCTTTGGTACCAGAGGAATTGGCCTGGTGGAAGTCCATCCCTTTCTTGGAGTGAATCGAAGTCCCTGAAAAGTCCCTTGTAGAACATGTCCCCCCATGTGTAAAGGCCGTAACTCTCCCATCTCCTCATCGTTGCTAGGTCACTGGAGGTTTTACAGGTGTCGGCCAGCATGGGAATGTCGGGTGTGTATGAGTGTTGTAGTCCGACTATGGACCTCACCCTGCTCCATACCTGTCTCCCCACCTCCAGTATCATGGGTGGGTTGGATGGCCCTGCTCGAGTGTTCCAAATTAGCTCTTTGGGGTGTAGCGGTGAGGAGAATTGGGATATCAGATTTAGTTCTGCTGTGGGTTCATCCGATAGCCATTTTGCTGGGTGTGTCGATTGAGCCGCCAAGAAGTACCTTTGGAAATCAGGGAGTTGGATACCGCCTTCGGCGTATGCGAGGACTTTTAGAGTGAGTCTGTGCCTGGCTCGTCCCCAAAGAAAGTCTCTCATCATGGATTCTAGCTTCTTGAAGAAAGGTGGGGGGATGTAGTATATCACGTTGATGAAGTAGTAGAGGAACCTGGGGAGAATTATCATTTTGGATATTGCAGCTCTGCCCATCATGGAGAGCGGGAGCTTCGACCAGAATTGCATGGATCTACGCACTCCGCTCATTGCCGCCTCGGTGTTGTACTTGTGGGTGGATATTGGTTTGTGTGTGATGTCCAGGCCTAGGTATCGAAAGGTGTCCACCTGCCAACGGATCCCGATCTCTGGAAGCTCTTCCACAGGTTTATCCTTTAGCCTTGCAAGTGGGAACGAGCATGACTTCTGTCTACTGAATCTGATCCCTGAATATTTCGAGAAGTTGTCCAAAACATTCAGTACAATCGGGGCGTTTTCGAGGGGGTCGCGCAGGTATAGAAGGACGTCATCCGCGTATAGGGAGATAATGTTGTCCGACCCACCAATGGTGATGCCAGCGTCGAAGAACTGTTTCCTAAAGTATATTGCCACTGGTTCCAGACCTAGGATATACAGCATTGGTGAGAGCGGGCATCCCTGCCTGGTGCCCCTCTGGATGGGCCAGGCCCTTGATACCATAGCGCCTGTTTTTACTCTTGCTACTGGGTCGGTGTAGAGGACCCTGATCCAGCGGATGAAGTGCTCTCCGAGTCCAAACTCCCTCAGGGTCTCTATCAGCCATTCCCAATAAATAGAATCGAAGGCTTTTATGGCATCCAGTGAAAGTACTGCTAGGTCCTCCTCGCTTTCGGTCGTGTGTGCTATTATGTGTTGGAGCCTCCTGAGGTTGGCAGTGGTGTTTCGTCCAGGAATAAAGCCATTCTGGTCCTCGTGCACCAAAGATCCGATCACCCTCGAAAGCCTCTTAGCCAATATGGTTGTTAGTATTTTGGCGTCGTAGTTTAGGAGCGCCAGTGGGCGATACGAATCGCACCTGTCGGCTGGTTTGCCTGGCTTGAGCATTGGGGCGATAAGAGTTTCTCTCATGGTGTTGGGGAGAGTGCCCGACTCATATGCCTCCATGTATACTGCATGCAGTACAGGGGACAAGGTCTCCTCGTAGGCTTTGTAGAATTCTGGGATGAGGCCATCTGTTCCGGGGGACTTGCCTGTGGGTAGGGATCTGATCGCATCCGTGATGTCCTCAATCGTGATGGCTTCTCCCAATTTGTCCCGTTGTTCTTGGTTCAGTCTGGGTAGTCCTACTTCGGCCAGGGTGTCTCTTATGTCTGCCGCAGGGATCTCGTTCTTGTGAGCGTACAGGTCATTATAGAAATCCGTGAAGGTGTCATTGATCTCTTGTTGTGTCCTGCGGGTCACATCCTTGCTGTCTTTGATCTCCTTGAGGGCTTGTCTCGGGTGTTCCTTTCTACATAACCATGCGAGTATTCTGCCCGGCTTATCTGCTTCCCTGTGGGCCTTTAGGGTGCGGACAGAAAAGTCGAACTTCGAGAGTCTCCCATGCCGCCCTGCAGTCTTCCCTGATCGGTTTCAATTCCGATTCCTTTTCAGTAGTCAGTGGACCATCCCTTTCGAGTTGTTTAATTTTCTCCTCCACTGTCTCTAGTTCCCTGCGTAGTTGTCTCCTGATCCCGCCAGCTTCGGCGATTATCTCTCCCCTTGTCACCACTTTCATCGCCTCCCAGAGTGTGCTCCACTTCTCGACTGAGCCCTTGTTTATCAGTAAGTATTCTTCTAGCTTTTCTCCTAAAGTGTCCTTGAACGCTGGGTCGGTCAGGGCATCTACTGGCATGCGCCACATCGGGATGGGTGGGCGAGGGCCCTTGAAGCAGAGCTGTAGCAGTAGAGGGGAGTGGTCCGATATTGATCTGCCCATGTATTCTACCAATTCTACTTGTGGGGTTAGCTCATTGGCGATGAAGAAATAGTCTAGCCTGGTGTGGAGGTTATGGGGAGCCGAATAGAATGAATATGATCTGTCGTAGGGGTGGAGGTCCCTCCAAATATCTGTTAAGTGTAGGTCTTCCACCATCTTGGAGAGGGGCCCTGGGGAAGGGCTGTTGGGTATGCGTGGGGTCACTGATGAGAAATATTCCTTTGAATATAGGTGTTTCATCATGTTGTTATTAAGACGGGAGAAGTATTGAGGGCTCTGGGAAATCCAGGGGTCTGGCTGACAGTAGGCTGAGGGGATGTCAGGCAGGGGGTATTTGAAAGGGGGAATACCATATCTCACTCTCAGGTAATCCCTCCCCAATCTTAAGGGACCCTCCACCCAGGTGATCCTTCCTCGCTAGTCTGCACCAAGGGTCGGGATCCAAAAGCAATGTCCCTCCCCAGGCCACCTGTTTGGAAGATCCCCCCAGAGTGGGAAGGGAAAATCCCTCAGGTTTTTCACAATGTGAAGAAATAAATTGATGTTTAAAATGTCTGGAGCATCATATTGCATTACTCAAAGATAATGGGCCTCATTCCGAGTATGGCGGTAAGGGATAGCAGCCACCGGTAACGAGACCGGTGGCGGTATTCCCTTACCGCCATACTCCGAGTTCCCTCTGCGCCCTCGCCCTTAACGCCTGCTTTGAGCAGGTGTTAAAGTCGAGGGCGCAAAGGGGCCTCCAAGCCAATAACGGTGACCGTAATGAACGGTCACCGTTATTTGCATCTTCCCCATTCCCATTGAGCCCTATGGGGGCTCATTTGGGAATGGGGAAGAGCCTTGGTGAATGGGGAATTACCGCCCCGCCAACCTTGGAATGGGGAGGTAATTCCGCCATCCACCAAGGCGCTGCCGGTCCGGGTACGGCATCAACCAAGGCGTTAATAGCGCCATTGGTTAGCGCCATACTCGGAATGAGGCCCAATATCTTTCTATGCCAACTTTGCGTAAAATCTTGTAGGCCGCCCATTTCACGGATCATTATATACATGTGGGCAGAGCGAGAACACCAACCTTTCACCCAGTGTTGTCTAGACCGGAATAGCATAATTAAAATTGTGTCATTGCTTGAGGGATAATCAAAAAGTCAGGTCTATGGGAGGACTGGGCCCTCCGATCTCAGCCCGAGAGCCAGTGAACGAACAGCCGAAGGCGATGCAAAGGCTGCCAGTAGTGTTGAGCGGCGAGCAGCTGAGAGCGCTTCTGCTGGTAGAACCAATCCTCCCTGGAGCAAGCAATGCAACACAATAGGTACGCAGGTTGCCCAGGTCAGAAGGGGAAAGGAAGAGTGGAGTTTAAGTGGGGGTGAGTGAAGGACTACCCTAACACCTCCCAAGGGTAACAGGGACACAAAGAAGCGAGAGAGACAGAGGAAGGAATAAAGGGGTCAAGAGTACCCAAGAGGCCTGAGTCATATAGAACCCAGGATACCCAGGAAGAATAAGAGGAACTGAAGCAGAGAAGGGTCACAGCCATTCTAATGAGCTAAGCAATGTATTGGGGCAAGAGCCATAGGAGAAAAGTAAGCAGAACTATGAGAAAGCCACAGGTGAACACAAGAACACCCTGAAGTTGCTCAAAGTGGGGAGACAACAACCAAGCTGGTGGAAAGGAATCAGGGAAGTATCCCTACACCTAAATAAGATTGGGAATTTCGTTTTCATTGGAAATTGAGACTATTTCAAACTTGGGAATCTTTTGAGGAACCTTTGAGATACTGACAAGAACCGTTTTCTTTGAGAGTAAGGAGGGATTCCAGGAGAAAGTCTAAGAAGCCTGTGCGAAGAGCCAAGAGTGTAGGGCACTCTTTACATTTTTGTTACATTTTGATAAGTGGTAGGGCCAGTTTAGTAGATAGGTTTGGACAGAGGACTATTTTTACTTTTGGACTATAGACGAGCACATTAGTTTAGTAGGAAGGGAACTCCCTTTTAGCAAGAGGATTAGCTAAGCATTTTCTTTTTCTTTGAAATAAAACCAGAGTAAAACATGTCCTTGGGACCAAATCCTTCTTCTGGCTTGCCATGGTGCCTAGATGTGTGCCCTCTACTGAAGCTGTTGTCTGTCCTCTACATCTGTACCATTAGCGCATTCCATTACTTCGCTGCTATTTTGCTTTGCATGTCACTGGCAACATTCTCACGTGTGTTTGCCTGGGTATTTCACTCTTTTCATATACATGCCTCTGATAACATAACACACCCTTTCACCCAGGATATCACAATAACCATTAAAGGAATGGTTCGGTCAGAAATATTATTGTCCCTATGGTTCGGCCATGTGGTTTTAACCATAAATCGATCGATCGTACAAACATTTCCTATGCACCTTACCCGAGTTTTCGTCTGTTGAACACAAGCAAAAGCAGGCAGGAGGGTGCGACCATCTTGTGATAATCTTATCACTTGCCGCATCGCCCTGGGTGACCTGCGTTTGCAGCACTAAATCATATCCCCCGCCCCTGAGCCTGACATCACCAAATCATTTATATTCCCCGCCTCTCTCTGTGACGTTGCTGGGCAGCGTGGCCAAACGCGCCCACTCGTCCCCTACGCGACTAGACGCAGAACCCGGAAAACAACACACATCATCTCACAACGTGGCGCCTCTCAATTAGGAATATGAAACTGTACTTTAAGAGGAAACAACAAGACTGTACAATTGGTAAAGTACATTTATTTCACATTAAATGTTTCGATAACAATCGGCGTGTGACCTAATCAATTAAAATAGAACTTTGTTTCTTTGCTCTTGTTTAATAAATCCGCAAATGTTTATCGTGAGTCACGCTCTGTTCCGTTTGGGTACACAGGGTGTTCGTTTTGGGTAATCGAAGCACTTTGGTCGCACAATGAATTGCAAGGCTGGTGCTTCAGTTTGGCACTAGAGCACCATAAAGGTAGTTATGTTGCTCCTAGCCGCCGGTACTGCGTACGGACAGATTGGACCTTGTCTGTTGTCCCAAAATACGGTCAAGTAGATCCAGCGATTGACATGTAGCTGCAGCTGGTGGTTGAAGAAGCCTTCGGTCGGGGTCTGGAATAGATGACAATCGCAGAACGGCACGATGTACCTGTTTGCAAAAGATAAAAATCGAAAAGTGTCTCAGTAGCCGATCTTTATTACAATTATTCATTTCCTTTATTAGCGCAGAGGTGACACAATGTGAACCGAGAGAATACAACGTGGAATATCAAAGTACCCTGCTGTTTGCTTCCGCGGATAGTGCGAATGAGAATGTTGAGCTCTAAACGTAATGCGTAAACTGGGGCAAGAATTCGAGGTGCAAAAACAATGTAATGATTTATTAGCGTAGAGCCAGGGAGAAACGAGTGGTGGTTCACATGCGTCTCGATGCTGGCCTGCCCCTGTTGCCAGAGGGCGTGGCCAGGATTGTCTAACAAGTGGGGCCTGAAGCTAATGTAGTTGGGCCCTCCACAGTGACATTAACATCTGTAAATTCCTACACATTGCTGCTGAGTGAACGTCTACAAATTTTGGGTGGGCCCTGCCCCTCACGCCCTACCCTGTCCTGCCCCTCAGGCCCTACCCTGTCTACGCCTCTTCCTGTTGCCTGGTAGATAGAAGTATTAGCACTTCATTGCAATATGCCAAACAGAACGAACAAGTACAATGTCACCCATCAGTAACGGTCAGCTATTCGTATTTCAATTAGTTCTGGTATGAAATCGTCTAAAGAGAAACTTACATTATATTCACAATTTCCATTCTCTAGGCATAATGCAGACCGTGATGCAGAATCCTCTTTTCGTGTCAACGTTTTCAAAAAAACTGAACTTATATGTAACTAGGTGCAGTTTCGGAATGGGCAACCTTATCATATCATACGTTATTACACCCCCCTTCAATTCAATCCCTTTCGGAATGGTCCCTGCCTCTCAAGGTCAAAAAACAATAGAACCTTATACTGTGCGAAGGAGGCGTGGGGCATCAAAGCTCCCAAGCCGAAATTCAAAGCTGGTGACCTTCACTCAAAATGAACGTATATTCTTGCTTTGCAACATCCCGTGTCAACGCATCCATGAGAAAATGAATTTTGAAACACGGGTTCAGGAAATAGGGGGGCGCTCGTTGTTCGTGGCGCTGCTCAGCTGTAGGTGAAATTTGCCAATAGGGCCACCTCTGCTTATCTCATAGCCTCCTACCCCATGGCATGTTTTCACAGTCAGTACTTCTTGCATCCCTAGAATGTTTTGTGGCCTAGGTCTAATCCCTTTTGTAGGTCCAGCAGTTATTCAGCTTTTTGCAGAACTTTATTGCAAGTCAACTGCCAAAACCCAAATATTCTTACACACTGTTACCCATTGTTCATTAACACGAAAAATGAAGGTCCCACAGTATCTCAACTAAACTGTGAAATGTGAAAGCAATCATAATAATTTTAATATATTTTTAAGAAAAGGACTGAGAAGATAGATTTCAAAAGACAAAATGCATAGTTTATTTATACAGATTATAGAAACATTTTTTGCAAAAATAAAAACAGACGGTCATCATTTAAACCGGGATTTGATTGATTTAACAAGCTCTGCTTTGGGTGGACATGGGACGCTGGCAATGTTTTGTGGCAATGTATGTGTGCTCTGAACAGATTTGTGCGCGATTCCATGACTATGCATCTCAACGACATTAACAATGAGATCTTTTACAAAATCGAATTCCATTTCATCATATACTGGCTTGACCACCCATTTTTTGCTTCTTTTTGTAAAGGGCATATTGTAGCGAAGCATCCCTAAGTTTCCAGCTGTCCTAGATTGTTCACGGCCCACATTCTCGTTATGCGCTAATACCGCTAGTAAAGTCCTACATTTCATCCCCTGGATGCCAAAATGCAATCTCTTTGGCCTGTACTTTAGGCACATATTGTGGAACACCTCCGAATCTCCTGTGTGACAGAATTCTGTGAGTCCCTTCAGATCTCTTGATAGAGTTTTATCAAACACAATCTTCTCAAGGGCTTTGTGTGGAGCTGAAGATGGTATCAACCACTTCTTCTTAAGTGCCTGCTCTGGGGACAAAGGGCCATGTTCACATTGGTGGAAATGTTGGTTTTCTGTCCAGTGGTGAACGTTGGAACAGTGGTGCATCAGTGAGCGCCATTTTTCCAGTAGAATTTCCACAGACCCATCACATGTTTTGGAGCTCCACCAAAGATGGTTGCTGAAAGACATTGGGAAATACTTTCAAAACCTTTTTTTTCCCCTGCAGCCGAGATTGTTTTATTCATTGATTTGGCACCATGCCATAGATCAAACTGATTTTTAATATTTGGATACTGCTCTCTCATTGTCTTGGCTATTGAAACGCGTCTGTCTGTGGCTATGAGTTCGATTTGCATTCCCCTCGATTGTAGATCTTCCAGTGATTTTATAAAACCTAGTTTCTCCATGGCCACCGAGGATTTACATTGGGACACCTGCACGACCACAGAACTCACAATTTTCTTACTTTCCATGTCCTGGAGATGGTAGGTGCAGTACTTAGCAGAAAATCCGGGGCTGTCACACTGTCCATCGCCGGCTAGCCTGAACCGTTTGTCGGGGAATGTACTTTCAATAGCCAATTGTTCAATTTTCCAAGCATCACTGATGGCAGGGAATAGATTATCACATTGGTATTTGTAGTATTGCGTTTTGGAAATGAAATGGAGTCCCACAAAATGAAAGAAACTGGATAACTTCGTGAAACTAGAGCCACTGAAAAGTAAAGCTGCTGCACACAGTAGATTGCCAGCTGGCAGTTTCCCCAGTATCGGTTGAACGGACCATGAAAATGCTTAATGTGACTTTTCACAGGTGGCCTGTATTTTCAGGTTACTGCTTTGTGTTAGACGAGTCACGCTCACCAATGGCTTTCCACATACTTCCGCTCCCACTGAATGCACACATTTCAGCATCTTTATAATCTTCATCAAGCTGCTGTCGAATACTATGTATTTGGCCTCTTTCATAATACTGTCATCAGGCAACATTGTTGTTTCAGACTGACCCGTGGTGGACATATCAGCAAAACAGGACATACTATAGTCGATATCTTTGTCTGTTTCATCGGTCAATAGTGTTGATGCTTCAGTTTCTGTCATTTCAACATCTGTTATTTGACGATGGATGGGAGAAAACATAAATGTGGACTATTTTTTAGGGGGCATTTTTTTGGCGGTGTCGATTGTGTCAAGTGCTCATCGAGTAATGTAAAACTATCTTCTATAAATTCAATTGCACCTTCCTCTGGCGGAGCAGGTGCATTGTAGCAATGGTCCAAGAACACTTTGCTGGAATCGCCGGTCTTATTAAATTCATTTTCTGGCCATTGAACATAGGCATCTCGAGTGTGACCACGACGCGCCTCAATAAATAGTTCCTCCATGGTGAAAACAGTTTGGCAAGCAGCATCTGTCATTTGTATCGCTGTCTGTGTCTGCATAGTCCGTACTCGATTGGGCAACTACAGGACAGATAGGAAAAGGGATGTTCAGTGTAAATCCAACGCACAGTGTTGTACAAATGACATTAAAAAAGCATATAATGAAGGCCTTGGCACAAAACATTTGCCAACAATAGAAAGTGTTTATAACTAGCCTTATTTTTATTTCTTTTCTTTGAAACCTTCTTTAATCTAACATCAGTAAACTGGCGGACTGACTCTGATACACATTCCTCCAGTTCAATATACGGATCTTGTATGCATCCCTACAAAAAATAGTATCCATTTAAAATTAGTCATTGGCATTACACATCTAATTAGACCGACTTTCTTTTATTCGATGGTACTGTCAGTGCGCATTCCTCTAGCTCCGCAGCAACTGTATGGTCTGGTTCCGGAACACCCACAATGGATAATGTAATTGTAGAGGACGCGGCAGCATCTCCCTGAAACACAGTACTTGCATTAGTAAGGTCGAAAATATTAGAAACAGGACAAAGACGACAAAGGTACATATCAACAGTAAAGTGGCAAAGAAACATTGTGCAATGCAATGATACGTTGCGAAAATATGATGAGATTATCTCGTCCTATTGAGCTTTAATGACCCATACACCTGACACCGGGTCTACTACGAGGGGTGTTCGGATTGTAGTGGACAGCTTCAGCATCTTCCTGAAACATAGTACTTGCATTAGTAAGGTAGAAAAGATTGGAAACGGGACAAAGACGACAAAGGTACATATCAACAGTAAAGTGGCAAAGAAACATTGTGCAATGCAATGATACGTTGCAAAAATATGATCACATTTTCTCGAATTCCATACATAAAACCAGTCTGGAACAGAATAGCTAGGTAAGATTACCTGAAACGCGCTCGAAGTGGTTGATGACTCCAGGCAAGACATGGATGTTGAATCTTGTTCCTTCATATTCGGTGGATAGTCATGGAGTGGTAAAGGGAAAGTATTATTCAACTTAGAAATTCCAAAATTACAAAATGGCATGTAAGGAGACTGAATAAGAGATAATGGGCCTCATTACGACCCAGGCGCTAATGGGTTAACGGCGCCGCAAAAGGCTGCGGCGCCGTTAACCTATAAGTGCCTAATTACGAGGTCCCTTTGCGGGACCCGACCTTAACGGCTGGTTTTACCAGCCGTTAAAGTAGGGACCCGCAAAGGGACCTTGGTGCTAAGTATGGTGCCGCAATTTGCGGCACCGTACTAGGCGCCTTCCCCATTCCCATTGAGCCCTATGGGGCAAAAATGGGAATGGGGAAGGGCCATGGCGGCATGGGGAATTACTGCCCCGCCAACCTCGGAATGGGGTGGTAATTCCCCATTCCGCCATGGCGGATTCGGTAAGTTACCGGCATGGACCATGGTGCTATTAGCACCATGGTCCAACGCCTGGGTCGTAATGAGGCCCAATGACACTTATTGAAACGCATAATATAACATAGTTATCCGTCCCCACAAATCATTTTTCTAAGTGGGTTCTACAAAACAAGGACTGATGTTTAGCCAAAAAGTCATTATTTCAACAACTATTCAATCACATAAATATGGAAAGTACTATAAGTGGCATTTACAACAAAAATACAGGCGTAAAGCTAAATCCGGAAGCGTGACTCACCTGTGGCGGCATTTTCACGAGTAAAGTCGGAATAGCGTTTAGGAGCAATTTCCGAGTTGTTCTCGGTTGATTCCTCTTTGTGTACAAGGATGTGTCGTACATATCCGGTGAGAAGTGCAGGCTGCAGATGCGGTATCGATGACCCCTCTTGTCCTCCAAGACTTGGTTGACTCTACTTTCAAGGTCTTCCAGTGGATATCCGCAACGTCTGACCCATTCTCTTATTCGATCAACAGTCTTAGGGAATACATGCATTGTAATGCCTTCAGATTTGTCATGGGTGTTCGAAGGGCAACCGAAAATAGAACATGCAGGCATTGTTGTAAATTATGCAAAATAAAGGTCAACATTATTAGAAAATTATTTTGCATAAGCATGTGCGAAAGAATGAATTGGACCATACATTGTTCGATGCACGCTTTCTTTTGGGCACCACAGCAAAACCAGTGCAGCGTGTGCGGCTGTATTATAGGATAAATTTCACAAACGATTCATTGATGTGTTTAAAATCAGAACATGTTGCTCGTCCCTTGAATGTTCTATCATGCACGAAAATGAAACATGCTTATACTATAGGCACGGTCCGTGAAGGATGCAATACGATGCCAATTGACAATGATAATAATTGATATACCGATAACATAACAAAAGAAACTCAAGTCAATAGCAATGATACAAATTAACATAGCACTACGGAGTTAGATACTTCAGAATAGATATAAATTTACAAATGAAGGAGATATGATTAGGATACATGTCCTTACCTTGACCAACAAACAGTTGGATTTAGCAAGCAGAGTAATTAGTGGCAGGAGAACAGGGAGATGTTCACAGGTAGCACACTGACGGGTTCACTTGAAGCGGTCACAGAGTAGCACGTTCACGAGTTGACTTGCAGTGCTCAAGGATGTTCTCATGGTAAATATCCAGTGGTTTGTAAAGAATAACAAAAAGGGGTGTGTTTGTGAATGAATGACGTGTATATGTCGTGGCATTATGTACATTGCAGGGGCGCGGTCTGCTTCAGGGGAGGCCTGCCTGAAGACACGGGGTCTGAGGAGGCCATGTGAGCAATGGCCCCTGGGCGTGGGATACCTTTTGAAGTGTACATGTTGTTTGGCACCTTGGCCGTTTGCGCCCCTGACAGCCCCCCATGGCAGCGCGCATCCATTGGTGCGAACTGCCTTTGATAGTGGGGGGTGGAATGGATGGGCCGGGAGGCATGCAGACAAGGCACCGGAACACTGCTGAATGGAGAAACACTTATGTGGATTGCAGGGGCACGGTCTGCTTCAGGGGAGGCCTGCCTGGAGACACGGGGTCTGAGGAGGTCATGTGAGCAATGGCCCCTGGGCGTGGGATACCTTTTGAAGTGTACATGGTGTTTGGCACCTTGGCCGTTTGTGCCCATGACAGCCCCCCATGGCAGCGCACATCCACAGGTGCGAACTGCCTTTGATAGTGGGGGGTGGGATGGATTGGATGGGGAGGCGTACAGACAAGGCACCGGAACACTGCTGAATGGAAACACACTTGATTCACTTAAAAACTGAAACAACCATTGATAAAAAATATGTTGTGTTTTATTTGGTTTCTTATTTTGATGGCACAAAAATACTACACATTGTAAAGGTCTGGTTGCAGCTCGGCGAGGGAAAATCCCCTGTACTGACCACTGTTGCTGGGGAAAGTTTGTCTAATGGCGCCAACGACACAGGGGGGTATTACTCGTCGAACGCAGTGTCCAAGCCTCCCATGTAGCCACCATGTGTACGAACGATAGGCCACCAGCCGGTACCACCTATGAAAGAGAAAGATACAATCTGTTTTTAAAAGACCAAAATAAGTGTATTAAACCTTGGTTGTCAATGACAATTCTTGTATGCAATGGCATTTTTGCCAGGACAAATGCTAACTAGACACTGCACAATATTGAATGACTTTTATGTGACTATTACTAGAGAATTGCAAGACAATGATATCTTGAAGTTACAAAAATATAGGGGACAACCGTGAAATAGTAGTGGCCTAACTGACATCACAACCAGACTACACTTACTCGTTACTTGGATTACGAGGGCGAACTGTTGCGCGAAGTTCGTGCATAAGCACCATCAAAATCCTCAACACGGACCGTGTGAGACAGACTGCCGTGAAGTCTGGCAGCTCGGTAACACATTGTGGCTGTGGATCGCTTTGCGATATGTAGGACAAGCATCCAGAGTTTTCTCGGCAGCAGCAGTTCTCCACCTCGGTTGGCATTAGCGCGCACCGATTGCATGTCCACTAGGTGGAAACGCCATCCATGCGACTAGGCCCAGGCTCTTCATCTGTTGAAACGTTCGCCCAACTGTTGTCCAAATCCCCATCGTCTACAGAGCTAGCTCTTTCCAGTAATTCCTCATCGGAATACTCGGGCTCGTACAGGTAGGGCATTATTGTTGCCATTGTGTGGTAAAGAAACGAAAATAATTTATAGCGGTCGTACTGGTATCTGTTCACACGGGCTACAAGCAACAAAGGTAGCTGACCAGAGCACAGAAACGAGTCACAGAATACTCAAAGAAATACAGCAAGAGGAATGGAAAAGAAAATCTGCTGTTGTGTCTTGTGAAACGCTCTGTTTATACTTGTCGAGGAAAGAGGCTTCCTGCCGTTTCCATGGCGACATGTCATTAGCTGAGGTGTAGAGAATGTTGACACGAGACGTGCTTTGGCGTTGTGAAATGGGCGGTACGCGTCTAGTGATGTCAGGCTCAGGGGCGGGGGATATGATTTAGTGCCGCAAACGCAGGTCACCCAGGGCGATGCAGCAAGTGATAGGAATATCACAAAATGGCCGCGCCCTGCTGCCTGATTTTGCATGTGTTCAACAGACGAAAACTCGGGTAAGGTGCATAGGAAATGTTTGTACGATCGATCAAATTATGATTAAAAGCACATGGCTGACCCATAGGGACAATAATATTTTTTGACTGAGCCATTCCTTTAAAGAGAGTTTCTGTGAAATTGCCACATTTCCCAACATCACATTTGCCTAAGCCAGCACACGGGTTGCATTGTTGCAACCCCAAGCGAGGGAGCAGGCGAACATGACTGTGAGACAACAATACACTTTCAAAGTCCAGATGACTAGTGGTGCCCATAATGACATCACTGACATGGCCTTCTTACTAGGAGTCAGATAAAACTGTCCACTGCTGGGGATGTCTGGCATGTGCACCTTCTCCCCCTTTCTCATTGCGGTCCGGAGGGATGTTCTCATGGGTAGGCATAGGCACATGACATCTGATGCACATGTTTTGCCACATGCAGCACACTATTACAGTGTGCCCAACCCTTCCCAGCGCATACACTAGTGCTCCACCAGTTAGATGTAGACATGGGATCTGGCCTTGAGAAATAAAAAACGTCCTGATACGGGCATCTATCCTCTGAGCATTAATAGGGGATGTATTGCATCACCTCTTGGGATGTAGAGAAGCATTGAAGTCAGTGGTTATATGCTTTTGGTTTTATCGGAGATACAATTAGGGGAGGAATTTGCAGGGGTAGGTGGAGGTTTGAGTGGCAATGAAGAGAGATGCAATATGCGAGTATGCAACTTCACTCTGGATGGGGTTAGCGGAGCTGCTACCCATGTGCCTCCCCGAGGGTGGGCAAGACCGGCTAGTCGCATGCAATGCAGTATTCCCTGACCCCACAACATAGGGGGCGAAGAGGTATGGGTACACTTAAAGTCGCAGAATGCATCCAAAACTATGCAGGAAAGATTAGAGATCTGGAACACAATATATAGGGTATAATGTACTTCAGGAGGAGATGGCTATGGAGCGATGGAGACAATGGGTTCTACGTTATTAAAGCAAAGTAACTTTGTGATAATTTACTTTGTTGCAATCATTTAACATGATTTTCAAATGTTTTCTTTTTTTATTTGGGGGCACCCCCATGTGCCCCTTCCCTAGCACCCTTTCCCCAAGTTCCCAACCCCCCCCCTCCCCTTTTTACTCCTTAACCATTAAATACATGTACCAAATTTGAAGTAATTCGAAGTTTTTGCAACAAAGTAAATTGCCCTAAATAATTTACTTCGTTGAAACAACGGGAGACCAGATATTGAGAGGACGTTAAGCATATTCCAGACCACAACACTGTGGTCTTAATTAATGTAGAAGCAGAGGCATGTGAGAGATCACAACCGAACCACTGACTCACGCCATCCACAGAACTTTCACCACAGATCTTGATATTGTACTTGGAGAGGAGAGAAAGTGGGGCATTGAGAGATCCAGCAGAACTTTCTTGGCAATACAACCCAAGGGCAAAACTGCACAACTGAGCATTCCAGTGTCAGAGTAATTCCAAAATGACACAAATGCTGCATCAACATTAAACTCCTTGCCAGGGCTGATTGAGGGCAACTTAGCCGAACAACCACGCAACCAATCATAAAGCCAGGAAAACAGCAGACTAATGGGAGTGGCTGATTTGAATATCAAATATATCCAGTTGAATTCTGTAGTTTTAATTAATCCCCCCCAAAAAGCAACCTCTGTGAGAACAGAGCAGGATGCCAGGCCTCTCTAAGAACTATAAAGCCAATGGCAAAAGATCATTCAAAGAGAGAATCCTGAGGTATGGAGATGAGATCTCAGTGGCTTCCTTGATATCAGGGCAGAGTAGATCTGTAGCGACAATTACAGGAACACCCAGGCACAGGAGAAGGTGTGTGCCCTGGAACCTTCATCACATTCTGCTGGCCTTGAGCACACGGTAAGGATCCACGAGCGCTCTGCTCGCACTACACTATTTGCCTGATTTGTGCATTCATTTAACCTTATTGGCTAGTTGACTTCTTGAATACCTATTGTGTACTTGCCGCCTCACGGCCTCGATCATCTTCCTCCTTTCCCATCCCTTCTTCCTCCTTCTGCTCTCTCACTCCTCCCTCCCCCCCGGTTTAGATTGGGCACTGGCCAGCCTCTGTTTGCTGCCTGGCTTTATCTGTGGGGCTCCGCGCAGCATTACCATTCTGCTGGCATTGAGCACACGTTAAGGATCCACGAGCGCTCTGCTCGCATTACACTGTTTGCCTGATATGTGCATTCATTTTACATTATTGACAAGTTGACTTTTTGAATACCTACTTAGGACGTGTGCTGTCCCTTGCAACTTAGGCCGCATGCGCTCCCTCGCAATTTAGGCCGCTTGTGTTCCCTTGCAACTTAGGCCACATGCACCCCTATCTCTCGTGCAGTGTGCGCTACCTTGCATTGTGGGTCCCTGCATCCTGTTCCGCCCCCCCCCCCCGGGTTCCCACCTTCCTCTTGCATCTCAGCCATTTCCCTTCTCTGTTCTTTTTTGTACTGTACTTGACATTGTGTTGTGCTCCACGGTTTTTGAAATTATATTACAATCCCTGCATTATTTACTCCTAGGATCCTGTTTTGTTTTGTGCCTTGCTGATGGTATTGACTTTGTGTATTCTCTACAGAATTGATATTGTGTCATTCTCTACGGTTTTGACACTGTGTTGTTCTCTATGGTTTTTGGCATTATCTTCACTTCCATGTTCATTGTTGTGCTCTCTGCTTTGCTGTAGTTTCTGTATTGCATCTGATTTCGCAGGTCTGTTGTTCTTGTTCTTTGTTGGTCTCCCCTCCCTTTTGTGACCCCCCACTTCTGCCTCCCTCCTGTCTGTCCCCCAGCGCTACCCTCCCCGCTTGGGCTCCCTTCTCCTTTTCTCCCCCTCTTCCTCCCCGCACCCTTTATGGTACCCTCTGTCCCACCTATCTTCTCTAATTGCTTTTCTATCGACTATCCTATCCCTCTCACTGAGTCCAGCAGGAAGAAGCTCAAAAGGGACATCCTGTTCTGCAACCCAGGCTTCCCTACCGCTGATACCTACACCAGTGCTTCCTCCGGACACCCCCATTGTCGTTCCCTCTCCAGGCCTATGGACCCCCATATGGTCTCTGTTCTCTCTCCTGTTTCCTCTTCTCCCATTAATGGTGGCATCTGGTGGGAGGTCCTCTTGGCCCCCTTCCACTCTTCTAAGACCATCATTAATGTCTACTTGAATGACACCGTCTTGGTCCAGGGCCCTCGGGCCAATCTCCTCCTTTTTGATAGACCCTTCCCACACCTTATCAACTTCCTTTCCTCTCCTGCTATCCCCTTGGACCCCTCTCTGGATCCTCTGCTGCCTCCTTCCTCAGCCACCTCTCTGGCACCCCCTGCTGCTTCTCTGGCCATCCTGTTGCCTCCTTCCTCTGCCACCCCTCTGGCACTCTCTTCTTCCTCTTTGACTACCCTGCCTTTTCCCCCTTCCTCCTCTGTCCACCCTCGGGCACCTCCAAAACGTTCGCAGGGCGTATCTCTGGCCTGTGCCCCTCCAAGGAAGCCCTTCAAATGTGGCAACCTGCTCCCTATTGCTACTCTCAACTCTCGCTCAGCTGTCAAACACTCCTCTGACATCTGCCATCTCCTGGAAGAGCTTGATTTGGATGTACTTGTCTCACCGAGACTTGGTTCATGGACAGCTCTGTCACAAGTGATGACATGCTCCTTCTCATGGCTGCAAGATCCTCTCCAAACCCAGAACCAACCGTCCCAGTGCAGCTCTAGTCTTGATTTTCCCAGAGTGGATCCCTGCTTCTGTCATTCCAATACAGGACTACTCCTCCTTTGAATGCCCAGTCTGCAGGTTCTCTATCTCTCCCGGCCTCTCTCACACAGTGGTCACTATCTACAGGCCGCCTGGCCAGGTATCCCTCTTGCTCTGGATGTTCTGATCTCCTCAGACCTCCCCTTCTCTAACCCTCTCACCACTCCTCTCTCTTGGAGTGACCACTTTCCATTAGGTAGGTGCACTTTCTGTGCATTACTGCACCTCCAGGGGAATTATTGAACCTGAAAAATCGAAATTGGGGAAAAAAAGAGAAGAAAAAGAATAAAAACAAGTTTGCATAAAATTGTTGTAAAGGACTGTTTTATTTGGAATTTTCATCGTGCTGCCATTTGAGCTTTTTAATACATGGAGCTGCCTTGCTATTTTGAAAGCACACATTTTTCCCACTATTGCCTGCTTATTTGACTGTTTTTTGGCCCTTCCAAGATGGCCGCCGTGGTTTTCTTTGTTGTGTAGGCAGGCTGTGCTGAACCACCTCTCCCTGTGCTGCATTCCCATTGGTTGCTGAGTGTTTTCTTCCATCCAATCATGGACCGGCAGGCTTTAGCCGACCCTCTCAGCAAAGGCCCACTTCCAAGGCCCTTGTCTGCTCCCTGTCTGCTTCCGGAACGCTAATTGGGATCCTCCCTTCACCTTAACCACAATGATGCTGCCACCTCACTCTTTTAAGAAATCCGGACTGCCTTGACTTTGCCTCCTCCTATGGGTTAGTTTGCTCCTTACGGACTCACTCCTACCGCCTTTGACTATCACTGTTCTTTCTGCTTGTTACTCCCATGTTGTCATCCTGATGCGCAGTGCTTCCTAAAACCCTTTGCTAACATTTGATTCCAAGATTGAAAAGTCAAATCCTGCTGTTTTTGCTTTCTGCTAAAAAGTCAAATCTTGCAGCCCATTGCAAAATTCTCTGTATTTTGCTTGTATACTGTTGCTTCTCTGTAACTTGCCAGCCCAGTGACCTCACCACTCTCTTTTGTCCTACACCTACCTGCCTTAGCGCCCCCAGTATCTCCATCCACTCCTCGCTTCCACCCCCATGGCGCTTTATGTTTCTCCTATTTTTTCTAACTGCTTCTCCATTGACTATCATTCCCTTCTCACTAAATCTGGCATGAAGAAGTTCAAAAAGGGTATCTTGGCCTCTAACCCTGGCCTTCCTATCGCCGACACCTAGTCCAATGCTTCCTCCAGACAGCCCCTCACCGACATCCTCTTTGTCGTTACTTCGCCAGTTCTATGGACTCCTCATATGGTCTCTGTGCTCTGCCCTATCCCCTCCTCTCCCATTAATGGTGGCACTCACTGGGAAGTTCTCATGGCTTCCTTCGACTCCTCTAAAGTCATCATCAATGTCTACCTAAATGGCACTGTCATGGTCCAAGGCCCTCGGGCCAATCTCCTCCTCTTTGATAGGCACTTCCCTCGACTCATCAATTTCGTCTCATCTCCTGCTGTCCCCTCCTCTCCCCCCTTGGCTACCTTGCCCTCTCTCTCCTCCTACTCCTCTGCCCCTCATAGGGCTCTTTCCCCTCCACAGGGCGTACCTCTGATCTGTACCCCTCCCCGGAAGGTCTCTAAGGTTAGCAACCTTCTTCATATTGCCACTCTCAACTCTAACTCTGCTGTCAAACACTCCTCTGACATCTGCCACCTTCTTGAAGAACTAGACCTTGATGTCCTTGGTCTTACTGAGACATGGTTCACGGCCAGCTCTGTCACGAGCTTTGACACTCTCCTCCCTGATGGCTACAAGATTCTATCAGCACCCAGATCCTCCCGGTCCGGTGTGGGGGTAGCCCTGATCTTTCCTAAGTGGATTCCTGCCTCTATCATTCCCACTCAGACCTACTCCTCTTTTGAATGCCTTGTCTGTAGGCTTTCTCTCTCGCATACCCATTCTCTTACTGTGGCTACCATCTACTGGCATCCTGGTCAAATCACCTCATTTCTCTCTGAGTGGGCAGACCTCTCCTCCTCCCTCCTGGCCTCTACCACTCAACTCCTCCTCCTCTGTGACCTCAATATACATTTAGACTCTCCTTGCTCCTCATATGTACTCTTCCGTGACCTCTGCGACTCCCTCTCCCTGTCCATCCTCCCCTCTGGCCCGACTCACTCTGCAGGACACACACTCGATGTCTTGATCTCCTCTGACCTCCCCTTCTCCATCCCTCTGACCGCTCCTCTCTCCTGGAGCGATCACCCCCTCATCTCCTCTCATCTCTCCCTCTCTTCCCCCTAAGCCAAGCGTACCCCAACATTGCCACCTACCTTCTCGGACATCCGGCCCATGAAGCGTGTGTCAGTTGAGGCTTTTGCCGCCACTCCCCCCTCCACCTTTGGCTGTCTCATATCCTGGCACAGCCCTGTCTCTGCTTTACTCTTCCATTTCTGATACTCTTGATGCTCTTGCACCTGTCATGAGGATCTGTTTGAAGTCCAAAGCCAAGTGCAATTCCTGGCATGACTCTGATCTAGCTACACTTAAACGTAAGTATAGGGCGGCTGAGAAGAAATGGAGGACTTCCTGTTCATCCTCTGACAAACTGGCCTGTAGCCTGCTACAAAGGCAATACTGACTCTCTGTCTTCACCAAGAAGAGAGTCCACATTCAAGCGTATGTCTCTGTGGCATTAAACAACTCATATAAACTCTTTAAAATCTGCAAGGAGCTGGCCAACCCTGCTGCAGTCTCTACCACTCCTGTTGCCTCCCAGGCTTTTTGCAATGCCCTTGCCTCTCACTTCATTTAAAAAACCCAGGACATCCTGTCCACCTTCCCTACCCACACTCCTCCTCTCCCCTCTCCATCTGTGCTTGCTGACCCTCCTTTAGCCACCCCCCACCATACTTCTTGTCCTTTCCTCTTTTCTACCCTGATGAGGTCGCTAGACAAGTCCAATCTATGAAAGCCTTGTCAAAACAGGTTCATCCCTGTTCCTCTAAAACCATCAAGGACCACATTGACACCCTCGCTCTGGCCCTTGCTGATTTTTGCAACCACTCCTTTGCCTCAGGATCCTTCCCCTCCCCTCTGAAGCACTCCCTTGTGCATCCTCTTCTCAAGAAACCCACAGCAGATCCTTCTTGTCCAGCTAACTATCGCCCAATTTCCATTACTCCCTTTCTGGGCAAACGTCTGGAAAAGTTGGCCATCTCACAGCTTAACCTTCATTCCAATTCTGTTGGCCTTCTCCATGACCACCAGTCTGGCTTCAGAGCTGCCAGGAGCATGGAAACTGCTCTCCTGAACATCTGTGAAGATCTGCTTTCCAACCTTGACTCTAACATTCCCTCTGTCCTCATCCTCCTCGATCTCTCTTCTGCCTTCGACACAGTCAACCATACCATCCTGCTCAACCGTTTCCATGAAAACCTGGGTATCACTGATCGGGCTTTGGCCTGGCTGACCTCTTTCCTCTCAGATTGACCCTCCCAGGTCGAACTTGGGTCCTTCCTTTCATCTACCTCTCTACCTGTGGTGTTCCCCAGGGGTCTAACCTCTCGCCCTGGTTTTTCAACCAATACCTGGCAACTCTCGCCCACTGCATTGCCACTTCCTGCTCAAATTTCCAGTGCTACGCTGATGACACTCAACTCATTTTCAGGCTGCCCTCTGCCACCTCCTCTCCCTCTCTCATCTCTGATTGCCTAACTGTCATTCAAGATTGGTGTGCCGCCAATGATCTTTGTCTGAATGCCAACAAGACGGAGATCCTCCTCATCGGCACACCTTCACCATCCTTTCCCCTCACTCTCTGACCGGCCTCCCTTGGCACTCCTCCTAGCCCCACCTCAGGGTCATCTTTGACTCCACCCTTTCCTTCTCCGCCCACATCTCTGAGGTCTCTAAAAAGTCAAATTTCCTACTGCACCTCCTCAGAGGTACTCTGCCTTTTCTCTCCTTCCCCCAGAAGCTCATGATATCCCAAGCTATGGTTCTCTCTAGGCTGGACTATTGTAACAGCCTCTTTCTAAACCTACCTGCCTCTACTCTCCGTCCTCTGCAACTAATCCAGAACAGGACTGCGAGACTTGTCCTTGGCCTCAAGCCCTGGGATCATATCTCTTCAGCTCTGAAATCTCTCCATTGGCCCCTAGTGGATGCAAGGATTAAATTCAAAACCCTCTGCATTGTCCACAAGGCTTTCTGGGGCCTGGGCCCAAAATACCTTCAGCTATCCCTCCGCAAATACCTCCCCTCTCAAGCTCTTCACTCCTCTACCTCCAACTCCCTCAGGGTCAGTCATTTTTCAAAGAAACAAGCTAGGGGTAGATATCTGTCTTCGGCTGGGGCCTCCCTCTGGAACAGCCTCCCTGCCACTCTAAAACTTGAGGAGAACCATCTCCGGTTCCGGAAGCACCTCAAGACCTTCCTCTTTTCTTCTGCCTGTGCTTCCCTTCTCCCCTGATGATCTGTTCTCTCTTGGCAGTGTGCACCTGGCCACCCTCTGTCCTCCGGGCCCAATACCTGCTCACCCGGCCCCCCTCCCGCACTGCCTCTGGGCCACCACTTACACTGGGGTCTGTATCTGTACCCATACAGCCCCCCCTTTTTTTCTTCCTGCACTTATCAGACCTACCCTGTCTGCTGCCTTAAACCTAGCACTTGGAAATTGCTGGTGTCACGACCCTCGCCCAAAGCCCCCTCTGGCAAACCCATTGGCCAGGTGGAGTCAGGACTCGGGCCTCTAGAGCCTGGCATCCTCTTCAAAAACCCTCATGGGGCCAGTCCTGGTGCCTATGGCGCCAGGCTCATACACCATGAAAAACGATGTGCTTGGGAACTACTTTATTGTATTGTCAGCCAACATGGAGGCATCCACATAGCTTGGTTCCTAAGAACCAAGCTATGCGGTCTAGTGTTTTGGGTGTGGTAGCCTAGGGACTACTTTACCTGGGCTATTTTGTTGGGGCTATTTAAACCACACCCGAGCAAGACAACACGCTTCACGTTACTTTGCAGCTTGCAACGTGACACTCACCGTGTCCAGCTATTCCCTCGAACCTCGGAGAAGCAGAACCTGCAAGGAGACAAAAGGAACATCATTAGCAGCAGCATCTTACCTGCAGAGTTCATCTTTAAACACTCGCAGCTACTGAGAACAGCTTCCTCGAATCTGCCCGCCTCCCGGACGGAACGACCTGAAAGAGGAAGATAGAGGCATCATTAAAGAAAGCAGTAGAGACATTTATAAATTACGAACTGCTCAAAAGGCTTACCTGGCTGGTCGCCTCTCGGCTGGCACCACTCCAGACATTCCACTCATGCTGAAGAACACCGCGGTCTACAAGGAAGGAAAACACAGGTTAGCAAAGGCAAGACTTTGCAGCGCTGCGCATAGCGCTTATTTACCGCATCATATCGCTCTTAATGAGCCATCATTTACCAGCGGGGCTCAACCAAGCCAGTTCGCCGTGCTCAAGCTCTGCATACCTAAGGGAGAAAAAAGAGACATTTTAAACAAAGAAAGGCATGCAAGATAGCAACAAAACTAAAGAACAGCAATAAGACCTACCTGAACAATATCAAACGGGCCGGCATCAGTGAAGTAACTGGACCGCATTTGCCCATGAAAGACAACGCGCCCCTGCAAAGAAGGCAGGACGGAGAGCATGCCTAATTCTACCACAAGGTGTGGAGAGGGCGCCAGAGGGACTGAAATCATACGGGGGTGGAGGGAGGATACTTACCCCAGTCCGTCGGTCTTGAACACAGTCCTCCTGTATTTTCAGGCAGAACCTTCCCTGCAGACCACATCAGGGCAAAGCTGAGAAGCATACCAGCGAGTAACCCGGCTGGGAGGCGTCTCTGTGGATACCAGGTGAGCGTAACAGCTGGCTGCAATACCACTGCTTGTTGCCTTTATTATTTATTTATTGTTATTTATCTGTTTCTCCTCGGCTTCGCACTTTCCATTTCTCCCCCTTACATGCACTTTTCCCCTCCCCCTCTCCCATGCACTTGCGCGTTCTCAATGTCACTGGGCCTAGTAAGATCGCTGTTTTGTTCTCCCCTGTTCCCCTCCCTTGCCTTGTCGCGCTCTGAAACATTTGTGTACGAGCGCGATAGAAATAAAATATCAATCAATCAATCAATCACCTATCATTTTAGGAAATCGGGCAATTTCAATAGAACTGCCCTTTGATAGCATTAATGGCATCGAATGTTGTGTCTAATGCTACTGCTAGTGATCTGAGGCAGGTTGAAGGAGGGCACGTAATATCTCAGCAAGAACACATACAAATGCTGGCTGCGACATGTCGTGCAACTTGTCAATTACATTTTGGAATGTGCTCAAGGCATAGAAATGTAAAATGGCCATCAAGGTCAGTAGAGAGAGAATGGCTAGCTGTATTTTTATGACATTATATGTCCTGCTGTTGGTGCTGCAGTGCATAAATGGTGCTGTGACTATACAGGTGAAACAGTGTGATAATTTGGGTGTCTGTTAGTGCCCACAGGGAACATCAGTCCATGGGCATAGGTGGACTCCTCAATCTCCTCTTCACCTAAAGGGACCTTTGCTGCTAGATGTATCAATTTCTCCTGCCATCAAATAGGATGTTGACAGTAATAGCAGCTGAAGGAGAGTGAACAGAGTTGGTGGAGAAGCAGGTTCCTAAAAGCTACCAGTACTGGCCAAGCCAAAAGGAACCATAGGTAGGCATGAACCAGGAGGTGACGGGCCAGTACGAAGACAGTTAAGGGCCTAGTTGCCCAACATCTTGGGACTGGCTGGGCCCTAGCCTGCAGAATGGTAACAGAGTGCAACACACTACAGAATGGCAAGCTGCAAGCAACCATCTGGAGATGGTGAGGAAGGCAAGCCAACCAAAGATAAAAAAGAATACTTGTATAGCAATCTGGCATTAAGGACTGCTAACCCAAAAGCCTCTTATGGTAACCAAGACCAATTGGTGACCTTGTGGTCGAGGCAGGGTGCCAGAGCAACTAATAGAAAGCCGAGCCAGGGATAGCCGCAGAAAACACAAAATGAGTGATGAAAGCAATCTACCAGTGATCTGAGTGATTCAGGAGGGATTGCCCTTGGCAGTGGGCTATAATGACAACGGCCTAAAAATACACCAATTACAGATGGGGAAGAACTAGACCATCACCAGCAATCAGACAACCACAACCCAGGGGTGTGTCAGCTGTTGCCCAAGTACTGAGTGAAGAACAAAGGATGTCAGATGTCAGCAACCAGTACTAAAGTAGCGTAGAGCTTAATACCTTACTGGGATCTTTGGAATCAAGGCTCTCCATTGATCAACAGTTTGAACTGAAAAGCTGGCTTACAGGCGTTGGTTCTACCCTCAACCAGAGCCAACTATCCGGACTGGTGTTGAACCTTTTTTTCAAGCACAATTTTGTTGTCAGTGAAGATACTTTAGGCAAGAAAAAGGATTGAAAATATTGATAATTTAGGGAAAGTATTTGCAATACAGGCAAAGGAACAAACAAGTCATGGTTGAGGTAGTTAATATGATAAACAGTAGGGATTGAATATTTAATGAGCCTGTAGAAATTGCAGAATCACTTGCAAACTGTAATGGAAAATTGTATGCACCACAGCACTGGAGACAGCCAATTATTTAAGTGGAGTTGATCTTCCAAATCTCAGGCCAGAGGCTGATAAAGCTTTGGCAGACTTCATACCTGACAAGGATGTGGAGGAATTCATGAGCAGCATCGCAAGTGGGCAGAGGTGGCACCTGTGGAAGTTTATAAAAAATTGTCAATCTTGAAACAATACTTTGCCAAGTACGGAGGGCAATAAAGGTGGAAGGTATGGCATCAAAGTTTGTTGGGATGGGTGTCTAAGATTGCCATGTTCCCAAAAAAAGCAAACAATCTACGATCTTATGCTTCATATAGACCCATATAATTATTGAATTCTGGCAAGGAGATCTTTGCAACGATTCTTTGTAAAAACTGGATTGGCTATACGATTATATGACAAATCTTATTGTCTAAGAGCAGGATGATTTTGTAGCAGGAAGGTGTGTATGGCATAATGTAAACTTGGTCTCTGCATTGATTATCCATTTGGCAAAGGTGAGGGGATTCCCTGTTGCCCTAATATTTTTAGATGCCGAGAACACTTTCAACAGCATCAAATCAGGCTTACTTAGAGGTGATGACATTTCCCAAACATGTTTTGGGACTATTCTTCTGCACTCTAAAGAAGTGTAATGGCTTATGTAGGTATAAGGAGAGTATCATCTGGATCTTTTGAGATGTTTAGGGTGATACGGCAGGGGTTCCCTCTTTTTTGCAATATATTTACAAAATTAGCCAATGTAACCAAACGATCCCTTTTAATCCTGAAAGAAGAATTCAAATTAAGGTTGTTTAATTTGCATACAGCAAATTGGTAGTCTCTTCAGATCTGATATTGGAGGAATGGCTATGAATATCAATGTCCTCCTTGCCCCCGAAGCCAAATGTACTAAGACAGAATTAAATGGAAATATATGATAAAGGGCTGTACACCACTACTTTACAACACTTGCCTTCACATGTTTGGTAGCTTTATTAAAGTGAGTCTTTTGCAGTCATGGTATAGTGTGAGGTATTGTTTAATTTGTAGTTAGATGTATTATATTTTACCTTTGGACTTGTCCCGTAACAGTGGCCTTATCTTCATTTGAAAACATCACCATTTTATAGGCAACTTCTACCTGTCACAAATAGAGTGAAACAGGACTCAGGGAAGCATAGTTATGATTCTAGCAGGTGTGTTCTGGAATTAAAAAAGGGATGGTAGAAATGAACTCTACACAAAATAGGATTGGCCTCATCAGCATTTGTCTTTGGTATTCCCCACCACATAAAGACTGCACAACTGCACACGATCTCCCTGAGTAGAAGTAGGTGACCCCCTGAGTCAACGAGTATCTCAACCAACGCTACACCTTGTGGGTTTTTGGATGGGGTTGCAGGATAGCTTAAAATATATAGGAAAATTAACAAATACAAATGGAAGCAAACAAAACAAGAAAAGAGGACCAAATTAAGTTCCATGAAAGGTGCCTAGACTAAAGGATAAGAGGTCCAGTGTCTAATACCTAATCTAGTTTCAAATACTCCTGGGTATCTGCCCAGGCTAGTGTTTAGCAGGTCGCTCACTACGGGCTAACGCCTTTCACAATGATGTCATCTTCATTGTGTCACAGGTCTTTCTCCTGGTGTGGTCTTTGTCTTGATCTTGGTTTGATATTGACATTCAGCGCTGGTCTTGATCAGTAGCTTCATGCTGGATCGTAGGATGACATTTGGTCATCAGGTGTTAGCAAGACTTTATTAAGGCTAGTGGCCTTGCATCTCCCTCCCCTATTTGGTCTAGTTGGCTGCAATCTCACTACATTCCTGTAATTCTCTCTGTGCTGTCATTCTTGCTGCAAGAAGCACAAGCATGCACCACATGTTATTTCAGTGTTTGCTGTAACATTTCAGTGTGTGTTTAGGCCATGATCCATGTTGGACCTTCCGCGCCTGGTATACACTGATCTTCTACCCCCCGCTCCATGCATAGACCCACGACTGTGTGCCAGGGAATGTGAATATCAACTGCCATTGCTGTATATGTAGAACACTGATTATGTGGTTAATTTCCTTAGGGTTTGCTGTGAAGGAACCAAGGGTTGGACTCTGGGACCCTGGGATTGAGAGTTTGACACTAAAGATGCAGCCTGGTTCATCTCAGCCATAAAGCACATGTCCCCCTAAATAACCCAAGGTCTGTTCACTACTCCAGGTACCTGAATCAACCAAGGAAGAGCGGGGGCGCTCTGGGTGTTCTCCTTATCATGCCTCCATGGGTTGCATAACAAAGCAGGAGGTTTTCCTTGGCCTCCAGATTTCCCCAGCCTCCCTGTATTCATAATGAGCACATTACCTTGCTGAACAGCTCCTCCCTTGACACTCAGTCCCCCCTTGATTTCTGCCTCCTCAACTTCTTGGACTTTTCCTGGATCAGTCTTCTGTAGGACAGAACCATGGACTTGACTTTGGTTCTGCCCTTCCTGACGTTTTGTGGTGAAAGGCACGTGGATAGTCCCAGATTTTTTGATGGCTCCTCATCTACCCCCTCTTTAGTAGGCAGGAAAAGAAGAACCCAGCGGGTTCTTGGTCAAGTCTTTTTTTGGAGGTACCTAAGGCTCGACTATGGACTTTTTTCCACCACCCTGCAAGCCCTTGTGGTCTGTCACCAGCACCACCACTTACATAAGTGCTGGAATTACTGAGTAATTTTGTTTCCTCTATATCCAGGGTCAGGAAGGCATTTGGATGCACTTCACGGCCCCATGCATACAGGTAATCTGGATATGATTACTGGGTAAGGTCTAATGGGGAAACACCAAGTCAGCATAGGCAGCCATCTGCTTGCTTTCTGAGTCTAGAAAAGACTCTGTGGTTCTGTCTCCTATCTACATGGGGACTTTGTAGTTCTCGCCTTCTGGCCCCCGAACTAACATTTTCACAATATATTACTCATCCCACTCCCTCTACCCTCCCAGGTATCCCTGACAATCAGCTCTGTCCTAATCTGTATTCTTGCTAGGCCACATGTAGCTGTTGTTCATGGGCTGCTCTGTTCGAGGATCTGGGCAGGCACATGCAATATAACATGTTTTATCAGAAGAGCAACCCCTGTTGGAAACTAGTATCGTTGGTTACCCATGGAGGAGAAAAATGGCTGAGAGCATTAGGTGCGCTAAAGTGGAAGATTTGGGTACCCTTCTCACAGGGACTGAAATTACCCATTTTGGTCAGGGAATCAACAACTACCAATATCAAGGAGTACCCTTGATCTGAGGGCAATTATACAATAAGATCCAACCTGAGTGTTATTCATGGTTCAGTGGGTACTTGAAGAGGAAGTAACAAGCCACCAGGTTTGGCATGTGAGGTTTTGGAGTGGGTACAAACAGCATAAGTACACATGTAAGTCGATACTTCTCGTCTGAGGTTTGGCAACCAACACCACTACTGCTATAAATGGTAAATGATCGTGGTCACCCCAAAGTGGCCGGCTGCTTCGTTATCATGGCACCTCCTGATTGCTCTTTGACATGTATCGGTGACAGGGAGGTACAAAAGTTCTATTTTATAAGGCAGGCTCTGTCGATGACAATCACTCCAATCACTATATCAGCATCTATATAATAGGAATCTGAAGGCCCCTGACATTTTCAGTGATAGGGTGTTATTCCAGAGAGAGAGTAGTGAGACAATGAATGGAGAAGAAGTACCAGCAAGTCCGAACCAGGTTTGGAAAAGCCAAGTGAGCCAACAAGAACCAAGGAAAGAAAGGAGGCTGTGTCAGATCTCCAACGTCATCTGAGAGGCCAGGGTATAATTACATGCAAGACAAGAGGCCTGTTAGGAACCTGGGATTACACGCAGGAAGCAAAGAGAGACAGCCCAGAAAAAGCCAGCTAAGGGCTCTAGCTTACACTATGGTGTCACCTGCAAGGTCACCAGGACACGCTAAAAAATTTTGCAAATCCTTGAGAAGCCAGGTAGTGGAGTCGAACATATTTCCCATAAGTACATTGTTAGGGGGGGATATTGTAAGGAAGGCATGGTATCAAAGTAAGACAGACACAAGTGATCACAGTTCAAGGGTGTTTATTAAACTGTACAAATGGGTGAGAGGGGAGCAAGCTACGACCATCAAACAATAATACAGTCCTAGAGGAGTCTAGTCAAATAAAAAGGGCCTATACTAAAAACCTATTGCCAATCAGTACCGCTATATGCAAAAGAGTGTGGGATAATGTTCACAAGAAAAGAAAAAAGTGTCACAAAATGATAAGTAAGGATGTTTTGCCTGGGGTCTCCCTTCTCCACGTTTTTAGCACGGGACAAGGCGGGACTCTCGAGCACAGCACACTCCTGGGCCTCTCGGCATGAGCCCACAGTTCCTTTTCTCATATCTGGACCTTCTGTGCCCTAGTCTCTTTTATGCAAAGTCTCTTGCTTCAGAGGGCCTGATAAAACAAGCAAAAGTTCCTTCGGTTAATCTTCACGGTGGGTGATTACTTCTCACCCCTGGATCCTCTCTCTCTGAGATAGCCTCTGTCAATCAGACTCAGACCAACCATTCACTGTGGACATCCCTCAGTCAGGTTCACGCTTGTCAACACAATGTTCGTGGGTGTATCACTGTCCACCCACATTCGTAGGCATCCCTCAGTCTAGTTCACATTTGCCAAAATGTCAGAACACAGTTCGCTGTGGTTTTCCACAACGTGTCAAAGACTTTCGACTGTACACAGGGTGTGGCTCGACCCTTGTATGACCACTTTGACAACTCATGCTGGCCTCCCCTAGGGCCTCTTGGTACTTGTTTTCTCAGTTCACTCCAGTCTCCTTGTTCAGAAGCGAGCATCGGTTACAGTCTTTCGAATGAGCGCCCGCGTGGCGCTGGACCACTGTAACCCCTATGCCTTGTTTGTTCACAAAAGACCTTTGTCTAGTATCTTATTTTCTTTACACAAATGTTGCCACTGCAACCTTGAGCTTAACACAGTCTGGATTAAGTATCAGTTCCTCTTCTGCTTCTGAACTCAAGGACGGTACCACAGTGGCAAATGCCTATCCCTGGCCCTTGCTCAAAGTGTGCTCTCGTGCTCCGCCTTTTATCCAAGTGGGGAAGGGAAAGGGCAGTTAGGTGTGTGTAGTTATCAGCAATTGCCTGACCCTTGTGTTGGGACATTTCAGGTAAACGGCTCTTGTGTTAGTCCGTTTTCGCTTACGTAGTGAGACAGTGTTCATGTCGGTAAAGGGGTGGGGGGGATTTTCTAGGTATCCTACTGGGCAGGATGGGGAAAAGGTGTCATATGAAAGGGGATACTGCATCTAACCCTTCGGTGTCCCACTTACACTGCCCGAAGACCCCCCATCCAGATGATCCTCTCCCACTTGTCCACCCCCAGGAACTGACCACCTGGATGACAGATCTCTGGGGACTACCGGGTGAGACACCTTCAGGTTTCTCACAATACTTACATGCAAAGCCAAGAGAATTACCTAGGAGAGAGGGGTATGATACAGGTCATCTCATCATCCAGAACAGGATGCAAGGCCAAGGAAAAGACACAGACAAATACCTGATTGGAGGCCTGGATTCATATAAAGTCAAAAAAGTCTATGGAGGGAAGCCAGGTTCAAGACAAAGACAAGACGTCAACAGAGGCCTGCATGAGAACAACAATCAACACAAAGGATTGTGCGCTGAGACACTGAATAACTTCAGGACACCCCCTGGAAGTTTGAGATTGAGATCAGAGAATTCTGATTCAAGACTCTGGGCACTAGTTCCCAGAGAAATTGGATTCCTCATGTTCCATCCTGACAACCTTTTGGCATTGAAACTGATAGTTGTTGTATAGCATAGCTTCTATGTCGGGTAGGAATTCAATTTACCATGACCTTACCCTGAGACTCCAGAAAGGGAGGTGAACGTCTTGGGTTCTCTGAAATAAGAATGATACAGCTATCAGACACCAGCTGAAAATACAGAAGATGGTGAGTCCCACAGAATTGGGGGATTGTTTGCCCTTAACTTTGAACATGACGTTCTACTGGATAGAACTCTGAGGTTTGGAAAAGGCTTGTATAGAGGGAACACATGTCTTGGAGACCCTAAAGCAAGGAGTAAAAAGTCAAGCTTAAGTAAGAGGGGGAAGCATGTGTTACTGAAAATGGGGATTGTCTCTTTTTACTTAACCATGCAAGTCCTTTGGACTCTTCAGAGACGCTATTTTAAATCCTGGAAGATAGCCTTGCATATCTGTTTGCTGACTTCCCATTCTCATCACTCCTTGTTTTTTGGTTATAGAATAAACTTGAGCCATATCCACCCTTCCAAGTATGAGTTTTCTGTTCCATCTTGTGACAACACAAACACACATATATATATGAAGTACCAAGCGGTGTGAAACGGGCAGCGATTTTTACTCTGACTCACTGAGGCTTTATGGCTTTCAATACATTTTGTTTTACTTTCACCCTTCTCATGCCGGCTATGTTTACACTTGGGGGTACTGGAGTGCAGCCCTTTTCAGTGTTATCACGGCTTTGTTTTTCCAACATATGCATATATATATATATTTACAGGGCCTGCGGTAGTTGCCCTGTAGTTATGGTTAAGTTCCTCAACCTATAGGCAGAGCACTTTTTGGACGGCTTATATGTTTTACAGACAAATGCTCGCCAAACTTTGGGAAAGAAGTATATGGCCATGTCAGATGGATCCTGCAAAGTTTGGCGAGGTTTCGTCAAGGGGGGCAAAGTTATAGGGGGATCCGAAAATGTGTGTTTTTTCCCATAAACGCAATGGAAACAAATGTTTGCTCATGCCTACAGCCCAAACCACTGGACGGATTTTCACCAGATTTGAGGCAGGATCGGCGGTATGGTCCCAAAAGTGTGCTTTTCTAAATTTGGTGTAAACCCGTACAGTAGTTTTCTTTTAAATGACCAAAAAGTAGGTGAAACAAAATTAGTGATATCTGGGTTCGGTCCGCGGAGTCACTTCCCTACTCGGTCCACGGACAGGCCTCCTATTAGTCCAGGGGGCGGCGTGATGCCCGTGGACATCGGACATGCCCACTGCTTAGGCAATACAAAACGTGAGGTGGTTCAGATTTTTGGAAGTGCACCCAATGTTGGATCCGCGGACATCACAGTGGGGAAAAAGTCTGGAAAACACATTTTGGGTCATTTGGTGGTGGAAAGAGGGGCTGGGAAGGATGGGGGAGTGGAGAAAAGATGATATGGGGCTGTTTTTGTAGGCTGAAAAAGGCCGGGCAGGTGGCGTAGCTGTCTGCGGAGTTCACGGACAGCGCCGTGAACGGTCAGCTTGGGAAAGACATTTGGGGTTATTTGTTGGCTGAAAGAGGACATAGAAATGGTAGGGAAGTGTAATGAAGGTAATGTAGAGCTGTTTTTTTATAGGTGAAAAGGGTTTGAAAGTGCTGCCAGGTCCGCGGTCAATTTCGTTGTCCGTGGACATCATTTTGATTGCTGGAGTGTGGGGGTGAGTTTTATTAGTTGACTGTGTATGATACATACTTGTTATACAGTTAATTGTGTTGTGGTCAGTGGCTAGATTCTGGGGGGGCATGGCCTCTGGCATATGTGCACTGGGGACAATGACCACAGTAGTAATTATGTGTGTTGTAATTATAGGTAATGTAGTATGGCAGAATCACCATAGTAGGAATATGTGTAAAGTATTTGTATGTAATGTAGTGGGAGTACAAAGTTTTTGTAATATGGAGGAATTATGTAATTGAATTGTATACAGTAATTATGATTGTAGTACAATTGAGGATAGTGCTCACAGAATATGTAGTTGATTAAGATTGCTGTGGCTACTTAGTGTTGTAGCATCATGAAGCTGTGATCTCTGGTTTATTTTCTGTGGAAAAAAACTGTGCAATTGGTTAAGCATGATAGTTCAAAAGCTGTAGTGGTATACAGTTTTCAATATACATTTTCTTTTTTAGACCCTCAGAAACAGTACATTTTAAGTACTATGTTTGGTACAGCATTTGTTTATGACACACTGCTGGGTTTTTTGACATTACATAGTTATTGGGCAAAGAAATCAGTACTGGATAAGAAGTAAACAGTTGCAGTTACGTGATTGTAAGGGTGATAGTATGTTTGTTTGAAGTATGTTGTGCTTAAGTGAATACTGGAAGTAGTTAGATACCTGTTGGCGTATCATAACTACATTAAAGGTTAGAAGATGTTGTGTCATATAAGAATTGACATGGTGTATTTGAGGTGGTATGCAATTAAGGATGTTTTTGAAGTAGTTCGATACCTGTTGGCGTATTCTAACTAGATTGACTTTGAAAAGTGTTCTTGCAGTATTATAGATGTAGTTGGATACCTGCTGGCATATTCTAACTGTTAATTGTGCTATACTTTCGAGACAAAATTTGGGTTGAAGGAATATTAAGTAGGCATTTGTCAAATTTGCTGGTAACATATGTCTTGGGGTAACGGAGGTATCGGTACATTCAAACCAACAACTTTTTTTTAATTACTTATGCAGTGTAGCGCCCTGAAGTATTTGCAGCACCAGCACAGTATATTATACCTACTGTTGTGAAGGTTTGGCCGTGTGTGAGGACTGTAGGCTTACAGTTATTTTTGGTACCATCTGCATTGTACCTTAGAAGCATTAGTATGACATACTGGCTATGTGAGTTTATTTGTATGGTGGAGCAACTGTCTGAATTGCACAAAGGGCATAATGTGCCATTCTTCAGAAGCTGGTGAAATGGAATCGATTCACTATTTGGTATGGATACACATAGAAATGGTTCATTAGGGATGTGGTATTGTGAAACCTGGTTGCAGAGAGTGCATGTATGCTTCCATGTGTATGAAATTTGGAAGACTTCATTTATAGGGATGTTTTTGTAGTAAGTACATTAGGAATTCCTGTGGATCTTCTTGTGTGTTTATGGCACATTTTACCATTCCTGCACAGTATTCCAATTGTTGCTTTATAACTGAGACACTGTAAGTGTTGTCAGGTGTGTTTGTGGCATTTATATGAAGGACAAGCATTTGCAAACACAACTAGTCTGAGTCGTTTAAGTAAATGTTGTGAACAATTGGTGACCATTGAAAGAGTAGATCCATTGTTACATTAGCATAACAATTTACTCCATTTGTGTTACTTTATTTAAATGGACCAAAGTGTTCTGTTTGTGGATTGCAAAATACAGGTACTGGTAATACGTTGTATGAATAGGTACTTTATGAATGAAAAAAATGCTGTACATTTTACAAGGTAGTGCAAAAAAAATGCAAGTATTCCTTTCATTCTACTGATTTATGTCTGTATCTTTTACACAGGTGGTGCAGGTTTGTGGCATATCCTGAATTTACATGGTAGATTCATGGAAGACTGCCATTTTGCGTCCGAATAGTAATACCTGTTTGTGTGGCTCGCGCCATTATTGATGAATTCCCCAGTGACCACAGACAGCAGCATGGATTGATGCAGCCAGTAAGTCAACCACAGCAGTATAATTTGTAATGCCATTGATATCCACCTTACCAAACTAAATACAAATATTAAAAATAATTGAAGGTAAACAGTTGTTAGAAGATTTTGTAAGTGCAGTACACGTTCAAACATAAAGGAGTATCGTTACATATTGGTGTGCAATAACACATTCTTTGGCCTATGGCGCTCGCCTCAGCATTATATACCCCCCTCCAGTATCAATGGCAGTTGGCACCTGTGATGGTGTGCTCGCAAGGGGCTGAGAGGATCGGGACGCTCAAGGTGTGGTACACCATGTGCACCTGAAAGCCGTCTTATGCACTGTGACTATTGTCCAAATGGCCACCGCAGTCCTGGTGTCCCCAGACTCCCCTTTGAAGACCCAGTTTCTGCAATGAACATATGTATGTGTCCCTTGAATGTTGTCCCGGGCCTTCTGCACTTGCCCCATCCTCATCCTCCTCCTCTCCTCTGACTTTTACCTAGAAGCTCAACGTCTGTAGAGCTATGGTACTTTGTATGCTGTACTATTGCAGGAGCCTCTTCTTTAATCTAACCCTTTCTTTCCAGGCCTCCTCCAGGAAATTTGAAAGAAGGCTGCAAGACTTATCATTGGCCTCATGACCAGGGACTGCATATCTCACTGTGGCTCTTCAATATTTACTTGGCACCTGTAATGCACCTAATCTCTACATTGTTTTCTAACTTTCAGTGTTATACGGATGACAAGCTTCAAGCTGTGTGGTGCATCCTCTCCTGTCCTCTCTCGCTTATTGTTGACTGTGTGTGTGAGATTCAGGAATGGTGTGCATCCAACAATGTCTGTCTTAATGCCAGTAAGACTGAGATCATTCTTACTAGACCCCTGCTACTGTTTTCCCTATTTCACTCAGGCTGTCCTCATTGGGTCCTGTACCTATCCCTTTCTGTGAGAAAACATACCTCAGTGTAATTTTTGACTCCACCCTCTCCTTCTGTCCTCACATTACAGACGTCTCCAAAAAGTCCCACTATGAGCTTCAGCTACTGAGAGGTATTGTTGCTTTTGTGTGATTTGCCTTATGGTAATTGTAAATATTGTAAAAGTTCAGTTTATTTTGAACAATTATACAATAAAAATAAATCAATTTAAAAAAAAAAAATGATTGTTGCTTTTATCACTTTCCCCCAGAAGCTCACTGTCTCAAGCGCTGTAGTTCTCTCTAGGCTGGACTATTGTAACAGGCTCTTTCTAAATCCTCCTGCCTCTAGTCTCCGACTTTAACCAGACAGGACTGCAAGACTTGTCCTTGTCCCTAACTCAAAGGATGATATATCTCCAGTCAGGAAATCTCTACACTGGCTCCAATTGGTACCTGCAAGGATCAATTTCAAGACCATCTGTATTGTTCACAAGGCTTTCAGGGGCTAGCGACCAGACTACTTGCAACTTTATCTTCATAAGCATTTTTCTTCTTCAGCCCTTCACTGATCCACCTCCAACTCGCTGAGGGTTACACGCCTCTCTGGGTAGAGAGTGGGGGAGTGGGTAGATTTCTCTCCTAGGCTGGTAAATGGCTCTTGAACAGATTACATCCCTCTCTCAAACTTGAGCAGGTACCCCTCAGGGTCTGGAAGTAATTGAAGACTTTCCTTTATGCTTCTGCTTTCTCTTTCTCTCTCTATCTCTCTCTCTCTCTCTGCCCTGGTGAAGTTCTCGTTCTGCTGCTCTAACTGGTTACCTGGCCACTCAGGTAACTTTATGGGGACCAGGTTGCCTTATGAACAGTAGCTCCATGCACTGTCTCAGGGCCCACCACGCACTATGGTCTGTGTTTGTAAGCACATGGTGCTATGCCTATTTGCACTTAGAACTGCCCACCCCAGCGTCACTTACTGGAGGTTGCTTATTGCACTCTCCCCTTCCACCCCCAGGCACTTCTCCTCTTGTTTCCTGTTGCACTTGCGTGATATGAATGACACAAGGCCTAGCAAGATCATTTATTTTGTTTCCATTTGTTTTTACCTTCCTTGTCTTGTTGCGCTGAGAAACACCTTGTTTTGTTCCCTGTCCCCCAACACCCTTTTTTGGTCCTGTGCTGATGTGCACATTTTCTTTGGGTGTATAGGGTTCACAAATAACTAACACATAAATGAATAAAGTAAATGAAGGCTGGGCATGCTGGAAAGTAGCTACCATGATAAGTGGCTGCAAATTGCAATAGACCAAAAGTGTATGTGCCACAGTGTTAGTCAACAATGAAATAACAAGCACAGGCAATGAAGGCCGCGTGCATGAATGCAGAAATGGATATGATTGCGGCAATAGATGTACACAGAAGCTAGTTAGCTTGTACTCCATTGTTCATGTCTCTACACTTTTATGTGATTACTGTACTTGTCTTTTCGTCACTATTATCCCTTCAAATTCCAGCAATTATGCCGGACAAAGTCTGCTACCTTCGTGGTTGCTTTAAGGATGAAATTCAAAGACCCTTAAATTTTCCACAAGGCTGTCTGGGGCGTGGGAACACACTACCCTCAGCTCTTTCTGAGAAACTACTTTTCTTCAAAATACCTTCGATCTTGCTGCTCCAAATATTTGCTAGGGAAATGCTTCTCATAGTTGGGAGCTGGGAACACATCACCTTTCACGTATAGGGCAATCCGTGCCTGTCTGCACTGCGCCTGAGGTTATTTTTGAAAGAAAACATAAATGTATTGATAACAGGCGCATTGATACCGATAAAATGGAAGTAAATATTGTGATGTGCGGTTTACTTGAAATATTTTGTTGTTTTTCAGTACACTGATTGCCAGTAATATTGTTCATTTTTGTAACATGTGTTTCCAAAAACAAAACTGCCTCGGGCATGTTGTGAATGCTACATGTAGGGTATGATTGTTATGAATACACCACGTTAAGAATTTGAAGGAGTAAATGTGTCGAAAATCCACAAAGAAATTATAAGATTCACTATATTCAAAGCTGACATCGAAAAATAAAGTTTCTATTTCATAAAGCTGTGTTTTCAAGCGGTTGGTCCTCCACTACATCGGAAGAATGGATTTGCAAAACGCAATGTTAGCAAGATTTTAAATAATGGTTATTGAAGTGTGGATTGAAAGTGTACTGTGTGCCACATGATGAACTCTCTGACATATGAATGTTCAATTTGACGCAAAGAATACACATCTGTTAGATACCTCTGTTTTTGCTCAACATCCTGCGTATATCACACTAGTTTCTTATAGTTCCATGAGGTGCCTTGTCTCTGTCCTGTATGTTTGCTATGTTTGTGCCCTTAAGCCAGAGGGAACCGGGAGCACACTACAAATGTATAAACATAAACATAAACAACATAATTGTAACTTAAATTTATAGCCAAAATAAGAATGTACTGTCTATATTTAACTATATAGTGATTAATGAAATATGTTTTTGCATTCTCAATTTTACATAGTGATATACTCCACCTGTGCGCATGTCATGGGTACAGTCTACCACCCAACGGCTTCTTCAACAGTATTTGGACAATAATTATCAACAACAGATATGTGATAACAATCATCTGTGACGATCCCCAGGCAACAATCTGTCCTTTCGCAGTTGCAGTGAAAAGGAGGAACATGGGAACCTATAGGTCCTAGAAAAGTGCAGATGGGAAAGTGTTGCATTTATTTTAATTTTAAAGTACTAATTTCTCCTCTCTAATTGAGTGCCATGTGCATAGATTATTCGTCAGTCATGGAAGATAATTTTTGCTGAAGAACGCAAAGACTTGCATTGATCAATCAATGATCGGATTTGGCATTAAAAGATTACCATTGACAGTTTCACTAAAATATGTGAATGATGCTAAGTTCGGTAGCTATGAACTGTGTTTGAAAAAGTTATCAAAGTTTTCATGGACTTAATTGAATGTTTTCATTGTTGTGTCAAAATGAAAAGTACTTGTTACGGTCCCGGCTATTGCTGTTTTCTTCAAAATAAAATGTTTCTATAATTTTTGTAAAAAGAAACAAAGGTTTTGCTTTTGTTGTGGATGTATGTGTTAAGTTCCTTGTTCTGTGTTAGATAACCTAATGACATTGGTGATGACAGGGTATGTTTAGTTACACTGCCCACTAGCATCATTGAAATAGGTGGAGCTCATTCTGAACATATAATGATGTTAGCGTTCATGGCGGGCGAATGTAATCAGTAGCAGGACGGCCTTTGAAGTTCGGCCGATAGACTCTTATTGAGTCTATCTACTTTATTGAGAAATGTAAAGTAGATGGAGTCTACAAGATACTTTTTTTAGTTCTATTTTTTTAACTGAAAGGCGGTTCCTTAAGGAACCTTTTTTTTTGCAGGAGAGGTCAGAATGTAAGGTGGGGAGGGAAATTAGAGAATAGGCACCAAGCACTAATATGGAGGGGCAGGTGGACAGGGGAAGATGTTGCATGTGTGTTACGTCTAAGGTAGGGTGCATTGTTTCTCATGCTCTTTGAATACAGCTTCAAAAGCACTTTGGAATTGTTCCCCCATGCAGAGTAGTGTGTTGCAGTATATACAGAAGACTGTTGTCTTCAAAAGATATGGACCAACAGCCTCTGTTATTGCTTGCAAGGTAGCTGGTGGGATTTTGTGTCCCACAGAAGTAGGCTGTGTGGTTACAGTACTGGTTGTGGAAGATGAGGTGGAGGAAGACAGCCTAGTACTTGCTAAGAAAGGAACAGACTTTCTGAGAGCATTGCAGTGATTGGATTGGGTGTGGCAGCGCATGGACATGGTCCCGTAGGAGTACTGTCCAGGTAGTCCGCGACTGAGTACAACATTGCACTCAGTGCATTTCACTTTGGTAGCTTTAGCCTTTGGTACATTCCCAACAGTGGTAAAGAACTGCCTGCCACACCCATGAATCTATCTGGGTGCTACAGGTAGACACTTCCTCTACCTCATATTCTTGGTCCTCTTCATTGTTTTTGGAAGTACTGTGCTTTTTTGTGTTGTGTAGGTCCTCCAGCTCGTGGTTGTGGTGGCTCTTGGGGAGGAGGGATGGCAATAGCTGATGCCATTTTTAAGATAAATAGCAGTTTTTCTAATATTCCTTTAAGTATGTGCTGTGTACTATATTGTTAATGGATAATGAGTAAGAATAGGTGCAGGAGCTGTGTAAGGGGAACATTTTGAGCTTCAAAGTTCCTAGATGAGCAGAAAATGCAGTTTCTGAAGCATGGACCCGATCGCGAAGTACAGACGCATTCACGAACACGTCATCATGCTGTGCGTAAGCGGGTGGTCACGTGACAATGTCTGGAAGGTCTGGGATGACGTTAGACGTCTGTGAATGCCGACAGATGCAAAATCAATGCAAAACGTTGCTGAAAGTGTATAGAAGTGTTGCAAATGATGCTAGAAGTTGGGACATGAAAGAGCTTTGAGGTGAAACTGTAAATTGGAGAAAAATGTTGCTATAGTGGGGTAAATATGATATTTGTAAGTTGTAGGAAATTAGCATGCACTGGTAAAAACCCGTGAAATTCACTGAAAACACTTTGTTCAAGGGACGTTATGGTTAAGTTGCACTAATAAAAACTTATGAAATTCAATGAAAAAACTTTGTTAAAGTGATGTTATTGTTACAAGTAAAACTGAAAAACTTCAGAAATTCACCAGTTACGGTAAACTAAGCAACCATAACTCATGCCACCACCATGCACTGCTAAGAGTAACACCCAGGACATCAAATATGACATCAGTGATGAAATCACATATCTGGGCCACTTGTTTTTGTTCCCTGACAGATCTAGGCCAGTTGGTTTTGTTCACTGACAGTCAGAATATTAAAACCTAAAAGATGTCATGTATATAGACGTTAACCTTGATGTATGTTACAGAGATCCTACTAGTTGGTACCAAAGAAACACTAAACAAACTCCCACCGCAGTACAAATCCTTTAACATAGATAACTCCACCATCACAGTCTCCACTGCAGTAAAAACGCTGGGAGTATACCTTGACTCCACTCTCTCCATGACACGCCAAGTCAATGCCATAGCCTCCTCTGCCGCACTCACCACGAAGATAATCAACGCCGTTAAACCCTTCCTATCCACCAAAAACTTCTTGGCAGTAGCTAGAGCCACAGTAGGTACCAAATTGGACTATTGCAATGCTCTCTTCCTGGGCACGTCTGCACAAAACCTAAAAAAAATGCAAGTCATACAAAACAATGCTCTAAGAGCAGCCCTAAGCATCCCTAAAAGGGATCACATCTCCCAAGCCAGGAAAGAAGCCCACTGGCTAAAGAACGGATACTATTTAAATCCATGGCCATCACCCACAGATGCCTTTCAGCCAAGGCTCCGCCCTATCTTTCTGAAGGAATCACCCTTAACACATCCACTAGACCCACAAGGTCACACATGACCAACCAGACCTACGTACCCACATTCAAAAGAAGCAAAGCCAGGGGGTCTAGCTTCCAACACTTAGCACCCAAAAACTGGAACGCACTCCCCACAGCGCTTAGGAACGAAAACTCTTACCATGTCTTCCGCAGACTACTCAAAAGCACGCTGTTTAACTAACTCCACCCCACCGTCCTAACTGTTTTTTCACAACTGTATGTAAATAAGCACAACTGTATATAAACATGCATATATGTTCAGCAATGTATCTATATCTATACCATGTTTGCCTGTAACAAGTAAGAATGCTTTCAGCGCCACGATACCCCTGGGCAGATGTGCGCTATACAAATCCAAATAAATAAATAAATAAAATAAAATAAAATATGTTCTTAAAGTACTTTCCTTCTCCCAAAAATATAGCTATATCTACCATGGTGCTTTGCAGCAGAGATGCTTTTAAAAAAGAAACTCTGACATTTTGCTTTGCTCGATGCAAGTGAAGAATGCGATAATAGTGTGGAATGCGTAAAAAAGTTTAAAAGAAGATATTTGGCAGAGTGTTGGCCTGACTTTTGTTTTCCTGCACCGTTGTGCTATCCTTAGCCGTGCTGCTGGGCTGCTGCTCGAGTCGTCTGCCTTTCATCTCCCTGAAAGAAGAAGGAGCCACTGCCTTAAACATTGAACTCCCGAAGTGGAGTGTTGGCAGAGGGTTGGCCCGACTTTGTTTTCCTGCACCGTTGTGCTATCCTGCGCTGGGCGCTGCAGGAGGAGTCTGCCTTTCATCTCCCTGAAAGAAGGAGGAGCCACTGCCCTAAACACTCCACTCCCGATGCGGAGCGTCGCAGAGTCTTGACAGAGTGTTGGGGCGACTTTGTTGTCTTGCACCATTTTGCTATCCTGAGCCGTGCTGCTGGGCTGCTGCAGAAGGAGTCTGCCTTTCACCTCCCTAAAAGAAGGAGGAGCCCCTGCCTTAAACACTCCACTCCCGACGTGGAGCGTCACAGTGTTTTGGCTGAGTGTTTGCGGAGGGTTCGAGGAGGCCATGGAGGTGGTGCCACCGCGGGAGACCGGAGGACTTCATAGGACCTGCAGCCAAGTGAGGAGCCTCGTGAATGGAGGTAATGGGGCAGCAGTGCCATTACACCTCTTGTTAGAGCTACCAAAGTCTCCCCACTCACTGTAGCAGCAGGATATATGGACACACCCCCATCAGCACACCCTTCCATCCTGGAGCAGGATCTGAATCTAGTGAACCCCAGAGACGCGTTCACATCCCCAACACTGCGAGCGACTTCAGAAGCCACTACTGACTATTGACTGTCGATGCTTCCCAGAGGCGTTGCTAGGGGTGGGCTAAGGGGGCTATAGCCCCTGGTCTTTTGGTTGTAGCCCCGGATAGAATCTCAGGAGCTACAACCAAAAGGCTAGCTAGCCCCCAGTCCCGAAGGTTCCAACATTAGCGTAGCCCCGGGTCTTTTCCAGACCTAGCTACACCCCTGATGCTTCCCCTCCCCAGCGGTCGACAAACAAAGAAAAAACCTTACTGCAACCTCAAAAGGTACCTGATTCACTATCCTCCAGCAGTAGTCATAACAGTGATCTGACGGGAGCCTGCTGCGAACTTCAATCAGATGATCTAATGATCAGGGAGGGGGCACGCCTACTGGAGACAGGGGAAGGGTTGTCACTGACGCACCACAGAACTCTGCCTGGAGCACCGGTCAGTTTAAGAAAACCCTCTCTCAGTGAGAACCAAGAACCTGGTGCAGGCTTACCTCTTGGAACGATAGAGAGTAAAGCTGGGGCTACTCCTATAACTCTGAGTACTGCCGTGGGAAAAAGGGGGGATCCCTTCCGTGGAAAGTAAGGAGTAAATCTTTCTCTGATTACAAAAATATCAAATGGCACTTTAGATGAAAGGATGCCCTGCCTCAAACACAAATTGACAAAGAATGTAGAGGCAGATAGGTCAAAAACCATAGCCACTCCTTCCTTAAGGAGGAGTGGTGGGATCTATCAGATGTGGATCTACTGGCGAGCTTAGACCCGCCGACCCCCAGCCCCCCAAGGAGACTCACTTGACTTTAACCTCTGAATTTAAGGAAGTGACGTTGGGGGAAATGCCCTACAAAGGGTAGCAGCGCAACAGAGAGTCCGGTTGAAATAGCGACAGCCCAATCAGTCGCCACCGGCTCCAAATTTGAAGAGCTTGCCACCGCTAGCGATTGTTATGAAGATCTAAGTGAGTGTACGTGATCAACTCGGAGGAATACATACTCTCGAACATCGAGCCAAGGTCAGTCTCGGACCAGGAGGAACAAACAGTGGGGGCCAACAACATACTGGCAGCCCGACTGGGGAAAGACATTGCAAGTCTGACTCTACAATTGAGTGCGGGCTTAACCTATAGGGGTCAAAAGAGACCCATCACAGTAGGAGTGGATGTGGAGTCTTGTTTGACCATATTTAAAATAAAAGCTGAAATGTGCCCGAGAACCTGTGAGTATGTCAACATCAAAGGCTCAGTTTCTCCAGCCAGTAGGGGTAGCTACCAATGAGAGCAATGGCGGGAGGTCTTCTTGGGGCCAAAAGGGGCAACATCCATGCTCAGTGAGCTCAAGCGAGGATTCGGAAGAATCCGACATGGAAGCAACTTCGAACCAGATAAATCATCATACTCAAAGTGAAATGAGGGTTTAGCCATCAGCCCCTGTTGAGCAAGATCCTTCTGAAAATGAGCAGGAGAAAGATAAATGGGAGGCTCAGTCCACGCACCTCCAGGCTGCTATAGAATCGATGGTGTCTATCACACTGTCCCCCTTCTTAAGACTATATGAAAACTTAAATGACAACTTTAGGGACTAGTCGACCCTTATAGCTCTAATGCACTCCAAACTCATCTTTATAGAATCCCACATTGAAGTGTCCAGAGACAAGAGATCAAGGGAAACGAAACAGAAGGGGTGATTTTTAAAACACTCATTGACCTAATTGAAGAAGCGAGAGAAGATAAAAGTCCTTCCTTGAGTGTTTTCGGGACACCATAACATTAATGAAGAACCAAGGTAACATCGGAAGCAGGAAAAAGCAATACCAAACAAGTGGACGTGGATTTAACCGCGCTCTGCTCTCACCCCATTGACAAAGTCACTAGAGGTAGGAACTGAAGTGTGCATACCTGTGGAGAGCACAGAGAAAGCACAAGCTCCACTTAGTAGTGAACCGACTCCCCCTGAGGCAATCGGAAAGTGCTAGAAGAGGGTCTACAATCAACCATGGCCTAACAGACCCCTGGATCAACCAAGCGGCAGCAGTGATAGGCTGACCATGATAGAAGCAGGCAGGCATGATGAACAGATTGAGAGCTCTTTAACGAACATGGATCTCTTTCCAATTTTTAGCACAGAGCTGCACAAAAAGACAAAACCCCTAATAAAAACAAAAAGAAATAACCCTTTGAAAAAACCTAAAAATACACCAATGGCGAAAACCTCAAGGGGTGGCGGATCAAGGAACTTTATTTATTTATGTATTATTTTATTTGATTCAATTGATTTAGAATTTTTACAAGACAATTTGCAGTGTCCCTTACTCCATTTTGAGAACTTGATAAAAAAAAAACAAGGAAAAGAAGATAAGAAAAAGAAAATGGAATAAGAATGCTTTGCATCCCATTCAATGTTGCTTGCCCCTCTTCTCCATTGTGTATGTTTATATCTTCAGATTCCTTTATTTTACTGCAAACATTTTGTCAGAGCATAATATATTGAAAGAAGGATGCCACCGCAATCACCAGTGGCGTTTTTTCTCCACTCATTAGAGGGGTTCACCAGTCTTCTTCTCCATAGATTCTTAAGTCCAAAAAAAGATGACCCAAATACGTGTTCCTCACTTTGTTAAGGCCTGAGCAAGACAACAACAGATGCCTTACTGTTTCGGTCTGGTCTGTAGTTTTACAGTATCAGCACTTGTTTGAGGTAGACTTTCCTCTAATTGCAATCATTTCATTGGTTGCTAATAAGTATAAACGTACCCTCAGAAATATGTTTCACAGCATTCTATTTGGACATTTTTTCATGTATTCTGGGAGCTGGTTTAGCCTTTTTGTGTTCTTAGGAAGGGGCAATGTCAATTTATTTCTTGACGCTAGGTCAATTGTCCGTATCCAGTCCCATTCTTCCAATTTTTTCTTAACTTTTGCAGGGTTTTGTCTTAAGTCCTCTTCCGTTCAACCGATCTCATCCAGTTTGTCTTTATTTTTCATTGACCAGTTTGTCAATCACTTGTTATTCCCCCTCTTGAGTTCATTGTTAATTATGTCGAAGATTTTTGGTCAAGTTGGTAAAAGTATTTCCTATATGGCATTACGCTATTTCGGTCTACCGTTGCTTGGAGCGAGAATAAGTCCAGCTCTCAACGTATTTAGGCCATTGGTGTAGATGTAGGCAGGATTAAAACACATTGCCAAAAGTAACATTCTAGTTTCAACCAAGTTTTCCCAGGGAGTCGTGGCATAGCCTCCGCACCATATGTCAATGTGGGGACAACATTTGCTTTGTAGAAGTTTAAAACAGGTATTGTCGAAAATCGGCCACATTTTCTGTTTACAGCTTTGGTTTGTGCTGCCAATTTCCTTTGTTAGAAATTTGAGAATTGTGTCATTAGAACCTGCTCAGTCTGAAGCCTCAAAGGAAAATCAATCCAAGGAACCTCATAAAACAATTTCCTTGATTCATTATTCTCTTGGAAAAATAACCAGGTGAGGGTCTACACATAGATATGGAAATTGCCAAAGACCCCCTGTTGCAACTACCAACATACGAGGACTATGAAACAAAAGATTCAGGGAGGAATCACTGCCGGATTCCAACTTGAGTCTTTGAGGTTCCGATGAAAATGAGTCAGAATCCCAAACAAATTATCTAACCCCCCAAAACAAAACATTTGAACACTAGAGGACAAGCCAACGAAAGTAACTTAAGCAAGCCCCTCCTGATAAATGGTCTTTATTGTTGGACAGTATGAACAGTCTCTGAAGACTAGACAGCCTTGAGGGCTGGGAGGTGACCATAAAACTAACAACCAGCCTCAAGAGGCATCTCCATCCTACCCTGCCAAGTCCCACTTCTCAAAGAAGCAAGAGTTGACACGGGAAAGTAGCAAAGTGATACTAGAGATAGTATTGAGGGCTGACAATGGACTAATATTGAATTGCGGCAACATAATGGGTCTATTACATCATGTACCACAATTACGAGTAATCGAATCCCGAGATATAAGGATAGTGGACTTCCCAAGCGAGCGGGAAAATGATAGAGCGTGCTTGCACATGGCTTCCCCGGCCTTGTCTGCCCTCATGGTGAATGCAAATGATGACCTGCAGGGCCTATGCTTTGACCTGAAAGATTGCAACTCACCAACTAATAGATGTTCTGATACACCCGTGGGTGGTTGAAGAACAAGGGTGCGAGAATCAAACAGAGGCAGCTACAAGGAAACCAAGGGGCCGCGCACACTAGGATGAGACAACCCAGTGATCCTTCATGGCACGGACGAACTGAGGATCACCATAAAAGGAAAGAAACACGAAACTGCTCATGAGAGTAGACACAGGACCATGGCCCTTACAACCAAGATAGATAAGGAGGTGTCATGAGACTGACTGTCTAGAGCCCTAGCTCCACCCTTATGTGCCTGCAGGAATCGTGGCTCAGAGAAATCCCTCTATTAGATGGTTACTCAGGATACTTAAACAAAGCAACCAAAGAGGAAAGGGGAAGACCTTGCTCAGGTCTTTTGACACTGATAAATAACTCCATGGGGAACTTCCTCTGTGTCATTCATCCTAACCCCCTCATCCAGATTCTAATAATAAAACTATTGGAGTGCCCCGTCATCACCCAGGGAAATTTTGTCCTATTCAATCTATATTGGAACCCCAATGCTAAGGGTGCAAACTCTTTTGTCCATTGTGTAATGGTTTGGATAGACTTTCTAACCACTCAATTAGATGATACATGGATAATTATCTGCGGCGACCTGAACATCGACTGTCTTAACATCGATTCAAAAGCAGACTGTAGATCGGGAACGACTCATCAGAAAAAGTCCATGCGCTGTCAGAAATGGCTGGAGGAAACCTCCCTGAGAGACATACATATGGTAAATGGCCAAGTGAAGGGAGACTTGGCTGGAGCAACAACCTGGCATTCGGGGTCATCAAGCGTGACGCTGGACCATTTTTTTGTCGCAGGATCCATCTTTCCACGGGTGACATCTCTGAATGTTTTACCTAAAACACAAAGTGACCATAATCTGGTGGTGCTATCTTGCATGAAACTGCCCCAGATTGGAACAAAAAACGGAAACCGATACGCTGGCAACATAAGCTGACAGTGGAGCCAGGGGGAAACAGGCTTTGTATCAGCCCTAAGAAAGTCCCCCTGCTCAAGGAGAGATTGATATAGTGGCAACAGAAGACATCAGATGGGGTAGAATACCAACCCACCCTGGTTATCTTTAGGGAAGAATCTAACAGAGGATGCAAAACCCGGTTCAAGAGAAAGCATGTATCGGATAAAGCATGTATCGGATACAGAAATGGCAAAGCAAAAACGTTTGCTGCAACGCGACCTTAGGAGACTAAAATCTCTTCCTGGAATATCCAGGGCCCAGGAAAAGAAAAAGAGAAAACAGTATAGGAACTGGGTTATAGCTTACAGAGCTACCCTTTATAAGAATGACACGGAAAGTATGATTCAGGCCTTGAACATGAAAAATTCAAGGAATTTATGGCAGCTGCTAAATGGCAGGGAACCTGAAAACGGCTTGCTTCAACTAAACCCAATCCATGACACTGAACAGGTAGAACACTATGAAAATCTCTTTGGCCTGAAGACAGAGGTGAAGAAGGAGTTGTACTCTGGGCACTTAGAGCCTCGGTCAGTCGCATTTGACAGATAAAAAATTAGAAACATCATTGCATGAGCAAGCAAATTCCGAGCACCGGGCCCGGACGGTATGTCGAACCACTTGCTAAAAGAGGCACCTGAGGCCTGGACAGATTTCTGCATGGTACTATTTAAAAGGATTGTCCAATGTGGAAGAGTTCCAGCTTCTTGGAAACAGGCAGTTGTGGTTCCCATCTATAAGAAAGGCGATAGGGCCAATCCGAAAAATTACCGGCGGATCGTCCTTTTGGATGCACTGGGAAAAATCTTCCTGGAGTACTGCTGAAACCATTGAAAGCGTGGGTAACGAAGTCAGAATCCTATGACCCGAGGCAAACCGGCTTTGTTGACAATGTAGGCCGAGGCCTGAATCTTCTACTTATCAGCCTCCTTAAAATGCAGACGCTTAAAGGCAAAGACAACTTATATGTGGCATGCATAGAAATGGAGTCCGCTTTCGAGTGCATTGACAGAAATCGACTATGGGCCAAAATGGCATCAAGGGGATCTCTAGATGGGGACGACTCTACAGATCAGACTCGATCAAGACGGGAATCTGACGAAGCAGATACTAACTTATCAGGGCTTGAAGCAGGGGTGCCCCCTGGTCACCATACTCTACAACGTATTTATCGCTGACATGAAAGAGGTCTTAGATCCACCAAGCTCCTGCCCTCCTATGATCAATGGAAAATCGGCTGGTTGGCTCTTATATGCTAATGACCTGGTTCCCCTGGATAAAACCCAAATTGGCCTTCAAAGAAAGCTAGACGCCCTACAAGAATACGCTGACCAGAATGGGCAGAAGATCAATACAGAAAAACTGAAATTTTGGTTATAAAAAGGTCTAGAGGGAGGAAAAAAAGAATACCATGCTGGAGGCTGGGGAAGAACCGAATAAGATCTGTCACATCAATAAAATACGTGGGCATCATGATAAGTGCAGGTGGAGGTTAGAAGCCATGGATGGCAAGTCTGAACCTGAAAATAAAGCAGCTAACAGCTCAAGCCATGCTGATCGGGAGGAAATATGGAACATTTTCACTGCTTCCTGTCATTAAAATAGAAGGGCGCTCCGTCCTTGACCTACGCAGGTGAAGCTGGCCTGGAGTTGCCATGGGAAACCTGGGAGCAGATATTGGAAGAGGGTCCTAAAATAACTGAATGCGATCCCCATGGCTATCATCAGACATCAACTGGGCCTCCTTTAAGTACATGCGAGAATTGTTTTGAGAGCCTTGACAACCTTTGGCAACTTAACAACAAGAAATGCCCGCCACAATACCAGATCATAAGGATGAAAGAAGAAGGCATGAACGATTGGCCTTTAAACCAATGTAGAGACAAATGCCTAGGAATTCTTGCCAACCTAGGTCTGACAGCAGATACTCTTTGCCGAAACCTCTTACTAATCAAGAGAGACTGTGAGTGGCTGATTGGAATGAAACAGAATCCATAAGATCATCCTCCAAGATCCATACCTTATACACATCATTAACCGGTCTTCCCAACATAACACATCAGTACCTGAAATAATTCCCTAATGCAAGATACAGAGATCTTTTCCTGAGATTCCGCCTGAACGACCTTCACACAAAGGTAGCATTGTATAGATATGATGGAATGGCAAAAGATGACAGATGGCGCCTATTTACTGCTGAAGCAGAAACATTACAAAATTTGATTCTTTTCTGCCCACTTCTCCTCTATGAGCGTGTGATGAGCACTCTCGGGGCCGACGCAGACGCTTGGTGGGAGACTCTCTATGGGGGTGGGAGATAATGTATGCCTTACGCGGTCCTTAGTAAAGTTCTTGGAGCTGATTTTTTGGAAGAAATTCAGAGAAACCATGGAGACCTAAAACCGGGCTACTTACCCACTTTTAATTAAATTGAGTGCAGCATTACATCCCTATATTGGCTGCAACCATTACTGTACTGGACCTGACGATATGCCCCCGAGAAGAGGGGCTTGGTCTGATGAACTGATTGACGAAATGATTCTTTTCCTCTCCTTTTCTCCTTCTCCCTTTTCTTTTCTTCTTTCCTTTTTAAGTGTTCTCTTTGTAAAGGAATGTAATGGATAGAAAAAGTTTAAAATAATCTAATTGCTAAACAAAAGAAATAAAAAGATTTTTTTGCAGGAGGATAAAGGATGAAATCGCATCAGGCTAGAGCTGGGAATGGGGCAAGAAAACATGATGTGAACTTAGGGAGTTGAGGGTGGTCTGGGGAGCCACTTAGAGTTAGGACATTTTTGCATTATCGGGGGAATACCGGGGGAGTCCCACAAGCTGCTCGGAAACAAAAATACATCACATAAAGCAAAGCAAGAAAGGGACTAATGGTAGGAGACCAGTTAGGTAAAAAACAACTGAGGTGGGTGGGGGGATTTAGGGAAAAGGAAGAATGCACATGGGGCATGCCTGTGAGCGTTATCGCAGTAATTAGCACGGGATTACAGCAGTAATTATAAGGGGATTAACGGGGAATGGAAACTGAAGAAAAATAAATGAATGGGGGACATCTATTGTGATAACATCTTATAGGCAGGGGGAAATGGGTCTTTGTGCCAGTGGCCCAAGGCCAGTGGGCCCGAAAGAAACCTATCGGTGCAACACGTGCAGCGGCCACAGTCTTTGGTTGTGGCCACTTGTGAAAACATAAACATTGATATGAGGCTGGTAAGCCCAAAGGAAACACACCAACACAGGTTACAAAGGACATACAAAGTGCTTTATTAAAAAGCTACAACAGTTACCAAAGTCAATTGACAAACGGATAGCTATTCGGCTCTCAGAGTAACGTAACGAACTTCAACGAAGGTTCGATGCATTAGTAGAGAGACCGTACATTGAAATACTTGGGCTTTTATATTCTTTATCTAGCCCTTGGCCAACCTCCTCGCGGGTTAACCATTCTTGGGACCAGGCCTAGGGTTCCTTGCCAGGTCAATCCCATAATGTATGCATTTTGATCAGTTCCGCTGATACAGTTGTTCATTTACACATAGGTCAGGGATAGGACAAGGTCTTAGGTCGCGACACCGACAAGTGGCCTGCAGGCATATTACTTATTCATGTGTGGGGAGGTCACAACGGCCAGAATCTCACTCAGAATGTCATTCGGCCTCCATTTTGATGTTCAGGGTGACTTCCACTTTACAAGAGAACCTAAAATGGCGGCTAAATCCAAGATGGCGACTTACACAATTTTTCGTTAAGGTCAAGACCTTGCAGCGGAGTCTATTTACATGATATTTTAGACAATTTGGCGTAGGCCAACAGACATTCAAATACTGCAATAGGAGGCATAATATAATTTCAATTCCAACACACTGGCCATGACCAAAGGCCATGATCACTGGGCTTGAAAGAAACCTAGTATATTAAAATATACAGTAGGTACATCCGAAGGCTCTCCCCACGGCTAGTGGGCTCCAAAGAAACCTAAAGGCGGAAAATGTACTGTGGCCACGGCCGAATGCCATGGCTAGTGGGCCGTGAAGAAACCTATTGGTTCAACATGTAGAATGGACACGGCTGAAGGCCATGGCTAGTGGCCCTTGAAGAAACTATGGTATGACAAAACCCTTAACATTAATTGAAAAAACTCTAGTTAAGGGACAGTTAGCGTGATCTGATTTAACGCAACAAACCCTTGAAATTCAGTGGATGTGAGAAGTGATGATCATCTTAACTCAGCGTCCCCCCTGTTGCAAAGCCCATGAGGGCATGCATGACAGATGGGATTCACATTGAAAAGCAAAATTAGAGGCCAGCAAAATAGCTCAGAGGGTTGAGCGCTCGCTGCTGCGGTCTGTGTGTGATCTATAGGTCGCAGGTTTGAATGCCAGCAAGGCCATGACAGCCTTTCATCCTTCCGAGGTCAATGAATGAGTACCACCTCTGGTTGGGTGGTATTGTTTTATATGTGTTCTATGTAAAGCGTTTACACATCATTAGATCCTAGGGGTCATCAACAGGGGGGGCACTGAGTTACGCTGGTCAATGACTTCCCCGCCCGCTGAATTTCAAGGGTTTTGTTGCGTTAAATGTGCGCACTTTAACTGCACCTTATCATGAAGTGCTGACTTGCAATCCTTTTGTGGTTTGGGGTTATTTCATCCAGTACTTTTTAAATTATTTGATGGAGAAGGTGGTGCCCCTTCTCCAAAGTAAATATCTATATATGCCTGGATACCTTGAGTATCCGGGTGTTTATACAAATGAAACAGCCGCTTAGATTATTGTGTATCAGAAAAATAAAACAGACAAAAGTCGTTTGCAGGTCCTAAATCATGCATATGCCATCAGGCTAGAGGTGGTGGGGAGGCAAGAGGACAACAAGTGACATTCAGGAGTTGGAGGGATGCTAGGGACCAAGGGAAGCTCAAACATTTACCACATACCCTTGGTTATAAAATGTGACTTTTTCTGTATGGGAAAATGAATGGGAACTAGGCCGAAGCAGCGTTTTTTTTACTTTCATAACTTTTTTTATTTTACAACAGATCTTTCCCAAAAAGTCCTCTCGGTGAGAGAGGATGATGGGGGCGGGGGGTCTGGTGTGAAAGCAATTATGTTTGCGCAATTTCAGCCAAATCATTCATGCAAGTAGAAAATTATTAGCAATTCAATTTTTGGGTTTCCTATCGAACTTGATACTCACCTTAACTATAGTGCGGCAGCCGCCACACTATAACACAGTGAAAAAGCTTTACTTAAAGTGACTTTAAGGTGATGGTTTAACGCAAAACCCTTGAAATTCAGCAAATGTTGGAAGGTACATCACCTACATTCTGAACCCCTGTTGAACAGCCCATGAGCACATCTATGACATCACAGATGATGCCATCTGTGATGTCATCAGTGATATCACTTATAACATCAATAATATCATTACATGAAAGACTTTTCACTGAATTGCAAATGTTTTCTTGCATTCAACGGTTTTCACTCATCTGTCTATTAACTAAAAATGTTTTCACTTCAAGGATTGTGTTATGCTAGATATTCCCCCACATGTACTAGTTTCAGACCATGGCACTGGCCAGTGACCACTGCATAAGAATTAAAATGCCCAGCCATTTTGCTGTTTTAGCACTTTTTCAAAATATATTTTGGTCACACTCTTTGGTTCCCGCAAGATTTTCTTGTGGGATTTAACTGTAAGAAAATCTTGCTTGATTCTACTAGTGGTTTTCCATTCTCGTGAGAATGCCATGTTTATTTTCTTCCCATGCCATCCATTCTTGCGAAAGTCTTGCGAAAAGACAAAAATTACATGCAATTTAATCTTTTCCCCAGCCCCCCTCCGTATTCAAATGTGCACACATCCTCCTCTTTTATTTCCCCGTGTCCACCATGGTAAAGTGCCCCAGATCCTCCTTTTAATATCATTTTCCTTATGTGTAATCTCATGCAACACTTCAAATTCTCGTGATAACATCACGCCTTTTTTTAAAATGGCCATGAGATTGGTACTTTTCTTGCTAAAGGACACAAAGGAAAGGGCCGTAATCTTGCATCCTAATCACTTCCCAAACCGTCTGTCTCACCAGTTGGCCCTGTGTCACACTTCTCTCCTCTTCATTAAAGGCAAGCATATCCCCCCTCCCCCATATCATTTGTACCACGTTTTTCCATTCTCGCCTCACATCGAGAACAAATGGTGGCTTTTCATTTGTGAAAAGGCTCACTTGCTGCAGTGCCTCATGGGAGATATATACAAGATTGTACTACCGGGGAACCCCTTTCTCTGCCACATCTAAAAATTCAGCTGGATGTATTTGCACCAAACCTCCAAGTGGCACATCTGCACCGTTGTGTGTCAAAGTTGTTTTTAATTTGAAGAAAATCCTTCCAGCAGTTTCTGTTGTGCACCTGTACTCTTTTTCACCTTTCATTAAAAATCTGTATAACTTTTAAACCATTGGACACATTTCACCAAACCCTTAGTGGGAGCCGCTAAAGGACCAGCATGCTAACAACGGGCCCGTTATTAACGGGCCTGTTGTTAGCATGGTCCCCATTCCCATTGAGCTCTATGGGGGCTCGAATGGGAATGGGGATGGGTTCCCTGAATGGTGAAACCTCCAAGGTTGGAATGGCCCGGTAATTCCCCATTCAGGGAACCCAGACCCGGTATGCAGTAAGGGGGTAGCCATGATGCTAATAGCTACCTCCAACCTCGTAATGACCCCTATATTTTTAAATACTGGCAACCCATCACTCAAAGACGGTCATCAATCACAGACTTATTTTGACCTGTTTTGACAGTTATATTTTTATGTATAAAAAATGTCAGGCTTTGAGAACTTTCAATATTTTTAGTCAATACGCAGTGTGATTAAATAATTTGCAGAGGATCACACACTTTGTTTATGCATTGTTTTATGGCCTGTCTCTTGGTGACTGTTGTGATACATTACACGACCCCAACTAACCGCATTTAAGCAGCCCGGAAAAGGTCAAAAAATGACCGGCTGCAAAAATAACACATGCCAAGGTACTTTTGCCCCATAGTGAAAATCAAAAGCTGGCACCCCACACAGTAATAAGTGAACATATGTCAAAGTGAAATATACAAATGTAATTCAATTGACCTTTTCCTTAGAAGAAAGAGCGAAAGACAAAATTGCATTGTAGAACACTAGAAAAATAACCTAAGAGAGGACATTTTCCAATAAATATGCTGGAAAAGTATAAAAGCTGTTCACCTTTTAAACCCAAAAATCTGTTGTGAAATATTCCCTGGAAAACAAAATCCCCCACACGAAAAAAGTGCTTGTGGTCTTGTGGATAAGCGTCTGCATTGGGAACATGACAACCTGAGTAAAATACTGGTAGCCAAATACATGAGCATGCTTGCCAACCTAAGAATAAAACAAGGGGTTGCGTCCACCCTCTGAAAAATGTTACACTGTCCACCCACATGTGTCCTTTACTGCAATCAGGGGGAAATAACTGCACCAATGTCCAGGATTGCAAACTCTCCTGCCACATTGTGGGCAAAAACACATGACTTACTTGCCCTTTCATCATTTCCCCTCCTCACCCCCATGTCTGACTTTCAACAATGCTCTGTTTTATAAAGATATCTTGAAAAGTACACATACCATAGTGTCACTCAAATAAATAGAAATCCTTATAGAACTATATTAGGCAAAAAGTGTACAATTGTGGCATTATTCCCCCCATCCTGACTCGGAGACTACATATCCCAGAATGCAATTCAGCAAAAGGCAATAAAATGGGCTCTGACCACAAAACTTTCAAGACCGACAGTAGCACGGTTTAAAAAGAAATAATGTGGATGCCGTGTGTTTTCTTAGTGTGTTATGAGATATTTAAAACTAAGAAAACACACAGCATCTGGGACTATGAAATGTCACCTCTCCATGCAGTAACCAGGACTGAACCTGCTTAGCTTGAAAGCAAGGAAGGGGACTATCCTCTCAGGCCAAGTTGTTCTAAGTGCTCTTGTAACTCAGACTCATTCATTAAGCAACATGGCCTGAGGGGGCTGGCCACTTTCTCACTTGCAAACTGAGCAGGGTCAGTCGTGGCTACTGCATGGATGGGAGACCTGGATGGCTATTGGGGGAATGGCCAGTGATTTTTCACCCCCATCATCACTATGGCTGTACTAAATATCTATTTTTAAAAACCTTTTTTTCTTTAGCCTTGGGTACAGAACTAGAGATACCTACAGCTATTTGTAGTTTTTATAGCTGCAAATATCGGACACACGGCACAGAAAAAGAGTGATTTGTTGCCCCCCAGGCCCTCACCAAGTACCTCCCTTATTTGTGCCAGCTCCACCCAATACCCAAATGGCCTACTGACCTCCCCTGCCCTCTACCTTCCCCCCACAACACCCGCCGTTTCTGTGACGCAGTTTGCTTTGAGAGGTCGGCTATTCACAGATACAGCTAAGGTTACAGAAAAGATTTACGTTGCAAACTCAGTCCCTAGACCACCCCCTAACCCCCATCCCCCAAATTTCACTTGGTGCCCTCTAGACCCCCCTCCCAGCCTGATGGCATTTTCATGTTTTTTGACCTTCAAATGGCTATTTTTCTGTGTTTCATTTATAATCCCCCCCTCCCCCGGTTTTGGCAATTTCCAGGAGATATAGCTATCTATTTTTGAGAAGGGGCACCCCCTTCTCTGTCAAAATTTTAAAAAACGACTGCATGGAATAACCCCAAAGCACAAAAAACCTTTTTTGAAATGCTTCATGACCAAGTTGTTTCAGACCTGGTCCAAATCCATCTGGCGGATTTTCTTTTGTAACAAATCTTTAGGAAACTTTGCAGTCTGGGGGGCTTATGCATCCCTAACAAACTTCAATATTTCAGCCACAAATACATCACAGAAGTCAAAAGTTATTAACAATAGAATTTGCTGAGGTTCCTATGGGAGTCCGACTCACCTTAACTGTAGGGCGGCGATCGCTGCCCTATAATTATATATATATCGTGACTTTTTCACGGGTGTGCTCTTGACTGTCCACACTAAAGAATAAAGAACGTTTTACAAATGGAGAAAGCACAAACAGAGTGGTGTATGTTTTTGAAATGCAAGTTGGAGGAGTGCCGGTGTGAGCTGCTGTTTTGCAGTTCGTTTTTTGCCTTTGAGATATATATATATATATGCGTAGAATTATTTTCTGTTGCTTCATTTTCTCGACTTCAATTTGAAATTTACAAGTAACATATAATACATACATCAGTAATACATACTGATGTGCACCTAAACAATCTTCTCTAGGTTTTACTACTTTGAAGGGCCAGTGCTACCAGTAGGCAAGGTTAAGTGCTTGCCTATAATGGGAAAATGTTTAAGCCACCAAAGGCAATAACCACTCATACATTTTTTGTATACATATATTTATTATTCTCTCTCTTGAGTCGTCCGACTACTTGAAAGTAGCACTCTCAGAACTGTCTGCAGTAACAGGTTAGGGTCGGGTGTGGGCGTGGCGCTGTGCCGTCCGCAGAGCCTCAGGATGCACCTGCACATTTGCACTGGGCATGCCCTCATGAGGCTCATGCAAATGTTCTTCTTCAGTGAACGTCCGTGGCCCGCCTTCCCCTGTACTATCTACAGGCTGCCTGCATGGGACGTGGGTGGCAGCACTACCTGAGAGGGACTCAGATACACGCACAGGCAGGTTTGATCCCCTATTGTTTTGTAATTGTTTTTCTGCCTCTTGGCTCTCAGTCTCAGGGGCGGCAATAGCCGAACTGGGATAGAGTAGAGAAAGAGCAAATTGGAGCTGTTCGTGGATTGCAGGCTGACAGTGCTCATTTCCAACCTATCAGGTGCTATTTATGTCGAGTTGGCATTAACCAAGTTCAAAACCCCAGAACGCATTTTAGCTTCATTGAATGAGGGTGCAGCATGCAGGACTAGGAAAACAGCTAGGCGCCATGGAGTTACTTACCTTGGCCTCCTATCAATGATTGGGTGAGTTAGTATGATGGAGATGTTTGCCCTTGTACATTCAACCACCTTCCGCTCCGTCCCCCGCATGTCTTCAATGACTAAGCAAATCTTTCCTCTGCTTTAGGCCCTCTGTAAATGAGTCTTGCCGCTGTCAGGGCTCAACTTCCAAACAACACACTCAGACAAGGCTGTCAATGTGTATGAGATTTCTGTGTAACTAGCACTGGCAGCTGAGGTTGTAACTGTCACTCTGCTTGTTTACACTTTGGCAGATGTTGAGTGCAGCTTCTCTAAATAATTCTGCATTCATTTGCTTTGGAATTGACTGCAGAGGCACTGGTCTGGCTTTATTTTAATATCTCAGAGCAGCTCATGTGGCTAAATGAAGGGGCAAGGCCGATACAATTTTAACTTAACTAATGAAGCCTCAAAAGTAAGCATGAATGAGCTGGTTTAGACCACAAAAAATAAAGTGTGAAACGAAAATTCCTAACGAGCTTCAATATCAAGTGAGAAACAATTGTATTGGGCCGCACGCAAACATTTTACAAAAAGCGCACCAAGCCAATGCTAAGGTTTGCGGTGCAAACCATCCAACATACTTAGTCCTCTGCACTGCATATCTTTCCAAGAGCTGCCCCACTGTCACATGGAGTCCTGGCTGCATCTGGACTTCGCTGATCAGATCGTGTTCATTTTGCTTTTTAAAAACAACTGCCCAGTTACTCACTAATCCTGAATTCCTGTGAATGGTGGCAGTGACTATGTTGGCATTTTATTTAACCCTCTACATCATCATTCGCACTTTTGACTTTCCCCTCCAGCATTGCAGAGTGCTACCTTTATCTGCAAGCAATCTTCTGAAAGGTAATGACTTGATAGCAGTTGTAAATCAGATCCCAATATAACAGAAATGTCATAACCACGTATGCCTTCTGGAACTTGATTTTTAACCAATGTGTGTGCTTGCATTCAATTCCTGTTGAAACGAGCTTTAGCAAAGCCAACAGCGTGACTATTTTATAGACACAACATAGCATTTGCCAGGGACTGCCTTTATTTTCCCAGGTACTACCACCTTTTGCCAGCTGTTGCTATCTTATCACCTAGTGGTACCATTTGGAAGTGACTGGCAAATGCATATGCCTCATCTGCACATAATCCAAAACTGTTAGCTTTGCCAATGCTTAAATGAGAAGCGCACTTGATTAGCCGAGATCACTGATGTTTCCCTTGAATGAATCTTTGGAGAGGGTTTTCTCAGACAAATGGTTCATCAAAGCATCCAGTGCAGTGCTGGACTGACCGACAGGGTACTCTGGAGATTTCCAGGTGGGCCTCTGCACCATGGGCCCCTTTTGTGAAGAATGTGTTATAAAGCGTCCAGTATGTTGTTCCTCTTAACAAATGATATATCAACGTTTTGTGCTATGGTTTTCTAATCTTCAATAGGACAAATGTGCTTTAAAGTTCAATATTTAGTCTCACTTGTCTAAATGTTATTGTATGAGAACCCCCAAGCCCTATTTAGAGGGATTTAACATGTTTTTTACAGTGTAATAAGGGATCCCTTTGAAAAACATACCCTATGCCACTTTTGATTCCAAGTACATCCCTGATCCAGTGTTTCCTAAAATTCGGAAACTGCCGCACTATTAGAACTTGGGCAGAGAAAAATCAAATGTGCCCGGGAATGGGAAAAAAGCTTGAAAATGTGATTTACTCTGCAAATGCTGGCATACGCTTATTTAAGCATAATGGTTTTCTTTGGGCAAAATAAGCATGACAGCCAAGCGGCTCAGCATGTAAATATATTATTGTTGTGACCAGCTGTCTGATATTGTTTTGCCACAAACAGAATGATAAAGGGGATCAACCCTGGCATACATTGTTGTGACTATACTCATAATATTCTTGGGGCATAAGTAGCATTAATTAATTAGGCTGTGATGGCATATGTTAATGTGACTGGCCTCATGATATTCTATGGGCACAAGCAACATAAGGGTAAAAATGTCCTTCTTGTTGTGACTGTGATATGCTTTGGACAAAAGCAGAATGACGGAGGAGAGCCAACATTGGCATATATAGTTGTGACCGGCCTCATAAAATTCTTTGGGCACTACCAGGATGAACATGTATCTTACAGTGCCAATGATGGAAAATATTTTTCAGACAGTCCTGATGTTAGTTGTTAGGCACAAAATGTATGAAAACATGCTGCATGTTGCCAGTGCTGACATATAATGTGGCAAATTAATATGGCTTTGTTTGGGTTTGGCCAGCATGAAAATGTGTTGCAAAATGCTCCTGTGTACTGTGGGCAACCTGGAGTCTATTGAAATATTTCATGTGACCACCCAAAGAACTGATGGTAAATTAAATGGCTTTTCACAGACTTCAACCGTAGCCCGTGTCATACAATGTGCCATTTTAATGCGTTATTTTGGTTGCATGATGGTTGCACAGGAAAGTTGCATAGTGCTTGCACATCCCGTGCCTGTTCTATTTGCGAGGGGCCTATCGTAGTGATGCTCATGCTGTTGTCTGTTCCGTGTGTACGAGGCAAGGGAAGCCGTAGTGCTGCCGCTGTTCTCAGTGGGAGAGGCTTGCAAAGCTGCAGCACATGCTATGCCATCCATGTGAGATGGGAACGTGCACTTCTGTGTCCCGTGTTGTTTCTGTTTCTGAAGGCCACATGTAATGCCACTCTGGTGTTGTAGACGTTGATGCCTGAGGGAGGCTTAACACTGTTGCCTATTCTCTGCCTTTTTTGGGAGGGGGAAGCTGCAGTGCTCCTAGCCAGGCTGTACTGTCTGGGCATGTGGGGCGGGGATGGCCATGCTGGACTGATGTTCTTTGTTTTCATTCGATTTGTTATGGCAAATGATGTTTCTGCCGGAGAGAGATGTTATGTATGGTTTACTTTTACGATTATATAAAGTGCACCTCTGTGTTTTAAAAAAAAAAAAGCACAAAAAAACACAGGATCTTGCAGACCTTTAATAGGATAAATCATATTATTGTCTGCAAAACCTCCAGGACCACTGTCAGAAGAGGACACAAATATGAGTTAGCCTAATAAAGGCATCATCGCCACAAGATCCTGTGTTGGTTCTTGCGTCTGGTAAAAAGTAAAACGCTTCACGTTAGTCCAGCACTGTGTCAAAAGAAAGTTTTAAACAGTAGGAGCAAAGGGAATGTTGTAGGTCATTCACACTATGCGAGGGCACTGCATTTATCTGAAGGTGCTGAGGGGGGCGGGGGGGGGGGCAGACAAATTACCTTTTGCCTTGAGCAGCAAAGTTCCTTGCACCAGCCCTGCTACTATGCTTTAAAGAATTGAAAACACCCAACACAAGATTGTTTGATGGGGTTATCTGCTCATACAGAGACATGCTGCTTGCTTTAATGGTGTGGGGGACCCTTAACGTTCTACAAAAAGAAGCAAACGGGGCAGTTTACACAATGGGGTTTATATTGTGCTTCAGGTTTCTGGTTGCGTCGACAGACTCGCAGAACTGTGTGGGCGGTTTTAGAGGCAGATACGCCTGGCGTAGTTGAGTACTCACATCAAAAAACTCGCAGCAGACGATGGGCACTCAGATGGCCCATCCCAGACATGTTAGAAAGAATTAAGTAAGGCAGAGCAAAAGAGCTGCCGGAAATTTATTTCGCACAAACCGGCCTACGGCTATATAGGTTGGGCCCAGGCAAGCAGGAGTTTTTCGAGAGTTTTCCCCAATTACTGATGTGCTAGTCTTACACTGTTTTCAATGCATGTACTTATAACAGGCTAGGACTGGGATGCACTGTACAGTTCAAAATCATACATTTGAAAAATACTTTTAGTTACAGATTTCTAGCATATGCCTTTCAAACTTCCACTGAAAAGAAAAACATAAACAGCTGAGACCTTTTAGGCTTTCGTGTACTGAAAAAGGCTGTGAGGACCAGTGTTAACCAACGAGGGAACCTGCAGTGGGAGGCCCTGGGGTTCATCAGGTTTTCCCACTGGGTTGTTTATGGGCTTTGGGGATTCTAGTATTGAAGAGGTGGCCCCTCTCATACGTGACGATGCCATGTTATGTGTGTGACCTTCACTCTGCTGACCAAGCTCATTAGAGTGAACATAGCAATTCTGCCAAGCAACTTCTATCAGCCATGGTCCTTTTCTCGAATAGAGTGGATCAACAGAACACTACTGCTTGGGAAATGCATTGTAAGAATAAACATTTTAACATGAATTTGATCATATTATTCTCCATCGTTTATTACACCAGCAGGTAAAGTAACATTTTGCCTTCCCAAATTATGGGGAGATTGGTAGTATGTAGGAGAGGGGTTATGTTGCCAGATGAGACACAAAATCACACATCAGAGAAATTTGTATTGTTTCTCCATTTATTGTAGATGGTAAGATAGAAAGGAAGAAGATGAACTTGGTCTGGGGAGCCAACCGTTTAGCTGTATCGATTTCCAAATTCATCCTCCCATAGACTTCCGCCGTACTTCTGGAGCTTCACATTGCGATTTTTTGTTATGATGATGGACCGATCACTGGGGATAAAGAAGTTGTGACAGATGAACTCTCCTTTCCCTGCAGTGTCTTCGAAAAATACAGAAATGTAGATTTGACCCTCTCCGGGAATCTTGTTAAAATCATGTGCTGGAAGGGTGAGGTACCGGATCCTTGTATCTCGACGCATGGTCACTTGGACACCTACTCCCATTGAGACGTGAGCCTCTACCTCTTCATTTTTAATGCCTCCTCCACCTTCTATTTTGGCAGTCGTAATTATTTCATCGACAACCAACTTATCCGTGCTGTAAAAAATACGGAGATTCCTTCCAGTTGCATTGGCCACGTGGGTGTTTGAGCGCCCAACCTCGTTGCCCATTCTCTCTTCTCGGCGCGTTCAGTAGAGCTGCTGGTAGACCGTAGCCAAGCAGTATCGAGCTCTGAGCGTTCAGGGTCCCTCCACTTGTTCCACTCCTGCTGTAAAAGTAGATAAAAACATTTAAAATCTGATGATATGTGGCAGCCATTGAAATACAAGTACATGTGGCAACTGTGATACAGAGGCTTGATATATGGATACTGAAGAGAACCCATAAAGAATCATTGAAAAATATTGATAAGCTCTTAAGAAGCGCCATCTTTTCTGAGAAGCATGTGTTCAATCATCCGTTGTTGGACATACATGCATGGGCATTTATAAAGAAGCAACTGGTCTGGATGACTATTAAATATTGTGAACTTGAATGGGTTATTAGTTGCACGGAATTTCATACACATGTGATCTGTTAATTTGAGATATTAGTTGCGCATGCATGATATAATAGGTTATTTATAACGCGCTAAGCGCGGGCCCAGGATTCAAACCTGTGTTGCTCCGTGTCATGTCGTCTTGCTGCCAAGGCTAGCACGTTGCCCCTGAGTTATCCTCCCGAGACTAACAATATATATAACCATTAATAGCGCCCATAGCCAAGTTAGCATCCTATCTATAATGATTTGTTGAATAGTATATATTGTTAGTTTCACCCACTAACCATAGGAGGAACTTTCAGGGCAGCACCCTGCTGGTTAACTATATTGATATATTGTCTACAGATCAGAGGAAACGGTCAAATTTGCAAACGCAATTGCCCTTATTTTTAAAGAGCCCGTTTCCCCTTAATCCTCAGATGCAATCTCTAAGAACATTTAGCAACGTATAATGCAAAATGGCTGGCACATGCCACCAGGTGGTAGGCTTAGCTACTGCTGCGCTGTACGGGCTGGCCACTACAGAAAGCCTAGTAGTGAAAGATGGTGATTTCTGCTGCCAGGTAGTCTCTGATGGCAGCAGTCCATGCCTTTCATCACCAGCAGAAGGCGCTGTGGCCTCTGATGGCTCTGAAAAGTAAGGTGGCTGCTAGAGACTCCTATAATGTTTTGTGCTGGGTTTAACTTGGGCGCTGTTTGTATTTGGCAGCTGGTGGTCTGCTCTGCAAGCCGTGGCTACGAGGTGTCCCTAGGGTGCCATTCTACCTCTGGGCAAGGTGGGCAGAGGGGTACCACGCAAGCCTCCTCTGACCAGCAAAGAGCTTTCTGTTTGGCTGTCTGACAGACAACCAGGAGGAACTAGTCAGAAGTTTAGTAAAAGTGAGTGGTTGGCCCTTTTTTAATTCAAACTCGAATTGAGTGGGGTCCACTCTGCATTACTGTCCATGATTATAGGAAAGCGACCCCATTACCCCCCCCCCCCACACTTTGATCTTCTTCATGTTACGTTGGAACCATTGCAGTTAAACTTCTTACACCTAACCCTCTTACTATTAGCCTTATCTGCCACCCACTTGATACTGGATCTTGGCCTTCTGTTGCAATCTCCACCCTCTAAAGTCCAAATGGCAATCTCCTGAACCTATCCAACTCGTAATGTCTTCAACTTGACTGCATCCTTTGCAACCGCTCCCTGGCTGGCCTCCACAACCTGCTTACTCACACTCTTCGAAACTCTCTTAATCTGTAATTGCCCTCTTCCACCCCCCAAACTTTCTACACACTCATGGATCCCTCCTCCTCTGACCACTCCTTTATTTTCCATCTGCTTCACTATCACATCCTCTGCTCCACTTTCACTCCTTCATAAAACCGCGTCACCGAATACACATTCAAATGGCTCGCTTGCTCCAGATGTTGAGGGTGCCATGGGCTCCCTGCATGGGCTTGTGGAGGTCATCATGGCACTGGGCTCTCTTTTTTAGCGCCACTATGCTGCCTGCTCTCTCACAACCTGGCCACTTTGCGATGGATCATCCCACAGACCTGCCAGCTGAGCAAAACAAAGCATGCGCCCTTAATATGACAGGTACGTATCATATCCAATTGTGTTAGATGGATGGCGATTCGGGCACTGCCAAAAGAGATGTCGGTGAGAGGATTCCAAATAGATACTGTGATAACAAATACAAATAGGGTAATTCCACACATATTTTCAGAATCTGATTAAACATATTTGGGGAATTACCATATTTGTATATGCGCGAGTCACCATCCTTCTAACACAGTTGGACATTTTCACTAAATCAGAGCCCTTTTTGGGTGGGCTTTGTAGAAGGGTGAACGCAGCAGGCCATCACCTTAGTTAGTTTATAGGTGAATATTTAAGCGCACGGGTACATGTGTCGAACCCTCTGCCCTAACTTAGGTACATATCATACCTATAAAGTGCAAGCCTAGCTGGGAAGCAATGAAGTGCAGGATGCACCCAGGAAGGTGCATGTAGAGTAGCGGGGCGTGAGAGGCTGCTGGGAATCGGAGGGCGAGCAGGTGCAGCAGGGGGCTAGAGAGGGCAGATGGGAAGTAGGGTTGAGTGGCGAGCTCTGGGGTTGGAGAGATTCTCTTTTGAAAAGTAGGATCTATAGTTCCTTCCAGTCTCATGTTTATGGTTAACGTGCCCCAGGGATAGGGGTGTGTAGCTGTATGCTGTGTTGCCACGCACTCCCCTTACACTCAGCCTCCCACACGTATTACCGTCTTGCACTCAGAACTTCTCTAGGCTCCGTTAAAAATAACTACTGCACCAGCCTCGGCTAAACTCTTCTCGCTCGCCCTCACAAGCTATCCTCAACCCTTCTGGCCATACTGCCCTCTAACCCCCCACCTCACGCCTTAGCTTCATCTCCTCCTCTCTCGCTGATGACAACTTTGCCCACTACTTCTTTTGTGAGATCATGAAAGTTAGAGTGTCAGAGCGCTCTCTCCTTCTTTCTCCCTGCCACCCCTGTCCTTTCGCTCGGTGCATGTTTTCCACCACCACACCATCTGCACTGGCACCCATACCCAGGTCTGAACACCTATCCGGAGCTTCTTTGAAGGTGTTCTCAGGAACAGACAATTAAAGCTCTGGGCCCCTTCCCACGCGCATTCCTTTCTCCTCACTTCAGCCTACTTCTTGCCTCGCTGCTCTTCCCAGCATACTTCATGCTGGCTACCACCTCACCCATCCAGAAACATAACACCTGCTGACACCAATATCCAAGTAAGCGGTCGCCAGCCCCTTTCCCTTCTCCCCCACTACTCTAAAGTTCGAGGCCAAGTAGAGAGTAACCGTATCACAGCCTCCTTGGAAGACCGCTGACTCTTCAACTCTCTCCAGTCCAGATTGGAGCGCATCCAGTACACTGCAATGGCTTCTACTCATGCCTCCATCTTCCTCGCTATGGCTGACCACTCTCAACGCTCTTCCATTCTCATCCTCCTCGTTCTCTCTACTACCTTCTAGACTGTTGATCCTCCCTCCCACCTCTGTACGCTCTCCCGCCTTGGCTTCCAGGACATATGGGAAACTCCTGTCTGTCAATGCCCGGGGCCATGGAAGACTCATACATCCTCTTAATGGGAGGAATCTGTCCAGCCCTTGTGTCCAGTACCTGGCGAGGTCCGTCACCAAGCTGAGCAATCTTTATTGCTCGTGCATGTCCTTTGGTCACCTAGGACAGTTGTGATTAAGCAACTCGTTCATAAGTAACTCTTGGGAGGTTATGTGGGGTGTCAGAAACACAATAGGACATTTTATCATCCTGAACCGACCCTCTCTGTTACCGAGAATCGAATGCTGTCTTCGTATTTAGCTAAGTTAAATAAATATCTACAAGGGAAGGCAAGTCATTCATATTTAATAAGGAAAACATTATTTGTGGGAACAATTTTAAGATTAAGACAGGCAAGTTAACCCCAGCTGCCAGGAAATATAGGGACTAAAGAAAAGCATAGGAAGCCAGAGACCTCCAATGTGTGCTTATTGTCAAAGACTGGGGGAATCAGATGACAGAGAACCTTTTGTTCGCCCTTCAGTCTTCTAACAGTCGCGTTATTGCTGCAGCGGTCACCAGGTGTTAACAACCGTTGAACTACTTCCTGTTTCAGTCTTTTAAAGGTGGTGCTACTGGTGGTTGCTTTGTAGGGGCAATATTCAATTATGGAGGCGGACACCACCTTCAAAAATACAAAAGGTAAAAAATACCACAAGGACTTAGCTAAATACGTTCACAATTATTTATATGGATGGAGCGGCGTAAGCTACTCTCGCCTGTAAGTGACAGAGAACCCCAATATGGCACGGACCAGGGGGACGCCCACGTGGTGCCCCTCTATCCCTAGCAGTAAAACTGCTCAAATATGACTGCTATATCAATGTATATTCATTCACATATGTGATGCACTCTCATGTGACAATATTCCTAAAGGCGTCCAAAGTCACTTGAGATCTAAAGAATATATATATATATATATATATGTATTGGTAAGGCAGAGAAGAGTGAATAGTTGTTTGTCCTTCTTCAGGGACCACACAAGCACGTGCAACAAGCTGCCATAAATGCATCACGCCAAAAGAAATGGTTAATTGTGTTCTCCTCGGCCTCGCTCGGGCAGATATAACCAGGCACGGCCCAGTCGGCTTGATACAGTGGATGGGGTATCCCACCAGTGAGGGGATCCAGTCTGACATCTGTGCAAGAGAGCAGGGGAGAGTAACGTGTGTTGCGCAAATGGTGCACAGTAGCTATGCACCAATGTATCTCAGAACTATGTGAATAGTGCATTGCTAGCCACCCAATAGGGACTCAAGTCTCCCATAGATTTAATGTAGACTTTATGGTTTGCAGAGAGACTTGAAACGTGTTAGTTACTGATAAACTGGAAACATGTGTTTAGTACGTGAAGTATAAGCGCACCAGGACTAATGCTAATGAGAGTGAAACGATCCAAGAGTGGTATTGTTCTATTCCAAGGCTAAACGCCCTTTCACCAACAGGGGGCCCTCTCGAGGTGGTCAGGCTTAAGATTTCCCACAGGCCACCAGATGAATACAAACACAGGAGCAGCTTCAAAAGCGGGGGAAAACAGACGGTCCGATCAGTAATTGTGCGACAGAAAACAGATGGTCTGATCAGTAATTGTGCGACATGTGGAGACTGGGTGGACTGCAAATTGATGACGCAACTTGACAATAAAAGTTGGTTGTAGTGTTTATCAGCCCTTGAAGGGCAGGGGAAGTACGCTGCTCCCTGATGCTCAATTGCTGCAATACGCAGGTGGTCTTCCTGGGGGCTTGTTTCTGCAGGTCCACCTTTGCTAAAGAAGAGCTCTCTGGCATTGTGCCAGCATAGGTCGCTCTCATTGTGCCAGTATTGTGATCGCACACTTCAGTGAGGGAAGATCTATTTCTTTTTGCAAAGATGTGGTCTGGTCACAGTCGTACCCTCTCTCATTGCCCACATGCTACAAGCTCACCCATGTAAAAGCAGACCTTTTGCTTGCTTTGCTGATGTCGTGGGTGTATGTCTATGACGTGGAAGCCCTTTATCGTACCACAAGGGGGGCGCCAGGGGGAACGCAAAGCGTTTCCCCCCGGGGTTGTTTTGGGCGCTGCACAGTAGAGCGCCGTCAGGGTATTTAAGGGGGGGGGGGCAGGGAGGCTCGAGAGTCTGTAAGGCCAAGGGCCAGGTTAGCATTTATTTGTGAGCTTTGACCTGTCACATTAAAGCGACCTTTTCCACTACAAGCGAGTCTGGGTGTTTGGTGCAGTAAGCCCAAATGGGCTTGAGGCCCATACCTGTGACAGTGGACATAGCTCTCTCTTCGTTTCCAAGGAGGGCTTTGCCTCCTCTGTTGCTATCATATTGGAGTCTCATGTCAATAACAAAGCACATGTCTTTATCTTACAGCCTTATAAGTGCAATAGGATATGACTTGTTACGCATATTATAGTCATGTTTAGCACCCATGACTTTAGGGCTAGGAAAGAACAACGGGTTTGTAGGTGACAAGTGACTATTTAATGGTGAATTGTATTCAGGCAAATCTGCCCAATAGTGTTTTTCCTGCAGTTATGTGGCATGGGGGTTGGGGGATAACTGTGACAGGACTGGAGAAGATTCACTGCAAGCCTGCGAAAGGTAGGCGGCATGTCTGTGCGTGAGTTGCAATTCTTCTGGGTACGGGCTAAGCAAGGCATAAACCGGTGGGAGAGTACATAAGGAAAAACATGTTGAGAGCATGTGCTACAAGAGAAGATGGAAACAGAAGAGAGAGAAAGGGAGACTGGGAGAAGGAGAAGACGGATACCTCCATTAAGGATAAGAGCGGAAGTGTTGTGCTGGGCAATCCACGTGCCAGGCTGGACGAGCCTAGGTAGGAAGGAAAGCTGAGAATGCTGGTCAATGCACAAGAAAGTTCAATATCCAAAGCTGGCATGATACAAATGTATGGGGCGGGCAGTGCCTGCACACCTAGAAATAGGCCCAGAGGATTCAAGTTCAACCCCTCCTTAAGTCCAATTCCTTTTACTCAGGCTTCATGCCAGTATCCATGCAAAGCTTTGGGGATCCCACTGAACCCAACCTGGGGAGTGAGGGTAGTAGGTAGCCTGGTGCAGAGTCTCGGGCAGTCGGCTGGGGTGCAGAGAAACATGGCGGTCTAGTGGGAAGAGGACATGGAGGGTAAGGCACGTCAATCTTGCACAGCCTCTTAGAATGGGACTCTGTAGCATAGCCTGAAGAGCGTCCGGGCTATACATGAGCCTACCAGAATGTAGAGAATATTACTTAATAAGGAACATTGAGCTGCTCTTTCATAATGTGGAATTCAGCCCAGGTTAAGGTTTACTTATGAGTAAAGAGTATTTGTAGCTCTGTTCTTGTGAAGGCATTTGGGTAGTCCCCTTGACAATTATTCAGTCATTTGTGGTGTCGCCAGTCTCATTGCGTTTGGAGGACGAGTCCTCTGTCTGTTGCCATTGATTAGTGGGCTGTGACCCACGGGAAGTTAAGGGGCGGGGTTACCGCCCGACCGTTAGTTCGAGATACGCAGTTGATGAATAAAGACGTGTTGCACCCCCACTCTGTGTCGGCTCATCTTTAGTGATGTGTTGCATGAGTGACATGATGGCATGAGGTGGTCCACATAGCAGAACATCACATCATTGTGTCCAGGCTGTGTCGGAAGCGGCTGTGTGTGAGCGTTACAGCGCAGTTTGACACGTCTGTTATGTGTTGCAAGGTCCTTTCCTCTGATCCTTACTTCGGCCGTTCCAGAGGTCGGAACCCTGCTGGAATGCGGGGGGCGGTGGACGATGTTTGGACATCTGGGCTTTTAACAACCCTATACTTAAGCAATGGCAGAGGTGGTTACGGCATGGAGAGGGGGGCTGTGTGCCCGTTGCGTGCCTGCCATGCACGCAGTACACAGTGGCACTGACGAAGCCGTGAGTTGTAAGTTGTGAGGGATGAGAGGGGCAGGCGTGAGAGCTCTCACTGGAAGTGCTGTGCAGTTGTATGTGCGCTAAGTGCAAATTTTTCCTACTGTACTACTGCTGGAATTAAACTGTTTTTGTTGTCCGTTTTAGTTGTAGCTGGCATTGATAACAGACACCAGCATATGTCCATTTACAGTAGACATTGTTACGGCTTACGTAGCTTAACGCATAACATGGTGAAACGTGCCTGCAGCCCTTCCCACAACCAGCGCAATAAAACCCAACTACCACAAACACAAAAAGAGACGAAGGAAAAAGGTGTCAAGGGGTTCAGGGCACAGCCAGAAATGACTCGTTTTTTTCAATCCCCAGCAAGAACTAAGACAGGCAGAGTCCTCTTGCCTTTGTCTCCGGTGACCGATGGAGCTATATCTTGTAATGGTGGGCATTCCTTGGTAACCACAATAAACTCGCCAAAGTCTCCCTCCATTGATAACAATGGCTCATTATTGGAACTATGCGTGAACCTTGAGCGTAACTCGTTGGGCCCCATCAGTACGGTGGGGAATCCTGACATGGGTACTCACCTCTCTGCCTCCCCGGATCTGGAGAAATACGTGCCAATGACCGACTTACCTCCAGCGAGAGCGACCTAGAGAGGGAGGTACCCAGGTCCAGCTTCAATAGCCCCCCTGGGATCCGGAATCAATCGGACAAGTCTTTGGCCGTAATCCATTCTATAAGAGTCAAAGCAGGAAACTCTGCTGCTTATATGTGCAAAGCTTGCCTCCGGCCAAACTGACCTAGAGATTATTATGGGGAAGGCTGTAGATATTATACTTGAGAAGAGTGTGCACCATGGCATGGCTGTAAACAAAGTTATTGATCTGAACCCGTTTGAGGTGGTTACCCGGGGACTAGAACAGCTAAATGGTAAAGAGCAAACAATAAAAGAAAAGGAAAAAATTCAATGTCGTACAGGGAAACCGGGGAGGATCATGGGTTATCTAACCTACTCCCATTAGATACCGAACCAGAGGTACAAAACACTGTCAGCATTATTGCTGCTACAGAGGAGCAGGCAATTGATGCCATATGCACGGATTTTTCTATGCTTAACAGTCCTCCCTCTTCATGTGCAAAACCCAAACAGAAAAGATGCAGCAGTGCCAGCTCGTCTCGACCAGTTTTAAGCCTTGCAAAGAACAATAAATGCCTGTAGAAAAAGGACAGCGACGATTAATGTTGGTAGTGTGTCGGCATCTACCACCGGCTATTATACCATAACAAACCAGATGGGGGACGGCTTGGACCCATAGATAAATGGTTGGGAGTATGGGGTCCTCCGCCTGTTGAGAACCGGGTGCTAGATGGGACTGCTCCTGTGAGGCCTCAGGTCTCTTCACATAACCCGGTCTGGACAGGTAATTATGCTAATAGACAATGGGGGACTCATTCCAAAGAGCCCTGTGGGCCGAAGTCGGTGGTGCCGCAGGGCCAGAAAGTCTTATGCCCCCCTAATAATCTAACTCAGGAGGCACATAGACGCCCTCTACCTGCGGCCTTGGGGTCAAGTAATGAAAATCAGAGCTGGGCTCTGGAGGAATTGAATAAACTGGAATTCCAACAAACTGGGAAAGGACGAACATCACAGTTGAGAGAAGTAGAAACCTCTGATAATTATTACCAAGATTACTGGATGACTCATGCGGAAGCAGCACAAATGGCAATGATGGATCAGCGTTTACTTCCATCTGACCCTTCCTGGTACATTGATCTGAAATACATAAAGTTCATTGGGAGGAACCCCATTAAAAATAGCCCATTCCTCAACCATACATGGCTCACTCCACATAATCCCTGACCTATGCACCATCACAATGAAAGACATCCAGGGATTGGAATTACCCAAATACTATAGTGTAACAAACTGGGTTTAGCTGCATTTATATCACCAACGGCGGTGGAACTAATATGTAAACACTCCAGGGCTTTGTCAAATTTGTTTTTTGACATCTCAGTATTCTTCCCAACTAGACAACCAGAGTACGTCAATGAATCTAGGCCAAAGAATCAGTCAAAAAATAAAAGGGTAAGGAGTAGCGGGGGCGGCCTTGGAGCTGGGTGGAAAGCTCCTAGGATTGCTGGCTCCTGGTCAACCCCATTACAAATATCATGTTGAAATAAAGGCCTTATTGTTGATTCTTTCCAAGCTATATCTTGGATTACGAGAGGCCATCAATCATTTTTGAACAATAGATCTGTCTTGGCTCAACTGTTGACCATTGACTTGTTCTTTTTCCAAGAGACTTGGCTCACCACCAAATTCGATTTGGGTGGCTACTCACTAACTGTCTCTCTATCCCCTGTACCTAAGTCAGGCCGGCCTGTGGGTGGCCTTTGTATTGGAGACAAAGCGGCATACTGTATGAAAGAAATTACCAACGTTTGGTTGAATGAGTACTTACTGTATGCAGTCCTGACTAAGTCTCCCCTGGAGAAATACGCTATTAATAACGTCATATTACCTGCCAGGAGGTCATTTCACACGCGACCTTAAAAAGACATCGATAATCTTAGAAATTGGCAATCACAATTCCTGAGAGGTGGTATCATGGTGACCAGGGACTTCAAGGTTGACCGTCATGATTATAGTTTGAATCTACCACAGGAATTAGCTAAACTCAAAAAACACTATTCTCAAGGTAAATTGTGGAGAGACACAATGGAGGAGTTTTATCTTCATTTAGTAAATCCTACTAAAGAACCTTTGTACACTTGGTCTCATGGCAAATATAGTAGTTACATCGACTATATGTTAACAGAGCTGTTTCAAAATAACTACCTACCCTTGAAATAACCCTGTTCCCCAGGAGTGACCAGTCCCTTTTAGAATTAGAATTACAAATTAGCCAAACTGTGATCTCGGAAACATTAGTCTATAATCCAATGGTTAATTTGCAGGGGAACAGATTGCAATTGACGAATGGGAATATAATCAAATGAAATGCCAAATTAGTATCAATAGGCAAAGCAGGGGTCTCTGTCCTGAAAGCATGTAACTGGGAACTGGGTAACTTGCTTGAGCTGTACGGTCCACCAAGTTAGAGACACGTACTTAACAGTAAATATTCAGGCAAGCCTGGTGTTGACCTAAGATTCAGAAATAGCATAAAGGAAAAGAGAACTGCAGGCTGCTCTGCGTAAAATTAAAAGGAATCACAGACTGCAAGAACTGGGGAAAAGGGAACTTATAGGCAAAGTTAATACAGCGTACAAGCAATGGCTGAGGAACTAACATCATAACGAAGCCAGTGCTGGCTGTAAGTTCGTCAATCAATTAATAAAAACACGAGATTCCCAAAAATGTTGGCACATGATTCGTGTCCACTGTGCAGGTTTCTTCTACAGTTGAAATCTGTGGCCTTTCTGGATCTGACTGGGTCGTATTCCTTAGGGCCAATTATTGGCATGCACCGGGGAATAGTAGGCTGCTGCACAGGAAATCCATGGTTAATAGTGCAGTTAGGTGGCAAGTGAAGAGGGCGACCTGGTAGAGCTCATAGGTAATTTAAAACCCTCTAGATCAGCTGGGCCTGATGGACTGATTAACATCGTGATCAATAGTGATTCCTGCTACTGGGCCTCAGTACTGCAACATCTATTCTTGCATATCTGTGAGAACGGACTGGATCCTGGAACCTGGCAGCAGTCGGTTTTAATCCCGGCGCATAAGAAGGGCTCTAGGCATACCCCGGGAGACGACCGGTTATTGGCCATGTTAGACAGCAGCTCCAAGATATTTCCCAAACTACTTTTGGAGCTGCTGTGGACATGGGTGGCAAGCAAGCACCTTATGAACCTGAGTCAGACAAGTTTCAGTAAAAACCATGGAACGACCCATTCCATCTGGGTGCTGCTTACGTTAATATCAGATACCTATCAAAACCCTGACTTTGCATTACACATCTGGTATGTGGATTATGGCTCTGCTTTTGATAGTGTGCCCTGCCCCAAGCTTTGGTCCAAACTGGAAAAATGGGGGATTGAAGATTCCCTATTGTACTTTCTTAAGGAGTTGCACAGTAATACACAGGTCAAAATGCGTCTTTCGCAAGAAGGCAACCTCTCTGACTCTATGCCTACCAACAGAGTAGTGTTAGCCCCTCTATTATATAATCTCTATATGTCTGATTTTCTGTTGTATCTCAAGTCTGTGAATAACCATACACCTCGCTTCTGCAACGAGGATATATATTGCCTCACATATGCTAATGATACAGTGATATTCGACGGCACAGCAGTAGGGCTTCAACGTTCCCTCGGCCAGTTATATCTCTATGCTGAGGAAAACAGACTTCAGGTCAACGTGGCCAAAACCAAGATCATGACCATAGGGCAGCAAGCTTATGGGGGCCCGTTTTTTTTTTGTTGGAATATGGATGGTACACAATTTGAACAGGTCAAGGAGTAAAGTACTTGGGAATGTGCATTAAGGCTGCCAATACGCAAACATATCTTGGCGAGGTGGTCTCCTCTAAAGCATGGAAAAAAGTGGCTTACCATCAGGAAGATTGTGGATAGACTGGGGGGGCTCTATTGAGGCCAAGATTAAGGTATACAAGCACGCCATAACACCAGGCCTCCTGTATGCGCTGCAGGTCTTGCCGGAGAGTGCGGTTGCCTGGCTACCTGGTCTGGAGGCTAAAATACTGCGCTCTTTCCTGGGCCTACTCAGCGCAGTCCCATTACAGGCGATAAGACTGGAGCTGGGACTGCAGTCGTCGTTATTCTTATGAAGGGTCTCAGTATGTAGGCTGTCGGCTAAGATTAATTTTGGGACACAGGATAAGCCAATTCTTCTAAACCACACAACAGTGCACGCACAAAGATGTTCTCAGAGTGTCTGGTATGGGAATTTGAAATCTTTCGTTTTTAAACACTTGATGATATTGGACTGAGTTGTATTCCTGAGTCCATTGTCGACTTTCATCTGACAGGGCTTGAGAAGAAATCAAGGTATCTTGATCGCATAGCATCTTTGAATCATCTAGCTATGCGACCGAGATATGCCTTGGATGCCCAACAAAGACTGTTTGAAGAAGTCGCGCGTAGCTATATAATTAAGCTGCGAATGCCTGCTTTAATTTGATTTGTTCAATATCTAAGATAAGATATACTATCCGTCTTGGGGTACACTGGAGCCTGGAAGGGAATTCCCAGGGAAAAGAGACTCTGTAGATACTGTGGGGGATATGTGGAAACCAGACGACATATACTTACACAATGTCCTAGATTACTACCCAAATACGTTAAAGGCTCTGACAAAGTTCGGGATTTTCACCACAACCAATTCTGGAGCATGCTCTTTGGAGCAGAATCTCTAGTCTTGGCATCAGCAGAACATCATATATGGGAAACTGTGAAAAAAAGATTGACTGATACAGTTTCTGCTTAAACTGCAACTATTACCTTTAAATCATGTCATGTTTTTCCTTTTACCATGTCATTTTAAAGTATCTTAAGCTAGGAAGTGTTTTCAATATTGTCGATCTATTGTATTGTTAGTACGATATGATGTCTTTTTGTAACGTTTTTTGTGCGAAATGTTAATACAGAATCCCGGTGAGCAGGTGAAAGAGGGGACTCGGCAAAGGTCTAGACTTTGCACATGCTTGAGGGGTCATGCCGTAGAAGGTTGTCCCCAACTTAAAAGAAGGGGCAGACAGCTTGTTCTTGAAGTAGGAATCGCCTTTCAAGCTATATGTCAGCAGGCTAAGTACCTCAAGTAAGGGAAAAGAAAGACTGAAAAAGATCTAGTTCAATTGCTGCTGTAAAACGCAGGAAATTCGTTTACGGTATTTCGCCATGAACGACATAATTAAATTCTTTAACATCCTTGAGAGAAATTAAACTGCGTAGTTGCAGCCCAGCACTGTTTGGACAGCATTCTGACATGTGGAAGGTGAAATGAATTGTCTTCCATATGACCTTCTGGACGTGGCCTTCCCATGTGTAACCGGTGGCATTGCTCATAGTTATACCAAGCAATTTTGTGGGAACATCAACAACATTAGGACAGGTAAGTGCGTCAATAGGAGCTGTGGCGCGGAAAGTGAGTGTAAACAATACCAGGTGGCACGGTCATCTAACACCCCTGTATCTTTGCCTAAATGGATTGTATATATGTATCATTAGAAGTCGATCAACAAATGTATAGAACCTTAACATAGTCTGTCAACTTTGCATCTTGTATATTTATCGTCTGTGACCATTTGCCTACACCTGTATCAGTGTAAGTATGTAAACTGTACATTGCTGCACCATTGTAAATTGTGTAACATTGTAAATTCCAGATTCTTGTAACATTGTAAGCTTTGCACATTCTTTTCTGCTGCGCCCGGTTACCTCTGGGTCTGGCACGCATTATAAATTAGTAAACAAACAAACAATATTTAACTTAAGGGTTAGACACATCTACAGTGTCACAGGAGATAGGACCTGCTCAGCAGTTTCCTCAGTGCTTTGCGCGCATTATTTAAGCGCTGCCCGTGCGTGTACTTACATTGAGAAGTAGAAATATAGGTGACTATATAGTAGACTGTGTCTTATGACAAAGAAGTTCATGACACACCAAATAAGGCAAGCACACTAATACTGCAATGGGCTTGAATGTAGGCCACAGTAATACGCTGTCCATCTTTCTACCCCTAGCATATTTCTCATTGCCATAACCCTTCTCAGTAACCCCCTTGCTACTCCACCCCCACGGTGGTCTTGTCTCCCTCCCAAGTCTGCCCCTTCTTAGTCCTGGTTTGACAAAGCCAGAAAGTGTCATCACTGTAACCGTGGGCTCCATCTTAGATGCAGAGGACATCCTGATAAGGTGTGACCACCATCTATTTCACTGTTTCCATGTGGCATTTGGTGAAATGGTTAATGGCTTTTGGGCACAGTTTACTAATTTTGGCTGCCTGCATTCGGTAGTTCCTATCCCCTTGCCCCACACCAGCACCCCTTCTTCCACCCAACTGGTAACCAACATCCCACCAAGCCATTATCCCTCATCTTCCCCCTTTACCTCTCCACCCTCCTTCTCCCACTCCCCATGCCACTACTGCGAGCTGCTGAATACTCAACCGGGCCCAACTGGTACATTCCAGGCAGCAGTCGCTTAATTTTCCCACTCCTCCTTCACACACATCTCACGTGGATTCCACAGAATCCTCAATGGACCCCTGGAAAGAATCTGCGGTCCCTTGTTAATTGAAAGTCACCAAGATTTGTGAAACTAGAAGTAACTTTTCCCCGGTGTTGCACAGCAATTCTGACATTAGTTGAATGAAATCCATGATACAAGTTTATCTTCCAAGGAATGTTTTAAAGTGCTCGGTAAAGCAGATGATTTGACGTTACCAGGACCCGTGCCAATCAATCACTAGTACAATCTTAAATCCCATGGTTAATGGAAGGACTATGAGTGATTAACAATCTGTCACCGACAATAGAGGATAAATGTGAAACCATCTTGAGACGTGCTGTGGTACTTCAATGATTTAAGAAGGTTTCTACTGATCCCACGGATCTAAGAAAGTCCTGAGTTGCTTCTTGTCTTGCATGTAGTGTGAGAGTTGCTAACTGATGCAGGACTATGACATGGATGAGTGATTTCATGTTGAAAAGTTAATGAGTGCTCTGAATGCACTAGCTGGTGCTGGAACTTCCTGGTAGATGCAACGGGGGTGTTTCATCTTCTGTGTTAATTATCAGTGATTCATGAAGCTAATAAGAAATAAAGACTTCAGGCTGTCTAATCTTGCACCGCAGCGACTGAAGTGCACTTCTTTGGACATCATGGCTACTTTGCAATGTGCAGTGACATGTAAACAAGAATAGGCATCCCCAACCACGTAGACCCAGGGGAGTAACAGAACCATTAACAAGAGAGAAGAAGGGGTCACGTGAATCCAACCGCTGAAGGATCAAGCGGGATACATAGCTCTCAAAGTAGGAGCGCAATGAGGGGATAGGCCAGGCCAAGGATCATATAAAATCAGTCAATCTGTATTATATATATATATCTAATAACATTAAACATAATGCTGGAATCATGATAAAATAGCATAAAATCGGACAATCAATCTTGGATCTCTCCAGTTAAAGTGTATTTTGATCTAGTAAACATACTATAAGATAAAGTGAACATAAAGTGCATAATACAATTATAAATCACGAACATATTGCACAAAACCAAATTCCAATCTCAAAAGTAATAGAAATTATTATAAATTCCAACAGACTTATACAACCAAGAAAAAGGAAAAAGGAAAACCAAAGGAAAATAAAGAAAAATGGAAAAAAGGATTAAGAAAAAGGTAGGAGACACAACATCACAGGAATAAAGACAGTCAATATTTCCTGTGAAATTAAATTGTTGTCCCCAATTGCAAATTAAATTTACAATGATATAACAAGCTAAAAGTGCATCAATGAAAACCAAATTAAATGCACTATTTGTTTCCAATCCAACCTAAATAGTCGAATGTGTAGTCAGATCTCCAAGCTCTCATTTTCAGGGAAACTTATAGAAGGAGCTGTTGGTAAAATCCAGCAGCCTTCAGGGAAGTCTCCAAAACACATTGACTCAAACCAGACTAGTGTTCACCCTGGTACGAGTACAGAGTCTGTAGTGAGTGCAGTTGTGGATGATATCATGAGGACAGCCCATAAAGAGAAGACTCGCAAGTGGCCCTTCTCCTGCCATGCCTGACCATCTGGATGTAAATCCCAGCAGAGGCTCAAAATGTCCCCACCATCCTCCGGGTTCTGCAAAAAACTAAATACATGGCTCTTTCAACAATACCTGCTGGACGAATGAAAATCGCCCACTCCCTCCATCAACAGTACTGCGCTCCTGTGTAAAAAGCGAAGCCTAATGTTGGCAACCTCCTGTTCTAAAGTGTTCCACCGCTCTTGAGCTATGCACGTTTAAAAAAAAAAATAGATGGCAGATTACGATGATGTTGGTGTACTGATTTTTTAAAATTTAAGGGCGATCTTTAATACCACCAATCATGCCGTTTTCCTGGCATGAATATGGAATAGAGCCAGAATAGGTGATGAGGCTTTGGAGTGGACCAAATCCTTCTTACCTGAGACAATGCTGCTTCCACTATGTACAACAACCATGTGGCGTCCCCCAGGTGTGTATGCTTTTTCATACTATTTATAAACTGGTATCTTGGTCCCCTGGTAGAGTGTGTGTATTTGGATTTCAATAATTTATGTATCTGGGAGATCCCCAGAACCTCCTCAGGCTTGTGAAGGATCCGATAAATGGAATCTATAATTGTGATTGAAATGTTACTCTTCCAAAAACGAGATGCAAGTTTTAATCTCAAATAATCCACATGCGACACATCCATTGACCTGGGGTTCTTGCTCATTATCAATACTCGCCTCTATGTTTTGAAATTTTGGGATACAGATCGATGCAGATCTCTCTTTTCAAATCACAGATTTGTAATATTACCAAAACTGCTTATTGAAAGTCAGAACAATTCACAACACCATGAGTTTTTTCAGGATCGAAAGAGGGTCCCGCATGGGAATGCCTTGGTTTCCTCCAGGATTCCCTAGTGTGGTGGCATTTTCTTAGACCTCCACTTGAGCAAGCCGCGCATCCTCAGAGTATTGAAAAGCCATCTGCTGGCACTGTTTGCCTTGAGATGGAGAGATCATAGTTGGGCTAAATTGCAGTGTCATGCATCATGCATGCGAAGTGGCATAGTGCTTGTATTGATATGATAGGTTATTTATACCACACTTGATACCCAGAGGATTCTAAGCGCGGACCCGGGGATCGAACCTGTCTTGTTCCGTGTCGTCTTGCTTCCAGGGCGAGCACGTTGCCACTGAGCTATCTCCCGAAACATTTATGGCTCTTTTCTTGGCACTTAGATCCATACTTGATACAGTTCCCAGTTTTTATTTAAAATTTTAAGCATTTTTCTATACAAAATATACTTTGCGAAGACTTGCGTCTTTTGATAGTTTTATGCTTGCGCCGCCAAGAAAGTTGCATCCCCTTCTTTTGGCATCTTGCCGCTCAATTGTGTTAGAATTCGGGATGACCATGGGGGTTCGTGCAGGCCTATTCTTCACCCAAAGGCCCTCTGGCTTCATCAAATGCAGGGGGCACAGTACCCAGCTCCAAGGTTACTTGGGGAATGGGGGGGGGGCAAAGAGCGTGCTTTACAAGCATAAAACAGACATGTCCACAGCATGGAACAAGGATAGTGAAATAAATCCTTTGCAATAATGCATAGTGGGATTGCCTCTTCACTTTCATTGTATTGTTGTAGCTGTCTGTGTGTCAAACGTATTTGTGATCAACATATGTAAGTAAAAGATTATATTGTCATGAATCTGCATACATTCTAGATTTTGAGGGTTACCTTCATCACGCCAAAGATTTTCCAATGATAAAAAAACAGACCCAGTGTTTATGGCTTCACACCAAGGATGTCTTGGCTTCGCCCTGCCTTGACATACAGGACGTTCAGGTGACACACCAGAGACACATAAAGAGTAATTGAATTTCTTCAATGAAGACAGACATTAGAATAATTAGGTAAAAGGAAACCGGTGCATACCTTTCTCACTGTCGAGCTTCAGATCACGTGTGGGGCAGACGATAGCAATTCAGACCGGCAACACAGCCTTATATCAGAAATGATCGCCATTAGGCGCGAGGGCGCAGCCAATCAGAGCTGAAGAATATTATCTGATGACCTTGCTTAAAAGAGAAAACAAACATCCTTTTCTTGGTAACCATGTTTTATGGAATTATGTAAAGCTAGCTCAAACGGTGCCCCAAACCTCCCGCCACAAGCGCGCCTCGGGCTGAAGAAACGAGCCAACGCCCTTCCATGGAAAAGTGCACCTCCGCCGTGAGCTGGCAGTGGAATTGCACAAGTTGCTGATGTCTGAGGGAACGAAGCCCCAGGGGAACGCTTCCGGGAAGGAATTGCACGGTACCATTTTCTCACAGCGCCTGGCGTTTTCTGCCCTCTATACCCCTTTCATGGAGCTGTACTCCTAGTCAGCCATTGACACCCTTCTTTCCTGTCAGCCAGTGTTGTTCTCCACTACCAAGATTCACTCCAAACGATTCCCGCCCTTCGACTCGTGCCACCACAGTAGCACGCCTCGGCCCACGCAGACCAACACAACAGACCGAGCCCTCAGGCATGCCAACAGTCAAACCCACTTCATTGTTAGTACAATATCTCCACCACAGCCCCACCACTGTAGGCACACATTCCCTCAAGCTTTCTTGCCCCAGGAATGCTGCTACCACAACCTGAAAACCCATCGACTTCGATGCTTGAAATGGAAATAAACAAGTGCAGGGTAGGTCACCCAGGGGTCAAGCTGAGGGGACACGCGACTGGACGGGTTCCGCCCACTCTTTTCAGAGAGTCGCCGCCGTCACAACTAGGGTGTTTTAGGAATTTTGTAAAAGTGGCCTTCTTCAATTAGTTCGGTGCGCAAACAGTGACGTGCCAGGATGACCCGAAGTCGCCAGGTTTAGGGGCAGCGAGACACCCACAAGAGCAGACAAAGGGTCCAGCTTTTTTGGTCCAAAAAGTTTGGCACCTTTAAACTTTTGCAGCAACATTTCAGGAAACGCTTGTCTTTTGGGTAATTTTTCGGGTGTTCACGACTGATCTGGTGAGAGGCAAATGCGTATTTGCTCTGTGCACTTTCTTCAATTGAGAAAGACCAAGGGAGTGAAATGTGCATATTTCACTTGAACATCTGTTCACTTCCTGTGACATGACAAATGCCAACGAGTCACCCCAACTTTTTTCAATACTGGTGCCATGTAGCCCCCCTCTTCCAGGTTGACATTATGAAAGGTTGGCGCAGTGCACACACCTGCAGTCCGTAGGCCTCAGCGCGACCTTTGCCATTTCCATCGCCTCTCTACCCTTCCTCTCCTTGTCTCTCTCGCTAGGGCTCGCTCTTGCCTTTACGCTCTCGTTCTGGCTGACTGCCTGACACCCCCCACCCACACAGGCTTTTTCATCTTCCCTCGTGTTCCCTTTCTGTCTCTCGCAGTGTGTTTTTCATGCTTTCTCTCTTTTGAAATGGTTCTCTCTGCCAGCCACCCTCTCCCCCACTGTGTCTGAGTTTTTATGTTCTCTTTAGCTGTGGAAACTCGTTCTCAGTGAAGGTCTCGCGGAAGGGCGCTCTCTTTCTTCTTTTCCTCCACTTCTTTCATGCCTTTTCTCTTTTGGTTTTCACGTCTCGATTGTCTTATATTTTTTTCAAGCACAAGCGACCCTTCACCTCTTTCATTTAACGTCTCCTAGACTTTCTTTCGTTCTCTTTGTCTCCAAGTGGCCCAGTCACTCCATGACTCTCTTGGGCTCTTTGTGCCCTCACTCTGCAGGTGCCTCGCCTCTTTCTTTCCCTTCACTCTCGTTTTACGTCTCCTGCTGTCTTTCATTCTGGGTCTCTCCCTCCCGCCTACCTTCTTTCCCCTCCTTTTGAAATCTCTCTTGTCTCCACTTTCAAAGACCCCCCCTCCATCTCTTCTCCGTCAAACACTGTTATCTTTCTGCCTCTCTTTCCACCCCCCCTCTCCCTCAAACTCCCATTCTCCATCCGTGTCTCCAATTTGCCTCCCACTCGAAGTGTGTTGTTGTGCTCCTCTTTTTTCCCCATCTCTCTCTCCCCCTCTGTCTCTCTCAATGTGTCTCACCCTCTGGCTCTCTCTAGTGGTGCCCACCCTTCCCACTCTATCCGGTCCCCACTTGACTCCCTCTATCTCCTCTCTGCTTGTGGCCCTTTCTATTTTCGCTCGATATGTTGCTTTGTCTCTCTTTTCATTTTCATTCTCTTTGCCCTTCTCTGCCCTGTCATTTCCTCTCTCTCTTCCACCCCAATCATCATCTCATCTGTTGTTTATCTCTGCAGTTCCCTCTTGTAGGCGGCGGTGTGCGGCCTATCGCGATACAGGCAGATACTTGACACAGTGGCGAGCAGAGAGAGGTGGGTATACCTTGGATACGAAACTGCTCCTTCTAACCAGTCGCTCTGGAGATTATGGAGCGCACATTCTTCTGGGGAAAGTGCTGGAAAAGCCTCACTCTAGTCCTCTGCTTTCAAAGGAGGCGTGACGTGGGAGGCTGGTCAGCACGAAGGAGCTCTAAGAGGCGCAGGCTCTCCTTGATTCGCAGGGTTGGGTAGAGAAGGAACAAGGATGAGACACAGAGAGGGGAAAAGACAAGCGGCTATATTACCAAACATTTTAAAATATCTGGGGGGGGCGTGGCCTGGAGCGCCAGCGATGTGGACGCTCCTTTAATGGCCTCCGCTTGAGTCCTGCGACATCCAGCGAAATGCAGCCCTTGCAGCGGGCATCCAACAATAATCTGCTATTCCAGGGAAGCATGAGAGTCTGAGGCACCCCTTGGAACCTTCGGTGACGGCTGGCGGACACGGAGCTGCTAAAATAGCTCCTTTAAAGATTCCCCCCTGGGCCCAGGATCTCGCCTCCAAGATGGCCGCCGAGTGCGACAACCCCAGTCCGGGGAAGTAAGTGTCGGGCGGAGCGACTGTGAGGCGGCCTAATCGAGGCATAAACAAATAATCGACCCAGATGAAGTCGGAGCGGAGTTGAGGGATCGACGAAGAGCCCCAAGCAACAGTCAATACAACTGCGGCATCCCAGAGGAGGGTGGCGGTGAGGGTGGGGCGGACCCGCGGATTCCGGGCAATCGGCCTCGGCTCGGCCTGCGCGGGGCCGTCGCACCATCTGCAGAGGGTCCCGGAGCCTTGCGATCCTCCACGAGGTGGGACACGACCTACATCAGTAGCGGAGCTGCCGGAGCCCGAGAGCGCTGGATCGTGCGTAGTGGTGGTCCGGCCTCTACACGTGCCCGGGGAACGTGGCTGAAAGCGAGCAGCGGTACAGCCGCAGTGGGGAAGCGACGAGAAGCTCTGGAATCCAGGTAGGCGCCCCGGCAGCGTTATACAGCCTGCACCTGTTGCGGTCCCCCCGCTCCTGATCTGCGAGTGGCGTGATCCTGGCAGGCCTTGCCCCTAGCCCCGATAAGGCCCCGCAGCCGGAACAAAATAAAAGCACACAAGCAGGATCGATCCGGAGGAGGCCTCGGTCTGTCTCTCCCTGAAGGTGGCGCAGAGCATTCCCCCTAGAGACCTGAGACCAGTGCCACGGCGAGGAAGTGCCTTCCCTACCAGACAAACCCCGAACCCTGTGCGATTCCTGGGGGCGAACTGCGGACAGGCCCGGCCTCTCAGCCGTGGAGGACTGATCCTGAGCTACCCCCCCTCATCGGTGTGCCCAAGCCCACCACACAGAGCCCAATCTTCCCCTCCGACCCAACCTCTTCCTGGGGCGCCCCGGCCCACCATCCCTGCCACTGGCCAGCTTGCTCCTGGGGGCAACCTAGGCAAAGCTTCAGACCCCCACCTGAGCAGAGGACCTACTGATCAACCTATTGCAACATCCTATCTGGACTCCCAAAAGCGTTGAAACCACTGCAATGACGAAGGCCATAAAGGGATCCAAAAACTCTGATATCTCCACAATGTTGTTAACTACAGATAAAGCCAAGAAAACAGACCCTCAGAAACTTACCCCACAAAAGCCCTCAGAAGAACAGGGAAAGTTTGCAACGAAAGGGGATATACAGGCCTTTATGCTGGAGATTAAGGAAGAATTTAGATCATGCATCTCCGAATTCACCACGAAACTACAACGCACGGACCAACGGGTTACAGAAGATGAACAGAGACTAGGTCAAGTCGAGGACCTGACTCAGAGCCACAATGAAGCCATAATAGAGATGCAACGATCGATTCGGACCCTTCAGGATAAAAGCGAGCTCCTGGAATTTAAGCAGGAAGACCTGGAAAACAGGGCCCGAAGAAATAATCTGCGCATTCGCGGAGTGCCCTCATCCATCCTAGATAAAGACCTCTCAGAATACATTGGAAACTTCTTTCAAACCAATCCCACATTTGGACCAGATCAAACTGATCCTTGACCGAACCCACAGGCTATGCCCGAGACGAGGGGTACCCACAGATCCCCCTCCAGACGTGATCACTCGAGTCCATTTCTACTCCACTAAAGAAGCTCTGGCAGCGATTAGTCGCACTAAAGATGAACTATCCTTCATGAGCACCCACCTACAGATCTACCAAGACCTCTCCCTGATGACCCTCCAAAAAAGGAGAGCTCTCAAGCCCCTGACCCAATTTCTACAGAGCCAGAAGATCAGATACCGGTGGCTATTCCCAACAGCCCTCTCATTCACCTACCAAGGGACCCAGCGCTCGATAAGTCACCTGGAGGATGCCGAATCGATCCTACACTCAGCTTCTCCAAGATCTTCACCTCCTCGCAGTCCAACCTCAACTCCCGATGACCTAGACCAGCCTCCTCGAAAGCAGGCCCATCAGCCCTGGTCAAAAACGCAGAGACGCCGAAAATAAGACACTTCTACGAGAACCTCGGCTCAGAGCCTCTTGCCCGCTGAAGTATGTTAGCTGATAAGTTTGCCGCGGCACCTTCGCGGTCCATACCCCCCACTCCAAGGTGTATGCCACCTTCTCACCCTTGGAGGCTGATGGCCCTAGCCCTGTTAGCTTATAGACCACTGAAAGCCCTGTTGGCTGGGGGACTGTCTGGAAACGAAACTCCGGCCTCCCCATAAATGAAAAGTTTATCCTCCCTTTGGAGGGTTCAGTAAACACGATCACTGGAGAGCAACAACGAAATTAAGCCCACGGATGATGCCTGACCCCCACCGTCCCTCCCCTCCAACGATCTCTCAATCACTTGAAGCAAAGCATGAAACCCTACAGCCACACCAGAAAGTCCGATTCGTGACGCTCAACGTCAGAGGTTTGAACTCGCCACAGAAGAGGAAATCTATTCTACAACGTATGCAGGATGAAAAGGCCTCAGTGGTATTTCTCCAAGAAACCCACCTGATCCCAGCAGATTTCACTAGGCTTCGAAACAGACAATTCCCGCTCCAGTTTATAGCATTGAATGGCACCAAGAAAGGGGGAGCAGCAATACTCTTCGCCAAGGATCTCCATCCTCAAATTCTAGACTCCTTACTATGCCCGGAAGGCCGATTTGTAGCGATCAAATGCCAGATATATGGCCAATTATACTCGCTGATCTCGGTCTATGCGCCGAATGAAAAGCAGGAGGAATTTTACTCTACCTTGGAGGAAGCCCTATCACAATTTATAGAGGGCCAGACAATAATAGGCAGGGACTTCAACGGGGTCCCAGACCCAATTAGGGATAAAGCTCACCCGCCGGCTCATAAAGATTATAGCATTGCGACGGCTCTACTCAAGTGCTTCCGAACTCTAGATCTGGTGGATACTTGGAGAGATCTACACCCAGACTCCTGTGACTATTCAGTCTATTCCTATGTCCACAGAACCTACTCCCGCATTGATCTCCTGTTGGCTTCTCCCCAGGCGTTAGCGTTCACAGACGACGTTATCATCGGCCCCAGAATCCTATCGGATCATGCCCCAATTATATTGACGATGAGAGCTCATGACCCAGATCCACGCAAATGGTCGCTCTTCGACCCGATTTTGAACGACATGGCCCTGAGAGATGTGACGGCGAAAGCTATCAAAGACTTCTTCATGGAAAATAAGAACGAGGACACCTCACCGGCCACCACATGGGACGCTATGAAGGCGGTGGTAAGAGGGGTCTTGATCTCCCAAGGAGCGGCCTATCACAAAAAAGAAGCGGGAAATCCGCCAGGCACTGCAGGACGAAGTGGAGAAAGCGGAAGCAATATGCAAAGCAAAGAACTGGACGCCTAGAACCCACCGAGCTCTACAGATAGCCCGAAAGAAACTGGAAGCTCACTATGCGGAAGGCACAGCCCAGATGCTGGCCAAAACCAAGCAAAGTTACTATGCTAAAGGAAACAAAGCCAACAAATTCCTGGTGGAGAAGCTGGCAAAAATCAAGAAGAGAAACGCAATCCTAGGCCTCCGGGACTCGCAAGGGAGAGTCCAATTTGCAGAAAGAGACAAACAGCATATTCCGGTGACCCATCTTACAGACACGATGATGGCATCTCCTAGATTGCTCAAAGACCAACAATCCTACCTCCGAGAGGCAGCGCTTCCCCAGATCTCCCAAACGACCAGAGACGAACTGGAGTCCCCGATCTCGAGCGAAGAAGTAGACGAAGCCATCAAGAGTCTTAAACCAAGAGCCCCAGGCCCCGACGGGTTCTCGACCCGCTTCTATAAAATCTTTCGCCCCCAGTTGGTGCCCCTCCTGACAACTCTTTTCAACTCCTTTGCTGGCGCTGGAACAACTACCCCATCGATGCAAGAGTCGATCACAGTCCTGGCGCTGAAACCAGGGAAGGACCCGAATGACATCGCGGCATACAGGCCAATCTCCCTATTGAATTTGGACGCCAATATATATTCAAAAGTGCTGGCCAACAGATTGACGAAAGTGCTCCCGGACATTATGGACTCGGACCAAACAGGCTTTATAATTAATAGATCGGCCCCAGACAACATATGCAGAGTCCTGAACTTGGTGGAGATCGCACAACGAGACTCACGAAAACTGGCAGTGCTGGCTCTGGATGCGACTAAGGCTTTCGACAAGGTGGACTGGTCCTTCCTCCGACTCACTCTAGAATCTTTTCACTTTGGCCCCACATTTCAGAAATTCATCCTGGCGAATTATCAATCCCCAAAAACCATGCTCCGAATCAACCGCTTTCTATCTGATCCGATCCCCCTATCTTGTGGGACCAGACAAGGATGCCCCCTATCCCCCTTGCTTTTCTTCCTAATTATGGAACCCTTGGCCCAGCGAATCCGTCTTAACCCCAGAATTAAAGGCCTCCAAGTAGGTCCTGCTCAACATAAAATAGCGTTATACGCGGATGATGTGATGTTAACCATAACGGACGCCACCCAATCGCTAAGATCCTCCCTGGCGGAACTGCACTCCTTTGGTTAAGCGTCGGAATTCGCTATAAACTTTATGAAATCTTCCGCCCTAGGGGTGGGACTGAACTCTGAGGATAAAGCGTCGTTTGAAGCCCTCTGCCCGATCCGACTATCGGAAAAGGTGATTCCCTATCTGGGAGTCCAGATCACAGCCCGCACAGAGGACATCTATCGGGCGAATTTCCAACCACTATTTAAATCCCTAGAGGAGGACCTCGATCGTTGGCGCTCACAGGAGATCTCATTGCTGGGCCGGATAGCGGCATGCAAGATGAACCTCCTCCCAAGACTCCTTTATACTTGCTCTGCACTCCCTGTCCTGATCCCCAGGCCACCTCTTCAACGTCTCCAGAGGAAGGTGTTACATTTCATCTGGAAGGGTAAAAAATCAAGAATCCCAATGAAAACGATGTTGACGGGTCCACACCTAGGAGGCCTGGGAGTTCCTGATCTCCAGAAATATCAGATTGCAGCACAATTAGCCCGCACTCAAGCCTGGATCATTAGCTCAAATCGACCAAGATGGACCGAGTTGGAACAATCCCGCTTGCCTCTCCCCCTCCGCTTCCTTTTGCATCTATCTCCCACCTCCAGAAGAACATGGCCCACCATGCTATCCTCCACCAAGCATACCCTGAAAGCCTGGGAATGGACACGCAAATATAGGGGCATCCCAAGGGACCTGAGCCCATCGGCCCCAGTCTTCCATAACACAACATTTTCACCAGGAGCACACCCTGCGAATTTTAATAACTGGATCGCAGGAGGTCTCGACTCCCTGGGCCAGCTCTTTGAAAGGGGCTGCCCGCTCACCTTTGACCAATGTAAGAGCACCTTTAACCTAAGGGAAACAGACAGATTCTCTTACACACAGCTACAACATTGGTGCTCCCATCCATCAATTCGTGTGGCAACTACTCGAGAATTGGACCCCATAGAGCTGACTCTAGCGGACCCCTCACACTAAGGTTGGATCTCGACGATATACAAGCTAATGCAGACAAACTCTCTCACCACCAGAGCGACCTACATGCCTCAATGGGAAGCGGACCTAGATCATCCGATAGAGGACCAGACGTGGATAGACATTTGGGTTCGTGCCCATTCCTCTTCCTATTGCATCACTAATCGAGAATGTGCCCATAAACTACTCTTACGATGGTACTATCCTCCACTCCGACCCCCGCTGTTGGCGCCAATGTGGCCTCCCAGGATCATTCAAACATATGTGGTGGTCATGTCCAGAGGTCGCAAAGTTCTGGTCCCAATGTACGGCGGCGATAGCGGACATAACGAAGATCACGCTGCCCCTGGAGCCGGAATCAATCCTACTAGGAGCCCCGATCCCAGGCATATACCCAAGATCTGGCAGAACAGCAGCCCTCCTAACTCAGCTCCTCTTAGCAGCCAAGATCATGGTAGCGCGAACATGGAAATCTCCGGAGGGCCCCCTAATGATCCTGTGGTGGCTAAAACTATGGGACATTTTCATAGCGGAGAAAATCACAGCTGCAAGTAGAGGTCGACTTCACCGCTTCACAAACATCTGGTCGCCGTTAATAGACTACGACGAGAGCTATCCGGCTCTAACATTTAAGCCACGTGCGGTGGCAAACGCCTTATCGGCGGAGGACACAGGCATGGAACGGCAAGCAGACGACCAAGAATTGGGTGAGGACTGAGGGTTGGCGGGATGAGGGGGGAAGGCTAGCGGAAAGAAAAGGGACTGATTGGGCTTAATAATTTGCAAAACCTTTGTTTGTTATGATGTATGATCGAACAAAAAATAAACACGTTTAAAAAAAAAAATATCTGGAAAGCAGCAGTAGTGTCTTTCTGCACACTGAAGTGCCGGCCCTCAATATTGGCCAAAATGTGAAGTGCCGATACTTGAAGCTGGGTGGAACCAGCCCATTTCCAGCACTGACTGACAGGGATGTAATTTCAAAAAATGCAGATGGTAGCGCAAGTGACATCACACGACCCTTGACACCTGATGCCATCACAGGAAGTGATGTCATTTGACCCCAATCCAGAAGTGATATCGTGGGAAGCAACGGAACACGACCTTTCACCCGTTGACAAAACAGGAAGTGGCATCACATAGCATTGTACACTACGAAAAATATGGGTACGATATCACTATAATGTGATGTACATTTCATACAAGAATGGATCGTCATATGTATCGTTAAGATCAGTGTGTATAGGCCCATAATACCAAATTACTGTTAATGCAAGCAGACGTCCATGACCAAATGATAATGATGTGTTATTATATAGCACTTATGCTTAAGCGCTTTATATAGAAAAAAATATACACCCAATATCACCCAACCTGTGTTGGTACTCAATTATCGACCTCAGAAGGATGAAAGGCTGAGTTGAGGCATTTGAGAACAGACTAAATCAGTAACTCACCCCCTGAAGTGTGCCTGAAATAAACCTTTAATGAGTCTAGCCATTATTGTATAGAATTCCAGAAAGACACACTATTTGGTATTCCTATTCTCTCTTATCTCTCTTATTTAGGGTCAGTGCTGAAAGTGTTAGACTTGTGGCACTCCTGTTTATTTTTCTTCTTTTTTTAAGGGGCCTGAACAAGAAAGCCAGCCACTTCAGAAGTAAAGAGCCACATAGTGCTGGCCACAGCCCAGTAGCTTGCATTAAAAAAAAAAAATAATAATAAATAAATTATATATATATATATTTTTTTTTTTTGAGGTCGCAAGGGAGACCACAGGGGTCGCAAGGGAGACCTCAGAGGTCGCAGTAGGGACCTCTGGCGACCACTAAATGACGTCCCTGCTGACTGACACTTGGAATAGCTATTTTTTGGTTTTGGAGAATTTTTGTGGTGCTTGTCAAAACCATTGTTACAGAAGAGAGAGAGAGAGCTGGGGGTTGGGGGTTCTGAACTGAGAATATCTGGCTGGCATAGCAAGAGGAAATACCATGGCATGAAACAGCCAAATCTCTCAAATCTTTTTTCCAATCTCCTCCACAGAGAGATTGCTACCCAATGAGAAGTTCTCTAACTATATTTGCTCCAAAGAGCAGCTTTGCAACAAGCAAGTCGGGTGTCAGGATTTCCATTTCCCAGCTGGCAGTGATTTCATATTGGGCTATTTTTGCATACAATTTGGCTGTTTTTGGGCTACATTCACAGCTTTGTCAGATTTGTGTTTGTCCTCCTGATGCTACCTTTCTACAAAAACCCAATCACCCAACACCCACTCTCTCTACCCCCTCCCCCACTCTCTCTACCTCACACACTCCCACCCTCTCTACCCCGTCCATCCACCCCACCCCCGTTATATGGGCTGTTTGTGTTTTTTTGGGGATATTTTGGACAACTTTTGACAAGTCCTCCCTAGGTTGCTTTGTTCTTGATGTTTTTTGCCCCCAGCCAACTACCATCACCCACCCCACCCCCATTTTCTCGAACCCCACCCCTACCCAGCTCCACCCACTCACCCTAGCCCCTCCCCTGTAAACCACCATCCAGCCAATCCTCTCTACTCTCTCTCACCCAATCCCCACTCTCTCTATACTCACCCTAACCCCACCATGTCTACCACTACCCACCCAACCCAACTTTCTCAACCCCCACCCACCCTAACCTCTCTACCTCCACCCACCCTACCCCACTCTGCCTACCTCTACCCAACCACACTACCCCCACACTCTCTACCCTCACCCACTCTACCCTCACTCTCTCTTTCCCCAATCAGCCACCCTACCCCCACTCGCTCTATCTCCACCCTCCACCTGACCCCCTCTCTCTATCTCCACCCATCCTACCTCCACCCTCTCTACCTTCATAAACCCACCCTACCACCACTCTCATTACCCCCACCCACACTACCCCCAATCTCTCTACCCCACCCACCCTACCCCTACTCTCTCTATCTCCACCCACCCACCCCAATCGCCTCCACTCCCTCTACCCCCACCAACCACATCCCCACTCTCTCTACCCCACCCATCCTACCTCCACTCTCAACCCCGACCCATACTACCCCCACTCTCTCTACCCCCACTGACCCACCCTACCCCCACCCACCTACTCTGCTCCCACCCACCATACCCCCACTACCTGTACCCCCACCCACCAACCCTACCCCCACCTACCCAACCTACCCCCACTCTTTCGACCCCCACCCACGCACCCTACCCCCACTCTCTCTAACCCCACCACCCTATCCCAACTCTCTACTCCCATCTACCTATGGTACCCCCACTCTCTCTATTCTCACCCACCCTACAACCACTCTCTCTACACCCACTCTACCACCTTTCCCTACCCAACCTCCTCCACTCTATCTAACCCACCCTTCCCCCAGCCTCTCTACCCTCACCCTCCTCTCTCTACAAACACTCACCTCTCTCTCTACCCCCACCCACCTTACCCCCTCTCTCTCTACCCCTACCCACCCTATCCCCACTCTCTGCCCTCGCTCATCCTTCCTCTCACAATCTCACTTTATTTCTTACCCTCTCACTCTCAACCTTTCTCACTCATATTTCCTCTTGCTCATCATCGTTGGCACACTCTCTTGTTTCCTCCCTTGCTCTATTCCCCGTCCTTCTCATTCTCTTGCACACCCGCTCCCCTTATCGCATCCTCCTTTGGAACTCTGCACTCTCCTCCTTGCACCTTGGTGCCTATAAATGCAAAATGCAAAGAACAGCGATAAATGCCCAAACTATTGGCTTTGGCAATGCTTGTTTTTGTATGTACTGCTGCCTTTGGCCGGCAGATCCAAGGCCAGGGCAAGCTCTACGCTTGGCAAGCACTTGTCGAGAGTGGCTCTGTTAAGGAGTTGTCTGAGAGCCCTGATGAAGCCAGATTGTAAGTGTTTACTTATTTCAGACTATAAACACAACTTTTCCCCTTGGAGTGTGTTGTTTTGGCCTCACAGAGCATCGACAATGACCTGGCACTCATGCGAAATAGTCCCTGTAAGTGTGTCCTGAAAGTGTCATCTTCTATTACCTGTGTGTGACTGAGCCATACAGACTTCTCTTCAGACTGGGTGTCTGATGTCAGGAAATTTGTTGCGATGACCTGGGAACTGGGTGGGACCCCGGAAGTATTGGCTCGGTAGCAGCAATGTGCCACATGTTCGTGCAGGGCCTGGCTACATGCCCCCTTTAGTAATGTGTATTGCTGTTTCACTGCCCACTCTGCACTTTGGTGTGCCATCACCTACCCATGCAGCATAATCCTCCAGGAGCATTGGGAAGGAGATTGACTCGGCGTCTGGCCAATGTTGTGTGCTGGGGCAAGATCTGCAAAGGTGCACACTGGAAGCAGGGAAAAAAGGAGGCTGACCCTTTTGTCTCAATAATTTAAAAAATGAAAATTAATTAAACACAATGGAACACTTTGTGCTGTGTCCAGAGTGGTGAGTTCTAACAGGGACCCAAATCTCTTTATTCACCCTGTTCCTAGAAGCTCAAGTTAATAAAATCATTAAAAAAAGGTTGTCATGTGCTCTACCAACATGCACTGCTTCAAAAGTAGGGTGCCCCTTTAGTGACGGGAGATCCCCTAATTCACTTGGCCTAACGCTCACATCCTAACGCTCACATTCAAAGAGGGATTTTGGTACCATCAGAGTCTCCATGCAACACAGCGGTGTACCCCGTGCGCAAGGTGACGGGGGGTCATTGCATTTTATTCAAGATTTCCACCCTCTTAACCACATTGTAGAAGCAGAATACTCCGTAGCAGCAAACCCTGCAACGATCTTGTGTGGAATTCTAGCAGAAGCTCCATACATCACTGTTATCAATCTCAAAAATGCTTTTTTCTCAATAACATTGCATCCAGACTTGCAAGATTTGACCAGCTTTATGTATCATAACAAGAAATGGAAACACACTAGGTTGCCACAAGGATACTGCGAGTCACCATCCATCTTTAACAGAGTAATACAAATGGATTTAGGGAATGTTCAAACAGACAGCACAGTGATGCAGTATGTAGATGACATAGTCATCTGTAGCGAGACAGAGAGGGAGTGCAGGAAAGACTCAATACACATGCTCACAGTGTTAGCAGACAAAGGGTAGAAAGTAGACAAGGCTAAACTCCAGTACTGCCAACCGGAAGTATTATACATTGGATAGATAATATCAAAAGATGGGTTTAATCCAATAGTGGCTTGTTTAACGCATTTTCTCCCAATCAGGAGTACTGTCACATGTCTGTGTGACTTGTTATGCTGGAGCCGTGCAGTGATCTCTTTGCGAAACGGAGACGGACGTGGACTCTCTCTGGACACACAGAAACTAAGTGCTTTGCAGAACAGATGCGTCTGAATGCCATTTCTGTCTTGAAAATGTCATTTTCAGAATAATTCAGCATTTTGATTAAATAAAATGCACAACAGAATTTGCTTAATACATTCTACTCATATATAAAACAAGAAATAATTCATAACTTAGACCGCCAAATGTGCTTCTACTTACAAACATGTTCTTCTTTCCTATTTGTTTAGGTTTTCTCCAAAACATCCCTATTTCTATTGCCCTAATGTGCTAGTGGCCCATTCTGCCGCACTCAAAGATGGCCGTTCCTTATCCTTCCTCCGTCTCCCCACTCCTCATTTCACCCGATGTCTATGAAGAAGCATGTGCGCACTATGAACCGCACAACAAGGGCAAAGCGCAGGAGCTGTTCCAGGGAAACGGTTCAACACTCAGTGGTGCCGGGTTGGCATTGATCGGCATCGGAAAGCCCCGTACTACAGCGCCATGGAGAAGTACCAGGAACCCCTACACAGCAGTAAAAAGTGGGAGTCACTGACCGCCTACCTCTCACCCTTTTCTCTTCCACTCGTGACTATCTCATCCCTGTGATTACCAACATTTTCAGCCATCGCAGTAACCCCAACCAAAGTCTGTGTCCATGACACCGGCAGCCCCAAATATGCTGTAGGGCCAATGCACTCTCAAATACTTTTACCCCTGTAAGCCCAAAGCCTTTGACCTCCTGAAACAAATCTCTGCGACCTATGGAAAACATAGATATTAGTTCACTGTAACCCCAAATCTATATCACTGTAACTCAACTCTTTTTGACCCCTGCCGTCGTGTAACCTCAAATCTCTGTGACCCTAAGTGTAACACCATTCTCTATGAAAATCCTTTGACCATTCTGGTATATATTGTGTGATGGATCCATACATCTGCATATACACTGTCTACCAGTGTTCCAAAAATTAACTTTGATACTCAACAATAAACACAGGGCCTGAGTTCTGAGCTCTACTGTAGGGCAGATGGCCTTATCTATACATGGTTACTGTCCCCCTGTTAGTATTGCTCCACCACTTCACCACCTTGCTGCGCGGGCCAGGGTCTGCACATCTCTTTGCATTGTCTTCCTATTATGATATGATATTTTATCTATAGCGCGCCTATGCACAAGTGTTTCAAGGCGCAACGAGGCATGGGAAGGGAAATAGGGGGAACAAGACAACGATCTTACTTGGCCCAGTGACATTGAGATCGCGCACGTGCAGGGAGAAGAAAGGGGGAGAAGTGCAGGTCACAGGATCGTCAATAGCACAAAACACAAACAAGAACAAGGATGTGCGGCCGGCACGCGGCAAGGGTTAAGTGCAGGTGATTGGGAGCAGGAGATTGGGAAGTGCAGGTAAGGGGACTCTAGGGTTACATACACAGCCCCAAGTGCAGGGTTTCCATCCTTCAGATGCCTCCCCCACCCGGAACTGACTGTTCCTTCACATTGATGGGCTCGCCCTCTCCTCACATCTCTGCTGATATTCTGCATCAGTCCTTTGTATCTGACCTGTCTCTCCCGTCTGATGTGCATTGCCAGGAAACTGTGCCATGGTGGCACAGATATCCTTCTCCTCCCCCTGGCACTTGGGACCGGCTGCTCAGCTCTTAATCTTGGGGAGTGCCGTTTTGCTCAGCATTGCAACCCTCTCATTGGGTCAACTAGTGCCCACACATCTACTTTCTCGCAGCCCCCTCCGCACAATTTCAGTGGAATCAATGGGTTTAATATTGATATGCGGTATTTTTGTGGGTATACATTGGTACTAGGAATTCGCGTGGCTGTGGGTTTACAGTGGTTAGTCCTGAACTTGGCCTCTGGATCCCCAAGCTTTGACACCTGAGGGGTATGCGGTAATCGGGCATGCGGGACGTAAGGAATGCACGCCCGCCGGCAGTGGTGTGACACGCTGTCTCGGGAGGATAGCTCAGGGGCAACGTGCTCGCCTTGGAAGCAAGACAATATGGAGCACCACAGGTTCGATCCCCGGGTCCACGCTTAGAAACCTCTTGGTATTAAGCACGTTATAAATAATCTATCATCTCATATCATGTGTTCTGACAGCCCCTCTGTTTACAGGCTGCGTCCGTATTTAACAAGCAAGGAGACAGCATCCTGCACCGCTGAGCTGCTCCTGCAAGGTGAGTGCATCCCTGTCGCATAACCTCTCTGGTGTAGAGGATGTCTGATAGGGTCCTGACCAACCCCCTGAGCATGGTGGTACCACAGCACGCACAGCGTCATAGGGGGGTGTGGTACCCAGCGCGTACACGTATGGCAGTGTGATCTAACCGGGTATTTCAGTATTCTGTGCCAATGTCCTTGTGAAAGAGTACTTAAATATGGGCCCCTATGTAAAGAACTGTAACTATTTGCATCCTCCTACAAGTTAACGTAGATTCTCGCCCTGCAGCCAAGAGGTCTGGTTGGTAGAGCTGTATTTCCTTTCGGCAGACAGGGTGGTTTTGGGTGCAAAATAACGGTCTAGTGGCGTGAGCGCTTAATGCTGCCATATAATGTAGAGTGCATGCGGAGTGCCGGATGCAGGCACTCTCTCTTATGTGACCGCTCCCAGTGTATGAACTACCTGCAGTGGCTACCAGGGCGGAGAAGCGCAGGCAGCACGAGCGTCCATTGGTTATTCATGAACCCTGCGACTCCATGCAGTCCACTCCGCTGGATGGGTAACAGGTTTTTGAAGCTATTATTAAATGAAGCAGTGCTTTCTGGGATCATATCCTCCTTCCTTCTCATTCTTTTGCACACCCACGCCCCTTATCACATCCTCCTTTAAAACGTTGCACCCTCCTCCTTGCACCCTGGTAACCTCAGTAAGCGTCAAAACTATTGGCATTGCCAATGCTTGTTTTTGTATTCTCCCCATGTTCCTGCCCCGTTGTCTGCGCCCATTCATTCACCGCTAAAGGATTTCACAATAAGTCTACTTCGGACATACCCTTTCCAACTGGTAAAGGATCACACTGTACACTCCTCATCTCAGCGCCCTCTCCCTGAATATTGCCCTTCAGCCCCATCTACACTGGACCCTAGTAGTTTGCCGGACGACTACTCAGACTCTTCGCTCACACCTTTGGCCACTTGACATGATGTCCACTTGGCTACTTGGGAGGTGTTTTCCCTCCAAATGATTCATTCCTAAGAAAGAGAAAGGGGCGGGAGAATAGCTCAGGGGCAAATCGTTTGTTTTGGAAGCAAGACGCAGAAACAGGCTGGAATCCCGACCCGCTTAGCAACTTGACTCAAATTATTAATTAATTGAAGTGAAAACACGACTCCTTTTCAGAAAGTATCCAGGTTCAAAATCAAAAAACCAAACCAGTGGCATTGAACATCGCCGAAATCAAAATCCATAATCCAAGGAATAAGTCACATGATTGGGGGCTATAATGGGGGCTATGATGGGGGGCTGGATAGTATTCCATAGTAAGAAGGGCAGATTACCAAAAAGCCCATACAGTTTATAGAGTTGCAATATACAAAACAATCTCTCGGTTTGATATCAAGATGAATTTGAACCAAAACTTGTGATGGTGGAAGGTTTTCAATTAATCAATAACCACTGCCATTCGCACTAGAAAGCCATTAACACCATTGGTTTTTAGCCCTGCGAGCCATTGCAGAAGGGGTGGGGGGGTCACCCATATGTTATGCTAATAAGCATTTCTACTGGGCCCATCACCACTGTAGTGGTCTTATGGCATTGAGGCGGGTCTGCATCGAGGGCTCTTGTCCCCCCACCTAGGCTATAGCAGACTGTGGCCTTTGGGGGGAAGGAGAAAGGGAAAACGTGAGAGGATATCAGAAGCAGGATTACAATAGACAAACAACTGGAAATGTACAGCGGGATCGAAGGGGGGGAGTGTGACAATATGGGTGCATGTGTAATATCGATCAAACACATGATTGGTCATAAAACAAGGGAATAAAACCTGCGTGTGACGCCAAGCAATGTCAGTATATTGATTGTGGTGCCAAAATTAACAAGTCAATGCATGGTTCTGTGAAGGATTTGAGATGTGCTTAAATGCAAATCATTCTTAGAACTGCCACCAATGGGGGAAGTCTATCCCAAAATGGTAGTCCACATCCCATCTGCATGGAAACACAAGCAACCCCAGACATGTTTCCACCGCGTGAGAGACACCAGCTGCACCCTCCATCACTCTTCAGTTTCAGGAGAATTTTCTCCCCAGGTTTCTCTGTCTGGTCCGAATGTAATCTCTCGAGAGTTTACCATAAACATTTAAGTAGATCCCGCAGTACATTTATAAATTCATTTGGCAGGCCGTGAAGCAGAGCATGACCAACATCGACCTGGCGTGTTCGGTTAAAGACCTGGCATTTAGAGTACTCAACAAGGAGAAACATATATTTTTTCGCTCAACTCAAAGCCATTCTTGAATGGTCTTCACTGATGCACACAAAAGACTAGCGAGGCTTCGAGCAATCAAACATGAGGATTCCTCTTGGTAAGCTGGATTGGTTGCCAGGAAGAGAGTTAAGTCCTCACTGCCAACACCTAGCCTCAACCGAAACAATCCTATAGTGCTGGTGGTAAGCAGTCAGAAAATACAAGCCATCTTCTTCCCGGTCACACCTGAGCCTAGAAGTTGACTATCCCCCCACTCCTCCAGTCGTCCTCGAGGGCAATAACTGTAGAATCCAGAGTGAGGGCAGAATTCCTTTTTCAATCAAATTTTTAAAGAATACCCCCCATTAAATGTTGGAGCATGCAAGACCAGGTTTTGGATAGACTCAACTTCAAGATTGGTACATACAATCTGCAGTTCAGGAAGTGGGTGCCAGTCCCCTTACTCCTTCTGAACACCTGTTCTTGCAAAGGAGTTCTAGACACCAGGGGCAATATTACAGAAACTTGGCATCAGTCCAAGTGCAAATAGCACTCGTGCAAAATGATGCTAGTGCAAAAGACATTTTTAAATGCTGTTTTACACCCAGGCAAATGACTAGGATTAGGGCAGGCACTGTCCTGGTTCAAATATCCATTGAAAGAAATGTATTTTGAACTAGGGCTATATTTGAGCTACTGCTAATTGCACTTGGACTGCTGTGAACCTTCTAGAATGCTTTCCCAGGGTTATGGAGTGTCTCTCCCGCGCTAGTGACAGGGCCAACCATATATATAAATATGACTATATATATATGACTAGCCGGGCCCTATAACTTAATCAAGAAATATGGGAAGGAGTCTGGGCTGTTTTCCGGAGGAGAGCAGCCCCCTCATGCACATGCCTACAGCTACAGGAGAAGCCAGAACACCATTGTATAGGTGCTTAATGAGCCTGATAGGCTAGGTGCTGTTTTCATTGGATGTTCTTGCAGTGGTTGGAGAGAACGTGATGGGCTAGGTCACTTGCTCTACATTTGAAGGGCTTGCCCCAAGGCAAGCATTTCTGGGAGAACATCCTAAGACTAATCAGGTTTATAGTGTTGGTGCTGCTTCTTTTGCAATAAACAGTCCTCTTGCCTGGCGATACACGTGGTGGTGAGGCTGATCCACCGTGGATTGAAACTCCATCACTGGATTTGTGGTGGAGAAAAATGTGAAGCACTGCTATCATGGAAACAAAATTCCAGCTACAAATCGTGATTTTCTGCCTACATTTAATAATGTTTGTCTATGCGTGCCTCAACCAGCAGGAAGTTCATATGTCTCGTAAGTTACATCACATCCTCAATGTATGCTCAAGTGATGATCCTCTGCCTCAATCCTGGCAGATAACAGGTCATATTTTATTCATGCATAGATTTTTATTACCTTGAATGTTCTGTGGCATTATTGATGCCTCCCTGCACTTGCATTTGACTCTTTCCAAATGGTTTCTACTGAATCAATTTTTTGACATATGGGTTGTTGCACATGACTATCCCTCGGGCACCATGCTGGGTCTACAGGCTATGGCAAGCCACGTTAGCCCGGTTAGCCACCTGAAGTTGCCATTGTGGTCCATAGGCTACTATTAGTCAAAGGACCCCGTCTGCAGGATATTCTGTTTCCCCGACCTTTGTTTTATACACATAGAACCTGCAATTAAAGAGAGGAGAACATTTATTTGTGTTGCAGCCAAAGTGGTCCCTGAATTGTAAGAACAGTATTTTGTCCTGATGAATGCAATAAATAATATTTTGATTGCAGAAACTTGTCGACCATTATCTTGGAGAACATCCCCTAGTTAGTGTAATGTCCCAATGAAAATAAACTGTACTTTATTGGAACTATTTCAGTGTGTGGTGAACCTCCATCTGAACGCTTATTTGTTTTTAGGGCATGCTGGAATTGTCTACTATGAACATTTGTTATGTTTGTTATGTTTAATTGTGAGGTGTATTGATTGTGAATACAGGTTTGTCTGTCTTCTTAATCAACTGGTATTGTCTTGTTGATCTATCCCTATTAGATATGCATAGCACCACCATCCTGTAGGCTTAGGGCTTGTAAACAGGGAAAGGCTATTTCATCCTAACTGTTGTATATGGATATTGTAAGGAAGTTGTAAGTAAAATGAGCCCCCTTAATTGTGATAAACATGTAATATGCAGCACTGTGCCATCCATGTCATACCATTATCACAAGAATGTATATGCGGCATCAGGAAAGATAGCCTAGGCACATTACGTAAGGTATTTTACTTTTGTTTAACCATGTTCGTATGCAATATACCCATATCACAACAACTGCTCTTAATTCCCATGCTTTAAAAAACAAATAATAAGCCTTTAACTACGACCATCCACCCTAAACCCACTGACCCTTAGGCCGCAGAGACAAGACTATCCTAGCTCTTTCGTGATGTCCAGTGGGTGCTCACTTCTATGGTCACACTTCAATCCCCTGTAGTGTTTCCGCTGGGCCTAGAAGACTGTACTGGTTCTGCTGCCTGCAGTGGTACTAGTAGACAGTGAGAACACCAGCGCAACGTCCCATATGTAGAGTACCCCGGATGAGTCAATAGTACTGAGACGCTCTGTGATTGGCCTACAGTTAGCAGGCAAAGAGAAAACCTACACCAATTGGCCACTGTTATAATGGTTCTTAATGGATGTCCATAATGAACCATTAAAGCCAGAGAAAATCCACGAAATAGAGGAGCTTTGCGCTTCGAGCTATTGTTGGGCCAAGATAAGTGATTTGAGAAGTATTCCCACAGGCAAAGGACGTTTCGGATTCCGCGGTGGTAGCTAGGCATGCAAAATACTGCACAAAACACTCCGATGTTGCTATGTGCTGCAGGCATGTGAAATTGTGGTTTCCTGTAAAGTGAAACTTCGCCTATATCACTTGATGGAAATTTCGTTGAGCCCTGTTTGTAACTAATGAATTCAGCAATTACAATCCATATTTTACAAACTTGTGCTTTACAAATATTCATCATCACCTGCATTAAAAAAGAAAGTCACAAATAACACAAATGTGGTGTATATGTTCTGCTTTCATACAATACAAATTAGAATTACAACAATTGAAACAGAATTACACATGAGTGATCACCAACATTTTAAACAGTGGAGTAATTCCCAAAATAAAAATTTGGAAAGCAATAAAGAAAGCTCTGGCTACACATGTTCCCTACTAGCACTTCTCTTACAGTAACAGAGTAACGCCCTAAGAAGGACACTTCTCATTAGTCCTCATATATCTATATATATATATATATATATATATATATATATATATATATATATATATATATATATATATATTCACTGAAAAAACTTTGTTAAAGGGACGTTATGGTTAAGTTGGACTAATATAAACCTATGAAATTCAAAGAAAAAACTTTGTTAAACGGACGTTATGGTTCCAAGTAAAACTGAAAAACCCCTGAAATTCGCCAGTTATGGTAAGCTAAGCAACCATAAATCACGCTACCACCGTGCAGTGCTAAGACTAACACCCAGGACATGAAAGATGACATCACAAATGTCATTGATGACATCACTGATGACATCACATATCTGGGCCACTTGTTTTGTTCCTTGACATATATAGGCCAGGTGGTTTTGTTCACTGGCAGTCAGAATAATACAATTTAAAAAGCTGCTATATATCTAGATGTTAACATTGTCATATGTTCTTTATGTACTTTCCTTAGGGTTTGGTCTCAGCTCATGGTGCACATACATGGGGAAATGAGCATGCCTCAAACACACAATTCATTTGTATACATGAAGATAAACTTTAATGTCATTAACATTTTCTGATGATGCAGTTTCTTTCTTCCTTACTTTAGTTTCCCTGTATGTGCCTCTGATTTGTATGCATTGTGGTGCTTCATATGTATTGTTTATACCAGCACAAGTGCTTTAAGTCTTGAATTGTTAGCTAGTTATTACATGTTTAACATGACTCAAAACTCTGATATGGGAGCATTCATTATTGTACTACCCAAAATTACAATATTATAAATAGTGTACTTCTATGGTGCATGCTGCAGTCATTGCCTATCTTTATATATGATTAGGTTTCTGTATTAAAAACAACACTCCAATAAAATGATATTAGATGAGTACATTCTTTAATAGATTAAGTAGTTCATGATAGGTCTCCCGATCACTCCTGACATCTTGTTATCAACAATATAAACACAACTCCTTGTAGAGACTTTTCATCAAAATATATTTCACGTGTGATGTCATCAGTGATGTCATCAATGACATTTTTGATGTCATTTTTGATGTCCTGGGTGTTAGTCTTAGCAGTGCACGGTGGTGGCGCAAGTTATGGTTTCTTAGCTTACCATAACTGGCGAATTTCAGGGGTTTTTCGGTTTTACTTGGAACCATAACGTCTGTTTAATAAAGTTTTTTCTTTGAATTTCACAGGTTTTTATTAGTCCAACTTAACCATAACGTCCCTTTAACAAAGTTTTTTCAGTGAATTTCAAAGGTTTTTATTAGTGCAACTTAACCATAACGTCCCTTTAACAAAGTTTTTTCATTGAATTTCAAAGGTTTTTATTAGTGCAACTTAACCATAACATCAATTTAACAAAGTTTTTTCATTGAATTTCATAGGTTTTTACCAGTGCATGCTATTTTCTTACAACTTACTAATATCATACTTACCCAATATAGCAATATTTGTGTCCAATTTCCAAATGTTCACCTTAAAACTCTGCCATTTCACACCATCTGGACTAATTTTTAACACGTCTATACACTTCTTGCAACTATTTCAACTAGTTTTGCATCCGTAGACGTCTACGAACATCTGACTTCATAGCGGACCTTCTGGACAGTGCCACATGACCATACGCTAATGCGCGGCATAATGACTTGTCTGACAACCCGCCCGCACAACACGATAAGATCTCTGCTTGGCGGAAAGTTCGGAACTGAATTTTCTACTAATCTAGGAATTTCCAACTTCAAAATTTCCCTTGCACGGCTCCAACACCTATTCCTACTCATTATCCATTAACAATCTAGTACACAGTACATACTTTTAGCAAAACTGCTATTTATCTTAAAATGGCATCAGCTAATGCCATCTCTCCTCCCCAAGAGCCACCACCAGTCCTGTAATCAAGGAGCATGAGAAACAGTTCCCCCTAACTTAGAAATAACACACGCGCAACATTTTCCCTTGTCACCTACCCCTCCATATTAGTGTTTGGTTGCTCTTCCCTCATTTTCCTCCCCACCTTTCGTTCTCAGCTCTCCTGCCAAATAAAATACATCCAAAAACAACCAACAACAAATTCCTTTAGGAACCACCTTTCACAGTTAAAAAATTGAACTAAAAAAAATGTATAGACTCCATCTACTTTATATTTCTCAGTAAAGTACATAGACTAAATAACATTTTCCAACATTTCCATTTGCATTTTGTGTTATGCTAATGGGAATATTGTGGCGTTCATCCTCTGTTCCAGGGACTGGAACGCTGGATACCGGCCCATCAGCCCAAGTTATCAGCCCAAGTGAAGCGAGGGTGGATAACAAGGTCTCTGGACCATTATCCCCCCATTCCAGCCCCTGAAATGGGGGATGAAGGCCATTAGCACCCTAGGTTCGCAAAGCGGGAACCCGGGATGCTAAAAAATAGGATTTTTCTTCCAACACTAGGACGCCTGCGACGTCCCGGTGTAGGAAGGAAAATCCTTTTCCAGGATGGCCACCATGGAAAGGGAAGGTGAGGGTTCCATACAGGGCCCCTCTTCGCTTTCCATAGCAGCCTGCAGAAGGCAAAAAGAGAACCCTCTGACCATATTACCACAAGCACATTTTTCTTCCCTTCCAAATCTATCCTAATTTCGAAAATAACTTTCCCACAAAGCCAGACCCAGGTGGACATGGCCACTTTAATCATATGTGTTGTCCCTTGTGATCATGGCCAGTAGCCAGATTGTCCGGATCATGACCTTATTCTTTACCCGGACAATCTGGCCACTGCCCATGGCCACAAGCTACCCCTCAGTCACTTAAGGTATAGCGCTATTTTTTGTAGCTACATTATGACACTTGTCAAATAATAAAACACTGGCACATTTGCAAAACCATGCTTTACCGTCTTTGCCAATGCTCCTTACGCAAGTTTGCTGGAAATCCAGCCATGTTTTATTTTTTCAAAAGTGTCAAATGTATGCACATATAATCGTCATATAACCTAGACCCCACTTGACAAAATCCATTCAGACTTTACGAAAACATCTAAATCTAGATCTATAATCTTTTTGCAAACCTTTGTGAAGATTTGTCAAATGGCACCACATGTATAAGCCTTTACAATATTTTGGGACCCCCACTCTAATTTTGCTCGCTCTTGACAGAATCCCACCAAACTTTGGAAAAACATGTATATCTTGATCTATTACCAGTTTGCCAAATTAAGTGTATATTTGTCAAATGGCACCTCATTTATAAGCCTTTACATTATTTTGGGACCCCCCCTCTAATTTTGCCCCCTCTTCACAAACTCCTACCAAACTTCGGAAAAAACATTCATATCAAAATGCATTATCAGTTTCCCAAATTAAGTGAGGATTCGTCAAATGGCACCTCATTTATAAGCCTTTACATTATTTTGGGACCCCCCTCTAATTTTGCCCCGTCATGACAGAATCTCACCAGCCTTTGCATACCCACTCAGAATCAGCCCAGGAATATACATGCAAAATCATGCAGTTCTATTAAATGGCGCCAAAGTTATAAGCCATCCAAGAACCGCATTTCACCAACCCTGCAATGCTAAGGTGTTCGCGAACTTTCACAGGACTGTTCGTGAACATCACGACTGTTTGTGGACTTTCGCGGCAAAAAACACCCATTTTTTTTGCGTCTTGCAGCCATATCCCATCCCATCCTCATCTCCCCTCAACTCCCCAGAGATTATTTGTTCAGTTTGACAAGTGGAATGCTGTGTTTTTCATATGTTTTTAGCGCGATGTCCGCGGACATCGGCCGCTGTCTGCAAATCCAAGATGGTGGGCCTTTCCAGAAATCTGATGCACTTCACGCTCCTCACCATCCAATCAGCGAACACGTCGCATGTCCGCGGACATGACGCAAGCCGATTAGCCAATCAGGACACTGTCCGCGGACCGAAAAGGGAAGTGTGTCCGCGGACCGGACATAGATATCACTAATTTTTTGTGACCTACTTTTTGGCCATTTTTTTAAAAACTACTGGATGTATTTTCCAAAATTTACAAAAGCACGCTTTCGGGACCAAGCCGCTGCTCCTGCCACAAATTTGGTGAAAATCCGTCCAGCGGTTTGGGCTGTAGGCGTGAGCAAAGTTTTTTCCCCATTCAGTCTTTGGGAAAAAAAGACATTTTGGGACCCCCCCCTATAACTTTGCCCCCCTGGACCAAACCTCACCAAACTTTGCAAAATTCAGAGTGGGCCATATACTTTTTTTGCAAAGTTTGGTGAGTATTCGTCCATGGAGAGCGAAGTTATAAGCCGCCCAAAAAGTGCTCTTCCTATGGAAACAGCAACTTAACCATAACTACACGGCCACTACCGTGGCCGTGTAATAAAAGTGAACATTTGTCTGTGGGTTTTTGGTGGGATTTGTGGGTTTGTGGCTTGTTGAAGCATTGTTTCATATACAATTCTGCACCGTTTCACCAATCTGCACCAAGTTTTGCATAGATATCTGCTAGGATCCTGCGAACAATGCTGGTTTTATGACATTTGGACTCCCCACCTTGTTCCCCGGATTTCAGTACAAGTCAAAATGTATTGGTAGGTTTGTGGCTTGGCGAAGCGTTGTTCCTTATTCAATTCCACACTGTTTCACCAATCTGACCACATTTTGCATACTTAACTGTTAGGACTCTGCGTACATTACTGGCTACATGACATTTGGACACCCCACCCCTTTCTGTGAATTTCACCAAAGGTAAAAATGTGTTTTTGTATAGTTACCTGTTAGGACCCTTCTGACATTACTAGCTACATGACATATGGACACCCCTTCCCTTTCCCTGGATTTCAGCAAAAGTTAAAATTTGTTTGTGGGTTTGTGGCCTGCCGACGAAGCCATAAACCATGTTCACCGTGGAGGGAAACAAAAAAGGTATGAGAGACGAATGGACCGGAGAGGCGAAGGTGAAGGCAGGTACCATTGCAGAAGTTTCCAAATGTTTTTGACGCATCAGGTGAAATTACTTTTACAGAAGATTTTTGCGAGATGGTGCCTGCCAACAAACCCATAAACCATGTTCACCGGGAAGGGAAACAACATTTTTTGTTTTAAAACAAGCTTTGTAATGCCGTAAATCATGCTCACTGGGAAGAGAACCAGACATTTTTGCTGCATCAGGTGAAATTACTTTTCGAGAGGATTTTTGTGAGATGGTGCCTGCCGATAAAGCCCTAAACCATGTTCACTGGGAAGGGAATTAAAAAATGTTTTTTCTCAATTGGTCCCGACACGAGGAACAAAAGTCAAGGTCAAGGATGGACTGTTTCCAAGATATTTGCACTGCAACAAACTGCACCAGGCCAGGGTGAGGTGGAACAGCGACCTACAGGATCATTCATTTTCAACAATCAATGAGAGTGTTATCATGTCTGTCTACAGAGCCCGTTCAGAGAATGGGTACTTCTGCTGGTATGTGATAAAGGACGCACATACTGACTGACATGCACATACAAATGGACAAGCATACATTACAACGGACGGATGAACAAATGTACTAACCGACACAAACTAAACACATACAACTGTGTACATGGATGTGAACATGGCCATGGATGTTGTTCACATAATCAGACATTCACACATTGGAAAGGCCACAGGTTCCTATGAACACTTAAAAATGAACTCAAATGTAAGAGCTAGACAGGGGCGTCATTTGGGGGTCGCCAAAGAGTTGCAGGCGCGACCCACGTGTCCTCCCTTGCCACCCCTGCAATCTCCCTTGCTACCCCTGTAAAAAAAAAAAAAATATATATATATATATATTTTTTTGTTTTTCAACTACATGTTTAAAGTGAAACTCCTGGAGTGCGGAGGCCCGGCCACACTACCTCTGGGGGTGCCCTCAGTGTAGTCTTCACCAATCAGAGTGAAGGCTGGACCGTGACTTGCAGCACGAGAAGTAAGCGCTCATTAGGGGTAAGAGCTGACTTTGACATGTGGCACGTGTCACCTGCCACGTTCAGCTCCAACTTTCTCCCAGCTCATACGCAGGAACCAGGAAGCTCTACCAGCTTCCTGGTTCCTGTTTGTGAGCAGCACGTATGTGCGGGGGTGGCCTGGAGTGGTGGATCAAAGCTGGAAAAACAGGTAAGAAGGCTTTTTAAAAAATGGATGTTTATTTTGCATGTGTGAAGTGTGTGTCAGATGTATGTATGTGCTATGGGTCAGTGAGTGGGGGTGAATGAGATGAAATGCGATAGTGTGTGTGTTTGAATGTTCTAGGTGGGTGGGTGTGTACCTGTGTGATAATGCAGTGAGAGAAGATGTAAGAGAAGGTGCATGAGTGAGTGGACACGAGAGAAGGTCTATGGGTCAGTGAGTGGTGGGTGAATGAGTAGGAATGTGATAGTGTGTGTTTGAATGTTCTAGGTGGGTGGGTGAGTGCATTCCTGTGTGGAGAACGCAGTGCAAGTGGACGTGAGAGGTTTATGGTTGAGTGAATGGTGGGTGAATGAGTAGGAATGTGTGTGTGTGTAAATGTTTTGGATGGTGGGTGCCAGTGTTAAGTGTATGTGAGAGAAGGTATATGGGTGAGTGACTGGTGGGTGATGGGTATGAATGTGATTGTGTGTGTGAATGTTCTGGGTGGGTTGGTGCATGCCTGTGTCGTGAATGCAGTGTGAATGAATGTGAGAGGAGATGTATGGGTGGGTGAAAGGGGATGCCTGCGTGAGTGTGTAAGGCCCTGGGAGACTCACTAAAGCATTTTTGACACATCCTTTAATGACTTTGCATATTTTACTTGTATTTTCGGGCAAACCCAAGTTCATGTGTGTCTGTCCTTACCTGGCTAGATTGGCATTTTGGTACAAGCACTCTAGACATTGCTTACTGTGGCATGACATTTATTACGCGTCATCGTTGATAAAGCAAGCATGAAAAGTAGTAATACATCGCTACACTGACGTTTTGGTGTAGCGGCCTGTATATTTCTCACTGTAGCCTGACCTTTTATTAATTGAGCGTCTATGATGAAGCAAGGATGATAAGTGTTTCGATAGGTCTAGAATGGCTTTTCTTATTGTGACATGTCAGTTTTAATGGCCAAACCAACAGGAATATTTTCGTACATTGGAATACTGGCATATATGGGAAGAGCCAGCTTTGTGCATAGTGCCAGTAATGATACTATAAAAAAAAATCTCAAAGCGAACATGATTAAGATCTTATATGGAAATACTAGCACTTGTTGGTGGAGCTAGCAGGGAAATGTGTGGCACAGCCAGCATGAAAGTGTTTTTTTATACTGGCATATATTGAAGGGACCAGCATGACAAAATATTTATTTATTTATTGTTTGCTTGTTAGGTGCTTATACAGAAAATACATTCTGTTTCAAAGAGCCCACAGGGCAGCAGGGAGAGAACATGGGATAGCAGTGCAATTAAATACAAAATAAATACAGAGTGGGAATGGATGGCCGAACGTACTATGCCTTGTAAGTATTCAGAACGTGCAAGTGCAGGAAGTAAGAGGGCAGTGGGAAGGTGCTATGGTGTCCGTCTTTGAGGGTGAACCACAGATGAAGTGCAAGGTATGGTAAGTGCTATGCGGCTAGGAGCCACGTTGGGTGCAAAGGGCGAATCTCCAGTGCGGAGGGTGGTCCGAGGCAAGTGCTGAAGGAAGATAGGGATTTGAATGGTCAGAGGCCCGGAGGATGCATAAAGGTGCAAGACCGAATTTCAGAAGGTCCTGTTCAAGATGCAGCAGGAGGGGGAGGCTGTTCCAAAGGAGGGATCCAGCTGAGGAAAGTGAGCGGCCTCCTGCTCTCTGTTCAGCAAAAACGCTTTACACACAGAGAGTTGGTGCCAGAGGAGTGTAGAGATCTAGAAGGAGAGTATTTGGTAAGAGAAAGTTGCAGATAGTGTGGTTCCCTGGCACCTGACAGCCTTGTGTATGATGCAGAGTGATTTGGATTTGATCCGTGCAGAAACCGGGAGCCTGTGGCAGCTTTTTAGGGCAGGAGAAATGCAGTCCCTCGGCTTAAGACCAAGGATAGGTCTCACTGCTCCATCCTGGATTAGATGAAGGGGTAGCAGAGTGGAAGAAGGTAGGTTGAGGAGGAGGCTGTTGTAATAGTCAAGCCTAGAGAGAGCCAGGGCTCAGGAAACATTGAGCTTCTTGGGGAAAGTGAGAAATTGGAGAATTCCTTTGAGAAGAAAGAGTTGGAAGTGGAACTTCTTGCAATGTCCTGCGTGTGAGGCAGAATGATTAAGAGGAGTCAAAGATAACTCCAAGGTTTCTGGCTTCAGAAGGAGCAGGGGGAGATCCCAGGGTGGAGGCCAGAGAGAAGGGAAGAAGGAGGGAGCAGGGGTCCCAGTCGGAAGGATCTCTGTTTTGCTGGCATTGAGGCAGAGCTTGTTGAAAGAGCACCAAGCCTGGATGGCAGAAGGCCATTCAGGGATGAAGGAAGGTGCGAGTGAGTCAGCAGGAAGTCTGCATAACACTGGAAGTTGAGGGAGAAGGAGGAGATGTGGCATGCCAGCTGTGCAAGGTAGATGCTAAAGAGCCTGGCGGAGATGATATATCCCTGGGGGACACCACAGGTGAAGAAGGAAGTAGGCAAGGAGAAGGTGCACAGGATGGCATGGGAAGAGCGGTCAGTTAGTAAACAAGTCAGCCATTCCAGTGCCATTCCGAGATGCCAAGGCTATCGTGGAGCTTTTGTATGAGGATGAATGGTTGACAGTGTCAAAGGCAGAAGAGAGATCAAGTAGAAGGCATTGAGAAATGAGCTTGTGCACTTTTGTTGACTTCCATCTATTGTACTTTTTCCATGAGTTACTCTACACCCTAAAAAACCGATTGCAAACTGTCTGGCCTTCTACCCACATTTTTACAGAAGGTGTGCTGTGTAGTGCACTATTTTAACACATTATTCAAAACATTTTCTCCTTGGAGGGGAAGAATCCCCCTGACCCACTCCAAACCCGTTTTCATTAGTTCCGGCCCTCTCGCTATGCTTGTTAGCAATCTCATATTTGTGGCAAATATTTACACCCTCCATTAAAACAACTCACCAGCCACCACTGGTGACTGGTATATTTTGGGACCAGGCACTGCCCCCTTCTTTCTACGCTAGGTGAAACATTTAAGCTTTGATTAAAAAACATATTTACTTCTTTCACTTGGAGTAACGCATGCCCCTGCAGTGACCTAATCATCATGGACATTGTGTACACGTGCTGGTCCGGCTCTTCACAGGATGTGGCTTGCCCTGTGCTTTGTTAAGGAGCTTGGGGGTTTGGGGGCTCAGCATGGTTTGTGGGGGAGCCCGCATCTTGTGCTATGCCACTGATTGGGCTCTGCTCAACTTGAATGCATTCAAGTGTGATGTGAATGGTTGAGAGGGGCCGCAAACTCAACCTGGACCCTCCTCTGGTGGAACATTGTCTAATAAAATAAGAGTTGGACACAGAGTCTCAGAAGTGAGAGATCCATGGAGTAACGCACCCCCTCCCCCACTCAAACTTCTTCTTCGAAAGGGCTTTGTGGAAGCTTCGTTCACGGGCCAGTCCTGGGGAGGCGGGGGTAGGGGGGTGGGGGGATCATTGAATGACGCACCTCACACATAGAGCTCTGAAAATTGTAGATGCATTGAGCCCAACTCTTAGGGGAAGTGCACCCCTCTCACCCTATTAAAAAAGATTGAAGAAGAGTCATGTATCAAAGTATAGGACATATAGGACATTAAGGTGTTATGTTGAGTTCTGGGTTGTGTGGGGCAACATGTACTTGCTTGTCACATAACTTAAAGATAAATGCCCACCGAGACAGATGGCCGCAGCTTACACCCGCGCAATAGCTTTCTTCTATCGTAGTGGTAGCTGACACGTAGATACATTTAAAACTAGGGAATTATGTTGGCTCTCGTAGCATGGTGCTCCTGGGTAAACAGACAGCGCACTCCTGCCCAGGTCAGTGCTATTTTGGCGTGCTTACACATCCATGCCAACGTTAACGATTACGTCTGTGTCCATTGATCTATAGATGTTTCATACACGGCTGTAGCCTGTGTTAGAGATTTTGGTTGCCCTGTTACAAGTGCTGCATTACGTCTGTTTTACGTATAGGATTACATTCCCCATATATGTGATTGTGGACAAATCTCGTCTCCCTCGGTGCTCGGTTCTTATAGCTGGCTGAAATGAGAGCGCCCAGAAACACGTGTGTTAGACGGATCGCAAGGCCGTGTGCCATCGTCACTCAGGGGCGGGGTCAAATGACATGACTTCCTGTAATGTCATCGGAGGTCAAGGGCCGTGTGATGTCATTGCTGCTAGCCCTGGCATTTTGATGAAATGACATCACTGAGGCTAGATTGGAAATGCTAACGTTAAGTTTATTACAAACGATTTCTAAACTAAGTGCCTCATGCTACAAATTAAACCCTAATTTGCGCTGCGTTACTTTGTCAGAAGTCTCACGTTATCTTTGCTACTGATATAAGCTAGCTAATGTTTAAAGCAACAGTTCTGAAGTAGTGGTGTATAGTTAATAAGGTTTAATTTAATAGCAAATGGAAAAAAGCAAGTCTAGATTGTGTCATGGCTGTGACTCGGCCGTAAATTGAGGTGCCGAGATATGTCTAACAACACCCCATGCCATATGAAAGCCAAGGCAGGGGTGGCTAAATACACTGGGAGAAGGGGCTACGCAGACTGCCCCGCACGCAGGGTGCTACTGTCTGACGTGTTATCAAGAGAAAGGTCCCGTGGCAGCGCTGTAGTGTTATCTAGTTCCTCGTGCCTGGTTCCAATCACGTTTGCTTCCTTTAATACAAGTGGAATTCCACTTTAATAAACAGAACTTATTGATCTCGCAAATATTAAGTGCGAAGTCTGCCCAGCCAAAGCTTGAAGCTGGATCAGCCTGGTGAATGGAGACCCCTAACGTTTGCACTAACTCTCTGAGCTATCTTCGTAGCATTAAGCCACTGGGCATCTCTGTATGTTTTACTTTACAACAGAGCAGGAATAGCAGGCAGCCAGTGTCATATGTAAATGCTGCGGTGACTTTTGTTTTTGTACTCATTAGCCGCACATGCATAAAGCATGAGCGCCACCCTAGGCAAATAACATGAAGTGCACTTAGTTTTCATGTATTCTGTGAGCGCACGCACAGTAAATATTGGCCTGCGCGCCAAAACATTCATTTGAATAAGCGTGTGAGCGTTTATGAAGGACCGCGGTGTGTCTCATATTTGAGCATTTTAATGTCCGCTGACTGATGGCAACCCTTTCACACGAGATGGCGTCATTTCAGCGACTGTGGCAACCAGTTATTATTGAGTAACATGTGTGCCCCAGGGGAAACCCGGCTTTTCAGGGGAAGCCATGCACTAGCATGGTCAAGACAGTGCTCCGCGCGTCACATAGGTCTGCAAAGTAGTATTCTCCGTGACACAACACGTCGGACGAGTCTCTGTTAGAAACATACGAACATTAAACGTACATTGCAGTTTGACCACAATTAGGCCAATGGCCACGTTTCCTAAAAGTATTGGCCAGTTGACCCAACTTGCAGTCTTTCTAATGGGCTCCACCTCATAAAGTCTTGATACGCAGGGCTCTCAGACTCGCGCAGTCATTGTTCTTTCATAGGTGTGTTTATCTTGGCGTCATCTGTGTATACCTATGTGTGGGTCCCAGCGAGTGAACAAGCGACTCTATACTAGTAACAATACAACCACTGCACAAGGACTTTTGAGAATTTCCCGACAAGCCTCCGCCTCTAAAAGGCCCAGTAGTTCTGGGGCACCGCCACTCAAATGTCAGCTGTGTGAACCCCCCCCCCTCCCCACCCCCCTCTGGAACATCCCAGCTCCCATGCGCAGCAATCCACACTTGCCCCCATGTGCTCAGCGTGTCTCAGGCAGCTCTGGACTCCAGACACACCAGAAGGATATTCTTAATATCTTGAGGTCTTATGAAGAGTTGACTTTAGACCTTGATAGTGATCAGTATTAACATGAACCAGAGAGAGGTGCGCAACAAGACTCGGGAGTAGAGCCAACCACCACATTTTGGGGGGCTTAGAGGACAACTTAAAATGGAGTTCCAAGGAATCAGATCATGCCCGTTAGGAGTAGCTAAAAAAATCAGCTTAATATGTTCATTGTGTGCTCTCATTTACTAATGTTCTACCTTACCATTTACCCCAATTTATCAAGGACACCGTAGCCTTGCCCACGTCTTGCCGCACAAGAGTCATCTTCATGTGGCATGGCATGACATAATTGCTGAGTATTCAAATTCAGAAGCCCACAAAAGCCGGTGTAGATGACAAGCCACCACCCACCTTCTGGAGAGAAGCAGATGCTGAGGAAACAGAGCACAGAAGATCTTACAGGTCTGCTTCTTCAGTCCCAGCTGCTTGCAGCGCATGGCAAGAATAGTTCATAGCGTGCGGGGAACGCTGCAGGAGCGGACGTGGAACACCATCAACATGTTGGAGCAAGCTCGAGCCTAGTTCTGCCCCCGACGATGCTCCAACAGTAAGACCTCGATTTCCTAGACACATTGAAGAATGATGCATGTCTTGCAGTTTCAGTAGCAACTCTGAGAGGCAACATTAAAACATTAAATAAATGATGCTGCTTTTCATGCACAAAGTGGACTCTCCTAGCTGGTCAAGCATAGTGTATGCTTAATTGGTTGATTGAATCGTGGATTTACTTTCTGATTGGCCGATTGCACCATTGCTTTCTGACTGGGGCAGCTGCCATGCTCCAGGATCCAGTGGCGTGTTGTACATTATGGGTTGCAGGAGTCCAACCGAATCTCCCTGACCTTGCCACTGACAGCTTATAATTTGGGTCCTTATTATCGTTATTAGGCTATTTATTGAGCATGGACCTATATTGAGGAGGTATTACCCAAATTGTTCGAACACAATTGTTCGAATGACCCAATTGATCGAAAGTCAAGGGTCCGAATTGACCTTTGCACAATTGACTGCACATATATATATATATATATATATATATATATATATATATATTGCTTTGGTTATATATATATATATATAATATATATATATATATACATATATATATATATATAGATAATGGGAGTTGCGGGGGGTTTCCCCCCGCAGATATGTAATAACAATTGACCTTCACAATTCGGTCAATTGTGCAAAGGTCAATTGTGATTCGAACAATTGTAGTTCGAACAATTCGTATACATCCATTGAGGAAGCAACAAAGGGCTTCACAAATCATACGGGGAAGTACACAGCACATATCCTTGATTCTAGTGGATTATATGTCTCCAGAGAAGCTGAGCTTCTTATCTAGGTAGCTTGGGGACTTCAGGGTGACATCCCTGTAGCTGCTGTTGCAGGATTTTAAGGTGATACATGCTTGCAGCGGGAGCCAGTGCAGTTCGATGCGTGTCAGGCCGGTGAGGTTGAATTTGCAGAGTCATGCTGCAGAATGTGCCAGTGTGGTCATCACAGTGACTCACAGGAGGGCATTGCCACCGTCCAGGTGGGAGAGAACCACAGCTTGGACAGAAGATCTGAAGTTGTTTGCTGGGATGAAGGGATTTGGGTTTGGCGGTAACGGAAAAGTGCACAGCTGAAAAGACCGTAGCTAATTTGACCGTTACGGTCAAACAACCCAAAGTAAATGCCTCCCCAAGCATACCCTACAAATACACACTCTCCCTCCCCTTCCCTACCTTTTGGTGGCGCACCTCGTTGCATCCCACCAACTCCCTGCGACACCGGGAACCGGTTCTGAAGGGTCCTTTCCTTTTTAATTTTTTTTTATTCTAACTTTATTCCCCTATGTGAGGGACCCCCCCCTGCCGCCCGCCCCCTGCAACACCTGTTCCCATTATAGCAAGCAAGCGAAGCGGGAGACACCCCTGCAACTCCCATTCCCTTTTTCGCTATAATGGTCATGTATGGCATATTGAATCGAATTTCTGTTTGTACAGGATTTTCGTACAGCCAAAATTCGGTCAAATGTATCATACATTTTTTTTCTCAATCTTTTCTGGTATTTCCGGGATGAAGGGCTTGATGAGCAATGTCTATTGATGTAGAAATCCAGGGACCTTCTGCAGGTGGCCAGCTGGGGTGTGAAGCCCTCAAGGTTCATAGTGGAATACCAGGACAGGATGTCACTGTGCTCAATGTTGTTGGTCAGCAGTAGGAATTCAGTCTTTGAGGGCTTCAGTTTCAAGTAAGCATGTAAGAATGTGAAGCAGGCCTTGAGCCTGTGGATGCCTTTGATGAAGGATTTCTTGAGGTAGAGCAGTCATCTGCATATTGGTAGAGTTTGGAATTGTGTGGAGCAAGGGGGTTCTGATCAGATCCCTTCAAAGGTTGAAGATCAAGGGGAAGAGGAAGGATCATTGCCAGACTCCACAAGTGATGGGTAGAGTTGGTGATTCCGAGGAATTCAATTGGATGAATTGGTGGTGCCTAGAGAGGTAGGATTAGAATCAGTTGAGAACAGTCTCACTGATCCCCATGCAGTGATGTATTATATTGGTGAATGTCTGATGTTCCACTGTGTTGAACATGGATGAGAGAACAAGGAGAACCAGGAGGCAAGTGTGGCCATCATTGCAGATGATTGTTACGCTCACCTGGTATCCACAGGGAGGCCACCCAGCCCTGGTTGGATGATTTGCACTCTCGAACCCTCTCCCGGTCCCTTGGTAAGGCCTCTGGTTAAAGATGGGTCTGCAATATAGGAGAGCTGGATTCAATACTAGATTGTCTTTATGTTTTTCCACCTCCCTTGGCCTCAACTCCTTCCTCCCCCTTGGGCCTTCTCCTCACCTTAATATTGTAAAAGGTGGATTCTCCGTCTTGCTCCTCGTGGCAGGGGTGCATAGATGTGGGGGCGAGCAGCGACCAAGTTACTTCACTGGTGCAAGCCCACCTGTGGGAATCCAGGCCTGCTGTGACTCCATAGGTTTGCTGCTTTACAGTCTTTATATGCAGTTCTTATGTTCCTCTTAGTTCGAATAATAATGTCTTGCTTCTTTCCTTTTAGGTATGGAAAGGTATTTTGGTGTTGTCATACAGTTTGAAGATGAGCATGGGCCAGTAGGCGAAGGCACGGTGTGCGCGATGCTGTCCGGTGAGTAATGCACAATGCCGTATTGTTCCAGCAATGATACTGACCAGGAGATGACTACCCAGGTTAGAATTGTGTGCCTCTCTTCATTCGGGAGGAAACGTGAGTAAACGCTTACTAATGCTGTCTTTCTTTCTCCTCTTTCCAGGTTATGGTATTCCAGGATGCATGCAGTGCCGGATGATGGAGTTCGTACCTTCAGGTGAGTGGAACTGAAGTTGGCGATGGATTGAAGACAGGAAACTGTTCCAGGTAATTTTTGTAGTGTTCTTTCTCTCTCTGCAGGTCCTTGGTTTCAGGTAAGCTGGCATCAAAGAAATGGACACGGTGAGCGTTACGCTGCCCACAGCAGAATAACGCAAAGCATGTTCTGCTGTTTGGGTGTGATTTAAATAGTCTCAGGTAAAGTAGTCCAGGTAAAATAGTCCCAGGCCTGCCACACCCAAAGTAGTCCAGGTAAAGTAGTCCCAGGCCTGCCACACCCAAAAGACTAGACCGCATAGCTCAGTTCCTTATAACTGAGCTATGTGTGTGCCTCCATGTTGGCTGAAGAACCCCCCCAAGTTAAATAGTCCCAAGTTAATAGTCCCATTCTAATGTTGGTCTTCATGATGGTTATGAGCCTGGCGCCAAAGGACTGACTCCAAGAGAGTCTTGAATGAGGTTTTAAGGCCTTTGACCCGGCCCTAACTGGAAGGCTGACTTGCCAGTGAGGGCCAGGGGCAAGGGTCATGACAATGATAAGTGCATCGTTGATCACCTTGATGGCAGCCATTTCCGTGCTGCATCTGGGTCTGAAGCTAGATTGGTACAACTGAAGGAAGTTGTTGATGTGCTGGAGGAGTTGCGTGGCTACTTCTTTCCCAATGATCTTACCTAGGAATGGAAGATGGGTCATGGGGTGAAAGCTGAGTTCTTCAAGTTCCAGTTTTGGTTTCTTGAGAAGAAGTCCTTTTTTTTCCAGTCGACGTTTGAGAGGAAGGTGCCTTAAATGAGGGAGCTGTTTACGATTGCCACATAATAGAGGAGTGTGTTAGTCTTAATGGTCTTGAATGCAGAGGCAGGGAGTACGTTGTGGCCTTGAGGGATGATAGGGTGACACTCAGGTCTTCCATGGTGAGTGTTTTGAAAGTTATTTAAGTAGTGGTGGTTTTGCGAGATAGGAGGTGTGTTGTGCTGTAAATTATGGGGTTGGTGTCTATGTGCTCACAGACCCTTCTGATCTTGTTGATGAAGGAAGAGTTGATGACTGTGGATTTTAATGGGTAAATGCAATGCTTGATGGCTTTGAAGAGGGCTCTGCTCTTGTTCTTGTTGTTTACCTGGCTATGGTTTTCTAGTAGTAGTTGGGCTTAGCAGTAGTGATCATTAGTGTACGTGGAGAGCTCAGTTCCGTGAGCATGGACATGTTCGATGCACTGGGTGCAAAGGTTCAGGCTTGTGGGTGCATTGTTTTACCAGGGCATGGAGGTTGATGTTGGTTGCAAGGGTGGTGTTGAGTTCTTGGAAAAGATAGTGGGGATTCTGTTTCATCTGAAGTAGATTGGACCATGTGAAGTTGAGGTTGAGAAAGTGTCCCATGGGAGCTTCCACTGGGAAGTTCTTGAATGATCTGAAGGCTTGTTTGCTGGTTTTCTGATGGACGTACTTGACTGGGTGGTGTGACTAATCAAAGGGGATTGTCAGATGGTCCGAGCAGTTGAGCAGGATTCGAGAGCTGTAATAGAGGGTGAGCAGTACAGTGATGATGAGGCCAAGTATGTAACCTTTCCTGTGCTTTGGGTATTTTGTGTACTGTCTGATGTTCAGAGTGTCTAGAAGGCAGAGGAGATCATCCATCATGAGCTTGGTTGCTGGATTGCACGGATATCGAAATCGCAGAGGAAGATGTTGTTGGTGTGCATGGGAGACACAGTTGGGACCAAGTCTGTGAAGTCTCCTATGAAGAAGGTGTTGGGCTTGGGCAGACTGTAGATGTTGTTATAGGTGACTGTGTCCATTTGGGATAGCATAAATGTTAGATTAGCAATGGACTCTGCACATGTACAGAAGGGCACAGTTTGTGTCACTGGTACACATGCAGAGTGGACTGTATCAGCTGGACTAGGGGGATTATCGGCCACTGAGGTCACAGAATCCGACTGCCTCCATTCTCTGAGCAAACACATCAGCAAACGTAGTCCAATAAAGGAGGGTAATAGTTCTTACTAAGGGTTGGTGAACTTACCCTAGCTTTGCTTGTGACTCAAACTGAATATGCACCTTGGCATTCAGAGGGCCTGCAGGATGTCGCAGAACTCATTGGTAGCCAATAATCGTCCCTGAACTTGTCCCGCTGGTTTGGTCAGATGTGGATCTGTTTAGGGGGCCCAGCAAGATTTGGATTGCTCCCGGAGGATCAGAAGCCCTATTGAAGGACTTAATCACATTCTCTTTCTGTGTGTTGCCCTTGTTAAAGTGTAGGAGCAGTAGGTGACATGTCATGCACAAAGCCTGTGTTTTAGAGTACTTTCGATTTGGGTGCTTTCTGGTACCTATTTGTCCTCTTTTGTCTGTCTGTCTGTTAAGTAGGTCCCATTTATTGTCTCCTTTTTACCATTACTTAGCCTCACAAACACCCCCAAAGGGGGTTTCCTACCCATTCCCCTGTTCAACTTAAATATAGAAAAAGCACAAAAAACACTTTCCCTTTTGCATTCTTTTTCCCATTTGGCTGTGTGTTCTCCTATTTTACAATTTAATCAAATAACTTTTGCATAAACAGACTCAGTTTGTATAGCCATATTTTTGTTGAGTAGGCAGATGTATTTTTTTCCTTTTCCTGATAGATGGCTTCATAGCCAGACTTAGTCTGCACATCCAGTTTCATTATAGAGTTTACCCATATTAATTGTTGAATAGCCAGATTTATTTTGATTCATGATATGATATATGATGTGATAAGTCATTTATAAGGCGCCTGTAAACAAGTGTTTCTAGGCGCGACAAGACAAGAGAGGGAAGACAGGAGGACAAAACAATGATCTTACTTGGTCTTGTGTCATTTAGATCGCAGAAGTGCAGGAGGGGGAGGAGGGAGCGTAATGTTAAGCGTAAGGGATGCCAGGGAGGTGGCTCATAAGTGCAGGAAGTGAGGGTACTGTAGGGTTGCAGATACAGTCGCTAAGTGGTGGAGAGGCCGGAGGCAGTGCAAGGGCAACTGGTCGTGCAGGAGCCTGGCCCCGTAAATTCAGTGGGTGGCCAGGTAACCGGTTTGCGCAGCAGACAGGGAAATCAGCAAGGGAGAGAGAAAGTGTAAGCGGAAAGGGGGGTCTTGAGTTGCAGTTTGCAGAGCCAGATTCATTCTATTGCTCAATCAGATTAAATATCTGATACACTGCCTCTCTGTGACCACCTAATTTATCACTAGAAGGTAAGCAAAATAACCAACTCAGTAAATCTGCCTTGCCCACCGGCACATCCCAAAGAGGAAGACTGCATTATGCCAAGATGAAAAGAAATCAGGATCAGAATCCAAGAGAGAAGTAGAAAAACACATGTTTCTGCTCTCACAATGATGGCACACCAATGAAAAGGAAATATCAGAGGCAACCCTCAAAAGACCCTGGATGGCCTTCATCTACAGATACCTCCTCAAAGAACATCACTTGAATCCTACCAGTGACTCAGCAAACAGAAAGCTAACAGGTAACAACAGAACCCACACCAACATACAAACAACCTCCCGGTCAAGTGCCAGAATTATGCCTTTACCACACCAATCACCAGAAGCATATAACTGAAAGAGTCACCATTGGCCACACTGTACATTAGGAAACACCAAACCAACAGCCATCCTTTACTGGTGCCAGAATGCTCAACCCAACCCAATGAAGAACCTACTCAGCTTGCTTCAAGGGTACAACCAAGGGACCAGGGCTAACCCCGCAACACAAACAATGAATATGGCTACCAACTTCCCTCTACTGTAAGGATCCACAAAGGAATGGCCGCTCCGAGATGCCATCTCATCAATGCCTGCGCTGTCTGCAAATGTTCCTTTGTTATTTATGATCTTCTTTACGAAAAAAAAGGAAGACCTACTTTTCATCATAGAAACCTAGCTTACGGAAGATCACTCGGCAGTTATACACAAAACTATTCCCACTGACTACAAAATCAACTTTGCCAACAAAACAGCTGGAAGCGGTGAAGGAATTGCACTTGTTTACCGAGTTCTTACATCAAAGTTGCAACTCCAGTCTTCAATATCATCGAGGACTGCAAAATGCTCATCTCAAACATGTCCACACCAACCTTCCTTCACATATAAAGACCCCCATCCTACAATCGTTCTATCACAGACAACCTAGCTGCTGCAGTCACTAATCTGTCTCTAGACTGTCAACACCTCACCACACTAGCAGACTTCAACATCTGGCTCGAGAGGTGGTTAAAGTGGCTGCAAAGTCACTCTCTGCAGCCCTTGGGGCTTTACACCTCAAATAACTGGTTAAAGGACCCACTCACAAGGGCAGACAGAGTTGTATGCAGTGAGAACATCACCACTTTTTCCTCCCCAGTCCACTTACCCTAAGGAGACCACCTTTGCATCCCTTTCACCATCTTCACTGAACCATCCAAAGAACCCCAGAAATGTACCAGATAATTTAAAAGAGATCGAACTGGGAGCCCTTCTGGAAAACCATACCCCATATTATAGCCAAAACACAGACCACAACACCAGATGACCAACTCAAAAACATCCACATCTATATAAATATTACTATGAGCAGGATAGCACCAAAAAAGCCTCTCAAAAGAAACAAGCTGGCAAATGGTTTACTCCCAAGGTAAATTGCATCAAAAGGGAAAATCAGGAACTCAAAACAATCTAAAGAGGCAACCTTCCAACATAAAAACAGGCTTAATATTGACAACTACGGTACTACATGACAGAAAACGTCAAAGTAAAAAAAGAACACTACTCATATCGTATTGAATAAGTGCAACACCCCTAGGAGGAAATCATGAAAATCATCAAAGAATACAAGGACTATACAAGGACTATAGGCCTCATTCCGAGTATGGCGGTAAGGGATAGCGGCCACCGGTAACGAGACCTTACCGCCATACTCCGAGTTCCCTCTGCGCCCTCGCCCTTAACGCCTGAGCAGGTGTTAAAGTCGAGGGCGCAAAGGGGCCTCCAAGCCAATAACGGTGACCGTAATGAACGGTCACCGTTATTTGCATCTTCCCCATTCCCATTGAGCTCTATGGGGGCTCATTCGGGAATGGGGAAGAGCCTTGGTGAATGGGGAATTACCGCCCCGCCAACCTTGGAATGGGGCGGTGATTCCGCCATCCACCAAGGCGCTGCCGGTCCCGGTACGGCGTCAACCAAGGCGTTAATAGCGCCATTGGTTAGCGCCGTACTCGGAATGTATGTATGTAGCCTGTACAATGGCCCCATCACCTACTCGGGAACTCTGTGAATTCATTGTGGCACACTTCACCAACAAATTCAACAAATTCAACACTACATGGATTTGGTAGGTTCCACTGTGCCTTATCCTAAAAAGGAAATGATATCAATAAAATCTCCCACTGAATCATCATTATCGGCCTTCTATCCATTCACCTCCCAAGACTCTCTCTATGTAGTCAATTCTAGCAACCGAGCATGCTCTCTGGTTGACCCGTGCCCCCCAAGATCAACAGAATGAAAACTAGCTAACTGGGTTTAACACCTGCCTTCCTATCCCTTATCAAGACCTTTCTTGAATAGCAGACTGTTCCACCCTCCCTTAAAAACACCCTCTGTTGAACCTTTACATAAAGAAAGTGCAGGGCAGATCTAAACAGCCCAGATAATTACCGGCCAATCTCCATCACAGCTTTCATCAGAAACATTCTTGAAAAATGTATCTAACAGCAGCAATGTGAGTACATTGAGATCAGCAACCTCCCCCCATGAGTCGCCAAAACAGCTTTAGTACAATAATATGGGATATGTGTAAGGGCAACACAGACAGTGACTGACCAAGATAATGTATACTTCTGGGCTTTCCAGCCTCGTTTTGATACCATCAAGTATGCAAACTTACTACACAGACATGAGGGAATTGGTTAAAGGGAAGCACTCTAGCCTGGATCTCTTTCTTCATTCTCAAGAAAATGGAGCAAAACACTCATAGCCCTTTCTGATCATGGACTTGTAATGTGACATGCAAAGGAGTACAAGGCTCTACACTCTATCCTCTTCACTTCAACATCTACACAACCCCCCTCCTGCATCTCATCAGCAACACAAGGCCCACATGCTTCAATTACGCAGAGGACAAAGTAATCTACAAATTTGCTAATGATCCAGCAACGGACATGTTAGACCTCAACACATGCCTTGCGCACATGGACCTTACCCCAACCCAAACAAAACACAACTCCTGATCACTGGTTCAGACCCACAACCACCCCCTGGTCAGGTGCAATGGGCCCTTGACCACTGCTCTCTTCTATTGTGAGGAACCTTGGAATCACAATGGACAGCAACCATTCCATGTATACGCTCTAACCACAGACTTAAGTCTTTGTAAGGAGCTGCTTCCTACAGCTTCACGTTTTATGACGCATTATCCTCTACCAGGTATCTTATTAGTACTTTCAAGACTTGGCTACGCCAGAAATGTTTTACCACGGTCTATGACAGTATCTACTCAGAAAACAAAACTGCAAAGAGTCCAAAACACAGAAGCCTGATTGCTCCTAAAGTTAAAATGATTTGAACACATCATCAAGCATCCCTTGTTACATTTCAGGCAGTACAGGGGTCACCCCAACCACTGCTTATGACAATGCCCAGCTTATCTTGGGCCTTGGAGCATTTTAACTTGCCTTAGGGAAAGACAACAGAGACGAGGCAGGAATGCACTGTGCTATGGAACCTATGGAACATACTAGTGTAGCATGGTACACCAAAGAAGTGTTGTTACTTGGGGACCAGCACAATGCACTGCAAATGGAATGGAAGGATGTTCTGACTAGTCCTAATGCAAACACATTAGCTTCTATTGACATCTCCTCTACAGTACCCTCTAGAGGAAGGCAATGAGGTTGTAGCCAGTTCCAGGTACACATGCACAAGCAGACCCCAGTTCCCCTGCTCTCTCTCAACCTGCCAAGCACATCAGCTCCCCCTGCATACTGTGCCAATGGCACCATCCACCAGCAGAGCCTTGTTCCTAGCTCCAGTACCACCACCACATCACAGTTTGCTGTTGTTATGGTTAGCCCTCGGTATGTGCTTCTTTTTGGGCAAGCTGAGAGAAACCGAATGATTTGTCATGCTGACACTCACTACCTCTAGTGCCAGATTACCATCATTTGGCAGTAGCTAAACCACACAGCAGTGGTGGATGCCATAGTGGGGCACTCGATTTAGCACCACCCTACCTTCTTGTAGGTGAGTGGCTGGGCATTGGCTATGGAAAGGGCAGGAGGAACGACATCTCTTGGAGCAGGAGTGAGAGATCCAAAATATTGTAAGAATGGATGTGCATGTGTGGGAGAGAGTCACAATGGGTTACAGAGGCCACTTATCTGCATCACTGTGTGTGTAGAGTTGAAAAGGGGGTGAGAAAAAGCTCAAAACGTCAAGGAGTTAATTGAAGTAAAGCAAATCACCCAAATGGGAATCAAATTAACGGATGACATGTTAAGTCACATGGTTGAAATTTGCAAACCTAATCCAATTGTCAGATGGTAGAAATCCAATGAATCTTGTTCAACTTGTTGTTGCAAAAGGGTGCCTTCCAGGAATGCGTCCCTTTCAGTATTCAATCTTCTGTCATGAATGGAAGAAAGGGCTGTGTATTTAGCATAGTGGAGATTAGGGAAAGCACACTAGTCTACCATGAATTCGTTGTTAATAATATTACGTGGGCTAAATAAAGTAGAAGCCCAAAAAGAAAGATTTTAAAGAATGTCAATTATATTATCAGGGCTGAATAACAAAGAAGTAAAAATCTCAGTCTTTGAGGAGGACATGAGCCTAGTTAGACAGGCAAAAAAGACTGTCTGACTATCATACTTGTATACTTCTGTGAATTCCCCATCTTGTCATTGATGTATTGGGAAGCAGGGGTGATCGCTCCATGCTTTCAAGAGGTTGAGGTTGAGGCAGAGACCTCAAAATGCGTGGCAGAGTCCTGGGGAGGATATGGGCCGTGGGGGATGGGGGGCACAGAAACTGCATTATGGATAGGTTAGCGGATGCTTGGGTATAGATTGCATTAGGAATGACAAACCATTTTAGAATACAGTAGCCATATTGAAATAGAGGCCTAACGCTGCGCTGTAACCAGGACAGTAGACCTGAGCCGTGAATGTGCCAACACACGTGTGTGTGCAGGAGTGGGTTGCAACATGGGCAAAAGTGAGACCGACCAGGACCACAGAGACTCATAAACCTTTCATTGTCACACATGGCCGGCATTCGTATCCCCGGAAGAATGTGCCCTGCAAGGTCATGTGGGGGCTGAGAGCTTGCTGCGAAGAGTTATCCCCCGAGAAGGATGGCACAAGCCTCTGACCTTCCCCAATCCCAATTCTAAGTTATAGTGCCTAGATGCCCCCATCACAAGACCCTAGCATTCCAAGGTACCAGCCAGCCCCAGACCGCCAACCATAAAGCTGTTGGATCACCAATTGATCAGAAAAGATCAGTGACCAGGGGCAGGCTGCCCCCACCATCAGGGCATGTGATTTGTTCTGCAAGGTGCTGGGAGCGGAAAACGCAACACACCTAAAACAGGGTAGGACGATTTGGAATGGTACTGACACGTCTGGAATCGAGCTGGGCTTTATAAGATATTGTGACCTCAAGAATGTCCACTGCACCCATGTCTGCAGTACCAGGTGCAGGTTAGGTTACAGATAGAGAATGTTATGTTTTTGTATTTCTAATTGCCAATGAGGCAGCGTGACGCCCAGTGGCATGTGAAGAAGATGCCTGCGTGGTAGAAGATGGGCAGGAGAAGCTAGGACCAATGACCTTGCATCCCTTGTGGAGCAGGCTGTATATGTCTAGGGTCGCACCAACCAGCTATTTGGATTTGCAACCCATGCAAAGGACATCACTGATGACTCTGTGTGTTCTTATAACCTGTAGCTTATGCTGATTTGGGCAGAGCGCCCCATGGCAGCAGAATTCCTTGCTGGCACGTTTTTTTCTTTTTATGGAAATAAACCTTGTTCTCCTTGAAAGAGGAGTGCTGCCCCTTTTTCCTGGGTTGTATTGTATTGAGGGGTTTCTCTACAGATGTCCTGAAGCTGATGGGGTGTTTAATAAAAGTTTGGAAAAGCACAAGAAAGCAGTTAATGGCATTTGTAGAATATGAAAATGCACCAGAATAAATTATTGCCGTTGGAGCTCGCTTCATTTGTGTCCATTTGTTTTGCTGAACTGAAGTAGGAAAAGAATACACATTTCTACAGCTCTTGTTTCACATTGAGAACTGTAAAAAAAATAACTCTCACCTTTTGGAAGGTGACCCTCAGTGCATTACTATGATAAAAAATGGCAGGAGCAGGACTTAAGAACATAACAGCTGTAGCACAAACACTAATGGCATGTTTGACTAGTCAATCAACCTCAATACAATGAATCTGTAGAGATATGACACAGCAGCAGCAACATTTCTCAGGGTGACACTAGGGACTGGGGTGGCATAGGGTCTAGCTACCTGTGGTGAGAGGGATACAGCAGAGCTCTTGTGAGTTGATCCCAGTCATGTGCATGGTGTCACATTATATGGCACTGCAACGAGATGGTACCCAACTTGGCCCCAGAAATGCCTGACGCATAGTTTTATTGCAAAGTTTGTAGGTGGCAAGATGCTGTCCTTTTCCCCCTCTGTAGTTTGAAAAACGTTGATGCTTTTGGATTTCTTGCTAGGACAAGACAACATGCCTTCCTGGGCTCTTTTGTCCACAAAACAGCTGATGCTGGAGTTGATGCTGTGGCTGCCAGTCTGTCTTTGTAAGACCCAGTACAAAAGTTGAGGAGTATCTTTTACGTCTGTAACTGTGGCATGTTTCCTCTCTTTCTCCTACTCTGTATTACTGGTTTCCAAAATCAAGCGCTCCAGGGGCCTGGCCAGCACCTCACCCTCGGTCCTCATCACCACCATCAGCATCATCAGCTTCATAATCTTCCTTTTCCTCCTCATCAACAGTATTATCCTCAGACGCATGCATCATCCGTGAATGTGGGTGTTGGAGAAGGCCAGAAACATGCCTGCACCTCTGCACTTCTTTGTATCATTGTTTCAGTAGCCCCCCTGCATGCCTCCCTGCGGCCTGAGACTTTTAGTTGCTAAGGGCACGTAGGCACTTAAAATGACCACTTCTTCGCAGCCTCAGAGGAGGGCATGTTGCAAACCCAGTTACCGGGTCTGTGGATGTGCTCTCTCGCCCCAAGAGAAGTGTATGATTGGAAGCTATATGTGAAATGAATGTTGGCAAACAAGGGTTCTCTATTATATAATGGGAGGAGAGCTATGTTACCACTTCTCTATGGATGTTTAAGGCAATGAATGATACATTTTTTAAACAAATGTCATAGTCCCCAAGATAGGATGAGGGAGCGAGTTGGTTGCTAAAACCTTTACAAAATTCTGCTGAAAAATGGGATTGGGCCACTCATTTTGAGAAAATAGAGAAGCTGAAATCGTTATTGATGTTTGTGCAACTGAATTTCACTTATAAGAGCCCACAGTTTCATATAAGGCTGACTGCTCGTAAAATGAGGAGTACATTTATGTTACCTCGCCTTAATAGGCTGGAAGTTATAGAAGTGAAAGGTGCCTGGTTAGGTATCGTTAGGGCCAATCACGGTTGCCGTACTTGTTCTGAGACCAATGAAACTAAAATGACTAGGCATGTCTTGACCTCATGTAAAAGCATGATTGAGACATATAGACAGTACTATGGCAAACATGTTGCATACGATACAATCCACACAATTTTGGCTACGTTGTCTGTCAAGATATAGCAAATGTTTGATACCTCATTCCATAATTCTGTAACAGAATTATGGAATGAGGTAGCAGCAAAAATTGAGCCTTGAGCATTGGAAGTAGATGTACGCATTTGTAGATGTGATATCTGGTGGCAATGGAATATATCCTATGTATGTGACAAACTGTCCTTTCTTTTTCTCTCTTTTTTCTTTTCTTATTCACTGATAAAGCTATGTTGGGATTATATGATTGCGATTTATGACTATGAAATTTTAAATAGATGAAATTGATTTAGATGTTCTATGAATTGTGTGTTTTTATGTATGTTTGAGGTAAATTAATATTTATGCATGGATGGCATATGTGTAAGTAAGGGTCTTGCATGTATAGATAAGTATTTCAAGGGTGGAAGTATGTGACTTTCTTTTTCTTCATTCTATTTTGTCTTTGTGTGTTATGATGACATTTGCCTTCTTTTAAATTGTGTTAAAGCTTTATAACTAATTACACAATAAAAACAATACATTATCTTGTGTTGGGTTTCTGCTTTAATGATCAGGGGAACTGGTTTTATGAAGCTATGCTCGCAAAGGGAATCTGCCCTTGTTACCCATTGTATGGTAGCCTTCATTCCCTGGAATTGTCCTCTTGTAGTGCATAGTGCAAGATCTGTTAAGCAATGTGATCTGCGTTTGTTTACTTCTGTTTCTATGAACACTTGTGAGGCACTCATGGTGTAGGGAATGAGGGAACAACCAAAACAACCCTCATCACAGTTCTCCCTTCCCACCTTCTGCATGTGCTGATACTACACATTGTTTGTGACATGGAGGGAATTTTCAAAATACTGCATCATGTGTTCATGCCATCTTGCACACTTCTTTTTTCTCTCTTAACGTGTGTGATTCTCTCAGAGGGAATGTCTGTTTCCATTTGAACTGCCGTTATCCCACGAGTCATAATTGTGTTACCCTCAATAGATATTGACTCACCATAACATTGGTGTAAAACCGCTGCAGTGTAATACAATAAATAAAATACATAAAACAAAATACAAAAAAGAATTCTAAAATCATTATAGCCAAATAATCTACCTTTTGTAGGTATCTAGGTCTATAAGCTATTTTGGGCAACAAAAGGAAATATTTGATATTATTTAAAAAAAAAAGTAATGTCTCCATTGTTGTTGTTGTTTTTCCTGTTATTAAAAAATAAATAAATACGTATTCATGCAAACAATCTAACATTGAGAGAAAATTCCATTCTAAAACAGTATGGGCCCGATTCATAGAATTTGGCGCAGAAAAGGTGCAAGGGCCACGCGCCGAGAAGGAGTCTGCGCCAGCCGTGGCAGAGAGAAATCTTTGCGCGGTACTCGTATTCATGGAGTTCCCAAGGCATCAGTAGCTGTGGTGCAAGTAACAGCAAGCTGCGCAAGTAACGCGCCCAACATGCCCCCACGCACAGTAAAAAGCAAGTGAAATTCCTAACACGCCACAATCTTCCGCACCATCCCTGGGCTAGCATACAGCCCCCATTGCAAAATTGCTTGAAAACACCCTGTGATCCCCGTCCGCACCCCAGCGTAATTGCGCGAAAAACACCTTGCATGCCCCGGCCGCACCCCATTCCAATCGCATGAAAACACCACGCAATACCTGGCCACACTCCAGCCCAATCACGTGAAAAAACACTGAGAAGGAGTCTGCGCCAGCCGTGGCAGAGAGAAATCTTTGCGTGGTACTCGTATTCATGGACTTCCCGAGGCATCAGTAGCTGTGGTGCAAGTAACAGCAAGCTGCGCAGGTAACGCCCCCAACACGCCCCCACGGACAGTAAAAAGGGAGTGAAATTCCTAACACGCCACAATCTTCCGCACCATCCCTGGGCCAGCATACAGCCCCCCATTGCAAAATTACTTGAAAACACCCTGTGATCCCCGTCCGCACCCCAGCGTAATTGCGCGAAAAACACCTCGCAAGCCCCGGCCACACCCCATTCAATCACATGAAAACACCTTGCAATACCTGCCCACACTCCAGCCCAATCACGTGAAAAAACACCCCGCAATCCCCGTCCGAACCCCAGCGTAATCACGCAAAAACACCTCGCAATCCCCAGCTGCAACCCAGCCCAATCGTGTGAAAACACCCCATGTACCCTGTCCGCACCTCGACGTAATTGCACCAAAACACCTCACAATACCCATCCGCACCCCAGCGTAATCACGTGAAAACACCTTGCCATTCCCAGCCGTACCCCAGCATAATCGTGTGAAAACACCACGCAATCCCCGTCCGCACCCCAGCGTAATCATGCAAAAACACCCCGCGATGCCTGTCCGCAACCTAGCGTAATCACGCAAAAAACCTTCACAATCCCCACCCGTACCCCAGCGTAATTGTGTGAAAACACCCCACAAACCCCATACGCACCCCCTAGAAAACGTGTGCACTCCCACGCAAGACTTGCCATACCACCAGCCAAATGGCGCCCCAACACTCTCGCAATCCACAGCATGCAGCCTCCTCCAGATGGGACACCCCTACCCCAGCCCCCATAACCCATGACCCCACCCTGCAGCCAGCCCCTTCCACATGGGACACCCGCACCCCCGCCCCCATCACCCGCAATGCCAACCTGCAAGCAGCCCGCTCCACATGGGATACCCCAGCCCCCATCACCCGTGACACCACCCTGCAGGCAGCCTCTTCCACATGGGACACGACAGCCCCCATCACCTGTGACGCCACCCTGCAGGCAGACCCCTCCACATAGGACACCCCAGCCCTGATCACCCATGACCCCACTATGCAGGCAGCCCCCTCCACATGGGATACCCCCATCCCAGCCCCCATCACCCATGACGCCACCCTGCAGGCAGCCCCCTCCACATGGGACACCCCAACCCCATTACCTGTGCCCCATCCTGCAGGCAGCCCCCTGCACATGGGATACCCTCACCCCATCACCCGTGATGCCACCCTGCAGGCAGCCCTCTCCACATGGGACACCCCAGCCTCATCACCCGTGACCCCACCCTGCAGGCAGCCCCCTCCACATTGGATATCCCCACCCCAGCCCCCATCACCCGTGATGCCACCCTGCAGCACCCCCACCACATGGGAAACTCCAGCCCCCATCACCCGTGATGACACCCTGCAGGCAGCCCCCTCCACATGGGACACCCCAACCCCCATCTTCTGTGACCCCACCCTGCAGGCAGACTCCTCCACATGGGATACCCTGACCCCAACCCCCATCACCCATGACCCCACCCTGCAGGTAGCCCCCTCCACATGAGACACCCCAGCCCCCATGACCGTGAGGAAACCCTGCTGGTAGCCCGCTCCACATGGGACACCCCACCCCCCATCACCCCTGATGCCACCCTGCAGGCAGCTCCCTCCACATGGTACACCTCAGCCCCCATCACCCATGACCCCCACCTTGCAGGCAGCCCCCTCCACATGGGATACCCCCACCCCAGCCCCCATCACTCGTGAAGCCACCCTGCAGGCAGCCCCCTCCACATGGGAAACTCTAGCCCCCATCACCTGTGATGCCACTCTGCAGGCCGCCCCCTCCACATGGGACACCCCAGCCCCCATCATCTGTGACCCCACGCTGCAGGCAGCCCCCTCCACATGGGATACCCACATCCCAGCCCCCATCACCCATGACCCCGCCCTGCATGTAGCCCCCTCCACATGAGACAACTCAGCCCCCATCACCCGTGAGGCCACCCTGCAGGTAGCCCTCTCCACATGGGACACCCCAGCCCCCATCACCCATGATGCCACCCTGCAGGCAGCCCCCTCCACATGGGACACCTCAGCCCCCATTACCCGTGACCCCACCCTGCCCCCTCCACATGGGACATCCCAGACCCAATCTCCCGTGACCCCACCCTGCAGGCAGCCCCCTCCACATGGGATACCCCCACCCCAGACCCCATCACCCGTGACACCACCCTGCAGGCAGCCCGCTCCACATGGGACACCCCAGCCCCCATCACCCATGACCCCACCCTGCAGGCAGCCCCCTCCACATGGGATACCTCAGCTCCCATCACCCGTGACGCCAACCTGCAGGCAGCCCCCTCACATGGGACACCGCAGCCCCATCACCTGCGAACCCACCCTGCAGGCAGCCCCCTCCACATGGGACACCTCAGCCCCCATCACCCGTGAAACCACCCTGCAGGCAGCCCCCTCACATGGGACACCCCAGCCCCCATCAGCTGGGAACCCACCCTGCAGGCAGCCCCCTCCACATGGGACACCTCAGCTCCCATCACCCATGACGCCAACCTGCAGGCAGCCCCCTCCACATGGGACATCACCTGCATGATGAACCTTAACATATAGTGACACATCATCATTCCATCCATTGTGTGTCATGTACCTTGACTGCCGCATAGTGACACCAGCCAAAATATCCACCGGAACATGTATCCTGCAAACAAAATTGAATGCATTCACCCGGGCCACATACATGAGTGTGTCAGCTGGGCAAACAGAATAGCTGTCCGGAACCATCTCCCAACATACACATGTAACAAGTGAATGTAGAGGTGAGTGCCTGCTGGCCATGTGACAATGTCATGGCATCAATATCCAGGCACAAATTGTTCACCAATTACAGAATCCAAACCACCCTCAATGTGTGCCACATGAACAAACACTAGCCAGGTGTCCCACAGCCTGACCTTCATTGAGCTGCTATTCCTAGAAGACAATCCCTAATAAACACATCACTCGTATGCCCATGTGTGAAGGACATGGCAATCAGACAGTGCACCAAACACCGAGACAGCTGCAATCGGCAGCCAATGTGTAAATAGTATAAAATGCCAATAGTGTATCCCAGGGCAAGAGGTTGACCAACACCAGAGACGATGATAACTGCAAAAACACATGCTGGTGAAGGGGAAAGCACCACCTGCGTGTTACACAGCATCAACCAAATCATTTGCAAATATCCTGAACATGTAACACTCCCACAGTCACCCCACCCACCTCACTCACAAACACAGTGAGGGCAAATAGACAGTCTGCTTTCCAGGAATAGTGTGCCGCCAATGATCTCTGCCTTAATGCCAGTAAGACTGGGATTCTCCTCATCAGCACACCAGCTCCCTCCTTTCCTGTCACTCTCTGGCTGGCCTCTCTTGGCCCTCTTCCTGCTCCCACCGGCGAGGCTAAAAACCATGGGGTCATCTTCAAATCCACACTCTCCTTCTCTGCTCAAATCTCTGACATCTCTAAGAAGTCACACTACCAGCTGCACCTCCTCAGAGGTATTCTTCCTTTCCTCTCCTTCCCCCCAGAAGCTCACTGTCTGCAGAGCTCTGGTGCTATCTAGGCTGAACTACTGCAACAGCCTCTTTCCAAATCTGCCTGCTTCTACTCTCCGCCCTCTGCAACTCATCCTGAACAGGACGAGACTTGTCATTGGCCTCAAGCCCAGGGATCATATCTCTCCAGGACTGAAATCTCTGCACTGGCTCCCAGTGGCTGCGAGGATTAAGTTCAAAACCCTCTATGTTGTCCCCAAGTCCTTCTGGGGCCTAGGGCCTCAATACCTTCAACTCTCTCTTCCTTAATATCTTCTTTCTCAAGCTCTTTGCTCATCCGCCTCCAACTCCCTCAGGGTCAGCCGCTTCTCCAAGCAACGAGTTGGTGGTAGATCTCTTTCTTCGGCTGGGGCCTCCCTCTGGAACAGCCTCCTTGCCTCCCGGAAACCTGTGGAGACCCATCTCCAGGTTCGGAAGCACATCAAAACCTTCCTCTTTGCTTCTGCTTTCTCTTCTCCTCTCCCCTGCTGAATGCCTGGCTGATACTGAAACTGCAATGGTCACCTGGCCACCCTTATGATCTCGGGCCCAGGTCCCCTCGCCCACCAGATGCACACCTGCACTGCCTCCCCGGCAACCCCCGCACTTGGGGACTCTTTTCTGTATCCCTACAATCCCCTACCAGCACTTGGCACCTGATGTCTGCACTTACCCTTGCACTTGCCACCAACTGGCCTTATTGTTTATTATTGTTGTATTTATTCTATGTATCCCATGTACTGCACTTTTCCCCTTCCCCCTTCTCATGCACTTGCACGATCTGAATGACACCTGGCCTAGTATGATCGTCTCTGTCTTCCCTCTGTTCCCCCTCCTTTGCCTCGTCGCACCTTGAAACACTTGTGTATAGGCGCGTTATAAATGCCATATTATATCATTAAGCTGCACATGTGAAAGGAAATGCCATTTCCCTGTGCACACACAAAATCCCACCTCACACACCACCACCGGTCCGCCCCATGGGTATACTCACCCTGCAAATAAACCCCGAACATAACACATGCAAGTAAGCAACCACACACTTGACTAACAATGGGCAGGATCATGACTACTAAATGGACTACCAAACAGGCACACTGCAAAAATAAGTGTGCCCGACAATGACTGTGAGAGTTAAAAATACATATATTAAATGGTTGTATTTCAACCATACATATTGTAAATTAATGTCATGATGCCTACTCCCGGAGAACCAGTCCAGGACCAGCGTCCCCGGAAGCAGACATCATGTTCCCGGGGAAAAGGCCAGCAACCCCTAGTAGGAGCCCTTTGGACACTGTCCTGGCGCCAAAGGCGCCAGGCTCATTTTGGACCTCAGTACTGGCGCCATAGGCGCCAGGCTCATAAAGGGAGTGTTTATGTGAACTTACCTGATGCAGACCGTGCTGCCAGATCCAGACCTCTTTGAGGCCTGAAAGGGACTATTTTGCCACTCGGGCGTGGCCGGGGAAGAATACGTACCTGGAACTACTTTGGGGGCTATTTAAGCCATGCCCAGACAGCAGCTCACGCTTCGCGTTGTTCTGCACCTAGCAGCTGGACGCTCACTGTGTCTGCTCCTGCATCCTGACTCCAGCCACGCCCGCCTCCATCCTGGAACACCTGAAAGGAAAGAAGAGAAGGGAAAAGGTGAACAGAAGAACATTACCTGCTTCTACCCGGAATCCGGAGTCATCAAGCCGGCAAGCCTAAGGGAAGACATTTATTTTAAAGACGCATCGCGTTGCTCGCTGCACCGCCGCGTTCCACTCACCTGTTCACGAGGCATCTCCGTGCTCCTTAGCGACCATCTGCACGATCCGCCGCATACCTGCGCCTAAGGGGGAAGAGAAGAACAAAAGGTGAGCAAAAGGAACATATTGAGGAAAGCCAGATTTTCGCCATGAGACTTACCTGATTATTGTTGGGAGAATCTTTCCTCATCTCGGGTCGGCGCCGCTTCTTCCGCAGTACCGTACCCCGGCCCCTATGAGGAAAAAAGACACACGCATTAGTGGGTGAATATAAGGACATTAAAGGAACCACCCATCATAAACTCACCTGAGTTTACCTTCGGCGAATTGTTTCCTCTACGCGAAATCTTCACTCAGCACCTGTGATAAAAGGGATAAGAGACGGACTACTGAATATAAAGGCAAATAGAAAAGGAGGCCAACTCTTGAACTTTTACAACAGTATACTTACGGCACCTTGCCAGGAAAGTCAAGTAAGCTTGGATCCTCACCAATCCGAACACCAGTGAAGTAACTGGATATAATCGCACCCCTGCACCAGAAGCAGGATGGAGTGCTCGTCCTTTCAAACCTTAAGGTGAGAGTTAACGGGGAATTTCGGAGGTTGTCTGAGGAGAGTGAAAGAGGGAAGAGGGAGGCCGACGCGCTACTCCGCAGGTAGTTAATCCCCTTTCTCCATCTGCAGAAGGATTCTCCTGCGAGTCAGACAAGCGAGATTTGGGTATCCTGTCCAGTCGGTCTTCCGAGTTCTGCGCATCACCTTAGAAGAGGTCGCAGCAGTCCAGACCTGGTCAGCGTTTCCGTGGGAGTCAGGTGAGCGTTACAATTAAATAATGAATCATAAATATAATTTTAAAAGATGTCCATGTAAAAATTGAAAAATAAAAATGTCCATGTGTATCAAAAATATTTTCCCTAAAAATTCTATAAAATCACAAATGAAACACCTCACACACCAAAAAACTATGTACAAGAAAACATGGAGGATAGTCCAGAGTCCACTACAAAACAAATAAAAAATAAAAGGAAAATTACACCTAGAGAACTATGTACAAAACAATGGAGTAATGTCCGTGATCTAAGCTCCAAATAATATGGAAAAATGAAAGGAAACATATATCTACAAAATTATGTACACAGGCAGCGGGCTAGTCCTCCTGGTGACCAATGTCACTCAATGTCACTCAATGTCTCGGCCAGGGCATCATCGAAGACTGCGTCCACTTCCACATGGAGGGCCTACGCTCTCTCCTCGAGGGCTTGCAGGGACTCCAGCATGGACCTCTCCCTCCCCTCCCACTCCCTGCAAGTATCCTCGAGGATGTCAGCCCGCCTCTCTGCCTGATTCAGTGCAATCTCCGCCCTGGCCAGGGTGACACTTGCCTCCAGAGCCTACTGCCTCTCTGCCCGGATTCGCATACTTGCCAACCCTACCGATTTAGGCGGTAGGATACCGCTTTTTAAGCAGTCCTACCGCCTACCGACTTTCGTGGCTGAAAGACGGCTTTTTCAGCATCTGCCTGAGGCCCCAGAGCACTGGGGGCGTGACGGCCCATTTCAGATTTTGATTGATGACAGAGGCGCTGGCGTGCGTCAACGCCTCTGTCATCAATCAAAATCTGAGATGGGCCGTCACGTGACTCCAGCTCTGCCCTGCTGCGCACCAAGCAAGGCTGTGTCTGCAGTGGCAGTGCCTGCAGCGTCAGTGCCATCCTTCGGGCACTGCAGTGCTGGTCACGGTGCCTAACTTGTCTTTCACGGGTAAGTAAGTTCTTGTCACACGTCCTCTGTGCTGCAGAAATCGTGTCCCCGATCCCCTGTGAAGTGTTGTCCTTCTCCTCTCCCCAGTAGCATAACCACTTCCCCTGCTCGCTGCCCGTATCGCACGAACACGGAGGACATCCTTGTTTTGAGGCCCACATTTGCGTCCTTCCTGACGCTGGATATCTACTTCCTTGAGATGCGATGCCCTGAGTAAAATAGCCTCCTACTTTGTGCCTGCTGCTGCCAAATCGCCCGGTGCCTGCTTCGTGAGGACACCCTCAGGGCTGATGACATCACCCGGGGGTGTCGGGCCCGTGCCCTGCTCCTGGGTGCCTGCTCTCCCTCCATTGTCATTGCTCCTGTTGTTCCCTGGATCGGTGTGGTGACCACCTCAGGTGATCCACTGTCGACTCCCAACTCATGCAGGGATGTTAGCTCCACCAGATGGGCCGACATTGGTGGGACTGGTGCACAGGGGGCCCTGGTGTTATCTGGGCAGGAAGGTGCCCAGGAGGACAACTGGCACACAGAGGAGCAGGACAAGGAGGGGGTTGCATAAGTGGCCAGCCCATGCATCCAATTTGAGACCAGGAATGCTACTAGCCAGTTCAGGAGACACCAGACATCATTGTGATGTCCAAGCACCCAAGTGCAAGGTGCACATCATCATGAATGGCGCTGATACGCTTCCCGATACCAACTAGTAGGGGTACCACTCTGTTACGCTCACCTGGTATCCACGGGGACGCCACACGATACTGGATGGAGGTCTAAGCGTTATCCCGGACCCCTCTATGCCTGGTTATGTGCCAGACGTTGGGTAGCGCCTATAAAAGGAGAATGGAGGGTTAAGATAATGGTTCTGTGATGGGTGAACTCCCACCTCCCTCTGGTCCAAATCCCCTCCCTTGGGGTTATTGCTCACCTTAGGTTTTTGTGCGTTGAACTCTCCGTCCTGCGTCTCTGTGCAGGGGCGCGTTGTTGGTGCGGGCATTCCGTGGACCTAGTTGCTTCACTGGTCCGTGTGCCCTTATGTCGGGTCCAGACCGGCTGTGACTCCGACTCTGCTTGCTGTCTTCCAGGTGAGTTAAAATGTCTTTTCTGGGAGACCACCAGGGGGCGGGGAGCATGCAGGATGTGTAAGCATCGCGCTCTTGAAAGCACCGCAGGGCCTAGTGGACTTTCCTAGTCCCCAGCCTGGAGTATGAGATTGAGCCAGAGAAGACCTGCCCCCTGATCAGAGGGCCCTACCCTGAGAGACCCACCGCTGAGACCCTCCGCGGTGTGGACCGGGGCCCTGGCTATAGAGGTGTCCTGAGAAAGTGCACACGAGCGACGGCGGACGCCGCCGCCCCCGCTGCCCTGCAAAGAGGCCCCACCCCCCGTCCTAGAAGCATATTTCGCGGAGGTGTGCTGGGGGACGCACCGCACCGTGGGGGACCTGCAGTGGGGCGTGCACGGACGTGGCCCCCACGGACACAGTGAATCCTACGAGAGCCGAGGACCAAGGAGGACACGGCCCGGGCTTCCCGCCCGCTACCAGCACAGCGCAACGGGTGCAGCACAGAGGGGCGCCCCCCAATATACCGGGGCCTTGAGCTCGCTCCTGGCCCACACCCAGTGCACGGAGGCCCCTGCGACCGGCATCGGCCCCGTGGACGCCCCGGAAGCGCCTTGGCCTACTCAGCGGAGCCCAGCACAGTAACGGGGAGCAGTTGGAGGTGAGGAGAATGTGGGGGGGCAGGGACAATCGAGTGGACGAGCGGACGAGCCACCTGGGGGCAGCCCCCCCCAGGGCCTTCTCCTTGGTTGCATGCAGGTACGCCACCCGGCTGGGGCGTGACGAAAAGAGCACGGGGCTGCCCAAATTCGACGGATTCTACTAGGCCCATTATCGCCGAGACTCTTCTCAGACCAACAGGCCCCACCTAGGGCACAACGCTACTCACAGATCCACGTGCCCTCACCGCCACTGTGGGGTCCTGGACCGTCGACCCTGACACCGGCCCTCATAAGGGGTATAGCGGCACCGTCCCCGAGGTGCACCAGAAGGCTCGGACCCTGGAGCGACCCCCAGTACCCAGGGCGATCTCATCCCTCCAGCGCTTCCGCCGACCCCTCACAGCCCTCAGGGACGCCATAACCACCATGCCGGCGGGTAGCGAACCCCCTCCCGCAGCACTCACCAAAGAGGATCTCAAGGACATTCTCCAAGAGATTAAGGCGATTCACACGGACATTCAAGCCTCCATAGTGGATCTCAAGGGGAGGGTGGAGACCCTGGAGGATAAAATGGAAGGCATGGAAAATAATCACCTCCAGGCAGACCTGCTCAACATGAAATACGAGGCTAGGCTAATGGACTTGGAAATGAGAGAGGAGGACATCATTTTGAAGATGGACGATCTTGAAAACAGAGAACGCCGAAACAACCTGCACATCATGGGTGTGACTCAAGAGAGAGGTGAAACTGCGGCGGACGTGGGGAGGAAGGTCCAGGGCCTGATAAATCAGCTTTTTACTTTGGAGGGCGGCAAGGAAGTCCAGCTGGAAAGAGCGCATCGAGGTGGAGGGGGTGCGGGCGGGGGACCGAGGTCCATTGTGGTGCGGTTCCTCCGTTATAGAGAGAAAATTGAGGTCTTGGAGAAGGCAAAAAGACTGGGGAGCTTTATTTTTGAAGGCGACATAATTAAGATATTCCAGGACCTATCCTCCCTCACGCTCACCCGCAGAAGAGATTGTCGTCCACTCACCCAGTGGCTTACAAGCCAAGACATTAGATACAGATGGTCCTTCCCCTTTGCCCTTTCCTTTGAACGGGCCGGGGTAGACTATCGAGTGATTAGTGACAAAGAAGCCTCACAAGTACTACAAGTGCTCAAGGGGGACGCCCCGGAAGGGGGAAATACGATGGAGACCCAAGAACCAGGCGATACTGGGAGAGAACTGGCGGGTCCCTGGTCCACGAAGAAGAAAACAAAGGGCAGGAGAAAATTCAGGAAACCTAACACGCCGATGTCAGAGGCTGAAGGGGACTAGGAGTGTAGAAATAGTTTAACGGAAAAATTAAGTCTGGCTCGTAGGTGACCCCGGCTGGGGACACAGAGTTTATTAAGAGAACTGGGTGCAGGAACATGCACACACCCTGGTGGCTTGCCCGTTGGCAGGCGTCTTGGACAAAGGAGGGAGGAGTAAGGGGGGAGGGAGGGGAATTGATTTTCAGGGGATCGGGACACGATATCCACCGCACTTCAAACGGGCTCAGGGCAGCCCCGACATGACCGGGAAGACAGGATACTTAAGAAGGGAAAGCAATGGCAGTCAATGATAAAAGGGGCCGGACGAGTCACTCAGGGTTTGCTCGCTCAACGTCAAGGGGCTCCACTCGCCGACGAAGCGCTCCCTTCTCGGGAGAGAAATGAAAAATGGAAAGGTGGATATCTTGTTTGTTCAAGAAACCAGAACAGTGAGGGGGGAGGAGAGGGCCATTCCAGGATCTCACGTTGGTCAGACCTTTTGGGCATCAGGTCTTGTAAAGAAAGGCGGAGTGGGCATCCTACTCCAAAGGAACCAGAAATTTACAGAGGTGTCCCGGTGGGAGAGGGAGGATGGAAGAGCCTTGGTAGTGTCCGGCAACCTACATAACTCCAGAGTCAGCCTAGCAGTGATATACTGCCCTAACGTGGGCCAGAGGGAATTTGCTCAAGTGGCCCTGGAGGAGGGGATGGCTAAAACGGAAGGGCTCTTGATCCTGGGCGGGGACTTCAATATGTGGGCAGATCGAGAGCTGGACCATAGTGGGAGTTCGGCCGCATCAGGCAACAGAGGTGCTGATCCTCGTGGCGGGTTGCGGGAATTAATGTGGGAGCAGGGATTGGTAGACATATGGAGGGAGCTGCACCCTAGACGTAGGGGATACACCTTCTACTCCACAGTCCATGGCACCAGGACCAGGATAGATTACCTTTTCATGGGGAGTCAGCACACGAGCAGAATAGAGGCTTGTGACATCCGCCCGGTCAGCTGGACAGACCACGACATGGTCTGGTCAGATGTCAGCATAGCGGGGCTGAAACCCAGGGAGTCTCTTTGGAAGTGCAATGACTTCCTGCTGAGGGACACGGTCTTTAAGGAAGAAATGTCCGCCGCAATTAAAGAATTCTTTGAGCTAAATGACACTGGAGAGGTGAGCCGGGAGATGGTGTGGGAGGCGGCTAAAGCGACTTGGAGGGGAAGGTTGATCAGCGAAGGGGCATCCAAAAAAAGAACTAGGACCCTCTTGACCCACAGGTTGAGATCTGAAATAAACCACCTAGAAAGCTCAGAGGGGAAGGCGGAGACAGAGAAAGAAAGGGATCTGAGCATAGCGAGGGAGAAGAGACTAGAATTGAGGGAAATGGAGATGGGGAAAATTGTAGCGGGGCTCCAACACCTACGTCAGAAATACTATGAGAAGGGAGACAAGGCTGATGCTATGCTGGCAGCAAAATTGCGAGGCCAAAGGGCTGATAGATGGGTGGCGAGAGTGGTTAGCGCTGAAGAGGGGGAAAGATCGGATCTGGAAGGGAAAGTCGAGAGTTTCGCTTCTTTCTATGAGAAGCTCTACGGGAGGGAAGGGGAGACAGAGAAGGAAGAGAGAGCGGTTTATCTCAATGGGGTCACCCTCCCCTCCCTCGATCCCTTAGAAGCGTCGGCCCTAGATGCCCCCATAACTGAGGAGGCGGTCCTTAGAGCCATATCAGGACTTAAACTGGGCAGGGCCCCGGGGGAGGACGGGTTTTCGGCAGGTTTCTATAAGGCTTTTTCGGGCCTCCTGGCGGGGTTCCTTGCGGACCTTTTCTCGAATATTATGAGAACGGGGAGGGCACCCCCTTCCTTTGGCAAAGCGCTGATCACGGTGATTCCGAAGGAGGGGAAAGACCCTGCGGATTGCCGCTCCTACAGACCCATCTCCCTCCTGAATGTAGATGCGAAGCTATTTACCAGGATTATCGCCTCGAGACTGGACAGCTACATGCCAAGGCTAATTCACTCTGATCAGGTGGGTTTCATACGGGGAAGGCAAGGTGCAGATACACTGCGCAAGACGTTGCACCTGATGAGAGAGGCAGCACCGAAGGGTGGGAACCCCATCCTGGTGTCCATTGATGCTGAGAAGGCGTTCGATCGGGTTGACTGGGGGTTCCTTCAGGGGGTACTCGGGGAGCTGGGCTTCGGGGCGGGGATTAAACAAGCCGTCAAGGCCCTATATGTGTCACCTACCGCCAGAGTCACAGTCAACGGTCGCCTGTCACGAGTCTTTCATCTCCAGAGAGGTACGAGGCAGGGTTGCCCCCTTTCCCCTCTCCTCTTCGCCATAACAATGGAGATTCTGGTGGAGTACCTCAGGGGGGCCTCAATGGTGAGAGGAATTGAGGTGGGCGAACGCACCTTCAAATTAGGCCTCTATGCAGACGAAATCCTGCTCCACCTGCGGGATCCGGCAAGGTCGGTCCCAGCCGCTTTGCAGGTGATTCAACAGTTTGGCCACTTCTCCGGGTTCAAGGTAAACGTCAGCAAGTCCATGATCTTTCCCTTCGCACCTGATGCGGATAGAGACCTTGCGGAACTCGTCCCACTGGGCCTCCGAATCTGCTTGGAGGAGATAAAATACTTGGGGATCAATATAGTCCGTCCCGACGGGGATCTAGGCCAGGCAAACTACCCCCCGCTCTTTGTTAAACTATTCAGGGACATCGAGGCTTGGGGAAAGGGACAGATCTCCTGGATGGGTAGAATAAACGCCATAAAAATGAATTTGCTCCCCAGGGTGTTGTACGTCTTCCAAATGCTCCCCTTGGAGGCTCCTGAATCATACTTTAGAGAAGCCAAGAGGCGCATAGTGAAGTTCATATGGCAGGGCCAGAGACATAGGATTGGGTACGAGACTCTCACCCTCCCCAAGGATAGAGGAGGGGTTGCCCTCCCGGACCTTAATGCCTACCATAGAGCAGCCCAATTTAGGGCCCTGGCTCCCCACCTTAGAGAGGACACAAATAAACAATGGGTATACATTGAAAATTTCTACCTACGCCCGGTCACCGTGGGGGAATGGCTATGGGTCCCACTGAAAAAGCTCCCCAAAAGAATTAGGGACCACCCAATACTGGGCACAATGTGGAAAGCACTAGCAGGGAAAGGCTCTAGTGAGAGTCACCACATGGCCCTCCACTCTGAGCCACATCTGGTTAACGCCAGTCCTCGAAGATATTCCGGGCCACGAACACTATCAGTCATAGTTTGACGCGGGCCTGTGTAGAGTAGGCCAATTGGTAAGGGAAGACACTTTCATAAGTATCCAGGAACTCGAAGAGGCTCTGGGAATCGGCAGGCTCTCCCCGCTCCTATACCTGCGCCTTAAGGGCATCCTAATGAAACCTAAACTAAAATCATGCTTACAAAGAGGGCTGACCCCGGTTGAGAAAACCTTAGACTCCCACATGGAAATGAAGGGCCTCATCTCCCTCCTTTACAGAGCACTGTTGACCTCCCGTGAGGGAGCGACTAAGAGCCTTAGAGGCTGTACCATCGGGGATGGGCTCTGGGGGAGGCTATGTAGCAGGGCATTTAAGACTTCCATCTCATGCCAGTACAAGTCCCACACCATCAAGCTTCTCCACAGATGGCAGTACGACCCGATCTCCCTCTCTAGGATGTTCCCAGGCACTGTCCCGTTGTGTTGGCACGGATGTGGGGAAAGAGCCGACTACTGGCATATGTGGTGGTCCTGCAGGAAAGTACAAGTCTATTGGTCAGAAGTGCTCAGCTGGCTCGAGGAGGCGGCAGAGTGGGTTTACCCATAAGACCCATTGTTATTGATATTTGGTCTCCGCTACAGGGACAACCACTGGGAGAAACTCCCGGACCTGACACACTTCTTGCTATTGGCAGCCAGAGCTGTACGGGCCAGGACTTGGAAGAGAGCATCTCTCCCCTCAAAGAGGGAACGGGTGTTGGTGGCCAAAGACATTTATTTCATGGAGAGACTAACATCAGCAATACACGGCTCCTGCACGCAAGTTGAGATTGATTGGCTGCAATTTATGGAAGCGTTCGCCAATGTTGTGGACGATATGGGAGCCTAGCTGATGTACCCCACCCGGCCCGAAAACTGGTTGTGGTAGGAGACTCTTTGCACTTCCTCAAGTAAAGTCCATTTATGTCAATTCCTTGTATGCCCGGTTGGAGCTGCCCGAAACGTTTACTCATGGAGATGTGAATCGTGTGCCTCATCGTTAGGGGTCTTGTGTGGGAGGGGAGAGGTAGGGTGTAAACAGCTGATTTTTTTCTAATCAAAGTTGGCTCGGGCCGGTGCCCGGTTGCCATTGTTTGTATTAATGCTTTGTTGCCTCGAAAAACCAATAAAATTGAATTAAAAAAAATATATATTTTCTGTCTTTATTCTGTGTCTTTCTTTCCCTCCGTTTTCGCTGTCTTCTCGGCGTCTTGCTCCACTACACTGTTCCATAACAATGTCTCTTTTTATTTTTACAGGGATGGTTGCGATCTCAGATTTGCCGCGCCGGTGGCGGAGAGCACTGTGCTGTTTATTGGCGTTAATTGCTAACCTGTGTTCTCTCCCCTTCTTTGTACAGGCTGCGGTGATGTTCCGGAGTGATGAGCGATCGAATCGCTGCTTGCCCAGGTAAGTACTTTGTTAATGCTGACCTTGTTCCTTCTCCCTTGCAGGTTGCGGTGAAACCTAGAGATGGGCGAGGTAAGAGAAGCGCAGGGTGCTGCCAGGACTCGCTGCTTGCCCAGGTGAGAATTGTTATTAATGCTTTCCTTGTTTCTTTACCTTTACAGGTTGCGGCGAACTCCGGAGATGGTCGAGGTAAGCGAAGCGGAGGATGGATTCAAGACCAGTTACTTCACAGATAAGTGTTCTTGCTCTCTAATTCTGTTCTTGTTCTTGCAGGTTATTAATGGAATCCAGATCTAGGGGCTTCAGGATCGGGCCGCCGGAGAAGCAGATGAGCAGGAGCTGGACACATGGTGAGCGTTACGCTGCAGGAGTGCAGAATAACACAAAGTGTGTTCTGCTGTTTGGGTAGGTTTAAATAGCCCAGATAAAGTAGTTCCAGGCCAAGTAGTTCCAGGCCCAGCCACACCTAAAACACTAGACCGCATGGCTTGGTTCTAAAGAACTGAGCTGTGTAATAGGCCTTCATGTTGGATTAAGGTCCAAAACTAGTATTGCTTTATTCCTGATAATGAGCCTTGCGCCAAAGGCACCAGGACTGACTCCATGTATGTTTCTGATGCAGTTTTAAGGGCCTTGGGGCCAGTGTGAAGGGCTTTACCCCACTGCTGCCAGGGGGCTGTTATACCTGAGGGGGTCAGGGGCATGGATCGTGACACACTCATTCCCGAATGGCAACATCCGCAGGCAGTGGGGTGTCGGTCCGGGTGGAAACAACCGACACCTGCGGATGGGTCCAGCCTGGGGCATGCTGGCAGGTGCATACTGCTGCAGGCGCTGAACTAGGGCCAGGATTTTTCACAGGTACCTCCACAGTGACCTGCGCAGCCTCATGCTCCTGGGTCAGGACTGCAGCAGTCACCACCCCCGCTGGGCCCCGTGGACTAGGCTAATACTGCCTCCTCCTCCCCCTCCAACCTGGATGCCTCCCCAGCATCTTCCAGAATGGATGGCCCCTGTATGGGCTCACTTGTCCCCCCCCACTGCTGAGGAGTCTAAATCCACCTTCGCCCTCTTGGACCTCCCCTTAGCAGCTGTGGCCGATGATTGAGACGTGGCACTAGTCTCCTCACTCCCCGAAGATGTCTTGTCCAGGGGGTGTGACTGGGCCTTGTGTCTCTGCCCGGTGGAGGCATCCCTGCTGCCTTGCTCCACAGCACCTTCTCCGCCCTCTTCTTCCAATGTAACTGTGGATAAGGAGACATAGAACACAAACATCAGGGTATTGCACCGATGTGTGTTTGGCACCGAAAATATGCGCATGAAGTACACTGCTAAAGGTATAAACCATCATCACCCTCCACAACACACAGATACATGCAATGTACATACATTCCCATACATGTCTGTCCTTCACAACAGACAAGCACATCCGTGGACATGGCACTGTCACAATTTATCAATTGTGCATGCTACACACACATGTGGCATGGCCCATACACATGTCATGCACACACATCACAGTCCTCAAGCAGTGCACTGAGCTATCACATCAGAGTCCCATCAACAGCAACCACGCAACAAGACTAGGTCACACATTGAAATGCACCTGTTACATCCATCCAGGAGTGATGGCCAGTCACACAGTCACATCTTAGACACATCCACATGAACACCATGCATGTTCATGATGTTAACAACAACATCCATCTGTCACACCTCTCACACGGGCACGTCTCAGACACATGTGACAAACCATGTGCACGTCGTGAAATGCTGCAGTACATCATACAATGCAAATGTAAGACCATTGAAATTACACATTGTTCATAGTACACATGTAGGGCACTGTCTGGGACATGCACACAGACATCCATACAAGAGGCATACTTGCTGTAAGGTTAAGGTGCACACTCCCACCATACATCAACATGCACATGCACTGTGGAGGCCAGCAACACATGGACACTAACCTGATGACTCCAGATGGAGCTGCAAATCGCTGATCTGGTTGTGCAGCGCCGGGTAGAATTTCTCCAGGACCCACATGTCGGTGGTGTTAATACCTGGGGTAGGTCCTTGATTTGAGGTGCTCCCATCCCTTGTGCACGTGGTGGTAGTCACCCTCTTCGCATTGATGGCACCCACAATTTGGTCCCAGATCAGCTTCCGTCCTTCCGTCCTTCCTTGCTGTGGAAGAGGGCATCATAATGCCCCAGGACATGCGCCACCAGGATGTCTACTTCGATGGCTGTGAAGTTGACAGCCCTCTGCCTCGCTGCCATGGGGTTGCCACTAACCTCGGAAGATGTTGGTTGAGGCATGGCAACCCCAAGATAGAAGTGGGTGGGCAAGGTGGTCCTGGGGTTGGGCCGTGGAGCGGTGGTGATGGAATGGCACGTTGGGAGTCTTCGGGATCAGCTGAGGTGGTCACAGGGCCAAGGACAGGAGCACTGGCAATGTCTTGACAGCAGGCACTCAAATTGCAGGGCAGGTGGGCAGCAGGCACACACAGTGGCTCATATGAGGCAGCTTAGGGCAGTAGGAGGCAGGTAAAAAGGCTTGCAGGCAGGAGCGTGGGTCTTCTGTGTTTCTCGTGTGGGCAGTTGGAAACAGAGTGACGGGTACTCCGTGCATGCAAAGTTAGCACGTACACATGAAATCAGAGGAAAGGGCCTAATTGCGTAAATTACGTGACACACGCTGGCTGTTGGGCTTTGGCGTTCAGAATCGGGATAAAGGAGTGCATAGGAGAACATCACACCGCACGTACGAGTTGGAGCGGACAGACGTGTGGACTTTGGAGATTTTTGGGGTGGCACGCAATTTGTTCACTACTGTGACAGTGCAAACTTCTTATTTTGGTGGGGGATTTGCCTCTGCCCACATGCGCATGTATTTATTTATTTATTGAATCGCGTGCGCATTATTCATACTCTGTGTGCCCCTGTGTATCGCGTACCCCCATTATTAACATCACAGTGGCTTTTGTGGTCTCCGAGTACGCATTTATGGTGTTGGTGGGTTCCACAGCGTATCGTGTAATGCTTTTTCTTTTCACAGGAGCTACCGAGGGGTCACACACACACATCTTTGATATTTAGGGTGCCTGTGCGTTACGCGCCCTGTTCATTTTTTCACCCAGGGTAATATGAGCCTTGCTGGACCACACTAGTACGTTTTACATCATGTACCTGCCCCCTCACTCCTATTGCCCAGGACAATTGTGTGTTAGGCCTACCATTGTACAAATTCATCTGTACCATGGTTGGGAAGGCACCAAGAGGGAAAGGTGGCCGAGGTGGCCAGGGTCCGGCACGCGCAGAGAGAGCTGTGCACCACCCCCAACAGGGTCAGGGAGCTGCAGGAGATGCTGCTGTCCCCTGCACCCAGGGTCAGGGAGCTGCAGGTGATGCTGCTCTCTCCACCACCCATGGTCAGGGAGTTGCAGGGGCAGCTCCTGTTCCCAACAAACAGGGTCAGGGAGCTACAGCAGTATTTGTTGTGCCCCCCTCAGGTACACAGACACGCAGGGGCAGCTGATGGCTGTGTGTCCAAGGGGAAGGGACGTCCCCACAAAACACCTGACCCCAGCACCCTGGGTCAGGGATTTACAGGGTCATCTTCTCTCCCAAGCACCCATGTTGAGGCACCTACAGATGAAGCTGCTACCCCCAACCGCCCGGGTCAGGGAGATACAGCAGTATCTGTTGTCGTCCCCCCCAGGTACACGGACACACAGGGGCAGCTGATCGCTGTGTGTCCAAGGGGAAGGGGCGTAAAAGTTAAAGGCCCAGGACCCAGCTCCCATGTTGAGGGACCTGCAGGGCCAGTTACTGACCCAACATCAGTGGGTGATGGCATGGCCCAGGCCACTAGTGTTCCTGCGCCTAATGCCCAGAGTGGTCCCAGCCACACAGGGTCTGCACCACCTTCCAAGAGGCAGAAGCATGCAGAACAGGGAAAGGCTGGATCCCAAAGCGCAGCAAAGGAGACTGCCACGTCGATGAAGAGGAGCTTTAATGATGATGAACTCAAGATCTTTGTGTAGTACGTGTGCGACCACCACCGTGACATGTGCATGCTGCCAGGGAGCACCCATACGCCTGCTCAGTGTATGGTCCACTGGCAGCGAGTCACGGATGGCATCAATGCCTTGGGGGATGAGAGGCGCACCGCTCGTGAGGTCATGAAGCGCTGGAATGACCTCCACCATTGAACCAAATCACAGCTGGGTGCCAACATTGCTTCTACTCTGGTGACTGGAGGTGGTTCACCACAGGACCAGGATCTCACGCCATATGAAGAGGCCATGAGCGAGTTTATTCATGTGGATCAGCTGCAAGGCGTCGGAGGCCTGCCAGATTACGAGGAAATGTCCGGTGAGTGATGAAGTGTGTGCATCCTGAATATGTGTATGTAGATTAAATAAATGTGCATGATTGTGTAGCACTTCTGCCTGCATTTGTATGCCTGCCATAAGTGAACCATGTCATGGTGTACTGACCAGTGCTTAGTGTACTGCAGAGTGCATACAACCCATGTGCTGCACATCAGTTGAACATGGCTTTGGGACAGTAGTCATCCACAACCGTCAGATATTAAAAGACATTTCTGGCATGCCAACACAATGTGGCATCTGGCTATGTACATCAGTGATGTTAGTTACTGAGCTATGCCAGTCAAGTGCTTGTGTCTGAAGCACATGCAACACATCATGCACTGCATGTAGTAGAAATTCCATCCACACATGCCCATAGGTGGTTTCAGGCTACCCATACCTTCCATGAACACTGTCAGCGTGCGGGACATTGTGCCATGAGTGATATAGCATTTAACTACTCTGTGTAAATCCCTGCCGCAGTTATGGCACTGAGCCCAATGGAAGATATTTGTCTGGAGTCTTCCACGTTGTCCTGACACACTGTCCCTCTTGTGTGTCACTGTCCCCTCTTCCTGTCTCCCAGCACATGTCATCACTCTCTCCACATCACACACCTGGGACACCACACTCAGTGCACTTCCACATTTTGTGCACTCCCTGTGCCAGTGGTACCCTGGTGTTAGATGTAATTGTAGTGGACTTGGCTGTAATTAGGTGTGCACATGTTCTCCTGTAGGTTAATGTCATGTTGCATACTCACTTGATGAGTCACAAATGTCATGTTTTAGTTTACTGTTTGCTGTGCCTTGGGACAGGGTGTGTGTCCACAGGTACATGTCTGTTGGTAATGTGTGCAGTGCTTACATGGTCAGGGACATGGGATGTGGTGGAAAATCTGCATATGCCATGATTGCAGTGATTTTCGTGCATAATGTGTGTATGCAAATTATGGCATGTTAACATACATGGCAATGTGTTGCAGGACAGCATTGTGATGACAATGCTTGTAGTAGATGCAATTAACATGATTCTGTCCATGTGCAGGTGATGAGCCACCAGATTCAGGGGAGGGGGTAGAGGAGGAACGGGATCCTGAGCCCAGAGAGAGCACCAGTGGAGGACGTTTTGTGGCAGCCCATGAAAATCCACTGGTGCTACAGTCCATCCGGGCCATGACTCAGTATGAGTCTGACGCCAATGATACCAGTAGCTCTGGCGGTGAACCGGATGTCCATTCCTCTATGCTGTCGGAGGCGAATGCATCAAGTGTTGGAGCTGTTGTAGCCTGTGCGTCTTCAGGGGGTCACGTCCCCTCACAGGGCCAGTCAGTGTTGTCACGTCCGTCTGTGGTGGTTACGGCTGCAAAGCCACGCTCCACTGTATTGGCTTCCGGTCCTGGGACGGATGACTGAGATGCAGTGCTGCAGCCACAGACAGCGGCTTTACATCAAGGGCCATACTCCCTTGGGTCTGGCAGGCGCAGGGCATGCACATGTGGTGGACGTGTCGTGGCTGGGGAGACAGTGTAGGAGCAGTCAATGTTGCGTGTTGCACAGCAACAGGGTGCTTCCTATGAGATGTTGGCTCAGGGCATGGATAGGGTGGCCAAATCCATGTTCTCCTGACAAACATAGGTAGAGCACCATCTGCAGGCATTGCGGTTCACATGCCACTTACACAGGCTGCACATGGAGGCCAGCAACAGGAGCCGACTGGCCAAACTGAGGCCTCTGCAGGCATACCTGCTTGCAGAGGGTCGGGCCCACAGGGAAGCCCTGAGGCAAGAGTTTCTGGCCCTGATAGCTTCAATGGAAGTGCTAGAGGCAGCCAGCAGTACACAGTACGAACATCAGATGCAACTGTTGACTCATACCATCTCGGAGGAACTCTGTGCATCCTGTGAGGTGTTGCATGAGGACCTCCGAGGCTTCATGTTGAAGATGCATTCATCTGGGTCCCACCTGGCCGCTGCATGGAGGACCAGGCCAGGGCTATACATGGTCAACCTCCCGTACCACTACCACCTTTTGCATTCTACACAGGAAGGCGACGACAGCGGCGAAAGACCTCCCAATCCATGATATCCAGCGTGCGGTCCATGAAACCATGGAGGGAATTGTCTGTTTCAACATCCACACATGTCATTGTTGACGTGCACCCTGCCCCTCCCCCCTCCTGGGTGGACCCCCTCAGTCCAAGATGGACATTTCTTTACTTTTTTACCCCCCTCCCTCACCCCTAGCCAGATGTTGGCATTTCATATTTTGTTTTGCCCTTTCCAGGTTGTGGTCTTTGTTATGTTTTGTATTGATTGCCCTTGTGGTGTGCCATTAACTCCTCAGGGACTATACATGTGCAGTGGTGTACGTGCAGGCATGCATAGTGAAGTCATCTAGCATGTTTGCATGGGGTGCACAGGATGGCATGTGCAGGTAATCATAGCTTTGTTTTTCCATGGCATGTGTGTGCTGTGTCAATTATACTGCGCAATGGGTGTTTTAATATGTTCGCCCATGTTGTTCCAGTAATCCGTGATGTGGCAGTGACTGCTGTCCCGGGTGAGACAACCTGCACAATTCGAAGTCCACACTCCTCATGCCATCCACCAGACAATGTCGTTCCTTTAACAAATTAGGAAACACACTTACTGGTGAAGGTCATGTGGGATTTACAACATGCAGACCAATTTATTTGGTAAGCATTTGCACTGTCTTGCATGTTGGGCATGCTTCATTGTTGGGCATCTTTGCTGCATGTGTCGGTTGTCTTATATGTCCTTTGCATGCACACATGGTGTTGTGGTAATTTGATTAGGGCTCATGTCACTGTGTAAGCTACCTATGTGGATACCTCAATGGGCGCACCGACTGTCAGTATTGCTCGAGGGTTGTATTACTCACCCAGGGGCGATGCCAATGATGGTTTTGGTCTTGTTAATCTGAACGATTGCTGGGGACACTGTTTACTGATTATGATAACTGTGCTTTCTGACTGTGTGTCCCCCTTTCGTGGTTGGATGTGAGTGTGTAGCATGCTCAACTGTTTGTAGACTGTGGCAGCGGCCGATGTTTGAGCTGAGGTGTGCCTCGTTCAACTTTTATCAGGTCTAATGAGTGGCATATCTGATCCCTATCAGGCTTTGTGGGATTGGGAATGTTTCTCAGATATGCTGGGTCGAATTTATGGTTCAACTATTAGTGTGTGCCTACTCCCTATCTGCTAATGTTTATTCCTCAATGCTGTCCCTCCAGAGCCATTTCATCATGTTACTCTGACCTTCTTCAGGTGAGCCAGTTATTGATGGAGATTTTGTGCAGGGGATCTTTATTGTCAGCAGGGGCCAACCTCTGTGATACACATCCTGCTGCCCTCGGTTTGGTGACTCATTTCTTTGCTTTCCATGACATACCCATGTGTTTCATCTTCTAATGTTCCTTCTCTCTCCCTCTTCCCTGCTAAGCAATCCCTCTGCTCTCTCACTCTGTAAAACAGGCACGGCCGCTGCCGGAGTTGTATTTTTTCCGGTGCCCAGAAATGGGCAATTACCGCCTATTCCTGGCCGCCAGAAGAAATTTGTCCCCGTTCCCATTTGAGCCCGGTAGGACTCAATGGGAATGGGGAAGCCGGATGCACAGGCACCAATATTATCGGTGCCTGTGCATCTGAAATGCTGTGCTCGTGGGTATCTTCCATTCCACCAGGTAAGACCTGGCGGAAAGAAAGGCACTCGCAAGCACAACTCAGAGTTTTCTGGTCCGGATACAACGGTACCGGCAAGCTTTCCGGTACCGTTGTATCTGAACCGGCAAGCTCGTAATGAGGCCCATTGTCTCTACTCTTGCTGTTGTTCTTGCTGATGATTCGCTCTGGTCATCGTCCCCTCATCTGGGGTCTTTGGATCGCTTCTTCCCCTTTTTCTTCTGTATCTTGTGACAGGTGGGCGTCACCACAGTATTTCTTAATGTCACTGAGATGCAACCAAGTTCGCCTACCCCTAATCTTTACTGCTGAAGGTGTGGTTATCTCGACGGTGTATGTCCCTTCAATCCTTGACTTATGCCATTTTATATTAAAATGTCGACACAGCACTTGGCCTCTGATGTATCGTGGGAGCGGCTGTAATAATCTAGCAGGGTCAAAAGGTTAATTCAAGTTTTCAGTGATCCTTGCTGGGCCCGCTGCCTCGGCTGTAACTGTTTGGAGATACATTTCAGAGATTTAGCCATAGCCATCAAATAATCATGCATCTTTTTACCAAGCACTGTCACAGAATTCTCTGCCTCTTTTCGGGAATGAGTGGGATGAGCAATTGAGACATGCATTCTACATCCTGTCACCAGCTCTTGAGGTGTCAGGTGATGGTCAGAGCCTGGATGATTGTGTAAGACATAAAGAGCCAGGGGAAGGCAGTGCAACCAATTATTGTGCAAAGTGTGTTTTTATTTTGGCAATGCATTCCTTCAGTGGGCCATTTAGGTGCTTGCAAATCCCATTCGCTTGGTGATGGTAAGCAGATGAGAATTGGTGTCTTATTCCCAATAGAGATGCAATATGTTCAAACACCTCATTCACAAAAGGGTGTCCTTTGTCAGAACGGAGCACTTTGCACACTCCTGATCTAGGGCATACCTCTCATATGAGGAATTTTGCAGCCAATATGGCATCTAGATGTGTGCAGGGACCTAAGAGAAAAGGGGCATACTACCACAATCATATTTTGGTAGCCATTACAAGTTTGAAGCATATCCACATGCTCGATGTGCAAATGCCAAAATGGCCCAGTAGGATGGGGTATTGTTCCTCTCACCATTCTCAATGTGTGACCAGCAGTACATTTTTGACATAATATGCAATCAACAACAAAATTGGTCACATGTTCACTTAAATTTGGGGTGAACCACCCATCTGAAATAGATGCTGCAAGACACTCTGTTGTGGTATGTGTTGGATAGTGTAGCTGTTCCAGAGCTACTGTCAATAACTCAACAGGCATGAAAGGTCTCCTTGTGCTATCCTGTCTCCAAATTAGCTCTGTGGGGGATAATGAGCATCCCGTTTCCTTCCAAAATTCCTGCTCTTCTTGCGGCACGCGTCCCTGCTACTTTACAATCTGTGTTACGAACAGAGTATTAACCCCTTTTTTCATCACCATGTTACGTGCATGTGTACATTTGTTTGGGGCCGTTGTTATGTCTAGTATTTTAGGGAAATTTGCTGAACTTTTGGCTTCTGCATCTGCGGCTTTATTGCCACGGGAAATCAGGTCTGCACCTCTTGTATGTCCGGCACACTTCACCATGGCGACCGCTGAGGGATATTTGAGCTCATCTAACAGCAATGGCGCATGTTGTACTAGTGTGCCGTCTGTATGCTGCAAGACTCTCCTTTTCCAACGTGACAGTCCTGAGTGTACTGAGTCAGAATATACTGTTACTGCCTCATCCTTATGCTCTTCAAGTGCTAAAATCATGGCTACCAATTCTGCTACTTGCACTGACAAATGTGCTGGTAATCTTGCACTTTTCACTATCTCAAACATTCCGCTCTCTTCTGCCTTCACCACTGCCATTCAACTATGTCTTTCTCCAGAACTCTGATCTATCATTGAGGAACCATCAATGAAGAGACTTATTCCTCCTCTGAGGGCATTTTCTTTAACATGGGGCATGTCATCATAATAATCAGTGTTGGTAGTACAGTCATGTACATTATCTCCCTCCTTTCCTGGCTCTGCTATGAACCTTGTAGGGTTCACAATGCGGGCATCTCACCATTGATGAATTAGATATTATGGCCTCATAACATGACGCTCTCCATGTGGTCAATGTGCTTTTGGGCTTTTCAAAGTGGCAAAAGAGCATGCTCAACATATAATGTAACTGAATAGCCCATTGTTATATTGGACGACTTCTCAACTGCAAAATCTGCTGCAGCCAATGCTTACTCACATGGGTAATGTCCTCTCATTACTGGGACTAAGATCCTGCTGTAAAATGCCATAGGTTTATGTCCCATTGTAGATTTCCATGTGAGAAAAGTTGTTATCACAACTCCATTCGAATGAGAAAACAGGAAAACATCATCCTTGTAATCTGGGATCCCTAACATGGGAGCTGTGCTTATTTCTTCTTTTAATTCATCAAAGGAAGCTATCATCTCACCAGTCCATGCAATGGGCCTCATTACGACCCAGGCGGTAAGGGGTTTACGGCGCCGTAAACAGCGCCGACCCTTACCGCCTGAGTACGAGGTCCCTTAGCGCCATGGCAAATTTAACACCTGCTTTTAGCAGGTGTTAAAATCCATGGCGCTAAGGGACCATGGAGTTAATTACGCCACCGTAATTTACGGTGGCGTAATTAACGCCTTCCCCACTCCCATTATGCCCTATGGGGCAAAAATGGGAATGGGGAAGGGTAAATGGAGATTGGGGACTTACCGCCCCGCCAAGGTCGGAATGGGGCGGTAAGTCCGCCAACCACCATGGCGTAAACGTAGTTTACGCCATGGTGGTAAAGTCACGGCCCAGGCGGTAACTTACCGCCTGGGTCGTGATGAGGCCCAATGTCACTTTTGTCTTTCTGAGCTTTCTTCAGTCTTTCTAAGAGGGGCCGTACATATGTGCTCTACTCAAAGACCCATATTGCACAGCCCCAAAAACTGCTGTAACTTTTTTACTGTCTCTCGCTGGGGTATTCTAGTAATTGCTTCTGCTCCTTCAGGTGTCACCTTCCTCCCCTCTTTTGATATCTACATATAACATTTCTTCATGACAATATTGCAATTTCTCCACGTCCACCCTGTACCCCTTTTCAGGCAGCAATGTCAATAATTTCACTGTGTCTTTCCTGCACTCTTCCTCAGTGGCTCTGCAAACTAGCAAGTCATTTGCATACTGTATTATTGTGCTGTCAGTCTGTACATTTCACAAGTCCATCTGCAACACCTTATTGAAAACACTGGGGAATTAACAGTACCCTGTGGGAGGCGACTGTGCTGTAAACTGATTCTGCGATAGGAAAACACAGTCAAATATTGTGACTCCTCATGCAGGGGAATGGATAAAAACACATTTTTCAGGTCAATCCCTGTAAAGCATTGGGCTTTAGGTTATATGTTACATAATATTGTGGCTGTATTTGGCAACAATGGAAATCTGCCTTAATAGTGTTCAAAGGGTGTAAATCCTGTATAAATCTCCAAGACCCCCTGTTGCCGTTTTCACTGAATACACCGCTGTATTGCATGGAAATTCTGAAGGCACTAATATACCTTGTTGCATAAGGGCAACACTTGTTCATAGATACCCTTGTCAGCTCCTTTTGACATAGGTACTGTTTTTAACTCGTGGTAAATTTGCACCTTTTTTCAGTTATATCTTTACTGTACTAAGTCCTTTTAATAAGCTGACATCATATGGGCTGCTAGTTCACAATGAACTCGGCATCTTTGCCAAATCTTCCTGCAAAAATGATGGTACTTTTCTCACCAGACTTATTGTGTGGGGATCCTCGCTATACTCTATTTGCAACTGATATGTAATACAGATGTTGACCATCACCTCGTCATCTGAATAATCATCTTCAAACAGTTTGTTAATAGTCAAGTCAGTAGGTTTGTGTGCTGAGTCAAGTGCTATTACTGTGCGCTAGGTCACTCCTTCATCATCAACTCCATGCAATATCACTCTGTCCTCTCTTACTATCCCTGCTTCTAATTTGATTGTGATAATTTGCCCTTCTACCACATTCGAGGGTACCTCTCGCCTAAATAAAACATTCTGTGGCACGTTCACATAAAAAATACCTGGTGTTCAACATAATATCGCCTCTTCAGTGAAAAAGATGGCCATGTTTAATTTGCTCATCACGTCTCTCCCCAATATGTTAACTTGTGTTTTCCAAGAATATAATAATGGCATAACCATCTAATGTTCTTCTATTGTCATGGGCAAGTTATCTGTAAAACGAACCTTTGTCATAGCCCCAGAGAATTTGTGTGTGTCCATTGATATTCCTGACATTGGAAACTTTCCCTTCCTAAAACAGGATCCTATCGCCCCAGTGTCAAGCAAAAACGAGAAAGCCTTGTCGCCTATGGTTACCCCTACCCTTGGTTCCTTTTGTGTGTATGGGGTAATCGATAAAATTGGGCTCATCAAGTCACTCTGTGAACTGTCCTATTGTGACTACATTTAGTACTGTTCCCATAAAGGAATTCCCTCCCACTACTGTGACACTCCCTACTCTAGGTGTCGTTGGTGCTTGTGACTATATGTCCCTGGCCCATTGTGCTGTTGTATTCTGTGATATTTGCAGTTGTACATGTGCCTGCTGCACCTGAGGCTGCACTACCTGCTGTGATTGTTGCCTTTGCAGATGGACTGCCTACTGTGTCTGTTGTACTTGTTGCCCCTGTGTCTGAGTTGGTTGATACTGTGTATAATCTTGGGAATTGCAATCTTGCTTTGTAGTGTTATATGGCAGTAGATATGCCGACCCCCCTCTTGGGCCAAATTGCTGCCAGTTTTGTTGCATTCCTCCCCTACCTCTCCAAACCTGTGCAATTTGCCTACTTTCCCACATAACCAGCACTGTGCTCCGAATCCCCTGTATCATGGCTGTCCTCTATTCAACCCTTCTGTCTGTGGTGCTTGGAATCCAAAACCTCTTCCTCTGGGTACAAACACCCTCCCGCTGGGATAATTATTATACTCACTCTCCTGTTCCCGCAAAATGTCCTTTCACCCCAGCTGCACTTGTTGTGCTTCCTGCACACTGTGATTGTCCACAACATTTATTAATACTGCTCCTTCTACTGCCAATTTTGACAATTTCTTTATACCAGCTTTGCTTTCTTTGTCTTTCTTTCCTCAACCTTCTTCCTGTCTTTCTCTTGTTTTAATTGCCAATGATGGACACTGGTCAATTGTATCTTGGGCCATGGTTTTGCCTCAATCCCCTCTATGTTCTTTAATTGCCTTTGCATGACTTCAGGTAAGACCCTGACATAGAGTGTGATAGAAAATGGTCATATTCTTGTGCCAAGCGTCAATCATTGTTAAACGACATTTCTCTTGTATGTCTTGGATGTAAGCAGTGGGGTCTTCATCGGGCTGTGTCATTATCACACGCATGTCGGATGTGTCAGAGAATTTTATTCTGAGTGCCCTGCAAACAACTTCTTGACAATTGTTAAAAGGTAGCCCATCATATATTTTGGGCTGTTAACTCAGGGTACCCTGCCCGTTTCCAAATGTCTTCCGATTGCTCGCCCAATATGGCAGCAAACAAGCTTTTCATGTCTCCTACAGACAAATTCATGCCAGCCGTTACCCTTTTGAACTCATGAATCCACTTCTCTGCCTCCGCTGTAAGTGGCAGTAATTTATATATCATGATATGTTTGTCTGTCTGTGGCCAGGGTATTGTAAGTAAAGCAGAGACAAGTGACCACAGTTCAAGGGTTTTTATTGAACTCTATCAAGGGTGTGATAAGCACCTGTCTAAACCTAAATCTACACATGGGAGCAAGCTACAACTATCAAATAATATTAATGCAGTCCTAGTGGAGTCGTGTCAAAATAAAACGGCCTATAGAAAAAAATATAAGGCCAATCCTTACCACTAATTTACAAATAGTATGGGATAATGTTCATGACAAATAAAGAAGTGTTCACAAAATAAGTCAGGATGTTCGGGAAATTGGCCTCCCTTACCCATGTTTTCAGCATGGGACAAGGCAGTTGACTCGAGTATAGCACACTCTCAGGCTTCATCGGCATGAGGACACAGTTCCTTCACCAGCATCAGGTTCTTCTGCACCCAAGTCTCTTATCTTATCAAAGTCTCTTGATGCAGTGGGCCTGATGTACCAAAACAATACAAAAAGTTCCTTTACAAATACTCAAGTTGGGTGAGTCACTCTTCATCCTAGATCCCCCTGAGCTGGGCTCAGATCCTTTTTATACAACAATCTTTAGTTTGGACCCCTCCTCTTCCAGACTCAGATCCTCTTCTCCAATGCTTATAGAATATCTTGTCTTGGGTGATTCACGGTTCACCCCAGATCCCCTCCGCCAGGCTCCGATCCCTTTTTAACAATTAGTTACCTTCAGCCGGGCTCGGGCCAATTGCAGTTCCAATTGGCTATGGAAGACCTTCGAATGTGCACAGGGTTTAGCTTGACCCGTTGCAGGACCACTTAGATTTCACAATTCACAATTTTTATACTCTCAGTGGGATACCTAAAGAAGACCTTCGAATGAGCACCCATGTGGTGCTGGACCACTGTGTATATGGTATCTATCTTGGTTTAAAAAGTTCAGTCACTCCTTGGATATTCAATTATATTTGCGTCGCTCATTACATACGCCTCACACTCTGTTCTTTGCAGATTTCTTCATACATTGTTGCCACTTGCAACTTTGGTTCTAACACAGACCGGTCTGCTATCAGTTTCCCCAACTCACCGACTGTGCTGACTTTACTGGCACTGCTTTGTTGTAGGGGCCAAGGACAGTACCACGGCGGCAATCACTCCTCTCTGCCTCGGCTATTGATGCAGGAGAGCCCCGGGTACCTTCGACACACAATGCGCCTTTCTTCAGCTTTAATTCCCAGTCTTATGTTTTTTTATTCTCAAGGGATTGTGAAAGTAGTGGTTTTCCTCTGGAAAGGCCAAGGGCAATTCCCTCTTTGCAACCCTTTCTGGTCTTGCCGTCTTTCTCCTCATATTAAACTGCCATCTCGGAACTGCTGCTTCCTCGTGTGTTTTGCCTTACTCAGAGTGTGCACCGCCTTTTATCTGTGTGGGAAAATGTGATGGAAGTCAGGTGTGTGTAATTATCAGTAATTGCCCGACTCTGCCTGATCATTGTGGTGGGACATGTCAGGTATACGGCTCGGGTGTTAGTCCATTTTCTCTCACTGTGAGCTGTTCATGAGAAAGTGTTTGTGTCAGGGGAAGGGGGCTAGGGGATTGAGTTCCTAAGTATCCTACCTAGTAGGATAGGGAAAAGGTCTTACAGGGAAGGGGATACTGTGTCTCACCGTCCGGTGTCCCACTCCCAGTACCTGAAGAGCTCTTATCCTGGTGATACTCCATCACTGGTCCACCCCCAGGAACTGGATCCAAAAGCAATGACTGTGCCCTGGCGACCTGGATGACAGATCCCCGGGGACTAGCGGGTGAGACACCTTCTGGTTTCTCACAGTATATATTGTGTTAATCCTCTGCCTTTCTGCAAAAGGGGAATTGTATCAATCTGCTTCTGTACATGGGTGCAGCTACACCCTTTGTCTTCATTGGTGTTGCTGCCATACAAACCTTTTTACAGTGTGGTAGATCTCTTAATCTGTTTACATATGGTGTGCTCCTTTCTGGACTCATTGGATACCTGCCGGTCCAAGTTGCGGTAACAGTAATTCCGTTGGGTGGTATTCCGGTTGATACCTAAGGGGCTCTATTGTTCTTCCCTCCAAATCTATTAAAACAAACTCTCTTCCCTTAAGTGCGCCTGCAGGAAGTGCTTGTGTAGCTTCCTCCTCCCCGCTCTCATCAGCCCCTTCCCATTGTGACTGTCTTTCCTCTTCCTCCTCGTGTCCATCCTCATCTTCTTCCTCAAACTCTAGGCTTTATGGGGCTCTCTCACATATGTCCCACTCACTATCTCCTCCAATACATTCCTACCCCTACTTTGCAGAGACTTCCGCCAATTCTCTCTTCTACTTATGCTGTCTCTTCCACTCCTATTTAGGCTGTCGCTGTTCTTTCTGTAACATCTTTCATCTCTCTGTCTGTCAATGTATGTCTGCTAATTATATCATCAACCTCCTATCAGCATCTTTCCCTCTCTTTCACTTCCTCACGTTTCCTTCTCTCTCTCTCTCTCTCTCTCTCTCTCTCTCTCTCTCTCTCTCTCTCTCTCTCTCTCTCTCCCTCTCTCTCTTTCTCTCCACCCTTTTCTCCTTCTCTACATTCTGCCTATCTCCATCTTCTAGTGCCTTCTCTTTAGAATTGCCTGAGCCTTTCCCATCAAGTCTAAGTATTATTTACCCTCCTATTCATTTATCAGACACAATTGTTGTCCCATCCCCTTCTCCTTGCATGACTCTTGCTCCTTAACCCTCCTCCTCTACTTCTGTTAGCTTTGCTTGCTTGCAAACTATGCTGCATGTCATATTCTACCTGCAGCGACAATGGTCTTTGCTTACTCCCTTCTAGGTCTGCTATTGTCACCAAATCAGACCTGTAGTGGTCTGTTTGCTGCCTGAATCAATTAGTGCATTTACTGGCCTTCCATTTACTAGTGCTTTTTCATATGTAAAGTCAGTTGAAGACTGGCATAGACACATGCTGAAGGTTTCTAGATCAGACTCTGTTTCTTCCCACCCGTACCCTCTGAGGCACCCTATTTCCATTGGTTCTTCTTTAAGATTTTTAGGAAAATGTCAAGCCAGATGGCCCTTTCTTTACACAAAAAACAAATAGGGGTTGACGGTTTAATCCCTCTAAATTTTTCTCTCCTGCTTTCCTCTCTTCCCTTCGGGTCTGGTCTTCGGATTTCTATTCTTTCTCTTGTGGTCCATGCTTTGGTTTTATGGAGCCCTCTATCTACTAGCTGGGTTTGAGAACGGTATGTGGGTTTGTGATACATCAGTTCTTCACCTCTTTGTACAGAGTGAAAATGTTTTGCTGCGTATGAGTGGTTTTGGGCAGTTTCAATAGCCATGACTAGGGTAGGTCGGTTTAGCTGTAATACTGTTTTTTGCAAAAAGGGAGGTAAAGAATTGGTGAGTTGCTCCAGAATGATCATTTCGACCAATTCTTCCATGGTCTTGTTGTTAATCCTCAGGGCTACCCTGTTCTTAATTCGTTCTCCCAATTCGAGGGAGGCTCCCCAGCGTTTAACCTAATAGTCGTTCGTTTCTGTCGATAGAAGTTACAGGATTGACCTACTCTTTTAAGAAGTTCCTCTTTATTGGTTATAAAGGTCACTCCCTGGGCATGGCTAAGTAGTTGGTAGGTGGTCTGTAGCTCGTCTTTCAATAGGGGTCCGACATAAAAAATGTTTAGATTTTCTTCCCGCCCCAATTGCTCAGCTAATCGCTTGAAATTCCCTAGATCTTCGCCCTCCTGACATGGCAGTAGTATCCCTTGAGGTAGTATGGGTCTGGCCTGTAAGTCAAGTCATTTTGTTAAGTTCTCTTGAACACGGATTTCGATCTGCATCTGATGGGTGGCCAGTTGGGTCATGACATCTTCAAGGTCGGCCATATCTCCTGGGGGAGTAAGGGTTCCCTCCGTGACACTTTCTGAATCAGAAAAAAAGGGTCTCCACCTTGAAAGGGTTTCAAAGTCGTCAGACTCCCTGAACAGGATCCTGTTGAAGGAGAAGATTTGTGTGGGTTGATATCTACACCTGATGGGCCAGGAACTAAAATTAATCTGGTAACAAAGGAAAAAGGTTTGGGGAAAGGCAGATTTGGGGTGTTAGGTCTAATGAGGAGGTGCGCAGGCCTTATTTGTAAGACTATTCTATCCCATTGTTGGAAATCATAGTGGGAGAGCGGAAGGGTATCTAACAATGCCTGGGCTTTGAAAAACAAATCTTGTTAGCCAATTCGGATTTGAAGCTGGGAGTACAAGGTGTCTTTTATGGTGTATGTTCTATCAGACTCAAGGATTACAAGAATCCTATTTCCTCCTTATGATGGTATGATGATTATTAGCATGGGTTTTCAATTTTTGTCAGTTGAATCACATCCCACTCTTGACACCACATGTAAGGAAGGCATGGTATCAAACAGTGAAGAGAGACACAAGTGGTCACAGTTCAAGGGTATTTATTGAATTTTCATGAGTTAGTAGAACGGCTATCTAAACCTAATTGTAAAAATAGACGCAAGCTACAACCATCAAATAATAATAACGCAGTCCTAGTGGAGTCTGTCAAAATAAAATGGCCTATACTAATACACCTATTGTCAATCCTTACTGCTAAATACAAAATAGTGTGGGATAACAATGTATGCAAAAGAAAAGTGTTCAAGAAATAATATGTCAGGATAGTTGAGCAGTTGGCTTCCCTTCCCCACGTTTTGACACAGGGCAAGGCTGCACATGCAGGCTTTACACACACACTCTGGCTTCTTGGCCATGAGATAACAGTTCAACACATATGCATCAGGGACTCCCGCCAAAGTCTCTCTCACAATAACAGCCTCTTATTGCAGAGGGCCTGATGTAAAAAACAAAACACTAAAGTTCCTTTGTCAGGGTTTTCACTTTTACAAATTGAAGACTGGTCCCCCTCTTTCAGTTTTGGACCATGGGTCCCCCATATCTGCCTCAGACCCTCTTTTCTACAATGTTCACAATTTGGTCTTCTTTGTTCAGGCTCCAACCATGGATCACCCTCGAACGGGCTCAGATCCTTTCTACAATGTTCACAATTTGGTCTCCCTCGTTCGGGCTCGGACCATGGATCCCCCTCGGCTGGTCTCAGATCTCCTTTGACACCAGAATCAAAGACTTTTGAATGTGCAATGGGTTTTGCTTAAACCATTGCAGGACCACTTCAATTCACTTCACAGAATTTACACTTCACATCAATCTTCTACTTTCGTTTCTCGGGTCAGGATACCGTACAGTGACCTTCGACTGAGCACGTTCACAATGCAGGACCACTCTGTCAACAGTATTGTATCTTGCCCCTTAATGTTCAAATATTCACCAGTAACTTAGCTTCACTTGCATGTTTCATCACACATGTTTATCAATGTTCATTCCAGTGCTCTTCTACAATGTTGCAGCTTGCAACCTTCACTTCAACAAAGGCCGGACTGGCATTGGTCTCCCCCACTCACCAGGTGTGTTGTTCCCTATCGTTTCTTTTGTTCTTGGAGCCAAGAACGATACCACAGCGTCTGCTGCTCCTCCCCGCCTTGGTCAGTAATGCGGGAGGACCCTCAGAATCTCTGACACACAATTCAAGATTCTTCAGCCTGGTTTCCTGGTCTTATGCTTTCTGCCTTGAAAGTTTCCTTAAGGTAACAGCTTCCTGCCAACAATGTCAAGGGTGTTGCCCCTCTCACCAACCTCTTGTGACTCCCTTCGTTCAGCTGCCAACTCAAAAATGCTGTACCTTTGTATGTTTTGCCTCATTCATAGCCAGATGTGAGTGATTGTCGATAATTGCCTGGCCTCGCCTGACCATAGTATTGGGACATGTAATGTTCACGGCTTGGGTATGAGTCTGTTTTATCCCAGAGCGAGCTGTCCATGTAAAAGTGTTTGTGCAGGGAAAGGGTGGGGGGTTGAGTTTCTAAATATCCCATCTGGTAGGATGGGATAAAGGTGTTACAGGGAAGAGAAGGATACTGCGTCTCACCATTTGGTGTCCCACTCTGACTCCTAGAGGACCCCTCACTCAGGTGATCCTCCTGCACTGGTCCACCCCCTGGAACTGGATCCAAAAGCGATGTCCGTGTCCTGGCCACCTGTATGACAGATACCCACAGACTAGCGGGTGAGACACCTTTTGGTTTCTCACGCCACTCATCATGAATGAACAGCTTAGTAAGGAAATGTCTCCTGGCATTATCTAATTCAATTGCACTCATTTTTAAAAATGGCCTTTTTGCAGTTTTTGTAGAATTTCCTTTCAGCAGGGGCAAGAATCACCCTGTTCTCGCTTAATTTCCACTCACAATGCCAAATCAAAGTCACTTCTTACTCAATCTTAATTTTTTACCTATATACCTCCCTGTAACTCAGGGGACAAGTCCTCGTGGCACTTTAACAAATCAAAGATGAATTCCCCTCCACCTTAATGCAATTATATCAAAATGATTAGCCCGTCACAATGCACTTGTCATGAGTCAAAAATAGCCAGCCAAATCCGGTCATGAGCCCCCAATTTGTTACAGTTTATTGAGAGGCCACCCTCAACACAGGGAATTCCTTGGCTCGCCAATCAAGGTGTCACACAACAAATAGTTTAATGTCAATTGTTTGTTCAGCCCTATTTCAGATTCATCTCCTGCCTCTTGGATTCCTCGCCCTGTGCCACCAATGAGCCAAGAGCCAGGCCGGTGTACAGGAAATGTATTTATATTTGTTTGAATTATTGGTAATCAATATCATACTCAAACTGCACATGTCACCTTCTTTGTGGCACACAATGAAACTTCTTTTTACATAAATAAATCACACAAGTTGATTGGGAAAAACACAAATCACAATACTTTACTTCATCCCGATTTCATTTCAAGAACTAATCAACACTGGTCAATGAACAAAATCAATTTACATCTGCAGTGCTGTGCAATTTCAATGTTCCTGAACACTTAAAGAACAAAATCAATTTACATATGCAGTGTTGTGCAATTTCGATTATCCCTGCATACTTAAAAAGGCTAACAGTTTGGTTTAAAGATTTGTACAAATGCATATGGCAATTATTATTTCACCCACACTTTTGCTTTGAAATAAACACAAGGTGATTTAGCAGTTTGTCTTTCCGACCCCCCTCACTTAAAGGCCTGTGTTGGGGAAGTTGGACGTTAAAATGGGGAATATATAGGAATTTTGGATTTGCAGCACCCCCTCCACTTAAAGTCCTGTGTTGGGGAAGATGGCAGTTTAGGGATATTCTTTTTTAGTTTAGGGACAAAGACACTGCTCTTCCTAGTCGGGGTCAACAAGATAAATGGGATTACCCAATTATATTACAGGCTATAGTTTTGCTAAATGGGAATTCATTAAATTATATTCATTCAAATAAGCTAAGGATCTACACAGTTGACCCCCTCCCCCCAACTATAAAGGGAAAGGATTTAAGGCAAGAAGTTTACTCCACCTTTTGGATTCAAATAGCTCAATTCTACTTACTTTGAAAACCTCTGTTTAAAGTTCAGGAAAGTCAGCTGTATTTCAGGATCCTCTTGGAGGATAGTGGACGGATCGGGTCACTCTAATCTCAAGGATAGTCCCCAGCTCTTCACCATAGGGCCCAGTCAACTTTTGGGCAGCTTTTAGGCTAGCTCCAGCCCTCTTCCAAGCTCCTCCCAGATGCAATTTCCGCAAATCTCCTTTGGTGTTTCCTTGCGACTGTCAATTGGTAATTTTTAGCAGCTCTCCCCTTCTCTCATAGTGCATCCACTTTATAGACCTGTGATGACACCATCAACATTTCAATATTGGGCAGTGCCCTGCAAGAATTCTCGCAACCAGGACGGACAGTAACCCTTCTCTCTCCTCCCAAGTCCAGCCTCTCTGAGGATTGGTTTCGGAGTAAAGAACAGAAATATGGTAACTCCCATTTGAAATCCCCCCTTTTTTCATGGAAACTTTTGGGCAAAAAGTAGCTATGTGGCAAAACTTCATAATTTAATTGTAACTGCCATTGGGCCTCATTACGACCCTGGCGCTAAGTGACAAACGATGGCGGTAAATGCTTACCGCCATCGTTTTCCGCCAGGTCCGATCATGACTCCTGACCGTAAACTACGATGCCAATAGCGGCATCGTAGTTAACGCTGCCGCTAACTGCGCTAAGGGTGCGCGCACGCGACCGCCCACACCGTACTTAGCGCCATGGCGGAAAGGCACGCAAATGCCGACCCAAGCGGACATGCACCTAACGCCATCACCGAGGCCGCAAAGTACCTTACCGCCATGGTGCAAATAACGCCATCGCGAACCAACCGTAAAGGGCCAATTCAAGTGAATGCAGCTGCCACAGGTGCACAGAAACAGCACAGGTGAAGGCAATACAGACTCAGGGGAGTACAAAAAGAGCACACCCCACCCCTACCCACACCCAGTCACACTCCACAATGATGCCAATACGACTAGCAATGTTGGGGCTGGAGGACCTGATAGCAATGCATGTGCTACTACAACAGCAACAACAACAACAACAACAGGCAGCACAGAGGAGACGCAGGAGGAGAAGGAGGGCAAGGCAGGCCCAGCAAGCCCCACCAGCACAGCCAGTGCCACCACGCAGGCAGCCCCCAATCCCACGCATCAGAGCCAATCCAAACAACCTCACTGCTGAGCAGATCCACACCCTGTACCGTTTGGACCGGGACACCATCACCGCCATCGTAGACATGATACACGATGACATCGTCAGCATGATAGAAAGTCCAACCGCCATCCCCCCCCTACTGAAGGTAGTGGCTGTACTCCACTTCCTGGCCACAGGCACCTACCAGCACACAGTGGGGCACCTGCATGGCATTTCACAACCATTATTCTCACGAACACTCATCCAAGTGCTCGATGCCCTCCTCAAGCACACAGACGACCACATCTCATTACCACGGACTGCCCAGGAGATTGCAAACACCAAAGTGGGTTTCCATGCACTAGCCAGCATACCCGGTTGCATTGGTGCCATCGACTGCACCCATGTGGAATTGGTGGTTCCACGTGCCATGGAGGTACCGTACCGCAACCGGAAACAGTTCCACTCTATCAACGTGCAAATGGTCTGTGACTCCAACAAGATCATCACACATTGTTGTGCCCGATTCCCCGGATCAACCCATGATTCCATGATCCTGAGGAACTCCACAATACCACGCTACATGGAGCGACATGCAGGCCCAAGATCCTGGCTACTCGGTGAGTGCTATGTCATGGAAGTGGGCATGGGAATGACGTACCAGTGCATACTCCACCTGGCAGAAAGGGGGGGGGGGATGATGCATACTCCACTGGCCTGTGAGTAACACAGAGAACGGATACAGAGGAAGGGCACTCACAATGCACAAAACCCCTCTGCATACATAGGGTGATGGCATGCAAAACAGGCCATGGCAGCAATGAGCATATACTGGTTGCATAGTGTGAATCAATTAGTGCATGTAGAAGTGAGCCAAGGTAACAGTTCCATGCCAGCCATGGTGGAACATCATGTTCCTGATCAGACAACATGACTGACACATACATTCTCGCCTACATACAGGTGATGCAGCCTACCCCCTGAAGAGGTGGCTCCTCACGCCAGTCCGGAACCCGCAGAACCAGCACGAGGAGGACTTCAACCGTGCACATACACGTACTCGTGTGGTCATAGAGCAGACATTCGGCCTCCTGAAGGCACGGTTCCGAAGCCTCAGCAGGTCTGGTGGGGCACTCCTGTATGGCCATGAGAAGGTGGCAAAGATCGTCATGGCATGTGTCATGCTGCACAATATGTGCGTCAGACGGAATGTGCCCCTGCCCCCTGACGCAGAACTGCAACCACCTGACGATGAGGATGAGGATGAGGAGGGTGCAGATGGGGCGCCACCACATGGAGGAGGCGATGTACAGGAGGGGCGTGCCATGCGCCAAAGTATCATCAACCACTGCTTCTAGCACACACGGCTGGTGTTCATCGCATGGAGACTGCACTTGGGGCACTGTGTGTCTCTGGGGCATGCACACTGTGGACTGTACACCAATAAAGCACACATACGCAATGAAAATGTCCACACATTTCCTTTTTTTGAAAGAAAAAAGTGTATTGGAACCATGAACTGTCGTGTCACACCCCCTCCCACCTCCCCCCTGCACACCCCAACACACCCCCTCCCACCTCCCCCCTCCCCCCTGCACACCCCAACACACCCCCTCCCACCTCCCACCTCCCCCCTGCACACCCCAACACACCCCCTCCCACCTCCCACCTCCCCCCTGCACACCCCAACACACCCCAAGTAGCTGTCAACAGATGCCTGTGACAGTGTCCACAGGCCGTCACAAGCCCCCTCTCCCGGCACCCGGGGCACCCCTGGCAGTGGAGCGCAGGTTGCGTCCGGAACGGCGCACGGGGCTGCTCTGCGCAGAACTGGCAGTGGAGGATGTCCCTGGCTGCTCCTGTGCATGCACGTCCTGTCGTGTGTGGGTGAGGCCAATGACCGCACGACGCAAGGCAGCAAGTTCTGCACAGATGTCCCTGGACATGGCCTGCATGGCATCCCTCAGGGTGGCAGTGCTCTGCGCCACTTCCGCCCTTAGTGTCTCCGTGGCCTGTTCAATGCTAAACCTAGCCCCCACACATTCCGCTGCATGCTCATCCAGCATTGCGGACAGTTGATGCTGCCGTTGTGTGATGTCCTCGAGGGACGGCTGGCCGTGCTGGCCCATGGCCAGTGCAGGTGGAGTGATGGAGGGGCTGGTCCCCTCCTGTGGAGTGTGGACAGGGCATGGGGTGGAAGGCCACTCCTCTGCCTCAGTGTGCCCCTGTGTGTCGCCCTCATGGGGGCTGGCGTCTGAGAAACAGGGGGAATGTAGTTGGTCAGTGGGGTTTCTGACCTCCTGCTCCATGTCCGAGTCAGAACATGCAGCTGTTGCAGCTGTCTCCCCGATGTTGCTGCTGGCCGCTGACCCCCTGCCTTCTGTGGCAGGCAATGTCGGTGGAGGTGGAGCAGCAGCTGCTGGCCTGCTGCCAACAGGGGTGCTTGCCGGTGGGACCTCCGGTATGCCTGCAGTGGGACCTGCTTGTCGTGGGGTCTGCCTCACTGCAGCTGAGGTTGAGGGTGCAGGGAGGTTGTTGGTGGACTTCGCCCTCTTCGGCGCAGGGGTCTCCTGGTCCTCTGGGTGTGATTCTGTGCCTGTGGTGGAGCAAAGGTGGGAGGGCGTTATTGATGGGTATACGGACTTTTGAATGACAATGGTTGACATTATTTTGGCCAGTGGATGAGGCAGATTTCAGGCAGTGCCATGCAGGTTGTCTCCTTTTGGTGTGGCATGTGGATGCAGGTATGCGGGTGCCAGCAGTGTATGCAGGGTGGTGCTCGCATGTGGCTATGGGCAGTATTGATTTGTGTTGCATTTACACTCTAGGGCAACCTTGTGCTACACATGATTGGACTGCTGTGACTATGGCATGTCTTGTATGAGGCACCTACCTTCATCGCCTGATGTCGGGGCTCCCCTTTCCATCCCTCCAACGCCTTCGATGGATTCCATGCCGATGGTGGCAGCACAGATCTCCTCCCACGGTTGGAGTTTCAGGGGGGATTCTGACCCTCCACCGGTTCCCTGGGAAAGGTTGCGGTTTGCCGAGATGACGGCTCTGACCCGTATGCGCAGGTCATCCCAGCGTTTCCGGCACTGCTGTGGGGTGCGGGGTACGGTCCCCACCGCGCTGACGCGCTCAGCCACCAGGGCCCAGATGGCCTTCTTCTTCCCAATTGCTGTCCGGCTCATTTCAGGGGAGAAAACAACACCTGCGTTGTCCTGCAGGGTCTCCGCTAGCATGCAGAGTTCCTCCCGGCTGAATCGCTCCTGGCGCTGGCGGTCACAGGCCTTTTTCACGCATTTCGGCATTTTCGGGAACTTGGGTGGGTGGGTGTTTTGTCGGGACAGGTGTCAGGGTTGGGTCTGGTGTTGTTTGGTAGGATGGCGATGGATTGTGTTTTTAAAGATGGCCGACGGGCTGCTTCCCGTTCCGGCGCGATGACGCTATTTCCGGTTTGGCCTTTTACGGCCACCGTAAATTACGGTGGACGTAAATTACGCTGGCCGTAAATTACGCTGGCCGTAAATTACGGTGGTCGCTACTTACGCTGGCGGATGGGCACCTTGCTCGCTTAGCGATGGCGGTAGGGGCCTTTTCCGCCATGGCGTTATTTGCATTACCGCCATGGCGTAATGCTCGTGCGCGATGGGTCGTGATGTGGCGCTCTTTACGCCATCGTCCCACGGCGTAAACGCTCATTACGCCATGGCGTTAATGACGGGCGCTTACCGCCAGGGTCGTAATGAGGCCCATTATATATATTCCACTTCAGCTTATCACCTCATTTACAGACCTCCTGGCCCAGCATCCTCCTTCGCAGACGAGACCTGCACCTTACTTCTTGGTAAATCTAAAACCAACTGTGATTTACGTGGCTGTGAAAGCTGTGTCTCCCCTTTCTCTTTTCTTCCCTCCACACTCTCCTCACCTGAGTCCTCAGAGTCACCGGTGTTCTGTAGGTTTCGCCGGCTCAGGTAATCCCGTTGTTTTTTAGGTAGCACTTGCCTGTCTCGGTGAGAAGCCACAGTGACCGCTGACTGGACAGCCGTCCTGGGACCCCTTGACCGGGAACAGGCCGGACAAGAAAGGGAAAAACCCACAAGTGGGAAAAAACCCTTAGGAAGTTCTGGTAAAGAGGAGTGGGACGAATCGAACTGGAAGCTGATGCGTGATCCACTGGTTAGAACTCAGGAGGGATATCCAATGCTCCAAAGAATGGTGGAAGGAACCAGGCCACGGATAAGTTGGGAGCGGTGAGAGAAAGAGAAAAGAAAACTGATGGACAGAGAAAAAAGGAAAACTGGAGAGCCGCGAGAGAAAAGAGCGGCAAAGCGAAAGGATAAAAATAGCACGCCCGCCGCCGGAGCGGCGAGTCTAGAAAGAGAAAAAACGAAGAAGAGCCGAAGGATCGGCAAGTACAAAATGCTGCAAAAAGCAAAAAACTGCCGCTGTAATCAAACAGCGAAATAGGTAAGAGGAAAAGAACTCCTATACCAAAAATGAGGAGTGAGCAAGCAAAGGAGACCCGCTGCAAGTCGAGGCTAGCAGAGGGCAACGCTGGAGAGCGCAAAAACACGAGCCGCTGGAGAGAGCGCCAGCAACGGTTGAAACGCAGCGACTGTCGGGCTTGGATGACAGATAAACTGCCGACAGTGCTGTGATTGGTGGTGGTAGGTACTAGATACAAAGAAAGGACTAAATGGCTCTACCTGCCGGAGAGCCTCCAACGTGGAAGGAGCCGCCATCCGCGGTAGCGGTTGCGGATGACAGTATGACCCCCTCCCCACCTAACCGCCCCAGGCTTCCCCGGATAGCGGCGGTGAAAAGTAGCCAATAACCTTGGTGCATGAACCTGAGAAGCCGGTTCCCATGAGTCCTCCGACTCCGGGTATCCCTTCCAGGACAGAAGGTACTCAAGACGTCCACGATAATACCTGGAATCACGGATCTTAGATACCTCATATTCCTCAGGCTCCGAGGACTTTGCTAGTATAGATCTGGGGATAGTTCTCTGGTGAAGATCGGGATGGTAAGGTTTGAGAAGAGAGGAATGAAAGACCGGGTGAATGCGGTGAAGAGAGGAAGGAAGCCGAAGGCGGAAAGCTACAGGATTCACTTTAGAGAGAATAGTGAAAGGTCCCAGAAAACGAGGAGACAGTTTAGAAGGCCTTGTCCATCTAGGTAGAAACTTGGTGGATAACCACACCTGATCCCCTGGCTTCCAAACAGGACATTCTTTCCGATGTTGATCGGCACTGGATTTCGTCCGTCTTCTGCTAATCTCTAAACTCCGCATAGCAGAGGTTTGGGCCTCCTTGATATTTCCTAATACCTCTTCCACTGTAGGGGAGTTAGTATAACTGGGAACCTCCGGAAATACTGCACGAGGGTGAACCCCGTAAGTGCAGTAGAAAGGAGAGAGTTCTGTCGAGGAATGTCTAGTATTGTTGTATGAGAATTCCGCTGTGGGAAGCAGCGATACCCAGTTGTCCTGATGTTGAGAAATATAACACCTTAAGTATTGTTCCAGTGTTGCATTAAGGTGTTCCGTCTGACCATTGGTCTCTGGGTGAAAACCTGAAGACAGAGCTCTTTCAATGCCCAAACGGTGGCAGAAGGCGGTCCAAAACTTTGAGATATACTGACTTCCCCGATCCGAGATTATCTTATCGGGAAGACCATGTAGCTTGAATATATCTCGAGAGAAAACCTCCGCCATCTTAGCAGCAGTGGGCAGACCAGGAAGGGGAGAAAAATGAGCCAACTTTGAAAAAGCGTCTACTGTGACCATGATGCAGGTACAGGATTCCGAAACAGGCAAATCAACTATGAAATCGGTCGATATAAGACCCCAAGGGCGCGTTGGAAGTTTGACCTGAGTGAGCAGACCCAATGGTTTTCCTAGGCGGTACTTGGCTCTGGCACAAATTGGACAAGTGTTGACATACTCGTATGTCTCCTTTCTAGCATTTGGCCAAAGAAATGTTCTAGAGAGAAGTTCCAAAGTACTCTCAGGTCCTCTATGGCCGGCCGAGCGAGAGTCGTGACTCCACTTTAGAATTCTCGAACGAAGAGGACCCGTGGGGATGTAAAATTTCTGTTTGTAGAATAACCAGTCACCTCTTTGTTGAAAAGGAGAGGTGTTACGTAGGGGTATTTGAAGTCTTTCCTGAGTGAGGGCAGTCTTCACTTCTTTGAGGAAAGAACCAACCAAGGCCAGAATTTGGTTGCGTTTGAACATGGATTCCCTCTTTACTTCCAAGTGTTCCTTGGTAGAGTCTTTGCGGGATAAGGCATCCGCCAGACTGTTCTGGGATCCCGGGATATACGAGACTTGGAATTCAAACTGTGCGAAGTGATGTGCCCACCTGGCCTGTCTGGAATTTGAACATTCCAATTCTTGTAATACCTTGAGGTTCTTGTGATCGGTCCTAATCAGAAAAGGATGTCTGGCTCCTAGCAGGAGATGGCGCCACTCTTCGCAGGCTAGTTTCATGGCCAGAAGTTCTTTCTCCAGTACCGAATAGTTGAGCTGGCTGGGAGAAAGGGTCTTTGACATGTAGGCTACGGGGTGTTCCGCTCCTTGGATAAACTGGAGAAGCACCGCTCCTACAGCTACCGCAGACGCGTCCGTTTCCAGAACAAAAGGTTTTGATTGATCCGGATGCTGGAGAATGGGAGCAGTACAGAACAATCTTTTGAGAAAGTTGAAGCTTTTCTCTGCTTCCTCAGACCAAAAAAAAGGAATAGCCTCCTTCTTGAGTAAGCGCGTAATCGGGTATACTACCTCTGAAAAGTCTGAAATGAATCTGCGGTAGTAGTTGGCTAGTCCTAGGAATCTCTGGACTTCTCGGACTGAAGTAGGAGCTGGCCAATCCAGAATCGCATCCACCTTGGTTTGGTCCATGGCCACCCCTTCCTCTGAAAGAATGAATCCGAGATAGTGAACTGAGGATACTGCAAATTTACACTTCCCGCTCTTGACTAGCAACTGATTTTTCTGAAGGCGAGACAGTACTTGTGTGACATGTTGAACGTGTTCCTCCTGGGTAGGGGAGAAAACCAGAATGTCATCGAGGTAGATGATGACTGAGACTGACAGCAGATCAGAGAATAGCCTGTCCATGAACCTTTGGAATATAGCCGGTGCATTCACTAGGCCGAACGGCATTACTCTGTACTCAAACAAACCGAATGGAGTTCGAAAAGCCGTCTTCCATTCGTCCCCCTCGGTGATGCGAAGCAAATGATACGCATTTCGGAGATCCAATTTTGTAAATATTCGAGCCCCTTGTACTGCCTCAATAATGTCGGTTATGAGTGGCATGGGATACCGGTCACGGATTGTAACCTTATTGAGGCCCCGGTAATCGATACAGGGTCGAAGATCAGTCGAGTCTTTTTTCTTAATGAAGAACAGGGAGGCGCCAGCAGGCGACTTCGAAGGTCTAATAAGACCGTTCTCCAAGTTGGTATCTAGATAGACTCTTAATGCCTTCTTCTCGGCCTGAGAGAGAGAGAACATGCGCCCAAATGGTACCAGTGCATTAGGTTCGAGATCGATTGCACAGTCTTCTGGTCTATGGGGAGGTAGCTGAGCGTGAAGGTTCTCTTGAAATACCCCGAAATATCTTGCACAGAAACTAGGAAGCGCGTGAATACCTATATGATCCTTGGAGAGAACTCTGATAGACTGTTGATCCGCCCTGGTATCGGGAGGAAAACAGTGTACCGAACAGTAAGTAGAGCAAAAGCTTAGTCGATTTTCCGTCCAGTCGATATACGGATTATGCCTGCGCAGCCAGGGAATGCCTAAGATTATGGGGAAATGTGCGGCTCTAATGATGTCGAACTGCAGGTTTTCTGTGTGTTGGTTGATGACCATGGAGAGTTGTTCAGTGGTATGAGTGATTAATCCGGATGACAAAGGTGTACCGTCCACTCCTTCTACCTTCTGACCCACCTTCCGTACTATCCGTGTGAGCCCCATCTTGTCTGCCCACAGAGTGTCCACGAAGTTTCCGGCCGCTCCACAATCCAATAAGGCTAATGTTTCTACCAGTCTTCCATTCAAATTCAAGGTAACAGATAGTACCATCAGTCTGGAATCCTCTTGGGATTCTGACGCTGATACCGAAAGTGTGACATAGGGACGCTGAAAAAGATCTGAATACCCCCGGCTGCCCGTCCCTATTGGCGCCGAGGGTAATCGTTTCCCACCTTCTTCTCCGGTACTTCAGAGCAGTCCTTCAGTACATGTTGATCGGAACCACAATAGGCGCACAACCCATTTTCTCTTCTTCGCCTTCTCTCCGCTGACGATAGAGGTGCTCTGGTAGCTCCGATCTGCATCGGTTCTTCGCTTGGAGTAGAGGTGAATCGTCCAGAAGGAGAGTGTGAAGGAGGGTTCATGAGATTTCCTGGTCCTCTTTGTTTCCTGCGTTCTGTCCTTCTCTCTTGGAGACGGTATTCAATGTGGAGCGCGGCAGCAAGTAAGTCTGGAAATGTGGGAGAGCGTGGAGATCTGGCTAACTCATCTTTGATCTCCTCTCTCAACCCTCTTCGGAATACAGCGTATTGTGCTTGTTCGGACCATCCTGCTCCTGCCGCCAGTGTCTTAAAAGAGGAAATATATGACAGCACATCCAGTGCACCCTGTCGTGCATCCAGCAGGTCCTCACCTGCAGTAAAAGATAGTTCAGGTCGCTCGAAAGTCTGTTTCAATAGGTTCTGGAAACCTGAGCAATCCTGTAGAATAGCATTGCTGCTCGTAACTAGCGGAGTAGCCCAGGCTAAAGCATTCCCTGTCATATTGGAGATCATGAAACCTACTCTGGCTTGATCTGTAGAGAAGGTGTGTGGTCTGAAGGTAAAATATACATTGCAGGCTTCCAGGAATTCCTTCACCCTTTTAGGTGAGCCATCAAATCTTCCTGACGAAAGAGTCATAGGAGGCAATTCCGGAGGATGTGAGGGTTCCCGGACCGCTACCATTTGCTTTAGAAGGGCATTCTCCGACTTTACCCCCTGTAATTCCAGTGACATGGCCTGAAAAGCCTTCCATAATTCTTGGACTTGTTCTTCGGCAGACATCTTGGTCCTAGATGGCGTTTCAATCTGTGATTTACGTGGCTGTGAAAGCTGTGTCTCCCCTTTCTCTTTTCTTCCCTCCACACTCTCCTCACCTGAGTCCTCAGAGTCACCGGTGTTCTGTAGGTTTCGCCGGCTCAGGTAATCCCGTTGTTTTTTAGGTAGCACTTGCCTGTCTCGGTGAGAAGCCACAGTGACCGCTGACTGGACAGCCGTCCTGGGACCCCTTGACCGGGAACAGGCCGGACAAGAAAGGGAAAAACCCACAAGTGGGAAAAAACCCTTAGGAAGTTCTGGTAAAGAGGAGTGGGACGAATCGAACTGGAAGCTGATGCGTGATCCACTGGTTAGAACTCAGGAGGGATATCCAATGCTCCAAAGAATGGTGGAAGGAACCAGGCCACGGATAAGTTGGGAGCGGTGAGAGAAAGAGAAAAGAAAACTGATGGACAGAGAAAAAAGGAAAACTGGAGAGCCGCGAGAGAAAAGAGCGGCAAAGCGAAAGGATAAAAATAGCACGCCCGCCGCCGGAGCGGCGAGTCTAGAAAGAGAAAAAACGAAGAAGAGCCGAAGGATCGGCAAGTACAAAATGCTGCAAAAAGCAAAAAACTGCCGCTGTAATCAAACAGCGAAATAGGTAAGAGGAAAAGAACTCCTATACCAAAAATGAGGAGTGAGCAAGCAAAGGAGACCCGCTGCAAGTCGAGGCTAGCAGAGGGCAACGCTGGAGAGCGCAAAAACACGAGCCGCTGGAGAGAGCGCCAGCAACGGTTGAAACGCAGCGACTGTCGGGCTTGGATGACAGATAAACTGCCGACAGTGCTGTGATTGGTGGTGGTAGGTACTAGATACAAAGAAAGGACTAAATGGCTCTACCTGCCGGAGAGCCTCCAACGTGGAAGGAGCCGCCATCCGCGGTAGCGGTTGCGGATGACACCAACTCGCAAATCATTCTCCTTGGAGACCTCAACTTGGGACATGGTGACCCTAATGACCCCACCGCCATCGACCTTGCCAATACCTTAACCAACTTCGGTTTCACTCATTACATTCAAGACCCTACCCACACCAAAGGGAGGACACTTGATTGGCTAGCTGGCACTAATTGCAACATTAACGTACTCTCCAATACGCCTTGCACATGGTCCGACCACCATATTACCTCATTTAATATCGAAGCAGCCCCACGCTCTCTCCCAACAATGGCGCCAGCCCTCCCCACGAAAAATAAAAGAGACATAACCAGAGAGAAACTACTCCCTCTACTACTCCTCTCCCTCAATAAAGTTACCCACTCATGCTCGGATCCCACAATCCTAGTGGACACATACAATCATGCTATGCTCTCAGCCTTAAATTCAAACGCTCCTATTAAACTTAGGAAGCCCAAACCACATGCTCATCTTAACTCGTGGTTTACACCTCAGTTAAGAGTGTTTCACAAAACTAAACGTTGCGCGGAAAATCGCTGGAAAATTCATCCATCGAATGCTCACAAGGATGATCTTATCCTAGCCTCCTTGAACTATAAAGATGCTATCTTCCATGCTAAAAAGAAGTCCTTCAACAATCGCATCATGCAAGCAGACTCCAATACTAAGGATCTATTCAAGATCCTAAAGGAACTTGAATCTCCGCCACCCCCCGACACCTGTATTAAAGACAGTATATGGTGTGCTAACATCCAGTCAGCACTACTGAATAAAATCTCATCACTTCAATCCAAAATTAAAGACAAACAAAACTGCTTGAAGTCTGACAATCTTCCCACTACCTCCGTAATGGCTGCCCCCTTGGCCACACCCAACCTCAAGCCTTTTGCCTTCTCGCCCCTTGCCATCCCCGAGGTGGAAGACATCATCAATAAAATCAAACCATCTAATTGTCAAGGCGATTCTTGCCCGGCCACTATTATCAAGGATTCCGCTCACGACTTGGCCCCGTTCATCACGGCCTTTATTAACTTGTCCTTTAAAACAGGCATTGTTCCTGACAACCTTAAGGACGCATGGGTGATCCCACTGCTTAAAACACCATCCTTAGACCTAAGCATACCTATTAACTATAGACCTGCAGTCAGCATACCTGCAGATTGAGGACTATTTGGAATCTACCAATCTCCTAGGTTTAAGACAATCTGGCTTCTGCCCCAGGCATGGGACTGAAACGGCTCTGATAGATCTGAACACACAAATTAAAGTCGTGAAAGACAACAGGAAATTAGCCTTGCTATTTCTCCTAGATCTCTCTGCGGCCTTTGATTTGGTCAATCACCAAATCTTATGCCACCACCTCCGCTGTGCTGCCCACTTTTTGGATTCAGCCACTGCATGGATCAATTCCTTTCTGTGCAATAGATCCATGAGGGTCTTCTCCCCCTCAGCAGCCGCTGACCCTTCTCCAATTCATTGTGGCATCCCACAAGGTTCTTGCGTGTCACCTACACTATACAATGTGTTCACTATACCGCTCTTTGATATGCTTGATTATTTGGGTGTCTCTTACACAAACTATGATGATGACACCCAGATACTCATCCCCATCACTGGCGACTACACAGTTGACACCAAGGCTTTGAACGACGTGTATTTGGTCATCCAGGCCTGGATGGCCTAACACGAACTTTGCCTCAATGATGACAAGACAGAGCTCCTTATCCTGGGCTCCATTCAACATCTTAATACATTAGAGCACTCCTATCAGTCTTTCATCATTGATGGCAACGTTATCAAGGTATGCAAGGACACCAAAACATTAGGTATTTATCTAGACGCCTCTCTGTCTCTGTCACGACAAACTAACGCAGTTAGATCAGCTTCGGCATATACTTGCAAACTTATTGCAGCCTGCAGACCATTTCTGACTACACCTAATAGGATCACTTTAGCCAGAACTCTCATCATGTCTAAAATTGACTACTGCAGTGCCCTCTACTTGGGGACTAGTCAGGCAAACCTGAATACATTGCAAATCACACAGAATAATGCCATCAGAGCGGCATTAAACATTCCTAGAAACCAACACATCTCTGAATTCAGAACCAGTCTTCATTGGCTCCCAGTCAAGCAGAGAATTTCTCTGAAAACTCTTGCCCTTACCCACAAATGCTTGACCAATAAGGACCCCCCTACCTATCTAACCGTCTTTCTTTTCACACTTCCACCCGACCACAAAGAATTGCTCAGACACACAGTTTATCTATACCTCGCTTTAAACTTCAGAAAGCTGGGGGCGTGAGCTTCCCTGTTTTGGCTTCCAAGCTTTGGAACTCTCGCCCCACTACCATCAGACCTGAGGGTTCATTTAATGCCTTCAAACAGAAAATGAAACTTGGCTCATTGCTCATATTTGACCATGTCCTTGAATCCAGTAAGCGCCCATAGTTACCTGTCGACTGTATAGCTCTTTGGTCCTACTAACCTACTGTCATTTATATAAAAGTCTTGCTTAATTTATGTTGAAGCCTGATAACGTTTACTTGCTCATTTTGATTCTGTAACTTTCTGAGCCTAACGGACACATCATTGTATGAACCTGTAATTGTTTTGAGCATGACCCTAGCTCATGCCTTTGCATAACCATGTACCTCTTGTTATGTCTTCGAGCCCTTATGCCTGTGGGCCTGGCACGCGTTACAAATAAATAAAATACAATACAAATCATGGGGGGAGTTAATAAAACAACAGCTCGGTCTCCACCATGTTATGAACATGCAATTTATGCTTCAAATACCTAATTTTACCCTCCAACCGTTAGCCAACTGTTAAATTTGGGACATTTTGAGAGCACCCAGGAACACATTTTAGCTTGCCATTACAATTCCCTATGTCACACGTGGATGGATTTTATTTCAACAAAATTGCCTGGAAATTATCTGGTTGGTTGCTGAGAAATTATCTAGTTGCTGAGAAAAAGTTATCAGTCATGATAGTCCTTTTAAACTCATGGGAAATCTTCATATGTATGCACATCTGTGCTCTCCTGTCTCCAGGCCATTTGCCATTACTGGCCAACATGTGACCTGTTATCTGAAGTTGACCACCATTTCTATCTGCAAACCTTCCAGTTTGTTGTATTATTTCAGAGTTCAGCTTCCCTTGATTGCACAGCTCCTCCCCACATTCCGGTCACGCACTGGCTAGCCCGATCTGTTGTTTGAAGTTGGTGAGCTCCATGTCGTAAATAGCTGGGATGCCCAAGCTTCAAAAGAATTCTCTTTTCAGACCAGAAGGTTAAAAGGCCTGCAGTCGTGGAGTCCTTTGTGAAGTCTGCCCAACAACAAGCAAAAGGGGCTGCCTCGGCCCTAAGTGAAACTTACATGTGACCCATGGAAACAAAATGGGCTTTTCTTTTCACTTGCTGCTGGTATTTCATATGTGTAGCATAATATGCATTACATCTTGTCAACACACACTAAGTATTTTCCCTGACATCTTTATGTTAGCAGGGGACCATTTTTCTCATGTCTTGCTTTAGAACTGCAAGCGCACATGCAAAGTAATTTTAGTGTCAGTGTTTGAAAATCTACTTTTCATGTAAAAGGGGCCTTTGAATGTCTCATGCCTTTGTGAATTAAAAGGCTGCTTTTCCTTTTGTAATGACAGATAGGCCTTTTCTACATAGCACTTCCTTGTGTTACTTGCAGAAACCCCGACAGTCTGCCTTTAATAGGCCCATTTTCAGTGTGAACTTTTTTTAAGGCTTGCGGGTCATATTTCCAGTGGGCCCATCAGTTCCATTTGCTGGGGCCTTTGTTTAAACACCACATGTATTCCAATCAGCACAGGCCAATCACTTCTGGTGGCCACATCAATATAACTCAGATTGTACACTTGCATGCCTTTGTGTGGTACAATCTCAAACAACAGATACAAAATGTCAGTCATAGGGTGATTTCCACTTCTACCACAAACTAGTTCAGTGTTGCTGCAAGGTAATCCCTTGAATGGGAATTCCTGCATTGGGGTTCTGGGCCCAAATCCACGCATCACAACATTCATCTAGATAGCCACTTCCATAAATGTGCACAGTACATGCGAGGCAGCCAGTGCCGAGGCCTGGTGGCACATATAGCATGTGATGAGCATGTAGGGGATCAATTGAAAATATGTATTCAACAATCAATTATTTGCATTCTGCTCAGTCTGCAGTGAACAGCCAGACTGCCCAGGAGACACAATGACCTTCTGAGCAAGTGAAAGTGTAACTCCTATGAAATTCCAGCAAGGCAATACATCAGGAGGCCCTGTCATATAAAGGGTGCAGTGGGGCCTGCTGGATGTGTGCCAACACCAAATATGAGAGTATTGGCAGACCCTTACTGAACACAAGCACTCCCCAGCCTGCAGATTCACCAGGAACAATGGAGTGTTCACACGACTGGTGCGCATAAGACCCAGCGTGCACATCAGACTGACAGCACTCACAGGCTCCCTATTCTGAAAGGTGCACAACAGTACCTGCAGGTTTCAGAGGCACATAGCACATCACAAAGTATGGACTTCATGGACATGTTGCTCACAAAGCAATGATGTATGCTGTACAAGTGAAGGGCAGTCCAGTACACAGGAGGCAATGCAACCCACCACTGGGTGGTGCTGCTGGGCAGAAGACCAGACAGCTGGAATCCGTTTGACAAAGGAAGATGAAGCCTGACTGTCAGGAACATGGAATCCAACTTTCACTTGCCATGAGACAGAGGTTATGCGGAATGAGGTGAGACCCCGATTTGGACTCCTCTCAGGGGGTAGCAAAGGAAAATGGCAGTCCAGCCAGAGCCAAGACGTACCTTGGCATTGCCACCAAGGTCTCTGTGATTAGTGTCTTTCCAAGATATGTGGGGCACTATGTTAGTCCAACCTGAGGAAGGAAACACACGTCAGCTATGCTGGGAGGTAAGGTCCGGTGCATGGATGGCTCAGGACATGAATGACAGAAATGATCTGGGGGTACTCCAGAGGTTGCCATCCGAGATGCACTACTGAGTCTGCAAGCAGGGCTGCCTAAAAAAAAGGTGTCTGGTAAGTAAGTGTTGCATGCACATGTCAGTCCCAGGCCTCCTGATAGCACAGGACCCCTGGACATGTATGCTTGGTGTAGGGTCATTCATTCTTGAGATGGGCTAGGGCTAGGCTGTCAGAACATGCTAGCATATACGTAGCACACCCACTTGAGCCGTTCAGCATGCAAAGAGAACCCTCCGATGGATGTTCATGACTGAAACATCATTTGCACCACTCTCTGATGTGCTTTCATAATGAACACTGTTACATACAGGAAAATGTGCACGGCCCCCGGGATGTCATTTGGGGGTAGCTAGGGGTAGCAGCTGCTACCCCTGAGTCCCCCTCTGCTACCCCTAGACCTGTCCTTGCTACCCCTGGGCCACTAGAATAAGAGGCAGTGCCAAAAGCAGATGTCTGTGTTGCACCTCAAAAAGGCGGTTGTAAATGCATCTAAATGTGCCACAGCATTTTTCACCTGGAATCTAGATCTCGTTAGCTGGAGAAATTACAGGGATGCAGGAAAAACGATGAAGCCGCCATCGCTAACAGGTTGGCAGTCCATTAGTGAAGAATGCCTGAATGGGTTCAGAGGTGGTGCTGTCTGTGCAGCTCATGCCCAGTACGGTAGCAACAGGAAGAGTATGGGGTTAGGTCTAGCTAGCTGGGAATGGGTAAGAGTAGTCTGCAGTACTCAATGACAGCAAAGCATGAACGCAAATCTCATCATTGTTTCTCGTTGGCTGCTTTGCACATCCAGCAAGCCACTGGGCATGTGATGAGAGGGGTGTGACCCAGTGGCTTCTGCCACCAATCCTGCCTGGGCACTGTGTGGCCTGACCCAGATCTGCCATATCTGCATCACAGGCACACTGTAAATTGATGCAAGGTGAGCTACTGAATGGCCATGAAGTTGTCCTCTGCCTTTGAAGTAAACCGTATGTTGTTTCCTCAAGCAAAAATAATACATATTTGGAAGGATAGCCCAAGGGCAACACACTTGCTTTAGAACAAGAGAATGCAGTGCAACATGGGTTCAGCACTTGTTCCAGTGTTTAGAAGCTGGAGGAGGCTGGCATTAAGCAAGATATCAAGGACCAAAGAAATTATAAAATTGTCCTTTTCTATGAGTGATGTCATGAAGCTGCTGCTGCTGTTTACATTTGAAAATAAAACAAACATGCAATTACTGTGACCTGTAGCACATCCTTCCTGCTATCTTCCATCTAACAAAAAAAAACTTGGGTTACTTACCAAATAAGCAAAACAGAAAGGTGATGGCTGGAAGGTTTCAAATCATTCATAACCACTGGCACACCTCTGGGCAACCCTTCAGACCACTGTTTTTCTGGTTGGACTTGTGTTGGTCAGTTGCTGTTCCAGTCTGTGGCCATATACTTTGCAGGCACTTGATGTCTCCGTTTTGGGGTTTAGGCCTCTTCGAGATGTTCTGTCTGTTTACAGTTTAGCCTGAGTGATGTACAATAGTCCAGGTTGTTGTGTTGGACCACCCCTTACTTTCACAGTCATTTGGTAATATGGGTTTATACATACTGATATTAATGCTACATATGGTGATCCGTTCTTGTATGACATGTACATCATATTACAGTGATACCGTAACTATATTTTTCTTAGTGTACTGAGGAACAATGCTACCTACGTGATGCCACTTTCTGTTTTGTCAATGGGTGAAAGGTTGTGTGCCATCACTTCGTGTGATGTTGCTTGGGGATGGGGTCAAATGTCAACACTTCCTGTGATGTCATCAGAGGTCAAGGGTCATGTGATGTCACTTCCGCTACCCCTGGCATTTTTGTGAAATGATGTCCCTACACGGCCCTTCCCATTGAGTCCAACACAGTCTGTTCAGCTAACTTTGCCTACCTTTGCTAACATTGCTTGTGAGGCATGATTGTTATATAACAGATGGGTGAGTACACATATGTGGCACAACGATGGATAGCCAAATGAGAAGGTTTGGGACATTACCCCTGACTGTGGAAAGCATCTACAAGATAGTATGTGAGTGTCTCAGGAGGGGAAAATGGACTAGGAACTGGTGGCTGGTAAATGACACTGGAGTCCTGCCATCACAAATATATTGTGTTGGAGTCACTCGCCTCTCTCCTTTGCCATCCAAGACATGGAATAGTGGACACTAATGGAAGTGTCGGCACACAACCAGGTGGCCATGAGTGAACTCTTGCCCACTGATATGAGCTGCCCCAGAAGTCAGGCATTCCCTGCAACCTCTCCCATAAAACCAACTTGTGACCTAAAGCAAGCACAGATTACTTGTCTCTGGTGCATCACCCCAATGAGGTTACCAAAAAGGCCCGGCCCATGCTCGCATCGAGGTTTACACCGATTCAGAATATCAGACACACTGACAGATGACACATGTCAGTATCCATTGGGGAAACAACAGGTGATGGCTAATAATACCTGAGATAGGAGGGAACTTATATGCAACATTTGCCTCTGTTCATGGCTTGTGTGCATGATAGTCACATATAATCACGAGAATACTAGTGTCGGAATGCCAGGTATTGAGCACTGAGGTACTGTGATATATGAAAAACCTAAGAACCTAATACGTGGGCTGCCGCACTGCCGTTACTCAGTAGGCTAATCCTAAACCTACATGCTAAATTCGAAAATAGTGTGTGAGCACAGGTGGTGTGCTGCCTAGGTTTGAATCATACGTAGCTTGTTGATAACTGTAACTAAAGCATTCAACAGATGAATGAACAGAGAAGAGTCCAAATAGATCAATATTCAAAGTTTTATGAAAAATGATGGCCCAACAGAAGCCAACACGTGTTTCGACCGATTCTGGTCCTTTTCATGACTGTGCCTTATAAACTGTGCGTTAATTCAAAAAGCATAACAAAGATAACAAACATAAAATGATTATGGTGATAATATCACAAAAATCCCATAAAAATAATACACAATGTAGGAAGGGAAAAGGGGATATTCAGAGTGAGAGATTGTCAGGCATAGAAAACAATATCATACACAAAATTGTTTTAGTTGATATAAACGCCAAAGAATAAGATCCATGAATATACCATTTTGAAATTGTAGTCGGTAAAGCAATCATTCTTAACTGTTCAAGGTTATTTCGTTTCAGCACCAAGAGGGCAAGGGGTCGTAAATGCCACTAGGGGCCTTCGGAGAAAGACCAGCGGGACAGAACCGCAATGTACCCAGTGCTTGAGACAGCTGCGGGTATCAGGCAGCAGGCAGTTCGGCAAGTAAGGGTGAATGGACGGCTGCAGGCTGGCCTACATGGCGGCTCGGGGTCAAGAATCGTGGTCTCTATTCTGGTTGGGGGATCTGGAGTGCTGGGCGAGGTGTTTCAGACAGCTTTAGTGACTGCAGCGTGACAACAGTCAGTGGTGCAGCCGGTCGCGGTTCGAGGGCTTGACTGCCTCAAAAATGTCCTTAAAAGATGGACGCTGGTTGATGCTTGTTGTGGCACTCCTCCTAGCTTCTTTGCAGCGCGTTTGTCGTCCTTTAAGGCGGATGGCCCAAAGCTGAGTAGAGTTTTTGCAGGCAATTACCTTGTTCGGGGACTCTCTGGCCCTTCCCACCTAGGAAGCTTGCTGGCAGAACCTAGCAGGGCACGCTATGTGCTGGCTGGGTACCAGTTGTTCTGGAGCTACTGGACGGGTCCTCTGAGTCTGGTATCTCCTTCTGTTCCCTGGGAGATGTTTAGGGGAAGGATCTTGCTTCCCTCTTGGGAATCCTGACCTTCCTTCACTGGCAGAAGATGTAAGGCAGACTGCACCTTCAGCCAGGCTCCAAATGAGTCCTTCTTCTCACTCCTTTTGAAGTCATCGGATGATCTGCTAAGTGAGGACCACAGCCCTCTTTTAAAGCCAAATGGGTCCCAGTGATTGATGCAGGCTAAGCCTACCGTAATTAACCAATCCTGGGTCCCTACTAACAATCTTCTGTTATGCGTGAGGTCAGGACCATAGTGATTTGCAACAGGAAAGGTAAGAGGTGACAACATGTACTCCTAAGTCCCACCCATCGTCCTGTAAATTGTAGATCAACGTGTCTTGGTGGTTAACTGAGACCTCTGTGGCTCTTGATCAAAGTGCAGGTCTCCCTTGAAGTTTGTGGTTAGAACAGACTTCTGGCTCCCTCAAATCACATACTTCATCCCTCTGAAAGGGGTCTGCTCTGCAGGGGTTGCCTACAGTAAATAGTGGACCCAAACATGCCATTCACTGTCCTTCATACAGAGGGGTGGAAACTAGCTTCAAGTTGACACATTGCACATGAAAGAAGTGTTAGTCCTGCATTCCTTTTGTCCACTCTGCGACCAAGCCTGTCGCAGGAGTGTTTCAATTAGCTCCTATTAGTATGCGCTGCCACCAGCAGTTTAGACAATAGGAAGGCAGATCCATGGAGCCTTTGATATTTTAATTAGGCTGCCAATGGCCAGAGGAAGGTGTCACCTTCCCCCTCCTTGAAATGCTTTGATGTACCTGTGGCTGTCACATTCTAGCTGAACATGACAGGGGAGGACGACACCTGTAGGCGGTGTCCTCCCTGACATCGTACACTGGACTATGCATTTGTTGTATGCTAAGTGGGGAAAATGTGTGCGGAATGTCACCACTAATTTTCTTTTTTTTAAAACTCTTTTTATTAGTGGTCACAAAAGATACACGGCACTTACCACATCACATTTCACATATTTTACACGAAAGGAGGAAAGGAGAGCGAAACAAAAAACAAAGGGACAAGAGTTACATAAATCATAGGTACATTAAGGATTACAGAGACTCGTCATCATCAGAGACCATATCGCATAAATACATTCTGAAGGGGCCCCATATGTCTTTGGGCCTGCTTGCAGCAGGCTGGGTCAGGACAAACTGTTCTTCCGATTTGTTAACATATGTCAATTCCCAAAGAAAATGATTCATGCTCGGTGGGCCTGCGCTTTTCCAGGTTTGTAAGATGCATTTCTTGGCCACTACACATGAGATATTGAACAGTCTTCTGATTTTTACAGAGCACTTGCCAATGTCACCAAACAGATATTTCCGAGGGGTCAGTTTGGGGGGAACCTGTGTAATCTCTTCCAGCATCACCGCCACATCTTTCCTAAAATCCCGCCACCACCAGGCAATCCCAGTACATGTGGAATGCACCCGCCTGAGGAGCTCTGCATTTGGGGCATTCATCCGAGGTGTTTGCTGTAAATTTAGCTATTTTGGCTGGTGTATAATGCAGTCTGTTTAGAGTTTCAAATTGAATTGGGCGTAGGCCAGCATTCATGGATACATTTTTGGTGAGCGAGCAGTACTTTTCCCATATTCTATCATCAATGGGGATCGGAAGGTCTCTTTTCCATTTGTCTTTGACCTGGTTAACTGTGGGGGTGTGGGCCTGAACGGCAGCATACAATTTGGAAATCCAGAGGCCATCCTTAGCCGTAATCAGCTGTATACATGGATGTGTGGGGAGCTCATCCGGGAAGAGCGGCCATCGCTTTTGAAAAGCTGATCTCATACGATAATATTGAAGTGTCCTCAGTGGTCCCCCACCCAGCGCCCTCAAGAAGTATTTTAAGGCCACGAATTTCCCATTGAGAAATATACCTCCCAATTTCATTTCTCTATTTGGGTCCCAGGCTTCCTGTAAATTGCAATCATGTGTTGGGGGTATGCCCGGGTAATTCCATATGGACACCTCTGGGTTATATGGGGTTTCCAAACCCAGTCTTTTGTATATCGCTTCCCATGCCCTGACCATGCAGCTCACGGGGTTGTACTTGCATGTATCCTTGTATTGTGGATTGAAATTTACCGATTGTATGTTTGTGGGGTGTGTGGTGTATTCCTCTATCCATGCATGAGGTGGGCCATTGGAGTCACCATACCAGTATCTAGCAAATTGTGCTTGGGCAACATAGTAGTATAGCTCAAAATCAGGTGCCGCTATGCCGCCTGAGGAGTATGGTTGCATCATTTTTTCCCATCCTGTCCTTGCTGTTTTCCCATTCCACAAGAAGGTCACAACCATAGATCAGAGCCTGGCGAAGAAGGACCGTCCCGGCCATATTGGGACATTGACAAAAAAATACAATAACTTTGGTAAAATTATCAATTTAAGAATTGCGACTCTGCCATATAGCGAGATTGGAAGGTGTCCCCACATCTGTAATTTAGTATTTATTGATTGCAGTGCATTTTCATGATTGTTTGAGTGCAGTGTGAGTCTATCTCTGGAAACTAGTATGCCCAGATATCTGATATTTTGCTCAGACCACTTGAGTCTGCGCCTCATGTCTGGGCATTTGGTTGTTGGTGTGAGTGGGAATATTTCAGATTTGGCATTGTTCACGCTGTATCCAGAGTACACCTCAAACGCCTGTATTTCCGCCATTATGGGTGCAATGTTCTTTTCTGGCTCATGGACATATATCATGGTGTCATCCGCATATAAGGAGATTAGCTGGGTGGATCCTTTCATCTTTATCCCCCTGTCTGAGTGCCTCAGTCTAACCGCGATTGCCATTGAATCTATGGTTAGCGTGAATAGTATAGGTGAGAATGGGCATCCCTGCCTAGTGCCTCTTCCCAGTAGTAACAGTTCTGAGATGGTTCGATTAGTTAACACTCTAGTGCCGGGTTCTGTGTATAACAATTTCACGTATCTAATAACGTTGGGATCCATTCCAAATGCTTCTAGGACAGCTAACAGATAGACCCATGATACCGAGTCGAAGGCCTTTTCGGCGTCGAGAGATATAGCCACTGCGCTTCTTTCCGGGTCTATTTGTGCCATTATGCCAAAAAGTCTTCGCAGATTGAGGGCCGTGGTTCTTGTGGGGATAAACCGATTTTGGTCAAGGTGGACCAGAGTTGGGACTGCTGGCAGAAGCCGATTGGCCAGCATTTTTGCAAATATCTTAGCATCAGTGTTAATTAGTGAGAGGGGTCTGTAGGATGACACATCTTGGGGCGGCCGACGGGGTTCAGCGATACAGTTATTACTGCTTCCCTCATTGTCAGGGGCAGTATACTGGTCTCAAGGGCTTCCTCCCATACCTGTAATAGTATTGGCACCAGTTCCTCGTGGAACTCCTTATAGAATTCGGCGCTTATCCCGTCTGACCCTGGAGCTTTGCCCAAAGATAGCATTTTAATTGTTCCAGTGATTTCCTCAGCAGTTACGGGTTGCTCCATTGCCAGCCGGGCTGCTTCCGAAAGTTTCGGCAGGGAGAGCGCCGCAAGATATGATTTAATTTCACTATCTGTTTTAGTGTCTTTATTCGCATAGAGGTTCTTGTAGAATTTAGCAAATTCCCTGTTGATCCCATCTTCCCTCAGGAGTATCTCCCCTTGTGACGTTTGTATGCTGGTGATTAGATTAGGTTGTTTATCCTGTTTCAGTAGATTAGACAGAGTTTTCCCAGCTTTACTACCATCACCGTATCTCCGAGCCCTACCAGGTGCCGCCATGTAACGCACTTCTCTAGTGGCCAATTTACCAAACTCCTGGAGGCGTGCATGTATTTCCACCAGTATTGCTCTGTCTTGTGTATGAGTGTAGGCCTCCTCTAGTTTCCCCAGTTTAAGTTCAGTTTCAGTTAGTTCAGCTCGCACACCTTTCAGGAGTCCTGCGGACTTTGATATCAAGACTCTTCTGGCCCAGACCTTAAAGGATTCCCAAACTGTGGAATACCTATCCACTGTACCACCATTATTAGTAAAAAACTCAGCTATTTCAACGTGTAATGCTTCAACCACCCCGGGGTCACCCAGTATTCCCCTTGGCATCTTCCATCTTTTGGCTGATTTGGGGGCATCTCGGAGAGCTACCTCCAACAACACTGGGGAATGATCGGATAATGTGTGGGCAGTATCTCACACATCTTCAGTGCAGCAGTTACAGTAGGGGAAACAAACCAATAATCGATCCTCGACTCCGAGTCGTGAACAGAGGAGTAATACGTGTACCCTCTGCTATTTGGGTGTAATTCACGCCAGGCATCTACAAGTGATAGCTGTGGTAGAATATGGGCCAGGATTAGGACTGTCTTATTTGGTGCCCTGATCACAGTAGTGGATCTGTGAAGCCTGGGGTCTAGGGCCACATTGAAATCCCCACCCCATATTATAGTCGTAACAATAATTGAGGAAATCAGTTGATACATATTCGTATAAAAGGAAGGGTCATCAATATTAGGCCCATATGTGTTAACCAGCAGCAGATGCTGGCCAGCAATCTCACCCCATACCACAACAAATCTGCCGAGCTGATCTAACTTTTGGCCTTCTAGTTTGAGCCCCAGGCTTGGATGAACAAGAGTGATAACACCTCTGGACTGGGATGAGTAGTTAGTATGAAATCTCAATTTGCCCCATTTAGGGAGTATGCATAAGTTGCTCGTACCCATCGTGTGTGTTTCTTGCAACATCAGGATCTGAGGCCCATGTCTAGTAATATAGTTGCCCACTTTCTTGGCTTTGTCTGGTTATTTAGCCCTCTGACATTCCAAGACAGCAATTTTACCCTCAACCCGTTACCCATGCTTCATAGGGAGATGTTCCGTCACACCCTCGGCTCTTAGGGTTATGATATTTGTACTGCATGGGTGGTGTCAATATGTTTACAACCACAGATTTCACCGTTAACAAACATACTGCCTCCTGCTCCCTCCTACCAGGATTTGTAATAAATATTACGACGATATCTCATTCAAACAAGTTTTACCATCTGTATCATGAGGAGAGCACCTGCATCTGAGTGACCACAAACTTATAAAACGGTAAACATTTACTTCCATCAACTTTCCACCAGGATCTAACGTTGTCCCGTGGGCTTCACCTACCATTCCATAACTTGGTATTCCCATTTCAGTGAGGCCACAAGGTGTCCAGTCAATTGGTCGACAGCAAACTGGTCGACTGCAATTTGGTCGACACCATTTGGTCGAATGCCAAATGGTCGAATTGTTTTTTTTTTTTATATATGTGTTTTGTGGGTTTTCGTGTTCTCACGTCCCTCCCAACCACCCTCATCATCCACCCCAACTTGTTGATGTTCCCCAATGAACTCATGGAATATTCCAGGGGTAGTCATGTTGCTTCACATGTCTGCCAGTTCGGCTCCACCATACTATTCATCCTTGGTTTGGAGGGCCGCCCTTCTTAAACAGTGCAGCTCCCTAGCTGCCATAAAGGATTTAGTGTGTATTGTGTGCGCTCATCTGGTACTTGTTTTTAGTCTGCTGGTCGGGGTCTGTTGTTCTGTTCCGGCCTGCCCCCGGAGGGAGGCAGAGGTATGTGGTTCTCAGTATAGGTCATGGCCTCGGCAGGGGATTCAAAGAAGTGCGATCTTCCTGCGTGTTGAATTCTCATTTTGGCTGGGAACATAAGGGCATATGTGATTTGGCGTGCCTTCAGGAGTTTCTTGACTGGCTCATAGGATCTTCTGCTTGCCTGGACCCCGGCCGAGAAGTCCGGGTATACATGTATCCTGTTTTCCTGCATGCAGTGTTCATGTTCTCTCGCCAGCCGCAGGATTGTGTCCCTGTAATTTAGGAGTCGGGCAATAATCGTTGGTGGTGGTGCTCCAGGTATGGGCAGTGGTGCCAGTGTGCGGTGCGCTCTCTCGACCAGGAAGTGTTCGGAGAAGGATTCGGGCCCGAAAAGGGATTTGAGCAGTGTTTTGACTTGTTTTTCCATTTGTCCCTTACCGAACGATTCTGACACGCCCACTATTCAAACGTTATTTCTTCTTGATCTCGATTCGAGATCCTCACATTTGCCCTGTAGCTTGGACATGTTTTCCTTTAGCTGGGTGATGTCGCGGCTATGGTGTGCAATAGTTTCTTCACTCGTGCTTATTCTGCTTTCTGCCTCAGTGATCCATGCACTCTCCTTATCCACTCTGGTTTTTAGAGAGCCAATAGTGGCAACTATATCGTCCAGCTTAATGTTAACTGGTAGGATCCATCCTGAACTATAGTAGTAAGCCTATCCTCTTGTTCACTGATTTCTGGCTCTGTCGCCATGTTAGAATTGGTGGGAACTTCCACAGTGGTGGTCTGGGTCTGACTGCTTGTGTATGTGTCCATTGGACCCTTTTTTTTGGTGCCTGTGGTCTTTGCTGCTTTGCCCGATTTTTGTGGCTCACCCATCGTGGGGTGATAGTGTAACGTAGCTTTGTACCCACAATGTTTATTCCCAGTTCAGCCGTTAGGCTGTCATACTCTTGTACAGATCCCCAATGGAATTTATTAGTTTCCTTTATATGGTGTTTGAGGGAGTTCAGAGATTGTCGGGACCAGGTTTGGGTTGGGATATGGCTGTACCATAAACGGATGCCTCGAGTGGCCTGTGTCCTCCCACGTAGTATGTTATTGTTACTCCTGCATTCTACAATGGTATTGTGTCACCTTGAATCCTTAGGTGGCAACTTCTATAGGGTTTTATCCGCTTGTTTGTAGACCTAGAGGCAGGACCCAGCTCCACGTTCAGTTCTGGATATAGCTGTTCAGCTAGAGGGTACCCCAGAAAGCTGTGTCCTCCCTAGTATTGCGTCACAGTCTCGCCTGCGTTAGCCGATGGAGTTGTGTCACTTTGAATTTCTCCAGTTATCGCTTCTGTGGAGTTTTCCTCTCCTAACTGCAGACCCAGCAGCAGGGCCCAGGAGCCCGGCTAGGTTAGGATGTAGTAATTAAGGACTTGGGTGCCTCCAGTGGACCATGTCCCCCTCTTATTTTGTCACTGTCACTCCTGTATTAACCAAAATTGTTACATCTGTTTGTACCCTCTGATGGGAGCTTTGCAGGGCTTATTTTCGCTTGCTTGCAACCCCAGAGGTATGCTTAGGCTTTAACAACACCAGCGTGCAGCACACAGTGCCTCACTCACCAGCCATATGTTACGTCTGGTCGTTGGCCGCTCTTTTCCCTACTATGCCCCTCAGGATTGCAGCATGTAGGATCAGCGTGTTTATTGCGTGGCTATGACTCCACATTCTGTCCTCCGCCTCCCGCGTATGCCACACAGCTTGTCGGGTGTCCGCCTCCCCGCGGAGCGAGCCCACCTCCAGCAATTTTATGTTGCGTTACACCGTGGGCGCTCTTACTCCTGCGTCGCGCCCCTGGTGTATCCAGTGGGTCTTCGACGATGTGTCTGCGGTCGCAGGTGTCCCCCACAGCACAGCGGGGCTATGGTGCTCCCCAGTGCCCCAGGGCAGCCGCGTCCTCGGGAGCCCGCTTCGTGAGGCGGCCGACTGCAAAGGTAGTGGGGGAGTTTTCGAGAGCAGGGTGTAGGGGGTTGTTGTGAATGTCAGTGCCGTGAGGGGCCCTTTGGGTACTCACACAGATGGTGATTGATCCGTATACGCATCCCAGCCGCAAGATGAGCTCCACAGCCCTGGGCGCGATCCGGGAACCCAGGCTCTGCCCACCTGTGGCCTTCCAACTCGTTGTAGTCCACGACTCTCCAGTAGTTTCTCGCGGTCCTGGCAGCCGAATCGCGCCACCGCCTCACGTCGCCGAATGTTCGCCAGCCTGCAGTCCAGCACAGAGCGAGCGCAGCTTGACAGGACTTTCAACGTATGCTCGAGGTGCTTCAGCTGTCAGCACATACAATTGCTGGTCTTGTGGGCGGCTCATTGCAGGATGTTTTAGCACAGGATGAGTTAGTTTAGCGGGAGCTCCGAATCAGGCAGCCATTTTCTTCCGTGCGCAACAGCGCCCCCTCCTGGAACCACACATTTTCAAAGGCTGATCTCCCATCATTCATTTTAATTTACAAAATCAACAATGCCCAGGCGAGCGCACACTCCCTGTGCAGATGGTCGAATTCCGCACAGTGGGGACTGATCCTCGGTCTCTGAGAGCTTTACTTGTGTCATCATTGTGGTGTGTCTGCCATTCCTTGCACAACACCCATCTAATTATTCTCTTTGTCAGCATTTGTGGATGTTAATTGGGTAAGACATGGCTGTTTGCGCCCGTTACCCACCATAGAGCCTTTAAAAACATGATATCACGTGACAACAAGGAAATAGGTGGTTCAGGAATGATGCAGGTCCATGTAAAGCATGTGCCATTGAATAGTGGCAGCCACAATGAGTATGCATCATCCACGATGGCTTTGATTGTCTTTTTTTTTTTTTTTTCTTTGGTATAGCTGAATAAATCAACTTTACAACAACAATTATTACACACAATATAAATCCAAACTTCAAACAATCATTACACACAATGTAATTCCAAACTTCATTATACGGCCACAAATGGTACAAACCTATTCATGTTTACATTACATGTCATTTAGTTTGGCAAAAATTGCATCTAGGAATCTCATGATAGCAATGTACACTGAAATCCGCTTTGTTGAAAAGAATACCTTCCATTTTTCCATTAAGTTAAACATTTGAAATTGACAGTGTTTGATTAAAAATAATTCACGTTCTTTTGCAACACCTCGACATGTCATAAACAAATGCCATAAAGATTCTCTTGTTTGCTTATTCCCACAAAGCCGACAAAAGTCTAATGATTTATCACAGATCTTACGAGTGACCAAAATTTCACCTGTATTCCATAAATTGAGTAGAAAAACGCAATATCTCAGAGCGGAACACTGGATTTGGATAACGTAGCAGATAAGGCTCACATTGACCAAGTTTCTTTTCAACAAAAGGGTTATTTCTATACACTTTGTATCTCTGACATGATTGCTGCATTTCAATCCAATCATGAGGTACAGCTTTATTTTTGCTCTATCTGGGTTTTCCACAAGAGTTTGCACAGAAATATCTGCGGCTAGCAAAATGTCTAAGACCTTATTACACCACTGGACGGCAAAGGAATGTTTAGATCTTAACATGTACTCGGCAAGAACTGATAGCAAGTTTCCAGATTTATCAGCCATCAGGTATTTCCTAAACAACGCACATCGATGCCACTGAAGTCTAGAGAAGAGGGATAACTGCCCAAGTTCATACGGTATCAGTGCACATGGCGTACACTGCGGGAGATTTAACACTCTCCTCCAAAACCTTCCTTCAAGTTTGTCAAGAATGGGTCTTTCCGATACTATCCATGTTTCAAGACCGTATAGGATTATTGGGACGGTCTTCTAATTGTAATAGGTGATTATTGGTTTTATTGAAAATTTCCCATACTTGTACAATATAATTTTTGATTGTGAGGTAGCTGTTAGTATTCTCTGATGCAGAAGCATCAAATGTGCTTGGTTAGGTTGCGGAGAACTAATTTGTATTGCCAAGTAAGTATATTGATGGACTAATTCTAGATTGGCCCCTTGCAATGACCATTTATATTTATTCGAAAACCTCGGCTGGCCATTATAAAACATTATTTTAGTTATGTTAATGTTTACCGTAAAATGATTCTGTGATAAATAGCCTTCCAGAGCACATAATGCTTCTTGTTGGCCGCTCGGGTTTTTGATATTAGAATCAAATCATCAGCATATATTAAAGCGGGAATCTTTACTAGACCCAAAGAAGGAGGATCACATGTCAGATTTTGGAATATATCAGGAATATCGTAAATGAAGAAATTAAACAAAGCAGATGCAAGAAGGCAACCTTGCCGCAACCCCTTTTTAGTAGGTACAGAATCTGAAAGTAGACCTTCCATATTCAGTCTCACTTGGATCGATGTGTCAGAATGTAATTTGTTGACTATGTCTATGATTGTAACAGGGCACTTAGCTCGCTGTAATTTCTGTATCAAGATCTCTCGGGAGACTGAATCGAAGGCTGCATGAAAATCTATGTAGGCAAGGTACAAGGGTTGCGTAGTGATTTCAGCCTGATGCTGAATTGCATATAATGATGATAAATTGATACTAGTACCCAACCCTCGAACGAAGCCTGTTTGACGTGGATCTCTCTTATGATAAGCGGTAGTCCACGAATTAAATTGATTGTCTTTAAGAGGTTTCATTTTTCCACAGGGGGATGTAGAGCTGATGATGAGCAATGTGCTATTAATGTCTCGCAATTCCGGTATTTATTAATTGCACGTTTTGTTGCACGTTATGGATTCTGATAAGAGCCTGGCTTCCAGTTACGCATAGATATCTGCCTGGCCATGAGTCACCAGATGATGCCCCAGAAGGGAAGAAATCCATGGGGCACTGTCAGAACAGCCCGATTCATGGCTACTGTACCTTGTGGACCGAGGAGATGCCCCACAACCAGAGTCCACACCAGCAGCTCTGACCACTGCCACAACAGTGCCTGCTCGTGATGACGCACAAGCATCTAGTTCTGATTTGGCTAACATGGCCTGCTGTATGGGCCTGGGCAGAGCACACACCTACTATTAGCAGGGGGGAAAAGGCACATCAGGTTGGCTCACGATGCTGCCCCTGCCTGGCCACCCTCAGTGATGCCACTTTCTCAGGACTCCTCGTGCCTCTTCCTGGACAGGGCAGGCGTAAACCGTTCAGTCCTGTCCAAACACCTGCGCCAATCAGGGTCATGGAACAGAAGCATGTCCCAACACCCAATTGATACCTGGGCATGAAGTTAGAGTCAGGCCCATGAGAAGGTGGTCCCCAATTATGTGATATCGTGACTTTCCCACTGTGTATGAGTTTGATTTGCAGTTGTAACTCTTTCTAAAGTCCGTTGGGGAGACGGACAGGGACACAGTGATTGTCATCCGGGACATACTCTGAAACCCTGTTGAAGCTATCCTAGGACGGGCGAGGCAACTGTGGATTCAATCAGAAAGATAGGGATGTCATGAAGATAAGGACCATTGAGCCCCAGACCGATGAGAGGGGGGATTGGCGACTTGAAAAGAGTGAGCATAAATGGGTGGGCCCCGCAGGGCACATTGCAAAAGCCACATACACTCTCTGTACATCAGATATCCCACGGTGAGTTCCCTATGTGTTCCAGTCCAGGACCACGTGTTTCAGGACACATGAGAGCACACATGCCCCCTCGCGCTATGGCTCATCACTTGCCTGTGAAGTTAATGAGTGGCTCGATAAGAAGGAGGAGGGTGGAAGTGGTGTTGGTGATTGATAGCAGAGGTAAGGTCTCAGTGAGAGGTCGACAGTGTCTTACACATCACATACTCAACTCATGGCCACTCACCCCATTGTGACGCAAAGAGCCAATACGTGCCTAAATAGCATGTCCTGTATGTGGCGCCCAGCCACACGTCATGTATGACTACCACCAAAGGACAAGTGGAAGTTGCCCTCGAAAGCACACATGCCAATATGGAATTGCACTGCATGTCACACTATGCTTTTTCTCTTAACCTAAACGTCCTTACTTTCAAACTTTCAGTGTTGTGGCCTGTGCGTGTATTTTACAGGTGCGCATGTGGACGAACCTCTGTGTCTTTCCTGGAATCAGCTATAATTATTTGCCTTTTGCCACACAGATATTATGGTGCAATGTTCCCTTGATGCAGGCGATGTTATGTACCAGGGCATGCACGTCTGTTGGCGTGGCATGTTGTCTATAAGTTTACACCTGTGCCCATATTCTCATGGTCCACGTATCTGCGCCCTCTTTCTTCCCCTCACTTTGGCCATCCTCTGTGGTCTTTTGCCCTTCTCCTTCATCTGAAGCCAGAAACCTCTCTCACATTCAGGGCATTGCCAAGAAGTCCCACTTTCAGCTCTTCCTTCTGAAAGGAATTCTCCCTTTTCTCGCTATTCCCCAGAAGCTCAATGTTACCCGAGCCCTGGTTCTCTTTAGACTTGACTACTGCAATAGCCTTCTCTTGAATCTACCCTCTTCTTCTCTACGACCCCTCCAGCTAATCCACAATATGGCAGTGAGACTTATCCTTGGCCTCAAGCCTAGGGACCACATCTCTCCTGCCCTAAAAACTCTTCACTGGCTCCTGGTTGCTGCACGGATTAAATTCAAATCCCTCTGCATCATCCATAAGGCTGTCTGGAGCCGAGGACCACACTCTCTGCAACGTGCTCATACTAAATACTCTCCCCCTAGACCTCTACGTTCCTCCTGTACCAACTCTCTGTGTGTAAAGCGTTTCGCTAAACAGAGGGCCGCAGGCTGATCTCTTTCCTCAGCTGGCTCCCTCTTATGGAACATCCTCCCCCTTTCTCTTCGCCTTGAGCCAGACCTCCTAAAATTCTGGAAGCACCTCAATACTTTCCTTTTTACCTCCTCCTTCCCTCCTCTGCAAATCTCACAGTCACTGTGATTGGTCACCAGGGCCCTTATGTGTCTTTCTGGGTCCTGGACTCCCACACCTAATTGCCTCAGTCTCTGCCTACACACAGCACTTGCTTTGGCATCCACTGGCCAACGCCATTGTAGGCCTGCACTTAACTACTTATTTCAGCTCACCCCACACTAGCACTTACTTCACTGAGCACTTACTTCTTCTGCTCACCCACGAGCACAGGCACTCCAGCACTTACCCTCCACTCCCTCTTCTCTCTCTGCACTTGCACGCTCTGAATGCTCACAAGGCCTAGTAGGTCCATCGTTTTCCCCAGTGTATACATTGTTTCAATCCCATGTTCCCTCCCAGTTGCCCTGTGGGTGCTTTGAAACACAATTCACTTGTTGCGTAAGTGTCTAACAAATAACCAATAAATAAATAAATAAATGTGTGTGAATGGTGGGATATAAGGTGCATTGGCAGGCACTTTGATGGATGTGAGAGATGCATTGTAATAGGCATTCCTTGGCATATGGTCATGAGTGTCGTTTTCATCCACATTGCTATTTGTCAGAAAGGGTTACGCGCGGGTCTATGTGCACCCGCTATTCACTCTATCATCATTGACAGTCAATTACCACATGTCACTGCAGCGCCCACAATCCTAGCATGATTAGGTGAAATGGCTGTTCACCAGCTGACCCCTCACTCTCATGGCATGCGCTCCTGCTGCAAGCGGCGGTGGTAGTGGTAGTACTGGTGGCTGAGGCCTTGGATCAGGAACTGTGCAGATGTACAGGCCCCTGCATACCACAATGTTGTGCACGACCTCGATGATGGCGCGCACAAAGGCTGCGCTGTACAGGAGAACACTCCTCGATTGGTGAAGGCATCTGAACCGGGACTAGAGGATACCAAAGCTCTGCTCAGTGATGCTCCTGGGGGCCGTGTCCAGAGTCACACCCAAACTGGGACATGTTGGTAGGGATCCGAATTGGTGTCAGGAGATATGGTCATAGGGTACAGCCTGGATCACCTGGGGGGAAGAGGAGGAAAGGAGAGGGTAGACACAATGTAATGTAAAAGTGACCACATGCTACATGTTTGCCAAGTGCTCCTTGTCTTGGTGCATGTCACTGCTGAAACATGGGTTCTTCCTTGGCTGTTCGTTGGCGTGCAGTGCACATGCGTGTGCATGGTTTTGCCATGACATCAAGTATCTGAACTCATCCAACAACCACATGTCACCAAAGTGGGTGGCCTGCAACTGGGTACTCACTGACAAGTGCTGAAATATATGGCTGTCATGGGTCGGTTCCAGGATATCGGCATGCACATCAGTGAAGGGTCCCATCGCGTTGCAGATCATCTGCGCATTGGTGACATGCCAGGGGTGGCGGCTGAGGTAGACATGGTCCATGTGCTATGGTGGCAGTAGGGCGGTGTGTGTCTGATCCACCACGGCACATTAAACTTTGGGGAATTGCCGTTTTGCGTAGAATTCACATGCTACCTGGAGGGGGGGGGGAGAGAGAGAGAGAGAGAGAGAGAGAGAAAAATATGGCAGTAATTAGGCCTGTGGTTCATTGAAATGTGTCAGTTGAAAAAGAAATGCAGGGCAGCCACCATTTTCAATGGCGCCCCGATGTCATGTGATCAGATTGTTGTGGAAACAAGGTCTGCATACTCCTGTAACATGTCTAAAATTGCGGGTGCGGGGGAGCGATACCTACACAACACCTCTTCGTCTAGCATAGCAAAGAATGTGACCTTGGGCCGAAATATGTGCTCACGGTGGGGCCTCCGAAGGGGTAGCTGGACACGGCATGCTGCTGACAGCGGCCCAAAACAATGAATGCTAATTCACAAAGGTACATGCAGGGATGGATGGATAGGTTTGGTCTGGACTCCTTTTACGCTGCTGGCTCATTAACCAGAGGTGTAATCTTGCAACTTTAATTCAATCCTCCTTAATGGGGCTGTTGCCCTCCACCTGTGCCGAATGAACACTGTAGGTTGGCCACAAGTGATTCAGTAGGATGGGTGGTCTGTTTGAGGTAGGTTCCATTCTTTGAAAGTACCTTACATTTATAGGATGCAAGTATCAGTGTGAATGCATGTAATGTGGCATGTTACAGTCACACAAAGGACAAGGCAGAGTTTATTCAGCGGCTTCTTCCTGTGGCCAACTGCATGACTGACAGGCCGTGTTGTCCTTGCGCGAGTGAAGGCCTAGTGACGGGTGGGCTGACGTCTGCTGACTGTGAGGGGACAGAGAGACATTACAATAGTGGCCTGATGCCCTTGCACATCTGCATGACTGGCAGGCCTTGTCACCCTTGTGCCAGTGAGGGATATGTGAGAAATGACTGTAATCCGTGCTTAATTTGTGGAGGGGCTTGCCAGGACTCAGCCCTGGCACTTATTTCTGAGACCCTGCACTTATTGCTGATTCCAGCTTGATTACGTTGAGGTGTTTTGCCAACTTTATTATTTTAACTACCAGTCCATCAGTCATAGGAATATAACAACAATAGTGCAAGGTTTAAAATTGCTGGAAGCTATTTAGCTTGTACCTCTACCCTAGGTAGAGGTTTACCGTCACTAAATAATGTTGATGCTCGATCTTTTTCTTTCTTTGAACCCACTAATACCTCTGACATTATTTGGATGCTGGCAGGTTTGAAGTCTGCGTCACCGCTGGAGGACATTCCCTTGCATCTGTTTAAAACTGCTCCTATGAGCCTTTGTGAGTTAATCTCTGAAGCTGTTAATTCCTCAAGAAGGCCTTAGTGATTACTCTATTAAAGAAACATTCATTGGACCCGTCAGTTTTTCAAATTACCGTCCAATCTCTCTATTTCTGTTTCTAATGAAAGTTATGGAAGCAGTTGTTACCCCTCAGTTAAGATTTCTTTCTGGAGGACCATCAAAATTTACATCCATGTCAAATGGGTTTCTGCCCATTGATGGGGATGGAGTCCGTCCTAGTCGTGGCAATGGATGACCTCACTATGATCAAAGATAAGGGTGGTACGGCAGGTCTTATTTTATTGGACCTGTCTGCCGCCTTTGATACCGCTGATCATGGCCTTCTTATATCTAGACTGTAGTGCGCAGGTATGACGGGTCGGTTCCGGAATGGCTCTTTGCTTTTTTTACCTCCCATGCTCAAATGGTTTTTCTTGCCCACTATAGGTCGCCCCCTCTAGCTGTGACGTGTGGGGTCCCGCAGGTTTCGGCCATGTCCCTGCTACTTTTTAATGTTGTACATCCAGCCCCTGGCCTGGCTTATTCATTCTTTCGGGTTCCGGTTCTTTTCCTATGCAGACGACACACAAATTCTGTTTAGGGTGGACCTGGGTTAGGCAGGGACCGCTGCCCAGCTGAGGTCCGGCCTTGGGGCTGTCGGCGGCTGGATGGAATTCAACTGGCTGAAACTTAACAGCGAGAAGACCGAAGTTCTGATTGTTGGTCCTGCCAGGGTTTCAGAAAGCTGGACCTCAAAATTCTGCCCACTGTCACTTGGCCCACTGCCGGACCCGGTGGGGAAGGTCAGGAATCTGGGGGTACAAATATCATCATCACTAGCTATGGAGATCCAGATCAACACTATTTGTGGTCTGGGCTTCCTTAAGCTGAAGCAGCTTACGAAGGTCCTTCCATTTATCCCTGACGACCTTCATGCTCAGGCAGTAGCTGCCTGTCTTAATGGCAGTATTGATTACTGTCATGCCATCCATCTCTCCCAACCGGCATACCTAATTCATCATCTACAGGTTCTGCAGAATGCGACTGTCTGCCTGGTCAGGGGTATTCCTTTTGGTCGTCATGTCACGGCAGGATGCCGGGCTCTGAATTGGTTGCCTGTTTCTGTGCAAATTTTGTTTAAGAGCCTGTGCATTATTCATCGGGCCATGAGTCGGAAGGGTTGTTGTGCGCTCTGTATCTGCTTCTGGTTACCTAGCCGTAGCTCCTGCTTACTGGGTGATTCCTGACACCAGGAGCTGGCTTTAGCGCCTGCTCATTGAACCTTAATTTTGAGCCCAGCAGCGTGCACTGGCCAGGGCCTCTGTATGGGCTGGCGCATTGTTATTCATAAACCGGATGACCCAGGTCAGCAGGGCTATTTATCCATGCTCATGAATAACAATGAGCTGGACCATGACAATGCTGGGCACTGATGCTGGCTATGTCCGCACACTGCTCCACTCAGCCTGCATGACATTGCTGCATATTCTCTGCTGCAATAACCATCAGGGTGGGTAGACAAGAACAGGACAGACCCCAGGCAGCAGCCCCAACACAGGGGCAAGGTCAGTGAAAAGGCCGATATCCAAGAGGAGTTACTGTCATGAGTGACAACCAATATAAGACAATCTTGCTGCAGTGTTTGATAGGCAAGTTCATCAGTTTAGTAATGATGTTTCATGTATTTGTCCATCAATTTACCCTAGAAGGAAAGCCTGCTTCCTCTTTTTTTCCGTGGATAGACCTCTAACATGTTCCACTTGCCACTGACAGGATCAGAGCGAAATGTTAACAATTATGTGTTTAAAAGAAACACTTGCACACTTAGTTTATTTCAAGACCCAACTAATATTTTATGTAGATTGATATCTGTAAATCCCATGGTGGATCCATTACCCTGAATGGATCAGTAGGAGTTGCAGCTTTAACCATAAATATGTTGACACAGTATGGAGCAGCCATGGGTAGTGTCAATAGTGGGCAGGGAGCTGCCCACCCCAATGTGTAACAGGCTTGCTAGAATTTTGATGGGACCCTGGCACTTATTTTCTTACAAATTAAGAAGTGACTGTGATGAAAAAGATGCTAGCTGAGGTAATGCGTCCTTGAAGTATTGCCCCAGCATTCTATACCCTGTGGTGTGCTTGTGATGCCTGCGAGCCTGTATGTGATAGCACATTGATTTCACAGGTTGTACAGATTGTTATGAGTAGCCATACTCGGAGTAATGATACCCCACCCATCTGCCACATGGCTAAAGGCATTCTGGGACTTGTGGTGTAACAAACAGTCGTGCTGTGTTCCGCAACCATTTGACATGGCGTTTTCATGTTTATGACATGACAGTTTCAGTCAGACAACACAACATGGCACCTTACTGTTGTAGCCAGTTAGTGCCACGGAGTCAGCACACAAAGGGCATGTCTGTCTTCTCCGTGTGTGTGATATTTCAGCCATGCAGTAGTACGTGTTCATCCACCGTGGTGTCATGTGGGTGACTCCAGTGTGCTTAGGATTCCTGCCTGTGACTTTCACGTGCAGGACTATCATTTCAATATGTTGTGTTACCCAGCAATGCATATGTCTCCATGCTGGTTGTGCCCGTTCTGTCAGATTTTGTAAGTGAATATGAATGCATGAAGTAACAACGCTTCATGATGACCTCAGTGTTAATAGCTAATATATTGTTGCTAGGTGAGTCGGTGGTGCACAGCTTTGTCTGTGGGCTCTGGTCCAGAAAACTCTGGGGTTCCATCATCTCTGATGGCAGTGTTTTGTAGATGGCGCTTGCTATCCAGTGGTGACAGCTCATGGTCTGAGACTCGGACAACGAATGGTCTGTAACCCAGTTTCTTTTGTGTTTAAAGTGATCAGACTTATTACAGGACCAACCAAACTGCAATGATGAGCTATTGATATGATATGGTATGAAAGGTTATTTATAAAGCGCTTAATACCCCGAGGTTTCTAAGCACGGACCCGGGGATCGAACCTGTGTTGCTCTGTGTCATCATGCTTCCAAGGCGACCACGTGGCCCCTAAGCTATCCTTCCAAGACAATAATTGGAGGTCATTACACAAAATCGCTGGTATCCTGCTGGTAATTCTGTCGGGACACCGGCAAACGGTATTACCGTTCCTGCCGCCTGATATCCCAGAATTAACGGGATATTACAGGCAGCGGGACTACCAGTAAATACCCATTCCATGGAATCCCATAAGATGCCATGGAGGGGATAACCATATTACCAGCACCGGTAATACTGGCTGCTTTTTGCCAGTGGAGGCCTGATTTACCTCCAGCTCTTGGCTGGAGGTAAATAAGGTAACCCCTTAAAGTGCCGGCATACGGAAATACCGGCACTTATTTTCCAGATCAGCAAACTTGTAATGAGGGCCCGTGGCTAGTGTCTGGGACAGCAGCCAAAACAGACCGCAGGAGTCCAGAGAGTGGACTGCAGCCAATTTACCTTTTCCTGCATCACTGAGGTTGCCTTTTATTGGGCATGACTAACATGATCCAAATTAAGAAACAGCTTATGTCTGTATTTGCTGTTTTTGAGTTGGATAGAACCTGGCACATGTAGTTGCGTGCCACTTGGGCATTGCTGTGTGTAGTATGCTATGAGCATCAGAGGTCAGCGACATGGCAGTCTTTCTTGCCCTCGTTTGCTAGACTATGAATCCTTGGCATCTATCTTGACTCTAACCCTACCATGCACAGACAGGTGAATGCCATTGCCTCATCCTCAGCAAACCACTCCAAACTGCTTAATGGAGCCAGACCCTTCCTATCTCAGCAAAACTGCCTCACCATTGCGAGGGCTATAATTGGTTTAAAATTGGATTACTGCAACGCCCTCTTTATAGGGACCTCTGGCAATAATATCGCCAAACTGCAACTGGTACAAAATAATACCCTTAGGGCCGCCACCGGGATCTCTAAAAAGGACCACATCTCTGAGGTTTGCAGGCAGGTTCATTGGCTCCTAGTTAAGGAGAGAATTGTCTTTAAAACCCTTGCCCTTACGCATACATGCATCCATGACCTGGCACCCCCTTACTTGGTCCAAAGAATAGCAAAGCCTACCTTATCTAGGCCTACTAGGAAGGCCTACGCCAATAGGATCTCCATGCCCAAGACGCAGAGAATTTGTGCAGGAGGCACCAGTTTCCCATCCATGGCTGCCTATCACCGGAAGGCCCTTCCATCCCACATTAGGAAGATTGCCTCGTACATAGTCCATAAAGCAATCAAAAACAGGCTATTTGTATGATATATGAGCCTTCACTAGCCACCTACTTTAGTTTGCTTTCTGCCAGTTGATGACATCCTGTATTGAACTTACCTGATATTGCTCTGCTTACTAATGTTGTAACTATCTACTGTAATGTGTAACTAAGAAAACTATTGTTGGGCTGCTCTCAATGTAACCCTGAATCAAGCCTACTTACAATCACCTGTAACAGCGCCTCGATGCCTCTGGGCTGCAGCGCGCTCTACAAATACAAATAAACAAATAGATCCTGTGATCTCTCACAATTGTCGCGACTGCATGATGTTGTGATATTCATCTAAGCTGAGTTCGACGTGTGAGGAGGCAGTTTAGGAGTGACGTTTTAGTAGTATCCAGGGACCTCCAGGGCACTCATGAGAAATAGTGTTATTTTGTTGGTGTCTCCAATTGTGCGTGTGCATTCACGTTGGCCATGGAACGTTTTGATGGAGGTGTGAGCCCATGGCACTTTCCATCTCCTGTCTACCCCTCTCAGCACCCATGTGTGGCATTTTCACACAGGGTGAGAACGAGGCAATGGCCGGGGGTGGCTGTGGTCAGGTTGTGACGTTGTGTGAAAGTCCTCTGCTGTTTACTTTTATGTGCCAAAAAAGGGTGCCGGGTGCCTCAAGGCTGCTCGTGTGACATGGCCAATAAATGGGGCACCCAAACTTCTGTAACCTGTCTACATCTGCATCTTCTGCAAGCACATGTTCAAGTTCTGGAGGCATGAAGGCAACTTGGTTTTGCAAGACGTCTTGCCCCAGGCCAGTTTCAAACTAGTGTCCACCAGGTGTTGTAGTCGCACTGCATGCCCATGGCCTAACTAACTCAGCACCCAGGCCTCGGCTTTACATCGTCTCATGGGCGTGCTAACGTACGCGTTGTTAGGATTTTCAAATCATGGCACGCTCCGGGCAACCGGCTTCTGTCTGTTGAGACAATGTGGCTTCTCCAGCACTCACGCACAGCACCGTGAGAACACAATGACATGCTGCACGAAGAGGCTATGCCGACAGCAAGGAGGAAATCCAGGGAGCGCAGCTGTTCTACAGAGGGGAGAGCAGGGAGTGTTGCAGTGTGTTCCAAAGGGAGGCATGCAGACAGAGGCCCAGGGGCCATGTGTCATGGGTGGCATGCTTGATGAACCCGGGCCAAAATGAAACAGACTGGTTTGTGTGCTTTGTTTGCTGGGTAATATAAAGAGGAATGCATGTGTTACATTTCTGTTTACACGCCTGAGCAAACATAGTATGCCACAGGTTTGCCCTTTTGCAAACTTTTTTTGATAATACGGATTGGGGCAAACACTGTGTTAGGCAGAATCCTGTGCAGTACCCTTAGGGACCACTACACACAATTAAGACTGCATGTGGCAATACATGTTTTACCTTTGGTACAAGCCTGTACTACTATGTTAAAGTGGTAGCAGCAGCGGAGCAGCCAGGTTTATCTCAAGAGTATATGAGCAGTAGCAGAGATTACACAAAGGGACCATAATTACTGTGACTCAAGCAAACACTGAGACAAGGTTTCAGGTAGAAAAATATAAGTACATTCATTTTTTAAACCATTTTTTATAAACACAACACTTCTATTAATTCAAAACCACACGTAAAATATACTACAACGAACCAATTCACTTTGGTACATTCTGACTCAAGGTAAGTATCCTGTGTTTTAACGGACCAGTGTTGCGAAACAAGAGACGTTACCGGGAATACACTTGCAATCACTTTTTGACAGTAATTGACATTTCGGTCTTACTAAAGAAACGCGTATCCGCGGCAAGAATTGTTACTGGGGCAAAAACACACTTACCACCTGGGTTAACCCAAGAGAGTTGGGGGCAAAAATTATAGGCAATACTTTTGTCAAGGCAGAGAGAATAAGAGAACACTATTTGACAGAAATTCAAGAGTCAATAGGCCGGAGCCAGTATCAAGTGGAACCGGGTTCCTGTTGTCGAGGATCACACAGTCCGACAGTTCAAGGTTCAACGTTGCCAGGAGTACTTAGATATTGTCAACAGAGGAAGCAAAAGTTATAAGAAGGAGGGAAGACAAGGGCAAGCCTTGGAGATGAAGAAAAGGGATTCACCCTAATTCCTCAAGCAGAACACAGTACCTTATTCAATGGAGAAGCTGGTGCCCTGGCAGTTGTTCCTGTTGGGTTCCCGCAGACCCACAGTTCCTGGAGCTTCGGTGCGAAGGAGGACGTCTGGAGGGGTCTGCAACGCACAGGGAGGAAGCCGACAGCAGCTAGGATGAATAAAAGGTGTGCTCCTTAAAAACAGGAGAGGCTCTTCAGATGGCTATCTGGACCACTACAGCAGTGTGCAGCGATTTCGACCATGAAGAGGATCCTCTGGCTGTAGAGGATGAGCTGATTATCCCACCAAGCTCAAGGGAAGAAGACTCCAGACTGGATCTTCTCTGGTCGTCGAAGGAATGATAGCTCAGGACTGCAGCAGGGCTTCACTGGGACGGGGTAGTTGCAGCAGCCGTCTTCTTCTCCGCTTCTCTTCGGTTCCTTGTAGTTCCAGTGGCGACTCGGACTTCTAGCACAAGAGACCTGCCTTTTATGCGAAAATCCCCCATTCACACAGCTTGGCTGTCAATCACGCAGGAGGGGGGTTGTCCAGCCAGGACAACCACCTCAGCCAATCATGGCAAAGTGCGACTTGGGTTTCCTAGGATAGCCTGCGCAGGGGGTGACTACACCCCTCCCTCACATTCAGCCCACCTAGACACACAGGCGCCTGGAGGAGGGCTTCTGAGCGGAAGCCCGCCAAAAGACGGTGAACAAAGAAGACAAATCTGATTTGCTGCGCAAAGTAAAACACAAGAAGGACTTTAACAAAAAGAAATGGTGAATACACCCGACCGGAGCCAAAAGAAAAAGTATTTGGTCAAGCAGGTTTAAGTTCGAGGCTAATATAATAGCCTGAAACAATACCACTTTTATCTAATATAACCGCGGTAGAAAAGTTAGGGTAGATACCACTGCCACCATCCAAGTCTAAATGTTAAAAGAGCGAAACAATGCTCTAGGAGGTACAGATACAAAGGGATTTGAAGTAACCCTTTCCAGTACTCCATGGAAGATGGGGTGTACTGGATCTGTGGTTAAAATGACTAAGTAAAGTTAATGGCAACTTTACCCTTTTCTGGGGAACTGTAGTCAGCCCCAGAAATGGAGCCGGTGGGAAGTCTAAAAGACATCCCTGTGTCACTGCACTGAAGGTGCTGTGTAACACACAAAAGAAGGGGACTACTGAAGTGGTGTACTCCAGAGTCCACAATCATAAAAACAGGTAAAAGACACATGGCAAAACATGGGTGCGAGTGGGGGAAAAGCTCACACTCTTACCAAGTGAAAAAATAAACTCCAGAAGTCCAGCAAAGCTGCTGGGGGACTGACCAGGTGAGGGAAATCAGCCATAAATGAGAATTCTCCCTAACCCCCTCCCCCCAGACTAAGGGACAGGAGGATTTAATCCACTCCTGGGTGGACCTCATACCTCTAGTCGGTTAAAAACATCCTAGAGAGACCATCAGCATTTTGTTGGTGACTTCCTGCTCTGTGCTCAATGGAAAAATCAAATCCTTGTAGGCAGATTGACCATCTGAGTAACTTTGGGTTTTCCCCTTTCATTTGCATCAGCCATCTCAAGGGTTGGTGGTCAGGCTGAATGATGAAGGTAGATCCATACAAGCATGGTCTAAACCTCTTCAGTGATCACACAATAGCAAAACGTTCACGTTCTATTGTTGCCCACCTTGTCTCAGGATCCTTTAACTTCCTGCTGATGAAACAAATGGGGTGTTCCCTACCTTTCTCATCCAATTGACTAAGGACTGCACCTATACCTACATTAGAAGCATCAGTTTGTACAATGAAGGGTTGGTGATAGTCAGGAGCTCTTAGGACTGGAGCTTGACAAAGGGCTTTCTTTAGACCTTCAACGGCTTGATTGCACTCCTCATTCCATCTGACCTTTTTAGGGAATTTGGGAGAGGAGATGACATTCAAGGGATAAGCTATGGTCCCATAGTTCTCTATGAAGTTCCTGTAATACCCAGTGAGACCTAAAAAGGCCCTCACTTGGGTTTGAGTAGTAGGGGTGTCCCAGTTTTGTACAGCTTGTACTTTGCTAGGCAATGGCCTTATTTCACCTCCTCCTACATCATGCCCAAGGTAGACCATTGTACTCTGACCAATTTGACATTTACTTGCCTTTATGGTCAGATGGGCCTGTTCCAGAGCCTGCAATACATATCCTAGGGGATCAATATGTTCTTTCCATATAGGGCTGAACACTGCAATGTCATCCAAGTATGCCATGCAGAAGTCCTCCATCCCATTCAGAACTTGATTGACCATCCTCTGAAATGTAGCAGGTGCATTCCTGAGTCAAAAAGGCATTACCTTGAATTGGTAGAGGCCAGCTGGAGTGGAGAATGCAGTTTTCTCCTTGGCATGGTCTGTCAGGGCTATTTGCCAATAGCCTGATGTTAGGTCAAATGTGCTGAGGTACTTGGCTGCACCAAGTTTGTCCACCAGCTAATCTGTCCTAGGCAAAGGATGGGCATCAGTCTTTGTCAAAGCATTTAGAGCTCTATAGTCCAGGCAGAATCGCAACTCTTTGGATCCTGCCTTTGGTACAAGCACAACTGAGCTAGACCATGGGCTAGTAGAGGGCTCTATAACCCCGAGATCAAGCATCTTGTTGCCTCATTCCTTATATGGATTCTTACATTGTCCGACATTCTGTACCCCCTGCTTTTGACAGGCAAACAGTCACCAGTGAGTATGTCATGCTGGCCCCAAGGGGTCAAGCCTGGTGAAAGTGAGAACAGGGAGGCAAACTGATTTAACAGTAACTTGCACTCATCCTGCTGGTCAGATGTGAGACTTGAAGAGAGATTAACTCCTTCCACTTGCTCATCTAAAGGTAAGCCTATGAGGAGGTCAGGCAGAGGTTCACTCTCCTCCTCCTCCTGAGCTGAAGCTAGGAGCAAGGCTCCTATGTCAGGTCTAGAGACATAAGCCTTTAAACGGTTGGTGTGAAAGACTCTGGGAGCCTCCTTAGGATTGCCTAAGTCCACCAGATAGTTCACCTCTCCAAGTTTACCCACAACTTTGAAGGGTCCTATCCATTTGCCCTGCAAGGCCCTCTGCCTTGTTGGCACAAGAACAAGCTGGTCTTGAGTGAACTCAACCATGTTAGCCTTCTGGTCATGCCAATGCTTGACCAGAGCTTGACCAGCCTTCAAGTTATTACTTGCCTCTGCCATCATGTGTGACATTCTCCTCCGGAGACCTATCACATTGTCAGTCACTCTGACTGGCTTGGGGGAAGGAGCACTCTCCAACCCCTCCTTAATCAGGGCCAATGGACCTCTAACTGGATGGCCATAAAGAATTTCAAAGGGACTGAATCCTACTCCCTCCTGAGGGACTTCTCTATATGCAAAGAGAAAGCATGGCAGTAGAAGGACCCACCTTCTTCTAAGGGGTTCTTCTAAAGCACCTACCATACTCCTCATAGTTCTGTTAAACCTCTCCACCAACCCATTGGTTTGGGGATGGTAGGGAGTTGAGAACTTGTAGGTGACTCCAAGGGTTTTCCACATGGCTTGCATGTAGTGGGACATAAAATGTGATCCCCTGTCAGATATCACCTCCTTAGGAAAACCTACCCTGGTAGAAATACCAAGTAGGGCCTTATCCACAGCCGGAGCCATAACAGTCCTCATAGGTATGGCTTCAGGAAATCTAGTGGCATGGTCCACTACAACCAGGTTAAACCCATTGCCTGAAGATGTGGGAGGGTCAAGGAGACCAACAATGTCAATCCCAAACCTCTGAAAAGGAACTCCCACCACTGGGAGAGGCACCAAGGGTGCCACATTCTTGACTCCACTCTTGCCAGAGGTTTGGCAAGTGTGGCAGCTTCTGCAGAATTTGTATACTTCTGAACCCATCTTAGGCCAGTAGAAGTAAAGGGAGAGCCTTTCCTTGGTCTTCTTAAAACTTAAGTGACCAGCCAAAGATATCTTGTGGGCTAACTGCAGAAACTGGAGTTGGCTCACTAGAGGTACTACAAGTTTCTTGCCGTCTCCAGGGGTTGACTCAATCGGTTCACTGTAGAAGAGGCCACCTTCCCAGTGCAACCTATACTTCCCAGGCTCAGTCCCATTGAGCTGAGAAGCTGCCTGTAGGCGAAGACCTTTTAGGGTAGGACACTCTCTTTGTCCTTTGCTGAAATCTGCCCTGTTGGGTCCACCTTCTGCCAGTAAAGACTGCAGCTCAGGATGGTCAACAGGGTCAAGATCTCCTACCAGGGTAAAATCTTCTTCTAGATCTGATTCCTCAGTATCTAGTTGAACCATAGAGGGTTGAACCTCACACTCAGCCTCAGCTGGTGGAGGAGTCACAGATGTGACTTTGGACAGTCTTGGAGATGTCCTTCTGGGCACAGGAGTGCTTGCTGGTTTCTTGCTGGCAGACTTGGGTTTCCCCTTTGTCTCTTTCTGACCTGCAATAGCAGTAAGTAAGTCCTGTGGACTTGGGGTGATAGTTTCCGCTATCATGTCCCCAGGAGAGCCTCTCAAGGTTCTCTCCCTTGCAGACCTAGTGAGCTCCTGCTTCCTTCTGCTGCGAGGCCTGAGGGTACTACACACAACTCCAAGAGGTTTAATGTCATTATCCAGCAGGACCCTCCCAGGTACGTTATTTTGAACACTTACAGGTATTCTGACAGTCATGACATTACACTGGATGAGAGCTGTTAACTGGGGACCCATTTGCACAGGGCCTCCAGATAACTTGGTTAGGTGTTTGGATGCCTTAGCAACATCCTCCACCTTGAAAAAACATTCATCAACCACAGTTATGCTGGCTCCAGTGTCTCTGATGGCAGGGGTTTCCTGACCATTCACAAGAACACTATCTTTGTATACTCTTTAGTGTTATCTGGAATTTGGTTATAGACATCTAAGTGCTGTTGTTCCCAAAGACCCAAGGACACTAAAGAAACACTAGTTGAGACTCTCATGGGCTCATCAGCTAGTAACTGAAAGTTTCCACTGGCTATAGGGACTTCATACACCTGGGAGAAGGCTAAGGAGACAGTGTTGATCCCTGAAGGTTTACCCTTACACTTGGGATCTCCTTTCACATTGCCAGGTAAACCACAAACAAAGCATTTCCCAAATGCTCTTTGGAATTGGGGTTTGTTCTGACCTCCATCTGGTGTGGAACCAGGTGGTACACTAGCCTGATTCGGTTTCCCTTGTGGTTTACCCTGTTATGTTTCGGGCCCTCTTTTGGATTGGAATTATTGGAATTCTCCTTGTTGTCTTTATTTGGCTGTTTTCCCTCCTCCTTTTTCTGAGTGACCCCAGAATCCTTGTGAGTAGCCCTGTTGGCAACCCACAAGTCAGCAGCCTTAGCTAGCTTCTTAGGATCTATCTCTGTTGAATCAGCCAAGTGCTGTCTAAGCTCAGGAGAGCAGACATCAAAAATAGATTCCAACATTACAAGATTCCTCAAACCTTCATAAGTGTTCACTTTGTAACCCTTAACCCAACCATTTAAGTTTTTCAAACATTCACACACCCAGGTAGCCCAAGGGGTACCATCTTGCTTTTTGAGGGTTCTAAACCTCTTAAGATACTGGGAAGGGGTCTTCCCAAACTTAGCTATTAATGATAGTTTCACACACTCATAATCCTGCTTATCCTCCTCCCCCAACTCCATTACAGCATCACTTACAACAGGGGGAAGCCTAGAGAAAAGTCAAGGAATCAACTGATTCCCCGAGATACCTTGAATCCCATGATTGTACTCAAATATTGCTAACCAATCCAAAACATCAAGTTTAGTCTCATACATACCAATCATCTCCTTTGGCATACAGGGTTTCTTAGGGCTGGAAGACCTAGAAGACTCTGGGAGAAAAGCATTTTCTACAGACAATTTATTCATCTCTAGTTCATGATTCAGCTCCATTTCTCTAAGCCTTAACTCTTGATGTTTCATGGCAGTTTGTGTATCAATACATTTCACGTCCAAATCAAGTCTCATTTTCTCAAGTGCAATAAACTCAGGAGTGAGTGTAGGACCTGTGGGGGTCCCTGTGGACAGAGGTTGTTCTTTCTGAGCAGGCAAAGTAGTTGTAGGGTTTCCTAACAAGGACCCGTCTACTTCTTCAAAATTAACACTCTCAGAATCAGAAACACCAGTATCCACATTTGCTGGAGGGGTAGGCCCTTCTGACCCACTCTCCAGACAGACTTTGTTTTCCCATTAACTTTGCAATCAATTCAGATTTCTTTCCTTTACCAGAGAGACTCCTCTTCATACACAGGGTTCTTAAAACCTCAGCAGTGTAGTTTAAGAGACCCTCTTCAGTGTAGTTTTCCATTTTTGGCATGATTTCTTAGTTAAATAGAATTAGTGGTATTAGCCTTGTGGTTAGTTGAACCCAAGCAATAACAGCACTCTAAGTGTAATCACTCTACTTCCAAATCCTCACCGCTGTACACCAGTGTTAGGCAGAATCCTGTGCAGTGCCCTTAGGGGCCACTACACACAATTAAGACTACAGGTGGCAATACAGGTTTTGCCTTTGGTACAAGCCTGTACTACTATGTTAAAGTGGTAGCAGTAGCGGAGCAGCCAGGCTTATCTCAAGAGTATATGAGCAGTAGCAGAGATTACACAAAGGGACCACAATTACTGTAACTCAAGCAATCACTGACTCAAGGTTTCAGGTAGAAAATATAAGTACATTTATTTTTAAACCATTTGTTATAAACACAACACTTCTATTAATTCAAAACCACACGTAAAATATACTACAACCAACCAGTTCACTTTGGTACACACTAACTCAAGGTAAGTATCCTGTCTTTTAACGGACCGGTGTTGTGAAACAAGAGAGTTACTGGGAATACACTTGCAATCACTTTTTGACAGTAATGTAACGCTCACCTGATTCCCACGGAGGCGCGGGTCTTGGCAGGAAGGTGTCCGTAACACGAAACGTGATGTGCAGGATTCGGCTGGCTTCTGGGGTCGAACCTCTCCGCACTGTGTGTCGAACTCGAAGGGTGAGGTTTCTGCAGGTGAAATAATATGGGGATTAAAGGTCTGGGTTGTTGAATGTCCCTATCTCTCTCCTCCCAGCTTGTCTGTTGAACCTCCCCTCCCAGGTCAACTTGCTCACCTTAGATAGGTGAATGCTGGGCTCTCCATCTGCGTCTAGTGCAGGGTGCCGTTGCCAGTTCCTTCACTGGTGAAACGTTAGCCTCTTGACTTCAGAGGATGAGTACCGTCGTTGTCTGCACGACCGGTAAGTTTCTGGACACCTTTAGGCTTTATAGTCTTTTATGCGTGGCAGTGAAGCGCCTGGAATTGAGTAAGTATGGCAAGCGCTCTTACTGTCTCTTTCTTTGTCTTTGCAGGCGACGATGCAGAAAGAAGAAATCCGGAATCCGCCACGTGCCGGTGAGTGCTGTTGTCTATACAGGTGAAGATGCAGCGTGAAGAATCCGGAATGCACAGCGTGCCGGTAAGTAGAATAATGCTGTTTATCTTTGTGCAGATGCAGCGTGAAGAATCCGGAATGCACGGCGTGCCGGTAAGTAAAATAATGCTGTTTGTCTTTGCAGGCGAAGGTGCAGCGTGAGACACGGCCGCTGCCGATGGATCAGGTAAGCAAACACTGCGTGTGAAAGTTTGTTCTGCTAACCTGTTGTTTCTGATCTTTTGCAGGTGCTGATGTTGCTCGGGTACCGGAATGGTGAGTATACTTCTTGCAGGTTCAGGATCTAAAGAAGAAAAGCTGGAGCAGACTCGGTGAGCGTTCTGCTGCAGATGCAGAATAACGCGAAGCACGTTTCATCAATCGGGTGTGGTTTAAATAGCCTTGGAGTGATGAGGCGTCTCCTTCCACGGCCCCGCCTAAGTAAGAAAAGAGTTCCTGCTTCCAGAAGAGTTCCAGTGGAGTGGTGCTGCCCCACCCAGGTAAGAAAAGTAGTCCCAGTTCACCGAGGACTTTTAAGAGTCTGGCAAGTCAGCAGCATGGTCTGCCGCAGGTAAGTCCACCCAAGCATCTTTACACCAATGATGAGCCCGGCGCTTCCAGTGCTGGGACCGAGACTTCTGATGAGCCTGGTGCCACCGGCGCCAGGACAAGGTCCAAAAGGTCCCTGTGGGGACCGGCTGGTGCCTAGGATCAGGGTTAGGGGCCTGCTTCCAAGGACGTTGGGCTGATCCTGGCTCCTTGGAAGCAGTGATCATGACAGTAATGACAGTTCGGTCTTACTAAAGAAACGCGTATCCGTGGCAAGAATTGTTACCGGGGCAAAAACACACTTAGCACCTGGGTTAACCAGAGAAAGTTGGGGGCAAAAATCATAGGCAATATTTTTGTTAAGGCAGACAGAATCAGAGAACACTATTTTACGGAAATTCAAGAGTCAATAGGCCGGAGCCAGTGTCAAGTGGAACCGGGTTCCTGTTGTCGAGGATCACACAGTCCGACAGTTCGAGATTCAACGTTGCCAGGAGTACTTAGATATTGTCAACATAGGAAGCAAAAGTTATAAGAAGGAGGGAAGACAACGGTGAGCCTTGGAGATGAAGAAAAGGGATTCACCCTAATTCCTCAAGCAGAACACAGTACCTTATTCAATGGAGAAGCTGGTGCCCTGGCAGTTGTTCCTGTTGGTTTCCCACAGACCCACGGTTCCTGGAGCTTCGATGTGAAGGAGGATGTCTGGAGGGCTCTGCACCACACAGGGAGGAAGCCAACAGCAGCGACGATGAATAAAAGGTGCGCTCCTTAAAAACAGGAGAGGCTCTTCAGATGGCTATCCGGACCACTACAGCAGTGTGCAGTGATTTCGACCTAGAAGAGGATCCTCTTGCTGTGGAAGATGAGCTGGTTATCCCCACCAAGTTCAAGGGAAGAAGACTCCAGACTGGATCTTCTCTGGTCGTCGAAGGGTAGATAGCTCAGGACTGCAGCACGGCTTCACTGGGACGGGGTAGTTGCAGAAGCTGTCTTCTTCTCCGCTTCTTTTCAGTTCCTTGTAGTTCCAGTGGCGACTCTGACTTCTAGCCCAAGAGACCTGCCATTTGTGCGAAAATCCCCTATTCACACAGCCTGGCAGTCAATCAAGCAGCAGGGGGGTTGTCCAGCCCGGACAACCACTTCAGCCAATCATGGCAAAGTGCGACTTGGGTTTCCCAGGATACCCTGTGCAAGGGGTGACTACACCCCTCCCTCACATTCAGCCCACCTAGACACCCAGGCGCCTGGAGGAGGGCTTCTGAGCAGAAGCCTGCCAAAAGACGGTGAACAAAGAAGGCAAACGTGGTTTGCAGCGCAAAGTAAAACACAAGAAGGACTTTAACAAAAAGAAATGGCGAATAAACCCGACCAGAGCCAAAAGAGAAAGTATTTGGTCAAGCGGGTTTAAGTTTGAGGCTAATATAATAGCCTGAAACAATACCACGTTTATCTAATATAATCGCGGTAGAAAAGTTAGGGTAGATACCACTGCCACCAGCCAAGTCTAAATGTTAAAAGAGCGAAACAATGCTCTAGGATGTACAGATACAAAGGTATACAAAGTAACCCTTTCCAGTACTCCATGGAAGATGGGGTGTACTGGATCTGTGGTTAAAATGACTAAGTAAAGTTAATGGCAACTTTACCCTTTTCTGGGGGACTGTAGTCAGCCCCAGAAATGGAGTCAGTGGGAAGTCTAAAAGACAACCCTGTGTCACTGCACTGAAGGTGCTGTGTAACACACAAAAGAAGGGGACTACTGAAGTGGTGTACTCCAGAGTCCACAATAATAAAAATAGGTAAAAGACACATGGCAAAACATGGGTAAGAGTGGAGGAAAAGCTCACACTCTTACCAAGCGAAAAAAATAAACTCCAGAAGTCCAGCAAAGCTGCTGGGGGACTCACTAGGTGAGGGAAATCAGCCATGAATGAGAATTCTCCCTAACACACTGTCTGCTCCGTTCCCTATTATTCAAGTATCCTATTTGTGCTCAATTTGCAAATTTATCTTGAATAAGAGCAAATTTAAGATAACCTGGCCCCAGGTGGTTGCCCTTCGCACTTTAGGAGCAGGGTGTGAGAAGCGACTGTTTGCAGTGTTCAGGCTGTGTGTTACTCGCACTGATGGGAAACTGTCTGTTCTGCATTAGGGGTTTCTGACAACGGCAGGAGGTGTTGCAGCACAGTTTGCCACTTTGACATTGGTGCAGCAAAGGGCTATCTGGCAAGGAATGAGGAGATAACTAGCATTTGGGAATCCCCTCATGGTCTATTGTGTTGATTGTCAGTGTGAGATGGGTAATTGGCATCTTAGTATTCCATTCCCCTGTCTATGCAGAATGAGGGCATGAAAGAGATGCCAGGGTGTGTGTGTGTCAGCATAAATGGAATGTGGATGTGCGAGCCCATTCGTGGGCTGTCTACCTTCACACTTGCTATATGTAATTTATGCTAAAGAAAATGCACTTGAACAGCTGTTTGACATCCACCTTGTAACGAGAGACTCACAGTGGAAAATCATGTCCAAGGGATTCCCCATTCCATGCAGGGAATCCACACGGGTCTCCATAGAATCAATATCCTGATGCCAGCAGAAAGGGCACGGATCCCCACATACTTTGCCTGCTTTTTAGCGAGTATGGAGAGTAGACGTGGCCCATTTGGATTTGATGTGACGGCAGAAGCTATGTTTTCTCTTGGCGGCTGCCAGTACTGCTCTCTGTGACGCACACACACAAACGCAAGCACGCAAAGAGAAACACAGATTATCCACCGGGGCTGATTTCAGCATGAAAACCCAAGCTCCGACCGGATTCGCAGGCGCCTGTGTGGTCGAGGTCTTTCCGCAGGATTCTTCTTCAGCCCCAGCAAAAGACCCTACATAGTAAACTATAATGATCACACTAGTTAGTCGGCACACACAAACTGACTACTCCCCTAGTGATCACAGCTAAACACTCACAAGAAGTTAGACCTAACACATCTCAGACTCTGGTGAAGGCTCGCTTTATGCTCTCAATCTCTCTACACCTCACTAATTCCACTGCAATAGCACTCAGGCGATTCCTACTTCCACCTCAATACCCTCCCTTCAACCTTGGGCAGGCCAACAGGAATCCCACACCCAATCGATTCAAGACGAGGTCCACCTTACCTACAGCTACATGACTTAGTCAACCATGCCAACCACCTCTCAGAAACAGAGCCTCTCGACCAAAATGTGCCAGGTATCCTTCACCTAACTGCTAACAAAATAAAATCCCTGCCTATATTTAATCAACTTACCTAACGTATGGCAGCTAATACTACCCTTCCAAACAGCGCTCGAAACAGTTCGAGTAAAGACAAGTTGTTGAGTTAAGACAACCATTTTATACAAGGTGCCCTTATCAATGCTAGATCCCTACCGGCCCACGCCCTTGAAATTGATGACACCATTATCCCACTGAACCTTGATTTTTTAGCCATCACAGAATCCTGGCTCCATGAGGCAGCGGGCCCAGCACTCGCCCTAGCGATACCTAATAACTATAGCATATTTAGGATGGACAGACCCAATGCCAAAACGAGGTGGAGTTGCCATCATTGCAAAAAATGCCCTTAGCATCAGAGCAGTGCCTACTACCCCTATACCTTCCGGGGAACTTATATCAGCAAAAATGACCTTATCCGATACCACTACTTTGAACATCCATTTACTCTACAGGCCATCAGGTCCTATACTCTCCCTGGAAAAAGAGTTAGCCCAACTCCTATCAACTAATGCCAAACCCTGCACTCAAACTATTATCTTGGGCAGTTTCAATCTAGGTCTAAATGACCCGTCAGATAAGAATACTCTATCTATGGCCAACATGATCTCAGCTCCTGGCTTCTCACACAAAATACCAGAACCCCACCCACAATAAAGGCTGTACCCTCGATTGGTTAGCGGAACACAATTGTAACACAGTTATCACAGCTAACACCCTTTGCCCCTGGTCAGACCACCACCTCATTACCTTTACTATCAACACTAAATCCAACTTCTCCAGCTCTGTCCCTATGGCACCAGCGGCCTTATGCAGGAACAAAAGAAGTATCATGGACAATAACATACTACCTCTGTTACAACCTATCCTGACACCTACCAGCATAGCTACCGAAGACCCGACTACTCTGGTGGAATTGTGCAATAAAACTATACTCTCTGCCATAGAAAAGATAGCACCCCTCTCCATGCGAAAACCTAAACCAGCAGCCCACATTAAAGCATGGTTCACACATGTCTTAAAAATCCTGCGTAATGTCAAAACACAAGCAGAAACAAAGTGGCAAAAACAGCCTAGTGAAGCCAACAAAATCACTTAGAAGACAGCTGCACACAACTACAAGCAAGCTGTCCACCACAATAAATGTACCTCCTTCAATGACAGAATTACGAATGTACAATCCAAAACAAAAGAACTCTTTGCTATCCTTAGAGATTTGGAGACCGCAGTACCACAAGCAGAAGTCTGCATCAAAGACACCCAATGGTGCGCTAACATCCAGAATGCCTAATCGGACAAAATAACCATAGTTCAAACCAAAATTGAAGTGAAAAAAAGGAATATCCAACTGTCATAACCAGTCCCTCTTTCCAACACTACCGCCAATGCCAGTACAACCCCAAATTTAAATTTAAGATGGTCACAAACGAAGAAGTCCTCAAAATCATGAACAGTCTGAAGCCTTCCAGGTGTCAAGGTGACCTGTGCCCAGCCATAGTCATCAAGAACTGTGCCGTTGTACTCACCCCATTCATCACAAACCTAATCAATACATCCTTTGCCAATAATACGACCCCAGTGGATCTTATAAATTCGTGGGTAATACCTCTCCTAAAATAAACATCACTAGACCCCAATATACCTACGAATGATCACCCCATCACTACAGTGCGGTTCATTCTGAAAATTCTAGATTGTGTAGCATACCTACAAATACAAAATTATCTCAAGACTAACAATCTCCTTGGTCTCTGACAATCAGGATTCTGACCACGACATGGGACGGAAACTGCCCTATTAGACTTAAAAATCCAAATGGATGATTGAAAGGATAACGGGAAACTAGGATTATTGCTCCTTCTAGACCTTTCCGCAGCATTCGATCTACTTGACCACAATATTCTTTGCAATCACCTAGCGTCAGCTTCTCATTTCTCCCTGAATGCCATCCTATGGATTCAATTATTTCTAACAGACAGAACTACTAGAGTCTTCTCCCCTAGTGCAGAAGCCCCACCCTTTCTGGTCACGTGCGGGGTGCCACAAGGCTCTTGTGTCTCCCCCACGCTCTGCAATATAGTCCCCAAGCTCTTTTTCGACCGCCATGGCGATTTGGGTGTCACCTACACCAACTACGCAGATGACACCCAAATCCTCATCCCTATCACAGGTGACCACAGTACGGACTCAGAAACCCTCAACGCCATATACCTAACCATTCAGGCTTGGATGGCACACCATGGTTTGTGCCTAAATGATAACAAGACGGAGCTGCTACTTTTAGGATCACGATTCGGCATCGCCAAACTAAATGACACCTTCAAAACCTTCAGTAGAGACGGCAACATCATTCATGTTGCCAGAGAAGTAAAAACTCTAGGTTTCTACCTAGACTTGTCCCTCACTCTAAATAGACAAGCAAATGCTACAGTGTCTGCCACATCATACACGTTCAAGCTCATCAATGCCTGCAAACATTTCCTGACTACTGAAAGCCACATTAGACTGGCCAGAGCCCTTATATTGTCAAGATTGGATTATTATAACACCTTGTATGCCGGCACTAAGACGCAAAACATCCAAAACTCAAATTACTTCAAAACAATGCCTTTAGGGCAGCTCGCAGTATTCCAAAAACTTCTAATATCTCACAGATTAGACAAGATGGCCACTGGCTACCTATCCAGGAACGCATTAAATTCAAAGCTCTCACACTTACTCACAAATGTTTAAACAAAATTGCACCTACCCTTATCACTGACAAAATAGCTAGATCCAAGACCAACAGGCACGCTCGATCAGCCAACCAGAACTTGCTAGCCACACCCAGATTTAACCTCCACGAAGCAGGTGGGAGTAGCTTCTCCACACTATACACAAAACATTGGACTACCCTACCACCTAATCTCAGATCTGAGAACTCATTCTGGAAATTCTGGAAACAACTGAAGACTCACCTCTTCCCACAGGGCCTTGACACCAACCTATGTAATCATGCCGTGTAACCAAATGAATACTCCCCATGTCTGTATATGTGTACCTGTAACAAACAAAGTATGTTTTACAAAGAATGCAATGTAATGTACCACTTATCAATTATCAATTGTGTGTAACCTGTGTCCTACTATATATGTTAAGCACCTAGATGCCTATGGGGTAGGTGTGCTTTATAAATGCAAAAATAAATAAATAAAACTAGATCGTTTTTGGACCATCACAGTACAACAATCAATACTATATTGATTTAAGTGCCATCTTCCCACTAATGTATCTTTTAGTCACTCAGGCACAGATTTCTTGACCCCCAAACTAAGCTTGTTTTGCTAACACAACATGAATGTGTCTGAAACGTTGAATATTCTCACTGGATGCTAGCATGGAAGTGTGCACGCCCTTAGTCAATCACAGTTTCTACCTTCCCCCGGCTTCACCCGAAGCCCCCTGGGTAATCCCAACTCCATGCTCCCTTTTCTAACGTCACTGGTTGAACCCATCACCACTTCAACAATTTCACTAAATACACAGTCTAGATCACATGGGTTTGGGATCAGCAGTGCTAGGTGAAAAGACACATCTTTGGAGAACCTTTGCTTACGTTTTCCAAGCATATGCTGTTTAATTTCTAGCGCTATATAAATAATAAAATACAAATACAAATACATGTGATTTTAAAAAACAGAAACGACCCCCACCTTTCAGATAGTGATGCATTAAAATAGTCGTAGAGTGCCTGGGTTAACTTGTATAGGGATCTGGGTGGGGGACCCTAGGAAAAGTCAAGTTCTTTGCCGAGTATTTAACAGTCCTCCAGGTTGGCCTTGAGCTTCAGACCTTCTAGTATTGCAGGGAATCCTTTGTCATACTTGACGCAGATTGAAAAGTATGCTGTAACCAAAAGAAACATTTGACCATGGGGGTCATTACAACCCAGGCGCTAATTGCGCCAACTTTACCACGATGGTGTAAACTATGTTTACACCATGGTGGATGGCGGATTTACCGCCCCATTCCAAGGTGAGTGGGGCGGTAAATCCCCATTTCCCATTTTCCCTTCCCCATTCCCATTTTTGCCCCATAGGGCATAATGGGAGTGGGGAAGGTGCTAATTACGCCACCGTAAATTACGGTGGCGTAATTAGCATCATGGCAGGTTAGCGCCATGGATTTTAACGGCTGCTAAATGCAGCCGTTAAAATCAGAATAGGCGTTAAGGGTTAACGATACTATTGGCAAGTTTTAGTCCCACAAGATGGCTGATGGGTTCATTGTTAGCTTGGGGGTGTCATTGTGTTCGCCTGATGAAGATCGCAATCGCGCAGCGGAATTATTTTCATTGTGTTTTTTTGTGTTTAAAAGGTTTTTATTATAAGAAACGGATATACAGGGCAATTCATCTTTATCAAAGATATGTAAAATGTATGGCACATATATAGAAGAAGATGGAAAGGCAAGTTAATAGCAGATATGTGATGTCATTGCGCCTTTGATTATAGCGGGAACATTCATCTGGGGAGCGAGCGGCCATTTACGGGTAGCGATTCCCGTACTCATCCTCCCACAGGCTCGAGCCATACTTTTGGAGCTTGACGTTGCTATTGGCTGTGATGATGACAGACCGGTCGCTGGGGACTAAGTAGTTGATGCAGATGCATTCTCCTTTGCCGTCAGCGTCTTCAAAAAACACCGAAATGTAGATTTCGCCCTCGGCGGGAATTTTGTTGAAATCATTTGCTGGCAGGTGAAGAAAACGGATGCGCGTATCTCGGCGCAAGGTCATTTGGACACTCATTCCAGCCTTGAATTTATCTTCTGCGTCAGAAGGTGAGATGCTCCCTCCTACTTCCGTATAAGCGCCCTGAATTATTTAATCGATGACCATCTTATCCGTGCTATAAAAAACACAAAGGTTCTTTCCAGTCGCATTGGCCACGTGGGTGTTGGAACGTCCAACCTCGTTACCCATTCTGCCTGTTAGGTGCTTTCACTGGAGTTCCTGGAAATGTGTTCCCTCTCGTGTTGAGGTTCACGCCACCTGTTCGACTGCTTCTGCAAAGTAGATTAGAAACATATCAGAACTACTTTTCGTCAGCCATTGAGTCATAGGTGAACTTGGCCACATGGATACACCTGGTACTTTAATACTTATGAGATTTTGTAAGTTTATAAGGCAAAATAATCATAGGTACGGAGGGAGCAACATTTTGAAATGGAAACACATGTCAAGTCTATTATTTTTTCAAATACATTTACGCATGCTTTTACAGACAGATTACTTTTCTGTTTTACTGTATTAATGATTGTGAACGAAAGTGGGAAACAGCCACCTGTCAATATATTTGTTTTCAGTTCCAAAGTATTGCAAACAGACAGTGGAGTAACTTTTCTGAAAATGTTTGGCTGGGGGGCATGCCATCTGAAGAAAAAGTGCCCCCGCCAAATGAATGGGGACAAAATGGTGTGCCATGAAATTTCAGGGGGACAAACACCCTTGCCCCCCCCTAAAATTACGCCCATGCAAACAGATGGAATTTAATCTCTATTTTGCTCACTCAACAAACAGCCATGGCCACAAGCCCTTTTGGTTTCCAATTCATCGATTTAGAATTTAGAAAGAAAAACTATAGTTAGTTGGTACAACGTCCTTTCATCGCCTGCATTTTCATCCCAGGGCATTTTAGCGTGCATATTACAACGAATATGCTCATCGCATTTTTTAGGGGGTTGGGAAAGGGCAGATAAGGGTATGGGCGGGTAGGCAATAGCCAAAAATAAGTCTGGGAGGGCAGCTTGGGGGCACCACCCCAAAAAAAACAAGCATTTTCGTTGGAATGTACACATTTAAATGACGGGATGAAATTGTAGGTGACAAAATGACATGGAACCAGTTAGTTTGCCGTTGTGAGGAATTCGGCCATCCGCATGGTGGGCATGCACTCGCCTGGGATTTTTTGACATTTTTAAATGAATGGAATGATGGTAGACCGACCTTAGGAAAATGTGGTGGCAAATCCACACCCATTTTCCTATGCTCACACCAAAACAAAAACATAGACCCATGTACTCAAGTTTGCACACCACCTACAGGCACAGTCCGCCTCTGTCATATTCAGTTGGAATGTGACAGCCAAGGAAAGCACAATGTCATCTCAGGAAGGAGAATGCCAAACTTCCCACTGCCATGGGCAGCCTGATTAACTGACAAATGCTCTATGGAACCACCCTGTTCTTTTGTTAGGGCCTGCAGCTGGTGGCAGTGATTATCATACCAGTAGAGGGTAGTTCAAACAGGCCCGTAGAGGGCCTGGCTGCAGAGGATAACATAGAAGGCAGGACACTCAACAACCTTTCATATGTAACTGTGTCAACCTGAAGCCAGCTCCTGCCTCTTAGTATCTATGACAATGAACTGACATGTCTAGGTCTATTGTTGCAGTAGGCTGCCCCTGCTGGGGGACCCTATTCATGAGGTACGAGAATGTTGTTTGCAGAGGCCAGAAAGTCTGGTCTCTCCGCAGCTTCAAAGGAGACCTGACGCTTTAACAGGAACCACACACAGTGGACCATTAACCAGAGAGACCCTTTGATCACAACCTACAGGCAAATGGGTGGAACTTAGTATCGCAAGGGAGTGAGCCCAGGACTCTTTCTGTTAAGAGGACGTTTCTGCCATCTTGGTTCTGGGACACCCATGGTTCCTGTTTCCCCCTTTTAACTTTTCCTGTTTCAAAGCACTCTGATTATGACCTTACACATGTAGAAAATTGATGGTAGTTACCCCAGGATTGGTTCACTAAGGTAGGCATAGCCTACAACAATCAGTGTGGCCAACTTGGCTTTAAAAGAGGGCTGGGGCCCCTCGTTAGCAGATTTCTGAAGACTGCACAAGAATTAGAAAGAAGAACTCATCCTTCAACCCAGGCTGAAGGTACAGTCTGCCTTACAGCTTCCACTAGTGAAGGAAGGCCAGGACATCCAAAGAGGGAAGCAAGATCCCTCCCCTTAACTTCTCCCAGGGAACAAAGGGAGGAAAGAACTCAAAGGACTCTCCAACCGCTCCAGAACCGGTACCCAGTAAGCACACAGTGAGCACTGTTGGGCTCTGCAGCAAACATTCTGAATAGGGAGTGCTAGAAGGTCTCTGAACCTGAAACAAAGGACAAGGCAGCTGTCTGTAGCACACTCCCGAGCTTTGGGCCATCCGCCTTAATGGATGATGCAAGCCCATTGAAGAACCTGGGAGAAGTGCAATGACAAGCATCTACCGTCATCCGCCTTAAAAGACATTCTCGACCCAGTCAAGGTCCACTATCTGCAACCGACTGCAACGCTGACTGCTGTCAAACCTCCAGCTACCACGGTCAAGCTGTAGTCGCTGAAAGAAACCCAAGATGCCTTGGCCAGTGCTTCAGAACTGCCGATCAGCTCTGAGGCAACGGTTCCTGACCCTGAGTCTCCATGTAGGCCAGCCTGCAGTCGTTCATCAAGCTTCTCTCATAGAACCCTTGTCACCTGATACCCGCAGCTGACTCCCGTCTCGAATTCTGTCACAGAAGCCTGCAAAGCGCTCTGAAGCCGACTTGACCCTGTCGAGCACCAAGAAGAAGTCCCGTCCACCTTACCAAATTGGACAAGGAGGTTTACAATTTGAATTGTATGCTTGTTTAATCCAATCTGTTCAGGTCCATTCTGGTGCACGAGAGGTATGTGGCTGAATGATGGTTTAGAAACCGATATTCACCCCTAGACCACTGGTACCACAGAATTTGATTTGTCACAGCCTTGCAGTTCAAAGAGTGTTAAGTGCATCCGAGTATTTGAAGAACAGATATAATTTGAAGCCACACCGGCAGTGTATTATCGACACTGATGACGCCATTAGCGTTTTATATTTTTGAAATATAATTTAGCACTAAAGTGTGTGCACATTGTATTACACTTCTATTCCTTCTCTGAGCCTTAACACATATTGGGAGACGCCAATCTACCCCATTTGATAGCAAGGGCAAGTGGTCAACACATAATCCATATTTGGATTGTTTGGGAATCAAAAAAGACCATTATTCAAGATGAAGATCTTATGCTAAAAAAGGTATTGTTTAGTACCCCGATGTACCCCAATGAGCCCCACGGCCAGGCTGATATGGAAAACTGCATAGAGGATGAACGTCTACTTTTAAACCACAAAGTCACTGTCAATATGTGAACGTTTAGGGCAATATGTTGCCAGATGAACATGGTGATAAACAGTCAACAGAGGAAACTAAATAAATAGATGCGCAGCATAAATTGCCTTTAATTTTAAGGACATGTTTTCCCATATTTCCTCTGATGCAGTATCCATGAAGATAGAGCCTTATTACAGAAAATGAATAAGTACTGCTCATTAGTGGGCGTCATTACTGCCACGCTGCAACGGATCCGCCAATAGAGAAAATCTAGCGGTGGCATGCAGCGACCTCACTGGCAGGAAGCCTCTGCCGGAAAATGTTACCTTACCACTCATCCCCACTGCCAGCCGGTGCCCAGTCTTTGAAGGCACGGACAACCAAATTGGTATTAAGGAGTTGGTGGACCTGTGGAAGGACTTAGGATTTTTTGTCTAGGGGAAACCAGTATTTTACCTGAAGACCCATATAAGTGCAGCAATGACTGAACACATTCCACCCCAAGGGAAGGGAGTGTGGCGGCACCACACGACTCTCCTCTGCTCAGTGGATACCTTACCACACAGCGATGCAACAACAGACCAGCAGGGGGAAACAGGCTGTAATAACTCTGAACCACTAAACCTGTAAATCCATGTTTTGTCCATTAGACAGTGAGCGGTCCGATGCTCATCTCATGGACTGCGGAAGCACCTCCAAGGTCAGCCCTTAAGAGCTAAATCCACAAGGTTTCAAGACAATCACAAATTACATTAGCATATTGTGAATACAAGTGGGACTCATTCACGCAATCAGGGGATATCCTTAACATCTGGTGTGGTCAGGCCTCTCGAGGACCAAAACTGAGAACCATGTGCTAACCACCCTTCTCCAAGGGCATTTAAACTATTTTGACACCATACTTAAAACATTTTGAAGTTGGATTTGCATAGTTTACCTGAATCTCCAAAACATAAACTCCATATATATTTGATTTTTGATTGAATATTTGGAACATATATATACATATGTGACGGATAGTACATATATTGTATATGTAACAATGTATGCTTTAAAAATCTCACAGTCAAGACCACCGGCCATATTAAATGATATGAACAGTAATGCCCAGGTAGAGTGAGTTTATAGAATAATTTTCTTCCCTGTGTAGGTGAGCACTAAAAAGTGTGAAGCGTTCCGATTTACCATGTGCCCGGCCGTTATGAATTGCACAAAGATAACACAGAGTGGCTGTAACAATTCTGAAAAGTTTAATAAATCTTGTGCTGCCAAGGACAGTAAGAAAGTATTACTGCCCCATACCTGCCTTCTAGGTCCATATTTTAATATGATAGGTTATTTTTAACGCACTTTATACCCAGAGGTTTCTAAGCGCGGACCCGGGGATCGAATCTGTGGTGCTCTGCAACGTCTTGCTTCCAAGGCGAGCATTTTGCCCCTTTTGGCCATAGAGACTGGTTATGTCACTTTTAAACCTTTACTTGCTCAAGATATATCCTTTACAAACATTGTGGTTATTGATGACCTTTTATCCCTGTTTTTCATTACCGCATCTTTCAATCTTGTGCATATTCTAAATTTTTTCCACGTGCCTTTGTGTTGTGGTCTTCTATTTAGTTATTTTTGCATATGCTGTGTTTAATTAAAGTATATATATATTTATAGAACCTTGATTGGACATTCCTTTATTTTGAACTGTTGTACTTAGCTGTTTGGTCACAAGGCGCTTTAATTATGGTCACAACGCGCTGTTGGTTGAACACACTAGGAGGAACCGTAGTCCAAATTTGAGAGAAATGGGAGAAGCTATTATGCGTGTGTACATTTTAGCCATTAAAGTTTTGTGAGGGTGGCCAAGACCCTGCTAGTGACCCATGTCTGAATGGCGTGTGGATGGCCACGGTGGTAGTAAGCTATAAACTAAGCAGGGGTGGGTTGTGTTTAAGCAGATACAGGATTATGCGGGAATCTACAGTTTGAATTTTTGTCATTAAAGGTAGCTTCATTCTCGTGACAGAGGTGTTGTGCAATAGTGTCTGTGTTGTATGTTAGTGCAGGGTGTGTGGAATGAGCCGGTGCCTCTGCTAAGTAACAATTAGCTGGGATTAGCTGTACAAACAACATCTACATCTTGGGTTCAATCTATGTACAAAGAGATTCACAGGTGAAGTAATTGCTGAATGAATACCTAATACTCATCCAAGTACTGAATGAATACCTAATACTCACCCTCCCAGAGGATCTTAGAGGAATAAAATGCCATCCCTGCTCTCATCTCGTTTTCTGCATTTCTTCTTCTACTAACTGATTTTTTTAAAAGTTTCTTTTTAACCCCTTTTGAGCTTTCTGCTCCTTTCACCCTCAAGAGATCCTCCTCCTGATAGCCCATTTCCTCTTCACCTTTCTTTCAGAATTTCTTCCCCATTGTTTCTCAAGGCATTCTTCATTCTGGGAGCTATATATCTTACGCGTGCCTGTTTCACCTTTATGATTGGGATCACTCTTGTTTTGTAGAAGCGGGAAGGCTGCGTAGTCGGTTTTAGCGACTACTCATCCTTGCATTCCTGCATGGCAGAAGTCATTTCGTCACAGTGTGTGCCCTATGAAAAAAGTGAGTGAGGTAGATAGGACTGCATGCTTGTTGAGCCTTTTTTCTCAGAGTTGTCGGGACCTGATTTTTCAACTGAGTACAAGTGAGAAAATGTAGATTAAATGTATGCATGTGGCACTTATGAAGAGATTTGGGAAGAACCTTACTCATTAATTAAGATGCTTTTGCAATTCACATAAGAAGACAAAGGCGAGCTGGGAAACTTGGACTGGTGTTCTGAAACAATTGAACTGATTGATTTGTGGGCATAATGCAGGCACTTTTGATGTACCCGTATCCCATGGATTTGGATCAGCATCCTCCTGCCTTCAAGGGGGTTTCCCAGAGGTAGTAGAAGTATAAACAGACCTGTGGGCTGCTTAAAGTATGAACCAAAAGGGATAGTCACAATTCCAGTAGCAAGATGGCAATCCTAACTAGTTTAACCCTAACAATTCCTCTCATAGGGCATCCAAAATCGAAGGGGCTTAAATCACTAAAAGATACCAAATCTCAGACAGTGGGTAGTGCTAAGACGAGTGGCTATCACAGTACTGAATTGCCTTGGGAATGTAGTCCTCTTCCACCCCAGAAGAAGGAAGCCACTACATGATCAAGACCATGGTGGGCCAGACTTCCAGCCTGGCTTCCAACCTCATGAGCAGCTCAAAGACCTACCCTCAGAGTAGCTATAGCACCACCAGTAACTATTTATGATCCTTGCTTAGTGTCTTCATCAAAAGCCAGTTAACATTTAAACTAAGATAAAATGCGGCTTATATGACTGTGTTAGATCGGGTACTGCTCCAACTGATTGAGCAGTTAGAGGATACCAATTTCCGTACTAGGCTAGTGTGCATCCTAGGGGCTTTCCTAGTGGCATTGTAACAATCCTGATAAGTCATAAAATAGTATGTCTCCATTTGAGTGCAAAGGACAATGCCCAGGAAAATACTTGACTGAGGAATTGAATGGTTGCCCTA